>NC_140595.1:35426602-36626602 GCF_964204655.1 Triturus cristatus | reverse complement strand
CCAGAATCCGTGCTGCCGCATTGATTATAAAGAAGTTGTGTGACTTGTGGGAGGTGAACAATTCCCAGAGTTTTGTAGTAATTCGGGTTGGAGAGGGAATATGAGCGAGACCGAGGTTTTCTAATAGTACTGGGTGTTCTGATTATCTCTTCTCTAGCTAGTTATCTACCTTTGTCTAGTGCTGGGAAACCCTTTTGGGTAGCTATGCACTATATCGGACTTTATAATATGAATTATTATTATAATGAAATTAATAATAACAGATTTGACAGAGAGGGATTGAAAGAGTCAATAATATGCATTGTTTTTCTTTAAAAAAAAAAAAAAGAGCAACACAGGGTCATCCTTCGCTTGAAGGCGGTGAGACATTTAACATTAATAATGAGAATAAAATGTGATGGAAAAGAAAGAAGACAATTGGGGTGTCACCTGCATGGAGATTATAACAAAACCTCTAAGAGGATATAGAGACATCCAGCAATGAGATGTCCAGCAGGAAAGAACATGGACAAACATTCAAGGCGTGAGTGTTGCCCACTTGGAGGATCGTGGGTAAAGACTGAGA
Organism: Triturus cristatus; assembly: GCF_964204655.1. Classification (NCBI taxonomy): domain Eukaryota; kingdom Metazoa; phylum Chordata; class Amphibia; order Caudata; family Salamandridae; genus Triturus; species Triturus cristatus. The sequence goes on along the minus strand of NC_140595.1, from coordinate 36,626,037 downwards.
GGAGAAACGTTAGGCTGAGAATGAATCCATGGATGAATAAAACTGAAACCTTGATTAGCCATGTCTGAAATCCGGAGAGATAAGATGGATGTTCGAGGATGTCAGGCGTGAAAAACAGGTCCAGGAGAATTTATATGATGCATAGAGTGTTGCAGTGAGCAGAGGTGGGATACTTGGTGGCCTGCAGGAGGGTACGTTGCACATTAGTGAGAAGGTTTGCAGGTTGACTTGAAGAGCAGAAGAATGCTATTATGGAGGAGTAACTCCAACTTTAGGGCATCTCAGACCAGAAATTTTTGGAACCCGTGGAAAAATTATGTTTTTGAAGCTCTACCTGTTCTGACTTCAAGGTTATTTGTAAAGACATATGTTGCAGTGAGATAAACTGTTGTGCTCTGTTGTGGCAGAGCTGTGAGACAGCTGCCCGCAGAGGATTTAATTTAGCGCCAGGACCTTAGAACACCAAGCGCTCTAAAATGTTAGCGAATTAAGGGAGCAGGGACACAAACCAGTGATAAGAGGGATAAGACAGGTCAGCCATCTTTTTTCCTGATACCAGCACTCCTGAGGCTGGCTCAGTCTGTGGAGGGCAAGAACTTGTTGAACCAAGCCTTTGTGGTTTCCCACCTGGACTATGTCAGCTATCTGTATCTGGACTCAATAAAATATGTTAGTAACAGACTGTAGGTTGCACGGAATGCGGCGACCAGGCTTCTTCTCAAAATCCCAAGACACGAATCAGTGAAGAACTCCCTGAAACTGCTACACTGTCTGCCCATTGAAGCCAGGATCAAGTTTGAATCTCTCTGCCTGGCTCACAAAACAATGAATGACCTCATCTCCCCATATGCACCGAAGAGATGTCTCGGGTCCTCACAAGTCCGCGTTATAGGAAAGCTAAGAACCAAGCGATCAAGATGGGGAGGCAGATCATTTTCATGCCTGGTCCCAAAGCTGTGGAACTCCATGCCCGAGGAGCTGAGATTGCTAGAAGAAGAACCCAGCTTCAGGAAGAAGGTTATGGCATGGCTGTTCCTACGATAACTGTTCAACTTGTACCTCCACCAGCAACTTTCTTTCCCAGCGCTAGGAGCCCTTGGGCAGCCATACGCTTTTCAAAAGCCCAAGCATAAAGAGGGAGATGAGTGAGTGAGTAGAGGACACAGGACGAGGGGATGATGGAACTAATGGCCCATGGCTAGAATGGATCAGAGGGTTAATGAAGGATTGGTAATGTTATAAACTTTGTTTTAGTAGATGTAAGTGAGTAGATGTAAGTGAGCAGTCCAAGGTATTCCAAGAGTTGATGGTTGTGCGGCTGCGAGATGTTGCTCCAAGGACAAAGAGTGTTCAATGGACAAAGTTAAAATTATAGTTTTTGTTCTACGGGAGAAATCCCTTAAAATGTAGACATTTTGCTCGTTTTTGGTGCTACTCATGTAGGCCATACCACTAAGGCTCCGCCATTTTGGACGACGGACAATCAGCATGTAAGACAATTCCATAAATTTGGAAGGGCCACTCACGTGCTGGGCCTAGCCATGCTGAGTGGATCGGACGTACATGGCTACCTTTAGCGATGTTTCGTTACCAGACTTGAAGCATGAGGGATTTGCAGAACTGTACAGTACTATTAGAGATGAAAGGCAAACCCAGGCTGGCCATACAAAGACCTTGTAAAAGTTATATAAAATACTACTCAAATGTTATTGGATCCAAACACGATTAGCTAGTATAGGACTAACCTAAGATTAAAATTCCTGCAGATGTAAACAAGAGGCTGGCACGCTGAGCCACCTTGTGGAATCCTACCGGCTTTTCACTGGCTATTGGTCGGCGATATGGGAAGCCCTAGCTCAGCATAGCGTTCTGCCCTTCCAACCCTTCCAGCTCTCAATGAAGCTCTTTTACATGACCTCTTATACATGCCTGACGTTCCCCGTGGCGATGGCTAACCACTACTTTGAAAGACTTAAATCCTCCACTAGCTTTTGGAAAGGTGCCACCCCAACACATTCGGAACGGTCAACTGAAATATTTTGTTTAGCCTTCTTTGAGGAAATCATCTACAAACTATAAGATCCAATTGATCTCTTTAATAAGATATTGATCCCACTATTAGATTGTAGTATAGTAATTATTCAACAATACGTAAGAGGCAGTATATTGCCATGAACCAACATATTTATGTGTGCATGAGAATGATTGATAAAAAATAAATTTCTAAAAAGCTGCATTGTAAAAAAAAAAAACTGCACTAGAGTCTGCATATCTTGACATCTGAGATGCTGCTATTTGTACGCATTTCATACCTAGACCTTGCTATGACAAGAGTCAAGTTTGGACAGCTAAGAAATATTGTTTAGATACCAATTGGTAAAATCAATCAGAGCACTCCACTGAAAACTAAATACTTGTTGTCTAAACTCTGTTTATCCAATTTCAAGTTTTACGTACATTAGGCTTGGGGCAAGTAGATCTTTTCAACGCCAGCCTACGCCAACCATCCGTCTGATTCAGCATCCCAGTTGACAGCAAGCAAGAAGCGCGGTAAACATGGACTACATGCATATTATCTGACCCTGAAGGGAGGGTTGAGACAGCCGAAGACCTAATTAAGCGCCAACCCTAATTAGATTGCACGTAAATACATCTTCTACACGTTTCTCATTTCTAGTAGACATCAAGTGATCTTCAGCTAATGGCTGAATCAAGATCAGTTAATGAATTACCATAAACACATCAATGCCAAGGAGTTCTCGTTTGTGTACAGATAAGAAAAAGTATTTATATCGCGGATTCCATCTGTTGAAGCGACACAATTTATGCAAATACCCAATTAAATGGTGAACAATGACCCTGTTTTGAGGCTGGTAAAATTCATGCAAATAATTAAGTTTCAGGGAGTGAACTGTGTTCCATAAAAATCAGTGATTTACTTGTTTAATTCCGGCTATTTCATTTTAAATTTAAAAATACAAATATTTGCTCACAAACTCACTCGCTCAACAGCCGAGTCACACACTCACTTATGGTGTGCAACGTTTTACTCCAAAAAATGTGTGTATTACTTTTTGAAAAATTGTTCAGTCTTGGGTTTTGCAGAAGGAATATTTCAGGAAAAATCCACGTTTTTCAGAAAATTTCTCTCCTGAAAAACAGTTTGTGTGGGAAAATAGTTGCCCTTCTTTGATTTTTTTGTGATGAAACTAAACTATTAAACTATTCCCAAGTGAGAAGTTTTTAAGCTTCGAAAAAATTGAGATTGTGAAATTTTTATTTGACCCTTCAATACTTCACAGTCAGCTTTGGATATTTTTTGCACACTGGTATATACAGAGTGCTATAAAAAACATTTCGGTCTTTAAGCACCGAAATCCTCACATTATGACCCATTTTAGCGAAAAAACGTTTAATAGGTGCTGGGGAACAACCTTTACAACGCAACTTTTACAACGCACTACCATTACAACGAAACTGTTACAACGCGAGTGCATTGACAACGCTGGACATTACAACGCAAGTCTTTACATCGACTCGCACTAGATGGCGTGCTAACATTAAAAATAGTGTAGTTTACTGTCCCAACACCTTCCCTACTGTTACGTGGACTGGAGTTGGAATAGTAAATTACACTTTTTTAATGTTAGCACGCCATCTAGTGCAAGTCGATGTAAAGACTTGCGTTGTAATGTCCTGCGTTGTCAATGCATTTGCGTTGTAACAGTTTCGTTGTAACAGCATGCGTTGTAACAGCATGCGTTGTAACGTCATACATCCATAGGTGCTATTTAGTGCCTTGGATAAAAAACATACACCACATAATCATTATTTATTAGGCTTCCTAGATACCACCCCTAAAACAGCGCCAATGCGGGTCTTGCATTATGTGGATTGATGAATGTTTTTCAGAAAAAGAATGTCCGCTCAGAGTCTTACCATAGTGCACATGGCGCTGTTCTGATCACTACCATTCACACAGCTTTGTTTGGTGTGCTGCGTTGGTTAAATTCCTTGTAAATTTCTCACAAGTAATATATTTTATTTATTTATTGAGTTTTATATAGTGCAAATGTGACTCTTTCTGGTATCAAAGCGCTGTGCAAACTGGATGCAAACAGATGAGCATATGCAAGTGACCCTTTCGAGAGTCTGAGGACTGCAAATCACGAAAAATAAACCAATATGAGTGGACAAATGTGGGGGAACATCAAAGAGAGTAAGAGGACGGACGAAGGTTGACGTACGTCATCTTGTTTCAGGAATAGTCATTAACAAATATGTGGAGTGTCATCGGAAAGGTTGCATCTTCATTGGGGAAGGAATCTGATCTTTAATAGTTGTTTTAATCTTTGTTTGAATAAGGCATTTGAGGGGTTGGTTCTGGTCTCAGGAGAAAGTGAGTTCCAAACTTTGGGGACAATTCCGGAGAAGGAGCGATTGCAGGTTTTCATTTTTGAATTCATGTTTCTGCAGTAGAAGGGAGCCCGTACTGATTAAAGTTCTGTTCTCTCCTGATAGGATGAGTTCCCTGGCCAGGCAAGTTGGAGTGTTGTGGTGAAGCGCTTTTTGTGTCCGGTGGATCTTCGCCTGTAGGGTAGTGAGTTCAGTGTCTTGAGATCAGGGGTGATGTGGTCACTTTTTTGCGAGAGGTAATGAGTCGAGCTGCCGTGTTAAAAGTTGCCTTCAGCGGTGCCAGTTTTGCTTTTGATAGACCCACGAGGTTGGCACTACCGTAATCTAGTTTGGAGGTTTTTAACGCTTGTATTGCTGTCTTGAGATCTGCAGTCGGGATGAACGGTTTTAATTTCCTTAGTAACTGCAGTTGGTAGTTAGCCCCTCTGTTGGCGGCGCTGATGTATTCCTGCAGAGAGAGCTGATTGTCCAGGATTATTCCTACCGACTTTGGTGAGGTTATTATGTGTGAGGTGCAGTTCAGGGCTGTTAGATCGGCGAGCCATTCATTGAAGTTCGGAGTGTGGTTGGGTGGAGAGATTAGGAGGAATAATACAGTTTTGATGGTGTTAGGTTTAAGGTGGTTGCGTGTGAGCTAGTGTTAGGTTTTTGTCAGTGTGGTATTGAGGATGCTGATGTCTTTTGGAGCGGCGATCTTTAGGTAGAGTTGCGTGTCATCTGCATACGTATGGTATGAGTGTTGGAGTGTTGGAGGATTTTAGTCAGCAGTTCAATGAGTAGGTTGAAAGGGTTGGGCTAGTGAGGAACCTTGAGGGACGCCACTCGTGACTGGCATCTGGATGGATAGGGCGTGGTTGAGCATAATTCTTTGAGTTCTGTTGTGTAAAAATTAAACGAACCATTGTAGCACCATACCCGATAGACCTATTCTGCATTCTAAGAAGTTCAAGAGGTTCTAATGTTTGACGGTGCCAACGCAGCTGACAGATCAACCAGGATTAATAGGCAGGATTCCTTCTGGTCGAGAAGTCTCAGGGCATCATCAACGATATGGACCAGAGCAGTTTCGGCACTGTGGCTCGGGCTGAAACCTGATTGGTATTGGTCGAGGAGTTGGAATTGTTTTATGTGATTACAAAGCTGTTGATGTACGCATTTTTTCAGTTGCTTGGCCAGATTTGGGTTGTTGGTAATAGAGTGCTAGTTATTGGGCTCTGATTGGTCGGCATTGGGGTTTTTAATATATGGGTAACCTGTTCACTTTTTAGAAAATCCATTATGGAGCTTTGTGTCAGGGAAGCGTTAATAATCCCTGTCCATATTGAAAGCAGGGAGTGTTTGGTCTCTTTGAGAAGTTTGGAGGGTAAGAGGTCGTTGTAGTGGTTAGAGTATTTCAGAGAGGATAGTAGATTTAAGATATAAGATTCATTAAAAATCTTAAAGATGGACCAAGAGGCGTTGTTTTTTGGTTCAGGGGAGGGGCGTTCAGGGTGGACTCCTTGATAGATGAGGGGTGAGGTGGCTTGGCGGTAATGGATTGGAGCTCTAGAGCGGTTTGGAGTTGAGTGTCAATTTGATTGGTTTTTTCGTTAAAGGAGGCAAATGCATCACAACTGGGCTGGGTTAAAATCATAGAAGCAAAAAGAGGATTGATGTTTCCTGTTGGTTTGATTTTTGACAAGTTCAAACAGCGTTTTGGGACGATTTCCAGCCTTGCCAAGTTGCAGTTTGAAGAAAGATGCTTTAGATTTTCTGATATGCCCGCTGTAAGCTTTCACCATTAAGGCTGTAGTGGAACCGAGGGTTGGATTTTGTGACCTGGATTCTTTTCAGTTGTTTGGGTGCAATGGCGTCAATGATTTCGGACATGGAGTTGATGTGGTGATTGGTGAGGTCTTATGTGTCTGAGATGTTAGTGGGTGGAGGTAGACTGTTGTTACTGTGGGTAACTAGCGTATGGTGTGTGGGTTGATGTTTCTGGTGTCTCTGGTCCAACATTTGGCTTTCGCTGGTTGGCCTTTGGAGATAATTACCCTTCCTGCTATGGAGAATAGGATGCAGTGGTGGTCTGTCCAGTCACATGGTAGGTTAGATTCCACTTCAAGAAAGTTTTATTTGGCACAAATTGTGTGAACCATAAAAGCAATAAATGAATACAATTACATATATTACAATATAGTTAAGAACATGCGTCTCATAAAACCAAAATTCACACAGTGCCAAGACAGTTAAAACAGAACATAAAATAGATTTTAAAAATACCACGGGATACTCACATGACACAAATTTGCACCAAATTCATGCAATGGTGATTACAGTTAAAAATTAAAATCAGCTTACACTATTTGAATGTGACCATTCAAATACAAATAGTGACAGCAAAACGGGGCATGGGATAAAATGTAGCTCCTTAACCCTTTTGAGTAATTATATTCCCAGAATCATCTAATTGAGCTTTAATGTAGATTACTCTGGAGAGAAACAAGGCGTCCCTATAACATACTGTCACATCGCTTGGTTCATACAAAAGTTCAAAAGCCGCCTGATGATGAATATTTCTTTCTTGCAGGAAGAGGTGTTTAAGAAGGGATTTCCTGGGGATCAGGAAGGATGGATTCAGTTTAGATGGAAGGCTCCTTTGCTATTATTAGGTCTAAGGTGGCCCCTTTATTGTGCGTCGGGCTATTGCAGGCTTGAACCAGGTTGAGGTTGTGGAGGAATGATATGAAGCTATTCACCAAAGGGTTGTTTGTGACATTCCAGTCGATACTGAAGTTACCAAAAAAATCTGATTATTGTGTGATCCGTTGTTGGTAGAGCTGATCTCCAGGATTTGTTCTATGAATGAGTGGTTGTCACAGGGAGGGTGGTAGATCACGTGTGTCGTACACTCTGTGTTGTCATTACTTGAGATATTGATCCCCAGATATTCGCATGAAGACAGAGACAGGATATGAGTTTGGTTTCTTAGGAGATTGTGCCGGGAGATACAGGCAATGCCCGACCCCGACACCCAGAGCGATCCAAATGGATAATGTCACGGCTGGGAGGAACTAACATGTCCAGTATGGGGGATGACGAGTCGGAAAGCCATGTTTAAGTGAGGAGTAGGAGGTCCAGATCATAAGTAAGGTGAACAATATCACCAGCATGCTTCACTGCAGATCGGCAATTGAGTAACGTGTATTTTAGGTTAGTTTTGGTAATAGTTGTGGGTGGATGAGATCTGGGGACTAGTTTGAGGCTCGATTTAGTGATATGAACTTAAAGGTGGGATGAGGGGCTCGATGAAAGATGAGTGTCTGAATTTTGATGGAGTGGTTGACAGGTGCCTGGTTATAGGAGCCGAGCAGGGAGAGGATATTGTTCTTTGATCAGTTGATAACCACTCTGTTGGGTCGGGAGGAGAGGTCAAGATTTGGTTTGCAGCTCCATTTTGGTAGTGGGGTTCTTGTATTGGCAGAGCTCATGGTAGTAGGGCATGTGAGTAGGGGAGTGTTTTGGGTCCCGTAATGCTTTTTATGATTCAGACATTTGTGTTCCAGATTAGAGGCAATATGTATTAGGTTCTGGAAGTCCGCCCTCATGAAATGTAAATCAGCTTTTAGTTTGTGCAACGTTGAACAGATAGAGGAGGTGCAGTGAGTGGGACTGGTTTGGAGGAGACGTAAGAAGGGTTATGGCAGATAGTGGGGATATTAGCGGTTTGAGGAGGCCCTATGTTATAGAGATGGGATGTTGGTCAATGACCATGCAATGCTGCATGCATGGGTTGGAGTTTGGTGTAAGGAGGATTTGGGTACTGCGGCAGTGTGGCGAGTACAAATGGGATCCCGCCTGATGAGAGTATTGTCCTGGAAGGCTCTTGTGTTTTCTAGAGAAGTGGGGGATTTGGGAGTGGTGGGGGCGGTGAACGAATTCATAGTGGGGAGATTTGGGGGAGATGATGTTGTCACTCCAGTGATCAACATTGATTTTCAGTTCTCTTGTGTATTAAGAAGGAGGGCAGGTAAGCGTATGGTGGTTTGGGGAGTGGTCCCATCCCTCCTGTGAAGATGTTGTGTTTAGTACTGTGGTGATGTGGTAACGTGGGTTAGGGTTGTCGTTCTTGGGGGTAGTCTAGGTTGAATTGGGACCATGGGTGGGAGGCCCAAGAGAAGGGTTTGAAAAAGTGATGGGAGAAGTGAGTGGGGTATGGAGATCCCTCTGTAGGGTGACGAGGATGTGGGGGTGGGTGTTGCTTCATTGCAGATCATAGATTTTATGAGGGGGAAGAGATCCTCAACGAGTTCAAGGTTGCGGTTGTAGGATTGAGTGAGGACAGTGTTGTTGTTGTAGATTGTGATGCTGGTTTCAGCTGCATACACAGAAGAGGGAGCGATAGTAAGTTTGAGACCATGCGGTATCTTCTTGGTGGAGGGGACCTTGAGTTCTGAGGTGAAGGCTTTCCTCCACTGAGCACGTAGGTTGGTGAAAAATAATAAGGTCATTGATTAGCGAGCCCCTGTTGCCGCAAAAGTAGGAATTTAGGAAGAGTGTTTCTATGTTCAGTGTAGGTTCCACACCCATCGTGTAGTAGGTGCCAGCGGCACCTGAATCTCTGCCGCTCTGTGAGGTGTATCAGGCAGAGAGAAACCTGTGTCTCTCTCAACCCCGTTGCCAAAATTCCTTCAATTTCTCACTAATTACCCCTTAAATAATTGCCTTATTCACCCACCCAGATGATAACGAGGGCTTGGCTGTGAAAACAGGAGGCCATCTTTGATTCTTTGTCTTCTGTGGCCAGTGCTCTAGAAGGTGTTCTCTACTAACCACAGCATTAACTATGGACACTCATCCATTTACCAATGCTAATAATTTTCCATGATTGTTTCTAATTTATCAGTATTATCATAAAAGTTTAATGGTTTGTGGAAATTATTTCTAAAATGTTCCTGAGCAGAAGTCATGTTAGAGGAATTATGCCCGCTCACAATTCGTTAACCTGATATTAACATTGGGGCCTCAATTATGACTATTTAATAATTCCATGAAGAAATTCCTGGAGACTGGAATAATTGTTACCGTATAATTTCTATCATTAAAAGTTAATCCCCAAATAATGGGGTATTGTTCTGCGGACCTGATCATACCGGGTGGAATTCTCCACGGCATTCCCATTTCCATATGAAATTGTGACAGGGGGTTATAGGAGAGTTGAGATGGTAGGGTAGGGTTTGGTAGGGTAGGCTAGGAAATGGGAATTCGAGCCATAGTATGTTGGAGCATTCCAAGCTCTGCCCTTGACAGAGAAAAAGGATGAAAGGGACCGTGGAAAAGGATGAAAGGGACCGTGGGACATGTCTTGGCTGCTTTTGCAGCTAAACCCTCATGTGATTTTACAAGATGGAATTACCAGCTTGGGAAATCCGGTCTGGCTATCCCGCTCCCAGCAAAGCTGGGTGCAAGAAGAATGGGCCAGTCATGCTCAGGTGGGAATTCCACACTGTCTGACTCGTAATCAGGGACTAGGTCTATCCGCCTGTCAGTGCTTGCATTCCACTTTTTAAAACCAAAGCTATGGTTCATTCCCCTCAATAGTGCCCTGTCTTTCCCTTGGCATCCATCTTTGTAAGTCAAGCGTGCAGTCTGCTGTTCTCTGGCTGCCCTGAAGTTCACCACTATCTTAGGTGTGTACTATATCTAGTTGGCCTGGAGTTGGGAATTATGAAAGGAGCATGCCATCTGCTTTTCTTGCCTGACTTAGAAACCATCTTTTTGAAGGGAACATGTCTTTTATTATTTCCTGCTTGAGCAGGAGGCCATCTTTGAAAGGGATAATCTGGGGTGGTTCTAGCCCCAGTGAGTGCTTAATTTGAGATGGTGGTTTCCGAAGCTCAGCACCAGCACTTAATTGTCAACACCGGCACTTATGACTGCCTGCCACAGGGTGGTGCTGTTTGTCTAATTTAAAGATAACACAACAACAGTAATTAATTAATTTAATATACATCAGGACCTGGAATGGTCACTTCTAGGATTGTGATGATTAGTTGCTGTGTCGGTACTGACTTTGTCTGTGCATGCAGGGACACATTGTCGTGCAAGCTGCAATGGACTCCTGATGAAGGCCATGGCACTTATTTATTATGTTTTCTTTTACAAATTAAGCAATGTCACCGGTGCACCAGGTGCTGTGGGAGTGTGTGAGGTGAACTACACACCATATATGGCTGTATTAATATACAAAGCTCCTAAAATGCAACCTATGCCTCTGTGTTTGATATCTGTTTCTCCCAAAGAGCTGCCGGCAGGTACATCAGCCTGGTCGCTGAGGCTGAAACCCGGTCAATGAAGTAGAAATGATAAAATTCGATCAAACCGCGGCGCGAAGCCGAACGTCTGATATCAAACCGAGGATAAACGGCAGATGATATCGCCTTCTAAATCGCTCTGTCACTCACTCACAAATGTCCCTCTTGCCTGAAATAAAAACTATTTTGACAGAGACTATCTATCTGTGTTTCTCATAAGACATGTTTGATTTTCTAAAATATCATCTAGTGTCCCTAGGATTACCCAGATCCCGGCATCTGCGCTCGCGCAATGTACAAATGAGTTGAAGCATTGAATACAAACTGCAAATTTAAATGTAAGCATATAATTTTTTTTTAAATATATTATATTTAGTTTTACCTTCGGATAACCAGAACCTGCATTTAAGTAAGAATGTGCGGGATCAAATTCCCACTTGTGAAGTTGCATTTAAGTTTGCAACTTTTCTACCTGATGTTGCGCTGTTAGAAGTTGCATATTTTATCCTTCAGGAGCTTTTTTTCAAAACTTCGAAAGCTCTGCAAACTTATAAGTGCTTTTTATGTTTGATTTGCAAGAACGGATCATACAAACAAATTGAGGGTTTGAAAAAAAAAGGAATCTTATCAAGTTAGTGGGTAAATTCAATTGCAATTAAGATCTTAGGGGAAAATTTCTCCCCAGTAACCAATTTAGAAAGAGCGCTGAATAGAACCGAAAAGTTACAACTTTGAAAACAATTATATTTACTCATCAGGAAATGAGATGCTTGTGAAGTTTGCACAGCTTTCCCTGCAGTCAACGATTAAAGCAAAAGAAAGATTTTACAGGAGAATTTTTCACAAATCTTTTTTTCGAGAGAATTTAGAAGTTTTAGCATAGTTACCACCTGAATTTTTTCTTACCATTTTCTTACTATTTTTATTCATTACACTTTGCAAACTTCAGGAAGTTTATGAATTTTTCAAATTTTTATTAAAAACTTGACAAAATCTGCAGAAGCGAGCCTTACTTGTGTTACATTTCTCAAAGGGTTTTAAAACCTTAAAAATGGAAACTCAGAACAAAGTTTTGGGAAATTAGAGGTGCATACGAACAGTCCCTTCTGACTCACTTGATGTACACTAGAACCAAAGATGTTTGCTTTTGAACTCTGGTGGTCCTATGGCTAGTTGAGAGGCTAGTGCAGTGGTTGTTTTATTGAATTTGGTTTTGTTATTACTACATTTCCTTTTATAAATACAGATCACAAGAACCCTAATGCAAAGGAAAGAGGAAACGCAATAATGGATGAGCTGCCCACACCTAAAATGGCGCTGCTGAAATCCATTTTCTGAGTGTGATGGTGAAGATTGACCAAAGAGGGCCAGATACATGCAAAGTTTTCAGCCTATCCGCGTAACCTATATTAACAGACACTTAATCTATATGAAAATAATTTACATAGTCAAAGGCTTATGCAAAACATCTGTCTTGGATGCAACTCTCATTGGACCTTCCTTTGAAGACCATGCTGGTATAGTTTGCTGGGTTCTGTATACTTACAATGTACATTTAATTTGCATGCCCACATCACTTATAACTTGTCATTTCTTCTTCATCTGTGCAGTAATTTTTGGCACAGAGGTTTTGATGAAGCACACAAGTACCAGCATGTTTCATGCCAAAACCATGCTTGCAAAACATTTTATTTTGAAAACCTACTACATGCGGGACACTTCCTTGATCTTTGTTTTTGTTTTTAATTCTTCGTACTCTTGCCCCACTTTCTTCGTTATAGACTCAATTTCCAAAGAGCCAGTTTTGTGTCTCTCAGAATTTCTGAGCATGGGCGTAACACATGCCCCTGCATAACCTGTGTTGCCCATTCAACCTAAAACCTCTGGACATCTGTGATTTGCAGGGACCCCTCACCTACATCTGGAGGTGGCCCGTTATCTGCCATTAAATCACCGCTGGTCTCAATAGTGGTCAAAAGTGGCCAGCAGTCAATAAGCCCACGCTGTCGCTGGTAAGAAAATATATGCAGAACTGCAAACGCCAATCAACAACTCGTGTGCATTTTTCTCTACATGGGATGGAGATCAGATCTGGGGTAAATGGAGCAAAAAATTGGCAGCATCCTTGTAGCATCATTGTTGAGCTGTCCGTGGCCTCATCCGTCACAGTGTGGGCACCGCCCCACCACAAAAGGTTCCGCTCTTTGAAGCTCGAAGCCATCGCTCTTCAGGGACACCTGCTGATATTCAGATTGGACGGTTGGTTGTCCATGATACCTCCTGTTGTTGAAGGAACATCACAGCGTGCCGGCTGGAGGGGCTGTATTCTCTTCCTGTGATGTCTGCGGGACCGCGATATGAAAAGCCATGGAAATTGAAATCCGCAGGCGTCGGCTCATAATCGGCCTCCGGTGTTTAGCACTTCTCTGTAATAGGCAAAGAAGATGCTGAAAGCGGCGGTGGTGTTCCTGGAGTTTCTTTGAAATGTGTCACACAATAGACCCCAGGACATCTGTTTCCTTTGCTCTTCACCGCTTGCAAACGACGCCAGAAATTGATGCAAGGGCCAATGCCGGATCGGCTTTGCGATGTACCGAGACGGCTCCACAGTAGACCTCCGGGGCTCCTAATACCCACTAAGCAGAGGTCTACAGAACCTGAGGCCTCGAAAGCTCAACAGAAAAGTGCGCTAATTGGTGTGCAGTCAGCGACCTCACTAGCTTATGCTTTGTGATCCGTATTAGATGCTTATGCCTCAGTTTCTATGTGGAGTGAACTATGATCTATGGTTGCGTCAAGCTATCTAGGGTTTTATCGCATTACCTGGAACGGGAAAAACCAAGTGTCTTATGGAAAGGGTTAAATAATTCCCAATTGCTGGTGGTGATTTTGTGTGCATTCCATGCCTTTGTTTTTTGGACTCTTTGTGCCACTACAGACAGGGACCATCCACATGCAAATCAGTCTTGGCAGTGACCCAAAGTGGCCTTGAGCCCCAGATGTTTGGTTACATTAACTCAAAACTTAAACAGAAGAAGACCCAGATGTGTGAAGACTTTCTCTGCTTCACCCTTGAGCTGCACTACAGTGTCTATGACCCTGGGAGCTACGTCCCAAAGCATTGGAGCAGGTAAATCTTTACGCCTGCTAGGTGTTGACAGAAGATGTCCACCTCAGTTTGAGGGAGCACTCGTGAGAGGAGCTGGGTTGTTGGCAGCGCACGTGGGTGCCCATGGTTGAGGGAAAAAGGAGATTGGTGATGGCGAAGAGTGTAGGAAGGGATTCTGGGACTGGGGTTATGGAGAATGACCCGACTGTAATAGTGAGAAAACAAGACATGCCAGGCCCGGCAGATGGAAGTGGGGGACTACCTGCTTCCGCAAGAGGTGTGGGTGCGGAGGTATAAGGCTAGGAGTGAAATGTAGGCTCCTCTTCCTGCTCGTCGATGCCGTACTCTGTCTTATTGCTTATTATATATCCTGAAAATATTAAATGCATCCGGCCCTCATGGACCTCCATTGGACACCCCTGAATTAATGCATTCTGGTTATTGCAATATTTCTAAAGTTTAATAGAACCCATTGAACTGCACCTTTTATCAGAAGGCACTGACAGGTCTCAGCCGAGCCGCGACTGCCACCCTCCCCTCTGTGCCCTCCCCTCTGGGCACTCGAGGCTTCCTCTCCTGGGCTCCGTGACCCTGAAGGCAAACAGCAATCTCGGCGGCCCATAAAGCAGCCGAGCAGTCAATATTTGCTGTCTTTATTAAATATGTTTCGAAGAAACCTTCCTGCCGTCTGTGCTTGACGTGCAGAGCTCGTCAGTAGCACGTGGGCGTGCAGCAGGGCAACCACAAGCTCCAGCTGGGCCTGCCAGGAGGGTTTTATCTGCAGAAAGACACCAGAAACATCTACTTGGGGGTCTATATATTACACATCTGTCCTACAGATAATGTATGCATAAAGGTTATTAACCATTTAAAGTCAATATTCATGTGATGGACCCAACAAAGATGAAAATCTGAGTTTCCCCTCATACCTGTTGCGTGCAGCCCACGTACCTAATATTTACCTGCAGCGTGTGTCTAACCAGCTACCACGCTGGACTCCTTGATTTTAATTTGAGGCGTACGAACGGTTTTACTTTGCCAGTGCTCTTTGGCGAATTGCAAAACTGTGTATGGGCGAAATGTCCCCAGGTCAGGGCTGAGTTTCTAGTTCCACCGCCTGCAGCCCTCCCAAGTCAGCGGACTTCTAAGCGCAGAACGTTCTAGAGCTTTTTCTTAATGTAAGCTAAGATCACATTACCATACCTAACTAAAACATAAATTTGATCCTTGTGTTTTTTTCAATGAAACATATATATATATATATATATATATATATATATATATATATATATATATATATATATATATATATATATATATATATATATATATATATAAACAAGGGTGGGTAGAGACCACTGCCTGGCACACCAGCGTACATTTCACCCAGATGCATTTTGGTAAATGCAGTGCAGAAAAACACTCACTTCATTTGAAAGTCTTTAGTTTTCACCAGTGACGTCTCCTCCGCTGAGGCGGAGGAGCGTTGCCCCACTGTGCAAAAAGGAAAAATACAATGACAATAACATATAGTTATAGTTATGTTATTTTTCCTATTGCATGCAGTCAGCAGCTTGTGTGCAGTTTGGGGCGGGGCAGGGCTGGCCAGAGCAGGGTAGGAGTGGTTTGATCATGCACACTGTGCATGTGCCTACCAGGCTGCATTACCAGCCTGGTCAGGAACATGCACAGGCTCCCTGTTTCAGTCTGAGCACCGTTCCACGGCTCTCAGACCAATATCAACGCTGCATTGCATCGTTGTGATTGGCTCAGGGGAGCTTGTGTGCCAGGTGCTTTCTGCTGCCGCCGGACTGCAGAAAGGAAGAGGAGACTGCGGGCGGCCGGCCGTTAAAAGAAGGTGTTTTTTGTTGTTGTTGATTAACCCCCCGCCCACCACCCCTGTCCGGTAGCAGCCGCTACTGGTTTTCACCATTGTTAGTTGAGCCAGGGCTGTGTATCTCGAGACACGTGTTTCAGGATGTATGTCCTTTTTCAAAATGTTGGGGTGCTGGGGATGGTGCTCAGCATTTCAAGGTTGCTGTACCACTCCGGGCGCATCCCTAAGCGCTCGTCAGTCCAACAACTCACCAAGGAGCAAGGAGTGAGTGCTACCATGGACTGCATTTACCACAGTGCATCTTGGCGCACTGTGTGTCGGTATGCCAGGCTGTGTGCTCCCTCCTGCCCTTTGGCCCCTTTGAGTTATTGGGCTGAGGAGCTCATTGGGAAACACCTGCGCTCTGGGAGTGGTAAAAACACCCTCGAATGCGAGCCGCATAGCTAGCACCCCCAAATCTTACTCTATGCAGAAGAAAAAATATCCTGAAACACGTTTTTAGAGATACCCAACACTGGCGGCACCAACAAAAGCGAATACTAAACACTTTCCACAAAAGTGAGCATTCTTAGGCACTGCGTTCACCACATTATATCTGGGAGACTTGTGTGGTGGCGTGACCTGAACTCATTCAACACATGTCAATTAGTCTGAAGTCATCTGAGGTATTATGAGAACTAAATGAATGTGATCAGATGAGATGCCACCTCTCTGGGTGGGGGGGATTTCGATAGACAAGGACGAGGGAAGATTAATTGTCCATTCAATTTTCCCTCGTGGTCGTCTGTCGAATCCCCCCCAACCCGGCCCCACCGCTCTTACCTGCACGGGCCGATGCTGCTTAGCTGACAGTGTTAATAAGAACGCTTAAATATGCACCTTGGGCCCGATGTACAAAGTCATTACCGCTATAACTTCAGATTACAGCCACAAATTACTTGATTTAAGCCTGGTAGGGAGTCACGAAATGATGCTTTGCAGGCATAAATCTATTTACGCTTCCATAATGGGACACGTAACTGCATGAATTAAACTGATGTAAATGCCAAACAAAGAATGGGGAGCAGGGGTAAAGAGGCATTATGAGTTTTTTAACATCCACAAACATCAGCTTCTGCGCCTTCACAAACTTTTATCCAACCCTTTGCCAACGTTAAACTGTTGTGTGAGATTTCCTACTGCAAAGGACTGTCATAAATTGTCTTCAATGAAGGGATGGGTGTTGACACCTCGAAAATCCAGAGAGTGTTGACACCGGGAAAGTCCATTTGGATGCAGGGGAAGGGATGTCTTAAAGGAGAAACTTTTTGGCTGTGAAGAAAAAAAGACCGCCCCACTGACTGGACTTACTTTCCCCAATGTTGAATTGCATGTTGCTAACTTGCCAACTATTGAGTTGTTAGGGAGACTAAGAGTAGGAATTAGGTGGCAATCGTAATTTATGATAAATTTAATAAAATTAACATTTTATTTTATCAGTTCTATGTTAAAAATAAATATTTAAACTGTTTTACATTTACTTTTTAAAATATATTTTAAACACTAAAAAAAATATAAAGTTAAATAATTTCCATACAGTTTGCTTCAGGGATATCACTACCACGGTGGCAGGGAGCTATGCGTACATGTGAAAATTTACTAGTAGTGACTCGTAAATTCAGTCTTAATTGTCTCCAACCTCTTAAGCGAGGGGGTGCAGACGTGTATGTTTGCACTTAGTTATAAATCTATACTCGGAAATGGTGAATAGCACAAAAAAGTGTTGGTTTACACCTAGGTGCAGGAGTAGATTTATATGTTTAAATTTACCGTTGTGAATAGGACTCATTGAGTTAGGTAATGGACGTAGTGCCACTTGGAAAAATCATAGACCCTGTTTTAGAGGTTGGTCAAAATTCAGCTCTGCTGTAAATTAATGGCGCTACGGCCGCTCTAGCCTCATAGTTCCCCACCTCATTTAGAGGTTGAGAGATTGCAATGTTTCCGTGAGCGAAGCCTCTAATGTCAAAATTGGTAATCCAGCACCCCATCTACAAAGCCTGAATTTAGGACGGGGCAATCTCTGCTCATATTCCCGGCCTCGTCTGCCATGCACGGCATGGCGAAATACTGCAGGAAAAACAAAATGAAATAAATAAATGCAAATAATAAATACAAATAATGTCAAGGACATTATGTTTTGTTTTTCACACACAAACTCATAGTTTGGGAGTTTGCTAATTTAAAAATAGAAAGAATGCCGAGTGGGCCTCAACAACATGGCGTCTGCTCGGCATTTGGCTTTGACTAAAGCGCATCCTCTGTGTATACGCTGGTTGGTCTCCCGTACCACATATCACTCTCCAATGTTAACCAACCCTAGGTTATGTGTAACATCGTGTTGAATGGATCACTTCGATTCGGTGGATGCCTGCATGTCAGGATATTCAATATATCATTAAAATCATCAACATGTGCGCCATCAGATGTGCGGCACACAGGTCTACCAGCATCAGGAAGAAAGAAGCGTTACCTGTGCAGGACGGGAATTATCCACCATATTTGGCTGCCCTACAGGCAAACATAGCTAAGTCTTGGATCGACCTTCTATTTTGTGTAGGCCAGGAGAATTGAGACCTCCCAACTCACACAGCACCACCGTGTGTCACATGATATCAGCTCCCTTCACATGGTCACGCGAGGTGACCCGGAGGCTCCTGCATAGCGTGTGTTTCCAGCTCGTGTTTGCCGCTTCTGCAGAGCGGATGCCCATTACGGGGCGTGACAATGTCCCAGGACCTCAGCCACAGTCCGAGATGCTTCCAAGTTTCTTAGGGGGTAGGTGAGGGTTGAAATGCCTAGAAACAATGCTTTGTGCAAAGCCCCGCCCCTCCAGGGCCCTGCTGCTCCTCCCACACGGTGAAAAACTTTAGGAAGCTGGCAGTCTGCGAATTGAAACGGTGGCTTTCAGGCCATGCATTCATCTCTGCAGCAAGTGCATTAACCTACATGATTTTTAGGTCTCGTCTGAGCCAGCGCATGCGCTGCTCGGGCAAGACATTTAGTGTGTGGGCTTTTAAAAGTGCTACCACAGCTTTTTGGCTGGTATAGAGCGTGCCGTACGGTCAAAATGACGAGCAGAGGCGCCATCTGGCTTTCCTCTCGTCATGGTGTGCGCACATCGCACACCACTCTCCAGCCTGCTTTCACTTTTGCCATTGCGCACGCGCACCCCTCGCGTCTTCCCCCCACTCGGCATTCCTGCTTGCCCCGTATGATTATATTTTCTAGCTTTTGGAATTTAGTTTTCGAATGATCTCCGTTAAAAAAGAATGGCAAATTCTCATCCCGCCACCATCCCCCTTCACCCTCCCCCATAAAGTTGTTTTTCGATTTGTTTTGATCCCACAAAGCAGTCTTTTTCAATCCAATCCTCCTCGGCGATTCACAGGTGATCTGCAGCTTGAAGCAGCATATTCGGCAGGTGGGGAAACCTTTCAGTAAATGTCAATCAAGCAGACAAGGAGTGGAGCTCGATCCATCAATGTCCCTTTGTACAGTTCCATTCATCAAAGGCCATTGTGCCTCCGGAATTGAAACAAGCACACACCTTTATAACAGTGACCTGGAATGCATTGTGTTAACTGTATGCGTATGTTCGCAGCGAATGTCCATGCCAACAAAGGGAATACAGTACTAGCGTGCATGCACACACGATGTGACATCCAGGAAATTCTAAATTTTACGTTACATTGTTTGCCATTGTATGGAAGCCTCTCGTTTTGAAATGAATAATGGTGCAATACACTGTGGGATGGGTGCGCTCATTTTGCACATGTGCAGAAGTACAAGGAACGTTCCCATGCCTATAAGAGGGGTACCTTCCAGGGTTTATGTCCCAACACTGATTCTTATAAATGATCTGGTCAGTGTAAATGTGCTCAAGGCTACGCACCCAGCTGTCCTGCAGCCACACAACTCTCACTGAGGACAGATTTTGGCAGTAAGCAATGGGATTCGTCTGCAAGACCTGACCTGAACCCAAGCCCAACGCTGAGGCTGCTATGCAGCCTGCCGCACACAGTGCACAGCCTGCTGGCCATTCACAGCAGAGGTTAGCCGCAGGGTCAAATGTGCGTGTGTTTTTTGGGCAGGGAGATATGCACCAAGGGGGCCTGTAAACTGTACCAAGGATCCATGGAGCATCGAAAAAGTCTGCATTTGTTTTTGTTTTGGGGCCTTGCGTGTCCTTTTTCGTCTCCTCATCCACTATCAACGGCATAATGTCCTGGGTGCCAAAGAATGCTCCTCTATTCTCCTATACCTTATTTTAATTTATTTTCTTGCTGCCTGTGTTGTATAATAGCAAGGAAACAGAAATGTTCCTCTCTCAGCCAGTGAATCGGTTGGGGAGCCTCCTTGAGTTCAATGAACTTCCAGTGGAGTAAGACAGAAAATTAACCTTCATCCGATAGGATTCTGTTATTTCGCAACATTTAGGTCCACGGACTTGGATTCATGAACTGTTTGTGAATTAGTGGCCAGGTTACACAATTGAGTAACTCTTCAAAGCCCACCCAGCACTGATTTATTTACACCAAACCACAATAAGGCCATATTCCGTGTAAAATCCTTGCTTTAGGCCTAAAGTGGTGTAATTCTACTCAGCGGATTTTGCAGTAGCTGTAGGCAAAAATTCCTAAATAAGCTTAAGTATGAAACGCACCTTTTGTTCTCTCCCCCCACCATTATCCTACCCGACCTTAAAAAGAGATGGAGAGTCCACACGTGCGAGCTTGGTTCTAATCTAGTCTATTCTTCCGTAACTACAGCACACCAACGCTCCCTCCTGCTGTCTCAATCACCCACTGACAACAACTGCCTGAACTGGAATCCTCCAGCACCAGGCAACCATCAAAAATTACACATTATATCACCCCATCATTCCACTCCTGCCATACACAACACACACCACCCCCCTTATAACAAAAAACATATATATCGGCCCTTTAACACATTCCATTTACTAGTCAAGACAACAAAGGCATAACAATATAAACCGGGGAAAATTAACCAAAAATGTATAGAAATATTTGTAGAGTTTAAGGTGAGATAATAAACAAGTACTACAATTAAAAAAGAGAAGCGTTTCAATATTAACAATTGAAAGCAGCGCATAATATAATAAATATAGAAACTCAGGCTGAGTGCATATGAACATCAAGCAATAAGGTCTTGAAGTGAAGAGGGCGCGTAAAAGTTCTCCACATAGCCAAATATAAAGTGAAGAAGGCGGGTAGGCAAGGCGAAGTAAACCAATGACGACTTTTACTGGTACATATGTAGTAAACCTGGATACAGAATCACTGAGCCCAGAAGACCGCATTCAGTCCCAGTGATCTCTTGCTGTTTCACACTTGTATTCTTTCCTAGAATCTTATCAATACCAATAGAAAAGACCCTTACAACAGAGGGTTATAGAATGCCCTGAATGCCAATTCTGGCCAATAATGAATCATGACCTAAATACGAAGCAAAGACACACATAACTATACCACAGGTGCCCTGGGTGATAATACAGATAAAAGAAAAGTTATGGGTCACTCCACAATATAATCATTAAAATACTTGAGCTTAAAACTCACTCTCTTGGATTTGGTACCCAGAGACTTTGGCTTGAAATCTTTGACCACTCTCCATGAGGACTCACCACGAATACTTGGGCCCGTGAGTCTAATAGTGTTGTCTTGTTCCTCTGACTCAACAACAGTATTAGACTGAAGTCCTGAGGGAGCGACAGTGACATCACAATTCCAGCTACTAGTGCAGCCAGCCTTGTACTTGGTTACTACATCTTCACCCCTCACTTTGGTAACATTCCTTTTGATCCACCATCCTCTTCTTTAACCGAACTCTAAGAAACATGCACCACAGTGTTCATGGGGAAACCTTAAATATTCCTTTCTAAGAATCCCTGGGTTTCCTAACTCTTATATCTTCTCCCACCCGAAATTCTATTTCTTTAACCTTCATAAAATGATTATATTGTGACTTGCTCTTCAATTGTTGTTGTTTTACTTTAGTATTTTTTCAGCATCCAGATTACATTCAGGATGCCCCTTGGCATCTCTCAACAAGCATTTGCAATGCAATAGGTCTCGCATTTACGCGTGTTTAAGCTATTGGCATTGTAAAAAACAAAAATAAAAGGCATTGTCATTTGCAATGTCAATAGCTCAAACTCGCGTAAATGCGAGACCTATTGCATTGCAAATGCTTGTTTTAGGTGTTGTTGGTGATGTTATGACTGAGAGATATCCATTTGCTTAATGGAAGTTTCCTTTTTAATAACTTCCCCTCCAGCAAATCTTCCATTAGTCTGGCGAAAGAGGATGTGATTGTGTGGTACACAGAGGACCAGGGAAGTCTTTCTTTGTCACTGGTTCAAGGCACAAAATAAAATAAACAACAGACATAAGAGGGTCATGTTAAAAAGAGAGTAAAAGTTAAGATAGTGTGGTTTAACATGCACTGCGTGAAGACACATAATCAGTACTTTAAAACAGGAAGGGGCAGGCAGGACGTGGTCGTCTGCAGGGGAAAGAAATCACAGGGCACTTGTGCGGGGAGGTGCTGTGTCTGCTAGAGATGCAAAGTGACATTTCCAAATTGCTTGCAGGGGGGCAGGCAGCAGTTCCAGGTAATGGCTGTTCATTTCCTAACGAGGCCCTGCGTCATGCTAATTGCAGCCATCGTGGGTAAGTGCAGCCGGGCTTCCAGTTCTGATTTCCTGCCCAGCAGGTGGAGGCATTACTGCCCAGCAGAGGGCCGCCTCTCTGCCCGAGAGCAGAGCCCGGCCTGCTTAACACACTGTGTATTCCGACCGAGAAATGGTGCCTCGGAGACCAAAGGGGCCATGTGAAATGGAAGTGCCTACAAGGGAGAGATGCGCTTCAAAGCACTATGGCCAGGTACTACCTAGACCCCCTCCTCCCCTGTCAATATCAAGATAACATGAGAAGATTTTTGGATTAGGGGGTCGTAAACCCCCGGATGTATTTATTTACATAAAATGCTGAAAACAAAAATGAATATACAATATTTACACAATACACAGAAAACCATTACATTATATTGATTACATTGATAGGTGCAGATGTCAGATGGCTAACCTTAACATATCTCTAATACAAAGGTATTCCTATCCGAATTTAAAAATACCATAATCAATAATCATAATAACATTTTATCTTTCTGCGTATCCCTATCATGAGCCTACAGCAAGGTCAATAACTGGCGCCAGATCCTTATCAAATTATGCCTGCACTCCAACCGGAGTGCGCATGGGCAGGAGGCCCATTCACCGTGAGGGTACTCCCCCCTTCCCCAGGTCACCCCCGTACGCCCTTATGCCTGCCCTCCAACCGGAGTGTGCATGCGCAGAGGGCCCGTTCCCCATGAGGGTACTCCCCCAGGTCACCCCCGTACGCCCTGTAGATTATCTCCATAATGGGGCCCTTGCAGTTATGTGCCGTTTATTTGCGCCATTGTGCACGTGCGGGGTGGCCAAGCAGCCTACCGGAAAGTGTAACTCCCCCTCCCACGCACCCATCCAGCCAACTGGCTGTAACTGACCCTGGAGTTCTAGGAGAGACCTCTTGTCCCTACCCCTTGGGCGACCCCATTCAAGAATGGCGCCGCCCTCTAAAGACCTTCAATTTACTGCTCACCAATCATGACCTTACCGCCTGACCAAGGAATAGCACTAAAAATACGACAATAAACATAACATGTACAAGGAAAAAACCTCCTAAAACAATGGGAAAGGAAAATCATCACACATATGATAAACATAACCATGTCAACCTGAAAATTAAAATTCCTAACAATACACCCTGTAAACCCTGCTTTTAGGGGACGGTGGGTGGGAAAATTAAATTACAGCCTCCTAGCGAGGCTGGCGTGACTAATGGCAGGCTGAGGGAACGGCGAGCAAAGAGGCGGACTCCGCTGCTCCCCAGCCTTTTATTACCCAGATTCCAGCCAGGCCAGTTCTAACCGGCCTGGCGTTAGCCCAAGTGCGTGACCCGGAAGTGCTTTCAATCACTTCCGGGTCACGCCCCTGACTTCGACCAATTAGTGGCGAGGCGCGCCTGTCGCGTCATCAATGCGCGCAACAGGCACGTCCCTGTATGGTCATCGGGGGCTGGCACGACCGCCATACCTTCGGTATGGCCGATGCCGGCCCCGCCTTCTATTCGCGGTGGCTGAGCTTGGGTTGTGGGGCGATGGGAGGAAGGGAGAGAAAGAGGAGGCAGAGGGGTGAGGCAGAAGAGAGAAAAGCTGTTGAGAGCAGTGCTATAAATGCTCAAGTGCCCACAGGCACTTTCATTTGAAAGAGACAGAACCTGCACTTCTCAGCAGGATTCAGTGCTTTTAATGGGACAGTACCGCTACTTATCAGTAGCATATAGGTACTCCTTGATAGTGAAAACCTGCACTTCTCTAATCCCATTTCAACCACAGGTCTGGACACAATGATAGTGGAAAGGAATTCTTGTAAAATAGTAAGTGCTGGGGCCCAGGGTTTTGCTCCGAAGCCCATAACTAGCGCTATCGAAGGTCAATGTGCCGAACACCAAGGCCGTGTAGTCTTGATTCCGCCTCATACCTCTTTCATCCACCACCAGACACTCCCTAAAATCTTTACTTCACTCTCGCAGGCTCTTTGTCTTTTTCATTCCCACTTTCTATGTTTGTCACAGTTTTTCTGTCCTTCTATTCCTTCACCCCTTTTGTGTTTTTCTTTCTCTTGCTCAGGATCAAAATCTGGTGAGGAAAAATAAGTGGTGATCCCCAAAAATGAATGCAGTGGGTTCCATCTGCAACCACTGGCTCAAATTAAGCAATGTTGGAAAGCTTGTTTGAGTAGATGTGTCTTCTAGGCCTACCTAATCTGCATTGTCTCAGATGTTTCCAAGACATTCCTTAGAGGGGCACTTGGTGGGAGAAGGAGTCCTCCAGGCCCCCCGTTCCAACACATTTTTTTTTGTTCAGTAGTGGAATACAGTGGTTCTGCTGCAGAAGAGACTTGACTCTAGGAGGCTTTTAGTGTTAAAAGTATAGTTTGAAATTTGTTGAAGTGCACCTTTAGGTCAACTTTAACAAAAGGAGAAAGCAGAGGTGAGACAACCTGCAAAAAAGAGATAAAGAGACAGGAAGTGTAGGGCGGTGGGAGAAAGAGACTTGAGGTGGAAGAAAGAGACATGAGGTGGAACAAGGAGCCATGAGGTGGAATCAAGACCACCTAGCCTCGGCATTCATGAGATAAAGAGACAGGAAGTGTTGGGGGTGAAAGAAAGAGGCATGATGTGGAATCAACACCAGGCAGCCTTGGTGTTCATGAGATAAAGAGACAGGAAGTGTAGGGTGGTGGGAGAAAGAGGCACAAGGTGGAATCAAGGCCAGGCAGCCTCGGAATTGATGAGATCAAGAGGCAGGAAGTGTAGGGTGGTGGGAGAAAGAGGCACAAGGTGGAATCAAGAACAGGCAGCCTCGGTATTCCTTAGATAATGACACAGGAAGTGTAGGGGTGGAAAAAAGAGGCACGAGGTAGAATCAAGACCATGCAGCCTCGGTGTTCATGAGATAAAGAGGCAGGAAGTGAAGGGGGTGGAAGAAAGAGGCGTGTGGTGGAATCAAGACTAGGCAGCCTCAGTATTCATGAGATTAAGAAACAGGAAGTGTTGGGTGGAAGAAGAAAGAGGCATGAGGTGGAATCAAGACCAGACAGCCTCGGTATTCACGAGATAAAGAAACAGGAAGTGTAGGGTGGTGGAAGAAAGAGGCATGAGGAGGAATCAAAATGAGGCTGCCTCCGTATTAGGCAACCCCAGCTGCATGAACTGCTAATTGGGGAATCCCTATCACCAGAGGTTCAGATCTCTAAAGGGGCGTGGTCTCACAGAGTTGGCGGGGCTGGCTACCTGTTCAGTGATTGCCTAGTAGTGACTCTTTGCTTGCTGCTTTTCAGGGCTAAACCCAGCAACAAGTGGTAGCAGGGAAATTTCCCTTACTCCGAGCCAGTGCTGTCGCCTCCCTGTGTGAAAAACCAATTGATTCTCTAAAGCCAGGTGCCCTGTCTCTGCTTGTCAGGAGTTGTGATGGCACAACATTGTTTCTTGTAATGGGTGTGGAGGAAGTACTTCACCTTGGGCACAATCAGGAAACTTTGCCCAACTTTCTGAAGGTGAGGATTTCCAATTTCAAGCGAAGAACTGAATATCATAAACACGTTGTGTGCCTTTATCTTCCTAAAGCCTCACAAGTCACCCCTGCTCTACAGATTCTCAAAGCGAAAGGAACCTTCCGGATCTATTTACAAATTCCTGTGGACTCCATTAACCACAAATTTTTTGCTCGGCGCAAGTGCCATTCACGGTGAACACATTGTGTTCTATACATACTGTACAGGGCTTTGGTTCAGCCGCCTTCAGCCATTGGCTCGAGACATCGCTCATCACATCTTGGATCAGTCCACAGGAGTATTTTAGTCTTTGGTATTGAGCCGGGTCTGGAAAGCTTCCTGGCCCCTAATATTTCTAAAACAACAATTTTACCTTTTAGAGGAAGAAGGAACTTTTCGCCATTTACTTGGTTTTTGGGAGGTAAACCAATTGAGGTAGTGAAAGAGTACGTTTACTTGGGCCGAATATTCTCATATAATCTCCAAAATGCTGCTCATTTTCATCACCTGGGGTGAACGGCCGACTCCCATGTTGGGGCCTGGAAGAGATTTTATTCCTCGACAGGGAAGAGACACTTTAAATCCCTGCTAGAGGTTTATAGTGTGAAAATTCCACCTATTCTATCTTGTGCTCTGAAATATATACAGATTAAAACCTGGCAAACCAATAAAAGTGAAAGAAGGGATTATCCTAAAAAAACTACTGGAAGTCTCTCAATCCATTCCCGCACAAGCCCTTCGCCTTGAACTCTCCTTAATAAGTACATATGCTCGAGCAATCTCTAATATTATAAGGTGGGCTTTTAATCTTTTACATGCGGATCCCGGCTCTTTAAGACATATATTAAAATTAGAGACCTTTAGAGATACTCGGCACCACATACTTTCAATAGGAATCTTAAATGCAGCCCTTGAGGCATCACAATGCACTTCAGCACTTTTGCAGGATTGGTCCCCAGCACATTT
Organism: Triturus cristatus; assembly: GCF_964204655.1. NCBI lineage: Eukaryota > Metazoa > Chordata > Amphibia > Caudata > Salamandridae > Triturus > Triturus cristatus. Next base: position 36,599,191 of record NC_140595.1, on the reverse strand, counting down.
GAAGCTTTTTTTTTAAAACATATGACGCCGAGAATAAATTATGACTCAGACAAGGAGTATTGTACTCAATGAAAACATTACAAACAATATGCGGACACTATAATATATAAAACTCCTGAGCATTACTTAAAGTTTTAGTTTGAACATAGAGTAGGGCGTTGTGTCCTTCTCCTGCAATTGGGAATTCTTCCATTACAAGTTTACTCTTCCAGATGGAATTCCTCTGAATGTTTATCAGGTATCTGTGACTTGTGTAACGGTGGAGTGCAAGCCCTTTGCCATGCACTTTCAATTTGCCCAAAGTCGATCCTGGTAGAAGCCTGGCAACGTTTCATATAACATATTTGCCTCAGATATAACACTATTTTTAATATCATTGTGTAAGTCTCCTCTAAATGAATTTATTTGCTATAACACGTACAAGTTCTTAAAGAGTTTTTTAAAGTTGTAAAAAAAGTTAACATTTTAACAACCACAGATTATGTATTTGTACTCGTTAAATTTAAATTACCATGTCTACAACGTGTTTTTAAAGAAAGTTCAAAAGTATAAATACAGTTTTTAAATTATGTACTTGTATTTGTTAACCTCAGACGAGGTCTGAATCAAATAAAAAACTTGTATTTGATTATATTTGATTTGAGCCGTGTCTGGTGGCTTTGTGGACTAATGTGCCCACTGTAGGGGCCTATGTTTGACCTAATGGTCACAGGTTCAAATCTCGGGGGCTCCACTCAGCCTTTCATCTTTCTGAGGTCGATAAAATTAGTGCCATTGATTTGGGTAACAATAAACATCTGTTATTGAGTGCCAAGATACCCTTGGATGAATGTGCGCTTTAAAAAATATTCATGTTATGCTACCTTCTTTCTATTGGCTGTTTGGATCTCTCCTTCTATTTTCATGGGGGACTATTTAATGTCTGAAAGTACACTCTGTCACATATTACATTTTTTGTTTCATTCATGCACTGTTCACAAAGCTACTTTTTAAATTTGTTTTGCACTGCTGGAGGCATGCTGATTACTTTAAGCAACGCCCGTGTGCAAACATCAAACTTATTGACTTTGCCAATGTTTGTCTAAGGACTATAGTAGGCACTTTAGTGCACCCAGCCGTGGTACCGTCAAAAGGTTCATTGTTTTGTTAGTGAATATGTGAGCTAACAAAGAGCGCGCAGCAAAGACAGTAGGCAGAGATATCCTTTGAACTATTGTCACAGAGGAGGGTTCACGTGAATAAACTTGACTTCCTTCTGGGAGGCCCCAACCTGCTAATTACATAATCAGGAACTAGGATTCGGGTGTCTTCAATTAAAAAGGAATTAAAGGCAAATTGGAAACTTTGCAAAACTTCAAGGGTGAAAAAAAAGACTTTTCACATGCCTTCAAAAATCACACACTGCATTATTGGTGTCTTGGATAGACCCCCATAAGAAAAGTAAACAAAGATGTTGCAGACATCTGTGTCTTTAAGCTCAGGTGTTCTTTTGAAGACCATCATTAACCCTCTTAGTGGGAAGTGGCCGAAACCTTAGCTTCAGCTGAAGAGGCTTTTGTCTTCTCATTTCCACCGTGGCATGGTACATCGAAGCTAGTCTTTTGTTGGCGATGCGGAGTGCTTTCTTGACCTTATACCAGGGATTGATCAGTTTTGTGCAAGTCCCTCTTCCATCTGACGGCGGGCCTTTCTTCCTATCAGGATGACATTTGAAAGCAAACCCAATAGGGACGGCGCATCAAGGCTGCCCAGATCTTTTTTACCATTCTAAAGGGTGGTGTCAGTGGCGATGCGCCTCTGGTGATATGCCACTGTCCGTTAGCTGCCACCAGGCCCATGGGAGATATGATAGCCGGCAGAGCTCAGACTCAACTAGCTGACAGTATTGATTTTAATGAGGTACCTCCGGGAGTTGGTCGGCGCGGCATTACCTCAAAAGTTCTCGAGTGCCGCACTTTACAAATCCAGTACTCTCTAGTCTCTTCCAGAGCAATAGCGGCATTCGATGACATTTCATGGCAGCTGCTAATGACAGCTGGGAATAGCCGCTGGGTTCGGACCAAGATATTAAACGAGCATCCCTTTGACCTACTACGCACACTTGAAAGACTACTCTTGTGTATCTGAAAATCCCAGAGTGTATTCCTCTATATGAAGCATAACGTTATTTTAGGACATGTCCCAGTGTCAAAAATAAATTATCTTCTTGGTTTATAGCTTTTTGACAACATTTACAGTTTTTGAGTTTTTTAATTTCTTGGCCATGTGCTCTTGACAATGACCTTTATTGATTGAATAACCCCTGTCCATGTTTTTGAGTATCCTAAGATGGCCCACAAGAAATAACCTTAGCAGAATTAAATTCTTTAAAAAATTAATCGATGCACCCTGACTTTAGCTTTTAATGATCAAATACCAGTTAAAATCACTGTTGAAGAATAATAGTTTTTTTCGTCTATGTACCAAAACGAACAAAAACAATCCTCTTTTGTGCTTCAAAAATCAAAATTATAATGATCCCAATGAATCATGGTGATTTTATTGACTTCAGAAGAATGAAAGATGAAGAGCCTAGTTGGACATTTTCAGACTCCACATGTGTGACTTGCAGGATAAAGAGATGTCTGACGCTGTTGATCATCCAATCGAGGTGTTATACCAGAGGGGACAATAATGACTATTAATTATATGGAAAGTTTGTGCTTGCCGAAAAAAAAAAATTGTCGCAACTGAACACAAGGGATATTGTTACGGAAGAAATACTGCCTGCATCAGCAGTAATACCTGCAATGAAAGTAATTAAAGAAACTGTTGCTGCATCCTGGTGGCGGGGGACAAACACGCATGTTAGTTTCCTGCTTTCTCAGCTATTTACGGACCACCGTGCGGACCAGTAGGGGAGGTATATGGTTTCTCCCACTGGCGAGGCGGACCCTTTCGTCTCATTGCGCTGGGGTTAAAGGGGTTCTTCATGAGTTTGATAATGTTTTGACCTTGTGGAACAGGATGGAAGGGCTGGTCTTTCATATATTTATTAAGGTGGGCTGACACAAACATACCTGCAAATCAGATGGGACTCCCAATATGTCAACATTACATTGTTTTTTAATAGTCAAAAAACACACATATGATCCAAATTCATCCATGTGATCACATGAATGTCAGGGTGATTGTATGTGCTATCAAAGTGCATTCCACCACCAAGCCCCATGAAATAACATAATAACAAAAAATAATAAAATCAACAAGCCTTTCTGATACCCAACGTACGTATGTGTTTCACAGCATGGTCACGGGGTGTCCACTAGGAAGAGTTAATGATCAATTCAATGCATATTAAATCACGCGGTCTTCCTTAAGACCACAGTTTAAAGATAGCCAATGGATAACAATCACAAACTGAAAATAAAGCAAAGTTAAAAATACTGTATTGGACAAACATGGAAATGTTAGTAAAAGTAAAAGGCAGAGAATTCTACTGGAGTCTCCGCATCAACGTCGTACCATGTAAGGGCTCTAGAGTTAACATTCAAAACACCTCTTCCATAGGTCATTGAGATTATAACCTATGTTAATCAATGAAGTCATACCTATATATGTTTCTATGACTAGGCCAGACCACAGTATCACGAAGCAGGAGTTCCACAAGGCTTCTGTAATACTGTGAGAAATTGCAAATCACTAACTTTTCTTTCTGTGAGTGGGAACGCACATACATGGAACCCAAAGTTAGTGGCACTCACCTTGTAGCATGCACCATCCAGTCACATGTCTATTCATATTAATGGCCAATCAGTGTTTACCTTGCATTTTAAAAGACCAGGTCAAATAGGTACAACAAATGTTAACACCATCATTCGCCGGATATCCATTATTCCAGTGTTTAAGGTGTGTTGATCTCCTCAGGAAAAAGAAGAGTGAATTACATCACATCTCCTCCCAGATGTGGCAGTGACTGGTAACATCCCCAGCAGTACGGAGCAGTAGCGTGGTAGGTGGGTGGGGCAGGGGAGAGTCAGTAAATACCACAAGATTTACACATTGAGGACTCAGAAATACAAACCAGCTATCCAACTTGATAAGTTTTGTGTTGAGTTTTAGAGCAAAATATCATGTGAGAGAGTTAGAACAAGAAATAGGAGAAGTAAAAGAAATGCACCATCATTAAGAAAAGGATCCTTTCAATACGAGCTCAGTGCTGTGCCCTAACTAACAAGCTTGTTACAGCCAACAAATGATGGGCGGAATGCTGACAATGCAAACATTCTCCCCCAGTCAAAAGATCTGGGTTAAATTCATTGCTCTTTTGCCCACTATGCCACCCCAGTTTGGACCCAGCCATATGCAAATCAGTCTTAACCCTGTGCCCCATGGGAACAGTCCAGACCGAACTGCCAGGCCAGGTTCTCCCTGGTTCGGAAACAAGCATCCTGGGACCGGTTTCAGGGTATGTCACCCTTCTTCAGGCTAGCTTGAATCAAGTGGCACAGTTCGGGCTGGACTGTTCCCATTGGGCGCAAGGTCAAGACTGATTTGCATATGGCTGGGTCCAAACTGGAATGGCATGGTGAGCAAAAAAACAATGGATTTAGGCCCGGATCTCTGTACTGGGGTGAATGTATGACATTGTTCTGCATTCTGTCCATTAATTCTTCTTTTTGCATTTGTCATCCCGAGTGGGACGGGTATGTCCAGACGTTGGTCCCGAGCTCGCAATGCCACTGGAGTCAAGCTATCCTGGCTGATGAGGGCTGAAAGCCCGAAACCAGTCCTAGGATGCTTGTTTCCTGTCCAGGGAGGACCTGGCCTGGCAGTTCGGGCTGGACTTTTCCCATTGGGCGCAGGGTCAAGTCTGATTTGCATATGGCTGGGTCCAAACTGGAATGGCATGGTGAGCAAAAAAACAATGAATTTAGGCCCAGATCTCTGTACTGGGTTGAATGTATGACATTGTTCTGCATTCTGTCCATTAATTGTTCTTTTTGGATTTCTCACCCCGAGTGGGACGGGTATGCACAGACGTGGGTCCCTTGCTCTCCATGCCACTGGAATCAAGCTATCCTGGTTGATGAGGGCTGAAAGCCCGAAACCGGTCCTAGGAAGCTTGTTTCCAGTCCAGGGAAGACCTCGCCTGGCAGTTCGGGCTGGACTATTCCCGTTGTGTGCAGGGTCAAGACTGATTTGCATATGGCTGGGTCCAAACTGGAACGGCATGGTGAGCAAAAAAACGATGGATTTAGGCCCAGATCTCTGTACTGGGGTGAATGTATGACATTGTTCTGCATTTTGTCCATTAATTGTTCTTTTTCTAACTAACAAGATTGGCAAAACCAATAGGTTTGTCTTTGTCTGGTCTTGTTTTGTTTAATCAAGGTTTTTCTAAGACTTTATATTTGAAGAGTTGCTGGGCCGTTGAAAGTATAAAAAATAAACAATGGCTAAAAGCAAAAATAATATTTTGGTCTCACTAAATACACTTTGCAATAGATGTCCAAGAGAGTCAAGGAAACTACTTTATTTGGATCAGCTCGTAAAATAGCAGAATGACTCCTCTCACACCGAGTATTGCCAGTGGCTGAAGTGGGCGGACCCATTGCCCCATGCCCTATGCTGCAATTGGTGAAAGAAAAATGCAAATGATACAACAACAGACCAATGGATGAAGAGGGCTTGCGGAAGTCTCATATACGTTTAGCAAATGTGTATTGTTGTTCAATCCAAAGGTCTTGGCTAAAACTTGATGTCCCACTGTAAAATGACATGGCGAGTAGGCTCAACGAACTCATTGACGCTGCGACTCACAGTATATGGCATAAAATCGAAGTTGAAGACCTATTTCGCCTGACACGAACGCTCTCCAAGTGCAAACGGTGAGAATCGAAAAACAACATCTGCCACCGATTTGGAGTAAGACAGTTATTTGGACCACCGGGGTGGAGGCTACAACTTTGCTGCCACCCATCATGTTTTCATTCATAAAGGGCATTTCCCTGCTCAGCAATTCTCACACAGTCTTTCCAAGTTGTGCTGTAATTGAGAGAATTACTCTGAAAAGTCACAGAGCTACTCTTAAAACACTGTAAAACATGAAATAGGACAGAACTTGGGTGGGCTTCCCCACAAGCACCAAAGAGTTAGACGAAGGAACAAGTCATCCGATCAACCAGCATCAGTTATCTATTGATCTATCTGGTGTATGTCAGAACATCATGTAAATAAACATCGTCTGACATAAATATTGTGCCATAAATAACATTTACAAAAAATATTCTTCCATTGGATGTAGGTTTTCTGTTATTAACTCCACTGTGACAAAAGTTTTGTAGACAATATGTAGGCACAATATTTATGCGGAAGTAGAGTTTGGTAACGATGTTCTGTAACCACGACTGCGATGATGACCAGAGTTCCCGCTTTCAGAATAATATCGTGGTCTGGTGTCTTAAATTTGCGTCTCCAACCTCGGATCTCTGAAGGCCTTGAAGCTCACTATGGTGTAAGAGAGATCCCTGCGGTGCGCCCCAACCACTGTAGAGCGGCCAGCCATATTACCGCTCTGCTCGCCTCCTGCTGCACCTTGCTGCCCGTGACCGTTCGCGAAGCAGGAACAAATCCTGCGATCAATACGGATTTCCAAGCAATCCTCGGTTGGTGCCCATGGGGCTAATTTGTTTTGCTAATGTCTGTGCTTTTTGCTCTGCTGCCTCTATAAGAGCCTCACACCTTTCAAGTTAATTATCTGCAAGTTTTGCTGTTATTTTTGTTGTTGATGGGTTTTTGCCCTCGATGGCCATTACTCTGACAGTTTAACAGCTCGGCGGGCTTCAGGTTTATTAAGACGAATAGACGTATACCCACATTTACTAGGCATGCCCTTTGTAGATTTAAATAATGTGTTTTTTTCCAGTTCCTTTTTTATCCTAGATTTTGTTAGAGGATGGAAGCCTATTTTGAAGTATTCACAATGTTCAATGTTTGCAGGGGCAGGAAAGAGATAGAGAGGGGAAAATCTGTAATTTGGCGAGACTCCCACAATTTAGCAAATTGTGATATAAGGACTTGAGCTTAGAGTTTACAGGGTGATTTCCTCTACAGCAGTCAAATTGTACACAAAACATCATCTTCTATCCAGTCTGCAGACTGAAATGTATTTTACTGTCTCAAATACTGTTTTATGTGCTTCTAAAACTAGGTTTGACAAAGTAATGACTGATTCATGCCAAATTTTAGGACAGCCATTGACTGTCTCAATTAATTCCATTTTGGTTCATTGTTGGTAAATTTATTGAATGTGGATATTTTATGTGGTTATCCTAAAAATGTGTCATGAACCGTTGGCACCTGGACCAACGCTGCACACCCCTGTTCCAATTGATCCATGATAGTCTCAATTTAAAGGCAGTTTAATGAAATAGCCCTGCAAGCGATGTGGAAAGCACCTTAAATTGTTAATTCTTTTTAATGCTAAAATGTAAACCCTTTCAATGGAGTAGTACTTCCATACTCTCCAAATCCCATTGGCAATTTATTTATCAAAGAATTACAGGATTCAATTTAGGAAGTTTTAAGGGGTTGAACCCTTTTAAGGAAAAGTTGTTCCTCTTGAAGAGTCCCTCATCCCACCAAGGACCTCCCTCTGCTCTTACCAAAAAGTGGAACATCGCAGATGTCCGGGGGACATTCGCTAAAGAATTATGTTGAGAATGAATTGAAACACACCTCAAAGGACGTCTTGCATCTATAATACCCGTATCTTGAGTTCCGAACTTTAACTTTACTATGTAAAGTGCATCATGCCCTAAATTGGGTTTGTTTATGCCTGCCAGAGGTAGCAAAGTATTTACATTATTAGACTCCTAATTGTGTCATTTCCAACTTTAACGCACTAGAGCAGAAGTACTTTCAAAGTCGTCAATTTCTTTAATAAGGATCTACAAGGAAGACGCAGTGATTCTTATATGTGAGCATTCCTCAACTCCACTACTTTAAAAGATGCACAAACTTTATATATAGTACGGAGCCCTATTCGCAAAGGTAGTTTGGGGTACATATGTTTAATAATTATTAGTGATAGTTTCATTATTACTATAATTAATACTATTAATAGTATTATTTGTATCATTATTTTCATAATTAGTATTTTGATTATCATTATTGGAAGTAGTAATTATATTGACAACTTTATTATTAATAGAATGTTTCTTTATTATTAACAAGATTATTAATGTTATTGATACTATTATCATAATTATTTTTATTGTCATTATTATTAGTAGTAGTAATAGTAGTTTTAATGACAGCTTTATTATTAATTGAATTTTTTGTTTTCATTATTATTGTCATCATCATTCTTGTTATTGTTAACGGCCAGGCACAGGTCTGACCCTCAGTTCCAGACGTTGGGCCTGATCTGGCGTTTGGTGGTTGGAGCGCAGTCCGCCAGCGTAGCGGAGGATTTTACGTCCGCCAGATTTAAAGCTCACCATTGGCCTGGCTGTGACCTCTGAACCTTTTTGGGAATCGCAGTCACGGCGGCTCCTGTCATGATGCAGAAGGTTTGGTGGAAAGCTGCTGGCGGTTTTGATGGCTGTTCACAAACCAAACTTTATACATTTATTTGTTTTTTTGAAAACCAGCTCCCAAAGTGGGAATTTGTTTTAAAAAACAAACAAAAACTGATGACTCCCCCCACCTAAGTAGCTGTTTTACATATATATAGGGGTCATTGTTCGTTTTTGTCTCCCTCACAACTAGGTTTCTTTCTGGTGGTGACAGACAGACAAAAAGATATTACACTGTCCACCCTAGGTAGGCTTGTCAGTGTCATGCCTTAGCTTTGACGGACGCTGCCCCGTCAGGCCATCGGTGGACGCTTCCTGTCATCAGAGACAACTGTAGCTCCATCAACAGAAAGCTGCCGTCCTCCAAACCACAAAGAGGGCGGGTGGACTTCCGGTTTGATGGACAGGGCACTCGGCCGCAGCTGGGACAGAGTACCCTGTCAATCAAACTCTGAATCTGCCCCTTCGCCTATCCTTCTTCTGAAGTTAGCTACTTAATTGATATTATTCTGGACTCCAAAGCCAATTGTTGTTAATAATGTTGGGGAAGTGACAGGCACGGGTGACTATTGCTAGGCAGAAAACATACTAATACTGTTACCTTAATACCCTGGCACCCCCGCTTACCAATGACTGCGCTTGATGAGCGTTAACCATTATTAAATTTGTTTAACTTTTTGCCCCAAAAAATATTAATTGTTGGAAGTGGTCAAATTTCTACTTAAATGACCAAGTCCATCAGGGCAGAACATCTGTGCCCTCGCGCACACCAAGAATGGAGTCCTGGAGAGAGCCTGGCTCAGGCACCCCCCGCGGCTCTTGCAGAAGGATGCTGTTGTAGACGGCACTTTCTAAGCTGGGGAACCTCGTTTTAGAAAATGTCTTCTGACATTTCAGAAAGGCTCACCAGCTAATTTCTCAAATTGATATCTTCAGGCATAATGTTGTTCCTTGCAAACCAATTTCTAAAGGTGATTTCATTTTTCACCATCGCCTGCCTGGGTGTAATAAATAAAATTGAGCTTGCTGCTGCTGAGCGAGGCGCACCACTGATTTTTTTTTCTCATCCTACTGCAGCGATTCAAAGTTGTTTGATCGCCCAGAGTGGGTAGAAATTAAAGGAGCACTGGAATTGAAACCTCATTGTGTGGGAAGACTCAAATATGAGGTTGAAAGGGCTGAGCTATTCCTCAGCTGCCATGGCCTCTGTGCAGGCAGAAACCTTCTATTCATTCCCTCCACATTTCATTACATGTACCAAATATGTATTTATGACTTGGGACATGATTCTTGCTGTCAGCATTTTAAAATATTCCATGGACTTGAAATCCTTTTTTATATTCACATTTAATGTATTTAACAGTCACTTTGGAGAGATGGCCTCGGATTGGTAAGTTACAATTGGGCGTTCAAACAGGAAAGCAAGCTCTTAGCGGTGCCGTCTTAACACCTGGGCAGTTGCCCGGGGGCCCCGCGAGCATTGGGGCCCCATGCAGACCAGAATTTAACACTAATTTTCCGTTAAACATTTTCATTCCTGTGAGTAGTTGTGTAGGCAGTGCCCAGTGCCCTGCTTTGCCCAGGGGCCTATAACGCTGTTAAGGGCCCTGGCTCTTAGGGGTGAGCATGCGCTGTAAATATTATCTTCATGTCTGAGGTCCGATGACACATCTGCCCTCCATCCTTCCAAAGTCAGTACACTACGTTCCATTGGGTTACATCGTCACCAAGAGACTGATTCACCAAGGTAAACTTACTCTTTTGTGTACGTGTACACTTGCTGTAGTAACTTTACTGCTTTTTGGTGTTCACAAACTACGAGTGTAATTTTACTACTGATAAAGTTACTTGTAGTAACATTACACTCCCAGGGCATGATTCACAAACTAAACTTCCACTTTTTTATGTTTACTTTTTCTTGCTGTTAACAAACAGCGAGTTAATTGTAATTTCACGACCGGCATTGGAGGCGTAGACTTTCGCACACAAACATATAGGCCTGTCCTATCTTTTTATCATCAGAGTTCCCCGTCCCCACTGCAGAGTCTCTACAATCGCAAAGTTACTGTTACCTCATAGTTTGTGAATAGAAAAAACCAGTAAACTTACACAAAAGTGAGCGTTTACCCTTGGCAATTAGGCCACCTATGTATTAAGTAAGTACCAAGAGAGAGCCTCGTTTCTGGTGCGTGTGTATGTGTTGTGTGCTTCGCGAACAACAGGTATTATTTTTAATTTGTATTGTAAGCATCATTTCCCATAGCATATGGTAATGCAATATGTGATTGTTATGTAGGGTAGTATGTTGTACTGATGCAGATATCAACCTACATAAAATGAATTTTCCAAGTAAATGTATTCATGTGCAGGTGGCCCACCCTTACATATCTCCATCCAGGAGTCTGCTTGCCCCTTTTAACTTGGGGATGAAAACAATGGCAGCGGGCTGGTGCCCACACTAATAGCCAATTAAGGCCCTCATTAGAGTCACCCGGTGTTGAACCAATATTTATAGCATGCACTTTGCCCTGCGCATTGTCTGCATCTCACAAGACTAGGCATAGAAGGGGGAGGGGGTGACATCATTGTGCACATGTTTTTGTGAATTATATGTGAACTTGTGAATTGTGTGCATCTTGGTAGCTGTGTTACTTCAGATTTTGAGTCTCTTCAGCTGACTTGACATCAAAGAGTCAAATCCAGGTGTGTCAGGTTAGGTCACAAGATAAACAGTATGTTATGTGGTATGTTAAGTGAATTTGTATAGTACATTTTGACAATTTGCAGAAGGAACACACTTTTCACCTGTACACCAAAGCCTTAGGGTTGCAGATGCCCATCCCCCCGCTTCATTGTTCTCCCGCCCCACGTGGAGTAACATAATGGTTTTCACCAAAGCTAAGACCTTTGACAGTCAGACATTATGCTACCAGGTCACAGTGACCGCTGCCCTTTAACTGTAATTGCTTGTATGGGACCACCAAGATATGCCAGGTCGTCCAAGACAGGAAAAGTAATTTCCCTGACACACAGAGAATCAAAACCTGTGTATTAGGGCCATTGAATGTTCAATTTCACTGAGTAAAAGAAAAGCGTTTGGCGAGTGTCAAAAAAGATGGTGCCTACCTGTTAAACGTCTCTGCTTATTAGCGCTTCTGCTGCCCTGGCAGATGTGCTAAATGCACACAGCCAGGCAGGAGGGATCTGATATAGCCCTCTGCTGACCGGGTCGGCTGCCCACCGAGAGCTAACTCAAGTCCCGAGACCTTCTTCCTTCTGTTTTGCTCCATTTCATGCCAAGTCATGTGCAGAACAAAGAAAATTGACCTGTGGGGTCTCGCAGGGTTCTTCCCTCTCACACCTTCTTTTTAACCTGTATATTTTACCTCTGATCCTGGCCTTACGTAAAAGAGAGGTTATAGTTTCCAATCTACAATTAATTTTATCAGTGATTGGATGAATATAAATCAGCTCAAATTAAATCCTGACAAAACCGAGCTGATCCTCACTGGCGGGTCGGCCAACCCTTGGAACTCCAACTTCTGGCCTCCACTTCTGGGGAGCCCCCCACTCCCAGCGAGTTCTGTTAAAAGCCTGGGAATTGTGATTAGTAATGACCTAACTATGAAGGCTCAGATCTGCTCAGTGGTCTCTGGATGTTTTTTTCATCTGCGACGAATTCGAAAAATCAGCAGATTCCTGTCCACAGAGGCCCTGACTCAAGTCGTTCTTGCGCTGGTCATCTCGCGTATTGACTACGCAAATTCTCTGTACGCTGGCATACCAGCATACCAACTGCATCGCCTACAACTGGTCCAGAATCAAGCGGCTAGGCTGATCTTTGGCCAGCCGAAACATCAACACGTGAAACCACTGCTGAAAAACCTCCATTGGTTCCCTGTTTCCCAACGCTGCCTATTTAAACTAGGCTGCACCATCTATAAATCTCCCTCAGGACGTGGTCCTGTCTTCATCGCCTCAAAGTTACAGCGGTACACTCCTTTCGTGACTTACGTTCGTCTAATAAGAACCTGTTATCCCCCAATCTCTTCAAACGGAAGAAACATGGGGACCTTAGAATTAAGACCTTGGCTCCTCAATTCTGGATCCTTTTCCCTGCACTGCGTATGGCACGCTCTTACACCCAATTCAGGAAATCACTGAAAAGTTGTCTAATCTCACAGGCATACAACTGAACTCACTACTTCGCGACTGCAACCGTCTACTCTTCAGCGCCAAGAAACCGCCTGGTGTAAGTGAGCTCAACAAATTACTTTAACATAACATAACAAGTTTCAGCAACCAAAATATGAAAAGAGCAAAACTTTGGTCTTCAAGCCAGATGCTGAAAACTCAAGAACATATACCACATCTAGATGGCTCACTCCTCCTCACAACGCGCCCGTCCAGCTGAAAAATGCATTTCAGTCCATTGTCAGGAGTGTGGAGTGCTTTATAAACGCAACGACAGTGTGATACAAATATAGTGGTTTGAGCCTTTTCGAAGGGTTCCTCCTCTCCTGCCGGAAAGGGAAGTTAACATCTAATGTAGTTCATTGGAATCGCTTAATACATTGCAATCTGAATAATGTCTCGCTCGTTACTGACTGCTCTACCATGGCCCACTAGTTAGATCACCATTAACCCTAGTAATTATTCTTAGACATGCGCTTCAGACATGGGCCCTCTGTGAACCCCGCTCGCTTTTGATTTAACATTCAGCCCCGCTCCTCTGTGTCATTGCCTCTCGATTAGCGATTCCGCAGTCGGGTCTGACCTAGATGCGGCAGCAATTGGAAGGGCACTTCCGAAAAAGAATTAATGGTTTTGAAAAAAGACAGAAAACCAATTTTATTACTGCTCGGTGCAGAGTGGAGGCAGCCTCTGCCTTTTATCATGTTGTAGGCAAATTAGGGACATTTTAATGCTTGATAAAAGCAGGCAGTGATAGAGCACGCGTCGTGAGGTCTGGCGATGTTTATTTTCCGCGCTGCGCTTGCAGCAGCGAAGCAGAGCTGCCTTGAGCTATACTTTGGATATTATGTTTGTTATCACAGCTGCTTTGTACATGAAGTCTTTGCAGCTATTAATGGATAGATTTGAAGAATTGGATGTATGCTGTGGTGAAGGTGTGCTTAGATAGACATCAGGGGTTCAAGCTGCACAGTTTACAAAAAGGGGGGATCTTCAGAAGGCTTTGCTGTGGTGGGGGCCAATAATGGCAGCCAGTGGGCTAGCGCTGATTGCTAGCCTCCCCCTGTGCCCTCCTCTAAGTCTCATGCCCGCCAACTGACCAGAACCCGACTTCCATTTTGGCAGGCATGTGATGCGCTTACTTTCCTGGAAGCACACTTTGTTGAACCAATGTGGAACCTGCTATTTCACTCTGGTCCTTCAATTTCAGCTCACGGAACTTCATCCAGGGACCCTGCAAATGTTCTCCAGTCTCCTGTAGTGTCCGGCCCCAGTGAGACTTGGAGGACCCCTGTTCTAATAAAGAAAGGTTCCTCAGATGCCCACTCACACCCACATGCCCCACTTGGCAGCAGCAAGAGATATCCCAGCTTCCATCCTGGATACTGATTGGCCAAGCTTCATATAGGTGTGAAAACATCTGATGGGAGATAGACATGTGTATGGTTTTGTAATGCTTTCAGCTCAAGTTGAATGTATATCAATCCCCAAAGTTGCATAATGCAGGAACCTAACACATCCATTGGCTGCAGTGGTTAAATTGTAATAAAGTAAGTGCCAGGGCCCTCGCCAGGAGGCCGCTGCAGCCTGCACCACCCATTCACCTCCCAGCACTACCAATGACAGCACCAACACAACTACTAACCATCACACTCCTACACGTGTGACAATTCAGACTATTCCTGGCCCCAAAGCTATAATAATGGCCTTGGCTACATGTATTATTCATTTTGAATGTATCTTGAATTCTTAAACACTATTCTTGTGCTCTTCTCAAAATTAAACAGACAGCGCCATTATGTGGTTGACCGTCATTTGTGCCAGTGCGGGAATTAAGGAGCCGGAGCCGAGCACCGGGAACCACTGGCTCAAATTAAGCTCAGATTTGCTGTTGCAAAGGTTTTTAAAATACCACAATTAGCACACAGGTGGGTGCTGCAGCACACGCTTCTTAGAAAGAAAGTATGTAATCTAAAATCACATGTTAAATTTGACGTGCATGTTAGCAAAAATGTCCTTCTCTAGAACTGGCTGCACTCTAATAAGGGAGTCAGTTATGGCAATTTAGAAATAAAATCTGTTGTCAGTTTAACTAGAGTTTGGGGCCTTTCCTAAACCGAAGACCCTCTGCAAAAGTCAAAACACTGTAAGGTTAGATCAGAAAAGGGGGCAAATATATTCAAAATCTTGATATTTTGACAACTCGTAATTAAAGATAGTCTGGTCTAGACCTATATCACCGGGCAGCCATACTGCCTTCTCTACTAGGGAAGCACAAAGTTTAAATTATGCCAGGATACTTGACAACATTTTTTGCAGTAGACAAAGTTTGCCTCAAAATTTTATCATGGCAGAATTTCCATCAAATCTGTATTTTTGTAGTCGTGTTGTGCCTGCAACAGTAGGTTTTTGCAGGGGTTTTCATCTGCAAAACCATAATTTAAATACGTGCTTATCACCTGTTTTTTTTTTTTTTACAATATTCCCAACTTTTTAAGAGTTTATAAAGTTTTCAAATATAAAGAATTTCATTAAGACCAAACAAAGCCTTTGGGCTGCGCCTGCCCCTTCTTTCTAACTCCCTCTAGCTAGCGTTTAAGTCAATATAGTTCCTTCTGCAAGAAGTTCTAACTAGGAGCTAGGACTGGTCCAAGCAGGCTCTGTTAAAGCTCTGTTTGTTCCATCAGGTACTCCTGTTGCCCGGCACATCACCAACAAAGCAAGGGAACAAATAAACTATACCCCTATTTAGTCCAATATTTCCGATCATTTCTGATAAATGTGGAGCGGTTACTGGTGTCTGAGCCTATCGGCTCATTGATACTCAGGGTCAAATAGGTTGTCCTTTGACCCTGCCTTGCAGGTCAGGATTTTGGTGGTCCAGCAAATAGGTATAAATCTAAAAATACACAGATTTTTTTAAAGTGCATTTAACATTTGGGAAGTTTTGTTTTTTTTTTTAGCCAGGCATCCGGATTGACTGGGGAAGAACCGTGTTACCATATACGAGGCTGCTGTTCTTTTGATCAATGGGAGAGGTGTGGCACAGCAGCCAGAGTGGCTGACTCCGGGCACGGAGCTCACGGTTCGATCCTTGGCGGCAGCTCATCTCAGCATCATGTGACTCTGGGCAATAGCTCACTTATTCTACAGACGGCCCCAGTGCCTTCAGACCCTTAGGGGGGATTAGTTCACACTTTACAAAAAAACATATTTAAGGGTTGTTCTGCAAACAAATGCTACCTTAATGCTTTTCCAAAAAGAAGCATTACAAAGCTAATGGGTCTAGTCTTTGAAAGGCATTAGCCAAACGTTTGTCTTCACCAATGCTTGTTGCAGAAAACACATGCACTGTGATGGAGTGCTGAGCATGAAAGAAAAAGTAGATCCCTGCATGTAATAGGTGGAAGGATACAAGTCATCCAATCAAAAGGATGGTAAATAAGATATGCTTAAGTGGAGGGTCAAACAACAGCCATTGAAACAAGCATTGGCATAGCCAATAGGTCTCGCCTTTGGGACCTTTTAAGTGTTTAGCCATGCAACAGTTGCATAACTAAATATTTATAAGGTCCCAAAAGCGAGACGTATTGGCTATGCCATGCGGCCACGAAAGTGATCGGGATCACAATCAAACATCAAAGCGGCCGCGAAAGTGAAAGTAATCGCGGTCAAGCGCGCGCGCCCGCCCACATGCACTGTAGCTCTAGGCTGGCCTGGTAGCACTTTTTAGAGCCCTCTCAAAAAGTCTCGCCAGACCAGCGCATGCGCTGGGTCAGGCGAGACCTAAAACAGAAAGCAAAGGAGATTGACAAGAAAGATATCCACTGAAAGGCGAGGGGCGGACCCAAAGGCCAATGTAAGGATTGAAATTGTACACAACTGATCCTTTGACAACTGATTGCTAAATCTGTCTGTGGGCCAGACCTAACAAACGTCTAATTTTATTTGCTACATATATATTCATGCATTCTTTTTTTTTTGCATCCCATCTCTTGCTTTAAAAGGTTATTCAGGGCACTGTGAAATGCCTACCATTGACCCTAGAGAAGACAGAGTGGACACCTGAAAGAGGAGGAACCAGAACATTAAATATTATATGAGGTGTAGGAGCATTTCTGGGCACAGGTGAATTCACCAGAACATACCCTCTAAAATGGTGGGCAAATATGGAGGGGCAACACCCCCCCCCCCCCCCCCCCCTATAAAATGGGGATCAAACGCAGGTCCTGCAGGGCTTAATTCAAGCCTGATTTTCGGGAAAGTTATTAGCTATGTAAATGAGCTGCATTTATATTAATTGCATGTACTGAATGTGCATATGTGTATGTGGAGTGTCTGCGTGTGTCATCCCATGTGTGTTGCTCTGTGTACCTGGCTCTCTAACATTATATCGTCTCTCTCTCTCTCTCTTTCCTACTTCCACCTCCTCCTTTTCTTCTCTTCATCACTCTTCTATTCCAAACTTGGCTCTCCTGTTTCCTCCTCACCAACCAGAACCCCAAGGTCTGTTACCCGTTACCATCTGCTCTGAGGCTAGACATGTTTGGGGGAAGCCCACCCATTTCACAAGGTTACTCCCTCCCTCTCTTGTTCCCTCCTTTTTGCCCTCCATCACTCCTAGTGTTTGAAGCAAGGACAGTTCTATGTGCATGTGTTTATAAGCCCGTAGCCTAAGAGGGGAGCTATGTTGGACACCACTTCTGCTATGACGTGAGAGAGCATAGAATCAATAAGCCAATTTTGCAGCTGGGAGGCCCTGGAATAATCCCTTTATCCAGTCTCCCTGGGAAGACGGTGGATACAATCTAACGTCCCCCGATCTGCAATTCTGCAAAGACTTTCTGCTCAGGTGGTCGCGTCTCCTTCAATTTCAGCAGCAATCAATTACAGCAGGGCTTTTTAATTAGTCTGGGTGACGAGATGATCTTAAACGAGGAGAGTTACAAGGCACTCAGATGCAATCAGTGGGTCTTAATTCTTCTCTTTTGGAAGCTAAATTGGTGTTTATTTAAGGTTGCAGCGAATGCTGGTAATTGATATGTCTCTCACGCCTGGGCTCGCTTTAAGTCACACTACCATGTCTTCTAGCTCCCGGTAATGGCGCGTGGGCCTGCTTCTAGATTGGTAATGCAGCTCTGTGGGCTAATGCACCAGCAGCAGAAAGGCGTGTGCAACCTAAGGTCACAGCTTCGAGGCCTAGTGGGGGCAACAACTTAACAGTTCTTTGTTGCGACACCAGTGAAATGAGTACTACAATGTTAGTGTTTGTTACATCACTTCTCGCCTGTAATTGGAAAGTTACATTATTGTAATGCCAACTTTCGTGAAATATAAGGGGAGGGTGGAAAGATAAAGAGTATCATTTTTTAAAATTGTAGCTCCCGTAGAAAGACTGCTGAACGGATTTACACCAAAGTTGGCATCAACATAGAACTTTACCCAGAAAATGTGCTTTTCCTTTTCTTGTGTGGATCCATTCAGCAGTTTTGAGCTATTTGCATTAAAAAATTTGCCAGGAGGATTTAAAGGTTCACACTTTTGTACTTCTTGTCAGTTGGATTTGTTAATTTACGTATAACTTTGGTACCATTTGACAAAAATGCATACAATGTGGATGAAATTAGTCAGTCAGCTTGTTACTGTTTTTTTTATTTTATTTTACTTTGTGCAGATCTATAAAGGGCAAGTTTTTTAAAAGGGTGGATGGCTAAAAAAGGATTCATTTGGTGGTAGGTTTGAGATTGCGTGATGTATCTGCAGAAATATTGCCAGAGGCTGGGAAGGGTCGTTATCTATTTGTATGTCAATTGGGTACCAGTCCCTACGTGGTTCATAGTTAAATGGGGGGGAGAGGGTCAATAGAATTTCCATTTGCTAACATTGTTGTGCTGTTTGGTCAGTCTGTATCAAGTGTTTCAAGTAGTTAGTTGGTGACACGCAATATAGGTATACTAGGTTTCTTAAAGAATCAATTGGGGCGAAAAGGGGGAGAAAAGATATTTTTGATTTACTAAAAACTTTGGCCCCATTGAATGGTTGTGCATGAAACATTGGCAGGAACTAAGGGTGATTTATCTTCTTTTAGTAATTTTAGTTTGCGCAGATCTGCCAAAGGGGAGGAGGGGTTAAAAATGAAGGGCTCCAAAGTAGGCCTGGGCGGTAAATTCCGTTCCGCTCGCGGAATTTGGGTAATTTCGCGTTCCGCGGAGAACGCAGAATTGCCCAAAATTCTGTGTTCCGCGGCTTCGCACAATTTTTTGCTTGTTTGTGTTCTCAAAATGCGTGTTCGCGAGATATTTCCCCCGAGCACGCAAACAGCGTTTGCGAACAGGAAAAAAGCATCACGAACAAGCAATTCCGCGCGTTCGCGGAATTTCTGCGTGCTTGCAAAGATTTTTTACCGTAGCGTGAGTACGCAAATCCCGCCCACCTTGGAAGGTCTGTTTTTTCATTGGCTTGTCCAGATTTCTGCCGATCAATCGTTGGGGTACGAGGCAGGCACAGTTAAAGGGGGCATATAAATTTAGCACAGCTTGATTCATTTTTATCACATCTGGCAGGCAGTTAGCTAGCTTCACCCAGTGCAGGTATACCAGGTTTTGTGCGGCTCCATTGGGGGTACTGGTTAAGACACATGTTGCCATTTTAACCGTTAATGGACGGAAGAGTTTAATCCCTCACTTGTTATCCAATATTCTTTTTTAATCCTATCCCATATACTTTCTTAATATAGGTATTTCCTTTAGGTGTACCAAGAGGTAGTCTTAGCAATATTCTGGAACCCTCATTTATCCAGCATCACTTATCTTGAACTCCCTCATTTCGAGGTTGAAACTGTGCTGATGGTACTATCTCATCAGGGTGGGACGGAGACGCCTATGATGAAGCATACTACGAAGGTGTGTGGGGGGGGGGGGCTTTTCCGTCCAGTATTAAAAATGCTCTTTCTTCGAGGCCCATTCGATTCTACGAACAACCATTAGGCGTGCAGCGCTGTGATATATTTTTGTGTGTGGTTGCTATAGGGTTTGGAGGGTATATGGTAGTGGAGTACCCCTTTCTCTCACATTGTGATACACAGGTATCAAATTATGCCAGGTGCAGGGCCATGCAACTAACCTGCACTGCACACAGGTAAAGGCGGTTGGGCATAGTGCCTGGCCGAAGGCTGTGTACAGTGCAGAATTGGTACATGGTAAGCCGAGTGCAGTCCGGGTTCGGCGGCCATGGCGGTTTGGGTACAAGGCCTGACCCCGAAGAGGTAATGATTAGCATAGGAATCACAATGACTAAACGTTGTGTGAATTACCCAGGTGTGTTCTTTTGTCAGATGATTCCTGAATGGAAGCTGTGAGGCAGTAAGCATTGTTTTCTCAAGTCAGTTGCATTGGTACCATGATAGTGAAGATGAATTTGTCCTCGGCGATTGTATGACATAATTTCGAAAGACAAAAATTCGACCTACAAAAATATCGCAACAAAAATATCGTGGTCAAGAATATCGACATCCTATCTACAACATGGTAAGTACAAAAATATCGATAATTTAATATCGATGTCAAAAATATCGTAATTCAAAAATATCGTTTTTTTTTTAGTTTAAAAATATATGTAAAATAAACCAAATAATACTTATAAATCAAAGAAACATAATTAAATATATTGTATAATATGTAAAATGTATAATAAATATATACAATTAAATGAAACTTTAATGAAACATATATATATAATATATAATATATACACTTACTTAATAATTACTTTTAATAATAATTTCTGTAACATATAAATTATTAAATATTTATTTAAATTACCAATACATCTATACACATAAAACAATAACATTAATAAATATTAAATAATTACATATAGCAAATAATAATCAATAATTTTAATTTGAATAATTTTTATTATTAATTATATATTACAATAGCTAAAATATTACAAAACATATTTAATATCAGACACAATAAAACTACTAGTCCAACTTCAACAAAAACAACAGTAAGGAAAATGTTGGATAGCGTAGGGGTAAAAATAACTATTCCAACTCCCGAGAGTGCAACAGTAGGGAAAACATTGGATAGCGTAGGGGTAAAAATTACTATTCCAACTCCAAAGAGTGCAACAGTAGGGAAAGCGTTGGATAGCGTAGGGGTAAAAATTACTATTCCAACTCCAGAGAGTGCAATAGTAGGGAAAGTGTTGGATAGCGTAATGGTAAAAATTACTATTCCCACTCCAGAGAGTGCAATAGTAGGGAAAGTGTTGGATAGCGTAAGGGTAAAAATTACTATTCCCACTCCAGACAGAGCAACAGTAGGGAAAACGTTGGATAGCGTAGGGGTACAAATAACTATTCCAACTCCAAAGAGTGCAACAGTAGGGAAAACGTTGGATAGCGTAGGGGTAAAAATTACTATTCCAACTCCAGAGAGTGCAATAGTAGGGAAAGTGTTGGATAGCGTAAGGGTAAAATTTACTATTCCCACTCCAGAGAGTGCAATAGTAGGGAAAGTGTTGGATAGCGTAAGGGTAAAATTTACTATTCCCACTCCAGAGAGTGCAACAGTATAGAAAACGTTGGATAGCGTAGTGGTAAAAATAACTATTCCAACTCCAAAGAGTGCAACAGTAGGGAAAACGTTGGATAGCGTAGGGGTAAAAATTACTATTCCAACTCCAGAGAGTGCAATAGTAGGGAAAGTGTTGGATAGCGTAAGGGTAAAATTTACTATTCCCACTCCAGAGAATGCAATAGTAGGGAAAGTGTTGGATAGCGTAAGGGTAAAAATTACTATTCCAACTCCAGAGAGTGCAATAGTAGGGAAAGTGTTGGATAGCGTAAAGGTAAAATTCACTATTCCCACTCCAGACAGTGCAACAGTAGAGAAAAGGTTGGATAGCGTAGGGGTAAAAATTACTATTCCAACTCCAAAGAGTGCAACAGTAGGGAAAGCGCTGGATAGCGTAGGGGTAAAAATTACTATTCCAACTCCAGAGAGTGCAACAGTAGGGAAAGCGCTGGATAGCGTAGGGGTAAAAATTACTATTCCCACTCCAGATAGTAAAACAGTTGGGAAAGCACTAGATAGCATAGTGATTCTATGAACATTATGACCAATTCAATAATTTGTTATAACAAAATTGCATGTTAACAATGTTTTAAAAAAATTATTATTATTAAATACCAATTATGTAAAATAGATATTTAAATAAATAAATTTAAATTACATCTCACACTATTCCCCCTTTAACACACAACACACTACATATACAAAATACACAATAGATTTAAATATCAATTTATCTCTTATTTACAATTAATAATACATTCTTTATAATTAATAAAGTTATTAATTCACGAATTAATACATATTAACTACGAAATTACAAATATTCACCTATTAATTATTTTTTTTTTTTTTTTTTTTTTTTGTTTTAAAAGGTTTTTATTGAACAGAAAAAAGGATACAAGCATGGGCCTACAACCATCAGGGCCGGCCGCTAGAATCAAAAAGGATCACACAGTGTTAAAGTCATCAACCGACCCATGGTCCCCAGCCCATCACAGAAGCCCCGGATACTCCTAAGGGAATCAGGATACATACGTTTACCATAAATAACAACTAAAAACAAAAGGCGAGGCGTAGTGACATGAAGTGGGCGTCAGACTACAGCAGGGGGACCCTACATCCGACCACCAGATGGCGGTCAAGGGAAAGGAGGACTAAGAGGTCAGGGGGGGGTCACGGGAGAGCCAGGTCTACACTCGGATATTCCAAATACGCAAGGAACCATCAAGGGTCAGGGGGACAAGGCAACCTCGGAAGTGTCCACCAGGGGGGCAGCACAGATATTTCCCCGATACTGATTCCATTGCCCCCAGATTCTACCCCATGCCCCCGGTTTACCACGAGCCACATACACAGTCTTCTCCCTGAACATGCACCAGTCCATGTTCTCCTTCCATACAGACACGGTGGGCGGCCGCTGGGAACCCCAAAGCTGCGCTATATCTCTCTTGGCAATCATGTTCCCCAGGGCCGCCCACCGAGTCTGGGCCGCGTTATAATCATTGGGCTCCCACACATTCAGAACACAGCGACGCACCTCCGGCAACAGAGCGACCCCGGTGACTTGTCCCATTACCACATGCACCCGGCGCCAGTATTCCGCCACCTCGCGGCACTCCCAAAGGATGTGGAGAAAGGTGGCACTAAGCCCACAGCCCCGCTTACAGAGCCCGTCGTCAGAAAATCCCATCGAAACCAAACGGGGACCCGTCACGTAAACCCGGTGGAGAATCTTAAGCTGGACCAGACGGAGACGGGCCGGGATGGCCACCTCCTTAGGGGACGACAGTGCGGACTGCCAGTCCTCGTCGTCCAGCTCCACCCCATCTCCCGTCCATGCCTCCCGAAGACGCACCAAGAGGTCAGCCCGATTATTAATAAGTTTTTTATAAATTAGAGAGATAGTGCTGTCAGGCACGTGACCATCGAGTATGCGGTCCTCGAGGGGCGAAGAAGCCGGGACCTTGGTCCCTACCCCTAAGACCGAGAGCAGGGCATGCCGAACCTGGGCGTAACGGAAGAACTCCCTTTCAGTAAGCTCGTATTCACTCTGGAGCGCCGCGAAGGTTTTAACCGCGCCCTTAATCCATAGGTCTCCCACTCTGCTAATACCGATCGTGTCCCAACGCTCAAAGCCTTTCGTTTTCCAGAGGCTTCCCAGTCGGTCGGAGGCAAATAAAGGAGTGGCACATGTTAAGCGCTCACTCCAGCCCATGGCTACATTAGCCGCCTTCCAGATCCTTACCGCAATCTTAGTAGGGCCCGTAAGGGTCCTTCCAGCCGAGCGGGAGTAAAGCGCCCTATTATAGTTACCGCCGGGAAGCAGGAATTTATCCATCTCATACGCCGGGTTCAAGCCAGGCGCATACGTGGCATGGTTAATGGCCGATAGCTGTGAGGCCCAATAGTACCTTCTAATGTCGGGAAGCGCGATGCCCCCGTCGTACCAGGGGAGAGTAAGCTTTGCCAGAGCGATACGCGCCCGCCCGTCCCATACCAGTCTCCTCTGCAGGCTCTCCACCTCCCGAAAGTAGGCCACCGGAATGACGTCGAAGGAGTTCTGAAGTGCATAAAGGAATCTGGGAAGGGACATCATTTTAAACAGCGCTGCGCGACCAAGCGGGGACAAGGGCAGCTTACACCACCGAGCCGTATCCTCCCTCAAACGCCGAAGTGGAAGCAGGAGGTTCTGCTCGTAGCGAACCGCCGGGTCCAACGAGACGTACACCCCCAGGTATTTAAAGCCGGACAGAGATAGTTGGATCGGAAGCCGAGGCGGCAAGAGAGGAGGGCCACCAGAGATAGGATAGACACAGGATTTAGACCAGTTAATCGTCAAACCCGAATTTCTCCCAAAGGAAGTAAGAACATCAAAGAGAACATTAAGCGACTGTCGCGGCGAGGTGAGATACAAAAGAATATCATCCGCGTACAACGAGACCCGATCCTCGAAGCCCGGGGCCCACCGGATCCCTCTAATCGAGGGCTCCCAGCGGAGCCAGGCAGCGAGCGGTTCCAAGGCGAGAGCAAAGAGCAGAGGGGACAACGGGCACCCCTGCCTCGTACCCCTACCGAGAGCGAAAGGCCGAGAGACCCGCCCATTGACAACCACCTGAGCCATTGGTCCAGTGTAAAGAAGCTTCACCCAGCCAAGAAATCCCTCCCCAAAGCCGAATTTGGTCAAGACAGCCCACAGGAATGGCCACTCGATGGTATCAAAGGCCATCGTGGCATCCAAAGAAACCAGTACGGCTGGTTCGGAGAGGTACTCCGCCCTAGCGAGGGCGCCGTGGAGACGCCGCAGGTTAAGAGCGGTGTTACGATGAGGGATGAAGCCGCATTGATCAGGATGGATCAGATCACAGATAACGCTCAGCAAACGATTGGCGAGGACTTTAGCCAGTATCTTAGGCTCGGCGTTTAATAGAGAAATAGGCCTGTAGGAGGCACAGCGGTCTCGTGGCTTACCTTCCTTGGGGATCACGACTATAGTAGCCAGACGCTGGTCAGCGGGAAGGGAACCCGTCTCGAGGGACTCCTGGAACATACGACGGAGGAAAGGCGCGATTTTATCCGGGCGCAGCTTATACAACTCAATAGGCAGGCCGTTGGGACCCATAGCCTTGCCAGAGCGAAGGGACCGAATCGCAGTGGCAATCTCGTCAACAGACAAGGGGGTGTCCAGCTGTTCACGGTCCTCGACGGACAGGCCGGGCAAAGCAATATCCCGCAGCAGAAGGCGAGAGTCTTCCTCATCCCTCTCCGTCACCGGGGAGTACACGGCCCGGAGGTGGTCAGCGAAACACTCCACAATCTCACCAGGCTCAGTCACACACGCTCCATCCGAGGCCCGAAGCTCCGGGACCACACGATTCACTCTCTCCTTCTTGTCCAGCCAAGCAATCAATTTACCCGCCCTGTCCCCGGCGTCATACAATCTACCCTGCTGCTCCCTATACATAGTCTTGGCAGCATCAGTAACAAGAGACCTGTATTCAAACTGCTTCAAGCAGAGGGCATGGAGCCCGTCCGGAGTGACACCCGCCTCCAAGGCCGACTCCAGCCCCGAGATGTCAGTCTCCAGCTTCACCACTGCCTCACTCTTGATCTTCTTAGCCACCACTATCTGGGCGAGGGCGTGTCCGCGGAGCACGGTTTTAAAGGCTTCCCACAGGGACATTGCGGACGACACCGACCCCTCGTTTTCAAGGAAGTATTGGTCAATCGACTTGACCAAGCTGTCGCGAGTCGTAGGGTCTCGCAGGTACCAAGGGTTAATGGGAGCGATCCGCCCTGCAGACCGCGACCCGGTGTCAAAGAGCAGCCACAGCGGGGAATGATCAGAGATACCCCGCGCCAGGTGCCTAACCTCTCGAATTCGAGCAGTCTGGGCCGCGGGCATAAGGAAATAGTCTAATCTGGAAAGACTCCCATGCGCCCCAGAGTGAAAGGTGTACTGACATTGTGTCGGATGCATCAATCTCCAACTATCTACCAGACCGAAGGTCTCCAATAGTCCGCCGAGCCATGCCTGGGCAGCGGGGAGGGCCCTGGGCGGGTGACGATCCAGGTAACCCGAAAGCACCGAATTGAAGTCCCCGCCCATAAGCAAAAGACTGTCGGGAAGTTCAAGCAGCATTCGACCCAAGTCCGAAAAGGTGGAGTTCTGGAGGCCCGGGGGGACGTAAACTGAGACCAAGGAAAGGGACTGCCCCTCCCACCTCCCAGTCAGACCCACATAGCGCCCTCTATCATCCGAGACTACCCTGGTGATCTCTAACGGAAGTGAGGATCGCAGGAGAATGCCCACCCCTCTAGAACCTGTGGTGAAACCAGAATGAGCCACGAGGCGGTATCCCCCCCTGTTCATTGCATGACAAACATTACCAACCAGATGCGTCTCCTGTAAAAACACCACATCAGGAGCCAGACGACGCAAATACTGCAGCACAACACCCCGCTTGATACGGTCACCCAACCCATTGACGTTCCATGACATCAACCTCAACCCGTCCCCCCCCATCCCCTCCAGTAGATCAAAGGTCCCCCAGCCAGTAGCACAGCCCCCGAAACTGGACAAAAATCAATACCTCGCCCTGAAAATAAAAAACACACATCAAAACAACTCCTCCCACCCCCCAACCCCCCCCCACATCCAACTCCCCCCACCCTGCACCCCTGCGGTCCAAAAAACCCCCCCAACTTGCAGTGTGCCTGTCGCCCTACTAACCCCATTCTACGAAAAGACCCCGGAGGAGGAAAGGGACCCGTCCTCGCCCGCCCCCCACACAGGTCATAGTGAGACAAAATGAACAAAAGAAGTAAAACCCAGCCGAACAGTGCAAAATGGCAAAGTCAAGGACCAAAAGTCACTCCAAAGGGGACCCGTCACCTTCGGTACCGGCAGAGGGCCCAGGCCGGTCGCCCCTGTCCGGCAGCGAGTCCAGCCAGTCACTCACAGTCGCGGGAGAGTCAAAAAAGGCAGTCCGACCCTCGTGTTCCACTCGAAGTTTTGCGGGATAAAGCATAGAGTACTTAAGGCCCAGGTCACGGAGACGACGCTTCACCCCCTGGAAACCCATCCGCTGTTTCTGGACAAGTTGGGTGAAGTCCGGATAAAAGTTAATTGACGAGTTCTCATGACGAACCGGGCCGTGGACCCGTGAGGCCTGCAGAATCGCATCTCGGTCTCTATAGTGGAAAAGTTTGGCTACAATAGGCCTCGGGGGGGCCCCCGGCCGCGGTCGACCGCCCGGAACTCGATGGGCCCGCTCCACGGCAAAGAACTTACTTAGGCCAGCGGGGGCCAGCTGTTGGAGGATGAGTTCCTCAACCGGGAGGTCAACCGGGCGGTTGTCGGAGGACTCCGGTACGCCTATGACACGGATGTTATTGCGTCGGGCTCGTCCCTCGAAGTCCTCCAGCCGCCGGGCCATCTGATCGTTGGCCATCTTGATGTCGCCAAGAGTGGTCTGCAGGTCCAACACATCCGCACCAAGGGTGGAAGTCCGCACATCGAGCGCTTGAACCCTCTCGTTGGTTTTAGAGAGATCCGCTCGAATTAATGTGACATCGATTGCCACCGTGTCGATTTTACGGGCCAAGGCCTCGTACTGCGTGGCGATGGTCTCCCTGATGCCATCAATGGCGCCCATGATGTCTTGCAGGGACAGCTCCGGAGAGACGGATGTGCCACCGCCGGCGGCGTCTGGGGGGGCGCCGGCCGCTCCAGGGGACCCTCTGCCATGAGTGTAGCGGTCCATGTTGTTCGCCTGGACCGGTCCCCCGCGGAGGGAAGCTTTAGTCTTACGCCCCTCGGGGCCCCCCTTGCCCCCCATTTGGGCCACGCTCACCGAAGGGGACCGTCGATCAAGGGTCGAATGGGCACCGGCACCGCAGACGGGCGCCTCACCAGAGTCCGCAATATAGCGGTGTGAGGGGACCAAAGGCAATGGGCACACTAGTAGCAGGCGGAGACAAAGGCCTCACGCAGAGGCCTAGGAAACACCCAGCCACACCAAGCGATTCCGCCGTCCAGCCCCTTTAAAGTCCAAAAGTGAAACCGAAAGTGATGGAGCGGCCACTGGCACAGCGCTGTAGCCGCTGTTGTTCAATTACGCCCCGGCTCCACAGTTCGCCCTCGCACCGGGCACCGCCGTCGGGTGGGTCCCAAAAGTTCAGACCACGATAAATCAGGATTCCCAGGTCCGATTCGATTTCTGAAAGGAGATCCGTGTTCAGCCAGCCTTCATCTTCCAGATTCCGTAAACTATATCAGGATAATCTCAGGATAGATTCCGAGGAGCAGCGAGGGTCCGGGGAGCCCTGTGCTCACGCGACCATCTTGGATGCGCGCTAGGCTCCTCCTCTCCACCTATTAATTATTAATTAACAATACATTAATTAGCAATAACAACAAATAAAATACAAAAATCAATTATTTATATTTACTATATTTAACTAACTAATAACAATTAATTAATAATAATTACAAATAAATAAAATATATCATTATTTATTTTATTTTAATTACATCCAACCCTATTCCCCTATAAACCCACAACCCACTACACATAAAAATTCACATAATTAATTTTAATTATCAATTAATCACTTAATAAAATTAAATCACCAATTAATTACTAATTAACAATTAATTAACTATAACAATAAATAAATATTATTAATAAACTAATTATAATTTATATAATTAACCAAATAATAAATTATTTTTACAATTAATAATTAATTAAAAATTATTTAATCTATTAATCAAATTAATTACCAATTAATAATTGATTACCAATTAATTAATCATAAATACCAATTAAACAATACATATTAATTCATTAATTATAATTACATTACTTCCCACCCTATTCCCCTATAAACCCACAACCCACTACACATAAAAATTCACATAATTAATTTAATTATCAATTAATCACTTAATAAACTTAAATCACCAATTAATTACTAATTAACAATTAATTAATTAACAATAACAATAAATAAATATTAATAAAGTAATTATAATGTATATAATTAACCAATTAATAAAATAATTTTACAATTAATAATTAATTAACAATTAATTAATCGATTAATTACCAATTATTAATTAATTACCAATTAATTAATCATAAATACCAATTAAACAATACATATTAATTCATTAATTATAATTAAATTACTTCCCACCCTATTCCCCTATAAACCCACAACCCGCTCTGATACTAAAACGCTAAATTAAATGTAAAATAATTATAAATCTCTAAACATTTATTTTTAAATGTATTAAAATACATTACAATAATCTTTAACATACAAATAAAATACATATTAAATGACATTACACTAAATAAATTTCGATATTATTGACATCGATATTTTTACTTACGATATTACTTACATCGATATTAAGTACTTCGATATTATTAACTTCGATATTACTTACCTTGGGATCGATATTCTGTCCATCGATATTTTTGACTTCGATATTCTGTACCTACGATATTAAAAACACGATATTATTGTAGGTCGAAATTTAAAACTCGATATTTTGGCTAAACACCGTCCTCGGCACTGTAGTAATTGAATGAAAGTGTGTTTGTTCATTCTCTTGCTCTAATAAACATCTATCTATCTATCTATCTGTCTATCTATCTATCTATCTATCTATCTATCTATCTATCTATCTATCTATCTATCTATTCGTCAGTCTATTTATGAAAGTCTGTCTGTCTGTCTATCTATCTAGTTATGTAGCTATCTATCTGCCCTCTCTCCAACTCAGCAAGTGCCGTTGAGCGGAGGGCGATCACAGGAAGGCACTTCCAGGGCGGGACACTTCCGGCTGTAGTCAGCGCTCTAGTCTCGCGCTGTACTACTACTTAAACCGGATGGCCAATCTCGCGCGCAGCGGACACACCAAAGGCAAGCCCACCTGTGCCCGTCCGCGCTCAGCCGGGACCAGGGGCCACGACCCCGGCAGTTCCCAAATCATTTTCAGTTATAGTGCCCAGTCACTGACTGCTCTGAGAGGGGTCACTGGTACCAAATGCTTACACTCAATGAACATTGCTAACAGCCCTTCACGCTGCTCCCATTGTAATTTCAAGCTCCAACCCCACAGCAAGGAAACACTGCCATGTGCCCCCCCCCCTCAGATTCTTCCTCTTGAACTGCCGCTCCCTTCCTAGGCACTCAACTGAACTCCCACTACTACTAGAAGACCTCAAACCAGACGCCCTATTCCTGACGGAAACCTGGCTATTCAATAGCTGACCGTAAGACTGGAAGGGGTGGGGGACTAGCTATAATATTTAAAGACCACTTCAGCTGCCGGTCTTCCACCGACGGGCCACCAGATTGTGAATACATGAACTTCTCCCTAGAATTCTCTCCTACCAGTACCTTCTCCGGCCTACTGCTCTATCGACCCCCAGGATCCATAGGGCAATTCCTTAATGCTCTCCCCACACTTGTTGCCAACTTACCTCTAACCCCAGCCAATTTCACCGTACTAGGGGGTCTCAACATCCACATGGACGACCACTCCAACCATCTGGCCAATGAATTATCATCCAGCCTCTCGGCACTTCAAATCACGCAGACAGGCTTTGCCCCCACACATAACAAGGGCCATCTCCTCGACCCAGTGTTCAGTAATGATCAGAATCTTTTGGTCGGCATCCCCGTCCCCCTCCCGTGGACCGATCACTCGCTAATTCCCATGGTCTGGGGGACTTTCGCCGCCTCTCCTCCTCAGAACACTACGTCGACACTTGATAGGAAATGGTCAAATCCCTCCGTCAGCCAATGGATTGCTGTTCTACAGTGACCCTAACCCTGAGATAGCAAACATTAATTTTAACTCATGGATCCAAACTTCATTGGCCACCATACTCCCAAAAAAACCCTCTCATAAGAAATTCAAACAAAAGTCTTCACCTTGGTTCTCCACCAAATTAAGGGAGCTTAAGCGGACCTGTAGGAAATTTGAAAGGAGATGGAGACAGAACTTTGCAGAGGAAAGGAAACAGGAGTATAGAGAGGCAATTAGGAGATACAAGGCAGAGATCAAAATAGCCCAATCCAACTTCTATGAGGAGAGAATCAATGCAGCTGCTAACTCTCCTAAGGAAATCTTTCGCATCGCTAAATCCCTCTCTACTCTGCCGCATAAACCTCCCAATATAGAGGAAGCCTCAGATCGGTGCAATAACCTGGCAGAATATTTCCACCAACAAATCCAGCTGATATGCGAGCCTTTCCTTCCCCACCAGCCGAAGCCCACTCTACTCAGCACCAGTAGTCTACACCCTGAATTACAGTGCTCTCTAGAAGAACTCCCTTTGTTAGACGCGACTCCCTGGACACCCTCATTCCCAGAGTTACAGTCATCTTAGATGTTCTAAATGCTTCTATCACCTCCAGCACGGTGCCTCTGGCTTGGAAACGTGCTCAGGTGAAAGCCCTTTTGAAAAAACCCAATCTTGATCACCTTAATATGGCCGATTACCGTCCCATCTCTCTCCTTCCTTGGCTAAGCAAGCTGCTGGAGAGACATATAAACTCCACTCTGGTTCAGCATTTGGAATCCAATAACTTGCTTCATGTCACCCAAACAGGATTCCATCCTCAGTTAGGGACCGAGACGGCCCTTCTGGCGGTAACAGTGGAGGCAAGGAGACTTCTGGACCAGGGCAGCTCAGCAGCTATTATTCTTTTAGACCTCAGTGCCGCCTTCGACACTGTGGACCATAGCACCCTGCTTGAGCGCCTAAAAAACATGGGAGTGACAAATATGGCACCTACCTGGTTCCAATCCTTCCTAAAGGATCAGTCCTTTCAAGTCTTTGAGGGACCTGCCTCATCTAATCAGCGGCCACTCAGCTGTGGGGTCCCCCAGGGTTCATCCCTGAGCCCCACGCTTTTTAACACCTACATGGCCCCACTGGCAGAAATAGTCCTTCCTTTCAGCATAAAGATAATTACCTATGCAGATGATACCCAACTGGTGGTGGCACTCAACCACCCGGAGGGATCATCCGGCGCTCTTGGTGCTTGCCTAGAGGCGGTAGCCGAATGGATGTACCTATCCCACCTCAAGCTAAATGGGGACAAGACCGAACTGATGTTTCTGGGCAAATCTCCATCTCCCTCCCTGACACTCACCTGGCCGACCTGTCTTGACGCCATGCCCACCCCAAAACAGCAGATTAAGAGCCTAGGCGTGTGGCTTGACAGCTCCCTCTGCTCTAACCACCAAGCCACTAAGCTCTCTGCCACCTGCTTCGGCCTAATGAGAATGCTAAACAAGATCCATCCCCTGCTCCCATTCCACGCTAGGAGGATTATGGTACAAGCTCTGGTACTGTCCCGCCTGGACTACGGGGATGCACTGTATCTCGGTGCCCCTCAGTCCACAATCCAGAAGCTACAAGTAATCCAGAACTGTGCAGCTCGCCTACTGCTCCAGATTCCCCGGAGACAAACAGCGAAAATTGCCCTGCGCAGCCTTCACTGGCTTCCCATCCGGGCCAGGATACATTTTAAGGCCATGTGCCTGGCCCATAGAGCTATGTGGAAATCAGCCCCAGGCATCCTTCAGTCCTTGGTCACCCCCTATCAACCCCCCAGAAGTCTCCGCTCCAGCTCCGCGTCCCTCGCCACCTCTATGAAAGTACGGAAATCCAGAGGGGGGGGGACGCTCCTTCTCCCTGAATGCCTCCAACCTCTGGAACTCCCTCCCCCCCACCCTCCGAGGGGAACCTAACCTGCTGGCATTCCGGAAACGTCTCAAAACTCATCTGTTCAGTACCTCACACTAGCACCACATGCCTCTCTGTCTCTCCGCTCCACAAGCGCTAGGAGGCCTCAGGGTAGCTAAGCGCTATACAAATTTAATTTCATTCATTCATTCCCTCCCACCCACATACATATACTTACCTTGATGCCACTTATGTTACTATATATTTGTGGTACAGCATTTCTTCCAAAATATTCTGCAGCTGCGCCAAGTAACTCTCATGGAAATTCCTCCATTACTGCGTTACCACCTCCCCCGTCCACCCATAAAAAAACACCCGCCCCTTGCTTTATATTCTACCTTATATGATGTCTGTTGCCATTAACAACGTTTCCACAGGATGAGCGGCGTTAAGCAGAAGGGATTCGTTCAGTTCAGTTGCAGCACTACTTAGGTCTGGTCTCTCCAGGCCAGGGTTTGTTTTAAACCCTATATAATATACAGACCTCAAGGGGCTTGTGGTCAGTGGGCTTCATCCATTCACCTCTTTAATTGCCATTCGCGTTTTGCTTCTGGTCACCAAAGAACAGCGCATGGGTCAAAGGGTCAGCCAGCGTTTCCCATAGTATCCCTTCACTTTGAATGACAGCACAACATTGCTCACATCTGCCTAAAAATAGTTCCTTACTCTTTAGTGATGAAACGGGTTCAAACTGTGTTTTCTTGTTCATTTTTGCATATAACTTTTTTTGTCATAATACAGCATATTTATTTAGCCTGCGGCTCGGATGCCCTGTTAGACTGTTCTTTCCCATCTCCTTTCTAAAGTTGGGGTTATGAAGGGAACAATGGAACTTTATAGCTGCTAGCAATCTGAGTGGTTCAATAGCTTATGATGTATTCTTGTGTCTTTTATTAATAATAATATGCATTACACAACATTACACAACAAAAGTGTGGCTATTAAAAGATATCACTGCTAAAACAGCTGCATATGGTGAAAGATTTAAACAAATGTAAATGTTTATTGCAAACATATGGCAGCCACGTTTAGATGATTGTATGTTATCTTTTTTATTTTTGTGTCACATGCTTGCAGTAAAATCATTTTTTAAAAGATAAGCCTTGCACCAGCTTGCCAAGGCTATTGAGTTTGCCAATGCTTGCTTTGTGTTGAGGCTGAGAAAAGAACAACATGTTCCTGTTCGGGTGGTACATCTTTGCCTATGACTTGCAACTCTTCAAAAGCCAGAAGGACTTCATCTTAACACCCCCTCCCCCCTTGAGAGGTTAGCCCTCGAGTGTGATTGGCTCCACTTCATATAGGAAAGCACCTTCTATCTTGGGCTTCTTGGCACTTTCTTTGCCAGGTGTCTTGCCGCAGTGTAAAGTTATATAGAGTGAAATATTCAGCTTGCCTCAGAGATTGGAAAATGTATCCAAAATGGATGCCAGGGCCAGGAACTGGGCCAGTTCAGCAGCTGCAGACTGATCCAAATTTGGAAACTGCTTGGGAGAGAGTGTGGATTTGTAATTAGTATTTGCGGAGCAGCCCAGGCGCCTTTTCAATAGCCGCAATTCTGAAATCTCTCTTGGCCTCTAGCTATTAATGTATTCTTCAAGTCAACCATTGCAGATTTTTTTCTTAGACTAATTAGAATTAAAATAAAATTGGCTTCCATTCATTTTCTTTCTTGAATGAGGGGGTTTGTTTTGCAATACCCCACAAGCTGCCTCTCCGTGTTGAGCCTACCGGCCGACATGTCGGCTTCCTTCTCTCAGGTGATGAAATACATGTGCCCAAAATTCCTAGTGGAAGCTCTGGGGGAACCAAATTTGCTGGCACAAATTCCATGCCAGATTGCGGCCTTGTTTTCAAAGTCACCATCCAGCTACTAGCAAACCGGAGCATTTCATATGTACTCCGCTTTGCATATTTGTTGTGGGATAAACACCAGAGGTTGTTGAAACTAATTAGAATGCGGCTATCCGCATGTGCGTAAAGCTCAGTATTATCGAATGCAAATAATTCCGGGCATCCTCCAACACTCATCTGAATCACTTATTGGTTTCCTTTTAATTATGCATCTGTTGATATGTGGCTTTGAGGATTTTGTGCTTTGCGAGTTGTTTTGTTTGCACACATTCATATTCTTTGCTGCCTAGACAGACTTCACTAGGTTGTGTAAGGACATCTCTTCAAAATTCAAGTAAGATATAAATACCAGAATAAAAGCTGCTACTCTGTAAACCATTTTAGTCTCCTTCTTAAGTATGCAGCCTTGCCCATGCCACTACCATGACCTTACTACATCCTCCTTCCCAACCCCACCTTATGTGCATCTACTTCCATATTTGCAAAGAGCTCACAAGCAAATACAGTAAGGCAGTATCTTGCATGAAATTTCCACTCGAGTCGCAATCTACGGATTTCCACATGCAGCCAACCGTTGAAGAATAAGCTTTGTAAAGTGTGTAATTTCACAAAAAATATGCATGAGAATATCATGGGCTATTCTGATTGCACACTGCTTGCATCTCGTTGCATTTGCTGATGTTTATATAGAAACCCTTCGGGGCCAAAGTCATCTGGTGCTGAGCTCTTGTCAATTTTCAACACAAAATTTGTTCTGTGTGCTTTGCTGTGTGAAGCGCCGCTTAGCTTCCTGCAAGCGCCGCGCTAGTTATTACCCTTCTGACTCCGGGCCAGTGTCTATCATTTCAAAGGTGTTGGTTAATACAAAGAAATAACATAAAATCCCTCCATAGTTCGGTGTCCGTTGAGTAGATCCAGTATGAAGATAAGCAATCACTGCACAAAAGACTCAGGGATCTCAAGTGTGAGCAACTTTATTGCAAGTGCCGCTGTCTTTGTTATCAGACCATTGAGTAATGTTTTATAAGAAGTCGCTTAAGCAGGGGTAGCTTATGTTGGAATGTCCCGTGGTTTTGGTATAACTATAGTGAGTGCCGATTGCAGCATCTTCAATTGACCACGATTCGGGGGTTGGATCACAACTATATAAGGAGAATTGATTGGCTCGATTATTGATTTCTACGTCGTAAGCATGGAGAGTCAATGCTTGGATCAGTTTCATCTTAGCAGAAGACAATCTGAAATCGCATTGGACAGCTTGAAAGGAAAAAAACTTGCATAAAAAAAAATTTCAGGATCCGGTGCGGGTCCGCCTTAAAATAGTTTCCAATAATGGGGTGAACCGAAAGATGTCCAGTGGAGTTGCTCGGTGTAAATATTGCTAGCAGCCATTGTTATTTTGCATTTGCAACACATTTTCAGAGCAATTTATCATCAGTTAGTGGCTCTAGGTAGCAATATTCTCAGACAATCTCTAAATAATGCCCTTAGTAGTGCCATAAAAGTGTAATTGTTCTTAACAAAGTACGTAACTTGGCTTTAGTTAATTTAACGGAGATAATTTGCATCTCAATAGTCCTCTGACCCTCTCAGTGGTTTTTCCAGCTCTCCGGGTATGATCTGGCCCAATAATATAGCATTTTCCTAAAACAATAGTGACATATCAGGGCATTGCCTATTTTTCACATGCACCGTACACTCTGGGCCCAGTCGGAAATGTATGTAACAAAATTACACAAAATGCCACAAATGTAATCTACTTATTTACCTGTTATTGATTTAGAGGCTTTATTAGCTGGATAGTTGTTATGCTGATCCACAGCCAAATGTTAATGAGGATTTTTTTATTTAAATAAACATACAGTTTTAAGCCATGGGTCATTTTTTATTATTTTATGTGATGTCATTGAAAGGTCAAAGACTGAAGGGTCAAAGAAGGACACTTCTTTACCACTGTAGTTTTGGTGTAGTGGTGTCATTGAATGGAATCTCTGTCAAATAATTGGCAAAAAGCGTTAGCACGTGTGTCGATCTCCAAAGGACTTATGACCAATTTTGTGGGGATCTTTATATATAGCATCTGTTTGCACATAACTGCGGCTTCCGGTTTCCAGGAGGCGTGTCCTGGTAGTGAAGGCTGCACAGGATCTGTCATCTTTATAAATTACATTAACTTTTTAGAGTTGGGAGCATCATTGAAAATCTACACTGACATACCATACCCTAAAAGCAGTAGACACACATAATACATTTATTGTTTTCAAAGTTTTATGTAGCACAAACAAGACCCAATGGTCTTCGGAGCACTTTACGTGAGAACAGTGTACGTGAGGACAATTTCAAAACGTTGACACATAGAAAAAAAATTCTACCTAAGAACAGTTTGCCATACAATGGAGTCATAAAAAGCTTTATAAAAATAAATTATTACATAACATAATAGCATCATGTAAAGTGAAGTAATTGCACCAAGTTTCAAGTTCTAGTGCTTGAGTGTTTTGTGCAGAAATCCTTCCTCACCACAGATGTCCACTCTACAGCCCTCTCGAGGATGCGGGGAGGGGGTGAGGACTAGATTTCAGAGCAGACATACTTTCAGTTCTAATGATAAACAAAAGGTACGGCCCAATGTGGAATGATATATAACTCTACCTCTCATCCCCCCACTGTATACCTGAGCATAACAAATATCCTATGGCACTTGGCATAAGGTGGATGGAATATTCTCCATGTTTGTGACCGAGTAACCTGTCCTCCAAACTCAGAATCAGACCCAATGCGTCTTCGCTCCAGAGTCCCAAAATCCCAAAATTAACTCCTAAACAGGTCATGCGGTAAAAGGAATTAAATTTAAACAAGCCAATAGGGACAATTATCAAAAAAGCTGGTATTTTTCGGTGAAAGGATGAACATGCTTCACGTAGATCCAGGCAGGCTGGATCCATTCCGGATTTTTAGGATAACCACATCAGATAAATCTACATACAATGAACCTGAATAGAACTCATTTGCATCTACGTTGGTTCCTTCTTGAACCAACCTGACACCCCAGAGAACAAGGCTAGAGAATGTGTTGAGGGGGGAGGGGTGAAGTGCCAAATCTCTTCGCCTCTGAGTGCACTTCCTGTTCAGATAGGAAGTGGCAAGTGAGTGAAATTGACATGAATAATAATGCTGCTGCATGCTCGGGTGGGCAAAGTCTACTGTGCCTTTTCCTTCACTGATGCAGGGCTGGAGGGGTGAATAAGTCAGGAAAACCTCATTAATGTCTCTATTCTCCTTCCAAATTTCTGTCTGTGCCTTGAATGCAGGATTACCTCCCCGTGCCCTGATCTTCCACTCGATATTGCTCAGCAGGGAACAATTACTCTAAAGTACTTTAAGAATAGCGGGGAACAGAAGCCGGATCATCGTTATGTTGTTGCCGTTATTGTCTCCTTTTAATAAATGGGGAAATTAATGGTTTAATTAAAATAAAAGTCTTAGCTTTGGGATGCATATGTATCTTCATGTGTGTAGCTATTGCCCCATGTCTTCTGCTCTGTGATTCTTGTTACTATGGTGTGCCCGTCTTATCCAGTTAGACGTCAAGGCTAGGCTTCGAGGGTAGCAGGTGTCGCATTAGAGGGAGGGCACATACGAGCAACAGATGTAGCTAAATAGGGTTTCCGATCCTGCTTTCGGTGTAGTAGCTTTGTTTGATGCTCACATATTGTCATGCCAAACACCAGTGGTGTTGTTGTCTTTGTATTTGTTGTGATCACTTGACTACCAGACTCCTAAGTGACCTTATCTCATCACAACTTTGGCGACGAGGGTGGGATGAGCTCGATGTCGCTCAGGGGTCAGGATGAGTATTGTCAGGTATGTGCTTTCTGGTTGTAAAATATCCATCAATAGATTCCGTGTCATAAGCTGGACGGGT
Source organism: Triturus cristatus (assembly GCF_964204655.1). NCBI lineage: Eukaryota > Metazoa > Chordata > Amphibia > Caudata > Salamandridae > Triturus > Triturus cristatus. The sequence continues at coordinate 36,560,799 of NC_140595.1, read as the reverse complement.
TAAAGCAATAAACCCTGTGCAGAATCGAGTGTCATTCACTTGGTGGATTGCGGAAGACATTCGTCAATGGATTGAATGTGATTTGCTTGTTCTATTAAATTAACTATAATCTGCAAAGTGCCTGAAATCCATCAGTGGGTAGACGGTCATTTGGAAGATTCTTTTGTCCAAGAAACCCTGCATGGCTGAGTGTTGTCTAATTTGAGTTTACCTAGGAATCCTTGATTGACCGAAAGCTAGTGCTTAATTTGAGCCGGTGGATTCCGGTGCTCAGCTCCAGCACTTAATTGTCAACACTGGCACTTATGTCAATCTGCCACATGGTGGCGCTGTTCATCTTGTTTAGAGACCATACAACAACAGTTGTTTATTAATTCAATATAGATTAAAAATGGCTACCAACTGTTTCCCAAGCCATTCTTGTAGCTTTGGGGTCCTTAAACAGTCAAAAACGTCACCCTTGTAGGTGTATGATGGTTAGTAATTGTGTCAGTACTGTCATTGGCAGCGTTGGGAGGGGCAATGGGTGGTACAAGCTGCAGTGGCCATCAGACGAGGGCCCAGGCACTTATTGATTTACAAATTAAGCATTTCTGAGAGCACCGGCTGCATTGCTTTGATGGGAGAATGGTGTAGAAGACCGGTTTTGACTGGGGTTTGAGGTTTGGGTTTTTGTTGTTTTTTATTGGGTAATTGTTATAGGACATATATTTTCTTGTGAATTGGTCATCTCTTGCTGGGTATATTCCTGTCCAATCCTCTTACATGTCTGAAGTTGGTATAGTGCTTGAAGTTAGAATTCTGTTTGTTTTTCCCATGCACTTATGTTTTATTAGATCTGTACATATCATGAACTCTGTAAAATTGACGAAGCGAGTTAAGAATTAAGAATAATCTTTACAAAGATGAAGTACAACTTGGCTACCATCACCAGTATTTATGGATCTATCTTCACTCTCATTACACTGTTTGGGTTCACGACCCAAGGTGGACTCACCACCTCCACTGTGACATGTCTGTCCTTGTCCAGCACTGCGTTGCTTCTTTTTTTATTCTAGCTCACCCCCTCTGAGCCCCATTCTGGATCTGGCCCTGTTTAAAAGAGGTTATACAGCTGTTTACTCAGCATTGACACCTACAACAGAAAACTACCTCTGCTAAACTGAACAGCTTGTGGTTTTGGTATCTGGGATCAAATAGTCAATATTTTAATGTTTATCACTTTTATTTTGAGATGTCCATTGTATTTAACTCAAAGGCAGATACTAAACACAGTTTCCACTAAATTAAATGTTACCTTAAGTAATTAAATTATTAATATGCTTCACATTATGAATAATTATAAAACATTAAATGTACTCTGTAGAAGGGAACGGGCGAACAAAACTATAGATAAAATACAGCATTTTGGAGAGTACTTTCAGTACAATTCATCTTCTATCATATAATATGTTGGTTTCACGTCAGGAGTAAAGTTAAGCTTATAAAATAGAAAATGTATAATGTAATGATTGTTGAAACACAGGCTTCAATGTGCCCTGTTTCAAAAGAGGAAGTGCAGGAAGAGTAGAGCTAGGGTTTGTTGGAACCGGCACTTTCTGATTGGTTGAAAGGATTCCCCTAGCGAGGCGGAACCTACTGCTCTCGTCAAAGGCAGGTGTTAACACTCGCCATATAACTTGTGCTCACCGTTAGGTAGCTGGCACTGAGCAGTCAGGCTTTCCACAGAGGCAATGTGTAAAGTAAAGGTATAGCAGTCACACGTGATAAATACACTGAGTGTCACAAAAGAGACTTCACACGGGATGTATGTAATAAAAGTTTATATTCTTTATGCAAAGTCAATCTTTATAACATGAGAACCATATACTTTGGGCATAAAACACATTTGGAAATATTACTAGGATTACTAGGCCCACTCGTATTGTTATGATATTAATAGTGTGCACACTGTGGACAGTTTCTAATCTAACCCCCCCCCCCCCCAATAGTGAGAGAGCCCCCTTATGTCGTGCAACACGCTATCCCCCCAGGCCCACCCTAACAGTCCTGATAATACAGTCCTACATGTTATTAGGGGACACCCGTTGTCAGACTGATGTCAAAGATTTGAATTTATATGAAAATAGAACACTTTTTAGCAGCACCACAGGCCAGAGCCTTACGGGTAAACCCTATGTCTAATGTATTGTGTTTTGCCATGAAATAAACTTAAAAAGTGCACTGCCGGCCAATGTCGTGAGGCACAGGCGATCTACAGACTGTCATTCCCACTCATACACACTCACTCCGCACCGTTACACGATGCGACAGGTAGCAGCCCAGTCCGTACGGAGTACTCTTGCACACATACGCACTCAGCACCTTAATGCAATGCTACTGGTACCCAGCAGATCAATGGATCACCCCCTGCAAACTCCGTGGCCCCAGCCTCCCTCACCCGCCACATCACACAGATTGGCCTATGGAAGACGGAAGATAATAACCAGCCGCCTCCCAAATACTAGGCCACACGCGGCCGAAGTCACACTTAGTCTGGGTCCTCGGTAAGGAGGTGGAGATATGTAGCAAGTTTTAATAAGGAGGTTGATGTAAACAAGGTAAGGTTAGCAGCCACTTCGGAAGTTCCCTCGTAGGTCTCAAAACACAGGAGATTCACACAGACTCTTGACTCGCCTCTGAACTGTCTCAGAAGTGTTCCTTCAACCCAGTCAATCTCTCTCTTGCTACTACCTGGCACCAAGATGTCTTCGGGAGGGGCCAGGTGTGAAGAGGGCAGTTGGCCCGGGAAACAACCTTTACAACGCAGTCATCACAACGCACTACCTTTACAATGCAGTTATTACAATGCAGCCATTACATCGTATGCCACTACAACGCATGCATTACATCCCATGTCACTACAACGCATGTCATTACAACGCATGTCACTACAACGCAATATAAGGTAAGTAATGGGGAATAGTAATTTTAACCCCTACACTATCCAACACTTACCCTACTGTTGCACTCACTGGAGTGGCGATAGTAATTTTTACCCCTACACTATCCAACACTTACCCTACTGTTGCCCTAAAAGTAATATGTGTTGTAATGGTATGCGTTGTTATGGTATGCGTTGTAATGGAATGTGTTGTAAATGTAGTTTCTAAAAATGTGTTGTAAAATCATAATCATGCGTTGTAATGGATGTTGTGATGTAAAAACTGTGTTGTAAAGACATGCGTTGTAAATGTTTGCGTTGTCACGTCATACATTCGTTGGTCCACCTCGATGAGGGTCACAAGGGAACAACTGAAGAATGGGGAGTAATACAGGGGAGCTTCTCGAGAGGAAGAGGCACCCCATGCGGTACATGATGACCTGGGTCGTGCCCAGGCAATCCGGGCACAGCGTCTGGTGCGCATTGGTATGAGTAGCACCAGACACTTCAGGTCTCCAATATGAAGAGTTGCAAATTCCGTACCTCCATGGAAATGAGGCACAATGACTAGTGCACATTGAGATGGGTTGCACCAGGCCATTCCGGTCACACAGTGAAGAGTTACAAATTCCGTACCTCTCTGGAAAGGAGGCACAATGTCCAGTGCACGATGATACAGGCTGCACCAGACCAGTCTAGTCACACACACGGGTGCAAGTTCAGCAATGCCACACAAGGTACAATGAGGCACTACTGCAGGTACACCCCCACCTCTGAGGGTCGCACTCTGTGAATGGGACACTGCAGGCAATGAGCATGCAGTCGGCTTGTCGTACGGGAGAGATGTGGCACGGACGATGAAATAGGCCACGTAGGGTCCCCCAACCGGTGAATCCGCTCACCACCAACTAGACGTTTATGAGTGTCAGGGTCTCAGCAGTACAGGAACCACACACTTTAGATGCAGGCACGATTTCTGAGGCTCCGCACTAGACAATCCAGTCTCCAGACACAAGTCTTAGCTCCAGGCTCACACCGTGCTACCCAATTGGATTACGTAGGCAATGTGGGCAAATGAGGGGACACCACTCTCCAGATGTTACAGGCAGATGGTGTAGGTGCCTCATGGGAGATCTTTGATGTCTCTGAGATCTCCGGGAGACCAGGAGGCCCACAGACGGACCCTTGGAGAGCACATTCCAGGGTTCCACATTTCAGCAAGTCTTCGCCCAGGCCAGCCACCATTCAGAATGGGTAAGTGGTCCCCTTCATGGACAGGTATCCTGCATATACAAGACAGAGTCCTCTGGGAATATGCACTACACAGTTCAGGTTCTCCGGTCCCGTGTCCTCACAAGCATATCTCACCCCTTGCTAATAAGGATGGCACCCATAGTTATGCTGTTGTGTGTCTTGAAAGTCAAGGTGGTTTAGAGGTTTTCCCTTTGAACCACAGGTGTCTCTCCTAAATTGTAGGCCAGTCTGCCATGGGGCCTTCGAATGCAGGTCTTAATCTTTAGTGGGGCCATGATCGGGTCCCTAGAGGCTGAGTGCCACAACCTCTATCTTCAATCTATCCCATGCGGCCCCCAAATGGCAGAGGTCTGTCATTCTCATGAGATGCTTATGGTTCATGGCTGTTGCTCGGGGAATGCACAGATGGGCTTCCCTCGACCTCTGGTGTCCACTAGAGCCAGGCACCACAGCATACAAGACTCTTAGAGCATAGAAATGTCCATATTCTATAAGTGCCATTTCTAAGTGAGTTATGCCAAAAAACCCTCTACCATTGGAAAGGGTTTGGCATCGATAAGAAACATCACAAGGCTGCTCCACTGCGATCCACTATTGCAGCCCGAAGTAATGTCAACCACTTCCCCATGTTAACCTATGGGCAGTGCAGGCGTCATCGGTAGGGAAACACACACAGGCCTTCCTCATTATCTGGGTGCATGTGCGCTATTGTGCACCCGACATGTGATGGCAGGAGGGACACATAGTTCCCAGCACCAGAGATGCAAGTGCACCTGCCAGAGTCTGCAACAGCAGACTGGACATGGGTTTCACCAATACGTGTGTAAGTGCTGACGCACAAGCCTGCAATGGCAGGCCACACACGCAATCAATTATCACAGGCATCATACGTGCAGGTGCGCACATGCAGTGGCCTGCTCTGGCAGGTGGCTCATGAGTTTAATCACGATAGCTGTATTTGCACACACACCGGTTTGCGATGGCAGACCAGGCCATGGGCTTACCTAGGCCCTGGCACTTTACGTGTGAGTGCACGCTCACTACCCTTCCTGGGCCAGCCCGACTCGGGTTGATCCCCTTATGCGTGCGATTGCTTACACCTAGCCTGCGACGGTGGGCCGGGCACCTTGCCACTAGCACCATAGGTGCAAGAGCTCTGACAAAGGCCTGCCACGGTAGGCCTGACCCCGGTGTTAGAACACCAGGGGATTCAGTTATGCACTCACCGGTCCATGATGGCTGACTGGGCACCTATCCACAATGCCATAGATGCCAGGAGGCATCCTCCAGCCAGCTACAGCAAGCTGGACACGTATTTGATACAGCATAAGGGCTGATGTGCATACCCTGGCCTGGAATGGCAGGCTGGGCGCATAGTTAAGACCCCCTAGATACAAGTACTCCCTCCCTGGTCTGAGTTGGAAGACCGCCCCATGTTTCTGAACACTGTGTCAGCGCCTCTCCCTAGACGGGGTAGGAAGGTGTACACACTTCCATCCGCCCTTGACGATGAGGACGTGCTCAGAGCCCTAAGGCCACACAAGATACTCTGCAACTCCCCGGGAGTATCTGATGGGAAGAGCTGAGCTTCAAGACAGGGGAAGCCCCACGTGGGGGTTCCACACTACCTGGGCAGGGAACATCCATATGTTCCCTCCCGGCCTTCAGCATACCACCTCCCCTGCGATCTTCAGGGCTTCCCTGGGTGGGGGTGGGGGGCCCTTATGGAATGGGACGACCCAAGCAGGGTCAGCTGAGGCGAAAGTGATGTCAACATAGGCAGGGGCACAATGACACCCTAATACAGTGTTGACAGGCTATCTGGTGGGCCCACTGCGAGCCAATGCTGTACCCGCCCTGGGTATGTGGTGTACCTGTTTACAGAGCACACGGAGGTACACCCCCTAAACCCATTGTGTGCACTTCTGCTGCCCCATGCGGGCAAGGTGGGCGCGTGCACCCTCCCTCTGCTGTACAGGGTGAAGGTGTCCAGATTCCTACGGTCATGCTGAGAGAGTCGGCAAAGACTAGGAGGAAAAAGCGATCAGTTTGGGGGTATTTCCCCCTAAGAAGGGCCATGTCCACCAGGGTTAGTAACAGTGGAATTCCGTAGTGTTACCCAGATGTCCCTTAAACACGACGTGGATGCCAGCCTTGTCCCTGCTACCAGACTCCCTAATAAAGATCCTAGCAACTAGTTGAAAATCCTTCCCTGTAACAGGTAAATCCTGGATAGTTGAGTGTTTTTTGCAGGCGCTAAGGTTTGGGGCAGCGACATAGCTCTGTGCACCCGTGTCTTACACACTGTAGAAGTAAACTGCATCTGGAGAGCTGCTCCTGTGTCGCTGTGGTCTAAAAACAATTTCCCTTGTGGAACAGAACATCCCCTTTGGCTGATAGTCCAGCTCGGTGGGGACTCCTGAGCCCCCATAAGTGCTGTTGGGTTCCAGCTGCAACTCCTCAAGTGATTAGACACAGCACCTCGCCCCCCGCTGCCAAGGAGACGCGGGAAGTCAATTACAGGCGCCAATGCTTGAAGTTCAAGAGGCGCGAGGCTGACACACAGCGGCGGAACAAGATGCAATCTGACACCGAGCAAGGCTTCCGAGATACATGGACAGGATTAGAATTGTGCGGAGAATATATTGTTTCCAGGCAGAAACCGAGTTTCTACTTTCCCTAAAAATAAAGAAGTACATTACGCAATGTGGAGAGGGTGATCCATATTTTTAGCCTCAAACATTTGTAGGGTTCTAGATTTCAGGGCTTGATATACCTAAACCCTAGGCTCTGTCCTGAGGTCATTTGAGGAAGGGGGCCCCTGGAAGCCAACAGCGCCTTTTACCACCTTAGCTGAAATCCACCATGTTATTTCCTCGAATGTCATCTTCTCCCATCAGACTCCCGTCTAATGAGCTCCACTTGACGCAGTGTGTGATCTTGGCCAAATGCTGTGATCTGGACAACCACTTTGCCATGTAACTAGTGCAGCCATATTTGACTAGTGAAACCCACTGCTCTAGTTAGTGTGATGTGTGAACCACAGCAGTGAACTCCTACCTACTTCTTACATTCTCTAACTTTAGATCTCCATGCTCACACAATTTTAAATAAGTATGCTCCATTATATATATATATATATATATATGTGTGTGTGTGTGTATGTATATATATATATATATATATATATATATATATATATATACATATACCGCTCCACTCCTTCTTTTTGTCCAAAGGAAAATGTCGCACTCGCAGGGCGTTTTCAACACAATTTAATCGAATAACCAAATGACCAGCAACAGACGCGTTTCGGTGAGATGCCTTTCTCGATGTCACTGCACATCGGAAACGCCATGTTTTTCAACATTATCCTCATCAACAACATGAAGAAAGGACTAACATAATCACTCTAAAATCAGCACCATTTTGTAATGGATACAAATACTGATTTGTCACACCTTACAATGCATTTGTAGATGATTCAGCGATATTTTACTCAAATGTGCATGGTCTATATAATCACGCTTTTGCACATCTACTGTTTATATCAGTTTTTTAAGTACACAGTATCCTAATACATTGATTTCATTTTGCCGTGGATCGGCCCATATCCTTTCTGTACATGTGTTTCTTGCGAATTGTCATTTTACTTTTTCAACTTTTCAAATTTCTTACATTATTATCACTTGTCGCATTATTACAGTTCATATCTCAGGCATATTTCAACATTGCAACATTATTTCTTCTAATCCAATAACGTAGTCACCTACAGTCTTTACTACAATACCATTTACACAATTTTCGGAACTGACTGGGCTGGGCTTCAATACCAAATGTGAGTAAATACCAATTAAATACCAAATAAATAGTCCTTTGATGTGCCACCAAGACATCCTGATCATGGGCCTATGTGTACAGATAATTCCTCTCCACTATTTAAACCACGGGGAGACTTTGTGAGTAAATCTATGATAAAGCGTGACTCGAGTCTACGTAATTTCCTTACTCTGTCCCCCCCACGGGCGTTGAGAGGGACACAATCCAATCCATAAAATTGCAGCAAGTTGCGATTACTTTGATGTTTTTCTGCAAAATGACGTGCCACAGGATACATCTGGTCATTCTTATCAATAGCCCTCTGATGTTCTATAATTCTAATCTTCAGTTGATGAATGGTGCTACCTATATATCGTAGCCCACATGGGCATACCAGACAGTAAACAGCATATGGAGTGCTGCATGTTATGAATTTGGTGATCCTCTTTGTCAGTCCTATGTCAGGGATAGTGTATGTTAAGACTCTTTTGCTATTAGCGCAGGCTTCGCATCTGCTGCATGGATAAAAGCCCATCATTTCTCTCAAGGTGCCCCTTTTCTGTGGTGGTTTGTCTAAATGGCTTCTTACCAACATATCACAAAGTGACCTTGCTTTTCTAAACGTCACTAGTGGGAATGGAGGAATAACTTCACATATAATACTGTCAGTTTTTAAAATATGCCAGTTTTTTTTAAGCATATTTTTTAGATGATTAGCTTCTGCCGAATAAGGGGTAATCATCCGAAATTTACCCTTATCTGTCACAGATTTATCTTTGTCTTTTAACAAATTCTCCCTTGGAATCCCTCTCACCTTTTGCAGGGTGGAAATTAGTGGCATGGGGTTGTATCCCCTTGCACTGAACCTAGCTATGCTTTCTGAAGCAGCTCTCTCGAAATCTACTTCCTTGGTGCTGTTCCTTTTTATCCTGAGTAGCTCGCCATATGGTATGCTATTAACGAGCTTGGGGGGATGACTACTGGTGGCAAATAATACTGAATTTCCAGCAGTGGATTTTCGGTATAGAGCTGTCTGGATTTTACCTTCTTCAACAAATACCTTAAGGTCTAGATAGTCCACTGCCACCGGACTAACCATACCCGTAAAGTGTAAATTTATGTTATTCTGATTGAGAAGGTCAATATATCTTCGAGCCGACTCTGTCGTTCCCTGCCACACGATAAAGAGATCGTCGATATATCGATACCACTCAATAACCTTACCATGCTCACTATCACTATGGTAGGTTCTGGGCACCCGCTCCTCCCACCAGCCAACGAACAAGTTCACATAGCTGGGGGCAAAGCAGGTGCCCATCGCCGTACCAGACAGCTGTTTGTAATGTTGGTCTTCAAATAGAAAAATGTTGTTCCTCAAACAGAACTCCATAAATTCTATTAACATTTGATTGTGTTCGGAGTATCTCAATTGACGTTTTTCCAAGTAAAACCTGACAGCTCTCACCCCATCTTCATGGCATATGCAAGTATATAGACTAGTGATGTCTAATACCATTAGTTGATAAGTGGGATCCCGTTTTACATACATGATCTTGTTCAAAAAGTCTTTAGTGTCCTTCACATAAGAGTCTAATTGGGCAACACAAGGAAATAAAAAATGATCAATGAAAGTTGATAAGTTTTCTGTCAATCCTTTAAGAGATGATACAATTGGCCTACCAGGCGGATGTCGACTGTCCTTATGTAATTTCGGAATGTGGTAAAAAGTAGGGATCACCGGATTAGAACTTCTTAAGAACAAATGTTCCTCTGGTCCCAACATCAGTCTCTTATATTATTTGCTAATCAATTTATCATATTCCTTAATGCTATTCTGGTACATATCTCCAGTTGTTTTTTGATAACATTTAAGATTTGATAATTGACGTAAGGCTTCTTTGCAGTACTGTTCTCTAGTTTGCAATACCACATTCCCCCCCTTGTCCGAGGGTTTTATGATGACTGATTGATCCTGCATCAAATTTTGTAGTGCCAATTGTTCAGATTTGGACAGATTACTGGGGGATGATTTGGTGATATTTTTGAATCTGAATTTCAGAAGAAAATTGATCATGGTTTCAGAGAAAACGTCTATGGCATCTGGTGGTATTTGAGGGTTGAAGAGTGATTTTTGTTTGAACTGACTTTCTTCTCGTTCCTGATCAACACCCATATTTCTTGCTCTTTGTGCCATATCTTCAAATTGTATCAGGTTGTCCTCAACTTCCAATCTGAGATTTTCCAAAAGTTCTATTGCAGGTAGGTCTTTTCCAGTTAATACATCCGTAACCGTCAATCTTGCTGTTACCCCTTTCTGTTCTTTCATACATGATCTCAATTTGAAATATTTATGTAATTTCAATTTTCGTACGAAATTAAAAAGATCTATTCTCGTTTGTGTGTACTCCAAGTGATTACTAGGACAGAATGTTGGTCCTAAGCTGAGTACTTTGTTTTCAAACTGCGAAAGAGGTTTATCCGTTAGATTGACTACCGTTAGATTAGATGGATCTATTGTCTCTTGGTTTGTCTCTTGCGATATTTCCAAACGGATGCCTTGCCTCTTCCTCTTCCTGCCACCACCGGCCCGTCTTGTCTTTCTACATCTCCTTCTGGTGGCTTGTTTTTGCCCCCTCGTAGCCAAGATTGGCGGATTATCTGAAACTCATTGTGAAAAGGATTCTGGATCTTTCTCGCTTCCACTGATCTCCCTCCTTGTTCGTCGCTCGATTCATTCTCCGTAATATCCGATTCTGAGGTTTCTATTCTTGATGACAATTGTTTGGATCTTGTACTCAGTTCTTTTCTTGGGCCATCAAACTTGCGGGCAAATGTTAACACCCTGCCCTGTAAGTAATCATTTTCATCCCGTATAAATTTTTCTTGTTTACGGTATTTAATTTTCTGTTCGTATTTTTGTAATCTTACTTTCTTTTGACCCATAAATTCCTCTATTCTCTTCTTGTTCTCTTCATCTTTGACCATTTCCTCTTCAATTTCTTTGATCTCACTAAGCGCCTTGTCCCGATCGCTCCAAGCATATTTGACAAGTATACCCAAAGTTCCCTGGCAATATTGAGCTGTGTGTTCCGCCAAGTCCGTTAGTTTCCGATGTGCTAGTGACATCGAGAAAGGCATCTCGCCGAAACGCGTCTATTGCTGGTCATTTGGTTATTCGATTAAATTGTGTTGAAAACGCCCTGCGAGTGCGACATTTTCCTTTGGACAAAAAGAAGGAGTGGAGCGGTATATTGTTGCGGAGTCCACACCCGCAAAGTCTGCACCTGCCTGCGAGTGCTCCGTTTCAGTGTGGAGCTGGGAGCGGATATATATATATATATATATATATATATATATATATATATATATATATATTAATATTTGAAAATTATGAACATTTGCATTCTCTGTAAAACATGTCATAAGTATGTCAGAGGAGGAAGTACAAGTGCATCAGTGCACGCGTGCCACCTCAGAGTTTACACGTAACATAGTACTCAACCTATGTAAGCACATCACTGCGTGCATTCCACTATTTTAGATGCAGATAACACCTATTGCTCCTCTAACTTGGGAAGAGGTGTGGCGCTGCAGCCAGGGCGACTGACTCAGGAATCTGGGGATCACGGTTCAATCCCTGGCGCTGGCGGCAGGGGTCTGCCCAGCACCATGTGCCTCTGGGCAATAGCTTGCTTAATCTTCCCGACGGCCCCCAGCTCCTAGAGACCCTTACGGGTGATTGTTTGCGCTTTACAAATGTGGATTATTATTATTATTATTAATTCTCCATGCTCGGCATGAACATGGAGATTTTTATGTTGGGAAGCAGACAATTCTCCTCTGCTATGACATATCGTGAGCACCATTTTGTGACATAGAATTTGTGTTTAACAGCACGTGCCATAACAGTTTACTTGTTTGGTAGGAGAAATGTCAATGTTTACAAGTGACATTGATTAACATTAATTTGTTTTTTTAAAGCTACCAAACTAAATTATGCATTCTCAGAATATGTATATTGTTCGTGCAGGACCACTTGTTGCTTTTTTAAGAAACATCTGTAAGCAGTGCTACAATTGCAATTTTATTTTTCAAGACTGTTGAAATTTGTGAAGTATTAAATAAAATTCAGAAAATAAATCCTTCATAAGGTGGGCTTGTTCAAGAACCAGCCCACACTATCTGATTTTAAGCAGAATTACCTCTCAGAAATGTTTTGAAGCAAACTTCTTCTCCAAACGTTTTATGAAATGTTTGTCTCTGGTGACTTTTTTAGAAGGTGGCAAACTTCACAAAGTGCAAAGCTAACTAACTTCATAAAAGTGGGCGGGCAAAATGTAAGTCTGCGCATCCCTTCTTGCGATCTTTGCGGTCAGTCTTCTTCACAACATAGAGAAGTCAGTTGCCTCTGGGAAGGACTTCAGAACTTCTCAGCAAGACCATCCTCATTGGTTGAAATTAATTCCTCTTTTTTAATAAAAATAACACATACCTGACAGGTAAAGAATTTGATTAGTGTTTAGAAATGTGATTTTCTTTGCATCTCAGTTGTTTCATAACAATGAATGCTGCCAAGAGCTTGAATACCTGCTCTTCCCGAGGCACAATCGGTCTCGCTGTAGGGTCAACAAGATTCACATTTCTAAAGGTCCTTCTATGTTCATTTGGGCTACTCTGTCTCTTAATGTTCAGGCAGTAAGAACAGTAGACTAATCAAATTTCCACTGAGCAATACATCGTATCTCAAACTTTCTGCAGGTCTTTGGAAATTTTTCCAGGTTTTGTCATTTTTTTCATAACTGACGCACATTTCTTTTCTCTTGAAGCGGTGTTTATGCTGCTTAGATAACTCTGGGGCCACTGTGTATCCTTTGATATTTACCTCCCTCGGGCTGGTGCTGACATCATTTTGTCTTAGAATGCTGAAAAGAAGACTGACCACCTGCTTCACATCCACCAATCAGGGCTCTAGTCCCTTAGAGACAGAGTCTGGCAAACATCAGAGCCAATGTTCATCTTTCTCAAGGAATGATGCTTTGAGTCTTCACAGTCTCCCTGCCTCATACAACTCTGGGCACCAGGAGGTCTGTTATCCAGACCCAAAGAATGGACAATCCAACATCTTCAGATGTCTAAACATACCAATCGCGGGATGAGGGAAAACATCACATGACTGAAACAAGTCGAGGCCCCATCGGACTCCCGTTCATCTGATGCTTTCGACTGGGAATCTGGGGAGTGCCCTCCCTCAACTGAGAGCTACAGCCATTTACTATCCAATAACAAGCATTTGCAATGCAATAGGTCTCACATTTACGCGAGTTTAAGCTATTGACATTGTAAATGACAATGTGTTTTATTTATGTTTAAAAAAAAAGAAAAGGCATTGTCATTTACAATGCCAATAGCTTGAACTCGCATAAATGTGAGGCCTGTTGCATTGCAAATGCTTGTCTGCACGTGCTACACTGAACTGATGCGGTCGGTGCTGCAAATTAATTAAATAAAGAAGCGCGGCCGCAAAAGTGAAAGCGGAGCACGATCGCATAAGGAAAGACCACTAAAGAAAATAGTGCTCACCTACTAAATAACAGAGAGAGTATACCGAGCCAAGTAAAAGGTCCGGTCGTTATGGACGTTAACAAATGCAGACAAGGCGGTACCGGGGTGGGAATAACATGCCTATGTACGAATCAGAAGCCAGCATTTTTGAAGGACAATGTCACAAGCCAATGACAAATATGGGCGGAGAGTGGGCAGGGCTTCCAGTGCAAACTCTAATACAGCATGCCTCGCAGAGCGAGCAGTGCATGCGCACTGCTGCTAGGCTCGACCTAAAAACAATATAATCTACAAATATATCCCCTATTAAGTGTAGATGTTCTACTTTTAATGCCATCTAAGTGATCATTTTGTTCAAGATACTTAGGGCATGGTATTTATATTAGACAGTGTTACTGTGGTACCATACCGTATAAGTAAAATATGCTTATTTCATATACATAAGGCCCTTTTGCATTTGTTATGTTGAAGGATGTACCTCTAAGTAAATAAGAGAATGTTGTGTATAGCTCCTATGCAAACTAAATCACCTCCAGGTGCCTGAGAGAATTATTATTGTGGATTTGGTGTTAGTGAAAGGTACAGGTGTAAGAGTCGGCGTCTGGGGTCCTAACGTTGGCTCCTCACCCTGCCCAGCGGTGCACAATCATTCTCCTTTCGTAGGTTGGATTCTAGTTTATACTATGTAATCATTTAGTAGTTAAATTCTATGCTAATATTATTGGAGGATATGTTTCTCTTTACAATAACCTCTGACCCACACTTGCACCTATCTCAGTATGGCTAATCTCAGCTCACAGCAAATATGTATTGTATGTGGATGGTGGAAAGATCCTTTAAACTACGGTGTCAAGGTCTGGGGGCATTTCTGTGAGACAAAGGATATGGGGGATATGTTCTCCTCGGATCATTCAATTCAAAACACACAGTACCCTTCTGTCACACGAGAGAAGATGTGGTGAAGTGTGTGCTGCGACTATACGCCACTTCACAGGAAAGCGGGAAAAAGGAAAAATAATCATTTTTTATTTACAGCCCTCACTCACCTTAGTAGCTTCATCAACGGGTTCACATTGACTCCTAACGTTCAGAGTGGGCTCGACCATATTCCAGGGAGCTCTTTGTATATGGAAAGTTAGGGGAGCTAACATTAAAAATTCCTCATCCACTCCCAAGGATTCCCTTTATTAGTGAGGTGAATTGGAAAGCTTAAAAAAGACTTTATTATGAGGCAATTGGGATTTTAATTCTCCTATGACCCTTATGGTGCCTACATGTTTCTGCCTATTCTACTGTCCGAACACGGTCTGAGGCCTTCATCAGGCAGGATTGCTTTTCTAGTGCTACCCTTTCACCGTGTATCTTAAAACAATAAATCGGGCATGCACTATAAAATTATTTAGGTTATGCAGAGGCAGTGAATACTTGCGTAATCAGAGGTACTGATATAGGCCCCACGGGGAGCGGAGGTAGGTTGGCCCTCTAGTCACACTTTCATCAAGGGTCCCTAACCATAGGTTTTACCTACTAGGTCCAGTCGTACCTGGCTCTTGGTACGTTTTGTGGAGAGATACAGTGCATTATATGTGAAAAAGAAGACGAACGTGGTAAAGTGAACATTGGGGACAGGTTAATAGGAAGTGCTTGACCATAAATGCGTGTGTGCAAAGCTAGTGCAGTTCGCTTATAACAACTTGCAACATCCAAATTTTTTAAAGTTATTGACGTTTATAAAGACAAGCATGTGATATCCTTTCAAACAATAGGGTTATGGGGAAAAACCATTGCAAATCACACCTTTAATTGGAAAATGTATAGATAAATGGCTGGAAGTTTGTTTTTGCAGCAAGGTTGTGCCTATTGGACAAACTTTGCAACTTTGTAAAATTGTAGAGTAGTCAACTTCAAACTCCTTTGTCAATGTAATTCATTTTACCGTAATGCATTAGTAAAATTATTATCATGGGTAAGTGATGCGAACCTTTTCATTATCAGATGAAAATATTTAATGAACAATTAGGGAACAGTGCCTGGCTTTGTGAAGCTGAGCTCATCGGAAAGCACACTGACAAAGATTAAATGGTGCCCTTTGCTTACGCGACATTGAATTCTGTTCTATGGTTTCCATCACACTTTCACAACTTCACTTTCTAAAGAAGGCAGTCCATGTATGTGCATTAAAAACTGTCCTAATTCTTGCGGTCCGTTATTGTAAGCATGTCCTGTGGTCAGAATGGTGCGTCCTGCAAAAAAATGCCTTTCATGAGAGCAAAGTACAAACCAAATCATTCCTGATGAAGATGTCAATTTCAAAGAGAGTTGAAACATTTCAAGACACCTCCTGAAAGAGATAGTGATATACTGAGAGAGGTCACAACTTTGTGCTTGATTTGGGCTCTATTGTTAGTGATGGATGTATTGATTTTTAATTTGCAGAGTATTACCCTCTGGGCTGAAATTTGTTAGTTAAATAATTTGATTTGTAAATAGTCTATGATGAAACAACGCCAAAGGCCCATTCTTTACTTTTACTAGGATGCGTTAGCCAATGTTTTTTTGGATAAGGCACACCACTCTCGGTGGATAGGACAATTAACTTGAAAGATCTCAAAAGTACATTCTGAATGATTGTCGACTAATTAAAATAAATAAATAAAGTCACCAAGAAGCTATACATCCAATCAATGTTATCATCATGAAAGAGGATTCAATAGACGAACTGTAATTGAGCGAAAATAGACAAAACACTCTAAGATGCGTAAGACTGCGCATAATTGAAACCGTTTCTGGTCGATTCAGGTTGTCCTTCCACTTTGAAACGTTTCGCGTATTACTGTTCAGTGATTGGTCAACAGCAACATATATCTTCTTTTCTCTTCCAGAGGTCACGAGAATCCTTCGAACTCAACACCTCCTGCTTAATGCCTCCCCTCAGCGCCATCAAGAGGCGGTTCTCGGGGGCCCCGCAGCTCCCACCCCTGATGCACCGCCAGGCGGCGGCCAATGAATATGGGAAAGCGGCGGACACGGAGCAAGGTTCGAGGGTGGTCTTCACCATAGAAGAAACTGGACCAGGCTCTGGGTATGATGACTCGGATTCAGATTGCTCCGGGTAAGAAAGAGCCGGGCCACACCCTCTGGTGACTTTCGGTTCCGAAGCCTGGTGCCAGGAGAATGATTGGTTGGGCAGATTCAGGGCATGCGTTGTAGGTATGAGTGGAACTTAAAGTTCATCTGAAGTAAGAGCAATACCTAGGAGTACTGGACTGACTGACTTTACTGTTTGTTCTCTTCCTAAATTGAGTCCTTTTTTGAACTGTAGATGTTGTAAATTGTTTATTTTTGTTATATATTGGATGTAGTTCCCAATAGTTTACAAATTTAACAAATACAGACATTTATATTTCTCTGCTAACATTTGTGTATCATACCTTTAGCTGCATAATGCATTTAATGTGCCTACACTAACTAATTTTGCCTTTGCCATCGGTTGCTAAAATTGCAAAACTACTAATGTCCAAAAAGCATTTTTGATCACCCTAGGCATCATTGTTGGGTGTGTGCTGTGATGTCAAGACATCCATCCGCACAGTGTGCCAGGGATGATTCTGAAGCTGTAAATTCATTCTCTGAAAATGTGTGCGTCCCATTTTCAAAACGTTTCCTGAGTTAAATGGTTTCTGTCTTTGTAAAATTCTGCATTTAGATTAAAAAAGACTTGATCTGTCGATTTTGTCACATGCAGAAATGGCTTATGCCTGCTGAGAATGCACAAGGTGTGTATTGTTAGGAAGTAGCATTTGCCGCAAGATCTTCAAGGAAGGGTTCATTAGCACCGTGAACGCATTAAATGAAGCCCACAGGAGGGCGCCAGCAGAGGTGGACAGATGGTTACAAAATATTTTATTATGCAGTTCAATACAACACTGGTGTGGGGTGGAAGCATACACTCAAACAGTGATCGCATTAGGTGAGAGATGGATTCTCCAATGACCTGAGCCAAGACATGGATGATAAATTCTCCAGCCAATGGCTGAAACTGGCTGAAGAACGCCAGTGGTTGAAAGGGGCGGGCCCAAGGCCCGCTCTATGCCTATTGATAGCAGTAGGTCATTCCATGCCTTCAATGCCAATCCCAGACTGAAAATGACCAATGTGTATGGTTGATGTGTGACGCCACTTTTCTTATAGGACCCCCAGATATTCGTCACCGGTCCTGTAATTTCATCATACTGATATTTTAATGTTTCTGGTTTCTAAAGGGAGAAGGAAAAAAAACTCTTCTGCGAGATTAGGCTAAAAGCTTTCTTCACATTAAAGGCTGGGTACAGTGGAAATGAATAGTGGTATTATGTAGTATTATCTTCCATCTAATAGATAATATTTAATCATATCTTAGAGACATCAAAGGTTTGATCACAGCTTTTTCCTCCTTTAAACCCCTCCCACCCCAGATTTGAATAAAAAAAGCATAACAACTTTATAAAGTATTGACTATTATAGCTACTTTTTGTACTTTGGCAACTTTTATTCCTCGGCGTTGATGGAGCGCATCACTAACATTGAACTGATGTTTGTGTTTGAAAAACAATGTGTGCATTTACTGATTTTAACATTCTGAGACAGGCTGGGACATTTTCAGGCTCAGCTCTATAGCTCATCTTTCTATGACTAGTTAACAAGTATTAGAGCATGCTGCACCTGCATTAATCATTTTAGAAAGCACAGAGTGAGGGCTCTAATTGGAGGGCATTAACAGCGAGATAATTGCCCTTCACCCTTGTCATACTTATTTGCCATGAGCTTCGGAAACATACTTTTTGGTGGTGGGAGACAAACTCTTCATACTTCCCTCTAGACCAGTGATGCTCAAAGTACGGCCCGGGGGCCACATGCGGCCCTCCTGACCTTTATGTGCGGCCGCCTTGTCAAAAGCAGCACTGGCAGCTGTTCACTGCACTCAGCATTTACATTAAAATATGTTCTATAAATGTACAATCAATTATTTAATTGTGGTTAAAGAAAGGAAGTAACAAAGGTGACCAGCGCTGCTTAACTTTAGCGAAACCTTCATTTTTAAAGACATCTTGCATCAAACGTGCACAAATATGAAAAATTCTTCAAAATTCAAAAAGTGTATTTTATTGACATGCGGGACCGTTTCACATTCGTAAATTAGTAGAACAGATTATATCATTGCATTGAGAAGTATTTTTTTTAAAAGTGATGGTTTTCACACAGGAACTTAGAAACATTTATTGTTCCCACCTCATCCTGATCTCAATGCCCGTAGTGAACTAAGAGGCAAATCCTTTGTTATGGGCACCCTTCGGGTGGCCTGGGTTGCTATTATACATGAACAACATTATAGCTTATTAAATCTAACACAGGAAAAGGTTTTTTACAGCGCACATCCTGAAGTCATGTATTTTGAGGTGCTCTTATATGTGATAATGAAGAAAAAGGAGGGGAAATTAAGTAAAACAATTGCCTAGGGTGACACCATTTGGTGAAGCGGGAAAGCTAAGATAGATCCCAGGTTTTCTGGTTCCACTTTGTGCAATGCAATTCAGCCACTAGACGTACATGCTTCGCTTTCCCTACAGCCACCTTAACTCCACCCCACCCCAATCCCTTGACCACCACCCTGCCGGCATCAGTGCGGCCCTCGTCACATCATCAACCAAACTTCTTGGCCCTTGAGGAAATGTTTGCGAGTCCCCGTCATCTATAACATTCATAAGGGATTTATAAATAAATATCGCATTTTAGGGTGGGTGGGCTTTTTATGCAATAAAGTTTTGGTGTACATAATATCAAACATTCAGCCTGGCTTCTACCGTTGAATCGGCATAAATGTTCCAGTCTCAGTTCTTGTCACCGTCCCATACTTCAGGTCTGGGGCCAAGGGTACTCAAAAGGAACTTAGCCCCCGCTGACTGCCCAAGACGTCCCCCGGCTATGTTGTGTTTCACTGATCATGCCGTTTAAAAGCATTTATTACAATCAGTTTAGTGCACACGGGGAGCCAGTGGCAACAGAATAAAAGTGAAATTATTGTTTTATTTTGCCACATCGTTTACTTGTTGACCCGTTAGCAGCAGGGCTCGAGTCGGGGTACACACGGGTGGACAACGTCCACCCACTCTTTTCACAGGGTGGACGCCGTCCACCCTGCCATATAGTTGAGCCCCATTCTAAAATATGCTGAACTCGTCCCGCCCGTTATCTGGTTTCCTTCCAAGCAGCAACGTGCAGACGGGCATAATAGAGGCACGATTTTGACTTTGTTGGGACCCCCATATATAATAGATATTCATGCACTGTAAGAACGTCAGGTGTGTTACTCTGTCCCCGTGCAAAATAATTTAAATACCAGTAATTTGTATTTGTTTTACCGCACTATTCATCCCAATATAGGGTGTCAGATCACATTACAGCAAACATACACATTATATTGACAATAAATCACACAAGTTTGTAAATCATTGCACAGGATGTGTTACACAAGACAGTGAGGGTTACTGGGTGTAGGAGTCACATATCATCCTTCAGAGCTCACTCTGCTATACTAGGATTACCATGCCACTGTGTGTAACAAAAGGATCTCTGTGTTCAAAGCAGTAATCCACTTACTTACCCATCTACATAAAATAAAATCTGCCATCTGCATGTTACATGATGTGCTTTGCAGGAGGTGCATTAACCCGGTATGCTACTTTAAGTCAAAACCAGGGCTAGACAAAAACAGATCTTTCCATCAAATGTGATAACCACCAGGCAGCTAAAGTAATCACATCTACTTTGAAATGTGCTGCACATGGAATATTACACATGGTTAGGCTGGCAGCAGAGTTAGTATATCAATCCTTGGGTAAAGGAACCTGTCACATGCAGTGATGTCACTTCCTGTAATGCCACATGCCGTGATGTCACTTCCTCTGATACTACCTAACTTGGAGAGTCCCCCCACTTTTTTTTTTAGGACTTGTGCCCCAATTAGCAGTGCAATCTAAGGACTGTGGAAGAGTGACAAAATGAATGTGCACAAAATCACACTGAGTGCGAGATCGTGTGGCGATGTTGGGGGCAGGTCTTATGTTTTCTGGTTTCACATTGGTCAATTTGCTTTCACACTTCGTGTGGCATGGCAGGCAGCGCTATGTCTCTGAGTGACAGCGCTGTTTTTAATTTTTAAGGGTAGCACGCTTGCATTTCTCTGCCATGGGCCTGTCTGTCACAGGACATTGCTCGAAGATGGAGTTTTATTTCTCATTTTCAGGCACTGTTCTGTTATAATTGCTGCCTCTTTAAGTGGTGTTGATGTTCAGGAACAAGACTCAGAGTTTTCTTACCTACACGTGTGCCCATAAAGCTCTTTTATTCGGATTATAGCAGCTTTAGTGGGTTTTTGGTCAGTCCTCAAACTCTGTAACCCTGGGCGTAGTTCGCGAAGTAGCGCTACGCGTAGCTACGCAAAGTGCACTTCGCACTACGCGAGCTACGCGTAGCACTTCGCGAACTGCATAGTACCCTGTTCGCACTGTGCAAGATGCCGTTTTCAATGATTGCACAGTGCGGACAAGCATCCGGCACTGTGCAATCATTGAAAACGGCATCTGGCACAGTGCGAGCTGTAGTTTTCTGCCGCTCAAGTAGATTTTTACTCGAGCGGCAGCTTTTTCAACGCGGACTGGTAGTTTCTCATCACGAGCGGTCGCGAGCATTCGCGACCACTCGCAATTAGAAACCTGACCTCCCCGCGTTGAGAATCTTGCCGGGAGGTTTTATTTTCCACGCTCGCGATCGCCAACTTGATGTTGCTGATCGCGAACGAGGAAAAAGTCTTGCCGGGATGTCATTTTGCTTGCTCGCGGTCGCCAACTTGACGTTGAGGACCACGAGCAAGCAAAAAATGACCGCTACACTACGCAACGCTACGCTACGCGTGTTTGCACTGTGCTACGTGCAATTTGCGTAGTGCAAAGTAGCGCAAATTTCGCAAACTATGCGAGCGTAGCGTAGTGCTTTGCCCAGGCTTAAAACTCTGACATTTCATCGCTCTATAAAGGCCATAAGGATCTCGGACAGTGAAGCAGCAGAGCGGGACAAGGAGGCCGCATTAACTATGCCTTGGCCCAAGGTCACACTGTTTGCCTTTCACGGATAAACCGACAGCATTTATGTGTTTTTCTTTCCCTGGTTCTTGATTTTTTTCTCTCACTCTATCTTCCTCTCCCTCCTTTATTTCCCTCTCTCTCTCATTCTCTTCATTATCCATACTCTTTGCTTTGCCTCTCTTTCTCGCGGTCTCCCTCCCTTGTTTCTCTCTCTCCATCTCCAGGGGAGAATAGTTGGTCTAAGGGCTAGGGCGGTCGACCTCGAATCTGGGGAACTGGGTTCAAGTCTCAGCAATGACACTGAACATGCTGTGATTCTGGGTAAATCACTTAATCTCCCCGTAAATGAATGTGTCTTCATGTAACGCAACTGATGCTATGTAAAGCGCTCTGATACCCGATACCTTCAGGTCAAGTTTGCGCTATATAAAACTCTGTAAAATAAAAAAAGAAAACTAAATATCTATCTCTCTTCTCCCCTCTCTTCTTTTCCACTCTGTATCCTCTTTCTCTCTCTCTCCCCTTCTCTCTCAGCCACTCTTTGGCTGTTACTTTCTTTGTCCCTCGTTTCTGACTGCCCCTATTGTTCTTTTTTAAGTTCAAAAGATTTTTATTGGATAAGTGAAGGTGTCAATACATGAGAAAGAATACAAACATATCTTCAAATAGAGGAGAAAAGTAAAACATGGTAATGAAAATATAGAGTTAATCAGAGGATAACAAAAATTTGAGCCTAAATAACAAAAAAAACAGCGCTGGTAATAACGAGCAATAAGGTAGCTTATATACAAAGAATAGTGCAAATAAAAAGCAATGTCACTCAGGGAGGCTTAGGGACCTCTTGCTGAATAGGTGATACATGAGAGGAGCGTTTAGCACAGGTATCTAGGTACAAGGTTACAGGAAGCCATAAATCATGTCGTTTAGCAGCTAAACTAAGGGGGTGCACAAAAACAGTATCTAGCCTGTGATTATAATAAACATTGTACCACCATGCTTTAAAAGAAATATTCGTAAAGTTTTTCCAGTTGACGGTGATTTGCTGGAAAGCAACAGCTAACAACAAATCAACAATTTGCGTATTAAGATCAGTGTCATCCCAACAAGGAGAAAGGCTTCCTAAAAAGATATTGACAAAAGAGAAGGGGGATGTAGTGTGAAATATGGCATTGATTTGGGCCCAAACTAGTGTCCAGAAATCTTGTGTGAAAGTGCAAGAGAAAAGCATGTGAAACAGAGTGGCCTTAGGAGCAGAACAGGACCAACAGAGATCCGGTGTGGAAGAAAATCTCTTATTCAACACCTGGGGAGAAAAGAGAAGTCTGTTGTATATGAAGAAAAGAGTTTGTGTAAGGGATGCAGCTCTAGATGTCTTGCGAAGTTTGGTCCATAATTTATCCCAAAGGGAGGTGGGCCAAGAAATGGCAAGGTCAGATTCCCACTGTTCCTCAACTTTGGATTTTGGTCTAGGTGTGAGGATCGTATGAAATGAGTGGTATAATGAGGAGGCTGTAGGGTGAGTACGCAAAAAGGAATGAAGCTGTGAGGTAGGATTGGGAGGGTGAGGATGCATGAGGGGGTTAGAGAGGAGAGCATAAGTGGACATGACTGCATTTTTAAGCGCAAGATACTTGCAGGCAAAAGAACGGGGGAGATGGAAGTGTTGGCTGAGAACGGAGAAGGATAAGAAATCAGAATTAGAGAAGAGTTGAGATACCCAGATTAAACCCCTCTGTCTCCAGGTTTTCCAGTAAAGGGGCTTGCGATTGACGGTTATACTGTTGTTGTGCCAGATAGTGGAGTTAAGAAACTCTGTTACAGAGGAGGGGGGACCTGGGGAGGTGGAAAGAAGCAGCTTGGCTGTAAACTTGTGGATAGGAATGGAGGAAAAGTGAGGCTTGCGAGAGAATGAGAGGTATTCAGCAAAGGTGAAGGGGGATAGGGAAAGTCGTTCAATGATAACCCATAAGGGGGACGGCTCAGCAGGGTCTTGCAACCAATGGGAAGCTTGCCGCAGAAGGAATGCCTTGTGGTAAGCGGGAAAATTCGGAAAGTTAACTCCACCCTCAGACTTGGGGAGTTGCAATCTGAGCAGGGACATACGTGCTTTTTTGCCGGACCAGAGAAAGGAAGAGAGAATAGTGTTAATTTTCTTAAAGAACTTAGCAGGGATAGGGATTGGGATGTTGGAGATGGTGTAAAGGACTAACGGGGAGAGCATCATTTTAATCGTATCAAGACGGCCCCACCAGGAGAGGTATAATGGGTGCCATCTGGAAGTGAGGTCGGATAATTTCTGGATGCATTTATTGAGGCACATTGAGACAGTGTCAGAGAGGGAGGAAGTAATGTGTAGACCTAGATATTTGATGTGTGAGGGGCTCCAAGTAAAATTGGACGCCATAAAGTCCGGTTTAAAAGTGAACTTAGTAAGGGGTAAAATCTCACACTTGTCATTGTTTAGCTTATAACCTGAGATCTGAGAGTAGTCATGGACTTCAGCTAGAAATGCGGGAATAGAAGTTGCGGGGTTAGACATGAATAATAGAATATCGTCTGCGTAGGCAGCAAGTTTAATGTTAGTGTGGGAGACTTGGAAACCATGCAAGCTGGGATTCTGACGAAGCTTTGAAAGAAAAGGTTCCAGGGCCAAGTTAAAAAGAAAAGGGGAAAGAGGGCATCCCTGACGAACGCCTCTGCCTAGATTGAAAAAAGAGGAAACTAGACCGTTGGCACAAACCGCCGCTCTAGGGATGGAATAAAGGAAGGAGATAAAAGAAATAAAACATGGGCCAAATCCAAACCATTTGAGGGCGGAGAAAAGGAAAGTCCACTCAACCCTATCGAACGCTTTTTCTGCATCTAGGGCAATGGCTGCTAGGGAATGTTGGAACTGTGGAGATTTAGAAAGGACATTAAACAAAAGTCTGGTGTTATCTGTGATGAAGCGACCTTTGACGAAGCCAGATTGTTCAGGGCCTAGCAATTCGGGGAGATAGGGGTCTAATCTAATGGCGAGAGATTTGGCATACAGTTTATAATCAATGTTGACCAAAGAAATTGGTCTGTAATTCTTACAATGCTGGGTGTCTTTGCCTTCTTTGGGTATGATACAAATGTGGGCGTCTGAGAATGTACCTGAGGAAGAGCCATTTAATATGAAGGAATCAATAAGGGAGTGGAGTCTGGGCAACAACAATTTGGAGAAATGCAGGTAAAATTCAACTGTGAATCCGTCTGGCCCAGGGGCCTTGTCCTTCTTGAGTGACTGAAGTGCTGTAAGTAATTCATCACTGGAGATTGGTGATTCAAGGGCGGATAAATCAACAGGGAAATTGGAAGGTGGTTGGATGGTGGCAAAGAAAGTAGCAAGAGAATGAGCAGTGGGGTGCGTCTCAGAGGAATAGAGTTTGGAATAAAACTGGGAGAATTGCTCTAAAATCTCAACATCCGTATGTTTTAAAACAGAATTAACATCGTAGACAGATTCAATATTCAGTTTGTTTTGTTTGACTTTTAAATAATTGGCTAAGACCTT
This sequence comes from Triturus cristatus, assembly GCF_964204655.1. NCBI lineage: Eukaryota > Metazoa > Chordata > Amphibia > Caudata > Salamandridae > Triturus > Triturus cristatus. Next base: position 36,535,583 of record NC_140595.1, on the reverse strand, counting down.
CCCCGCCTTATTTTTACCTCCATAGAATTTAGAACTGGATTTCAACAAATACAATGAAGCATCCTCAGTGGATTGTTTGTTATAATGCATCTTAGCGGCAATGAGAGCAGTCAGACTTTCTTGCGAGTGGGATGTATAGAAGGAATGCTCTAACTGTTTGATCGTACAAAGGAGGTCACTGGTGCGTTTACGAGCATTCTTGCGTTTAGTAGCTACAAAGCTGATAATAAAACCTCTGGCTGCTGCTTTATAGGCGTCCCAGACAACATGGTTAGGCATAGTGGGTGTGTCGTTAATGGTGAAAAATTCTGTGGTGAAGTCTACAAAGGAGGCGGAGAATTTGGGATCGAGGAGTAAGGTGTTGTTGAAGCGCCACCTCTTTGGTCCAGTGGACTTGGGTGAGATGTCAATGTTTATCAAAACGGGGGCGTGATCAGAAAATAAGATGGGGCCTATATCAGCATGGGTGAGGGATTGGGACATGTGGTGGGAGAGGAAAATATAGTCAATACGTGACTGGGAATGGTGAGTCGGGGAATAGAAGGTGAATTCTTTAGAAGTGGGATTGCAGAGACGCCAGGCATCAATGAGTTTATGTTGGGATATCGCTTGAGCGAAAAGCTTGTGAGATTTATTAGGGATATAAGGTGCCTTGGAGTTTCTGTCTAAAAAAGGATCAAGGGGTAGGTTACAATCACCTGCTAAAATAAAATTATCATCAATAAATTCAGTGATACGGGAGGCCATTGCGCGCCAAAAAGCCTGATCGCCACCAGTAGGGGCGTAGATATTAAGAAGGGAGAGAGGGACGCCTTTTAAGGAGAGTTTTACGTACAACCATCTACCTTCAGGGTCTGATTCAGAAGCTAAGAGCAAATGAGCAAGAGATTTGCGAACCAGTACAACCACACCATTTCTTCTACCATCACCCGGAGATGAAAATACAGCACCCACCCAACCTCTCTTAAGTTTAGCAGCTTCATCGTCAGACAGATGAGTTTCTTGTAAGAAGGCAATATCTACATTTAATTTGGCTAAATGAGAGAGAACTTTTTGTCTCTTGATAGGAGAATGCAGACCTTTAACATTCCAGGATAAAATTTGAACTGACATTAAGGATTAATCAAAAAGTGGGCCAATTGGAGAGTAGGACAACAAGGAAATGCCTCGGAGCAAGCGAGGGCACAAGAAAGAAAAAGAATGAGGTGAGAGCTGACGTGATGGAACAAGGAAAGAATAAAAAATGAGAGAGGAACCAGTGAGGCCGTAAAAATAGGAGAGAGCCAAGAAAATAGAAAGAATGGTAAGAAGATACAGTAATTCTGAAAAATAGTGGTAAGTAAGGTCCAAGGGAGAAACAAATAGGTAAAGGGAGATGAATACGAGCAAGAGAACCAGTTTGCAGTGGGGAGAAGAAGGAGTGACGAAAGAGAAGTGAAGGAGAGCCAAGGAAAAGGTAACGACACCAATAAATCTGAAAGCAACGAGGGAAGAGGCAAGATAAGAAGGTATAGAACATAGCAAAACATGATAAATGAGGAATAAAGGGTACTTACGAGGGGTAGCAAGGGAAAAATACAATCAGGAACTGGGAACAAGCGGAAACACACGTGGAGATGATGGGAGGGAGGTAGGGCCAACTGGGAGAGGCAAGGCATTCGGGGTGAGGGAGACGTCCAACCAGAGATAACACAACGGAACGCAAAACAATGATCTGTGAAGGGAGAAAAAGAACATGGTTAGAAACTCGAATACAACGAAGATAAAAAACAAACATATGGCCAACTGAGGGGCCAGAACAACACTTTCAGACGAAAAAATGAAAAATATAATCTTAACTAGAAGTCATACAATCTGAAGAACCTGCAAAAAATGAAGGGATTAAAGCAGAACAAATTAGAGAGTCAAATTGCAACTACGAAAACAAGTCATGGTGGGTGGGAAGAGGGACCAGCTATCTCCATGTCAGGTTGACCGCAGGAGTTCAGGAAACTTCGAAGTCGCGCAGGATCCTCATATGTCGTAGTCTTGTTATTATGAGTGACCTTAAACAGACAAGGATGAAAAAGTCCATATCTGGCACCAATGGAGCGAAGGTCAGGTCTCATATCTAGGAAGGCCTTGCGACGGTTTGCAGTGGTCCTGGCATAATCCTGCGCAAAGAACAAAGTGGAGCCTGACCATGTGAGGCGAGGAGAGGCTTTGGCGGCTAAGAGGACTTTCAGCAAGTCTGTGTACTCTAGAAAGTACATTATTACACCTCTAGGCTTCGTTGACGCGGAAGGAGAGGAGGAAGCTCGACCAAGCCTGTGGGCACGTTGGATATTCAGTGAAGTGTCTTCAGGTAGGTGAAGAAGCTTCGGGAGAAAGGACTTGAAAAAACTGATGGGATCATTTCCCTCACAACCCTCCACCAAGCCATAAAGACGGAGATTGTTGCATCTGTTGCGATTTTCAAGGTCCTCCACCTGCTTCTGAAGAGAGGAAATCTGTGTGTGCATGTGGGAGATCTTGGACGCGGATTCCTGAAGAGAGGAAACGTCGCGTTCCACCAACGACACTCTTTCGTCCATCGAAGCCCAATTGTCAGTGAGAATCTGCAATTTAGCATTCGTCTCCTCCATGTAAGGGCGCAGGGCCCGTATCTCTTCGAGGATTAGCTCCATTGAGATGGGCGAGGAGGACTTAGGAGGCGAAGGCGGGTCTTTCTTTAACCTCTTAGTGTTCACTTTTGCCAAAGGCTGTGAGGAGATGTCCGCAGTTGATGTCATCTCGGTTGAAGATAAAGACTGAGAAGCTTCCAGATGAGCCAATGCTGTGAATAATTTGGAATTCTTAATATAACTACGTTTTTGGACTTGACTGGAGCAATGCGCCATCAGCACACTAATGGAACGTGAGGTCAAAAAGAAGAAAGAAATATCTTACTGCCCAGCTGAAAAAGGACCAGGGAGCAAATTAAAAAAAGAAGGGAAATGCCAGGCCGCAGAATTGGAGTCAAAAATGTTGGAGGCTAGAGTCATAAAGATGGCCGCCATATATGAGGAAAATTGAAAATTCCAGTCAGCTGAAAAAGGCAACGGGAATAATCATAGTTGAAGAGAGAAGAAAAAAAGTCACCTTAGAGTGCAGATTATCCACATCTGTGCTTCAGGAGGTGCTGGGGACAGTAGTATAAGCGTGAGGCGTCCAGGGGATCCATGCGCGATAAGGCGCGCTGCTGAGGCGATCACGGGCGAGAGTTAACAAGATGGCGGCCGCGGCCGATAACGAGCCGCGACCGAAAATAAAATGGGCTGTAAGTCCTGAAATAACTGTGCCTCAGCGCCAAAAAAGGATTAAAAATGATCCTGGCATGTTCCGACAGGGAAGACTGCCCTTTGTTGGTGGAAAATGAGGCGCGAACCGCCGGTAGACCCTGGTGTGGACGGAGCTCCTAGCCGAACGCCGCCATCTCCTTCGGGCGCCAAGCCACGCCCCCTGCCCCTATTGTTCTAATTGTGTCTTTCCCACCGTGGCCGCCCCATATCTATCTATCTATCTATCTATCTATCTATCTATCTATCTATCTATCTATCTATCTATCTATCTATTTATCTATCGTCAATGCCCGAACATAATAGTGCCATAATGTCAAACACTCTTTCTCCTATCACTCACGCCCCTCCCCCATCCCCTGTTTCCTGCTCTAACCCTTTTCTCTCTCATTTCACGCGCTCCTTCAGTCCGTCCCCCAGACCCCAGGACACGTGCCGCGGCATCCCTGGTCCTCCTCACACACGTCACTCACAAGCGGATGAATATTTTCGCTATGATGTAAAATTAATAAAATGGCTCATGTTTTATGTACGAGGAAGTTCTGACCCTGTTCCCGGAAGTCACTCCGGAGGTGGTGTCGGACCTGTCACTCACCGGAGCCGGGGTCTGACTGAGTGACCGGGGTAGATCCCTCTTCACAGAGGGAGGCCTCCGCTTCTGAATATTTAATTGGCCATACTCGGCCGGTGACGCGAGCCCAAGCTGCAGTGTTTGATTGGGGGTGTAATGAGGCTGGCCTTGCAGTGCTCGGATTCACTGCAGCCCTCTTCCCCCACCTGTCCTCACACCGCCCCCAGGCTCCTGGGTTTCCCTACTTATGTGTTCAGACCTCAGATCCGCTCTCACGTTTATCCTTTTGGCAAACTGTGCCTGGACCGGTTGTCCTGTCTCCCAGCAGGGCTGTCAAAGCCTTTGTGAGGCCCAGGGAACAACATTTGGGGGCCCCTATGGCCTTTAATCCAAGGAGCGCCTGTTCTTAGGAAAACACTTTCAATAAGGTGAGAGAAAATACAGCACTTGCCTCCACAAAGTAGCACGGCCCTGTAAGCTACATCCCAAACTGTGGGTCACTTTTCCAGGATTTAAATGTATTTTAATAGGAACCTGTGACCCCAAATAGTGCGGGTCCAGCGGCAATCAACCTGGGCTGCCCTCCTTCCCTCCCCTCAGAGATAGCCTTGGACCCCTATATTTGAGGTGCGCGGGCCCCGCCACGTCGATATTATTACTAGACCCACAGAGAAGTGCCCCCCACTATTCCATAAATGGACACGCATATCAATAAATTAGTTACTAACACCACTGCTCAAATACATTACGATTAAGGAAACATGTTTTCCCCTCATTGACTTTTCTAGTTAAATTACTGTTTTTCTTTTTTCTTTTCTTTAAAAAAAAAGTATACCTTCGGCAATTAATATTTTTCTCAGTTGATATTTTTTATATAATAGGTGTTAAAAAAAACTATATTTTTAGGGGAGACCATGAGTAAAGCAAGTTCTTCAGATCGGATCGCGTTTGGAAACGTCTGCTGGTTTGCTTTCTGCGCCGGCCATTTTGTTTTTCGCGGTTGCCTCTTCGCGGGTGTCTAAAAGTGCAGAATGGCCGCCTTGGTTTTTGCCTAAGAGGTGGTTTTTTTAGGTCTAATGCCGTTTTGTTCAGAAGCGCAGTCCAGCCATTCGCCAGATGCAATTATTTTTCAGTCACAGATCAAAGAACTCTGTTTATCTTTGAGCTGAGCTTTAGTTTCATATTTGTGATCCAAGTTTCAGTTTCGGATAAACAATTTTCTGATAAATGTGAATATGTGGGGTGTCATCACACAGTGGTAAAAAGAGGCGCAGTTTTTCAGTACTCCTCTTAAAAATCTAACGTAGACATAGAACAGAACTAGGTCCAGTATAGAGCCTTGAGGCAGGTCAGAAGGCGAGGTGCGGGGACGTTTCAAGTGGATCTATCAATGTTCACCTGTTGAAAGGTGAGGTAGGACCGGAACCAGTTCCGAACAGTGTCTTTGGAACCCTGCCCTCTAAAGACGAAAGAGGTTGATGTATGATTGGTTATTGGGTACCAGAAGGTGCGCTTTCCCTTAAAGAACTGGAAGTCAGAGTCGTCGGCCATACTGACAAAACCTCTATGGAAAGTCAACAGGAGTTTGCAGTTTTTGATGCGCTCTTTGAGCTGGACCGCAACTCATCTTTCATTTATTTTGCGAAGGATTGAAGACCAAGGATATGTATGAAATTCCCCATGTAAGGAGGTGTGAGGGTACCCCTTTGTTGTTCGACCATGGATAGGGGGTCCTGAGTACAGACGGTTTGTTCCAAAATCACCTGGCGGCTTCATCGCCCTTGGATTCATCCAGCTGGTGGGAGCGGAGACCATTGCTTTGGGGTGCTGACTTGCTCTTTGTGTGATTTCTAGCATGGTTTGCTTTGCTTTTGAGCAATGTGCGCTTAGCACCGTACGGAAGCCTTTGGTGTGCATGGCATGAGTCGTCAGTGGGTGTGAGTAGGATTTCAGGTCTAGCCTGAGGTAGGTAAGTTAGGATCAGTCAGTTAGCCTGAGTTGTGTTGACGGAGGTCATCGCGTCCTTCGAAACTTGAGGGTCTGTCTTCTGGAGGTCTCTGGGTGGAGAGCCTTAAGTGGAGTGCAGTGAACGATGAGGTCACTGTGGGATCTCTGAGACTTGTAGTACAGTGTGAGACTGTGTACCTTCTCCTGTCTGCTAATACTTTGTTAAACTTTGTCCACTTCCTGTAGTAGGCACAGGCTCATTAATTGATCTAACTTTAGCAATCGTATCCAAGACGGTTTCTGGTATTGATGTCACCACTGGTGTTTGGTGCGTTGGGCTACTCACAGTACGTGCTCGTCACAGTAGTCCTTCTTCTGTGTCAGTGGCATGTCCATTCTTGGTGGCTAGCAGCAGCAGAGATCTCCAGGCGCCACTGTGCACTGAGTACTTGCACTTCTCTATTTGTAGGGTTTGATTTTAAACCAGTTTTACTTTCTTAGACTTATACTGACAACAAAGGTAAGGGGAGAGAGGAATAACCTATTTTGACTGATTATTTAAGTAATGGATTGTGACTGTTATAGTATTATTCCCTTGGAATTATGTGGCAGTGTAGCACCAAATTGTGTGGCACATTGCCTAAATTATGTGGCAGGGAATTGTATATGATGTGACTCTGTGAAGTATGAAATACAATCTGTGTCATTATTGTCCAGCAGTTTGGGCATTTCAACACACTGACGCAAAAAGGAGTCCGGTGCATGGTTTTTTGTATATTCCTTAATTCAAACACATCCAGCCTCCACGTGGCCACCGTAACCTTGCCTGCTAGCCCAAGCACCTGCATTAAATGTTTGCTCCACATCATGGGTAGACCGCCGCCCCCCCCCCCCCCCCCCCCCCACCATTATGAGATTGTGCGGCTGTGGTGATTTTAGCATAATTATAGATGTGGCAAATTTGTCACACAACCCATCATCTGCTGCATAATCTGCAGATTTTAACATATAAGAAGTTTGCTTCTAGCTCAAACGGTTGGAAAGTCACTAAAATCGCAGCGCACATGTTGCCGGGAAGTGGAAGGCCTTTTGAAAAGGTGTACTGGTCACCTTTCTGAAGCTTATTGCCATATTTATGATTGAGGTGCACCCAATGCCCAGACAGTGTTAACAAGTGTAAATAAAAAATGTGCCAAATTACGCCGCATAATTTGGCTTTTCTTGGCACATAATTTACTTAACCCTGCCGCATAATTTGGCTCTCTCCTGCCGCATAATTCCCGTGGCCCTGACAATGCCCCAGTATTCTTCAAACAACACGTCTCGCTACATTTACGCTGCATTAACCATCCATGTACCTCAAGCTTCGAGGTAGAGCGCCTCGAGGTACTACTAGCAAGAACCCGCTTTAGGAATACAATGAGGGAGGAGAGATTAACGACAGCATCCCTTTACGCACAAATGCACCACTTCCGGCCAGTGCGTCACAGCCGCGTGCCGCAGCGCGTGGCTGCTGTTTTAAGATTTCTGCTGGCTTTGAACCAGCACCTTTCTAGAACAGGAAATGAAAAATGTATTTGATCATTCGGTTTTCTCCACAGCTGCACCGTATTGATTTCCGCATAATTGTGCGGAGCAGGCCCACAGTATGTTCCCAGTTACACATTCGCCTTCCATACATCACAGAGATTGAACAGTCAAAAACACCAAGGAGGAATCGACTCTTATGAATAGTAAACAGAGTTCTTTGCGCCAGCGGGAAAAAATCCATTTCGTTGCCGTCTTGTGAGGGATGCTAATTCTGACCCCCTCGGTGGTTCACTTATTTTTCCTCTGATAGGGGCCATAAATTCAAAGAATTGAGAAATATTGTTTTTTTATTTGTTCCCAGCAGCTGGGGGTCCTTTCGACGCGCGTGGCGAGTGTCTGTGGCGTGTGCTCGCGTGAAGATTTGCAGGTCGCCCAGGGACCCCTGCAGATGAGAGGAAGCCATGTTTGTGGCACGTCCAGAGGCCAGGGGCTGGCCGAATAGCATATGCAGGCAGGATCGGTGTGCGTGATCAAATGCTGCCCTCTCGGGCCCAGGGGCAAAAGTAAACTAAATATTTATTCTATTATACCAGGACTCTGGAATTCTGGCTACTGCACTTTCCACTAAATTATGCATTTACCACACCTGCCACATATTCCGCCTTCTGTTGCATAATTTCAGATTTAAAAAATGCTAGCTCAAACAGATGAAAAGTTACTAAAGGAAACTGCATGCTTGGAGCACAGAGGGTTGGCAGCCATTTTGGGAGGAAGGAACCTGTACCATTTCTGTTGAATGATACCTTCACTTGTTAACCAGGCGGTCTTAAAGTCCCCAGTTAATGAATTTGGTACAAGAGTTATATATGTCACGAAGTTGGCCTAACTGCTAGGGCGGTCGACCTCGAATCTGGGGAACTGGGATCGAGTCTCGGCAAAGACGCTGAACATCCTGTGATTCTGGTCCCCCCAAAAAAAAGAATGTGCCCTAATGTAGCACAACTGGTGCTATGTAAAGCACTTTGATACCCGAGTCGGGTCAAGTTCGTGCTATATAAAACTCTGTAAAAAAAAATAATACTAATAAAGTGTGAACACAGAGAAAACACAAAACTGAAGACCATTGCTAGAACTTAACAGGGGGTGCGGCGAATAAAAGAGCACACTTTTAATTCCATCGTGTCGAGAGCTGCTCTCAACAGAAGCCATCCCTACTTCTTGAAATACATCCACAATGCTTCATTCATGGAGTTAGAAGGGATGGTGTTTATAGCGTTCCTGAGCTTCTGGGCACTAAAATACAACAATCAATATGTGTCACTGATTAACCCTTCCAGGTAGAGGCACTAATTAAAGATCCCTGAGGGTAACACGTCACTAAAGGTAAAGCTGACACTAAGGCCAGCATAGCACCTTCTGTACACCAGCCCCACTTCCTATGTCAGCAGGCACTTGTGCACTGTTTGTGCACGGTTACACAAGAGACATTCCGACAAAGCTGCACGAGGGACCCTGCCGTGCCTACCCGAGGCACCCCATGCGATGACGCTAACCGTGTTCCCTTCTGGTGTTTTCTGTCTTTCGTGCTCTCTGCCACATGCTTCCCTCTGCAATTATGCACCCCATATGCCCTTACTGAGTAACATCAACATTCATAATTGGGGTGCAGAGAGTCCTTTGCAGCTCTGAGCCTCAGTGTCACTGCACCTGCTGCACAATTGATAGCTATGTCTCGGGACTGGTGCTCAGCTCAGTGACGTCCTAGTTTTACGGCCCTTGCAGCGTCTCCTACTGGAAGACTTCTGTTTGCAGAAAGAGTGCTTCTGAGCGCTATAAATAACCTAATAGTGGTTCTGGTGGGTTAGTGACTAATGCGCCCACTGTAGGGGCCTGTGTTCGACCTCATGGTCACAGGTTCGAATCCCAGTGGGTCCACTCAGCCTTTCATCCTTCTGAGGTCGAGAAAATGAGAACCATTGTGTTGGGTAACAATAAACATGTTATTCAGCACCAAGATATCCTTCTGGGTAAAAGTGCACTTTACAAATACACATGTTATGTTATGTTAAATAATGCAGAAAATAAACTTCCTAGAGCATTTTATTTTTGTCTGCCGAGGATCAGATTAGATTGATGTCACATTCAGTTTGTACTAAAATATGGAACATTTCCCAGACTTTTCATCGCCTTGAACTCACCAACGCACACAACTTACCAGTGAGTTACTCCGCGGTGAGTCTGCACTCACAATTTATTTTTATTTTTTTAAATGGGAGGTTTCTCTGCAGCCACCAGATTATCATTTTAGGGCTGGCATTAGCCTAGAACTTTCGATTTGAATGAAATTATGTGTATGATGCTTATTATGGGCTTTCAGACACCCTCAGCACCCTCTGGTTTGTTATTGTGCCCTTCACAATGTTCTCCGCCCACTACGCATACTGGATAGCAGTGGAAACCCCCCCCTTCAGCCATTGGCTGCCTTCAGTGTGAGTGATGGAATTCTACCCTTTCACGAAAAGCACATCCGCACAGAAAGTAGTCCCATTCAGTGACTGGTCTACTATGCCAATGTGTGATTTTTGATACCGACAAAATATTTTTACGTTTAGACATTTTTTTTCTTAGATTGTCAAAAGCCCAGCAGTTTCTCCAACAATAAAATTTTGAATAACAATGACAAAAACAAGCACTGACAAAGCCAAACCAACAGCAGACATATTGCACTTGCTTATGCATGTTGTGTTTGTTTCTGGTCGCCCAGTCCTGGAACCAATATGATCCTTGGGGCAGCTAGCAATGCAGGCTGGTCTTTTGGGGCACGCTGCAGCGCAGAATTCAAGGCGCACTGTGCTTCCAGACGCTACTTCCCTTTGCAAAAAATGTTTTAATGGTCGTTCACATCACACCCCGTTTTCATCAATTCTTTTTTTGAAAATGGAGGTGTCCTTCATAGCATATCTCCTCTCCACCTTCTACTGCTGGAGATGTTTGTCTTTGGTGACAACTCTGAGGGGGCTGACGAATACAGTGGAACACCATTTGGGGTTGGCAAAAAGCCCGCTTACCCCCCAAAACCCACCCAAAAAATTGTACAGTGTCTCAATTTAGAAAATAATTCATCACAGAGCTCTAAAAGGTACATTTTTGAATTTTTTTTTCATTCACTTTGGATTTATAGTTTTCCATGAAATCTTAAATATATCATCCATTTCTCACATGCTCTGTATTGTAAAACAAAAACATGAAAAGCGTTGACTTGCGCGTGGCCGGTCATTGGTATTTCTCCGGAGAAGATATGTGGAGACTGAAGACCCCATCATTCTTCAGAAGAAGTCCATGAAAACCTCAGAAATGAAAGTATTTATAGGGCATGTGTGATTTATTGGACTTTTATTTTGGATCGAAGATCTGCAGAAAAGCGGCTGATGGACAACAATCACTTACAAGCACATCACTCTTGGTTGCTTGAGGAGGGCGGGGTGAGCCCCCACCAGATCGATGGGGTACATCTGTAGGGTGAGTGTGGGACTGACACTTTGATGGAACACTCAATAAACAGCAGGGTCCCAATTCCATATGGAGACATCAAAAGGAAAACAGCTTGCCCCTCAGGAAATCAAACATATACGTCCGATTCATTACTATATTTTGTTTCATGGAATTGAGGTCAAATTAGGGTTAGAAAGCAGATTTCTACTTTTTTTTTTGGTCTCAACAAAATTACGAGAGTACATTTTGCTGAATGTAATATATTTCCTTCGGTCCTTTTTGAGTTGCACACTTACTACACATACAACTACGGCATATCCACAGGTATACAATGCACGCTTGTAAGTGTGCATACATGTGATTTACGATATTAAACTTTTAAAATGTGTTTTCCATACGGTAAATATTTCAGAGGAGTACTCTCATCTAATATATAGGCGAACCTGTGGCTGCTTTTCCCATTTGCTTTTCCCATACAAGTTACGTTTTTAAGCCCCAAAGGCCGTGCTTAATTTGAACCGGGGGTTGGAGTTTGGGGCCAACATTACTCATTTTTGAAGACTGGCACACTTATTTTTCGAAATCAGACTTTGACCCAGATCAAGCGATAGAAAGACTTGAAAGTGGGAAAGAAGGACGAAGAGAAAAAAGAAAAGCCGACGACAAAAGGACAAAGGAGGGAAGAAAAATAATCTTTAGAGCGCAATAAAGGGGCAGGGAGAGTTGTGTGGTGGATGAAAGAGACATGAGTTGGAATCAAGACTAGGCAGATAGATAAAGAGACAGGAAGTGTAGGTTGGTGGATTGAAAACTACAATCCAAAATTGATTATTGGAATATATTGTATGAGTTCTCTCAAAGACATCTGTGGCAACCTGGAAGAAAATTAAGAATTCGGTTTTCAGAGTGGTATGTGGGCTGAAGAACTGTGATCACATTTCTTAAGCAAAGAGCCCCCTGCACTGGCTTCTTTTAGACAGAGGGCTGCTGAAGAAAGGTTGCTCAGAGTGGTCCATGGGTCTGAAAAATCTGATTTATCTGAAAGATTTAGGCGCTACCTACCGCACAAACCTATGTGCTCTAGTTTCCATCTTTTATTTGCTGTACCACATGTGAAAAGGACTTGGGCTGGAGCCAAGACTTCATCCTATTTTGGACCACAGCTCTGGGACAATCTCCCTCTGGCACTTAAACCATCTTTTTAGAAGGCCTTGAAGACCCACTTATTCCATCAGCGCCGTCTCGACTTTCCTGTCTTTACTGTGTTAGCGTCAGAGTCTGGTCATTAGCGCCAAGATGCCCTAAGGGGTGAATGTCAAGCTCTGTAGATGCTGTTCAATTCCAATCGATCTCTGAATCCAGATCTCAAAAGGTGTCCACAACTGGAACTAGAAACCTGTGTCTGTGGAAGGGATCTGCTCCCAGAGGCCTCGCTGAGCCTCGGCGCCTGCTACGGTTCCGTCATTTGAAGCTGTCATGTTCCAAGAGAGTGGGACATCTTTTTACGAGATGTGAATACACTCACAAAAGTAATGTAGACGCGGAGGCACACATATGTATTTTAGACATTATTTCCTATCCAGAATATGGAACCTTTCTATCAATCGTTAACATGAGGTACATTACAAACTCAAACAGCAAAATTAAAAAGATAGACAGGTCTTTCTATTTTCCACGGGAGATTGAAAGATGTGCATCATTATATTCTATATTTGATATATATATATATATATATACATATATATATACATATACATACATATATATATATATATATATATATATAGAGAGAGAGAGAGAAGATGTAACCTTATGACTAGAGCGATTGACCTCGAATCGGGGGGACTGGGTTCGAGTCTCGGCAGCGACGCTCAACATCCTGCGAATTTGGGCAAATCACTTAATCTCCCTGTGCCTAACAAAAAAGGAATGTGTAACAAAACTGGTGTTCATGTAAAGCGCGCTGATACCTGATATCTTCGGGTCTAGTTCGCACTATATAAAACTCTAACAAAAGAAATATATGGGGCTCTGGCAGGCAGGACTTGCTTTCCTTCTCACACAAACACACTCTCTCTCTCCCACTGCTGGGAAGGCTATATGAACCTCATAGGTCAACACAAGAATAAGTAATGTCACTCACACCATATTGTGGCACATGGTTGTGGGTTGTTTGGTTTCTTTTGCCCATTCTTCACTAGGTTGCTTCCATTAAAGTTTTCCCTGACAGTGGCCTGAAGATGACCTCAGCTTAATGTGCCTCAGGGGTCGAAACGTTGCCGCTAACTCCTAGAATTGGACAATCCCTTTTCCCACCGATCTGACCAATATACACATGTATTAAAACACAATAAGAGCTGAGCTTATTACATTGTGACGGACAGACATTTTTATACATTTATTGAACTGTTCTTTTCACTAGTCACTGCTCTAAGCACTGTGGTGTTCCCTTTATTTTGCACATAGAACCTCTTTTTCTAAGAGATGTCTAGATAACAAGACATTTACTGTCTGATGGAATCAATGATATACTTTGCTGTTTTTTTATTGTGTCTTCTAAATTGCCTGCAAACATTGGCTGGTTTTCAAATGACTTTATGATATTAAATCTTGTCATGAAAATGTTAGGTTTGTTTAATGGCACATCCCAAAGGATGCAGAGGTCCTTTCTCATTTTCTTTTTTTTTTTTATAAATCTTTTTATTTTGCAAAAACAAAGAAACAAATGGTCATTTCGTATACATCAATTTTCGTAACTTTCTCATTTTCTATGGTTAGGGCCAGGCTAAAGGATTAAGTTAGGATTACAGTGGTGTCAGAAAAGGATCAGGATAATGAATAGTTATGGTTAATATACGGGAAAAGGTCATGCTTACGACTGGATTGGGGTCAGCATACGATTAGATGGTGTGAGGGTTACGGTCATGTTAGGGTAGAGGTTTGGACTTGGAGGGGGCGGCTCTTTTAAAGTTTAGATAATTTTAGAGTTAGATTTGAGTAAAGGTATGGAACAAGATTTTGGTAAGTTTAGGGTGTGTACTTAGGTTTATGAAAATGGTTAAGATGAGGTAACGCTTAGGTATGGTTTAGATAGTGGGTTACGGTCAGACGTTAGGTTGGGATTTAGTTTATTGTTCAGGATTTAAAAAAAAACTTTCTAAGTAGGGCGGAGAGAACCATTCAAAACCAGTATAAGATTTCAACGAAAAAATTTAATCACCTAAATTATTTTTATTGAAGTATCGATTGCAAAGCGCACACAGACAAACACGATATTTTATATCAAAAGGTTTTCGCCTAAAATATTTATCTGTAGCTGTTTTTTTCCCTCTGGAGTGAATTAAGAGGAAATGACAAACTAACAGAAATGTATACTGCAAACGACAACAGCAACTTTCGTCATCCCTGGAAGAGCCATTAAAGAGAGGCCTGGTCCAGTTGTGGAGTTAGTTAAATACAAGTTCATAAACAAGCACAGACAAATCCCCTGGAAGCCACTCACAAACAGACACACAGCCTGCTGGGGAAGCTTCAAGAGTCTCCCGAAGGCCCGAGACGCCTGTCAGACTTGTCTATAAATGATGGTACAGTGCTTTGAATGTGTGTGTAGGTCTTCAGGGCGCATCTTTCAGGCAGGTGGGGGCGTTATCTTCGAAAGCCTGTTTATACATCTTCCTCCTGCAGCAGACAGCCCCCCAGTGTATTTATAAGATCAATACCGCCTCGGATGAGGCAGCTCGAGGTCATCCCGGGGTCATGGATGCGATTGCCCGCGGCGCAGTGCTTCGTGACCGGGGTGACTTCAGCTTTCACCGCGTTACCCCAGGGCCCGCTCAGCCGGGAAGGGGTGACTTCATCTGTTAGAGTGTCTCGAGGTGAAAAACAACCATGAGACGTTCCATCTACGTACAGACAGCTGCAGATCTCAATGTTCGATTCTTTCTTTCTCTTTCTCTGGCCCTCTGGATCTCTTTCTCTGTGCCTGTTTCTCTCCCTCTTTGTCTGCCTCCATCGCCTGTTTCTCACCTAGACCCTCTCTCGCTCATTGAAGACTGTCTCTCCCTCTTTACCACTTATTCAAATTCTCACAGACCCTAGATTCTGGTGTCTCTTTCTCTACATTTTTCCCCTCTGTCTCTCTCTTCCTGTTTCTCTCTCTACCTCTCTCTTTTTCGCACTGTCTGCCTCCCAGCCACACACCGTTTCTCGTTTTTTCTCAGAAAAACTCTCTCCCCTCGCTCTCTTACTCAGACACTCACAGCCACAATCTCACTGTCTTTCTCCCACAGACACACTTTTCCCCGCTCTATCGCCTTCTGTCTCTTGTACTCTCTGTCACGTACTCACCCCCCCCCCCCCCCCGTCCTTACTCGCTCTCACAGGATCACAGATACACTCGTAGGCAGTGTGGCAGATAATCATGTTCTATGGTCCTATCATTCACAGCAATCGGTGATGCCTCTATAGAACCCTCGTCTGTAATATCTTTGTTACGGTTAGCACGTGCCATCACTTGTCGCCCTTGATCATTAAATTACAGGACTGCTGTAATGACATTGTGTATTGTGACTTCTCGCAGCCCATTCGTCACTCGGAGTCAAAGCTGCTTCGGGAGCAGAGCTTGAACTCTGCCCAGCACTTACACAGTGACAAGCAAGGGCAGCTTGTCACCCCCCGTTTTATTACCATGGGCTCTCGTCATAGTCTGGTAATGTGGCATTTATGTCTGTGTGTCTGCTAGATGTAGGGCTAAAGTTCACTGCAGAAGAACAAGGATGTGCCAGACGAACATGAACCGAGCATCCTGCTTGAACAGTGGCCGGCATAGAATGCATAGCATGCATACATCGCATAGAATGCATATAATGCTTAAAAAATGTGTTCATTTTCTACAGCATTGATTCTATCATTATTAAGAATGTCTAGATCCAGACGGACTCACAGTGGATGTAGACATACAGCACACACTTAATAGGGACATGGAGTAATGTAATGGTGAAGTCATGTATTATAAGGAATAAAATACCCCCACCTAATCTCAATACGATGTTACAGGTCATCAGCTTCATTCATCTTTTTGGAAAATCAAAATGTGAGAGGCGGAAGGCTTGAACTAACCTGGGCTGCTGGTAATCAGTCTGAGCTGCATTTCTGTCCATCTTTTCTAGCCCAATAATACGACACTCTGGACGGAGCGCAGCCACATGCCGTTTAGATACGGCCCTCCTCCAATCGAAACAGTTCACCTTAAACTGACAGACCATGCCCCCTCCAGATTGGAACGCAAGCCACTCCCACACCAGTATCGGCTTTTTGGGGCCTCGTCAATATTTCATTAAGTCCAGTGGCGTAGTGAGCATATGACCCGCCTCTGAGCCATGTGTTTAAGGAAGAGTATGCAGTTCCTAAAGGCATGTGGATATACAGGGCACAGAAAGGGGTTCTAGGTTCAAAAGTGCAGGAGCACATATGAATGTCCTGTGATTAAGGCGAGAGGGGGAAGACCCTCTTCGGAACTAAAGCCCTAACACACCCAGCAAGCTAGGTGTCATGCCTCATCATTTGAGCCTGCTCCTCGTCGGGCCGGAGCTGCAATGCCCGACGGGCTCCCATAAATGGGGCTCTTTATCGGAGATCTTTTGTCCCTGCTGGTTGGTGCAGTGGGGGTGAGGGCCCTAGTACTGTAGATGTGATGTGGGTGAATTAAAACAGGTCAGTCAATCCTAAAACTGTTTTTTTATTCTAGTAGGTAGTCTGCCTGATTAAAATATGTGGAGTGGCGTAAAACTAGGAGTAATGTGCCTAGATATCTACGTCCTACTGAGGATGTCTGTGAGAATGTAATTCCTTATTGTCTCAGGAGCCGTCTTCCATCTTTTTGCAAGTAAATTTATTCTAGAAGGATAATCTCCCCTTCACGCATCTTCAATCTCTTTTATTTTACAAATATCGTTTTTGGATTCAGAAACTGAAATGTTAGGTCTCCAATGATGAGGTCAATTATTCTTTCTGATTCCAGAACGAATTAATCTTATTTTAATGTGTGTCATAGTCGCCTTTATCTGAGCTAATTCCTTTCAGCAGTTAATTTAACATTTTCACCAGACGGATTCAGACTATTATTAAGAGGAAAACACTTTTTATGCCGTTGCCACACTCCCCTGGTTGTTGAGTTCAGCCTCGCATCCGAAACACTGTGACCGTAAGCGGTAATGTTGTTCTGCCATCGACAACTTATTGCTACCTTTTATTGTGCAGGTTGAGTCACCCCGGCCTTTTCTCCAACGCGATCCTTTGCTAAACTCCTGCATGAATTTATTTATAAAGTTTTATATAGCTCCCATCTTAAGAGCTCTTTGACACCTCAACAGCTTCTCTGCCGGACAAACTTCGCAACCAACCTGACAAAGTGCAAAGCACCAGTCCGCGCCTGCATACCTCACGGGTGATTAGCCGTGCTCTACAAATTCATATAACATAACATAACCTAACATCGATGTGATTGCTGTCTGCTTTTCTGACTATTTTATAAAGCTGTAGAGAAAGTGAAGCCTTTGCAGCCATCTTGGTGTTGATTGACGTGCCACAACCACGTTTCTTACAACAGCATCATATAATCTATATAGCCGTGCTAGTGTCCACCTACAAAGGGTTATGCTGTGGAGGCTACGGCTCCGTTTAATGGAATAAACTCTGATAATGCAGCTCGGTTCATCTATGAATGGACCAGTAGGGAAGCAGGACATGACACTATAGCCCTTGAGAGTTGAGGCAGATTTTGATGATTCAGCGATTTAACGCATGTTCCAATATGTCCGCTGGGCCGGTCCATACATGCTGCAGGATAGATGGACTCTTCCTGTGGAAAGTGCGGGACATACAGAAAGGGTTGCATAATTGAGGGTGACTCTGTCACATTGTAGGTGCAACTGGCTCGCACATCACTACAACTGCCTCACAAATGGCTTCTGATTTCTCTATTGGCCTATTACTTCTGGCACTATTGTAAGAATACTTATTCAATTTTAATATTCCATAAGATGGCTTGTCTCTTTGAGGACTTCACTTTGTCAATTTACAAGAAAATCTGACAAAACGCAACAGGTTTCGTGGAGTTTCTTTTAAATTTGCCGCTCTTTGTTAGCCAATATGCATGGCAATCTCCAGAAAAACATGATTTATGAGATAAAAAAAACTCTTATACTGATATTTGATTTTGATGTAAATTAAGCGAGAGACCTTTTAGTTGCACATATCTTTGCAGAGCAAGCTTGCGGACTGTAATCTTTTTATTATATTTTTCCACAGACCCTGTTTGTTAACTAGGGCCAGCCCTGGTGAGTCAGACACAGCCCCCTCATTCCCAGAACAGGCTATTATGAGGCATGGACAGCACAACAGGGCGTCTAAAAATATCTTTTGGAGGCCCATGGGCTCCCAGGTGAAGGCTGAACAGGTCACTGTGCCATTGTTTTAATGAGACTCTTCAGGGCTCTTTGCCTGGGGTTGAAGCCTCTTCAGGGCTCTTTGCCTGGGGTCGAAGCCTCTTCAGGGCTCTTTGCCTGGGGTTGAAGCCTCTTCAGAGCTCTTTGCCTGGGGTTGAAGCCTCTTCAGGGCTCTTTGCCTGGGGTCGAAGCCTCTTCAGGGCTCTTTGCCTGGGGTTGAAGCCCCTTCAGAGCTCTGCCTGGGGTTGAAGCCTCTTCAGGTCTCTTTGCCTGGGGTTGAAGCCTCTTCAGGGCTCTTTGCCTGGGGTTGAAGCCTCTTCAGGGCTCTTTGCCTGGGGTTGAAGCCTCTTCAGGGCTCTTTGCCTGGGGTTGAAGCCTCTTCAGGGCTCTTTGCCTGGGGTTGAAGCCTCTTCAGGGCTCTTTGCCTGGGGTTGAAGCCCCTTCAGGGCTCTTTGCCTGGGGTTGAAGCCTCTTCAGGGCTCTTTGCCTGGGGTTGAAGCCTCTTCAGGGCTCTTTGCCTGGGGTTGAAGCCCCTTCAGAGCTCTGCCTGGGATTGAAGCCTCTTCAGGTCTCTTTGCCTGGGGTTGAAGCCTCTTCAGGGCTCTTTGTCTGGGGTTGAAGCCCCTTCAGAGCTCTGCCTGGGGTTGAAGCCTCTTCAGGGCTCGTTGCCTGGGGTTGAAGCCTCTTCAGGGCTCTTTGCCTGGGGTTGAAGCCTCTTCAGGGCTCTTTGCCTGGGGTTGAAGCCTCTTCAGAGCTCTGCCTGGGGTTGAAGCCTCTTCAGGTCTCTTTGCCTGTGGTTGAAGCCTCTTCAGGGCTCTTTGCCTGGGGTCGAAGCCTCTTCAGGGCTCTTTGCCTGGGGTTGAAGCCCCTTCAGGGCTCTTTGCCTGGGGTCGAAGCCTCTTCAGGGCTCTCTGCCTGGGGTTGAAGCCTCTTCAGGGCTCTTTGCCTGGGGTTGAAGCCTCTTCAGAGCTCTTTGCCTGGGGTTGAAGCCTCTTCAGGGCTCTTTGCCTGGGGTTGAAGCCTCTTCAGGGCTCTTTGCCTGGGGTTGAAGCCTCTTCAGAGCTCTGCCTGGGGTTGAAGCCTCTTCAGGTCTCTTTGCCTGGGGTTGAAGCCTCTTCAGAGCTCTTTGCCTGGGGTGGAAGCCTCTTCAGGGCTCTTTGCCTGGGGTCGAAGCCTCTTCAGGGCTCTTTGCCTGGGGTCGAAGCCTCTTCAGAGCTCTTTGCCTGGGGTTGAAGCCTCTTCAGGGCTCTTTGCCTGGGGTCGAAGCCTCTTCAGGGCTCTTTGCCTGGGGTTGAAGCCCCTTCAGAGCTCTGCCTGGGGTTGAAGCCTCTTCAGGTCTCTTTGCCTGGGGTTGAAGCCTCTTCAGGGCTCTTTGCCTGGGGTTGAAGCCTCTTCAGGGCTCTTTGCCTGGGGTTGAAGCCTCTTCAGGGCTCTTTGCCTGGGGTTGAAGCCTCTTCAGGGCTCTTTGCCTGGGGTTGAAGCCTCTTCAGGGCTCTTTGCCTGGGGTTGAAGCCCCTTCAGGGCTCTTTGCCTGGGTTTGAAGCCTCTTCAGGGCTCTTTGCCTGGGGTTGAAGCCCCTTCAGAGCTCTGCCTGGGATTGAAGCCTCTTCAGGTCTCTTTGCCTGGGGTTGAAGCCTCTTCAGGGCTCTTTGTCTGGGGTTGAAGCCCCTTCAGAGCTCTGCCTGGGGTTGAAGCCTCTTCAGGGCTCTTTGCCTGGGGTTGAAGCCTCTTCAGGGCTCTTTGCCTGGGGTTGAAGCCTCTTCAGGGCTCTTTGCCTGGGGTTGAAGACTCTTCAGAGCTCTGCCTGGGGTTGAAGCCTCTTCAGGTCTCTTTGCCTGTGGTTGAAGCCTCTTCAGGGCTCTTTGCCTGGGGTCGAAGCCTCTTTAGGGCTCTTTGCCTGGGGTTGAAGCCCCTTCAGAGCTCTGCCTGGGGTTGAAGCCTCTTCAGGTCTCTTTGCCTGGGGTTGAAGCCTCTTCAGGGCTCTTTGCCTGGGGTTGAAGCCTCTTCAGGGCTCTTTGCCTGGGGTTGAAGCCTCTTCAGGGCTCTTTGCCTGGGGTTGAAGCCTCTTCAGGGCTCTTTGCCTGGGGTTGAAGCCTCTTCAGGGCTCTTTGCCTGGGGTTGAAGCCCCTACAGAGCTCTGCATGGGGTTGAAGCCTCTTCAGGGCTCTTTGCCTGGGGTTGAAGCCTCTTCAGGGCTCTTTGCCTGGGGTTGAAGCCTCTTCAGGGCTCTTTGCCTGGGGTTGAAGCCTCTTCAGGGCTCTTTGCCTGGGGTTGAAGCCCCTTCAGAGCTCTGCCTGGGGTTGAAGCCTCTTCAGGTCTCTTTGCCTGGGGTTGAAGCCTCTTCAGGGCTCTTTGCCTGGGGTTGAAGCCTCTTCAGGGCTCTTTGCCTGGGGTTGAAGCCTCTGCAGGGCTCTTTGCCTGGGGTTGAAGCCTCTTCAGAGCTATTTGCCTCGGGTTGAAGCCTCTTCAGAGCTCTTTGCCTGGGGTTGAAGCTCTTTGCCTGGGGTTGAAGCGTCTTCAGGGCTCTTTGCCTGGGGTTGAAGCCTCTTCAGGGCTCTTTGCCTGGGGTTGAAGCCCCTTCAGAGCTCTGCCTGGGGTTGAAGCCTCTTCAGAGCTCTGCCTGGGGTTGAAGCCTCTTCAGGGCTCTTTGCCTGGGGTTGAAGCCTCTTCAGGGCTCTTTGCCTGGGGTTGAAGCCCCTTCAGAGCTCTGCCTGGGGTTGAAGCCTCTTCAGGTCTCTTTGCCTGGGGTTGAAGCCTCTTCAGGGCTCTTTGCCTGGGGTTGAAGCCTCTTCAGGGCTCTTTGCCTGGGGTTGAAGCCCCTTCAGAGCTCTGCCTGGGGTTGAAGCCTCTTCAGGGCTCTTTGCCTGGGGTTGAAGCCTCTTCAGGGCTCTTTGCCTGGGGTTGAAGCCTCTTCAGGGCTCTTTGCCTGGGGTTGAAGCCCCTTCAGGGCTCTTTGCCTGGGGTTGAAGCCCCTTCAGAGCTCCGCCTGGGCTTGAAGCCTCTTCAGGTCTCTTTGCCTGGGGTTGAAGCCTCTTCAGGGCTCTTTGCCTGGGGTTGAAGCCTCTTCAGGGCTCTTTGCCTGGGGTTGAAGCCCCTTCAGAGCTCCGCCTGGGCTTGAAGCCTCTTCAGGTCTCTTTGCCTGGGGTTGAAGCCTCTTCAGGGCTCTTTGCCTGGGGTTGAAGCCTCTTCAGGGCTCTTTGCCTGGGGTTGAAGCCTCTTCAGGGCTCTTTGCATGGGGTCGAAGCCTCTTCAGAGCTCTTTGCCTGGGGTTGAAGCCTCTTCAGGGCTCTTTGCCTGGGGTTGAAGCCTCTTCAGGGCTCTTTGCCTGGGGTTGAAGCCCCTTCAGAGCTCTGCCTGGGATTGAAGCCTCTTCAGGTCTCTTTGCCTGGGGTTGAAGCCTCTTCAGGTCTCTTTGCCTGGGGTTGAAGCCTCTTCAGGGCTCTTTGCCTGGGGTTGAAGCCTCTTCAGGGCTCTTTGCCTGGGGTCGAAGCCTCTTCAGGGCTCTTTGCCTGGGTTTGAAGCCTCTTCAGGGCTCTTTGCATGGGGTTGAAGCCTCTTCAGAGCTCTTTGCCTGGGGTTGAAGCCTCTTCAGGGCTCTTTGCCTGGGGTCGAAGCCTCTTCAGGGCTCTCTGCCTGGGGTCGAAGCCTCTTCAGGGCTCTTTGCCTGGGGTTGAAGCCTCTTCAGGGCTCTTTGCCTGGGGTTGAAGCCTCTTCAGGGCTCTTTGCCTGGGGTTGAAGCCTCTTCAGGGCTCTTTGCCTGGGGTTGAAGCCTCTTCAGGGCTCTTTGCCTGGGGTTGAAGCCCCTTCAGGGCTCTTTGCCTGGGTTTGAAGCCTCTTCAGGGCTCTTTGCCTGGGGTTGAAGCCCCTTCAGAGCTCTGCCTGGGATTGAAGCCTCTTCAGGTCTCTTTGCCTGGGGTTGAAGCCTCTTCAGGGCTCTTTGTCCGGGGTTGAAGCCCCTTCAGAGCTCTGCCTGGGGTTGAAGCCTCTTCAGGGCTCGTTGCCTGGGGTTGAAGCCTCTTCAGGGCTCTTTGCCTGGGGTTGAAGCCTCTTCAGGGCTCTTTGCCTGGGGTTGAAGACTCTTCAGAGCTCTGCCTGGGGTTGAAGCCTCTTCAGGTCTCTTTGCCTGTGGTTGAAGCCTCTTCAGGGCTCTTTGCCTGGGGTCGAAGCCTCTTTAGGGCTCTTTGCCTGGGGTTGAAGCCCCTTCAGAGCTCTGCCTGGGGTTGAAGCCTCTTCAGGTCTCTTTGCCTGGGGTTGAAGCCTCTTCAGGGCTCTTTGCCTGGGGTTGAAGCCTCTTCAGGGCTCTTTGCCTGGGGTTGAAGCCTCTTCAGGGCTCTTTGCCTGGGGTTGAAGCCTCTTCAGGGCTCTTTGCCTGGGGTTGAAGCCTCTTCAGGGCTCTTTGCCTGGGGTTGAAGCCTCTTCAGGGCTCTTTGCCTGGGGTTGAAGCCTCTTCAGGGCTCTTTGCCTGGGGTTGAAGCCTCTTCAGGGCTCTTTGCCTGGGGTTGAAGCCTCTTCAGGGCTCTTTGCCTGGGGTTGAAGCCTCTTCAGGGCTCTTTGCCTGGGGTTGAAGCCCCTTCAGGGCTCTTTGCCTGGGTTTGAAGCCTCTTCAGGGCTCTTTGCCTGGGGTTGAAGCCCCTTCAGAGCTCTGCCTGGGATTGAAGCCTCTTCAGGTCTCTTTGCCTGGGGTTGAAGCCTCTTCAGGGCTCTTTGTCTGGGGTTGAAGCCCCTTCAGAGCTCTGCCTGGGGTTGAAGCCTCTTCAGGGCTCGTTGCCTGGGGTTGAAGCCTCTTCAGGGCTCTTTGCCTGGGGTTGAAGCCTCTTCAGGGCTCTTTGCCTGGGGTTGAAGACTCTTCAGAGCTCTGCCTGGGGTTGAAGCCTCTTCAGGTCTCTTTGCCTGTGGTTGAAGCCTCTTCAGGGCTCTTTGCCTGGGGTCGAAGCCTCTTTAGGGCTCTTTGCCTGGGGTTGAAGCCCCTTCAGAGCTCTGCCTGGGGTTGAAGCCTCTTCAGGTCTCTTTGCCTGGGGTTGAAGCCTCTTCAGGGCTCTTTGCCTGGGGTTGAAGCCTCTTCAGGGCTCTTTGCCTGGGGTTGAAGCCTCTTCAGGGCTCTTTGCCTGGGGTTGAAGCCTCTTCAGGGCTCTTTGCCTGGGGTTGAAGCCTCTTCAGGGCTCTTTGCCTGGGGTTGAAGCCCCTACAGAGCTCTGCATGGGGTTGAAGCCTCTTCAGGGCTCTTTGCCTGGGGTTGAAGCCTCTTCAGGGCTCTTTGCCTGGGGTTGAAGCCTCTTCAGGGCTCTTTGCCTGG
Source organism: Triturus cristatus (assembly GCF_964204655.1). Classification (NCBI taxonomy): domain Eukaryota; kingdom Metazoa; phylum Chordata; class Amphibia; order Caudata; family Salamandridae; genus Triturus; species Triturus cristatus. Next base: position 36,511,988 of record NC_140595.1, on the reverse strand, counting down.
GGTTGAAGCCTCTTCAGGGCTCTTTGCCTGGGGTTGAAGCCCCTTCAGAGCTCTGCCTGGGGTTGAAGCCTCTTCAGGTCTCTTTGCCTGGGGTTGAAGCCTCTTCAGGGCTCTTTGCCTGGGGTTGAAGCCTCTTCAGGGCTCTTTGCCTGGGGTTGAAGCCTCTGCAGGGCTCTTTGCCTGGGGTTGAAGCCTCTTCAGAGCTATTTGCCTCGGGTTGAAGCCTCTTCAGAGCTCTTTGCCTGGGGTTGAAGCCTCTTCAGGGCTCTTTGCCTGGGGTTGAAGCCTCTTCAGGGCTCTTTGCCTGGGGTTGAAGCCTCTTCAGGGCTCTTTGCCTGGGGTTGAAGCCCCTTCAGAGCTCTGCCTGGGGTTGAAGCCTCTTCAGAGCTCTGCCTGGGGTTGAAGCCTCTTCAGGGCTCTTTGCCTGGGGTTGAAGCCTCTTCAGGGCTCTTTGCCTGGGGTTGAAGCCCCTTCAGAGCTCTGCCTGGGGTTGAAGCCTCTTCAGGTCTCTTTGCCTGGGGTTGAAGCCTCTTCAGGGCTCTTTGCCTGGGGTTGAAGCCTCTTCAGGGCTCTTTGCCTGGGGTTGAAGCCCCTTCAGAGCTCTGCCTGGGGTTGAAGCCTCTTCAGGGCTCTTTGCCTGGGGTTGAAGCCTCTTCAGGGCTCTTTGCCTGGGGTTGAAGCCTCTTCAGGGCTCTTTGCCTGGGGTTGAAGCCCCTTCAGGGCTCTTTGCCTGGGGTTGAAGCCCCTTCAGAGCTCCGCCTGGGCTTGAAGCCTCTTCAGGTCTCTTTGCCTGGGGTTGAAGCCTCTTCAGGGCTCTTTGCCTGGGGTTGAAGCCTCTTCAGGGCTCTTTGCCTGGGGTTGAAGCCTCTTCAGGGCTCTTTGCCTGGGGTTGAAGCCCCTTCAGAGCTCCGCCTTGGCTTGAAGCCTCTTCAGGTCTCTTTGCCTGGGGTTGAAGCCTCTTCAGGGCTCTTTGCCTGGGGTTGAAGCCTCTTCAGGGCTCTTTGCCTGGGGTTGAAGCCTCTTCAGGGCTCTTTGCATGGGGTCGAAGCCTCTTCAGAGCTCTTTGCCTGGGGTTGAAGCCTCTTCAGGGCTCTTTGCCTGGGGTTGAAGCCTCTTCAGGGCTCTTTGCCTGGGGTTGAAGCCTCTTCAGGGCTCTTTGCCTGGGGTTGAAGCCCCTTCAGAGCTCTGCCTGGGATTGAAGCCTCTTCAGGTCTCTTTGCCTGGGGTTGAAGCCTCTTCAGGTCTCTTTGCCTGGGGTTGAAGCCTCTTCAGGGCTCTTTGCCTGGGGTTGAAGCCTCTTCAGGGCTCTTTGCCTGGGGTCGAAGCCTCTTCAGGGCTCTTTGCCTGGGTTTGAAGCCTCTTCAGGGCTCTTTGCATGGGGTTGAAGCCTCTTCAGAGCTCTTTGCCTGGGGTTGAAGCCTCTTCAGGGCTCTTTGCCTGGGGTCGAAGCCTCTTCAGGGCTCTCTGCCTGGGGTTGAAGCCTCTTCAGGGCTCTTTGCCTGGGGTCGAAGCCTCTTCAGGGCTCTTTGCCTGGGTTTGAAGCCTCTTCAGGGCTCTTTGCCTGGGGTTGAAGCCCCTTCAGAGCTCTGCCTGGGGTTGAAGCCTCTTCAGGGCTCTTTGCCTGGGGTTGAAGCCCCTTCAGAGCTCCGCCTGGGCTTGAAGCCTCTTCAGGTCTCTTTGCCTGGGGTTGAAGCCTCTTCAGGGCTCTTTGCCTGGGGTTGAAGCCTCTTCAGGGCTCTTTGCCTGGGGTTGAAGCCTCTTCAGGGCTCTTTGCATGGGGTCGAAGCCTCTTCAGAGCTCTTTGCCTGGGGTTGAAGCCTCTTCAGGGCTCTTTGCCTGGGGTTGAAGCCTCTTCAGGGCTCTTTGCCTGGGGTTGAAGCCCCTTCAGAGCTCTGCCTGGGGTTGAAGCCTCTTCAGGGCTCTTTGCCTGGGGTTGAAGCCTCTTCAGGGCTCTTTGCCTGGGGTCGAAGCCTCTTCGGGGCTCTTTGCCTGGGTTTGAAGCCTCTTCAGGGCTCTTTGCATGGGGTTGAAGCCTCTTCAGAGCTCTTTGCCTGGGGTTGAAGCCTCTTCAGGGCTCTTTGCCTGGGGTCGAAGCCTCTTCAGGGCTCTCTGCCTGGGGTTGAAGCCTCTTCAGGGCTCTTTGCCTGGGGTCGAAGCCTCTTCAGGGCTCTTTGCCTGGGTTTGAAGCCTCTTCAGGGCTCTTTGCCTGGGGTTGAAGCCCCTTCAGAGCTCTGCCTGGGGTTGAAGCCTCTTCAGGGCTCTTTGCCTGGGGTTGAAGCCTCTTCAGAGCTCTTTGCCTGGGGTTGAAGCCTCTTCAGAGCTCTTTGCCTGGGGCTGGGAGGTTGGAGAGAAACTTTCTATGAACAATGCACACTCATGTCATGCACGTTCCATGGTTTTGTTTGTCTAGTAAAGAAGCTGTGATTTCATGCAAATCTTGTGCAAGCATCCACTGGTGCCCCGGTGTGGGATTTTGTTTCTCTGAAACTCGTAAACTGTTTTTATTTGAATGTCTGGCAAAGTAATAAAACAAAAAAAAAGCAATATCTGTATACACTTGCTTCTGTGTGATAATACAGCCTTCAGGAATAATGACAAAAAAAAAAAATTACTGCAAAACTAAAGCATATGCAAACAAGCATTGCTAAAGCCAATAGGCCTGGTGTTGCCCACCAGCCTTTTGGAATTGTGAATGTTTTGTCTTGGTTTTTGCAAATGTTTTTTTTTTGGAGGGGGGAGCTCCGGGACCATATTCAACTTAAAAAATGGGCAAAAACAATTTATTTTTTGTCTCAAAAAGCACACATTGCCACAGCAGCCCTGGCACAGAAGGGAACTTTTTTGTGTGTGGATGTATTTTTATCAAAGGGTGAATGCTGTCACTTTTAGCCAATGGCTTTAGTGGGCTGACCCATGGCCCAATGATGTATGCTGTAGTGGAAGGAATAAACATGTGAATGACATAATAACAGACCATTGAATGAAGGTGGCTGGCTAAATACTGGTACCTCTCTCCCACCTCCCAACCTGTTGCTATGTATAGCGATTTTCAGCCCGGAAATCATGGAAAAAATGCAAAACATGAATTACCAGCCACATTCCGCATTTTTCTTTTTTAGATTTATATAGCGGGGACTTTGACCCTAAAGGCATCAGAGCACTTTACATGTGCACTGGTTGCATTATAGAGGGACAGATTAGTTTTGTTAGGCACGGGGAGATTAAGTGATTTGCCCAGAATCACAGGGTGTTGAGCATCCCTGCTGAGACTCGAACCCGGTTCCCCAGCTTCGAGGTCGGCCACACTGGCCGTTAGGCCACATCCTCTCCCGCATGCTGCCGTATTACATGAAAATAGCCAATAAGTTCAGGGGCCTTCACATTCTGCGGTCTGAGTTTCTACTCTATGCAGGTTTCAGCAAAGTTTCTAAACTGTGAATGTTTGCTTGGTAATAACCAAAACTGAACTTTTGAAGCCGAGCATCGCTGTGACCAGGCTGTTCCGCGCCACTTTGGAACACGCCGTGCACAGAAGACCGGTCAATTACAATGTTTTTTTCCCGAATTAAAGTAATCTTAGGAAGAACCAAATATATTGATTATAGAGATAAAACCTACTTATGAGATTTCGAATCAATACAAAATAATGAGCCTCTCTTGCTAATGCGCGGAACGGGCAGGAGGCCACCGGCGCAATGAATTCGCGAAGCTCTCTGCGGGCAAAGGAAAGCGTTTAATGAACCCCATGTCTGTTTGGTACAGAGTCTGTCAGCTACCATTGTCAGCTGCATTAAACCTATTTTGAGAACTAAGAGGAGCTGCCTTTAGAAATGAAGTTGTATTTGTTTAACTTATGTCTCTCTTTATTTTTTTTACATGTAATGCGTTTTAAAGGCAAAGCAATGTTAAAAACTGATTGTTATACCTTTATTTTTTAATATATGAAAACATGTTAGCCAGAGCTCATCACGTACGTCTACTATAAATTAAAGTTCCAAAAAGCACCTTCTCCCATACAGTGAAAACGTTCAATTAATTTATTAAAGGCAGTCCGAATGGTGATATGAAATGCATAGCACCGCCTATCCATACCATAGAGTCGGGGGTTCATAGCCTCCTCAAATGTAAGAAGTACCTTTACCCATTGCTACAGACTGAATTCACAGACTTCAGGAGGATGAAAAGCTGTATAGCAATGTAAGATCTACACCAGTGAGCTGTGAGCCACCTTCGGGGCTCCGGGACGATGGTCGAACTCTCTCTGAAGTTCTAACTATCTATATCTGCTCCAGGTTGAACTCTATGAAGTATCTAACCACCTTTATCTGCTCAAGGTTGAACTCTCTGATGTATCTAACATCTTTATCTGCTATAGGTTTAACTCTCTGAGGTATGTACCTACATTAATGTGCTCCAGGATGCACTCTATGAAGTCTCTAGCCACCTGTATCTGCTCAAGGTTGAACTCTCTGATGTATCTAACTTCTTTATCTGCTATAGGTTTAACTCTCTGAGGTATCTACCTACATTTATGTGCTCCAGGTTGCACTCTAAGAAGTCTCTAACCAACTTTATCTGCTCAAAGTTGAACTCTCTGATGTATTTATCATCATTATCTGCTATAGGTTTAACTCTCTCAGGTATCTACATACATTTATGTGCTCCAGGTTGCACTTTTAAGAAGTCTCTAACCACCTTTATCTGCTCAAGGTTGAATTCTCTGATGTATCGGTTTAACTCTCTGAGGTATCTACCTACATTAATGTGCTCCAGGATGCACTCTAAGAATTCTCTAACCACCTTTACCTCCTCAAGGTTGCCTTGAAGCCAGTGGATGTGAATACCCAACTAAAGAGCCCAACTCTAAATTCAAATGCCATTCGTTAATTTGGGTGAAATCCTTATAAAAACTGTTTCATCAATAGCCTAACCTGTGCCACTGTCTCCAAACATGTCCCGTATATGGACAAGAAAAGCTCCTTCCATGTCATAACTACTTCTCCTGGCAGCAATTTTCCCTAATTCCTCTTTATTTATTTTTTCATTGATTTGGGGAGGGTTGTAACATGCTGCAGGTTCTGGTAGCAGCTCTGACGCAGTGATAAGGGAACAGAGATATTCCGGAGGGACGTAGGGTCCGCACAGACAGGATGCTTCGGTACCATTCTTCTGTTTGGACTCTTGACAGAGACAGGTGAAAAGTCCTGAGTAGGAAGTATCAGTGGCGCTACCTTGATAGACTAAGGGGGCAGTGAAGAGCGATTGTTGATAGGAGGGTAGGGTATTGATATGAGAAGGGAGTCACACAAGCCGTGAGGGTAGTTGAGAGGGGGCCTCTTGAAAAGAGCTGCTCCCACATAGCACTCCATACCGTCTCTCATGACATACACACCGGCAGCTCACGTGCGGCCAGCAGAACCTGGAAAACCACACCAGATCCACCCTCTGGCACAACCAGATCCTGATCTCTGTCTCCATGCTCCGCGGCCTCAACCTTACTCCCCGACGTACCCCTAAGAATGCTTGTCAGGGTCTCTTCAAGGCAGTCCTGGCAACACGCATTCTTCTAACTGGGACAATCATGAGGGCTGGGGATCCAGCCACCATTCCACCGAACCATCAGTGCCCTAGCAGAAGAAGACCGGTGTCAGAACCCTACAGTATGCATTATTCGTTAGATAAGCTTTCTCTATTGACTATCAGTGTCTAGCGCTTTGACACAGTGGTGGTTGGTCACGTTTTATTCACATTACAAAAGATATGGCTACGTAAAAGAGAACAAGAACAAATAAATATGGAACTGGACGGATTTTATCATCTAACCTGTTCTGTTGATAATGTTACTCTGACTCCAGGACATAAAACCAGTAACAAATTAGAGGTTTATCTTTACACAGAAAGCACAAGTTATTCCATGGTTTCCTTTTAATTCACTTATCTCACTCACTCCTCTCTGTGATACTGTGTGGTTTAGATATTGGACATGTGAATGACGGGCCGACGGAAGGAGACGGACGCGGATTGAGCGGAGGGGGCTTAGTGGGAGACGGGATTGGCTAGTGTGCCAGGGCTACCGATAGACAGGCTCTTACCATGGGACCAACCTATGGAATGGCTGGGGGCAGCTGGGTGGAGGGTCGGTGGAAGGACGGTGGCTTTGGACAGGGCAGGAGTGGTTGCTGACTTTTTCATATCAAAACTGACATGACCGAGGAGCGGTACTAGAGACACCCAAATGGTAAGGGTCTAAGTAAATGCAAGTAGTAAGCGGATACATCCTTTCCGTTTTTAAAATAACTCTTGGCTTTGGTAGTTCATTTTGCAAACATGAATGGTTCTTCAGCTGTGGTTGCCATCACAAGCTCTTACTCAACTCTTCTCTGGTGCTGTCGATGAATCGAATGTCCGACTGATAATAAAGTAAGGTTTTCTTTATGAGTTTATGAGTCATACCCTAACCCGCCACCCCCCAGGAGTATATCTTACAGTCAACCTTCTGTTTGGTCTATGCTTGCAAATATCCCAGAGTGTGTTATTATGGGCAAAGAGCACATGCGTGTGGATGTTTAGCCTGCGTGGGTATGCAAGTAGTGCAAACCTATCCACAAAGGAACAGTGTTGTACAAAGCTGCGGTTAGAGGCGAGGAGTTCAGAGGAGGGCCCTGAGTTTTGAGAAGTAGACAGCTGAAGTATTTGCTTCAGCTGGAAGCCATTTTACCTAACCTCGCTTGCGCGTGCAGAGAGGCGTCCGACATGACCTTTCATTGAGCGCGAATCGCAATGGTTGTCAACAGCCCCATGAGCAGATCCCACTATGCTTGCAGCTCTGACTCCCCAATCAACAATACATGGATCAAGAATAAGTGAAGGTTCTATAGAGGAGGCCAAATTATTCATCACATGTACTGCTAAGTAATTGCATATTATTATATTAAATATTTATTAATGTTGTTATATTCATTTAACTCATGGGTTTTTACTTGCATATTTTTATTTGTAATTTTAATATTATCATAATGGTCCAATTATCGCTTTTTTCCTTTTAAAATTCAATACATTTACCAAATTGAAAAAAAAAAGAACTCACAATCTAAAGAATCAGTTCTTAAAATGTAATAACGAGACCCCCAGCGGTGGAGGTGGGGAGGGGTAGTCTGGGACACTTGAAAATGAAGTTAGATGTAAGAAGGCAATTGAGATTGGAACTCTAGAAATGCACAGAAACACACATTGGCCTCTCAAGGGTTGATGACAAGTAATTATTTTGAGGTGAGGCATAAATTGGAGCAATAAAAAAAATCCAAGACTGCAAGTCCCAGAATGCACTGATGTGATAAATGAAAAGGAACCCACATCACTACTTCTCAAGGGAAAGGCAAGTTGCAGAAGTCAATAAATCCTATCAAAATGAGCTCTGTCCCAGCTGACTTTTCTGAGGCTCAGAAGGCCAGTCCAGTCTCTCTCCTCCATCTAACTAAATGTATGACTCTATGACATGCAAACTCAACTTTTCCAGTCCAGAACTTTCCTATTACAAACCATAGCTTTCTGATTTAATATTCATATGGGTACAATAGACGTAATCAAAGACTACAGTTCCCAGAACAGAATGCAATTGATGCCTGGACACCTGTGATGTAAGATCATAAGATACCTGCACCTTCCTCCAGCGCTCAGAGGACTCAACATACAGTTTTCAACCCTTTGTGAACCAGGTTTGACTAACTGCACCTACGACCAGATGGTGGGATAGCTCAGAGTGTTGACGGCCTGCGGTAAAGCCAAAATCTATTCACAGGCTCAGCTTTAAGGCCTCCACACCATGATTGTAAACCCACTGAACCTCCCGCACCACACCCAATGCTTCCTATGTAGACCAGATCGCAGACCAATCACCACCAACCGAGCACAACAAACAGGGAATCCTCTTGCCTCACCACTGCTACGTTTTTTTCTAGAGGTATTGGTTGCAAAGATTTTGGGGGGAGAAGTGCTTTTTAGGAGGTCATTGCTAAATTCCTCATATGTCTACTAAAGGTATTTTTACAGTGGAGACCGAGCCGCAATGGCCGACTTTGTTAAAGAAGCAGTAAACATCAGGCGTCTAGCTCCACGGAGGAGGAAAGTTACTGTTTTAGATGAACTCGGAATAGGTGAGTCTGTACGTGTTTCTGGAAGGATAGTAAGCCAGGGCGGAGTCTGGTACCTTCAGGCAGACATGATTCCCTCACTTAGTTGCATGGCAGGGAAAAGGACTGCGGACTGCTTGTTCTGGTTTTCTGGATTTGGAGAACTAGGTGGAATTTGCTTCTCATCTTTTGCTCATCTCCTGTGGTTTGTTTTTTGTCTTTCAGATGGATGGGGAAGCTAGTGTGTACCACTTTTTGAGTTTTGTCCATTTCTCTTGAGTTAATTTTGACTTTCAGGGCAATCCAATGAAGAATTTAAAGAAAGGTAATCAAACTTTTTTTCACTGGCTGCAGTACCTACTATGGCCTTGAGTGGCGCTAGAGCAGATGTGGAGAATGCTCGCGCAGTGAACTGCCACTGTCGCGACAGTACCTATCAAAAAACTGTTTCACATTCAGATGCGTCTTTTTGTCCGCTGTTGGTTCCCAGGTGTTTGTAGAAAACTGGAACATTGTTTAGGGCGTGTGAGAACGTATTCAACACGTAAGTAAATTGGCAGTGGGCACTCACAGGCTTCCAAGCAGCCCTATTATCTATTCATCCCTTAGTACCCAGTGCCAGACTTCACAAACTCTTGAGCTATGGCATTCATGCCAAGCACACCTCTGGGAAGAACGCCTATTTCCTTGCCATCGCGAGCATTGAATTCTGCCAAAGAGAGTCCCTGCTGAGCACAGAACATGCAAATGATTTCAAATATCTTTGTGTCATACTTCTGAAAGTTAATTCTATCAAGGGTCTAGAAAGAATACAGGGAGAGATATAGTCAACAATATTTCTGTATTCATCCACATATTCCTCATTTACGAGATTAAGAGCGGTATCGCATGGGAGGCGACATACGTATTTAAGGATTTAGACACTTTGGTCCATATTCACAAAAGGAAATATACATTCAGAGATCCCCGCACATGTATATAGTGTAGATCACCACCTGAATGGGATTTACGTATGACAGGTGGACATCTCCAACCAATACTAGATTTAAGAATTTCCTTCAACAAAAAGGTGAGAGTTAATATCTAGCAATGACTCCGTCCCTGGACATGTCAAAGATGTCGACCGTCTGACAGCAAATCCTCTCTCCTGCAGCTCAAATGATTATGCCTCAAAATGAGAGAGAAGGCAACCAAGATGTTCACTGAGCTGGTGAAACAATTGCCTTTTTGTATGTCTCTTGCATACCTATGTGGGCAGGCGGTGTGTGATTGGTTGTGGTATCAAATGTTTTGGATTGTAGCTTCTTGGTATATCTGTTTTACGTAACTTGAAGTTAAAATTCATATTTTTTTATTTTTTAGTAAATTTGAAAGTATTTTAATAAAACATATTTTGAGCATGGAAAAACTATATATTTTTCTATTTCTTTTCTATTTTTCCCAGTGTGGTGCTGGTGTTATTTCCTGCCTCTGCTGATTTCCATTGCAATGTATTGCAGTGGCAGTGATTGGCCATGTGTGGTGCTTGACTTACTCCAAAGCCTCTGACTGGAGTAAATTTGAATCTATTTTATCACTAATAGTAGTAGATGACGCTGTAACTTTTGTGAATAACAATAGTCGCGCTGTTTCACAGATGTCTTTTCATATTTGCTTGTCTCTTCCAAAGCTTCTCCTGAAATTTGACTTAACCCCACTCTTTTAGTATTTGATATACCCCGAATTAGTAGAGACCTACTTCCTGTACTCACAGATACTTTGTGAATGTACCCCTCAGTTTCTTTGATGTTTGCTTGAGAGACGTGAACATAAAACCCTAAGCATAAAAGCCTCCAGTGTCACGTGGCATTAGTATGTTGAGCCCGCAGTGTCATATCACTGCGGCCTCTACAGATTCTTTATCAGTTACTGCTATATGTGCAGCTTCCACCGTGATGGGACAGCCCAGTGTGGTGACACTGTAGAATGTACAACATCGTAAATGATGTCACTGCAGAATACACAGCCGGTGTGATGTCAATGCAGAGTATACATCCAGTGTGGTGTCACTGTAGAATGTACAGCATCCTATGTGATGTCACTGCAGAATATACATCCAGTGTGATGTCACTGCAGAATATACAGCCAGTGTGATGTCACTGCAGAATATACAGCCAGTGTGATGACACTGTAGAATGTACAGTATCCTGTGTGAAGTCACTGTAGAACACACAGCAAGTGTTCATTCTTCTTCTGTACTCTCTCTCTCGCTGATATCAGAATGAATACAGAGAAGATAATTAAATGCTTAGCAGGGAATGCTAAACTTCGATAAGGTAAAAATCTTGACCATCAATATCTGTGGTCTTAATGATGAAAAGAAAAGGCATAGAGTGGCTATTGGTTACAATCAACAGGGGCAAATATTTTTTGTATTCAAGAAACACATATTGAGGGGTCCGAAATACATTTGCTCAATAAACTAGGCTTTAAATTGATCACTGCTACAACCCAAGGCGTTCGGACGAAGGGTGTGGCTATCTTAGGGAAAGTGACCGGGATGCAATTCACTCGCTCAGCAGCTGATAAATATGGACGATGGGCCATTACAGAGTGTCATCTGAACAACGGGTCTAAAATAGTTATTTGCTCAATATATAGTAGCATCAGTGACGACCCCGATCTCCTGGATCACATTTCTAATGAGCTCGCCCATTGGCCACTCCCTGTAATAATCTGTGGGGATTTTAATCTAATTTACCTAGCGATTGGTCAGATGATCCTTGTTTTAAGTATAAAGGGAGGAAGCCTAGAGTCTTCCAAGCTTTCAAAAATCTATGTTCAACCCATGGTCTCATCGATATCTGGCAAACAAAACACCCAGATGATCCTGGTTATACTCACGACTCCTATCCTCATGCACGTCATGCAAGGCTGGATTACTTTCTGGTCTCTAACACCATAGCCTCTAGCTGTACTATTGAAAATTTACCAAGGGTACTATCTGACCACAATCTTCTTCTATTAACTATGGAAATCGAGTCAACAAAACGCAATACTAAAATCTGGACGTTCGAAAGGGCATTATTAACAAACGAGAAGTATTGCGAGTTTATGCGACAATGGATTTCTAGATTCTTAGAAGAGAATATAGGCAGTGCGCCAATCGAGATGGTTTGGGATGCCCTAAAGGCCGGGATCAGAGTTGAAACATTGCGATTTTCATTGAATGCTAACTAAAAAATGAAACATGAGATGGCAGTACTTCAGAATAATATTGCAATAGCAGAAGGAGGGTTAATAAAAGCTATTCAGGAGGGAAGGGAAGCTGAAAAAAGAGCTTAAACAGATTGCAATTGCTAAAAACTGCGTTATTGAGGTATTAACAGCAAGAGCTATCGAGCGAGCCACAATATATAAGGAAAATGTATACGAACTAAGCGAACAGGTCGGACATCAGTAAGCTGTACGAGTCCGAGAGCAAAGCACTGCTAACCTTATCAAGGCTATTCGAGACCCGGAAGCCGGGTTAATGACAGATCCTGATACAATTAGGACTGCGTTTCAGAAATATTACCAGGTTTTATGCAGAGAAACTGATATACAACATGATATTGAGGAAGCAATTAATGAATATATAAGACAAGACGATTGTATGAGGCTAGAGAGTAATGACGCCGAAAGTATGGATGATATCCCGCAATGGGAGGAAATTCTTCGTGCTTTGAATAGCCTTGCCACAGGTAAAGCGGCGGGCATGGACGGGATCCCCACTGAATTTTATGTTAAATTCTCTCCACAAATGAAAGATATATTGTCAGAGTTGGTTGCCTATATATTTCAAGGGGGATGACCTCCAGGGTCTTGGTCTATGGCTAAAATTGTAGTTATTTAAAAAAAGCATAAGGATGCTACAGAGCTAGGGTCTTACCGTCCTATAACGCTAATAACTAGTGATTCCAAAATTTATGCTAAGCTATTGCCCACACGATTAGCCCCTAACATACATAAAATAGTATCTTTAATACAACATGGGTTCATCCCTGGTAGGGGTACTACCGATCATATACAGAGAGTAATATCATTTTTGATTGGTGTGAGGTTTCAGGAGACCCTATGGCACTGATATTATTAGATGCCGAAAAGGCTTTCGATAGGGTTTCCTGGAAATATCTCTGGACAGTTATGGCAAGAAGTGGTATTGGGGAACCCTTCATCAAAGCAGTACAGATATTGTATAAGGAGCCATCTGCTGCTGTTATGGTGAATGGGTCAATATCAGAATCGGTGTCCATAACCAGAGGGACATGGCAGGGGTGTCCATGCTCGCCTCTCTTATTCGCTATATATATTGACCCATTTATACGGAGATTAGAGAACATTGCTAGGATTTAACCTGTTTGGGTAAGAGACCAGGCAACAAAAAAACTAACATATGCGGACGATATTGCGGTGGTCACTAGCGACCCAGTGAACTCAATTAGAGTAATCGAAGAAGAAGCTAAGATCTTTGGCGAGGTATCTGGCTATAAATTAAATCAAGCCAAAACTCAGATCATTCCCAATAGTAAAATAGGGTTGATTGATACACGGGTGACGGAGAAAGCTATATATCTTGGTGTGAGTATAACCGCTAAAATAGAGAATTTAGTTGATGATAATATCGCCCCACTAATACAACGTACAAAAAAGGATATGATTCGCTGCAACAATCTTCACCTATCCATTGGAGTTCGATGTAATTTGATTAAAATGCTTTTTTTGCCTAGATTGTTCTTATTTTTTAGGTCAATCTGTTTAGAGTTTTCCCCGCAAATATTTAAGAATATGGATAATATGTTTAGTCGGTTTCTATGGGGATACAGGAAATCACGAAGGGCATTACGAACTATTACCTTACCTAGAGATAGAGGAGGATTGGCATTGCCTAATTTTAAGCTATACTATTGGGCTACTACCTTAAAATGTTGTGTTAGCTTATTATTTTCCACAAACACTAACAATGAAGGGTATATTCCAACACCACAAGAGCTTTTATTAGGAAATGAGTCTAGTGGCTGCTTATGGCGCCATATGAATGATGGTTTCTTAAAAAAGATGAGATTTAAGTCGATATTTGGTATTTATAAAACCTGGAATTTTGTGCGGAAACTAGCTGGTACCGGACGATTATCTTCTTATACCCCAATCCTTAAAAACAATAGCCTTCCTGGGATCTTCAACGGCGCATGTATGGAAAGGTGGGCAATGAAAGGGATTACACAACTTGGTTGTAAATATTTGGGAAAATTGCCTAATAAAAATTATTAAAAAAAAAAAAAAAGAATACACAGCAAGTGTGATGTCTATGCAGAGTATACATCCAGTGTGGTGTCACTGTAGAATGTACAGCATCCTACGTGATATCACTGCAGAATATACAGTCAGTGTGATGACACTGTAGAATGTACAGCATTCCGTGTGATGTCACTGTAGAATATACAGCTAGTGTGATGCCACTGTAGAATGTACGCCATCCTATGTGATGTTACTGCAGAATTTCCAGCCAGTATGATGACTCTGTAGAATGTACAGCATTCTGTTGAATGTCACTGTAGAATATACAGCTAGTGTGATGTCACTGTAGAATATACTGCTCGTGTGATGTCACTGTAGAATATACAGCATCTTGTTTGACGTCACTGTGGAATATACAGCCAGTGATACGACACTGTAGAATGTACAGCATCCTGTGTGATATCACTGTAGAATATACAGCTAGTGTGATGACACTATAGAATATATAGCCAGTGTGACGACACTGCAGAATATACAGCCAGTCTGATGACACTGTAGAATGTACAGCATCCTGTGGGAATGTCACTGTAGAATATACAGCTAGTGTGATGTCACTGTAGAATATACAGCCATTATGATGACACTGTAGAATGTACAAAAACAACAGTTAATGGACAGAATGCAGAACAATGTCATACTTTCACCCAAGTACAGAGTTCTGGGCCTAAATCCATAGTTTTTTTTGCTCACCATGACGTTCCAGTTTGAACCCAGCCATATGCAAATCAGTCTTGACCCTGTGCCTCATGAGTACAGTCCAGCCCGAACTGCCAGGCCAGGTCCTCCCTGGACTGGAAACAAGCATCCTAGGACCGGTTTTGGGGTTTCACCCCTCTTCAGCCAGGATAGCTTGATTCCAGTGGCATGGAGAGCACGGGACCCACGTCTGGGCATACCCGTCCCACTCGGGGTGACAAACGCAAAAAGACCAAATGATGGACAGAATGCAGAACAATTTCATACATTCACCCCAGTACAGAGATTCATGCGAGAGACAGGAAGTGTGGGGCAGCGTGAGAAAGAGGCAGGAGGTGGCATCAAGACCAGGCAGCCTCGGCATTCATGCGATAGAGAGACAGGAAGTGTAGGGGGTAAAAGAAAAAGGCTGGAGGTGGAATCAACACCTGGCAAGCTCAGGTATGCATGAGTTAAAGAGACAGGAAGTGTAGGGGGTGGAAGAAAGAGGCAGGAGGTGGAATCAAGACCAGGCAGCCTCCGTATTCTATACTTGTTATTACAGTGTAAAGACTTGAAGTGGGGCAGGTTGCTCCAGGCAATGGTTGTTACAAGCAGTGGCGTCCACCCACGCTTGTGCTTACAACCCCCAGCCCGGAGCCGGGCCGCTATTGGCTGACCGAGCCCGTCCATTGACGTGCTGAAGGGACAGAGTTCAGTTTTTGATTTCCCAAAGTCCCGCGTTTCTTTCAGCGCCGTTCCGTCTTCTCTGCTGCTATTTTTAGTGTTACATTATCTGGGAGAGGTGGGTGGGAGAGCTCTGCCCCTCCCCCCCTCCCTGTGGGTTGGCCGGGTCTGGCGATGGACGGCCTGACACAGAGCCAGGCTGACGAGGGGCGAGATGTCGGTCTCTCGGGCGCCGAGGTTCGGATAATGAGCCCATCGTCGAGTCTTGCAATGCATGCTGGGAGTAGTGGCAGGTGTGTGCGGGGTGTCCATCTTTCTCTCTCTATCTCCCCTCTTTCTAATTCTCTTTCTACAGACTCTCCCCTCACAATGAGGAGGTTCCGATGCACTCCTCTGTTTGCGCCTCTTCAGGTGCGATCTTGAGTACTTGTAGCGCCAAGAAGTTACGTTTTCGCAGCGCTGGCATTTTTTATTGTTGTGTTCTTTTTACTATTAAAAACTGCTCCCGTGGCTGTGCGGAAAGGAGCAAGAAAGATACGGCAGCAGCATCTCACAACTTGACCTCTTTCGGCGTAATGGAAGCTAGGATACTGTCTGTGTCAAAGCGCTTTGAGGAATGAGCCAGAGTCAAGGAGCTATCATTCACAGCCATCAGTTCTTTGTCTTACTCGTTAATCAACTTCTGTCATATAAACTACCGACCCAATATCAAGCCAGTGTCGTTGCACCTGTTCAGTGTCACTAATCGGAAATCAAGGAACCAGCTGTGACGTCATCGATTCAACGTCATTTGTACAACTCATATTACAGCATGAATAGAGTGATGCTGATAGCGCAGCACATTGCACATTTCCCGCAGATATCGTTTTAAAGCTCGCCCTACAGAGCTCTTTTCAGTAGGCAAGGCCGCCTTTTGAAGCTTTCTTAGTAAGGGCACCACTAATGTCCAATGTTACAGCAGTGTATCAGTTCATGAAAAAAGTGTATTGTCCTGGTTGATAAAATCTCAATGATCCATCTATGCTATGTTTTAGGCTCGCGAGACAAAGTGGGTTGCCTCTAGGTGCTTCAACGCCTCGTCGGGGCCAGTGAGCGCTCTATATAAATGTGATTAACGGTTGTAATTATTGACCAGCTCAATTGCACTCGTTTTTATTGACTTTTGATGGATTAAAAGGGGAGGGGTCTGCGGCGAAAGCCGAGCCTGTGACCTGGAGGTCTTTGAGCAGGTGATGGACTCACTGAGCTATCCGGACAGTGTGTACCCGTCTACTCTATGCGGTGCTACCATGCAAGATCCAGCCAGTGGGTACCAGTATACTTTATGCCACTGCCACTATGCGAGGTTATACATCCAGTGTGTACCCGTATACTCTATGCACGTGCTACCCTGCAAGATCCAGCCAGTGGGTACCCGTATACTCTATGCGGTGCTACCATGCGAGATCCAGCCAATGTTTACCCGTATACTCTATGCGCGTGCTACTATGCGAGGTTATACGGCCTATGTTTACCCATGTACTCTATGCAGGTGCTACCATGCGAGATTCAGCCAGTGTGTACCCGTATGCGGATGTATGTCGTTACAACGCACACTTTTACAACGCATGCACTTACAACGCATTTTTTACAATGCAACATCCATTACAACGCATTCCATTACAGAGCATGACACTACAACGCATTTTTAAAAACTACCTTTACAACGCATTCCATTACATCGCATACTACCTTTACAACGCATACCATTACAACGCATAATATTAAATTGCATTTAAGGTAAGTATTAGATAGTATAGGGGTAAAAATTACTTTTCTAACTCTGGGGGTGCAACAGTAAGGTAAGTGTTGGATAGTATAGGGGTAAAAATTACTATTCTAACTCCAGGGGGTGCAACAGTAGGGTAAGTGTTGGATAGTATAGGGGTAAAAATTACTATTCTAACTCCAGGGGGTGCAACAGTAGGGTAAGTGTTGGATAGTATAGGGGTAAAAATTACTATTCTAACTCCAGGGGGTGCAACAGTAGGGTAAGTGTTGGATAGTATAGGGGTAAAAATTGCTATTCTAACTCCAGGGGGTGCAACAGTAGGGTAAGTGTTGGATAGTATAGGGGTAAAAATTACTATTCTAACTCCAGGGGGTGCAACAGTAGGGTAAGTGTTGGATAGTGTAGTGTAATATTATGTGTTGTAATGGTATGCGTTGTAAAGGTAGTATGCGATGTAATGGAATGCGTTGTAAAGGTAGTTTTTAAAAATGCGTTGTAGTGTCATGCTATGTAATGGAATGCGTTGTAATGGATGTTGCGTTGTAAAAAATGTGTTGTAAGTGTAGTGCCTTGTAAAAGTTGCGTTGTAAATGTTGTCCCCCCCCCGTATGCTTTATGCGCGTGCTACCATGTGAGATTTGGACAGTGTGTACCCGTTTACTCTATGCACGTGCTACCATGAGAGATCCAGCCAGTGTGTACCCATATACCCTGTGCGCCTGCTACCATGCGAGGTTTACCATGCAGTGTGTACCCATATACTCTATGCGCGGGCCACTATGCGAGGTTATACGGCCTGTGTGTACCCATGTACTCTGTGCAGGTGCTACCATGCGAGATCCAGCCAGTGTGTACCCATATACTCTATGCGGTGCTACCGTGCAAGGGTATACAGCCAGTGTGTACCCATATACCCTATGTGGTGCTACAGTGTGAGATCCAACCAGTGTGTACCCGTATACTTTATGTGCGTGCTACCATGTGAGATTTGGACAGTGTGTACCCGTTTACTCTATGCACATGCTACCATGAGAGATCCAACCAGTGTGTACACATATACTCTATGCACATGCTTCCATGCCAGATCCAGCCAGTGTGTACCCATATACTCTGTGCGCCTGCTACCAATGCGAGGTTTACCATGCAGTTTGTACCCATATACTCTATGCGCGTGCCACTATGCGAGGTTATACGGCTTGTGTGTACCCATGTACTCTATGCAGGTGCTACCGTGCAAGGGTATACAGCCAGTGTGTACCCATATAATCTATACGGTGCTACAGTGTGAGATCCAGCCAGTGTGTACCCGTATACTTTATGCGCGTGCTACCATGTGAGATTTGGACAGTGTGTACCCATTTACTCTATGCATGTGCTAGCATGAGAGATCCAACCAGTGTGTACACATATACTCTATGCACATGCTTCCATGCCAGATCCAGCCAGTGTGTACCCATATACCCTGTGCGCCTGCTACCATGCGAGGTTTACCATGCAGTGTGTCCCCATATACTCTATGCGCGGGCCACTATGCGAAGTTATACGGCCTGTGTGTACCCATGTATTCTATGCAGGTGCTACCATGCGAGATCCAGCCAGTGTGTACCCATATACTCTATGCGGTGCTACCGTGCAAGGGAATACAGCCAGTGTGTACCCATATACTCTATGCGGTGCTACAGTGTGAGATCCAACCAGTGTGTACCCGTATACTCTATGTGCGTGCCACTATGCGAGGTTATACGGCCTGTGTGTACCCATGTACTCTATGCAGGTGCTACCATGCGAGATCCAGCCAGTGTGTACCCATATACTCTATGCGGTGCTACCGTGCAAGGGTATACAGCCAGTGTGTACCCATATACCCTATGCGGTGCTACAGTGTGAGATCCAACCAGTGGGTGCCCGTATACTTTATGCGCGTGCCACTATGCGAGGTTATACGGCCTGTGTGTACCCATGTACTCTATGCAGATGCTACCATGCGAGATCCAGCCAGTGTGTACCCATATACTCTATGCGGTGCTACCGTGCAAGGGAATACAGCCAGTGTGTACCCATATACTCTATGCGGTGGTACAGTGTGAGATCCAACCAGTGTGTACCCGTATACTTTATGCGCGTGCTACCATGTGAGATTTGGACAGTGTGTACCCATTTACTCTATGCACATGCTGCCATGAGAGATCCAACCAGTGTGTACACATATACTCTGTGCGCCTGCTACCATGCGAGTTTTACCATGCAGTGTGTACCCATATACTCTATGCGCGTGCCACTACGCTAGGTTATACGGCCTGTGTGTACCCATGTACTCTATGCAGGTGCTACCATGTGAGATCCAGCCAGTGTGTACCCATAAACTCTATGCGGTGCTACCGTGTGAGATCCAGCCAGTGTGTACCCATAAACTCTATGCGGTGCTACCGTGCAAGATCCAACCAGTGTGTACCCGTATACTTTATGCACGTGCTACCATGTGAGATTTGGACAGTGAGTACCTATTTACTCTATGCACGTGCTACCATGAGAGATCCAACCAGTGTGTACCCATATACTCTCTGCACATGCTTCCATGCCAGATCCAGCCAGTGTGTACCCATATACTCTGTGCGCCTGCTACCATGCGAGGTTTACCATGCAGTGTGTACCCATATACTCTATGCGCGTGCTACTATGCAAGGTTATACGGCCTGTGTGTACCCATGTACTTTATGCAGGTGCTACCATGCGAGATCCAGCCAGTGTGTACCCATATACTCTATGCGGTGCTACCGTGTGAGATCCAACCAGTGTGTATCCATTTACTCTATGCGCATGCTACCATGTGAGATCCAGCCAGTGTGTACCCATATACTCTATGCGGTGCTACCATGTGAGATCCAGCCAGTGTGTACCCATATACTCTATGCGGGGGCTACCATGCGAGGTTATACATCCAGTGTGCACCCATATACTCTATGCGCATGCTACCATGTGAGATCCAACCAGTGTGTATCCATTTACTCTATGCGCATGCTGCCATGTGAGATCCAGCCAGTGTGTACCCTTTTTCTCTATGCACGTGCTACCTTGCGAGATCCGGT
Organism: Triturus cristatus; assembly: GCF_964204655.1. Taxonomy (NCBI): domain Eukaryota; kingdom Metazoa; phylum Chordata; class Amphibia; order Caudata; family Salamandridae; genus Triturus; species Triturus cristatus. The sequence continues at coordinate 36,492,324 of NC_140595.1, read as the reverse complement.
CAGTGTGTACCCATATACTATGTGCTCATGCTACCATGTGAGATCCAATTAGTGTGTACACATGTACTCTATGCACATGCTACCATGTAAGATCCGGCCAGTGTGCACCCATATACTCTATGCGTGTGCTACCATGAGAGGTTGTACAGCCAGTGTGTACCCATATACTCCATGCACGTGCTACCTTGTGAGGTTATCCAGCCAGTGGGTACCCATTTACTCTATGCGCATTCTGCCGTGCGAAGGTTATGCAACCAATTGTAGAATGGGGACATTGAAGGTGGACTCTAAAGCCAACGTCCTTAGAAGCAATGAGTGTTTTAAAAACACTCTACGGTGTTACGTTTATCTTGCACATACTAGCTGACTGTCCTACTGATACTTGCGTGCAGTGCATAATTGCATAACTTCATAGCATTACTTTGGTGAATCTCAGATGGTGCAAATGTGCACCAGTGGTGTGCAGTTACTCACAAATCCCTGCAGCAGACACTCGACCCACCAGGCTGTCTCACTCTGCGCGCGTCCTTCCAGTGCTCAGTCGTGTGTGCAGTGCTTGTCACACACACTTTAACCCTTGGAATGTGGCTGGCGAGACAGCTTCTCAGAAAGCAGACCCCTGCCTCCATCGGGCTGCAGGGCTGGTGCAGGTCCCACGTGGGGTGTTTGTGTTCGGCGTTACCAGACCGTGGCGCGTACACGGGCCTCTCACTGCCGTGCTCGCTCTGCAGAAGCAGCGGGGACGCCCTTTAACAGACGCCGGATCTCTCCAGGCGTCTAACGGCGCTCGTCGTCCTCTCGGATGCACAGCCGTGCTCAGGGAGCCATCTGTGTGCTTCTAAAATTACCAGTGCACTCTTGGATTTCCGGGTACCCTGTGCAGGCGGGGATCGGGGGCGTGAGTGGGAGAAGACGGTGAAAGAATTCCTGCCTCTGTCCCTTTTGGAAACCTTGCTGTAGAGATGCGCACGAAGATACTGCGAATCTCTGAAGCGCCTCCCACAAACTCGCGCGCTTCTTGGCGCTTTGAAGAATAGGTGTTGTTATTAATAACCAGTACAATTGTGATTGCTTATCAGCTACGAAACTGCCCATCACGCAAAAGGGCTCTGCAGCAGGGAGGCAGCCAGCTGAGTTATATTCGCAGATCAAGCTCTCCGACGTTGCATACATAGCCCTGCAGCAGGCACACAACCCACTGAGCATTTCTCTACCGCATTCATGAACACACTGGCGTGCATGAGCTCATTAGTCTACTCCGGATCTCTGCAGCAGGCGCTCAGCCCACTCAGCTATGCCAAAACATTAGGCACACCCAGGCAGTACCTATCTCTGTCTGCAGGTACTCAGCCCACTCATCTATCTGAAGGGATTAGGTTCATAGAGGTTATTCATTTCACCGCAGCAGGCACCCAACCTACTCAGCTACCTTGTCAGTTTAGATCCCTCTCTGGGCGCCCTCCCCTCTCGTCAAAACACACGTGCCCACTCTTGGAGCCGTGCTCTGAGCGCCTTTCAATCTGTCACTTTAGCGCCGGCCTTTTCCCTCCCCTGACAGTCGGTCCTGTCTGCAGTCAGCTGCCTGCTCGGGCACAGAGCAACATCCGGCGCTGAGAGGCGGCTGCTGCTGCTGCGAGGCGCATGGGATCACGGCGAGGGAGAGCGGCTTCAGCACCGGGGCTGTGGACAGCTCCCGCTGGCCTCGCTGCCCGGGGCACGGCCAGCCTTTCCACTGGTGCCCCCGGTGCACAGGGCACACTCCCGCTGCCTGCTGCTGCTAGTGGCCGCCTCCCCTGCACGGCCACTCTTTCCACTGGTGCACCCACCCGGCGGACACTGCACACCCCAGAAGCTGCCTGCAGGCTACCTCAGCTGCGCCACCCTCCCATCCACTGGTGCGTCCGGTGCACATTGAAACTCCTGAATCCGTCTGCTTCTGCTGCAACGTCCGCCCTTGCACTGGTGCCCCCGGTGCACGGGGCACACTCCTGAAGCTGCCTCCCGGCCACCTCCGCTGCACCGTCTGCCCTTGCTTAGCACCACCGGTGCACAGTGCAAACTCCCGCTGTCTGCAGCTGCCTCCTGGCCACCTCCGGGCACCCTCCGCCCTTCCACCAGTGCACCCGGTGCTCATTGCAAACCCGTGACCTCTCCACCGGACCGTCCGCTCTTGCAACAGCTCAACCCGGTGCACAGTGCAAACTCCCGCTGCCTGCAGCTGCCTCCTGGCCACCTCTGTGCACGGTCCGTCTTCACACCAGTGCACCCGGTGCACAGTGCCAACTCCTGGCACATTCGCTGCACCGTCCGTCCTTTCCCTAGTGCACCCAGTGCATAGCGCAAACTCCTGACACCTCCGCAGCACCACCGCCCTTGCACTTGTGCACCCGGTGCATACTCCTGAAGCTGTCTTCCGGCCTCCTACTTTCCACCACCGCCCTTGCACTGGTGACCTGGTGCACTGTGCATACTCGTGAAACTGCCTCCCGCCCAGCTCCGGTGCACTGTCCGGCCTTGCACTGGTGCACCAGGAGGCTGGTGAAAACTCCGGTTCCCGCCATCTCTTCCAGACCCACATCCTCGCTGCCCCGAAGTCTTAAGTTTTGCAGCGTACAGCCTGACACCGACCTGCTTCCGGTGTTAACTCTACAAGATATAGTGCTTACAAAGCTGACTGGCATTCGTGTTATCGACCTTGTAAGGATAGGTGCGCCATAGCACTGTCTAACGGAACGTGTGTTTGCACGCGGATTTCTGCTGGAGGGACACCGACCCAGCGCTCTGTTGACGCTGAGCCGTCTCATAGCGCTTTAATCTTGGAAACAGAATTTCGCCACCCCCATAGCGAAGGAGCTGCGCCCATGGTCCCGTCTGCCGGAGTCACCTCTGACCCCCCCTTTCCGACTGGTCTACGAGTGATTTTGGCCGATTGAGCGCCCACTGAAGGCGAACCCGCCATGGAGCTGGCGTCGACGGAGCCCCTGGCGAAATGTTCAACCCTGAGCCGGGAGGGGGCCGGGACGGCCAAGGCCCCCAAGCACCTCTGGCGGCAGCCGCGCACGCACATTAAAATCAAGCAGCGCTATCACTCGGACTCGGAGCGCTATCTGTACCGCCGGCCGGCGGACACCAGCCGGCGGCCCGGCCTGAAGAAGCCGCGCATGTCCTGGCCCTGCTCGTTCCAGAGACGGTAGGGAGTGCCACCCTCCGGCCCCTTCGTGGTCTGAAAACTTGCAAAGTTACTGCGTGCACTGGAAGCGCCGTGGGGCATGAGGCATTGCAAGGGGGGAGGGGTCTGGAGAGAGTTGGTAAAATGTTCGCAATGTCACTGCAGGCTGAGTTGTGTTCTGATATCGGTGCTACTTTTGGAAACTCATTGTACACCTCCAGGGCCGGCTTTAGGGTGGTGCGACCGCACTGGGCGCTGACCTGGGGAGGGAGGCGCTCGCCACGGAGGGGAGGGGGGGGGGCTGTGTTTAGCAGTAACCTATGATGTAAAAACACCTGCGGCACAGCTCCTTGTGTGTCCAGTTTACAGGCAGCAGTAAAAATGTCAAAATAACCCTTGTGGTTAATGTTCCTGCTAGAGAGAGATGGGAGTTTTGTCTAGTGGCAGTTTTGACTCGCCACAATGTAGCGCAGAGGGTTAAGATGCCTGCTGCAAAGACCTGGTACTGTGCAGATCACAGATGTGCATTTTATGTGGATAGCTGAGTGGGTTCCTGCTTTCGCCACAGAGAGCCTCTTGCCTCCGCAGTTCATAAGATATCACCCTAACACAGAACAGTGACTGTTGCGAACTGTAATTAATGCACACAGATAGGTTACCACGTTATGTTTCTTTTCCCCAGTCTTTCATTATCTATTCCTAATGTTGCTAAAAAAGGGTTTGCGAAGATTTACATTCTTATTAGTAAAGTCAGCCTTTACCAGTGCTTTAAAACAAATTAAATGTATGTGAGAGAGGGGCTATGGTGAGCTGAGGGGACACTTTTGCCGGGTGGTCAAGAGGGAATCCGAGGAAGAGGTCATGGGGGTGGGGGCTCCAAAAATGATTGCTACACCGGGCGCCAACAGTGCTAAGCTGTCTCTTGACACATCTTTTATCAGAAAGCAAACAAGCTTTGGCAATGCCAATAGGTCTGGCTAATGATTGCAATTTCAAGCCAGACCTAAAATGCATGCGCATTGGCAGCCCTCCTCCCTTTTGACTGCTGCCCGGTAGAAACACCATGAATGATCGAGTTATCTAAGACACTTTAATAGCATTCCAGTGTCATGTGTGCGCCCCTGAAAGTTCAAGCTCAGGCAGCTGGATAAATAAACAAAATGATCACAGCTGTGTGACGGGCTAGCACTTATTTTTCTGGGGAAGCACACAACGTTTACCCAATCAAAAACCGGTACTCCTGGCTCCCAACATGTGGGCGGAGCCAACGTCCCCCTCCTGGTGATACTCACATATTTGTCTGGCGACTGCTATACGCTGTCAAGCAAGACCATAAGAAGTCATTCATAAGGGAAAAGCTTTAGAGAGGTGAAATATATTCTGATTTCAAAATCCTACTTTTTGTTGGCGGGGGAATGCAATCGAACGTTGTGAAATTGACTGAATATAGATTCCTTCGACAAGGGCTCCAGTTTAGATTTGCAGCATCATTACATTGTTTCATTTTTATAACAAAAAGCAAAAAAAAGTCTCCTTCATACTCCATGGAATCATTTATAGTCAAACGTAGTATACACCATCCTTGACACATTCATGTGTTATTGTAATACATACTTTTTGCATTATTGCAATGCATGTTTATAAAAATGTGCCCTTTTAGGTCTTGCCTTAGGACAGCTTTAGCTATCTGTTGTCAAGACCTCTTGTGGGTAATAAGAATGTGCTTAGAGCCCGCCCGTTGGTCACCGCGGATTGGCTTTCTTTTCTCTCTCATTTTCTTGATTCTTGATCAGTGCCTTTCTTTTCTCTTCTTGTGTTTGTCTGTCCCCTGGAGCGTAGCTTCTTTACAATCCTTCTGACTGTATAACTCCTATCCTTTCACTGTTCACACTCAAGGAACTACTTTTTTCTCAGCCCTCTGTGGGAGTACACGGGTTTTCTTTCTCTCTCCCTTGTTTGTAGCTTCTCCCTCATATACCCGCCCACGGCCCCATGATCGTCGTTTTGCCCTCCCCCACCTCTACTCAGCCATCCCTTCCCCCACCTTTTTTTTAAACTTATTTTTTTATTTCCAGCTCCGCCTCCCTGCAAACACCAGCTCGTCTGTAGCATCAACCCCACTCTACAGCGCTTTCCCCCACCTCGTTGATTTTTTCCCTCACCCACTCAACCCCATCCACTCCTCGATTGCTCCACCACTCATCCCATCATGGTTCTTTAAATTAAAAAATATTTTTTTTTTGGGGGGGGGGGGTTCCGTGGTACTGCCAATTCTTTCCAGGTCACTGCCCTTTCACAAAGCCCTTCACACACTTTTGAATTACATTTTTTATGTATTACTCCAAGTGGCGCTCGCCATTAAGGAACAGTAAAGTAGAAATGAAATACAATTGTGACCATATCTTTCTGTATGCGCATGCGATGATGCGTGCACGCGCATATCTCACAATGATGGGGTCTAGGGTTGAGCATCAGTAAGTACTAATGCTCCGTTGCGTTTTACTGCGGTACTTACAGTGCTCCAGGCTGTGCTGTGCAGAATTGAAACTCTCCCACACAGTTTTTCCAAGTGCACATTTTGACAGCTTCATCTGTGAATGAATTCTGTCGCAAACTGGATCTAGATACAAAAACACTTTATTTGCTAGAGATTTTTCCTCGATATCTTTAATTTGGGGAAACATTCTCCTGGAACGCATGGCTCTGTATGTTTTTTTTCAGCAAAAATTACTTTTGTCAGAAGTAAAGTTTTAAAAATGTGGAACACTACCACATGCCCATCAAGAGGCGCTTTTCCTGCCTGCTCTTGACCTCAAACGTTTTACCTGGGTCCTTTAACACGGCTAGACTGGTTTCCTTTTTTTGCCTCTCTGCAGAGGTGTCTACATGCATACATGACTTTGTCCAAGAAAAAGAAAAGGTTCTATGTTGCTCCTCCTTACACAGGGTTTACTCAGAGGCCTCCAACACGCCACGTACGTTTGCACTAAAAGCGCCTCTCGCACGGTGAATCTCCTCTCCAGGGATATTCAAGTATTGATGGAATCCACTTCTACATCCCTTCCTTCAGGAGGAACTGACACCCCCTGCTGGTAACATCTGCTATTGTAAAGCCAGACTGTGAACTGTCTCCTTCTGTCTCCATTGGACCTGCCTCTGGTCTAACTGTCTCTATTGCAGCTGCCTCTAGTCCAGCTGTCTCTATTGCAGCTGCCTCTAGCCCCGATGTCTGTATTGCAGGTGCCTCTAGTCCAGCTGTCTCTATTGCAGCTGCCTCTAGTCCAGCCATCTTTATTGCAGCTGCCTCTAGTACAGCTGTCTCTATTGCAGCTGCCGCGAGTACAGCTGTCTCTATTGCAGCTGCCTTTAGTCCCGCTGTCTATATTGCAGCTGCCTCTAGTACGGCTTTCTCTATTGCAGCTGCCTCTAGTTCCGCTGTCTCTATTGCAGCTGCCTCTAGTCCAGCTGTCTCTATTGCAGCTGCCTCTAGTCCAACTGTCTCTATTGCAGCTGCCTCTAGTCCAGCCATCTTTATTGCAGCTGCCTCTAGTACAACTGTCTCTATTGCAACTGCCTTGAGTACAGCTGTCTCTATTGTAGCTGCCTCTAGTCCTGCTGTCTCTATTGCAGCTGCCTCTAGTACAGCTGTCTCTATTGAAACTGCTTTGAGTACAGCTGTCTCTATTGTAGCTGCCTCTAGTCCCGCTGTCTCTATTGCAGCTGCCTCTAGTCAGCTGTCTCTATTGCAGCTGCCTCTAGTACAGCTGTCTCTATTGAAACTGCCTCTAGTACATCTGTCTCTATTGCAGCTGCCTCTAGTCCCAGTGTCTCTATTGCAGCTGTCTCTATTGCAGCTGCCTCTAGTTCCGGTGTCACTATTCCAGCTGCCTCTAGCCCCGCTGTCTCTATTGCAGCTGCCTCTAGTCCAGCTGTCTCTATTGCAGCTGCCTCTAGCCCCGCTGTCTCTATTGCAGCTGCCTCTAGTCCAGCTGTCTCTATTGCAGCTGCATCTAGTACAACTGTCTCTATTGCAGCTGCCTCTAGTACAGCTGTCTTTATTGCAGCTGCCTCTAGTCCTGCTGTCTCTATTGCAGCTTCCTCTAGTCCCGCTGTCTCTATTGCAGCTGCCTCTAGCCCCGCTGTCTCGATTGCAGCTGCCTCTAGTCCAGCTGTCTCTATTGCAGCTGCCTCTAGCCCCGCTGTCTCTATTGCAGCTGCCACTAGTCCCGCTGTCTCTATTGCAGCTGCCTCTAGTCCAGCTGTCTCTATTGCAGCTGCCTCTAGTCCAGCTGTCTTTATTGCAGCTGCCTCTAGTACAACTGTCTCTATTGCAGCTGCCTCTAGTACAGCTGTCTCTATTGCAGCTGCCTCTAGTCCCACTGTCTCTATTGCAGCTGCCTCTAGTACAGCTGTCTCTATTGCAGCTGCCTCTAGTCAGCTGTCTCTATTGCAGCTGCTTCTATTACAGCTGTCTCTGCTGAAACTGCCTCTAGTACAGCTGTCTCTATTGCAGCTGCCTCTAGTCCCGGTGTCTCTATTGCAGCTGCCTCTAGTACAGCTGTCTCGATTGCAGATGCCTCTAGTCCCGGTGTCTCTATTGCAGCTGCCTCTAGTCCCGGTGTCACTATTCCAGCTGCATCTAGCCCCGCTGTCTCTATTGCAGCTGCCTCTAGTCCAGCTATCTCTATTGCAGCTGCCTCTAGTACAGCTGTCTCTATTGCAGCTGCCTCTAGTCCCGCTGTCTCTATTGCAGCTGCCTCTAGTCAGCTGTCTCTATTGCAGCTGCTTCTATTACAGCTGTCTCTGCTGAAACTGCCTCTAGTACAGCTGTCTCTATTGCAGCTACCTCTAGTCCCGGTGTCTCTATTGCAGCTGCCTCTAGTACAGCTGTCTCGATTGCAGATGCCTCTAGTCCCGGTGTCTCTATTGCAGCTGCCTCTAGTCCCGGTGTCACTATTCCAGCTGCCTCTAGCCCCGCTGTCTCTATTGCAGCTGCCTCTAGTACAGCTGTCTCTATTGTAGCTGCCTCTAGTCCCGCTGTCTCTATTGCAGCTGCCTCTAGTACGGATGTCTCTATTGCAGCTTCCTCTAGTACAGCTATCTCTATTGCAGCTGCCTCTAGTACAGCTGTCTATATTGCTGCTGGCTCTAGTCCCGGTGTCTCTATTGCAGCTGTCTCTAGATCCACTGTCTCTAGTGCAGCTTTTTCAGGTCCATCTATGTCTATTGCAGCGGTCTCTAGTCCATCTGTCTCTATTGCGGATGTCTCTAGATCTGTTGTCTTTGTTGCAGTTGCCTCTAGTCCAGCTGTCTCTCGCTGCTGCCTCTCGTTCAGCTGTGTTTATTACTGCTGCCTCTTGTTCAGCTGTCGCTACTGCAGCTGCCTCTAGTACAGCTGTCTCTATTGCAGGTGCATGTGGTTCAGCTGTCTCGATTGCTGCTATCTCTAGTCCAGCTGTCTCTATTGCTGCTATCTCCAGTCCAGCTGTCTCTATTGCATATGTCTCTACATCAGCTGTCTTTTTTGCAGCTGCTTCTAGTCCTGCTGTCTCTATTGCAGCTGCCTCCAGTTACGCGGTGTGTTTTCCAGCTGCCTCTAGTCCCACTGTCTTTATTGCAGCTGCCACTAGTCTCGCTGTCTCTATTGCAGCTGCCTCTAGTCCGGCTGTCTCTATTGCAGCTGCCTCTAGTCCAGCTGTCTCTATTGCAGCTTCCTCTAGTCCCGCTATCTCTATTGCAGCTGCCTCTAGTTCAGCTGTCTCTATTGCAGCTGCCTCTAGTCTCGCGGTCTCTATTGCAGCTGCCTCTGGTTCTGCGGTGTCTTTTGCAGCTGCCTCTAGTCCAGCTGTCTCTATTGCAGCTGCCTCTAGAACGGCTGTCCCTATTGCAGCTGCCTCTAGTACAGCTGTCTTTATTGCAGCTGCCTCTAGTACGGCTGTCTCTATTGCAGCTGCCTCTAGTCAGCTGTCTCTATTGCAGCTGCTTCTAGTACAGCTGTCTCTACTGAAACTGCCTCTAGTACAGCTGTCTCTATTGCAGCTGCCTCTAGTCCCGGTGTCTCTATTGCAGCTGCCTCTAGTCCAGCTGTCTCGATTGCAGCTGCCTCTAGTCCAGGTGTCTCTATTGCAGCTGTCTCTATTGCAGCTGCCTCTAGTCCGGGTGTCACTATTCCAGCTGCCTCTATCCCCGCTGTCTCTATTGCAGCTGCCTCTAGTCCAGCTATCTCTATTGCAGCTGCCTCTAGTACAACTGTCTCTATTGCAGCTGCCTCTGGTACGGCTGTCTCTATTGCAGCTGCCTCTAGTACAGCTGTCTATATTGCTGCTGGCTCTAGTCCCGGTGTCTCTATTGCAGCTGTCTCTATTGCAGATGTCTCTAGATCCACTGTCTCTAGTGCAGCTTTTTCAGGTCCATCTATGTCTATTGTAGCGGTCTCTAGTCCATCTGTCTCTATTGCGGATGTCTCTAGATCTGTTGTCTTTGTTGCAGTTGCCTCTAGTCCAGCTGTGTTTATTACTGCTGCCTCTTGTTCAGCTGTCGCTACTGCAGCTGCCTCTAGTACAGCTGTCTCCATTGCAGCTGCCTCTAGTACAACTGTCTCTATTGCAGGTGCCTCTAGTACAGCTGTCTCTATTGCAGCAGCCTTTAGTTCAGCTGTCTCTATTGCAGGTGCCTCTAGTACAGCTGTCTCTATTGCAGCAGCCTCTAGTTCATCTGTCTCTATTGCAGCTACCTCTAGTTCAGCTTTCTCTATTGCAGATACCTCTAGTTCAGCTGTCTCTATTGCAGCTGTGTCTAGTCCAGCTGTCTCTAGTTCAGCTGTCTATTGCAGCTACTTCTAGTTTAGCTGTCTCTATTGCTGCTGCCTCTAGTTCAGCTGTCTCTATTGCAGCTGCCTCTACTGCAGCTGCCAGTGGTTCAGCTGTTTCTATTGCAGCTGCCTCTAGTCCAGCTATCTCTATTGCTGATGCCTCTTGTTCGGCTGTCTCTATTGCAGGTGACTGTGGTTCAGCTGTCTCTATTGCTGCTATCTCTAGTCAAGCTGTCTCTATTGCTGCTATCTCCAGTCCAGCTGTCTCTATTGCATATGTCTGTAGATCAGCTGTCTTTTTTGCAGCTGCCTCTAGTCCTGCTGTCTCTATTGCAGCTGCCTCTAGTACAACTGTCTCTATTGCACCTGCCTCGAGTACAGCTGTCTCTATTGCAGCTGCCTCTAGTCCCGCTGTCTCTATTGCAGCTGCCTCTAGCCCCGCTGTCTCTATTGCAGCTGTCTCTAGTCCAGCTGTCTCTATTGCAGCTGCCTCTAGCCCAGCTGTCTGTATTGCAGCTGCCTCTAGTACAACTGTCTGTATTGCAGCTGCCTCGAGTACAGCTGTCTCTATTGCAGCTGCCTCTAGTACGGCTGTCTCTATTGCAGCTGCCTCTAGTCAGCTGTCTCTATTGCAGCTGCCTCTAGTACAGCTGTCTCTATTGAAACTGCCTCTAGTACAGCTGTCTCTATTGCAGCTGCCTCTAGTCCCGGTGTCTCTATTGCAGCTGCCTCTAGTACAGCTGTCTCTATTGCAGCTGCCTCTAGTCCCGGTGTCTCTATTGCAGCTGTCTCTATTGCAGCTGCCTCTAGTCCCGGTGTCTCTATTGCAGCTGTCTCTATTGCAGCTGCCTCTAGTCCCGGTGTCACTATTCCAGGTGCCTCTAGCCCCGCTGTCTCTATTGCAGCTGCCTCTAGTCCAACTGTCTCTATTGCAGCTGCCTCTAGTACAACTGTCTCTATTGCAGCTGCCTCTAGCACAGCGGTCTCTATTGCAGCTGCCTCTAGTCCCACTGTCTCTATTGCAGCTGCCTCTAGTACGACTGTCTCTATTGCAGCTGCCTCTAGTACAGCTATCTCTATAGCAGCTGCCTCTAGTACAGCTGTCTATATTGCTGCTGGCTCTAGTCCCGGTGTCTCTATTGCAGCTGTCTCTATTGCAGCTGTCTCTATTGCAGCTTCCTCTAGTACAGCTGTCTCTATTGCAGATGTCTCTAGATCCACTGTCTCTAGTGCAGCTTTTTCAGGTCCATCTATGTCTATTGCAGCGGTCTCTAGTCCACCTGTCTCTATTGTGGATGTCTCTAGATCCGTTGTCTTTGTTGCAGTTGCCTCTAGTCCAGCTGTCTCTGGCTGCTGCCTCTAGTTCAGCTGTGTTTATTACTGCTGCCTCTTGTTCAGCTGTCGCTACTGCAGCTGCCTCTAGTACAGCTGTCTCCATTGCAGCTGCCTCTAGTACAACTGTGTCTATTGCAGCTGCCTCTAGTACAACTGTCTCTATTGCAGGTGCCTCTAGCACAGCGGTCTCTATTGCAGCTGCCTCTAGTCCCGCTGTCTCTATTGCAGCTGCCTCTAGTACAGCTGTCTATATTGCTGCTGGCTCTAGTCCCGGTGTCTCTATTGCAGCTGTCTCTATTGCAGCTTCCTCTATTGCAGCTGTCTCTATTGCAGCTGCCTCTAGTCCCGGTGTCTCTATTGCAGCTGCCTCTAGTACAGCTGTCTCTATTGCAGCTGCCTCTAGTCCCGGTGTCTCTATTGCAGCTGTCTCTATTGCAGCTGCCTCTAGTCCCGGTGTCTCTATTGCAGCTGTCTCTATTGCAGCTGCCTCTAGTCCCGGTGTCACTATTCCAGGTGCCTCTAGCCCCGCTGTCTCTATTGCAGCTGCCTCTAGTCCAACTGTCTCTATTGCAGCTGCCTCTAGTACAACTGTCTCTATTGCAGCTGCCTCTAGCACAGCGGTCTCTATTGCAGCTGCCTCTAGTCCCACTGTCTCTATTGCAGCTGCCTCTAGTACGACTGTCTCTATTGCAGCTGCCTCTAGTACAGCTATCTCTATAGCAGCTGCCTCTAGTACAGCTGTCTATATTGCTGCTGGCTCTAGTCCCGGTGTCTCTATTGCAGCTGTCTCTATTGCAGCTGTCTCTATTGCAGCTTCCTCTAGTACAGCTGTCTCTATTGCAGATGTCTCTAGATCCACTGTCTCTAGTGCAGCTTTTTCAGGTCCATCTATGTCTATTGCAGCGGTCTCTAGTCCACCTGTCTCTATTGTGGATGTCTCTAGATCCGTTGTCTTTGTTGCAGTTGCCTCTAGTCCAGCTGTCTCTGGCTGCTGCCTCTAGTTCAGCTGTGTTTATTACTGCTGCCTCTTGTTCAGCTGTCGCTACTGCAGCTGCCTCTAGTACAGCTGTCTCCATTGCAGCTGCCTCTAGTACAACTGTGTCTATTGCAGCTGCCTCTAGCACAGCGGTCTCTATTGCAGCTGCCTCTAGTCCCGCTGTCTCTATTGCAGCTGCCTCTAGTACAGCTGTCTATATTGCTGCTGGCTCTAGTCCCGGTGTCTCTATTGCAGCTGTCTCTATTGCAGCTTCCTCTATTGCAGCTGTCTCTATTGCAGCTGCCTCTAGTCCCGGTGTCTCTATTGCAGCTGCCTCTAGTACAGCTGTCTCTATTGCAGCTGCCTCTAGTCCCGGTGTCTCTATTGCAGCTGTCTCTATTGCAGCTGCCTCTAGTCCCGGTGTCTCTATTGCAGCTGTCTCTATTGCAGCTGCCTCTAGTCCCGGTGTCACTATTCCAGGTGCCTCTAGCCCCGCTGTCTCTATTGCAGCTGCCTCTAGTCCAACTGTCTCTATTGCAGCTGCCTCTAGTACAGCTGTCTCCATTGCAGCTGCCTCTAGTACAGCTGTCTCCATTGCAGCTGCCTCTAGTACAACTGTGTCTATTGCAGCTGCCTCTAGTACAACTGTCTCTATTGCAGGTGCCTCTAGCACAGCGGTCTCTATTGCAGCTGCCTCTAGTCCCGCTGTCTCTATTGCAGCTGCCTCTAGTACAGCTGTCTATATTGCTGCTGGCTCTAGTCCCGGTGTCTCTATTGCAGCTGTCTCTATTGCAGCTTCCTCTATTGCAGCTGTCTCTATTGCAGATGTCTCTAGATCCACTGTCTCTAGTGCAGCTTTTTCAGGTCCATCTATGTCTATTGTAGCGGTCTCTAGTCCATCTGTCTCTATTGCGGATGACTCTAGATCTGTTGTCTTTGTTGCAGTTGCCTCTAGTCCAGCTGTCTCTTGCTGCTGCCTCTTGTTCAGCTGTTGCTACTGCAGCTGCCTCTAATACAGCTGTCTCTATTGCAGCAGCCTTTAGTTCAGCTGTCTCTATTGCCACTGCCTCTAGTTCATCTGTCTCTATTGCAGCTACCTCTAGTTCAGCTGTCTCTATTGCAGATACCTCTAGTTCAGCTGTCTCTATTGCAGCTATCTCTAGCCCAGCCGTCTCTATTACTGCTATATCTAGTCCAGCTGTGTCTATTGCAGATGTCTCTAGATTCGCTGTGTCTATTGCAGTTTTCTCTAGTCAACCTGTCTCTACTGCAGCTGCCTCTATTCCAGCTGTCTCTACTGCAGTTGCCTCTAGCCCAGCTGTCTCTATTGCAGAAATTTCTAGTTCTGCTGTCTCTATTGCAGCTGTCTCTAGTCTATCTGTCTCTATTGCTGCTATATCTAGTCTAGCTGTCTCTATTGCAGAAGTTTCTTGTTCTGATGTCTCTATTGCAGCTGTCTCTACTGCAGCTGTCTCTAGTTAACCTGTCTTTATTGTAGTTGTCTCTAGTTCAGCTGTCTCTATTACACCGGTCTCTTGTTCAGATATCTTTATTGCAGATGTCTCTAGATCCGCTGTCTCTATTGCAGTTGCCTCTAGTCCAGCTGTCTCTATTGCAGCTGTCTCTAGTCCAGCTGTCTTTATGGCAGATGTCTCTTGTCCATCTGTCTCTATTGCTGCTATCTCTAGTCCAGCAGTCTCTATTGTAGACATTTCTTGTTCACCTGTCTCTATTGCAGCTGTCTCTAGTTCAGTTGTCTCTTACACCTGTCTCTTGTTCAGCTGTCTTTACTCCAGCTGTCTCTATTGCAGCTGCCTCTATTCCAGCTGTATCTACTGCAGCTGCCTCTAGCCCAGCTGTTTCTTTTGCAGCTGTCTCTAGTGTATCTGTCTCTATTGCTGCTATCTCTAGTCCAGCTTTCTCTATTGCAGAAGTTTCTAGTTCTGCTGTCTCTACTGCAGCTGTCTCTAGTTCGCCTGTCTCTATTGCAGCTGTCTATAGTCCAGCTGTCTCTATTGCAGCTGCCTTTAGCCTAGCTGTCTCTATTGCTGCTTCCTCTAGTCCTGCTGTCTCTACTGCAGCTGCCTCTAGCCCCGCTGTCTCTATTGCTGCTATATCTAGTCCAGCTCTCCAATTGCAGACATTTCTAGTTCTGCTGTCTCTATTGCAGCTGTCTCTCGTTCACCTGTCTCTAGTGCAGCTGCCTCTAGTCCCGCTGTCTCTATTGCAGCTGTCTCTAGTCCATCTGTCTCTATTGCTGCTTCTTCTAGTCTATGCGTTTCTATTGCAGCTGCATCTAGTCCAGCCGTCTCTTTTGCAGCTCCATAACAAGAAGGCGTCTCTCAGTGAGTGAGTTTAGGGCTCCATCTCTGTTAGTGGGCTCATCACCCCACAGACCCAGTGTTGGGTCATCTTCTTATGTTCACTCCTTGTCACAAATCTTGAAAGGGGGGTAGCCTAGAACTTTGCTTTCCTGTTAAAATGTATAATTTCCTTTTTCTAGATGGTGAACATTTTCAATTTTCAATTCCAGGAAATCGGCAAAGAGAAAGTTGTACTTTTTTTTTTAATTTGAGGAAATGAACCCTCCGCCACTTCCAGAGACACATTGGGAAGCAGGCAGCACATTTAGGAGGCAGAGAGCAGTCAGTGTGACAGCAGTGCGTGGCCGCGTCACGCCCATGCGCATGCTCTGTACTCTGCATTACTGATAGCAGCTCACTCACCTTGGTGCCCTGGGAGGTGTTGGGAAGGGTGTCTGTGAAAAGAAAAACTGCAAAAACCTCTTTTCCAAAAAAGAAGCTACAAATATGCAGAGAGCAAATACCTCGACCGTGGAAAAATATTGACTACAAAAATTACCATCTGTTTTTAGTTCTTAAGTCCCGATAAAACGATTTCCTACTTTGTTTCTTGGTTAATTTCTTATTTTAACTCCAGCCACAGCACCCGGGGGACTTCAGGGGCTTTCAGTTGACATGTCTTGTAGGTTGTATTTTTTGTAAGGATTGCCTGCTTGTTGAAGGCTGTATTTTCGCCAAAGATATGTTGCTCTCTGTTTTCAAACACTGCCTTTGAGGAGACACTGACAGTCCGAGGATAGATGTCTCGCAGAGCAGTTTGTACCCTCTCAAGCCTCTTTGACTCTTCCAATGAGAGACCTTCCAATGAGAGACTGCTTCTGCAGGCCCCAGTTCTACCCCTGCAAGGTGAGGAGTCAAGCTCTTAGCCCATTGGCCATTACTCTGATTTGAAAAATGACAGCGTTTGCAATTATTTTAGTGATGGCAGCCCCTGGAAGCCCACACGGGTGACAAGTAGCACTCTACAAATCTACAAATTGACTGCATTCATGGATTTAGTAAAGGGTTCCTGAGCGGAATTGACATACATGACACACAGTACATCTCCTACCATGGGTATCTCATAAAGGCCGGTAGGGTTGGAGACCAGAGGATCACACCTAAGGCTGCACTGATTCCTCCTCATTGCTCCTGGACTCTTAGTTAGGGAAGAGATGTGGCGCTGCAGCCAGGACGACTGACACCGGACGCTGGGGCTCACGGTTCGATCACCGGCGGCAGATTAGCCCAGCACCATGTGACTCTGGGCAATAGCTCGCTTAATCTTCCCGACGGCCCCCAGCGCCGTGATGCCTCCGGGTAGCTGTACGCTTTACAAATACTGGATTTACATTAACATTTTAGTTACACAGTTCTGTTAGCTCCCTCCCCTTCGGATGAGCTCCTATGTTCTACCGCCGCTCCTCAGAGTGCTTGTCCACAGAGCCGACCGGTGCAAACTTAAGACTTTAGCTGCCGGACCTCTGGTGTTGCCAGACACATCTGCAAGTGCATGGGTCCTTGTACTGGGCAGAGATTTGAAGGCCGCCTTGTGCAGCTTATTGCATCACCTTCCAAACACTGAGTGTGACTCCGGCCAACTGGAGTGTCCGTTCAGATCAGTGCTAAACCCCATGTGAATCAGGGTACCACCACGAACCCCAAGAAAAGGCCAACCGAGAACAACAGATTGTTTAGGTTTTATTTATGGCTCCATGTACTAGAGGCCTGCCTAAACTGCGGCGGGAATGGCCCTTGCCTACTGCCCAACGTTGTCTACTTACGTTTATTTGAGATATGTGGCGCGTCATCATAGGAACGTAGGCGCCTGGTTGGGGCATGAAACTTCATCATCGAAGCCCAGTGGCAAGGGGCAAAGTTGACCAAAATTTAGTATTTTACCCAGTCCACAACCAGGACCCGGTGTAAACTATGAAATATCGGGTTGGTGTGCTCCCAACAGATAAAACTACCCTTGCAGGGGCATTTTGATTTCTTTAAAGCCTGCCAAGGACCTACCAGGGTGTTCCCATAAAAGTAAGCTATAGGGTTCCAGTCACGCGTCAATAATGACATATTCCAGGGTTTTCCTGTTGTTCTCAGATAGAAGTGGCTACAGTCTTGCTAGAACACATATGTAGTACGCAAAACCTCTAGGAAGGGTATGGACATTATCTTCCACCTTCAGTTGGTTGTCTAGAACCACACCCTAGGACATAGCCCTGTTTCTTAAATTAGCGTCAGCGTTCCCTACAGTCACGAGTTTGTGCGCGTCAAACAGTGAATTCACTGCCGTCATTGTTTCCACCAGAGTTTGCTAGAATTGAAAGCTAACCTGCCATATTTCATCAGTTTTGGGGTTTTAGTAATCAGTCTTGGTCACCACTCAAAGGTAGAAACAATTGTCAGTTATTTGGTAAATATATAGAATCTTGCACCACATTAAGGTCAAAGGTCATTTAATGCCTTCTTCTAGATGTTGAAAACTACAGGCAACAAGGGGAACTCCTGTGTACCCCCAGAAATAGGTCTGAACAGTTGATGCACCCCCCTGACTCTTGTGACCAGACAACCAATCTGGAGATGACAGAGAAGAGTCGACTGCTCAACGTGTCAATAGCGGCTGAAAGGTCCGGGGGCAGCAGCAGCGTTGATGAATCTTCGTCCTCTACGCTATGCAATCCTTTTCTCACATGGAGCGTGGCCATCTCTGTTCTTACCAGGATGAATCCCAGAATGTGGCTCACCAGTAGATTACACTTCTCCAGATGTGCTGATAACTGCTGAGTTACATATTTTTCCAAAATCTTTTTGAGAAACAGGGCTATACCTGGGTCTTAATTTGGCTTTTTTTTCATCAACCAGGTCACCAGCGATTCTTTCATGAGATCTAGAGCGAAGCCTTCGGTATGGTTGATATATTGATAATCATGGCAGCAATAAGCAATAATAGGCGAAAACTTGAAAACTTTCTGTTGCCATTGTGAGGGTCAAAGTCAGCTGGACGCGAGTAATATTCCTAGCTCAGGTGATGGACTCTATTGTGGTTGAGGGTATTTTAACCGGAGAGGAAGGCGGGGCACTGGGCTGTTCAGTTGACAAACAAAGGGAATCAGCCCTACTTCTTCTACTTGAGTTACATTTTTTTCCCAAATCGTCCTAATTTTAACTACAACAAAATCCTGAATGTCAGTCACTGATAGTCCGTCTTTAAGGGATTTTGTGGCTGCAGGAGAGACGTGGACCTCAGAAGCGTCTTGGAAGATTTCTATGCAGGGCAGCTGTTTTCTGTTTCAATTCTAATATATAAATATGCAGATTTAGCGTCTTCTGTACTACTCTATACTACATTCTGATTAGGTTAACATTTTGCTTTTTCATCGATGATCAAGATTTCTGCCTCTTGATATTGGAGGAGAGTACCCGAGATTTGAATAAACGCAGATCTTCAGATCACCAAAACTGAGATGGATAAGATGCCACCATTTCCAGTAAATCTAGAATTTGCCCAAATCCATGTATGCTCTAAACTCATTGGGAACTTGAATTCTAACATGATTCAATTGCCCAATGTTTATGGTGGTCTACAGGGCTGGATGAAGGGCAATTGTTAAAAACACAAAGACCTGGGTTCTTTGAACTTATTTCAAGCTGCTATTTGCAAAACTCATCGGAATAGTTTTCTGAAGAGGCCAGGAAGATTGAAAGCTGTTTGAGGTTTGGTGGACAGGTGAATTGTAGGTTGTCCAAGGTGCCCTTCCTCTTCAACTCTGCTCATGATCATTCATTGGATAGCCTCACTTTGTCTAAGATATCAGTTAAGGGTATTGAATCTGGACTTAGAACTCAATGAAAACACCACACATTTGTGTTCCAGCAATTTTTGGGACAATGCCTTTTCCAAGAAGGTCATTAAAAAGTCCTTCTTAAAATCCTCTATGATGATCACACTGTGCTGCATTGAAAACAGCTTTTTATGATTGTAGATTTTCCTAGTAGAGTTGGTAATGTTAGTCAACACTCTCGCAAGATAATGTACTTCTATTTCTGTACTCGGTTCATGCACTTTGCAAAGCGGACCACTGTGCTTTGGTGTCTTACCGAGAATATCATTTGATATATAATTGATTTGGATACACTCCCCTGTGAGGCTTTTCACCGACAGTCAATCTTAACTAATTGATTTAAATTTGGGGCTGCGCATTGCAGTTAATCAGTGAATGCGCGTCTGTCACAAGGACATTGAAATTGCGAAAACACCTTTTGTGTTGCTTGCTCTAATTGCGTCGCTGTTGTACGAATGCGAGACAGCGTCATTTGAAACAATGCTCTCGGGGGTAGGGCTGGAGGGGGTTCTTGCTACAGCAACACTAGCTTTAGAAAGTCACTGTCAATTATATTCCAACACAGACTTTATTTGAATCCGCAATCTGCAAGAAATGTTAAAATGGGCTAATGTTGTGGAACATGTGCCTGCTATTGTAAGGCATGACTCGCATGAGGCGTGATTGGGCCTTAAAGTGGGGTGTATGATGGAACCTCGCATGCATTTACCACACCTGCCTTTACAACGCAGTCACTACCCCAACTGCAGCATCACCACACATTTCCTTACCCCGCAAGTCATTAAAACGCCTTAGTGGGCGCTGGACTTTGAAATAGTATAATTTACTATTCCAACACCAGTCTACGCAACAGTGGGGAAGGTGTTGGACCTAAAATCCAACACCAGTCCAACAGCGTGCCCCCTAAAGCAAGTCGTTGTAATGACTTGCGGGGTAAAGGAACACGTGGTAACGCCACAGTTGGGGTAGTGACTGTGTTGTAAAGGTAGGTTGTGGTTCTGAATGCGGGGTAAAGGATGTTTCCCTTAAAATGTGGAGTGATTGCTGGAAAAAATTAGCACTTTCATTCAGTGCATTTTTTCATAAATCATCAAACACCCTAAATTCTGCAGATTCCACAAGTCCCTTCATGAAATTCACAAACAGGCATTGGCAATTCCATCCACCAACATCATAAGACTACTAACATTCTCAGACCCACACGTCATGCTCAATGTCTGGAAACATGGGATGCAGAAACCTTTTTATATGGCATCCTTTGATATGGCCGAGCGGGAGACGGGTATGTCAGAGCAACGCAGACATCCGATACAGTCTCTCCCTCCTTCCTCACCCTATACGTAAATAATTCTTGTGTTTACTCCATCAGTCCACGGAATGTCACAGGTCATCTCCTATTTCTCCTTTAAGGCACCCAACCTTACAAATTCATATTTATTTTCTATAACATGAAATCAATGTTTCTCTGCTGGAAAGGTTGAGTTTGCTCCCACCTTCTGGTACGAGCCCTTGTACCGTATTGCATTGTGTATTTGTATCTTCAGTGAAGTCATCAATGATGTAAGCTGAGTTGTCATTTACCTTGTCATTGAACATGTCAAGAGTGATGCAATATGTGAGGTTATAAACAGTGCATCACATGGGTGCAAGTTATTTTTGGTTCTCTAAATTACAGCTGGCAAATTAAAGTGGCTTTTTGTTTTTTGAACATTAATTTTTGTCTCATTTCAACACCTGACTAACGTCATTTGAACTTTTGTATTTTTCAGGGAATTTCTGATTTAAAAAAAAAATATGGTAATAACTTATTACAATACCTAATTATAACATCACTTCAACCTTTGTTTTTTATTGAATATCTTTGTTTTTTGCTCATATTCTAAGTTGCACCTCTGCCTGTGGTAACTCCTCGGTGTACCTGAGCCCATGCTCGCACAAACACCTAATCACCACTGCACACAACCTACCGCAATGTGCAGCCAGGGGTTAGCCAAAGGGTATGACCTCTGGCCAGCCTCTGCGTGCAAACCCCCGAAGCGCATGGCCAGTCCCCCAGCCCGCTGCACACCGATTTCAGCTATATGCAGGGGGTTGACCAGACACTTGTAACTTTAAAAAAATGTTTATTATGTTTCTTTTGGTACCACATTTCTGGGTTGGAACTGTAGTACCACAAAGGAGGACCTTTCTGGGCACAATGGATCTGGCTGCTTGAACCATGGTTCCGGGGACTAAAAATTTTTAAAAATTTGAACTAAGAGATAATGTATTTGGGACCACATCCATATGGGCCTAGGCTGCCCCCTTAATCGCCCTTTTTTAGGGGACTCAAAGACCTTGGCCCCAAGTTTTCTAATGGCTGCAGCATCATTTTCTCCAAAGTTGCAGTCAACCAATCAGATCGTGTTGGTACCAAGGGTCCTTCCGCAGATCCAAGTCTGGCGGAAGTAAAAGTTCCCGCACTCAATCAGAAGCAGCTATTCTTATAAATGTTGGTACTGCAGGAGTACCACGGTACATCCGTGAAACTCAAAGTTCCAGTTATCTTAAACTTCTTCAAGGGGTTAACCATTCATCCCCAATGCCCCTCTTTAAACGCTAATTTCTCAAAAATTGCAGAAGAGATTTACAAGATGCTTTGATGCTGTTTGAGTTATTTGGCTTTCGAAGCCCCCATCTGGTCGGTGTGAAGGTAGGTGGTGTTGGCATGCCCTGAAATCGGCCCACTGGTCTAGTTGGACAGAGTTGTGGGATTGGTGTAGGAGCTGTTGAACGTCTGTCTGTTGAAGGAGGTGAAAGGTGTTCAGCTCAGAGGGATTTAGGTTGGTTTTATGGGCAGCTTTGAGTGCAGTTGGAGACACCATAATGTCCATTAAAAGGCAAATCCGCTTTATATTACATTTGTGTGATGCGTCCTGTTTCAAGAGTCCGGCTGAGTGTTGGGTGATCTGTGGACCAGCGTAATGAGGCATACAAGGAGTGCTTTTAAAATTCTCCAAAGACTCATATCATTAAATATTAAGATCTTGAGAGGAAACAGAACATAAAGGTCAAGAATGTTAACACAAACTGAGTCAACAAAGAGGAAGGATTTCCTTTCTGACTCTTCTGGGTAGAACTGCTGGCACAACTCACCCGCGTTGTCAGTGGAGATCACACCGTCCCCTTCAGAAGTCACCGCACTGCCCAGATTGGCTCCATGTGCCTAGGCAGAGGAAAAAGAAGAAAGACTATCACGTACTCGTGCTGTCTTCCATCTTCATGGATTATTAATGGTCAAGGCGAGCTTTGAGTCAGGGAACGCTTGCGGAAGGAGCCGGGACATCGGAGTCACTTTGTAGTCTGAGCTCTTTGAGGTGTCTTCTTATGCAGGGTGACTACGACAGACATTTCCCAAGAAAATGATCAGCACTGGACTTACACTTCAGAGCTACAAGTTGAATTGGGCAAACTGAATGAGGTCAAGCAAGTATCTAGGCTTTCATGAGGTTTGATGAACGTTAAATCATTTTTTAGGTTCGGATTTGAAGGCGCTCGACTCCCGACACTTCCCTCCCAGGTTAGAATGTGAGAGCGAGCCATTGACCAGATGTACTAACCCCATCAGGAGACCTCAGTCCCTCGATTTGCTTTCCCAGGTGGGAAGCATTTTGTTTTTTTGCAGCCTTGGTCTATTGAAGGGGCAGGTGCTGCTTTAAACAACTGTTTAGCATAGGGAAGATATTGGGTCGAGAAGGCAGCTGCTCTCTGAGCATCTGCCCACTGCCCCCAAGGCCGCCCAACGTGATTTTCAAAGCAAAGGTTGTCCCATGGAGACAGTTTCTCCTTTGCAAATCCGTTACCATCTCAACATTGGGTAATAATTGATCAATGGTTTTAGACCAAAACCATTGATCCATCCCTTTCTGGATTGCAAATAGGGGGCTACCCCCCCCCCCTTCGATTTACATATCCTTCAAAAACAAAAAAAAGGGATACACTCCGATGACTACGTTGGAGAACACTCACAAGGTATGGGGCCATCCGCTTTTTGTTTTTCATAAACAAACTCCCAAGTTGGTGTGCACTCTACTCAAGGACGGCAGGCATGCACCATACTTTCAGTGCCTCCATAGAAGCCGCAATGGTAGTGGCTTCAGTGAATCACAGCTGGGCTGGCAGTCACCTCTAGATATGGCGGTCCTCTGTCCATCAGGGCGGCGGAGGTAATGTCCTCTGGTCACCCTGTCATACTAAAATCCAGTCCCTTTCTCTGTCTTCACATCTTTGAAATTTCCAGATTCTCCATGACTCAGGATCGTACCCCAAAAATGACACCCCTGGACCTGATATCTGCACCTTAACTCTTTTTAAGTCATCACTGTAAAGTGCCTTTCAACCATGTTCTATCCAATAGGCTATTGCATGACGTCATCCATCGCCGCAGGGTATACAATCGGTGTGTAAATATTTCTTCAGAAAATAACAAACTAATAATATAGGTATCAGTTAAATCTGTAGCTCTTAAATTTATAATTTATCTCAAAAGTACATTTGTCATTTTTCTTTGTAATAAAACCAAAATATCTTTCGTGCTAAGTTTTGTAACCTGCCCCTTGACGGTTATCTACAAACTGGAAAAATAATTTTTGAAAAGTTGTTTACACATATTTGATTTGCTGGTATTTCGAGTGCTGTTTCCTTGGGTATTTCAGAGCCGCAAATGTATTTTAACAATAGGTAATAACTATTTACTGTAATATAATCACCATCAGTTTGCACTTATGGTTTTTCACACGTGTAATAACGACGTGCAACGCATGAATTATGTTGCACGCACCGAGGCACGCGTGTACAGTTGTGCATTTGCATCCCTCCCAGTGAAACAAACCACATTTTATCAAAAGTTGATTGCATCAGGTAAATGTTGCATTGTTAAAGGTTTGTTAGTCATCCTTGTAGTGTATGGTCAAAATAGTGACACTCTATGACTTGTAATCAGAGCCACAGGAACTATGCGATTTTGCGGCTCTGGCCTTTTCCACATAATTATGGATTTGCTGCATTTGTCACATAATTCACCATTCACTCCCATAATCTGCAGATTTTCACACAAAAAATGTTTCCAGCTCTCAAAAGGATGAAAAGTCACTAAAATCGCAGGGATACGCATTGCAGCGCAGTAAAAAGCCCCTTACAAAGGTCGACTGGTCACCTTAATGTTGCTTACTGCCACATTTGGGTGTTAAACTGGTATTAATGAGATGAAACATTTGCTCAGGCAAATTAGCGTAAACTTTGCCTTTCCTTGCCACATAATTTTGCCAGAGATGCCCTAAATACATCCCCACATCAGCTGTGGTCAAGCTGTTAAAATGAACAGCAACAGCTTCCACCCTTTGCCCTCAGTAAAGTTGGCTAACAGATCCAGCTGGCTGCCAGAAACGCCCATTGGGTGGCAGTAAATGTCTGAATTGGCTACTGCTGGGAGCGGTGGGCTGGAGCAGCCGCATTGTTGTTGGGACCAGTCTCAGGCTTAAGAAGATGTCAAATGGGATGCGTGAACCGGAAGCTATCCTCATGGTGGACTCCATGTGAGCATCCCATGTCCAGCGTCCCATCTTCCAAGTGACGTGATGGTCTCCGAGCGCGCGCACAATGGCTCCCCTTGAGAACTCAGCAGGCTTGCATGCAACTCACAAGGAAGATGGCGGCCTGGGTACAGACTTCCCAATTATTATTTTGTATTTATTTGAGTGATTTTAGGGTACTTGGGAAGGGCTTTTTTCTTAGGAATTGCAGCCCCAGGCACCATGCCCCAAGCGCACACATCTCCTTGTTTATTCATTTATTTGAGAGTTTTATATCGCACAGGATAAACACGAGGGTATCAGAGCGCTTTACAAGACACAGCATTGATAGAAGGATTCACAGTTGACATAGTGTAAAAAGAGTACGATTATAAGGAACAAGGAAACCCTAGGAGTCAGAAGGGACCGAGGGTATATACATTTTTGTAAAGGAACAATGGTCCCATTCAAGTAGAGTAAAATAGCATGCCACAATTAGTACAATGAAAAATTGGGTTTTATGTTTGAAGACAGTGCAGAAATTACTGGTAAATTACAGTAAATAGTAAGGGAGAAAAATATAAAACAGTGAGTGAGTTGGTGGCAGGGTAAGAGGAAATCAGCCGATTTCCGGTACCCAGGCAAGTGATTTAAAAGGTGACTTTTTTTGGTGCACGAAGGTAAGTGTTAACAAAAAGTCAGTAAGACATTTCATACTCCGACATTTCAATTTGCAATACAATGGAGTTTAGAAATGGTTGTCGACGACGTTTCGATCCCTTTGCGAGTGGTGGGATCTCTTCAGGACAGGAGAATGACAATTAGTTGCCTGGGGTGAAGCCTGGGGAGCGTGCGAGGATCCGGATAGAAGTGAAGGCTCGGGGTGTGTGATCGATCACCACTCGCAAAGGGATCGAAACGTCGTCGACAACCATTTATAAACTCCATTGTATATTTTTCTCCCTTACTATTTACTGTAATTTACCAGTAATTTCTGCACTGTCTTCAAACATAAAACCCAATTTTTCATTGTACTAATTGTGGCATGCTATTTTACTCTACTTAAATGGGACCATTGTTCCTTTACAAAAATAGTGTAAAAAGAGGGCATAATAACAGTGCAACATAAAATACGTATCTCAGAGAGTAACAGGTGATCCAACATTGTTGGCCGGAGGCATTGACGCAGAACTGGGCGACCATCTTGACTGGTCCTGGTAATGTGGCAAAGTCAGGGGGGCGGGTTGAGGTATTGTTTATTGTTACTTGTTTAACTTGTGATTGGGTGAACATAGTAGAAACTGTTCCTGCATAAGTGATGAGTCTTGGAAAGTGGGAACATTTAGGGGTCAGTCTGTCCTGGACCAGCCCCAGCCCCAGCTTTGGCACCTTCAAAAGTGTCACTGTAGGGAGGGCGCAGGGAGAGTCCTGCATTCCCCATTCTGGTTGTTTTTCACCTAAAGGTGGTGTAGTCGATGGTAGTTGGTGGTTGCTGTTTCTGGGGTGGTTGCCGCTACTCATTGTGCAGCTCTCATGAAGAGGAGGAGTTAAGTAGGCCAGACTGTGATCTGCGGGCTTCACGCCAATCCCTACTCCACAAACATGTGTTGTACACATACATCTTTATTTACAGTTTTATCTACCCCAAATTTTTAATTTGGCATCGTTTAGTCTCATGTGTTCTATAAAAGAAGTCCTTTAAAGGAGCCATCCGGTGAATTATGTCACAATACATCTCCCAGTTAGCAAGCGAGTTCGCTTCAAAGCACTATGTTATGTGTTTGAAGCTTTGGCGGATTCTGGTCCACTCTATCTCAGGACACTGGTGGGACCCTATTGCCCCAGTCGGACTCTCCGCTCTAGTAAACTGAATCCTGCTATGGTCCCCAGGTTTGGCAAGGTGGCCCATCCATCTGCTATTTGGACCCTAAACTGTGGAACTCTTCACCCGCCTCGTTGAGATCTTGTAAATCTCTTGGTGTGTTCTGGAAGCTCTTGAAGACGGGGCTTTTCGAGTTCTTCCTTTTTCTGTCTTCTCGATGTATCCAGTGCCGAGAAACCCTTTCGGGCTGCCATGCGCTTTACAAATTGGTATAATAAACACATCTCCAAACCCAAGCCGACGTCATCAAACAAAGCCGTGTTCTAGAATGCCGGTAGGGAGTGATCCTGGACTGGGTGATGGGAGCTGCTCCTTCCTCTACACTGGGTGGACGTTTGACCGTGTCGATGTTGAACGCACTTGGTCAATGTCATATTAGCCATATCCATTCAGCCAGTAGGTCAGCACGAGATATATATATATATATATATATATATATTCACTGAAAAAACCATAGGTTTCACACATGTTATAGTTAGCTGGACATTTTACTGATAAAAAACCAATGAAATTCCCCCGTTATAGTTACTGTAGGCAACTATAACTCACGCGACCGCAATCCTCTGCTGATGCTAATACTGTATTTAGACACTTATTTGCCCATGTCTTCTTCCATTAAATTTTAGCTATACATATATTACAAATATTTTTTTTTCATAAAGACACATATGTCATCAGCAGAGGATTACGGTCGCGTGAGTTATAGTTGCCTACAGTAACTATAACGGGGGAATTTCATTGGTTTTTTATCAGTAAAATGTCCAGCTAACTATAACATGTGTGAAACCTATGGTTTTTTCAGTGAATTTGCAAGGTTTTTTAAATGCTAATTCCTAACTATAACGTGTGTGAAGCCTATGGTTTTTTCAGTGAATTTGTAGTGTTTTTTAAATGCTAAGTTACTTTACGCCATTCGTGGCGTGCGCGCCCACTTAACGCAGTTCGTTCCATGCGCGCACCGTGCGCGCACAGTGAGCACACGGTGCGCTTCGCGCACCGCGCGCCCACTTTACGCAGTTAGTGCCGTGCACGCACGGTGGGCACGCGGTGCGCTACGTGCACCGCGTGCCCACGTTACGCTAGATGGGCCATGTACGCACGATGCACTTCGCGCACCGTGCGCACATGGAGGACATATGATGCACTTAGTTTGGAAAGGTAATATTTTAGTTTTTCATTGAGGCTATAAGCAATGCACAAATGGTGCCCTTCGGGCACCATTTGCACACGGGGTGGGGTGGGTGTGGATAATTTTTTTTTTTAGTATTTTTTTACCGTACGCGTACGGTAAGCGTAATCGGCGAAATTAGCGAAAAAATAAAAAATCCGTTTTTGGCCTTGGGGGATCTTTGGGGACTC
Organism: Triturus cristatus; assembly: GCF_964204655.1. Taxonomy (NCBI): domain Eukaryota; kingdom Metazoa; phylum Chordata; class Amphibia; order Caudata; family Salamandridae; genus Triturus; species Triturus cristatus. The sequence goes on along the minus strand of NC_140595.1, from coordinate 36,465,056 downwards.
CCTCACCATGGCTAGGTGTTTTGAAGCTGTCCAAACAGCCCCTTTACATGTTTTTGGGCTTTGTATTTTAATCCACACTCTCAGTGCGAGAGAGAAAATGGCGGCCGCCGCTTCCTGGTTTCGGCCGATTCGAATGTTTACTAAGATCTAAGAGCCAATCAGAATCGCGCTCGCGCACGCCACCGTACGCGTACGGTAAGCGTACCGTAAGCGCACCGTAAGCTGGCTCAGATATATATATTGATTTAAAGGCTATTTTCTCAGAATCTACTGAACAGATTTACACCAAACCTACAAAAGGCACTTCCTTGACCTGGGGACTACCTCTCTGCCAAATTTCATTAAATTCTGTTCAGCCGTTCGGGCTGTAGCCCTGTCTAAAGGTCCTATGGAAAAATGCATGGGAAAAACGCGTTTTGGGACCCCCCTTTTATCTCAGCCCCCGCTTGACGAATCCCCCCGAGACTTTCAGGGTAGGAGCGGAGCATAGCGCCCCACCTATTTTGAAAAATTTGCGAGGATTTGTCGACCGGCGCCAAAGTTATTCAAAATAGAATGTTGCGGATTTCCTATGGAAACGTGGTCCTAACTATAACTACCTACTGGCGACCGCCAGTAGGTAATGTATATATATATATATATATATATATATATATATATATATATATATATATATATATACACACATACATACAGATATATAAAATCGGCTTTACTTGTATAGCAGCCGCCGCGCTCCTGATCAGAGGGTGTTTTGTCGTCAAAGACCACCCAAGCTCGGTCTGAAATTATAGCATTAGTATAGAGGAATGAAGCTGAGATATATATATATATCCTCTCTGTCTCTCCCCCTCACTCTCTCTTTTTTTCCATTAATGACCACTCTTCTTCCTCTCCCCTGTCACCCCTCATCTCACTTTCATCCCTCAAGCTTCTTTGTGGTCCCCCGATGCTTCAGTAATGCACTGTGCACGCGCTGTCCTCGGCACATAAGTCTTTCAGCGCTGTCTGCCGATGGATTCGGGCACTCCGTTCGGCCTCAATGAGGTGGGCTTTTACAGACCCTGGACCACAGGACAAGTGCCCTGGGCAGCACTTAGCGCGTGCGGTCTCCAGCACAGAGAGCACATCACTGGTAAGAACCTCCTGTAATTTGCAGATGGGCGCCATTAGCAGCTCTACTGGCCGGAAGTTGGACCAGAGAGGAGGGCATTGTGTTTCCCTCCTCAGGAAACCTATACTGTCTGAATTAGCCGGATACAGGAGACATCATTTCCATCTGGGGAGTATTGCACTTAGGGTCAAGGTGGGAGGTTTAGAAACCCACCCGTGCATGGGTAACCCCCTTGGTCCACTTTTCACCCTCGAGCAGCGATTACATGGCCCGTGCAAATGAAAGAGAAGGCTCAGCTCTTACTCACTGTCTTCTACACTGAGACAAACACCCACTCCCAGAGACACTCATATTTGACAACATTTTGCCAGATGTAGTGGCAGTAAGGGTGCCAAAAGAGATCCATTTTAGGACCTAGATGAGAACTTCATGGATCTTTGGCTAACCCATTCATGAGGCTTCGAGCTAGGCACAGAGGCTGGCTGGATGGCGGGGCACCTGTTGGTGGCCCACACCCTCTGGCTTGGCTGGCCAACGCGCTGATCTTCTATGTGGTGTGACCCGCGGTGCTCAAGTGATGCCCTAAGCAGGGACAGTGGGGTAAGCAGTTCTCTGATTACTGCTTCTGTGAACATACAACTCCGTGTTTAGCTGCAGCACATGTGGTTTCTTGACTATCACGTATGTAAATGTGTCCTGGTGGCCTGCCCAGAAGAGGGATGTAAATATTGTACATGTGCCATACATTAGGACAACATTCTGTTTGTTGTCAAATTGTGTAATTATGTTCTTCAGTGTCTGCATAAGTAAACAATCTTTACTGGCCCAAAGGCATTAGAGTTCCTTATAACAGACCAAGAGTATATGACACAGTATTTTTTTCCTTTTTAGGCACTGGGAGGTGAAGTGATTTGCCCAGAATCCCAGGATGTGGAGCTGTGGTTGGGTTTCACCCTGGTTCCACAGGTTCAAAGGTCAACTGTTTTAGACCGTAAGACACACTTACTCCTTGCTAGAGTTCCAGGCCTTTCAGTGCCCTACAACCTCTTCTGTTGATGCACAGACATTGCACGTATGGGCACTAACATACAGATAGGCTTACCCACTCTACTTACGTGGAATTCATCAAGGACACACAAAAATACACCTTACCCAAATATTCGAAGAGTGTAGTTAGAGTAGTAAATTACTCTGTCCGCGAGCTTCCCGTGTATTTCTGCGACCCGTGCTTTCGTGCGGGAGCATGGGAATGCAGATACTTGTGGAATTTACAGCGATATGGTGAAGCTTAAATCCTTAAACGAAACCAGAAACTGTCAGCGCCATCTTTAAGAAACTCTGATTGGTCGTTGTAGTATCCTGTGTGTCCCCATTCCTTGAATGCATAAGTCGGTGTAGTGAATGCTGAGAGTGAGTGAAGGTGTGGAGTGGAAGCAACGAGACAGGGAAAGTAGGAGGGAGTACGGATTCCTGACCTGCTTCTGCTGTAACCCAGGGGCCTAACATGAAATAAAGAACTTACCTCCTTTCATTATGGTTCCAGACTCTTATATGAAGACCATCCCCTCCAGATAGAACAGAGATCTTTTGGTCCAAGCCCCAAACCACTGCTTGTCACATGCAGGGTCTGTGGGAAAATAGGACTGCTGCGGGGCTAGTGGGCTCTCAATATAGCCCGGGCAGTAGAGCTCCGATTGAGGAGACCCATGTCTGACCTCCTGATCGTGTATTCAGGTCCTAGTAGGGCCAACTCGGCCGGTCATCCACACAAAGTCAATTAAATCAATGCTTTATAATAAGTTTGCCAATTACAGGTGACAAGTTCAGAAGCTTTTGGCTGCTGGCTTAAGCCTTGGCATTTTATATTTTGTGCAAAAAGCTCACTAATTTTTTAAGGAGCTGGAAAAGTAGAGGATTGCACCAGTTCAAAAAGTCAGCACTAGCATATTTCTTTGAAAATGTAGATGAAACATAATTTGCAAGAGGTAAAGCATAATAATTAGGCCTGGGCAAAAATTTCGTTCCGTTCGCGGAAATTGCGATAATTTGACATTTTTGCGTTCCGCGGAGAGCGCGAAAATGTCAAAAATTCCGGTTTCCGCAGCTTGGCGATAATTTGTTTCTTGCTCGCGCTGTAAAATGATACATTCTCGCGCGCGCGCGATCGCCTTACCTGAATCCCTGCGTTCGCCGACAAGTTTTCTTGATCCGGTCGCGTTCTCCATGAGATGTTGTATTGTTTTTAGCCATTTGCGCTGTCTCGCGACAGTTCGCGCCCGCAGTGACGTCATGCATCGCGCGATCACGTCTTTCTTCTCGCGATCATGCACCGCGAGAACAACTCAAAACAAGATGGCCGCGCCCGCAAGCAACCACATGGGTAAGTTGGCGACCCGCAACCATGCAGAAAATCTCGCGAACATGCCGGAAAAAAACTTCCGCATCTTTGCGATATTTCTGCTTGTTTGCGATAATTTTAAACATTCTCGCGATAATTTGCGAAGGTTAATTCCGCAAATTCCGCCCACCCCTAATAATAATTCAAGTAGTCACAGCAACGGCTAACATGCCGAAAGCCGGCTTTAGCCACCAGGGAGCTGTTTGAAGTCCCTTTGTCAATGTTGACTCATGCGAGGGCAAAGCCATTTGTAGAACTTGATTTGAAAGGACAAATAGAAGTTCCCTGTGACTCAACTCCTGTTTAAGAGGAGGGATTGAAATAGAGATATAATAGCTGTAGTGCGGCAGGAGAAAAACAGGCCCAATCGTCCGCTTACCGCCTCTGGGTTCAGGTATTAAAAAAACACTACCATCAAAATCCTTTTTTGAGCTAAGTAATTAAATGTTATTTGTATTAATATGTGTAGAGAAATGTGTGGAGATAATTACTACTAAGTGGATTGCTGTACAGTGTTATGTGGCTGAATGTGTGTATATAAGTAATATAGTATACATCGGATTCATAACTGGTAACCGTATAATATGGTCCTGTATTTCCACCTTGTGGCTCTGATGACATCTTAAACCACTAGGCCACCAGAATCCCAGGATGTTCTCACTAACATCATCATTAAAGTAATTTGAGATGTCATCAGTGATGTCATCAATGTCATTTAACATGTCATGTGTGATGTCATAAGCAGTGTATGGTGTGGGGCGCAAGTTATAGTTAGCTCAGTAAACAATAATAGGGGAATGTCAGTGTTTTATGTGTTTTAAAACAATAGCTAATTTATTATTACAAGGCCTAACTATCACGTCACTTGAACATTGGTCACAGCTAAAGTACAGTGCTTTTTGGGATTTGGGGTAAATATTTTCATTAGCTTTTAAGGAATATATAGATATTTTAGGCTGAGGCCTTTTTGTGGAGTACCACAGTACTAGAAGCTCAAATTACTCTTTCTGATTGGCTGGCCGCAACATGAAGGGAAACGTTGCTTCCTCCATTTTGGTACTTAGTCCCCCGTATCGTGAAAAACAAAAACGAAAAGTTATAAGGGGGCAGGGTAGGGGTACTCTGACTCAATGGCCCTGGAGTCACATTTAAAAGAAATTGTTCTTTTTAGTGCCACTGCAACGCTCAGCCCAGCCACGGTTAATTTTGGCAATGTTGGTTTTTATTCTGTCATGGCCCACGGGACCCCCCTAAAAAACTGCATACACACTGGCCCTTTCAACAGGCTTTAACTGAAACTTCCAGAGTGAAAAAGTGCCCAACAGGCCCGCCCAACACTGGACCAAGGCTGGCCAAGACGCCTGGCTTTGCATAGGTGTAATTGCGGTTACTAAGTCCCTTCAGCCATCCAGGAAGTGCAAAGCATCCATCTGGGTATATTGCCTGCTTGCAGTCGGAGGGAGGGTTTAACTCGAATTCATTCAGGGGTTTACTTACCTCTCAAACACGTGTTTGCACAGGGATCAGAGTTTAGCCCTAAACTTGTAAACAGGGCCTAAGTATGAAATATATACCCAAGAACATATTTTCAAGCTGGAAACTCTTTCTACAGGCAAAGTTGGGTATACCCAGCAAACATATGCAATATGCAAAACTTCACCCACCCTTTGAAATTAACATCTTTAATATCTGCTGGATCTTTTCTGCATTTGCTTCTTTTTCTTCAGTACCAGACTGGAGAAGCGGAGAAATAAATGCCGTAGCCAGGATCCCACTATGTGGTAAAGTGGAGAAAAAGAGATTAGGCGTTGAGTCTTGAGCTGATGGGTTTACGACTAGACCAAACAACAATTACAATAAGCCACAAGGGACATGTGAGATAGACAAACGTGTATGGTAAGAATTTGTACGAAAAGGGAAAGAAATAAAAAAAATCTAAAACTGAGTAAGAAAAGTACAAGTTGGGAGATTATCATAAAGGAAACAATAAGACCAATCGACTTAGAAAAAGCCGGATACTTCAGAACATACACGGGTCTTTCTGACCGCGGGATTGTGTGAATTGATCGACTATATGATCTTTGTAGTTTGTTCGGCTGATTGATATCCACTTTGTGATACTTAGTCAATGTTATGCCTGGAAACAGAGCACATCCCCTCGTTGAGGTAGTCATTCACATAAACTGGGCACTTTAATTGTTTCTTTTACTGCCTTTTCTAATACATCTTCTTTCCTGGGCATCCATGTGGGACAATGTGATCCTGCCATCTGCAGGAAGAAGAGAGAGTCAGATGCATCAATTTTCAGAATCCTTCGCCTTGTAAATTGCATTGCCAACATTTACTGCAGAGGTTTAATGCCAGGATTTATGGTTGGTGTTGTTGGCGGACAAATCCCAAAACCCAATAAGGTACAAAATGGCCTTCCGCTCAAAACCTAGAGCGATTAATACATCATCGATGTCATCATGTGCGTCTCTGTGTGAGGTCACTTGCCTATTCGATGCTCACCATCCCGCACTCTTCAAAACGCTGGAAAATTGATGCTAAAACTTCTGACATCCGCACCCTCTGAATTTGGTGGCCAGTGATTCTGTTTCATAATGTGGGAGGTGGTGGAATTTGCTCCTGTGCTCAGTAAAATGTGCGCATGTCCATCTTAGGAGTACTAAACTTATAAAAACTTGGCTTTTCACCAGAGTTAACAGCCATCCAACGACTTTGCGGACTTTCGTCCTTGCCTTCACCCCTTCCACACAGCATCCGTAGACCAAAACATGGCTGATGGTGTGAGCTCGATACGTCTGATAACATAATATTTTCTTAGACATGCAAGTTAAAGGCGAATAATTGATCAATTTGTGGTTTTTTTCATATTTATTAAGATTACCTGCAAAAAAAGGTTACATCGCTCTGTTAAAGTATCAGACAGTATTTCACAGAAAATGTGGAGCACTGTTTTGACTTATTAGGTGAAGAGCCACAATTTCAGATATTTCCAATACGGGGAAGGGGAATTTTTGACAGTGTCAAATGCTGCAACAAGATGAGTTGGCCATCACTTCTCCTAAAAATGACTAATGTCAGATCACCTAACAGAGAAACACCACCAACTTGGTGGGCATGCTCGGCCAAAAGCTTGTCTAAAAATACTCCACTAAGTGAATTGTCTCCGTGGAAGCTATCCCTGTCCACTCCGGCAACTTTGAAGGAACTTGAAGCTGAAAAGTGGGTCAAAAGTTGCCTGTATTCTCAAAATTCAAAGATGGCTTCTATAGAAGTGGACTAATAAGAGCTGTTTTCAAGACCTAGTGCACATTTCCTGTGAATAATTAGCAATTAACAGACTTGTGTTATTCCTCTGAGATAAGTAAAGGGGCATATTTCCTTAATGAGCCTCAACGCGCCTGAGTCATAGCGAGAACAAGAAGGCGACCGGAAAAGGTTGTCGCCTTTATTTTGATTTTTTTCAGCAAGAAATTTTGATTCATCTTGACAAAGTGGCAGGTGGATGCAGCAAGAATTAAAAAAAAGTTATTTTCCACATCCACCCCTCCATAATATTTTTGCCGGAGCTATTTCTTTAGTTAGTAGCACAGGGACGACCAAGCTCCTAGGAGCTTGAAAGAGGATGCTAGTGGTAGCAGGTTTGGGGGTGCTTGTGGTCTTCTGTGTACATGAGAGATACTTGGTAGAAGAGCCCAGATTCAGAGCTCAACCAGTGTCTGGGTCGCCGCCTCAAGTTTGGATGGTGGGACCTCCCGTTCTGTATTCTACTGGGCAGTAGAGCGGTGGATTCAAATCTGTGCTTCAGGAGGTGAAGCTTACAAATTATTGGCTTTGATTGGGTGCTTGAAGGACTTCTGTCTTCTAAAGATATGTTGCTGGTGCCCTGCTGTAGAGTTCTTACGGAATATATCTTTCTCCTGGCTTCTTCTGTAGCCGAGGGCATAATTAGTTGTAGCATTAATCACTCTGACCTCTGCACACCTCCTACCCTGGTCGGTTGAGTGAAATCATTTTTTAATGTTTTGTTTTTCTGCCCCACGCACGGTGAACAGCTGGTCTGCTTTGGCTGCTCCTAGTTTTTGAAGATGTTGATGGTGGGGGTCACCAGGAGAGATGTTCAACCAGGGTTTGGTCAAGTGCGGTAGATCATCCTGTGCCATCCAAAGGTGCCTAGAGGTGGCTCAGTCGACAGTGTTGAGCTATGCATCTATGATGATCATTCAATGAAGTCCGCTTGAGGTAGTGTCTGGTTTACACACAATAGGTGGTCTAACAAAACAGCGCATCCATTAGCAATGGTGCATGTGTTGCTATCGAACCGCATCCCACCTGTGCCTTCCACAATTAGTGAGCACAGAGGATAATACTACTACTACCACTGCAACTATTACTACAACTACTAGTAGTACCATAACAACTACTACTAGAAAAACTACTACTAATACAACTATTACTACTACTACAACTACTACTACCATAACAACTACTACTAGAAAAACTACTACTAATACAACTATTACTACTACTACAACTACTACTACCATAACAACTACTACTAGAAAAACTACTACTAATACAACTATTACTACTACTACAATTACTACTACCATAACAACTACTACTAGAAAAACGACTAGTAATACAACTATTACTACTACTACAACTACTACTACCATAACAACTACTACTAGAAAAACTACTACTAATACAACTATTACTACTACAACTACTACTACCATAACAACTACTACTAGTAGAATGAATACTACTACAACTATTAGTACTACTACAATTACTATACTTACTAATACTAAGAATATTAATATGGTCTGTTCTTACTCTTATTATTAATATTAGTAATATATGTAATAGCATTATTACTCTGATTAATAGTATGTATTACTATTATTATATTATACTTAATAATAATGAATAATGTGAAATTTTTAAATAAACATTACTATTATTAATATTACTATTGTTAGCATGAGTATTTATAACATGTATTTTTGCTATATAATACCAATAATATATATTTATGTTCTTATTATTATTAGTAATATATTAAATAGCATTATTACTCCTGTTAGTAGCATTATTAGTATTATCATTATGTATTACTATTACAATATTATAAATAACAATGACAGTGAATAATATGAATAATTATATGAACAAATATTAATATTGCAATTCTTCTTCCTATTATTATTATAGGTATTATTATTATTATTGGCATTAGCAGTCTTATTTTAATTATTATTATTGGTAGTATTACTATTATAAGCATAAATATATATTACATTTATTATTTTGCTATGTAATAACAATATACAATAATAATAATAGTAATAAGCTTATATGCCGCTCCAATCCATTCTCCTGGTCTTCTAAGCGCTGCAAATAACAGATTTACCTATTACCCACTTTTCACTTGTGCGTGTCTGGATTTCCACGTGCAGAGGCAGTTGGTAAGTCTCTGCCCTTTGCCCATTTGCTGAAGCATCCTTCGCAGACATTACGTGGGTGCATAGGCAGGTGAGAAGCAGTGGTTAATTTGTGAAAAAATAAGTGCCGGGGCTCTCGTCAAGAGGCAGCTTGCACCAGCCCATTGCTCCTATTAGCGCTGACTATAACAGAACTAAGTACTAAGCATGAAACCCTACAGGTGGGGAGAGGATGTGGCGTTACGGCCAGAACTGGCGACCTTGGAGATGGGGAATCAGGTTTGAATCTCGGCGTCGGCTCAACCTCCTGTGATTCCGGGCAAATCACTTAATCTCAATGTGCCTACAAAATTGAATGTGTCCTTAATTGGTGCTCATGAATGGTTCTCCAATACCTTTGGGTCGAGTTTGCGCTATAAGCTCAGGTGTTGACAATTAAGTGCCTGTACCGAGCACTGGAAACCACCGGCTGAAATTAAGCAGGGGTGAGAAGTACCTGCCTGGAAGGGTCCCCTGTATCTGTCACGCGTCACCGCTTGGCGCTTCCGCAGTGGTTTGTCTTATCCTCCTAATAGCACCCTGCACCCACCGCACATCCCTTTCACATCTCCTCTCAGTCTCGTAATTGAAGGCTGCGCGAGCGCTGCTGAAAATGTCACCGTGTTGTCTATTAAATAAAATGTCACGGTGGCTGGCAGCATAAACTATTAACATACACTCCTACCGTCTCTAAATAATATTGTCGGTTTCTGCCCGGATTTTGCCAGGTTTGACAGGTTTCTCTTCCTTTTGAATCCCCTGTGTGTCAGAGCTTCAGAAAAAGTAGTTTTTTTTTCAATCCAAACACAGTGTCCCAAAGTGACGCTTCCCTAACTTACATGACATGCTACCTTCTAACTTTACCACAGTAAGATAGATGCATGTCAGTTACAATGCACCACAAACTGATTGGCACGTAACTACAGCTAGGAGTGGCAGGGTTCGAGAAGTGACCGACATTTCCCCTCCGGCGCCTCATTTTGAGTCCCTCGGATAATGACCGTTGCACCTGAATTGGGAGGGACACCGGGAAATTCAGACCTGCCAACTCACAAGGTGCCACTGTGTGTCACACGATATCACTCCCTTCACACGGTCACTTGTTGGTGAGCCGATATCACTCAGTGGTAGAACTAGTGAGATGGAAACTCTTGCACTAAGCGGGTTTACAGCCCTTCTTTGGAGGATGCATGTAGCCCATGTTCACTTAGAGGTGTGAAAACACTCAAGGACATCAGAGGCAGCCTCAGCAAGCTTTCGGTTTCATAGAGCGCTGGGGTATGTGGGGTCAGGGGGCAGAAGTGCCTCACAGGCAGTTCTAGGCGTGAAACACTGTTTCCCTGAAGGCCACGACCCCTCCTCACACACTGACATTTTGGACGCCCCGCCCCTACCTCACACGGTGATTTTTCTTTTAATTGGCAGAGCTGGAAATTAATACATATGGATTTCCTTGTGCCCGGGCAGTTCAAAGTGCCAGGTGGTTGTTGATGAGCCACACCTGTTCCTCAGCTCAAAGGGTGGCAGAAGGAGTACCACCCATCAGGGTGGCGGGCGACATTACCTCCTCCATTCGGACCAACTACTTTCCACCAAATTTAGAGATGACCGCCAGCCCATCACTTATCTGTCTCTGTGGTTCCCTCCAATGAACCAAAAGTTGCGTGGACGGTGGCCGTCCACCAAACGTTTTCAATTTTTTCCTGTTTTTCTCAGAGGAACAAACTCCCAAATCAGTAGTTTGTTACTGAAAAATGAAAACACTATTGAACCCTACATCCTAGGAGATCTCTTCAAAGGGGGGGGGGGGGGGTCATTATTTTATTTTTTTATCCTATACCTCACTGCCAGACGGACAGGGAAAAAAAAGACATTACATCATCCCCCCCGAGTAGGGTGGATGGTGTAATGTCCTTCCTACAATGCCCCCTACTCTGTCGATCAATCAGAGGAAATATTCCATGGAAGAAACCAATGCAGGCTCCGTTGACAAAATACTCCTAGTCTGTCTGTCTCTGAATGAGCCGGGTCGGCCGAGGGTTTGACAGGCGACGTACTCCGTCGCGTTTGTTCAAGCCGCAGTTAGTGGAGATATTTATTAGGCTACAGATACTTTCATGTTTCCAGACTCAACAAAGAATTTCTAAGTACAGAACACATTGCCATGCCATTTCCCACATTGCCTCCCCCCATATGAAGCAGCATTGCTATCCCCCTCCGGTATGTAAAAACCATGTTAGCCCTGTATTATACATTGGGCCTTAGCATGCAGAGCACCATTGCCATTCCAGTATATCATTATGTCAACGCATGCAAACCATGTTAGATGAGTATAATACATTGGGCCCCAGCACGTAGAGCACCATTGCCATTCCAGTATATCATTATCTCAACGCATGCAAACCATGTTAGCCCATTATTATACATTGAGCCCCAGCATGCAGAGCACCATTGCCATTCCAGTATCTTATTATCTCAACACATGAAAACCATGTTAGCCCAGTATTATATAGTGGCCCCAGCTTGCAGAGCACCATTCCCATTCTGATATCTCATTATCTCAATGCATGCATACCATGTTAGATGAGTATAATACATTGGGCCCCAGCACGTAGAGCACCATTGCCATTCCAGTATATCATTATCTCAACACATGCAAACCATGTTAGCCCTGTATTATACATTGGGCCTTAGCATGCAGAGCACCATTGCCAATCCAGTATCTCATTATCTCAACGCATGCATACCATGTTAGCCCATTATTATACATTGGGCCCCAGCATGCAGAGCACCATTGCCATTCCAGTATCTTATTATCTCAACGCATGCAAACCATGTTAGCCCAGTATTATATAGTGGCCCCAGCTTGCAGAGCACCATTGCCATTCAAGTATCTCATTATCTCAACACATGCAAACCATGTTAGCCCTGTATTATACATTGGGCCTTAGCATGCAGAGCACCATTGCCAATCCAGTATCTCATTATCTCAACGCATGCATACCATGTTAGCCCATTATTATACATTGGGCCCCAGCATGCAGAGCACCATTGCCATTCCAGTATCTTATTATCTCAACGCATGCAAACCATGTTAGCCCAGTATTATATAGTGGCCCCAGCTTGCAGAGCACCATTGCCATTCAAGTATCTCATTATCTCAACACATGCAAACCATGTTAGCCCTGTATTATACATTGGGCCTTAGCATGCAGAGCACCATTGCCATTCCAGTATCTCATTATCTCAATGCATGCATACCATGTTAACCCATTATTATACATTGGGCCCCAACTTGCAGAGCACCATTGCCATTCCAGTATCTCATTATCTCAATGCATGCATACCATGTTAGATGAGTATAATACATTGGGCCCCAGCACGTAGAGCACCGTTGCCATTCCAGTATATCATTATCTCAACGCATGTAAACCATGTTAGCCCATTACTATACATTGGGCCCCAGCATGCAGAGCACCATTGCCATTCCAGTATCTCATTATCTCAACGCATGCAAACCATGTTAGCCCAGTATTATATAGTGGCCCCAGCTTGCAGAGCACCATTGCCATTCAAGTATCTCATTATCTCAATGCATGCAAACCATGTTAGATGAGTATAATACATTAGGCCCCAGCACGTAGAGCACCATTGCCATTCCAGTATCTCATTATCTCAATGCATGCGAACCATGTTAGCCCATTATTATTCATTGGGCCTCAGCATGCAGGGCACCATTGCCATTCCAGTATCTCATTATCTCAACGCATGCAAACCATGTTAGCCCAGTATTATAGAGTGGCCCCAGCTTGCAGAGCACCATTGCCATTCAAGTATCTCATTATCTCAATGCATGTAAACCATGTTAGATGAGTATAATACATTAGACCCCAGCACGTAGAGCACCATTGCCATTCCAGTATCTCATTATCTCAATGCATGCAAACCATGTTAGCCCATTATTATACATTGGGCCTCAGCTTGCAGAGCACCATTGCCATTCCAGTATCTCATTATCTCAACGCATGCAAACCATGTTAACCCAGTATTATAGAGTGGCCACCAGCTTGCAGAGCACCATTGCCATTCAAGTATCTCATTATCTCAATGCATGCAAACCATGTTAACCCAGTATTATAGAGTGGCCACCAGCATACAGAGCACCATTGTCATTCCTGTATCACATTATCTCAATGCATGCAAACCATGTTAGCCCATTATTATACATTGGGCTTCAGTGTGCAGAACACCATTGAAATTCCTGTATCACATCATCTCAACGCATGCAAACCATGTTAGCCCAGTATTATAGAGTGGCCTCAGCTTGCAGAGCACCATTGCCATTCAAGTATCTCATTATCTCAAAGCATGCAAACCATGTTAACCGAGTATGATACATTGGCCCCCGCATGCAGAGTACCATTGTAGCGGCCCGTGCAGGTAAAATCGGTGGGGCGGGTGGGGGGTATTTCGAGAGACGACGGAGAAAAATTAAATAAATAATATATTTTCCCTTGTCGTTGTCTATCGAAATCCCCCCCCCCCCCACACTCGGGCCCACCGCTCTGACCTGCACATGTTGCAGCTGCTCACTACAAGCAGTAGTAAGTCAACATACAGACCCTAGGAACGAGGATGACATTTACAGCTCCTCTCGAGCAGAGGAGCCTCGGGCGGGCCTGACATGTCCCTCATGCCGTGACCATCATCATGCGGACACGCCTTTCAACCCAAGACGTGCGGTTGGTGGATTTCTACTGATACTCTTTGGACCTAATTGGTTTTCCAATTAGAGGCATTTGGCCCTGCAGGGATCCTGGGGTTTAATGAGCACAAATGATTTCTGTAACCTTTTCAGGGACTTCTCCTGCTCTAGCGGGGAGGGCACAGGAAGCTGGGCTCTGGCTTAGAAGGCTTCAAGTCACAGCCTGAGGGTGGTGAGTCCGGCACAAGACTTGCAATTATGCACCAGTCGTGAACGTTACGTGGAACTTTTCGGTCACAATCGTGCCCTTTCCGGAGTATGGTTCATGGGCAACAGAACTATTTCTAATAATGAGAGCCTTTTCTCTGCTGTCAGATGATGTGCTGAAAAGTGCACTTACTGTTCTGCTGCTAGTGTAGCTGGCCTGCTGAGAAGTGCATTTACTATTCTACTGCTAGTGTAGCAGGTCTGCAGAGAAGTGCACTTACTATTCTACTGCTAGTGTAGCAGGTCTGCTGAGAAGTGCACTTACTGTTCTAGTGGTTGTGTGGCAGGCCTGCTGAGGAGCGAATTTACTGTTTCACTGGTAGTGTAGCAGACCTGCTGAGTGATGCATTTACTGTTCTACTGCTAGTGTTGCAAGCCTGCTGAGGAGCACATTTGCTGTTCTACTGCTAGTGTAGCACGCCTGCCGAGGAGCGCATATACTGTTGCACTGCTAGTATAGCAGTCCTGCTGGGGAATGCATTTACTGTTCCACTGTTAGTCTAGCAGACCTGGCAAGAAGCACATTTACTGTTCCACTGCTAGTATAGCAGGCCTGCAGAGTGTGCATTTGCTGTTCCACTGGTAGTGGAGCAGGCCTGCTGAGAAGTGCATTTACTGTTCTACTGCTAGTGTAGAAGGCCTGCTGAGGAGTGCATTTACTGTTCCACTGCTAGTGTAGCAGGCCTGACGAGGAGTGCATTTACTGTTCCACTGCTAGTGTAGCCGGTCTGCCAAGGAGTGCGGTTACTGTTCTACTGCTAGTGTAGCAGGCCTGTGGAGGAGTGCATTTATTGTTCTACTGCTAGTATAGCAGGTCTGCCAAGGAGTGCAGTTACTGTTCTACTGCTAGTGTAGCAGGCCTGCCGAGAAGTGCATTTACTGTTCGTGTGACAGGCCTGCTAAGGAGTGCATTTACTGTTCTACTGCTAGTGTGGCAGCCCTGCTGAGAAACACATTTACTGTTCTACTGGTAGTGTAGTAGGCCGGCCGAGGAGCGCATTTACTGTTCCACTGGTAGTGTAGCAGGCCTGCTGAGGAGCGCATTTACTGTTCTACTGCTAGTGTAGCAGGCCTTCTGAGAAGTGCATTTACTGTTCTACTGCTAGTGTGGCAGGCCTGCTGAGGAGCACATTTGCTGTGCTACTGCTAGTGTAGCAGGCCTGCCGAGTAGCACATTTACTATTCCACTGGTAGTGTAGTAAGCCTGCAGAGAAGCTCATTTACTGTTCTACTGCTAGTGTGGCAGGCCTGCTGATGAGCCCGTTTACTGTACCACTGCTAGCGTAGCTGGCCTGCCGAAGTGCACATATACTGTTGTCATGCTAATGTAGTGGGCCTGTTGAGAAGCACATTTAGTGTTCCACTGCTAGGGTAGCAGGCCTGCTGAGATGTGTCCTATTACAAGTATAGCAGGGCTGCTGAGAAGTGTCCTATTAGAAGTAGAGCTGGCCTGCTGAGAAGTGTCCTATTACAACTATAACAGGGCTGCTGAGAAGTGTCCTATTACAAGTAGAATGCAAAAAGAACAATTGATGGACAGAATGCAGAACAATGTCAAACATTCACCCCAGTACAGAGATCTGGGCCTAAATCCATCGTTTTTTTGCTCACCATGCCATTCCAGTTTGGACCCAGCCATATGTAAATCAGTCTTGACCCTGCTCACCATGCCCTTCCAGTTTGAACCCAGCCATTTGCAAATCAGCCTTGACCCTGCGCCCAATAGGAACAGTCCTGCCCGAACTGCCAGGCCACGTCCTCCCTGGACTTGAAACAAGCATCCTAGGACCGGTTTCGGGCTTTCAGCCCTCATCGGCCAGGATAGCTTGACTCCAGTGGCATGGAGAGCACGGGGCCCATGTCGGTCATACCCGTCCCACTCGGGATGACAAATGCAAAAAGAACAATTGATGGACAGAATGCAGAACAATGTCATACATTCACCCCAGTACAGAGATCTGGGCCTAAATCCATTGTTGTTTTGCTCACCATAGTGGCGAAGTGAGCTAAAGGACGATGATGGATTCAATCCAGATCTGTGACTGGGGGTGAGTGTCTGATAAGTTTCAGTGCTCCGTCCATCATCTCCTTGTGTTTGCTTTGTTCGTCCCCAGAGTTGGCAGGGTGTCGCGGGACGAGTGAATGCACGAGGCAGGGTTTATGCTGCAAGGGGTTTAATTCAGGTATTTTGCACACGAAAGGAAAATATGCCACAGTTCACAGGTTCTTCACTGGAGAATTGGCTCTCCGTTCCTCTGGGGTAGCGTTGACTCTCACGGACTCTCCCGAACGGTATGAAACGACAAAAACAAAAGGAGTAGACAGCCTTAATATCAGGCGGGTTTGTGGCTACTGGGGAAGGGATAGTGAGGGAGCACCAGTACGACGGGTTGTGAAGGGGGGGACACCACCACTGAAATGCGAGTAGCGGTGACACCCACAAGGCTATGGATCCCGCCCGTTAACTGCCCTCCAGGAATGAAACACCCGCCCGTCTCCCAGGCCCCCGGAACCTGTCACGCACCTGTTGGAGCCACGAACCTCCAGGTCTGTGGCTGGGTGCTTGGCGGGGAGTGCCTCCTGGCTCCTTGCTGTCCTGTTAGGCGTCGAGGTCTTGCTCCGCAACAGTCGTCTTTCCCTCTCCGCGTTCTGCTCCTCTGGGCTTCTCCTGCGCGTCCTCTCCGCTTCCTTTCTCCTCAGCTTCCTGGTTGATAGTCCCGCCTCTAAGAAGGGGCGAATCCTGTTTGTCGTTTCCCTTGGGGGCGGGGCCTTGCCGCAGATCAGCTCCGGTGTTAAAGGGCCAACAGCCCGGGATATCCGGAATTCCAGGGTCGCCAATGGCAACCTCCGCTCCCGGAAGCTGCAAACAAGAAGAGGGTCGTGTGACAGGTGAGTCTCTGGACTGGTCCCCGGGGGCGGGAAGGGGCGAGCCCTGAGACAGGGTATGCCCAGAGGTGGGTCCCTTGCTCACTTTGCCACTGGATTCAAGCTAGCCTGGCTGATGAGGGCTGTTAGTCCGAAACCAGCCCCAGGTTGCTTGTTTCTGATCCAGGGAAGACATGGCTTGGCAGTTCGGGCTGAACTGTTCTCATGAGGCACAGGGTCGAGACTGATTTGCATATAGCTGTGTCTGAACTGGGGTGGCGAACTGAGCTAAAGAACGTTGATGGATTCAACCCAGATATGTGTGTCTGAAACGTTTCAGCGCTCCGTCCATCATCTCCTTGTGTTTGCTATTATAAGTAGAGCTGGCCTGCAGAGAATTGCCCTACTACAAGTAGAGCTGGCCCTCAGAGAAGTCTCCTGTTCGAGGTAGGGATGGCCTGCTGAGAGTGTTGTATTAGATTTACAGGAGACCTGCTTGCGTGTCCTTTGTCAAGGATAACTGGCCTGCTGAGATGTGTCATATATTGTAAGTAGAGCTGGTCTGCTGAGAAATGTTCTATATAGACCTGTGCAGGAGTGACCTATTACAAGTATAAAAGGGCTGCTGAGAACTATCATATTACAGGTATAGCTGGACCGCCGAGACGTGCCGCTTACAAGTGGCCGGCATTCATTACTAGTTATAGGTATGAACGTTGATGCTTCAGATGCAAAAAAAATCCCCGAGGGCAGTGAACTGAGTTGGTGCAACTCACCACGACACGACCCCTCGTGAACAGAAGCCCACCTCAGGCGTGAACAAAAGTGCAGGGGCAACAGGAAGCTGCGCCTGCCCAGGGAAGTGCGTGATTGGTGGTTCTGCCTTCTAGAGCCTTGGTAGTCTGTCCCGCAGGGCCGGTTTAGGGTAGTGCAACTGGTGCAGCCGCACTGGGCGCAGGTGCAAAGGTGACAGTTTCACGTGAATGTGGCCAGCAAAAAACTCGTTGTCGAGTTGCTAAGGTTACCACAGACTTTTTCAATGTTGCAGGAATAAAAATCCTGCCCAGAACCGTCCCAGCTCTCGAGAATTTCAGCAGTGCAGGGTTCAACCAGGGCTGCAATCAGCTGTTTGACTACCTTCTTTTCGCGAGTAGTAAAGCATTTAAAAGCCGCCGAACCTGCCCTTTTGTGTAGTAAGTCGAGCCCCTGAAATTGTGTCTGAGAAATTGCTTGAAGGACATCACAAAAGGAGAGAGACACGGGCCGTGCCCTCAATCAGCCGCTCTGCCTTTATTGATTGCTTCAAGTCAGATTTCATGACTGTTGCCTCTTACCTTGGTGTGATTTACAGATAACGACCTGCATTTACTGCCGGCCTGCCTCCCCCTGTCTGCAGGCCTCAGCATGCATCCCCATGTCGGCATGTGTCCATGTATCTGCACGCTTTCCCGTGTCTGCAAGCCGCCCCATGTCTGCATGCCTCAGCATGCATCCCCATGTCGGCATGTGTCCATGTATCTGCACGCTTTCCCGTGTCTGCAAGCCGCCCCATGTCTGCATGCCTCAGCATGCATCCCCATGTCGGCATGTGTCCATGTATCTGCACGCTTTCCCGTGTCTGCAAGCCGCCCCATGCATCCCCATGTCGGCATGTGTCCATGTATCTGCACGCTTTCCCGTGTCTGCAAGCCGCCCCGTGTCTGCATGCCTCAGCATGCATCCCCATGTCGGCATGTGTCCATGTATCTGCACGCTTTCCCGTGTCTGCAAGCCGCCCCATGTCTGCATGCCTCAGCATGCATCCCCATGTCGGCATGTGTCCATGTATCTGCACGCTTTCCCGTGTCTGCAAGCCGCCCCATGTCTGCATGCCTCAGCATGCATCCCCATGTCGGCATGTGTCCATGTATCTGCACGCTTTCCCGTGTCTGCAAGCCGCCCCATGTCTGCATGCCTCAGCCTGCATCCCCATGTCGGCATGTGTCCATGTATCTGCACACTTTCCCGTGTCTGCAAGCTGCCCCGTGTCTGCATGCCTCAGCATGCATCCCCGTGTCTGCATGCCTCATTGTGTCTGCATGCCTTTGCATGCCTCCAAGCCTGCATGCCACCCCTTGTCTGCATGCCTCATTGTGTCTGCATGCCTTTTGCATGCCTCCAAGCCTGCATGCCTCCCCGTGTCTGCATGCCTCCCTGTGTCTGCATGCTTCCCCGTGTCTGGATGCCTCATTGTGTCTGCATGCCTTTGCATGCCTCCAAGCCTGCATGCCTCACCGTGTCAGCATGCTTCCCTGTATCTGGATGCCTCATTGTGCATTGTGTCTGCATGCCTCCCCGTGTCAGCATGCCTCATTGTGTCCGCATGCCTTTGCATGCCTCCAAGCCTGCATGCCTCCCCGTGTCTGGATGCCTCAGCATGCATCCCCATGTCGGCATGTGTCCATGTATCTGCACACTTCCCCGTGTCTGCATGCCTCAGCATGCATCCCCATGTCGGCATGTGTCCATGTATCTGCACGCTTCCCCGTGTCCGCATGCCTTTGCATGCCTCCAAGCCTGCATGCCTCCCCGTGTCTGGATGCCTCAGCATGCATCCCCATGTCGGCATGTGTCCATGTATCTGCACACTTCCCCGTGTCTGCATGCCTCAGCATGCATCCCCATGTCGGCATGTGTCCATGTATCTGCACGCTTCCCCGTGTCTGCAAGTCTCCCTGTGTCTGCATGCCTCTCCGTGTCTGGATGCCTCATTGTGTCTGCATGCCTCTCCGTGTCTGGACGCTTCCCCGTGTCTGCATGCCTCCCCGTGTCTGCACGCTGCTCCGTGTCTCGATACCTCATTGTGTCTGCATGCATTTGCATGCCTCCAAGCCTGAATGCCTCCCCATGTCTGCATGGCTCCCCGTGTCTGGATGCCTCATTGTGTCTGCATGCCTCCCCATGTCTGGATGCCTCATTGTGTCTGCATGCCTTTGCATGCCTCCAAGCCTGCATGCCTCCCTGTGTCTGCATGCCTCCCTGTGTCTGCATGCTTCCCCGTGTCTGGATGCCTCATTGTGTCTGCATGCCTTTGCATGCCTCCAAGCCTGCATGCCGCCGTGTGTCTGCATGCCTCCCCGTGTCTGCATTCTTCCCCGTATCTGGATGCCTCATTGTGTCTGCATGCCTCCCCATGTCTGGATGCCTCATTGTGTCCACATGCCTTTGCATGCCTCCAAGCCTGCATGCCTCCCCATGTCTGCATGCCTCCCTGTGTCTGCATGCCTCCCTGTGTCTGCATGCCTCCCCATATCTGGATGCCTCAGTGTGTCTGCATGCCTTTGCATGCCTCCAAGCCTGCATGCCTCCCCGTGTCTGGATGCCTCACTGTGTCTGCATGCCTCCAAGCCTGCATGCTTCCCGTTTCTGCATGGCTTCCTGTGTATGTATTATTATAACAAGAGAGGGATATGGGGCGCTTGTAGGTCCAGCATATGGGCCCCAGAGGATCCAGTCAGAGGAAGAGGTATGCAGTTCCTATGGAGAGAGAGGGGTGGGGGGTAGAGGCTAGGTCGGTTAAACACCCTTTACCCTGAGATGGAGATGGGGTGTCTCCCAATTTGGGAAATGGGGCCCTCACACACCCGGCTGGGTGTCATGCTTCATCATAGGGCATGCTCCTCATCAGGCCGGCACTGCAGTGCCTGACGGGAACCCTATGAGGGGCTCTTTGTCGAATATCTTTTTCTCAAGCCATTAGGTGTGGTGCGGGTGTGGGAGGATAGGGTACATAAAGGGATGATGTCGGAAGGGATAAAATGGGGCACAGTGATACTCCAAAATCATTTTAATCTGCAAGCCCACTGGTCCCAATTAAAAACAGCAACGGTGTGTCACGGCTGATACAATGGTCAGAGGTGGCTACAAGATAGTGGTCGACATGTTTCTTGCCTCATGTGTCAGGGATCACAGGGCAATTCATCAGGACCAGAGGGTGTAACTGCACTATCGACACAGTGGTTGGTTCGGTGATGCTCTCAGGGGTGAACCAAGCATTAAAAAACCTAGCGTTGAGGTACCTTTCCTGAGATGGACCGACCCAGTGTGGGTGGTAATTTAGCTCCATCGAGGTACAGGCAGAGGGTACGTTACAATTGTTAGCGTCAGTTCAGCCAGAATCCATTTGCCGGGAACCTACCCCACGCTTTGCCTGCTCAGACCTCTGCCTCCCTCCTCCCCCCATAGGAACTGCATAGCTCTTCTTCTTGTGTATGCATGCTTTCCCGTGTCCGCGTGCCTCCCCACATATGCATGCCACTCTGTGCCTATATGCCTCTCTGTCTTTGCATTCCTCTGCATACCTTCACATGCCTGCATCCCTCTCCGTATCTGCATGACTTTCCGTGTCTGCATGTCTCCCCATGTCTGAATACCTCCCCGTGTCTGCATACCTCCCTATGTCTACATGCCGTTCTATGTCTGCATTCCTCTGCATGCATCCCCAAGTCGGCATATGTCCTCGAATCTACACGCTTCCCTGTACCTCCATACCAGCGTGCCACCCCATGCCTCCTGTCAATCAATCAGATCATTTGTAGAGTGCGCTACTCATCCATGAGGATCTCAAGGCGCTAGAGGGGGTGGGGGATGACGCAGCTACTGATCCTGTGTCTTCGGTGCTTGGAAACGAAGGACAAATACTATGGGCCTCACAACATTACATTACATCTCCCAAGCTTGCAAAGTTAAACTGGAGCAATCCATGTTAACATAGATCAGTGCACCCTCATCAGCAACAGAAACGAGGCAGCCTTAAAGTGCTCCGCATATGCCATAGTGTAGGGCGGAGTCCTTACACGACTGAGCACGGTTTGTGCATTGTGGAAAGTGTTTTCAAACTTTGCAGTCATCGGGAACTTCACAAACTGCACAAAGTTTTGTATTTTTTCCTAAAAGTAGGTGTATATGTGAAGAAAACAACTATATGGAAAATTATCTTACAAACAGGTTTTTGCAGTCAAAAAGACCTGTGGTGGGAGCCCTCATCCTGTGTTCCAAAGGAACCTGTAAAAAATCCTGTTGAACTGGTGATCTTTAAAATGGTCCTATTAAACTTGCCTTACAAAGTCCCCTTTCTCACCAGAAGTTTGCTGGTCTCTCACGCGTAGACAAACACCCACAGATAAACCCCTTCTGTCCTTGCCGTGCACAGATCACCCTCCCCTCCGTGGACCGCACCACCCTATGAAGGGCAGTTCATTCTCCAACTCATCCATGTAGTGCCAGCCATCTCTTGCATGAGTTTTAATATTTATCATGTCACAGTTGCATATATACGGGGCTATCAGGCCATGTTTTTTCATATCTTTGGTGCTTACTGTGCATATTGCACACATACAGCTAGTGCGCTGAAGCATAAGGCGAGGCCCATATTTATGCATTACTGGTCGACAGGAGTTGTGGAAGTTTGCACTCTGTCACTCTACGAGTATGACATAGTTCACTGGCTGTGGGCTATGTTTATTTCATGTACTGGATACACACATTGCAGCTGTGCATTGTATGTTTCCATTGCATGCATGTGTAGTGGCCACCTGAGCGGGGCCCTCTGCCCAAACCCACCGAACTCTCCCACAACCTTCGGCATCATCTTTCGACAGCCAGCTATCCATGAAGAAACAGGTCAGCGCCTTCTGCTCACCCTCCGAATGCCCAGGAGAGCCTTCAGATGGCACCCACCAAACACCAAGTGAACTGTCACAAAAGCTCTCGTCACCAGCAGACTCGACTACGGCAACTCCCTCTACGTAGGAATCACCGCCCAACTCTAGATCATCCAGAACACTGCAGCCAGACTCATCCTTGACCTCCCCAGACGCCCATCACCCCTTACCTCAAGAACCTCCATTGGCTACCAATCGCGAAGAGGTGCCAGTTCAAGCTCCTCACCCACGCCTACAAGGCACTACACAACGAAAGACTGGCATACCTCAACAACGAGTGAATTTCCACCAACCTCCCAGGAAACTCCACTCTTAATCCCGCTCCCTAGCAGCCACACAACGCATCCATCGATCAAACAGTGAGGTAGCTCCTTTCCCTATCTGGCGGCGAAGACCTAGAACGCCCTCCCCCTGCACCTCAGAGCCTCAACTTCGCTCCAGCAGTTCTGGAAGAACCTCAAGACCTAGATGTTCAGCCAGTAAGCACATGCAGCATGATTCCCACAGCTCCTGGAGACCCTTACGGCTTTACAAATCCTGATTGATTGATTGATGCAGGAAACAGTGTCCACAGACCTTCACAGAGGCTTTAGCTCTGTGCCGTGATTGTGCACATGCGTGCCCCAGGGCCATACACTGTGGTTACCACTCACATATTCCACCAAGACCAGCAGCAGGCCAAGAGATTTGCCTGTGCATGGCTCACAAATGCACGCTGTGCGACCTAAATATTCAACAAGGAAAGATACTGGTTCTGGGTTGTGATCGACACAGGTATGTAGCCCGTGGACCACTCAAATAATCCATGAAGGCTGAGGTTACCAATGTACTGTGAGCACCGATTAAGCATGGCCCGTGGCCACCCATCCTGTTAACTGCTTAAATATTCCTCTAATAAACATTGCTTTATGGCTGTGAGTAGCACATGTCCATTGCCTGCATCCGTGCACCACGTGGACTACTTATATACATCACCAAGACAGAAATTGGCTATGAACTGTGAGTAGCGCATGTACGTAGCCTATGGCTGTGCAGTGTGCAGGCCACTTAAATATTCCATGGAGACTGATTGGCTATGGCTTGTTAGTGATGCATATATGTCGCCTATGGCAGTGCACTGTGTAGGATAGTCAAATACCCACAGAGGACAGACATTGGCCGTGGACTGTGATTGGCATACGTATATAGCCTATGGCCGTGCACAGTGTGTGGACCTCCCGGACTCGGTGGAGAGGGTAGGTGAACGCGCTCGTCGAGGGAAGAAGCTATTCCATGAACATTGAGGAATTTGATCCCTGGGACAGTCCACCGAGTACTGTTGATGACAGGGAAATGACCGACTAGGGTAGTTCCTGACATCGACAGGTATTGAGTCTATAATTGTAGACCCCTTGTACAACCACAACCTAAATAGGTCCACACATTGTAGATATTATATATATACTTGTTTTAGAAAGGTCCTGAAGAATCGCGAGTAGAGATACTCACAGCGAGAAACATATTGACCGAACTTTGATAGCTACATGCCACTTTAATCAGGGACATTGTATTGCTATGTACACACGTTTTTAATCTCAGGTGGGAGGCCACCAGAATAAAACTTTGCTTTCCTCCGGACACTCCTTACCTCCTTTTAATCACATTACATTATATCTACAACTACCAGGCCCCATACCCGCACTTCACCTTTACGGCAGTCGGATAAAAGATCTCCGTTAAAGTGCCCCTTCGAGGGAGCCCGTCGGGCATTGCACCGCCGGCCCGACGAGGAGCAGCCCAAATGATGAAGCATGACACCTGCAAGGGTGTGTGAGGGCATTCAAATCCGACATATGGATTTCCCAATTGGGTCCACATGGTGCTACTAACAAATGTCAGCCTCTTTGTTGACACCATCCCCTCTCTCTCTCTTTTCTGAGGAACTATAGGAACAATTGTTTTTTTTTTTTTTTTTTTTTTTGACCTCTCAAATATCCCACAAAAACAGAGACAGACTTTAGCCGTGCACCATGATTTGTGTACATGCTTCTCGGAGAGCTGTGCAGTGTCGATTCCACTCCGCAACATTTTCTGACTCTGTGACCGACTAACATCCACACCACCTATCTCTGTGATTCGTCAAAGCTGATTTGCATTTCAAGTGGGTCTAACCCTAAGTGACTCAGGAATTTGTGATAAATTGCATATGGTATAAAAACAGATTAATATATCCTGGTGGTATTCATAACCAGTCTCAAAGAATCCCTCACATTAAGTAACTCAGTGAGAGAAGCTGATTTACGTTTTACTTTTGACTATTATGAATCCTGAGTGTATGTCGATTTAAGCTGAACAGTTTTTCCATATTTACTTTATGTTTCGAAGAGGGTTCTGTTCATTTACAAATTCTCCCCCAATGGGAGTCGAGAACACAGTGCAGACTCGCGACTCATCAGCACAAAAATTGCATAATATATCTTTAAAACAATGCCACTTGTTTGCGCTTGACGGGCACGCGCTTGTGCACCTGAGTGTCACAGTAGTGCATCTTTGCACGTGTGGTATCACTTTGGGACACTGTTCCGCATCTGGCTTTCTTGACGAGGCCTTGGATTCAATAATCCAGCATTTGAAATCTCTATATGAGATTTATTCAACTTCAGCCAATCAGATGCTGCGTTTGTGGGTCTGGATTTTCAGTAATTTGATGCAGACCAAAGGTGTTGAGAACAGGCGTGGTACACGTGCTACACCGTGACAGCATCACCGGCTTCACAAAAGGCTATTTGTGTTTTCATCACAATACTCATGTGAGCAATAAGGACTGGAATATAAAATTGCACAAAAGCAGGGCCTTCGTAAGTGCCTTTTGAAAAGCAGCACAAAGGACTGAATCATTCATGAGTGCAGAGCCAAATGTCAACCGCCTGCCTGTTCCTGCAGGAGCCATTGAGGCGCTGTGATGTGACAGCTCATGGACTGTGATGAAGATTGTCATGTTTAGGCCTCGCCTAGCGTTGCAGCGCGCATGCGTTGCTCGCTCTGCGAGGCTTTTTGTCATCGAGATAATTTGGAAGTGGAGTTTAAGCTCAGCCAATTATTTTGATTGGCTCGCGTCACTGTTGCATCACCGTTTACGCTAAACGCTGGCTTCCCATTGCAAATAAGGCGTTTTGGTTACCGCCCTGTCTCTTTCTCTGACAGTCCATCTGGACTCAATCGTTTACTTGCGGCATTAGACGGTCTTCTTAAATAACTGGGTAAGCACTTTCTTTTTGTCATTCGTCCACGAAGCGCGATGCTACAGCGTTATGCCCTCTAAATTGTATGTTTTTTCAATTTCTTTAATGAGTGCAGCACCCGCCAGGGACACCGCGCTAACTTTATTTATTTCTATGTTTGCGGCGTCCACTTCAGTGACACCGTGCTCTGTTTTTTTACTTTAAAACTGAGCGTGGCGCGGCTTCAAGGACACCGCGCTCTGTTTATTTATATATTTCTTAACTTTAAAACTGAGTGCAGTGCCCGCTTCTAGGACACTGCGCTCAGTGTTAATGTTAAAAAAAGCAAAAAACGAGCGCGGTGTCCTCCAAGCGGCGTCGCGCTCAGTTTTAAACTTAAGCATTTGCAATGCAATCGGACTTATTACATTGCAAATGCTTGTTTGTGATGCGATAAAACTAACCGTGTGTGTGTAGGGTAACGGCTCATCATTAACAGAGAAAAAGCAGAGTGCATTTTTTTAAAGCGGGTATATTTTCTTTTTGAAGTGGAGTGTATTTTGAACAACTGAATAATGAGATTTTGTAATTTGCATACTGTTACCAATAACTAATGTACATCTGATTGAATGTACCAAAATAAACTATATTTTGATGGTAACTGTTAATCCTGAACTTGGTGCATATGGTCACCGGTGGCTGCCAGACATGGGCACAGCATCTCTGGGGTGGGCACAGCCCTCCCTACGCACCACAGATCTCTGTGTAACTCATCGAGGTGCCTTGGTGCCCCCAGGGTTTCGGCATGTCTGGCGATTTCCAGGGTTGAGTGACCGGCTCTGGGCGCTGCTGCCTGCTCTGAATGCTGGGCGGTTCTAGGGTGCAGCAGCCTTTGTTAGTGGTCTCCATTCTGCCTCTCGAGCGGCACAACTTGTTCCTACAACAAACACTCCAGGCGTTTCTCTGAATGCGCCTGTGCGCCCTGAGGAGCTACACCTGTTTACACAATGACTGAGAGCGCTAGAGCTGAGGGCTGCACCTCCAAGGAGCCTCTGTGACCCTCACACACCTTGTAATAAATGCCTGAAGCGCTATGAAACCCCCAGGGCAGGATGTCGCCACATGAAGCGCTATGAAACTTCCCTCGCATGAGTGCCATTAAAAATCATTCTCGCAGGGAGGGCGGGATGTCACTAAACCTTATCAAAAGGTTTTAGCAATCAAACCGCTATATCTAGGACGGAAGGCCGAACTGAGCTACATGGTACGCACAGCGTGTCATTCTACCATTTTTTTATCTTTCCATACCGTGGGCAAAGTCTTGTAACACCCCATTGCCCCTTTCCTTGCCCTCTCTTCAGCCTCTCACCCCTGCTGACACACATCAACAAAACCATCATCAGCCTGAGGCAACTGAGCCATCGGTGATTTAGGTGAGCTGGGGGCGTGGCTGGAGACGTTTGTGTTCAGGGGCCAGTCACTGCTCAGCCAGGGACTGGCCAGTGAACTCAAAAGCCCCCATCTCCTACTGCCTCATTTAATTCGCCAGCATCAGCAGGGGCGCCCCATTTCTCTTGCCCAGGGCGCTATCTTTACAAAGGCCGGCTCTGGGTTGAGTCGGTAATTAGTCCTACAAGATCGCGTGTAGACAGCAGAAGGGCTAAACCTGCAAAGATTAACAAGCATTTGCAACGCAATAGGTCTCGCAATTGCGAGATTTTGAGCTATTGGCACTGTAAATGACAATGCCTTTTATTTGTGTTTAAAAAACCTGCAATAATAAAAGGCATTGCCATTTACAATGTTAACAGCCCAAAATCTCGCAATTGCGAGACCTATTGCATTGCAAATGCTTGTTATACTAGTGCTGGGGGGGCGAGGTATATAGGGAGCAAAGTTCAAGGGTCGACCTCTGCAAGATGCAGCTATGCTTCTATCCACCTACTTTCATTTTCGAAAAGGAAGAAGTGTCTTGTGGAGGCTGAGTTTGTAAAAGGAGAGGATGTGGTCCGTCGCCTACATTGCCGACTCTGGTGCTGGAAACCAGGGTTCGAGCCTCGGGGTCGCGTCCTCATCCTGAGATTCTGGGCAAATCACTTAATCTCCCCGTGCCTGAATGTGTAATGTAAATGCGGTGCCCGTGTAAAGCGCTCCAATACCTTCGGGTCGAGTTCGCGGTATATAAATATACAACAACAACAAAAAAAACAACAACAAAAAAGTGGCGTCATAAAAGCAGCCTCACAATTCGCTTGTCCCCTGATCTTGGGTGAATAACTCCAACCTGAATCTAAACAAACATAAGGAAATCAGCGACTCCTTATGATTCTTATGAATTTACTAATTTCCGGGGATTTATAAAAAAAATCAAGGCATATACTCAGAAATCTATTCAAAAAATCTTAGATTCCAGATGTGCATCTGTTTTCTGTAACTCGCGACAGAAACTCTTGCGGTTTAGTTTCAAGGAGATGTTGAATTAATTTCACTTTTTTTTTTACTCTTGTACAGGTTTTCCATCTAATACTAAACTTTTCTGGAGTAATTTTACTCATGGACTAGAGTTGTGACATCTTTGAAGGACTCAGACAGCCTCCATCTCACCTCCCTAAAAAAATCCTTTAAAACAAATCTGCTGACCCCTTTACATTTCTCCATCATTTCTCACCCAAAGTAGCTGCTAGGTTTTGCCTCCCTGGATACTTCTGCCATGAATGTGATCCTTGCTTTGCATGAGACATATTCCTATTACTCTATGCCTGTTGTGTTTCTCATGTTTACCCTGTAAAGCGCTCTGATACCCGCAAGGGTCTTGTTCGTGCTATATAAAACCTTCAAGATAAAATAAATACATAAAAATAAAGGTGGCCTCCTGACCTTTCTGCGCCTTGATATTTCGCAAATATTTTTTTTATCCATTTCAATCCAACAACCCAATAAAAAAAAAATGAACATAGTCCTAATTAATTTGGGCATCCTGTAGATTTTATTTGAAGGAAAAAATAACCCTAATTTAGTAAGTCCTTACCAATGGAACCTTAGCGGTGAGGCAGTGTCTTTGAAGAGGTTAATATTGTGACGTTTGGATGAAATTAATAGGGGTAGGAAATTTTCACACCACCAAAAATCCTTCTCTCCTTCTCACTACACTTACAATCCTTTACTCTCCTGCGGTTGAAATAATCTATCAGTGAAGGACGCTGTAATATATCTTAAGGTCTGGAAGTCTTGGCAGTTGCTTGTATTCGTTTTTTGACGCTCAAGGATGCTGACATTGAAAACAAGCATTGGCAAAGACTTGTGTTGGCTGCCAGAGTTTTGGCTTTGCCAACGCTTGTTTTCTTTCATCATTGCTATTACAAAACGTTATTGTTGGGACAGCTTTCGTGTCCTTGCCAATATAGAAAATGCCTAAGTGCAAAATAATTTTGGGACAAAAAAAGCATATATTTTTATAAACTTGAGCATTATGTGACCTACGTCTGTCTGTCTGTCTGTTTATAATTAGCATAAAATCAAAAGGTCTAAGCCAGACCCATGAAGAGGAAATGTAATTACCGCCTGAGCTAATCGCCCCTGTGTGCGTGTGTACAAAGTATGCGGAGAACAATTCGGGAGGATACAGCGAATTCCGCGTGCGCGGTCTTTCGCTGTGTGTCTGTCTCTTCATCTGCACTCCAATTGGCTGACCTCAGCTTTTCGAATATTTGCATTTCCCTCAGTTCACCCCTTTCTATTGTTGTTACTTATCATCTACCCTCTCTGGGAGAAGAAGACAAGCCAGGCCTTACCACAGATATCATTTCACAGCCACCTCGGAACAATGGAGAGAAGCTACTTTGAAGGGACTGAAGACACCCCATGGAATGGCGGGGTTCACTCAGAAATACTGGCAGCTGTGTACTGGATGGAGAGTTTCAGGTCTGTCTTTAGAAAGCCCTTGTTCCAGGAGAGCACCTCAAGAGTCTCCTAGAATTGGTGCCCCCCTTAAACCCAGATCAGTTGACTGGGGGTGAGTGCTTGCATTGTTCAACACTCCGTCCATCATCCCCTTTGGTTTTGCTTTGTTCGCCCTCCTTAAACATAACATAACGTGTATTTGTAAAGCACACGTTCACCCTGAAGGGCCTCTTGCCGCTGAATAACAGATGTTTATTGTTACCCCACTCAGTGGTACTCATTTTATCGACCCCAGAAGGATTAAAGGTTGAGTGGACCAGCCGGCATTCAAATCTGTGACCATGGGGTCAAACACCGACCCCTACAGTGGACATATTAGTCCACTGAGCCATCAGACCCGGCTCCTTGAGTGTCTATGGCCATTAAAAAGAGACAGCTCAAGGAAAAACAAGTGTGCAGAGAACTTGTTGTGTTGCAAAGCCTGGTCTTCAGCCTCCAGGGAACGCACATCTCTTTCCAAACCTAATCTCTGGCTTTCAGAAGCTTTTTTGGGGCTCAGGTCACAAACGTGATGTAGGCCCCTTTGGTTTTATGGTGACTCCTAGTGGCAGCTAAGAGTACCTGCCTTATTGAGAATAAACCTGCTTTTGTGATAGCTAACCCCACTTTTCTGATGCATAGAACAGAAGTGGCAGCTTTGGGCTCTGAAAAGAGAGGGGCCTGGGGCAATCCTCTCCCGCTGCCTCCTTCCCTCTCCGCCGTGACAGCCCTGCCAACGGCATTTCACAAGCACTTTGCGGATAGATGGACACATTCACAGGGCTATCAAATTGGTAGCCAATCAGTTGTGGCCCTTCATCTATTATATTAAGCTGCCTGTGAGTGTGAATCCATTTCCAGTGATCTGACTGGCTGCCTCTGGAAGCAGTAGTCTGCCAGGGACAGGAGTTCATGAAACCTAGCTGAATAGTAGATTAGCTCACAAGCAAGGATTACATGTCTTGGTCTCTCTCACTGGCTGTTAGACTGACTTCTTTGAAGACTACCTTAATAGAGGACATTCTCAAAGGTCCTGTTGACTACTTGAGTCAGTTCTGCCGAAACCCCTAAAACCTTACACATGTGGGCTCTAGGCATTGAGGCAGGGTGAGTAACGCAGGCCCCTTCAGCCCAGTGGTTAATTTGTAAAAGAAATAAGTGCCGGGGCTCTGGTCAGGAGGCAGCTTGCACCAGCCCATTTCTCCTGTTAGCGCCGCCTAAAACAGAACCAACTACTAACCATGAAAGTGGGGACAGGATGTGGTGTAATGGCCTGAGCTGTGGACTTCGAACCATGTTTAAATCTCAGCGTCGGCTCAACATCCTGTGATTCTGGGCAAATCACCTGATCTCTTTGTGCCTACTAAAAATAAATGTGAATGTTTCCTTAACTGGTGCTTATGAAAAGTGCTGGTGCTGATGATTAAGTGCCGATACTGAGCCCCGGAAACCACCGGCTCAAATTAAGCACTGCTTTAGCCCCTGCAGTAGAGTGGCCACCACCATTACAGGGGTCCACTAACTCTTTAGGGAGCACCATTCATCCAAGGCCAATGCATATCTTTGAAATATGGGAGACTTGGTGGCCCTCAATACCTTCTGCAGGGGGGCTCCATCATTTTGCGTTACGCTACTGTCTTGAGAGCTCCATTGAGGCCTGGTCTTGGTCTTGGATGGCCATGAGTTCATCCGTCTGAGTGCAAAGAAGTCGAACAGCTGAGGGACTGGGGCGAAAGATTTCCAAATAGAATTTGCTTGGAGCAGTTAGTTAAAATATTGGGGTTCCTTCTGGGTAAGCGTCTGATCAATTCCTTCTCCAGGCGCCCCACTTCGTAGGTAGGAACTTCTCATTATAGAGAGGGAACGGATCACAAGACACAGCGGGGGACCACGGGGTGCAGAGAAGGATGTGAGCCCTCCCAAAAAAGTCAACAATGATCACCTGGCAGTTGAGGAAAGCAGAAAGGAGTAGGGACAGCTTATCAACACCGAGAAGGAGAAGACGCTCATGATTTTCGGGCAGGCGTAGAGGCCAAAATCAGAAGTCTGCTAACTGCACCATCAGCAGTTTTAACTATATATCGATGTCCTTCGTCCAGCATGTGGTCTAGTCACCCATCCATCACGCCATCAGTATGTTCATCCTCAAACACCTTATATCGGTGGCCACCCTGGCCATAAACCTTACAGTGACCCTGAAAAATGCATTGGTGGCCTATTCGCAAACTGTGTTTTGTAACACGTTTAGCAGTATGACAATGTCACTTTTCACAAGCTGCAAACTGTTATTCACAAACCTAGTTTAATATGTTTTTAAGTTTTTCCCATGCTTTATCATAGAGGGATCTGTGCCCAGTCCCTGGTATCATGGGATTGAGATATGCAAGTCTAGAGTCTGTAGTACATTTACACTTGTAAATGGTGAATAACCAAAAGTGGAAATTTCCCTTCAAAATGTAAGAGTAAACTTGCACGTATAGATTTACTCAAGTGTAAGTTTACGTTTGTGAATAGCCCCCTTGGTGTCCGGCAGAGACCAGCAATGCCTCCCACTTACAACCCTGATCTGCAAATCACAACGGTAGGGACCGCGATCAGGGTTTAGCTTGAGTGCGTGAACTCTTTCTGCGCCTCAAAACCTCAGAATAGCAACGCGGTCACCCAGATAGGTCTAGAACACTGGGGGAACACTTAATGCCTATTAGACAAAAGAACACTGCTCTCAAATACTTAACGCCACTCAAAGAGCCAGGATAAAAGTAGCTTGTCTAATGCACCATATCTGTCTCTGCCAGCTGTACCTACTCTCTGCAGTGAGATACGAGCGTTCACCCTTAGTGTCCACCTGTTGTCATATAAGTTTCTAAAAACTGGAAATACTGGACCACACTACAAGCTAACCCAGGACCACCACTGATTCCTTCCAGAAAATACCAGAAGACTGTTCTGTTCACCCAGGACAGCAGTCAGTTGCAGACTCTACCCTTCCTGCAAGAATTGAGTTAAACAGCACCTCGAGACCCTCACGGGTGATTTGCTGCGCTCTATAAATGTTTGATTGATTGAAAGTCAGCATCAGTCTGTCAGCAGGAAGAACAGATGCATTTGCAGGGCTTCAAGTGCATATCAAGTGAATCCGATCATTTAATTTCTCTTTGCCGGGGCCAGCGACACCGCTTCCTAGTAAATTGAAAATCAATCCGTGGAGCTTACATACACTCAAACTTAGTTAGGATAAAAGGGATCCATGCACAATCGAGTAAGGAGAGATTTTAACGTGTGCCTTGGTGGGCTTGGATAGGTGTTTACATGGACGTCAATTCACAAAAAATGGCAGGGGTAGTGGAAGTGACATCACACACCATTTGACCTTTACTTCGACTCACACATACATGCTTGCACATACTAACACATTCACACACTCTTACTCACATAAACACACTCTCACCTGAAAGCATGCATACAACAAAGATTTAACAGGATTTTTACCTACCTTCGCTTCCAGATAGGGTCATTTTCCACCTAATGTACCCCATGTTTTATTACACTAATAGTGAATATTATTATTCAATATTTGTCACCTCTGAGGTCAGAGGTCACAAAAGCAGTGCCAGGGATAGAAAAGGGCAGTGCCAGGGGTCGCAGCAGGGACCCCTGGTGACTCCTGAATGACATGGGCGTTTGCTGACCTCCTCTCATTGTTCAGTCCAGGCCCAAAGGATGGACGCCCTTTCCCAAGAGTATCCTTAAGGCAAAAAAGTGTCATTTTGCCAGAGCTCCTGGCTCAGCCTACCCCGCTCTCTCCTAGCTTAAAATATGTTTTTAACAGGGTTGTGGCTTGGACAGTAAGACGGGGCGGGGGGGGGGGGCAGCTTCAGATTTCCAACATTCACTCTGTTTAAAGTACATTGTATGAGAAGCGGGGCATGAGGGTGGATTTAAGAGCAGTGGAAAGGGAGAGGAGTGTGGATTATTAGGGTGACTTAAAGCTCAATATTTTGTAAAATAGCCATTTTAATACCTTCAAAACAGAAACGAGAGTGTGTTTTTTATCCGTGGTGTGTAATCCGACAAACACCTCATCATACTTGACTTAAAGCATCTGTGCCCAATTTTTTTTATCAGAGAATACATTTATTTGGGGTTTGACACCCCGAATACCCCCCTTGAAGCCACACCCCTGATGTTTCATCTTCTCTCTCATCTAAGGCTCTTGGAGCTGACCTCCCTGCACCGGTCAGTTCAGATTTCCTAAACACTTCAGGTTTTCCTTTTGTATGTTATTTAGTCCGCCATGAGCCCCTCGTTTTTACCGTTCCTCATTTCTGTGTTGGTTGATGGTATCTGGGATCCCAGGCAACAGGTCTTTAAAAACCTTATAGTAACTCTGTCGGCCTCAGTATCACATCAGAGACATCACCCCAACTCTCCAGCTTCTTATCAGCAACTCTTCCAATGATCTCCCTAACCGACGCATGAGAGATGAGAGAGTCGTGAGAATTAGTCTCGCCTTTAACCTAGTCATCAGCTCATCTCTCCAGATACTCACTTTATCAAGAAAGGATATATAGTCTCTGACATAATGAAACCTGGGCGTAATTCACTGAGTTTTACTCCGCGGAACTCCAGGAAGTGCCAGAAAAACTCTGCCGCACTCTGTGGAGTTCCGCCAGCAGCAGAGTCTGTTAAGTCGCGCTGCTCGCACTGATTTTTAGCGCAAGTAGTTTGTCTCACACTGTAAAATTGGCAAGAACTGCACTATGCATCGCTCCAGAGGGTTCTAATGCTTTCTGCCACTCGAGTAGACATTCTACTCGAGCGGTTGCTTCCAGAACGCGAATGGCAGATTTCTCACTGCGAGTGGTCGTGACCTGCCACAACCAACCGCGGTGAGAAATCTCACCAGGAGGAGGTCTAATGAGTTACTTTTCCTCACAAGCACTCGCCAACTTACCATTGGCAAGCCACTCCAGAAAAAAAAAACGCACCATGTCACTTCGTGGAGTTTTTTGGAACTCCGCACGGAGCGCGGAGTGGGCAAAACTCCGCATGTGGAGCGGAATTCTTCACCCACCCCTAGAAATAATTTGAATCCTGGTCCTACAGGAAAATTAGAGCCTTTAATTCCTGCTTTCATGATACTTGGCCAGTAGCATTTATAAAATACTTATTAGTCCCACCTCTGCCACCGTGTGCAATGGCTAGTGATATTCACGGATGACCTTACAAATTGGCAACACTTACATCTCTCTTTAAAGGCTTTAAAACTGTTCTATCATAACGTTGAAGTTTCAATATCGACCTGCACTTAGATCAACTCCACAGTTTCAGCTGCCAACATAACTCGAGGTGAGTAGATGTGAAATTAAGAATAGTACATTTGTACTTCCCTAAATATGCTATCTTAACGATTAAGTTGGAAATCGATAATGTGGATAACATCTACTAGCATAGCGGTAAGGTAAAGCGAGTAGAGTTAAAAATAGTAAATCTAAACTTCCCAGTGTACGCTTGATGATACGTTTGTTGTCGATATTGTGGATAACATCTAACCGCATAACTCATGCTGAGTAGACGTGGAGTCAAGAATAGTAAATCTGGAGGAGGAGCCTAGCGCTTGACCAAGATGGCCACGTGAGCTTTGAGCTCCCGAGACCCTCGTGCCCTCCGTCAACTATCCTGTCTCTAATCCTGTTTGCATGCATGGCATCGTGCAGATGACTTGTCAGGGAGGCGATTGATGCTACCCGCGGTCGGATCGCCCACCAGGAACCGGAGTTATGCATGGCGGAAGATTGAGGCCTATCTCCGAGGGATGCCAGGGGCTAGAGTTGGCAGGATGCCCGACCTCTAATTGAACAACAGCGGCCAGGCGAGGTGTGAACTGCCGGACGGAGGTCCCTATCCTTTCACTTTCACTTTCTCGCCCTTTGTTGGTCCTGCCCAGGGAGTGCTCTCGGCTGCTTTATTATCATTTGGACGCTCTGCACGCTACTCTGGCGGCCCAACGCAGGACTGCGCACTCCTGCCTCCTTTCGCTGAGAGAGGGTCGTCCTGTTTGAACCGACCTGCTTGAGCCAACCATGTTGGGCAAAGCAGAGGTGGATCGGCTGAAGCCTAAGGCCACCAGGCGGGGAGCCTATACTCAGGCCAATAATATGGACCGCTACGCCCAGCAGAAGGGGTCACCGGGTGGACCGAGCCAGTCGCCGGATGCACAGAAGACTGCCTCACCCTTGGCCCCGGAGCTCTCGCTCCAGGATGTCATGGGCGCGCTCGAAGGGCTGCAGACTTCGATTGGGAGACAGTTTGATGCCCTGGCGCACAAAGTGGATGCCATCTTGGTGGACGTTAATCTGATCCGCGCGGATTTGGGCAAAACGAACGAACAAGTTAAAACCCTGGACCTCAAGACCACGGGCCTCGCTGATGATGTCTCGGAACTACAGACCGAGGTCCGTAAGTTGCGGACCGAGAGTGATCTCGCCGCCCGTCGGCTGGAGGACTTTGAGAGCCGGGCCAGGCGCAACAACGTGCGCGTTATCGGGGTCCCGGAGTCCTCGGACGAGACTTCTGTAGACCTGCTAGTGGAGGACTTGGTGCTTAACCATCTGCAGCCTAAGGGTCTTGGAAAGTTTTTCGCAGTTGAGAGGGCCCATAGGGTGCCGGGTGGTAGGCCCAAGGTGGGAGCCCCACCGAGGCCGATTGTCGCCCGGCTCTTTCATTTTCGAGATCGGGACGCTATCCTGCAAGCATCGAGGGTGACGGGCCCGGTCCCCTTCCAGAACGCGTCGGTGAATTTTTATCCTGACTTCACCCAGCAGGTGCAGAGGCAGTGGCAGGGCTTCCTGGGGGTGAAGAGGCGGCTTCGGGAGAGGGAACTGAAATATGCCATGCTCTTCCCTGCCAGACTACGTGTGGTGTACGAAGACCGAACATTCTTTTTTGAGTCGCCTGTCATGGCCGATGAATGGCTGGACGCTCTGCCCCGACGACGGACGGGAGAGGACACTGCCGCAGACGGGGACAGTGGCCGGGATGAACAAGGTTGATGTCTTCGGAACCGGACTGACTCGATTTGACTCTAGCTAATGACTTGAACAGAATGCAGTAAATACGGAGGGTTGTGGGAGGACGAGGGGAGCTCTTTCCTCCCTTAGGGTACTTTTTGTAGATTTTGGGTTTGGTAGGGCGACAGGCACACTGCAAGTTGGGGGGGCTTTGTAAGCTGCAGCAGGGGTGCAGGGTGGGGGGGATAGTTGGGATTTTGGGTTTGTTGTTGGGGGGTTTGTTTCTGCAAGGCGTATTGATTATTTTCAGGACTGTTCCATGGTGGCTCTTCGGGTGTGGGGTGGGCCTCCTTACGTTTGGGGATGGGGGGTAGGGGTTTAAGTGTTATTAGCTGGAATGTTAATGGTTTGGGGGATCGCATTAAGCGCGGGATTGTTTTGCAATTCTTGAAACGGTCATTGCCGGATGTCGCCCTACTGCAGGAGACGCACCTTATAGGTAACACGTGCTATGCTCTTAATAGGAAGGGTTATAAATTCATAGCTCATTCGGGATTTTCCTCTGGGTCCAGGGGTGTGGGCATCCTAGTCAGAGCCTCGCTACCATTTGAGGTGGACTCCACCATTGTTGACGATAGGGGGAGGTTTGTGGCGGTGGCGGGGCGGTGGGAAGGAAGAACTTTGGTTTTAGTTTCGGTTTATGTCCCGCCGGCCCTGCAGGCCTCCACGTTTACAGATCTGGGTAGGGCCTTGCTGGATCTCCCGGGGGGTATGCTTGTGGTGGGGGGTGATTTCAATGCTGTCGGCTCTGGGCTGCTGGATAGATACCCGCCCAGAGACACAGGGGGGGCTCAGAAGTGGCTTCCAGACTTTCTTGACACACTTGGCCTGATAGACTGCTGGAGGCTCCGGCACCCCACACAGAGCCAATACACCTTCCACTCCGGAGCGCATGGTAGCCTCTCTAGGATTGATTACCTGCTCACTCTGGCTGCGCACGCCTCAATAGTGTCCGAGGCCAGGCACATGGCGCGTGGTATATTGGACCATTCGCCAGTGTGGGTCAGGCTGGATGTTGGCCGGGAGGGAGGGGGAAGGGTGGCTCCTATTAACCCTTGGTACTTCCGAGACCCCAAGTTGCGCAGGTTGAGGAGGAGATCGTGGCTTTGGAGGGAGCACTAGAGGAGGAGGTTACAGAGGCCTCACTGCATGAGCTGAGCTTGAAGCAAGCCGAGTATAAGGACCTGGTGACGAATGCCGCTAAGACCCTCAGTAGGGAACAGCAGGGCCGCTTGTATGATGTTGGTGACAAGGCCGGGAAACTCCTAGCTTGGCTGGACAAAAAAGAACGGGTTAATAGAGTAGTGCCGGTGTTGACGGGAGAGGGGGGAGAGGTGATTGTGGAACCTGAGAGGATTGTACAGTGCTTCACGGACTATTTCCGTATGGTTTATGCCTCAGTGTCGGATAGGCCGCTCGAGGACTTGCGTGACCTCTTGCGTGATATCGCTTTGCCCTGTCTTTCCGACGTAGATAGGGACGATCTGGATGGAGACATAACGGTCGATGAGGTGGCGGGAGCTATCCGCGCGCTGAACTCGGGCAAGGCCTCGGGCCCGAATGGCTTGCCAATTGACCTGTATAAGCTGTTTCCGGATAGGGTTGCCCCTCACCTGCGCGCCATGTTCGTGGAGGCGCGGGGGAGTGGGACCCTCCCGTTGGATCAGCGACTGGCGACAATTGTTGTTATACACAAAGATGGTAAACCCCGAGATAAGTGTGCCTCATATAGGCCTATCTCACTTCTTAACGCCGAGCCGAAGATTCTGGCTAAAGTCCTTGCGGCCCGATTGATCAGGGTACTTGGAGACCTGATCCATCCGGATCAATCCGGTTTTATTCCGCATCGTAACACTGCGTTAAACCTTCGGCGCCTTCATGGTGTAATCGCCAGGGCGGGCACGCTGCGTGAACCAGCTGTTGTGGCGTCTCTCGATGCCACGATGGCCTTTGATACGGTGGAATGGGCATATTTGTGGGCTGTGCTGGCCAAGTTCGGCTTTGGACATGGTTTTGTGAGTTGGGTGAGGTTGCTGTATGAGGGACCCCTTGCGAGTGTGGTGGTAAATGGTCGGGCGTCGACTCCGTTTCAGCTTGGGAGGGGCACTCGGCAAGGTTGCCCCCTGTCGCCATTGTTGTTCGCCCTCGCCCTCGAGCCACTGGCGGCGTGGATACGCTGGAACCCGGATATACGGGGACTTCGATGGTCGCCCGAACACGAGGACCGCATTTCGCTATATGCTGATGACATCCTGTTGTATCTTGCCTCGCCCAAGAAATCACTGATAGTGGTCTGCGACGTTCTTACATCTTTCGGTAGGAATTCGGGTCTCGTCATCAACTGGAGTAAATCGTATCTATATGTTCTGAGTGGCGAGGTTCCACCGATCCCGCGAACTTGTTCGATCCAGATCGCTCAGCAGGGCTTCGTGTATCTGGGGATCTTTATCTCCACGGACTCCGCTTTGCGGTATGAGAGGAACCTGCTCCCCCCCCTAGCGCGCCTGCGGCGGGATGTAGAGGGCTGGCGGAGGCTGCCGCTCTCCCTCGTTGGGCGCGCTGCGTTGTTCAAAATGATGTCTCTTCCCCGGTTCCTCTACGCATTGCAGAATACTCTAGATTGGGTACCGGCCAAATACTTTCGGGAGATCGAAAGCCTCCAACGAACGTTGTTGTGGGACGGGCGGCCGCGAATAGCAATTGCTAAGTTGACGCTTCCATGGTATGACGGGGGTATTGCGCTTCCAGACATCCGACGCTACTATTGGGCCACCCAGCTGAGCGCGATTAATCATGGTCTCTATGGCCCTGCCCTCAGCCCTGGTTATGCCATGGATAGGTGGTTGCTGCGTGGTGGTAACTATCACAGGGCGTTGTACTCGCGGTCCCTGGACTCGTCCCTCACGGGGCCCACTGGGGTGGCGGTGCGTGTGTGGAAGATGGCAACTGACTCGTTGGGCTGGAAGGATAGGCTCACCCTCGCTACCCCGCTGTTTGAATCTGAAAGATTGGGTAGGCTTTGGCATACAAAAGGTTTTGATAAATGGGACCTGATCGGCATCTCCAGGGTCGGAGATGTGCTGATTAAGGGGAGGGTGAAGTCCTTTGAAGAGTTGCAGAAGGAGTATGAGCTGGGGACTTCCGAGTTTTTCCGCTATGTTCAGGTGCGTCATGCCCTCCGGTCAGTCCTCGTGGAGGGTGAGAAGGTGCCTGAGTCCTCCCCTTTGGAGGACCGGATCCTTGATGGCCATATGCCTGAGAGCATGATCTCGCTCATCTACAAGAAATTGATAAACGTCCGGGCGGATACGCTTCTGGGGCTGCGGGACCAGTGGACTAGGGATGGACTCGAGTTGGATGATGAGGATTGGCAGTCTGCTGTTTCCTCTCCCAAGGAGGTTGCGATCCCGTCGCGTCTGAGGCTGGTGCAGCTCAAAATACTGCATCGAGTGTATGTGACGGGGCCAAGGCTGGTTCATATGGGATTCTCTGAGGAAGGCCTATGTAGGAGGGGATGTGGTATGGTGGGTACTTTCCTGCATATCATCTGGGAATGTGGTGTCATCACGGAATTCTGGAGGAGAGTCCATGCAGTGATGGGGGAGGTGACGGGCATTGCTATGCAGCCGGAAGCGCGGTGTTGTCTCCTGAATGTCTGGGGGCCCACTGATCACGATGCGGCACAGGCCCAATGGGTGACTCTGGGTAACATGGTCGCTAAGAGAGACATCGCGCGATTGTGGGGCTCCGTGGGGCCCCCCACATTGACCGCGTGGAAAGAAAATATGGATTGGAGTATGCTCAGGGAAAAGACATTATATTGCGCTAGAGGCCGCCCTCGGAAGTGGCACGCCATCTGGGGGCGGTGGAATCAATACAGGGGGGGAATTTGTCTTGCCCCTGATTTGGATCCCCCCGAGGAACAGCTTTCTTCTTGACATTCTTTCCAGCCCAGTATATAAGATGTGATGATTAATTGACTTCTTGGGCCTCTGCTGTCCCCCTTCTTCCTCTTATCACAGTACTGTGACTGTTAGATGATTGGGGTCCGGCCTCCCCTGGGGGGCTATCACCATGGGCATTCAGTGTTCTTGCCTTGCTGGGGTTTGTTGTGTGTTTGTGTTTACTTAAAAATGGAATCTTTTCACTGCTCCTTTAATGCAATGTGGACGCTTCTTTGTCCTTCTCTATCGAAGCTGCCGAACCTCCGGGTTGTCGGCTGAATAGCTGTGTCCAGACTCTTGGAGAAATAAAGGTTTTAAAAAAAAAAAAAAAAAAAAAAAAAAAAAGAATAGTAAATCTATCCTTTCCTGTGTATGCTTACCTTCACGATTCATTAGTAGTTGATATTGTGGAGCCAACATATGTGCTGGTCGATATTCTTAATCTCGATATTGTGGGAAACAACACTTTTATTCTGACCTCGAGAGCACGGTCCTTGTTTTCGTTGCTCACAATCATATTGCTACTATTGCCTTGTAGGTTGTTTTAGGTTATTACGCATGCGCATTGTGACCCCACTTCTTGCTTACGCCTAAAACGGGGAAGATTCTGCATTTTACCTAGACTAAGGCAAGCTGAATTTGGTGCATTTTTGTCACGCGTCTGCCTAGACAGACAGATCGCTGCTCTTCGACGCCACCTGTCATTTGTTGGTACAAAATTTTAAAATAACTCATTGTCTCCTTCCGCTAAAGTGCGACCTACAACATAAAGCCTACGCAGAAGATTAGACGCCGCACTAGGGCATGCTTGGCGCTGAACTCCCATCATTAGCCG
Source organism: Triturus cristatus (assembly GCF_964204655.1). Taxonomy (NCBI): domain Eukaryota; kingdom Metazoa; phylum Chordata; class Amphibia; order Caudata; family Salamandridae; genus Triturus; species Triturus cristatus. The sequence goes on along the minus strand of NC_140595.1, from coordinate 36,423,522 downwards.
ATTGTTGGGTGGATATGCCGCCCACGGAGCGCTCCCAACGCAGAATGCCAATGCCATCAGGCATCGCTGAGCATCTTTTTGTCATGCCAATTAGCAGGGACCGGTGGATCTTTCAGCCAAAGCCTACCTTCCCTTGCAGTTATTAACCCAATTATCCAAGGCATAGTGCGCCTGCCTGGTGCAAGTTAGCCTGCAGCACCTGACATCATCTGCCTCGGGGAGGAGAGATGAGAGGGCTTGTCCGACTAAATTTAGACTGTTCAGGGGAATCAGGCACGACCGAAACATGTTATAGTTTCTGCTCTAGGAAGACGGGGGAAGAGAAATTGCTTTGCTCCCCCAAGGCACTGGCTCATGCACTTTCGGAGAAAGATATTTCCGAGGCTGTGGCGCTTGAAAGCCGTAGCTTGTTGCTGGTGGAGTGGAAATGGCTGAAACGTTTGTGAAATTATTTGTATCCATTAGCCTAAAAGCAAGCCTGCCTCTACAAAGAGACCATCTAGCCTATTTCACTTTTCTTCAATTAAATATTCTCTATAAGTTTTCCTTGTTCAGATTTAGTTTTTTTTATCTCCCCTATGGCAATAGCAGTCTGTTTTTTAATGGCTCCATTATTTATTTATGTTGTTGTAACTTTTTGATTTTCAATGCCTAAAGAATAGGATGTGGTATTATTTATTATTTATGACCTATTGTGTGTAGTTTAATCAAAAGTAGACCTGTCATTAAACTGTATTGGAAGAGAGGGGAAGGAAGTGTGAGTTTACAGGTTAGACCTTTAATGTTGGCCCACTGAACTCAAGATTTTTTACTCGAGCGGCAGCTTTCTGACCATGAACAGTCACGACCGCCCTCATTGGGGAAATTTCACGGGGTGCCCTCCTAGGAACCGAATATCGTGCTAGGGGGCGCCAAATCTCGCTTGTGCTCACTGTTAGACGGCGACCTCAGAGGAGCCCGGGAAGGGAGTCCTGACTACCCTGAGACCCACCCTCAAGTATCGTAGCCGGGCACTGGCGGGAGACTCCTCAGGAGGAGAAGTCTCGTATCGAGGATCGTACTTCGGGCACCACACGACACAGAAACAACACACCGTGCGTTCTCAGGAACCAATCTTTATCAAATAGGTTAGCACTGCAAATATGTACAAGGAGAGCGCGGGCACAATGAGTCTCGGAAGGGATAGGGGGTAGCGGGACAGTCTTTGGCACAAAAGTTCAAGGTAAGGTTGTCCCCGGCGCACAGCTCACCATCCTCGAGCTGGGGGGTAGGCTGGTTGTCGTGGGGTCCGGCGGGACCAGTGGAGTCTGTGGAAGCCGCGAGTCACTCAGCGAGCTCAGGTACAAGTTCGGAGGTCTTACGATCTTCAGGGAGCCGCGAGTCACTCAGCAGGGCTTAGGTACAAGTTCGGAGGTCTTACGATCTTCAGGGAGCCGCGAGTCACTCAGCAGGGCTCAGGTACAAGTTCGGAGGTCTTACGATCTTCAGGGAGCCGCGAGTCACTCAGCAGGGCTCAGGTACAAGTTCGGAGGTCTTACGATCTTCGGGGAGCCGCGAGTCACTCAGCAGGGCTCAGGTAGTTCTAAGTTCCAGGAGCCGCGACCGCGTCGGCAGGCTCTCGTTGTTCCAGCGTCGAATCTGCCGGACAGTCCCAGAGCACCCCTGGTTATAGATCGACCCCTCTTTGATGTCCGGAGTCTGTGCAGGCAGGGGTCTTGTCACCTGGGGGTCGCTTGTCGGGGGTTTCCTGCTATTGTCTTTTGATCCTTTCAGGGCCGGGTCGGGAGGAGTCCCAGACACCCAGCAGGCGTGGAGCCAGCCTTCAGGGAGGCCGGAGGGCCGATCGAAACCCATCGTCCCAGGGGAGTTCAGAGGTGCGATAGAAACTGCTCCTCCCTCTCTCAACCCCTGGAAGCGTGATGTTCTCCAGCAGGAGTGGCGCCTCTAGGCACGGGTCGTGCTGGGGCCGGGCGGCCATCTTGGTGCATGAAGTGGGCACGCGGGCCCGGGGTGGCCGAAAGGAGAGAGGCCATGGACGAGGGTGTCCGGGTTGAGTGCGTGTGTTCTGGTGGAAAGGCTTGGTGAGGCCGGGGGATTGGGGCCGCCGGCACCAGGTTAGGTGGTGTGGGGACCAGTAGAGCCATGTTACGAGGCCGGGTCCAACACACGTCCCCCCCAGCTGAAAGCCGGAGAGAACTGCCCATCATCTTGGGGGGTTCTCTTCGCTGAGGCGGAAGAACCGGGAGAGGCCATCGGCGTTGGCGTGGTCCATCCCAGGACGGTGTTCCACGGTGAAATCCATCCCCTGAAGGGAGATTGACCACCGCAGTAGCTTGGGGTTTTCTCCCCGCATCTGCATAAGCCATCGCAAGGGCCGATGATCGGTTTGGACTTTGAAATGGGTGCCGAACAGGTAAGGGTGTAGTTTCTTGAGTGCCCAGACCACGGCAAAGGCTTCGCGCTCAATGGTACTCCATCACTGTTCTCTGGGTAACAGCCGCCGGCTGAGGAAGGCGACCGGCTGGTCCAGGCCTTGGTCATTCATCTGGGACAGGACGGCCCCAATGCCATGCTCGGAGGCATCGGTCTGGACTACAAACTCCTTGGAGTAGTCGGGAGCCTGGAGGACGGGGGCCGTGCACATGGCCTTCTTTAGGGCATCGAACGCCTCCTGGCAGGCGGTTGTCCACTGAACCTTTTTGGCTGTTTTTTGGATGTGATTTCTGTGAGGGGGCCGACAAGGCTGCCATACGCCTTGATGAATCTGCGGTAGTAGCCAGTGAGGCCCAGAAAGGCTCGGACCTCCGTTTGGGTGGTGGGGGGTTCCCAGGCCACGATGGCGTCGATTTTTGGTTGTAGAGGGGCGACCTGGCCACTCCCGACCTGGTGCCCCAGGTAGACTACTGATCCTTGTCCAATTTGGCACTTGCTGGCTTTTACTGTCAGGCCTGCCTGGCGCAGGGCGGTTAGCACCCTCCAGAGGTGCTGGAGGTGCTCACTCCATCCGGAACTGAAAACGGCGATGTCGTCCAGATATGCCGCGCTGAACTGTTCTAGCCCGGCCAGGACTCTATTTACCAGTCGCTGGAAGGTGGCCGGGGCATTTTTCATTCCGAAGGGCATTACGCAGAAGCGGTAATGCCCATCTGGGGTGGAGAAGGCAGACCGCTCCTTGGCCCCCTCGGTGAGCGCAATCTGACAGTATCCGCAGGTGAGGTCGAAGGTGCTGAGGAACCGTGCTGCCCCGAGTCGGTCAATGAGCTCGTCGGCTCGTGGAATGGGGTGGGCATCGGCTCGGGTGATGTCATTGAGCCCCCGGTAGTCCACACAGAACCGGAGCTCGGGGGCGACACCGGGGGCCGCTGCCTTCGGGACCAGGACCACGGGGCTGGCCCAGGGACTGTCAGATGGCTCGATCACTCCCATGGTCAACATCTTTGAGACTTCAGCTTGAATGCAGGACCGGACCCGGTCGGGGACCCGGTAGGCTCGGTGTCTCACCGGCGGGCTGTCCCCGGTGTCCACGTCATGGACACACCAGTCGGTGACTCGGGGGATCAGGGAGAAGAGGTCGGCAAATTGTCCTAGTAGCTGGCGGCAGTCCTCTTGCTGCTGGGCAGTGAGAGCTGGGGAGAGATTCACTCCCTCCACGGAGCCATCCTGCTCCTTGACACACAGGAGGTCCGGGAGGGGATCGGACTCATCTTCGGCCCCGTCATCGGTGGCCAGCAGGAGGCTTAGTTCTGTCCGCACGAAGTGAGGCTTGAGGCGGTTCACGTGAAGGACCCGGAGGGGATCCCGAGGCGACTGGACGTCCACCAAGTATGTGACTGGGCTCTTCCGCTCAATCACTTTGTAGGGCCCGGTCCACCTGTCCTGGAGGGCGCCTGGCTTCACGGGAGCCATGACCCATACTTGTTGGCCCGGCTGGAACTCGACCAGAGTGGCATTCTGGTCGTACCAGCGCTTCATCTCTTCTTGGCTTGTCTCTAGGTTGGCCTCGGCCAGTGCTCGGAACTTCCTGGTCTGGTTCCGGAGGGTCAGAACATAGTGGAACACATCTCGTGGGGTGGTCTGGGGTGCCGCCTCCCACCCTTCCTTAACCAAGCTGAGGGGACCCCGGACGGGGTGTCCATAGAGCAACTCAAACGGGCTGAACCCTAGGGACTTCTGGGGGACCTCTCGGTAAGCGAACAAGAGGCAGGGGAGCAGGACTTCCCACTTGCGCTGGAGGGGCTCTTCTAGGCCGGTGATCATCCCTTTCAGAGTCCGGTTAAACCTCTCTACTAGGCCGTTCCCCTGGGGATGGTACGGGGTAGTGAATTTGTAGGACACTCCACATTGTTGCCACAGGGACGTCATGTACCTCGAGATAAAATTAGTGCCGCGATCGCTCACGACCTCGCGGGGGAACCCTACCCGGGAAAAGATCCCCATCAGGGCCCGGCCCACTACGGGGGCCGTGACGGTGCGTAGGGGGATCGCCTCAGGGTATCGGGTGGCGTGATCCACCAGGACCAGGATGAAACGGTGACCTTGGGAGGTGGGGGGGTCCAGGGGCCCCACGATGTCGATCCCGACTCGTTCAAAGGGGGTACTGACGACCGGGAAGGGTTGGAGGGGAGCCTTGCGCTTCCCCCCACTCTTCCCGCTAGCTTGGCACGTGGGACAGGACTTGCAGTGGGCTTCTACGGCTGCTCTCATCTTAGGCCAGTAAAAATGGGTCACGAGACGGCTGTAGGTCTTGTCTTGACCCAGGTGGCCGGCAAGGGGGACGTCGTGGGCTAAGCCCAGGAGGAAGTCTCGGAAGCGGAGGGGTATCACCAGCACCCGTCCGGATCCCAGCTCCACCGACTTCTGCTCACTATACAAAATGCTATTTTCCCAATAAATTCGGTGCGTGCCAGTTTGGTCGCCTGCGGCTTGGCCCTCGGCCTGGCGCCGTAGTCCGACCAGGGAAGGACAGGTGGCTTGCTCCCGGCAAAACTCCTCCCGGGTGGGTCCACCCTCGTGGCGCCATTGGGCCTGTCAAGAATTCCTGTCATACGAGGGGAGGAAAACGGTAACCAGCGAAAACGGACTACATCTCCCAGGATGCTTAGCGGTTGAGAGGTTATGTAAACAGGAGAGCTGTTACATAACTCAAGGGAAACACGCCCTTATGTAAACAGGAGAGCTGTTACATAACTCAAGGGAAACACGCCCTTATGTAAACAGGAGAGCTGTTACATAACTCAAGGGAAACACGCCCTTATGTAAACAGGAGAGCTGTTACATAATTCAAGGAAAACACGCCCTTATGTAAACAGGAGAGCTGTTACATAACTCAAGGAAAACACTCCCTATAAAGGGAGGAACCGGGAGGTACAAGGCTGTCGGATATTGTGTTTACACCGACGTACCTGCTTCGTGAAGAGAAGTGTTCCGGAGTGGTGCTCCAGTAAGGCAAGAACGGATGTAGGTCGAGTCGTTACTCCCTGGGCCGTGTCTTGCCCCATCGTCACCTGTGAAGGACCCGGAAGCTCTACCGGTCAACCATTGAGCTTCGCTTTTTGACTCGGCTGAGTCCAAGCGCAGTGGCGCTTTTGCTGGTTGGAGTCGTAACTCCCAGCCCGACCAGAGACACAGGGACTGCCAGCTGTAACGCACACCAGGAGGTGTTTGCCGCGTTACAGACTCGGAAGTCCACAGGATCGATCGAGCGGCTGCTCTCGGTTCAGTCTTCTTGCTTGTGATTGGGGTATCGGTGACACATCACCAGGAGGTGACTCCGCGTCCCGGTGCAGTCTGAGGAAGAGGTTGAGCGGCTGCTCCCTTCAGGTAGAGACCCCGGCTGGGTGTTTCCCTGACTCCTCGATTCTCCCCAACACTCTTCGTGCCCCTCACAGCCTACCGATTGGCATTGTCGGCCATTTCATTTCTGCCCTCTGTTGGCATACGCCGGGATCGGCGTATATGCAGAGGACGGTTAGGAACATCCGTGCTGTGGGCTGGTAACGTACTTAGCCTGGAGGATTCCAGTGACTATAACTTTTGTTTGTTCTTTGTATTTTATTTGCCTTCATTAAAAGAACTAACCCTTCACAAGTGGTTGCGTCCTCATTGTCGTGTCTGTTAAACGATCCTGAGACGTTCAGGGCGTTACAGGGCCAACTCGGGTAGATCGCCTAACTCAGGGACCGGGGCGGTGTCGGACAGGGAGGGCTCGTCGCCGGCGACGGGCCCCTCCGATGGGGGGACGGGAGGACCCTCGGGGGTTACTGCTCTGACTTCTTCGGTCGGGGCGTCTTCGACTTCTCCCAGGGGGGTGAGTCGGGCTGACATAGATCGGGTGGTGGCGCACACCCACTCGGGGAGCCCCATCATCCCTAGGTGGGCCTTGCGTTCGACGTGCTTCCAGGGCGAACTCTCTAGGTCGTTCCCTAGGAGGCAGTCGACCGGCTGGGAGGTTCTTACGGCCACCCTCAGTTTACCTATTACTCCACCCCACTCAAACGGCACCAGAGCTACCTGACACATACTCTCTCTATTATCGGCGGAAATGACTGGGCAAAAGACGTTGGGGAGGATCTGCTCCTCGGGGACTAAGTGCCTGAGGACACCGGTGATGCTGGCCCCGGTGTCCCGCAGGGCCTCTATTTGGTGGCCATTGATCTTAACGAGCTGCCCGTATTTCTTCGTGTTGGAGGGCAGGAGGCTACCAGGGACCATCTCCCTATCTCCCAGGGATACTAGGGCCATGGCTGCGGGTTCCCATTCCCCGGCTTCCTCAACCTCCTCCCCCAGAGCTACGTTGGCTATCTGTCTTGCAGGGGTGTTTTGGGTGGCCATGGGGCACTCTGGGTCATTGGCGTAGTGCCCGGGCTTCTGGCAACGGAAACAAGTGACGGTTACCCTGTGTCCCCGTCTCCCGGGGGATCCGGTTACTGGTGGGGGGGCGCTGGGAAAGGTGGAGATTGGGTCTTCGGAGGACTAGGCTGGGACTCTCTCTGGCCTCCCTGGTTCCCCCCTCCTCTCTGGCGGGGTGGTCCCTGACTGGCTCGGGGGTATTCTCCTACCATGCCCCGGGTGACCCGGGTGTTGGTCCAGCGGTCTGCTTCCACCGCCAGCTTCCTGGGATCGGTGAGTTTGCTGTCGAGCAGATGCTGGCGTAGTTCCACAAAGCAGTTCGCAGCCAGGTGTTCCCACAATAGGAGGTCGGTGAGTTCCTCAAGAGTGGTGACTTTGCTGCCCTTGACCCACCCATCGAAGGCCCGACTAAAAAAGTTTACATATTCTACCCAGGTGGCGCCCGGGATTTTCCTGCAGTCCCGGAATCGTTGACGGTACATCTCGGGGGTGAGACCGTACCTTGTGAGTAGAGCCTCTTTCATGTGGCTGTAGGAGGTCTGCAGAGAGAGGGGTAGGTCGAGCAGGGTGTCTCTTCCTTCGCTCAGAAATCGTCCCCACAACCCTGCCCCCCAGTCCTTCTGCGGGACCCGATGGGAGGTCATGGCGACCTCGTAGGCCCTGAACCATTGCTGAATGTCATCGTTTTTATAATATTCCTTGACCACATCTTTGGGGATGTGGACCTTCTGCTCCGCTGGGGAGGTCGCCTCTCGGTTTCCCGGGGGCCTCCCTTCCTCACTTCTGGCCTTGAGTTCGATTTCCTTCAAGCTGCGTTCGTGCTCCAGTTGGAGCTTCCTTCCTTCGTGTTCCCGTTGGAGCTTCTTCTCTTCTAGCTCGCCTTGCACGCGCATTTGCTCTACTGCTAGCTTTTTCTCTGCTAACTTTAATTCGCCTTCGATTTTGAGCTTAGCTAACTCGAGTTCGTGATTGCGGCTTCTCTCTCTGTCCGCGAGTTCCTCCGGGGATAGGCCCCCTTCTAGTACGATGTTTCGCACCTGATTGTTGCTGCTTTCGCCTTGGGGAGGTTCGGCCTCGTCGGGGCGCTCCCCCGTGTTTTCCGGGCAGGAGGCCCCGGTATCCACCCAGGCTTTCAGTGCTTTCTGCAAATCTTCCTTGGTGTTGAGACCGGTGGTAGCGATTCTAAGTTCTTTGCAGAATTGCTTTAGTTCTTTGTGTGTGTATTCTTCTAGTTGTTCCACCTGGAACACCCTGTTGGCGTTGATTTCTGCGGGGATCACGGTGTTTCCTTCTGCCATCTTTGTTGGTAGTGCGTCCGTCGTTCACAGTACGATCTCTCGGTGATGGGCCCGAATCCCGTCGCTTGCCACCAATGTTAGACGGCGACCTCAGAGGAGCCCGGGAAGGGAGTCCTGACTACCCTGAGACCCACCCTCAAGTATCGTAGCCGGGCACTGGCGGGAGACTCCTCAGGAGGAGAAGTCTCGTATCGAGGATCATACTTCGGGCACCACACGACACAGAAACAACACACCGTGCGTTCTCAGGAACCAATCTTTATCAAATAGGTTAGCACTGCAAATATGTACAAGGAGAGCGCGGGCTCAATGAGCCTCGGAAGGGATAGGGGGTAGCGGGACAGTCTTTGGCACAAAAGTTCAAGGTAAGGTTGTCCCCGGCGCACAGCTCACCATCCTCGAGCTGGGGGGTAGGCTGGTTGTCGTGGGGTCCGGCGGGACCAGTGGAGTCTGTGGAAGCCGCGAGTCACTCAGCGGGCTCAGGTACAAGTTCGGAGGTCTTACGATCTTCAGGGAGCCGCGAGTCACTCAGCAGGGCTTAGGTACAAGTTCGGAGGTCTTACGATCTTCAGGGAGCCGCGAGTCACTCAGCAGGGCTCAGGTACAAGTTCGGAGGTCTTACGATCTTCAGGGAGCCGCGAGTCACTCAGCAGGGCTCAGGTACAAGTTCGGAGGTCTTACGATCTTCGGGGAGCCGCGAGTCACTCAGCAGGGCTCAGGTAGTTCTAAGTTCCAGGAGCCGCGACCGCGTCGGCAGGCTCTCGTTGTCCCAGCGTCGAATCTGCCGGACAGTCCCAGAGCACCCCTGGTTATAGGTCGACCCCTCTTTGATGTCCGGAGTCTGTGCAGGCAGGGGTCTTGTCACCTGGGGGTCGCTTGTCGGGGGTTTCCTGCTATTGTCTTTTGATCCTTTCAGGGCCGGGTCGGGAGGAGTCCCAGACACCCAGCAGGCGTGGAGCCAGCCTTCAGGGAGGCAGGAGGGCCGATCGAAACCCATCGTCCCAGGGGAGTTCAGAGGTGCGATAGAAACTGCTCCTCCCTCTCTCAACCCCTGGAAGCGTGATGTTCTCCAGCCGGAGTGGCGCCTCTAGGCCCGGGTCGCGCTGAGGCCGGGCGGCCATCTTGGTGCATGAAGTGGGCACGCGGGCCCGGGGTGGCCGAAAGGAGAGAGGCCATGGACGAGGGTGTCCGGGTTGAGTGCGTGTGTTCTGGTGGAAAGGCTTGGTGAGGCCGGGGGATTGGGGCCGCCGGCACCAGGTTAGGTGGTGTGGGGACCAGTAGAGCCATGTTACGAGGCCGGGTCCAACACTCACCAACTTACCGTTTGCGAGCCATGTGCAAAAAAACCTCCACTATGCGGTGGCTGGTGGAATTTGGCCGGAACAGCCAAAACTCAGACAACTATGTAGGTGGACAAGAATTTCTCACCCATCCCTAAAAAATACCTTTGTAAATAGCAAACAATTGCAAACTTACTCAAAAGTGTAAGTTCGGAGTTGTAACTAAGGTCCATACATGATTGCATCAGAGTAGACAGATTTTTGAAAACAAACACTTCGGCACCACCCCCAACTCTCCTGATCCACTCACAGCTCAGCTCCAACACACTGGTGCCAAGTTGTTGGTGGTGCATATAGGGATGTTGCAGCTTGGGGTCAGGGGGTGAGCGGGACGTGGGAGGGGAATCAAGGGTTTAATGGGGTGTTGGCGTGCCCATCAAAAGGCCCTAAGAGGAATTTTTGTGAGAAATTTTCATTTCAGTAATGTTTGTTTCCTACGATGTGAGTTTGGAATCTCTTTTGTGTTGATATGAAATTATTGTATGTCTCAGACTCATGTGTTATGGCTTTAATAAGAGCTGTTAGTGATAGTTCATCTTGCATCAACGCTTCGTGCTACCCCGGCAGTCCTGAAGATACGTCTTCCTCTTAATTGTTGATGGGCAGCACAATAATACATTCTCTAGCACAATGTCAGCACAGCAGTTAGTTATTTTTCACCCCATTAATCTTTCTTTTCAAATTTGCCTGGAAAAATGACATGACTTGCAAAGAAGTGTGTGGGATTGAAAGAATGTTCCCAATAAACACATCAATACATTTGAGTAATGTAGCCGTCTAAACATGAATATTGCATTGCTAATAAAACCACAGAGAGAGTTCTATTAAAAGATTCTCCTTGGGGAGGATTTGATGAAACAATCCCCAGGGGGACCAGGAGATGGAGGTCCCAACTCTCGCCAGCTCTACCTCTCAGAAACATGAATTTATTTAGATTCATCGGCATCACACCTTTGGACCGCGTCGGAGAGCTCGACATCATGTCATCTGAAAAGAGCATGCCTTCCGTTGAAGATGTATTCAATAGATCATTGATTCAAGGGTCTCCCAAACCTGTTCGGGAACCCAAGGCTGTCTGGATTCATGGTCCCTGGTGGAGGCGCTTGATCCCTTATTGAAATCGAAAGCCTCTCGAATGAAAGAATGTTCTGGGCTCTTCTGTAGTCTGGGGAACTGGGAAGGTCCCACAGATGCTGGTTCGGCTGCTCGAGAGCCTCGGATCCCGAACCGTGAAAGTTTATCCTCTGTGTTTCTTGGGCTTAAAGTTAGATTTGATGATGTGAACGGAAATGCCTGATTATAGAGCACGACTGGGCACGTCATGCGGGATATGATTTCAGAGATGCTCGGTACCCTTTCACACAGATGCTATGGAAATTTGAATTAGATTCTTGAATCCATCTGGACCTAGTGCAGCTATCTCTTTCAGGTCCAGAGCAACGGAGGATGATATCCGCGCATCCACGCAAACCTTTGTGCTTGAAGTTGGATCCTACGAAGATTTTGGGTGTGTGTTTGGCTCTCCTGAGTGTGCGATGTTGATGTGTTCTATTTTCGTGGTTGGTCATGTCTGCTTTCAATTGTTGAGGGTCTTTCACTGTCTCTTACCAAAATTGTGGCAGAAATACTATTGTCGTGCGATGGTTAGGATATGTTATGGTAGCACAATGTCTGTGCTGAAGCAATGTTCCTATATTTGTTTAAAATTAGATTATGAAAAAGATGGGTGATATTGGACCAGTGTCCTGAGAGCTTCGGTTTGTTACGGTGGAAGCGAAGAACATAGTATTTTTTGTTGTATTTCTTGTGTGAAAATGTTTATTTTTCTAGAGTGATCAGAAACTATAAGAGATGTGAGTTTTCTCTGTAGTTTGGGAATTTTGTCCAGATTGTGGAATTTCCCCGATAAGGGGAATAATTGTTCCTCCTCACATCTCTGACGCTACATCCTTACTCAATAGGAATAGAATTAGATTTCGAGATGCACAGATATCACAGGTGGGACAGTGTATCCAGAGCTCCACAGCATAAAATACTTCATCAAATATGAGAATTATGCAGAGCGTAGGAGGCTTGCGACATCTTTGCTGTGTTTATTGGTAATGCTGGCTGTTCTCAGGTCAATTAAATATAATATTTTTATAGGGAGTGTGGGTGATCTTTAACACAAAGTTTACAAGGAAAAATTCCTTTTACCTTAAAATAGCATCTTCACTCAGAATGAACTATTTGAAACATAATTCATCAGATTAATTCTATGGAAATTGGAAACCATGGGAGTTCTTATGTGGAATGTGCAGACAAATAATAAAATGAATTCTACAAATAATAAGATACATTCTGCATTTTAAGAATTGGTGATGTTTCAGCACCCCTTTATAGACAAAGAATGTTAATGAAATTGTGGTGTTCAAAGGTTTTGAGTAGTTTAAAATATTTTTTCTTAAAAGACATTTCATCATCAGTGATTACATTTATAAAATACCGAAGAGACCGCATGGTTTTATAATGACATAGTGTAAGTCATGGTTACTCGCAAACATTTTCGCAGGGGCCAAAAGGTGTGGTTGGGAAGTGACGAGGGTCAAACTGATGCAGACAGGGTAGTGTTCGGGGGGTTGAAGCGGGGTGGAGTTAAGGTGGCTGTAGGGAAAATAAAACATGTACAGCAAGTGGCTGAATTGAATTGGAGAATTAGGGGAGAGGAGTTGGCCTAACGGCTAGGGCGGTCTACCTCGAATCTGGGGAACTGGGTTTGAGTCTTGGCAATGACGCTGAACATCCTGTGATTCTGGGCAAATCACTGAATCTACCCGTGCCTAACAAAAATGAATGTGTCCTCATGTAATGCAACTGGTGCTATGTAAAGCGCTCTGATACCCGATTCGGGTCAAGTTTGCGCTATATGAAATTCTGTAAAAAAATAAAATAATATAAAATGTGGAACCAGAAAACCAGGTATCAATCTTGGCTTTCCCGCTTGACCAAATTGTGTCATCCTAGACAATTGCTTTATTTCATTTTCTCTCCTTTTTCTTCATTACCACATATAAGACCACCCCAAAATACATGACTTCAGGATGTGCGCTGTACAAAACCTTTTCCTGTGTTTGATTTAATAAACTATAATGTTGTTCATGTATAATAGCAACCCAGGCCACCCAAAGGGTGCCCATAACAACGGACTTGCCTCTTAGTTCACTATGGGCATTGAGGTCAGGGTGAGGTGGGAATGATAAATGTTTCTAAATTCATGTGTGAAAACCATCACTTTTAAAATAATACTTCTCAATGCAATGATATAATCTGATCTACTAATGTGATAGGACCTGAATTTGAAGAATTTATAAACATTTTACACGTTTGATGCTAGATGTCTATAAATGAAGGTGTCTCTAAAGTTAAGCAGTGCAGAACCCCCTAGTTACTTCTTTTCTTTAACTGCAATTAACATTTAAATAAAAGATTGCACGTTTATATAACATATTTTAAGCTAAATGCCGAGTCCAGCGAATAGCTGCCAGTGCACATAACGGTCAGGAGGGACGTATGCGCCCCCCGGGCCGTACTCCGACCATCACTGGTGTAAGTGATCTAATGTGGTATCTCAAAATGTATATCAGTGACATGGGATGGTCTCATGCCAAGCGCAGAGTGTCCCAATGGCCCTTGAGCCCTAATGGAGATAAGGAAAATGGTCCCCTTGTGCCATGGTTTCAGCATGAAATACTGCCAATTGGTACCGGTACCACTGCACGCTCGGCGCTATTAATACCTACAACCCTGGCACGTAAAGTAGAACCGGAGAGCCTAAGTCAGGTGATGTAGTCGGCCAACACACCCATTCTGCATTTCAGCACCCCTGTGGAAGCTTTGCCGTGGAAAGGTCTGCACACGTTTCTCCACATGAAAAGGGAAGCTTCAAGGCTTTTTTAAATTTTTGTAGGGCAGATTTAATAAACCTCCAGACAAATAGTTTTTAAAGAACTGTGAAAAACCTAGCCAGGAGTGCTGAAGTGTGAGGCTTTGAAGGTGAGGGAAGCAGGTCTGATAGGGCATCTGGTGGCAGTATGTAGACTTTAAGTTGGTGCTTAATTTGTAAAACAATATGTGCTGGGGCGCAACGTTTTTCTCAGAAGCCTGCGGTCTGCACTATCAAATGTCGATGTGTCGTATACCAAGGCTGTCTAGTGTTGATTCCACCTCACGCTTCTTTCTTCCACCACCCTACACTTCATGTCTCTTTATCTCATGGACTCCGAGGCTTCCTAGTCTTGATTCCACCGCATATCTCTTTCTTCCACTCTCTACACTTCCTGTCTCTTTATCTCATGAATACCAAGGATGTCTGGTCTTGATTCCACCTCATGCCTCTTTCTACCACCACCCTACACTTCCTGTCTCTATATCGCATGAATACCGAGGCAGTCTGGTCTTGATTCTACCTCATTCCTCTTTCTTCCACCACCCTACACTTCATGTCTCTATATCGCATGAATTCCGAGGCTGTCTGGTCTTGATTGCACCTCATTCCTCTTTCTTCTTCCACCCTGCATTTCCTATTTCTATATCTCATTAATACAGAGGCTGCCTGGTCTTTATTCCACCTCATGTCTCTTTCTTCCACTCTCTACACTTAACGTCTCTTTATCTTATGATTACCAAGGCTGCCTAGTCTTGATTCCACCTCATGTCTCTTTCTTCCAATCTCTATACTTCCTGTCTCTTTATCTCATGAATACCGAGGCTGAATGATCTTGATTCCACCTCGTGTCTCTTTCTTCCACCACCCTACACTTCCTGTCTCTTTATCTCATGAATACCGAGGCTGCCTGGTCTTGAGCCCACCTCATGCTCGTTTCATCCAGCACCCTACAATTCCTGTCTCTTTATGTCATGAATACCGAGGCTGTTTAGCCTTGATTCCACCTCATGCCAGTTTCATCCACCACTAGACACTCCAAGTCTCTTTATCTTATTCTTACAAGTTTTATTTCATCTCTACTTTCTCCCTTTATCACTGCTTTTCCATCTCCCTCTTCCTCCTTATTTCCGCCCTTTTGTGTTATTCCCTCAAACGGCTGCCAGTGGCCTCCACATGCAACCACTGGTTCAAGTTAAGCACTGAGTAAAGCAAGAGCTGTGGTGGATTGTGCTCACCATATGTATGTGTGCCTCTTTAAATGAATTCGGCAGTGAATCCACACTCGATCCACAAAAGCCAGACCCACTCTAGCGTGAGAGTAAATATTGTTACGCAACACATTCTCTAAAATAAATCTTTATGGCTCTTGGGGCCTGATTACAAGTCGGTTTGTGTATTCTTACCCGTGAGTAAACCCCGGTTAACTCACCAGGGGCGGACTGGCCGTAGCGGGATCCGGGCGTTTCCCCGGTAGGCCACAGTGGGGGCCAGTTTTAGGCCATGTGGGCCATTTTTGTTACCGGGGGCTGGCAATATCGGCCCCCTGTAACAAGATCGTCCGAAATTGGCCGTTTCAAACAGCTCAGCTGCACGATCCCTCCTCACCCCAGGGTGGCCGGCCGAGCAGTTTGCCAGGGCCGGTTTCCGTTCCCAGTCCGGCCCTGTTACTCACAGGTCAGAATTACAATTTGGAAAGGCATTTAACGTATTCCGATAATTATCAGATGCGTTGAAAACCTCAACCAGGTCCAACCTGCCGAAATTTAACAGGGGAAAGCATACGGTATTTACAGTATCACGTGGATTTTGGTGCGTTGAAAATCAAAATCCGCATGTTATGCCCAGAAACAAGTAATAGATGCTGCTTATCACACCCGATGAGTTACATTCAGCATGGTTTCGTTATTTATCAGGCGTGATAAATAGAACCTGTATTTGTAATCGGGTTCTAGAGACATTATACGTGTCCAGTCATCATCAATGGAGCGGTACCCTCACAGATGGAACCATGCCGCGGTCCCAGATATTGTGGTTTGCAGCTCCTGTCCGGAGAGGTGCAACTGTACAACTCAAGTCAAAAGGTGCAATATGAGAATTCTTGGGGAAATTAGGCCATTGGGGGATGTCTGATGCTGGTCGTTGGTTGTGCAGTCATCACTGTGTTTCACATCAAACAACCATTAAATAATGTTCTGCGGGCCTGAGGCTCGCCCACTCACTTTGCATATTTCCTGGCTGCTTTGATACATTCATTCCCCAGAGACTAGTTTCTGTGTTTTTGTTTATCACTTTGACAGGAAACTGTTATTTGTTCCCTGCAAATGAGGAAGAAATAAGATTTAATTAGTAATCGGGCGTCTGGGGTCATAGCAGGCGCTAATGCATTAAAGTCTAACCCCTGGAAGCATGGCAGGCTCTGCGCCATTATCCCATTTACTAAATACTGCTATGATAGCCATGTAATAACTTGCAATTAAATCTTTGCATCCCAAAGGACCAGTGCGTTGCCCTCTTACTTAACGGTTTAATTATACAAATTAAGCACATAGGATTTTTTTATCCATTTAATTTTTCGAAAGAAAAAATATTACATTATATTATCGAAGTATTCCTTTTTTTTTTATAATAGGATGGACTTGTACATATTTTCTTTTAAGGCGCAGGAATTCCCATAAACGGGCTCTACTTCAGCAGCAAACAAAGAACGAGGTGGTGATCTGTATTTTATAGAAAGACATGGCTGCAACACAGAACAACAGAAATACACCCGGAAGTTTCCGCTCCTGGACTCAAACAGCCATTTCAAGCGTGCAGGGTACCTCCTTCTGTGACAAATATTATAACATTTCGGGGGGAAGTTAAACACCCTGCAGCAGGGCTACGATTCCTGTTCAGATGGAAAGGTATATTTTGGGGGAAATTGTTTACTTTCAGTTTCCAAACATATGTTTGTCAAGCTCTACAAGGATTCCTAACTGTTTTGGTTTTTTTTAGGGAAGGGAGGAGGGAGGGAAGACAGGAAGTTGAGTTACCTCAGTGGGAAGGGGGAAGGCAATTGTGGTTTCTAAATATATGATGGTTCCTTGTAACCCACCGCGATGTGTCTTATAAGGTGTGAACAGACATAAGATTTTTGGGTTAGGATTGAGTTCAGATGGGGCGAGTTACCTTATGGACATTTGAGAACACATGCGAGACTGCCCCAATATATCTGCTGTACTATAAATGGAAAAAGATATGATGATGTACCCCTACAACAAGGAACTTATAGATTTGTAAAATCTCGTTGCCTGTTTGTTCCACCTGCATAAATAAAATAAAAAATAAATAATAAAGAATTCCTAACTTTAGCCTCTTACTTTGTCAGCACTGAAGAGGTGGACATGGGGCACCTTCTGTTGCTGACATCAGAGAAGTGTTAGGAAGTGGGCATTCCCAGAATGCTGAGGATTTAAGCCAGAGGTACCTTTCTAAAGCAAACGTTTGATAAAACATTATATTTCAATTTACAAACATGTTCAAATTGCACAGGGGAGCCAAGCCTCAGTAAGGCAGTTACTTTTTTTTTTATTATTTGACTTTTACAAGGTTTTTTTTCTGCCACTGACACTGTAAAAGGGAAGGTTGCAGTATGTTTTATGGATAGGCCTCAGTTGTGGTTTTCAGCAGCAAATATTTCATGGCTAAAATCTGCTCCATAGAGCTGTAGGAGTTTAGCTTCCCCCAGCGCGATTTCCACCCACTAGGATGGCACCAATGTTTGTTGTCACGGGCAGTCGCAACCGTTCACAGTGCGAAAGCTTCCACTAGAACAGAATATCTATTCAAGCACCAGCAAAAAAGCAGTGCCCTCTGGTGTGCCGCATGGTGCTGTTTGCACTGATTTTGCAACGCAGAACAAGCTCCCAGTGCAAAACATTAGCGGGACGTGCTGATTCCGCACGCTCGCGAAATTCCACGGTATCGCGCTGAGTTTTCATGTAACTCTGCGGAATTCCACCATAATCCCCACTACATCGGAATGCTTCCTACCCTGAGATTTCACCTGAATGCTTATTTCAACAATTTGTTGATTGGAATGTATTGTACAAGCAATAACAAGACATTCCTGTGCAATAGTGTCATTTGGGAATGATGCTTCTAAGTCAACAGTGCTACATACGTTTGGAAGGCAGCAATTTCTGCGGTTGCGAAGGTAGCGATACATGCTTTTCAAAACTGGAAGGGCGCCAAGGAATAAACATGAGCCTGTTGTTCATTGAGAGACCTTCAGGAGATATTTAGTTTTCTTCCTGACTCATCTGTGATCCTGCTTCTAAGAGTGCCAACTTCTACAGCCTGTCTCTTCAAAATTTGCTTGAATGGACACATATTGGTGCCTTCTTCTGGTACATGAACTAGGTGTTTTAATTGGATTGCGTGAGAGCACCTACAGGCGATATCTCTTCCTAAAAAAAAAACACCTTGTCTGATCAATTTTCATGTCGCAGGATAATTGGAAAAGGCTTTGCGTGGAGAGACACAGATACGGCTTTGTTTGAACTCTCGCTTCGAGTTCCCGCCTTTCATTAAAGCGAAATCATGTCAGCCCTGTGTCACCTGTGTGACTCGCGACACTGCTCTCGGCTCCAACAGTGTCTTTGCCTCTGTTGCCTGGGCTCATTAAGAGCTGCAACATGTCTTTTGTGAAAGAGAATGCCATTTTGAATCATCTGTTTGCACATCCTCACACTCGCTGTTTGTGTCGGAGCCTCCAAGACGTAGAGGCTTCGCGCTTGTTTTATGGTTTTACCTGCTGTCTTCTCTTTCCCTTGTTTTGACATAATTCAAGGGTAGGACACAAAACAATATTTACAGGAAAAAAGACCTTGAGGTAAATTTTATTAGTAGGCTTTTTAGTTTTTGCGTGTGTTAATCAATTGGCTTGCTTCGTTTGTCTTTGTATCTGACGTTGAAGGTGAAGTGAGAAAGCAAGAGAGAGTATGCTCAAATAGAGCGTTTGAAAGAAGAAAGGGGAGAAAAATCGATAATGACTGATAACAGATTGATAAAGCCAAATTGAGTGTAAATGAGAGAGACTGAGAAACATTGATATGTGGTTATTGAAAGAGATTGTCTGAGAAAGTGGGTTGGAAGTAATTGATGATTGACAATGAAAGCTACTGACAGTTAAACATATTGATGAGAAAGACAGAAGAAAATAGAGGCAAGAAATGATCTATAGTAGAGTTCTGAAAAGAACTCATAAGACACGAAGTATTAATTCGAAGCACTTCTTGTGACAAGAGTTACTGTTTTTGCACTGACCACTTTTTTCAATTTTTTTTACCTGTCCCCTGCTAATATTTATGTCAAAGTTAACTTTAAAGAGATGGTAGTCTGAGGAGAAGGATATAGAAGTAAGGACTGGTTGAATTATTTTGGAACTCAATGGATTTCAAGACAGTCTCTTTTGTTCTCTAATATGTCCTCATAAACCTGGGATATTAAACTGTGATGGGGCTCTAAGCAGGACTGGAAGGGGAGAGGTTAAAAACAGACTTTGCGTTCCTATGCATTATTCTGTTGACAGACTAATGCAAATGTTGATTTTCAATGTGGCTTTTCCTCCCATTTGCGATCTTTTATTCAGCAATGTAAATTCCCTGTGAGAAAATGTGCATAGCGTCCTGTTTAAAAAGTCCGATACATATTTATGAAGCAATCCTTCTAGGAGAGAGATGTATGATTGGCAGAGGAAGCGCAAGGCTTACTTGTTACCTGTCCGAGGTGTATGATTATAAATACATGACCAGTGAAGGCGAAATCGAAGGGATTAGCGCAGCCAACGAGACCCGCCGTGCCCTAATCTTAGGCGAGAGAATAAATATCTTTCTTAGCTTGAGCAAACAGCGTTAAACCTGGTGAAAAAGCTGATTGTCTTCCAATCTGTGTCATTAAGGAGTTGTGTGTTTACTTGGGGGTTGAGAGTATACCTAAAGGGTACTTGTTTCTTGTAGTTAATTCTTAGGGTTTACCGACTGGGCGCGTTGGTGTAATGACGTCTTGCATCACCTGGCTCATGTATACTTCGAAACTGAGAGGCAAGGTGCATTGTGGAAGATGTTTCCTTGACGTGCAGTCTGATCACCCCTGAATGTAGGACACGAGTGATATTAAGGGCTGAATACTTCGTGACACCAAGAGCTTGGTCTAAGAGTCCATGTTGCCTTGGCCTTGGGGGGGGGGGGGGGGGGGGGGGAGTTCTTTAGATGCACTTAAATCAGTCGTTTCAGAGCTTTCGCTCAGCTGTTTGTGAGGTGAGCAACAAATACAACTTCATACAACGTAAGTACACTTTCCATACACTGGAGCCACAGAATTTACTGCTTAAAGTTGTGGCAGCCCCACCACTTGTTAGCGCCGAGGATGTTGGGAGGTAAATAGTCAGTCGAAGAACCTCTCAGGCTTGAGCAGAAGATGGACGAAAGGCATCTCTCACGCCAAAGGACCAGGAGCCTGAGCACACTGGAGACATAATGCCGTACCAAGCATGTATGGGGTTGTTACCCGTCAGTAGGGTTCCCCGGCACCGGATTGATTGAAGAACTGAAGGGTTCTAGATGTTAAAGTATTGTGTCAACAATGTCATGGGTGAAAACATGGACCTGTTCCCGAGTAGTGACCTTGGGTACCCCTGGATTCATAAGTGAATGGTGATTCACCAATGAAAAAGCTCCTTTGAAAATGCTTTATGACATCACAATGTGCCCCTCTAGGAATACATTTTAATTCAGGCAGAAGGACACACTCACAACGGAGAGAGAAAGAGAAAATAATGCGTTTGTAGTTGGTTATTGTTATTACGGTATCGTCAATCTCTTAGTAGGGTATATTGTTACTCACACTCTGGCTATGGACACTCTGCCCATTTTTAATTCCCTTTTTTTACAAAATATATATGGTGATCAGCAAAGCTATAAATGCTAACAAGTGGTCTGGGGTTGCTCCCTCCACAGCCAAAAGTCATGCTTGGAGCTCAGGGCAAGTATCTGGGCCCAGGTCCTTACGCTGCAACATATCACCACATTGTACTCACTTTCCTCTCCAGCTCAAAACAAACTTACACATGTCTGAAAGCGGTTTAAAGATCTGCAGATGCATCTGCCATGTGTTGACTGCTTTGGACAACACAGACAGTCCTGAGGGTCTCCTCCAATCCAAGAATCCCACAAACAAAAGATCCCCGCCATGACGCAAACTCACCCTCTGGTAGGACGGGCTCTGTGTTCACCGCTCAATGCCCCATCTCATTCCGAGACCGATGACGCTGCTGTCGAAGCCTTGACCGTGAGTTGGTGAGAGACACTCGAGAATACAGTATTTAAGGAGGTTTAGGAAGCAAGCATTGATGGACTTTGGCATCAATACATGATGCTGTCCAAGGACTGAATACTACTGACATTTTGAACCCACTACCCCCTGGAGGCCGACAAGCACATCCAGAGGAGTACACAGCTAAAGTTTGAAAAGCGGGTGGATTGATGATACCCGAATAATAACTCCTTCCGGGCTCGGAGGAGTTAACAGATAAAATCTTGTGAATTCCCAACCACCAAGGGCTATCGCACTTCCTTCTTTTGTCCTGAAGAAGACACTACTTGATGTATCTATAAATACATATATATACAGGGTCGAAACATCGACGTACAACCCACTCATGTCCTGATTCACTATAGCAATTATTTAAAAAAAATAGGACTAGCTAAAGTGAAAGACCTGAAAAGGACGGAGAATTTATGTTATTGTCTTGTTTATTGTTTGAATTTGAAAGGTCACCCATTTGCACTAAATGTTACCACAGTCACCCATTGAATTGTCTGTGTATTTGTTTTTGTGTTTTCTTTGTCAGACCCCATTGGTATTATCTTTTTGTATAAAATTGTTTACACAATTAGTGAGAAAAATGGAGAAACAAAACAAATACTTTAATAAATATAATATTTTTGACAAAAACTTAACGAGGTGTGGTACATTTATAAAAGTCTAGTACAAAATCACTACTGATTGTGAAAGAGGGATACAGGGTGACCCCATTGATCTTAATGGCTGTCGAAGACCAGTCCATGGGCGTCTACGCTCTTCATGTCCAATGGACTTCGAGACCATGTGTCTACACTGGTCACCCATTGTAGCGCCTCCCTACGAGCCACATCACTGACTCCATAATACTGCCTCTGTTGGTATACACCTGGCCCTGGCATTTTAGAAACGACTTCCCGGCAGCACGGTTTCCTGTATCCCTTTTCATCTAGTTACAGTGATTGCTTTGAGGAAAATTATGTATGCAGCGTTAAAAAAAAATACCCCTGGTGACTCATGTCAATAGGACCTAGAGAGGAAGCAGGTGCACGCTCAATGGATTTGGGTCACTCTGCTTTTAGCATACGGGGAACTGGCAGGCAGGGTTCTGCGTGCGCTCTGACGCATATTAATTTGTGTAGGCACAGGTATACGCATGTGCCTTGTTTCTAAGACACAAAAATGTGTTTCATATAGCACACATGCTGTGCTATATGTTGTATTCTAAAATTTACCACCGCTTATGAATTTGTTGACTTCTGTAACTATAGCTCAGGAATAAATTTAGCATTTCCGCATTGCCTTTTTAAAAAGATGAGATGAGGGCTAAGCGCTGTGTCTCAGATCATGAAGATTTATTGCTGATTGATGTCAAACAAGCACGCTGCAATGCTATGCACCCCAACATGACACCCGCTTCTTCCAGCTCCGACTGACTCACGCTGTCGCGGGGAGTTCACATTTACTTGGTGTTGCGCACTGTCACGTGACTTCTGTACAACGCCTTACACAAGGCGCTAGCAGGGGCTGCGTCATCTCCTATAGTTACTCCATGTGGGGTGCAATAAAATATGCAGAATGCACACAGGACTCTCCAAAGGTATAGATCCTCCTGTGCACAGTCAATGCACTTGATAAATCCTACAGCACAATCAACCGCGCTGCTCGGTGCGTCACTGTTGAGTGAGTGCCCGAAGCGCTATGGATCATTTCAGAGTTATGCTTACTATAAAGATATCCTTCATCTTCCCGATGTCTCCTCAGCTCTATCCCTGTAACAATGTCCATAGTCTTCGGACTATACATTAATACGCATTGACTCACATTGCTTCACCTCATCAGTGGCGGCTTGCATGGCTCGCGAGTGGGAGGCAGGGAGTAGTGCGAGGATGCACATAATAACAAATAAATAAATAAAAAATTAGCTTACCTTCCCATCGGGTCCCGCGTCTCTGCTCCTGCCCTCCTCGAGGAACAGGAAGCACAGCCAGGCCCCACTGACCAATCACAATGCAGCAACGTAGCGTTGTGATTGGTAAGCACCCAGGCTACTCTGACCAATCACAACACTGCAATGGAGGGTTGTGATTGGGTTTTGAGCGTCCTGGTTTGACACTCAACCCAGGAAGAGGGGCCTGGACATGTTCTCTGTGCAGGCTGTAATGCAGCCTGCGTGGAGAACGGGGAAAGTGCGCATGACTGGTATGGGCAGTCACTGCATACTTAAAAGTGGGCAAACCCCTCCTCCCCCGTCCTGCTCTGGGAGCGGAGCAGCCCCGCCCGCCCGCAAAGCAGCGCAAACATGAAATGATCGAAACTGAAAGCGGAGCAGCCGCCACTGCACCTCAGCTGTCTCCTTGTCCTCGACAGGTCTTGACCTCCCTCCTCATTGGTCAGTCCCTGCCCAGCAGCTTGAGCGGACACCAGTTGATGGTGGATGTGAGTTGAGGGTGGAGGCCCAAAACTGGTTCTCACAGGGCCAGCTTCCTTCTCACAGCAGGCCTCCTCCTCTGGCAGAAATGGCTCCGTCTGCCACCAGAGTCTTGTTGCATCTTCACGCAGGTCCTTGTCAACTTGTCATCAAATGTTGTTTTCGGAGGGGAGGGTCTGGAGCCTTTCAGAGAGGAGGTACGATTTTTTTGTTGTTGAATATTTTTATTGAAGAGTCATAGAACAATAATAATATACATAGTAAGTGTAACATATTGGCAATAGAACTAACAGAGTAACACAATCACTATGGATGTGAAAACCAATAACATAAGTTTATGAGTATAAATCAGTAATATCATTTTATATAAAAAAGAAGCCGACAGGAGAAAAAAATAGAAAATGAAAAAGAAAAGTAAGGGGAAGAGACAGAAAAATTAAAGACGAGAGGAAAGGTGCAATCTTTATTCCATGGTAGGCCCTTAGGTTACGGCAACAGAAGGTGGGTGATGTCAGGGCGCCAGCCTTATCCAACGCTCCGTGGCCCCTAGCTTCCACTCCGCACCACCCGCCAACATTCTATTACATCACTCACTCCCAGCATCCCAGACAGCAGCTTAGACCTTCGGGGAAGTAGACACAGGACACCACAGGTTGCATACAAGGTATTTTTGCCAATGTTGGAGAGACCCATGAGGGATGGGATGGCAGCAGACAAAGTATATAGCGTTCCTTTGGAAACAGCCATGAGCGGTGGGATGGCGGCACTCCAGACGTTTGTGGTTATGTGGGAGAGGCCCACTGGCGGTGGGACGGCAGTCCACAGGGTATTTATCATTACCCTGGAGATGTCCATGAGTAGTGAGTTGGCAGCCCATAGGGTATTTTTCATGATGATGAAGATGTCCAGAGCGGTGGGACCGCAGCCCACCAGGTTTTTTTGGTTACGCTATAGACGTCCATGGGGGTGGGACGGCACCCCACCAGGTATTTTTGGTTAACCTAAAGATGTCCACGGGGTGGCATGGCAGCCTACCTGGTATTTTTGGATATGCTGGAGATGTCCATGGGGGTGGGACGGCAGCCCACCGGGTATTTTTGGTTACGCTTGAGACGTCCACGGGGGTGGGATGGAAGCTCACCGGGTATTTTTGGTTACGCTGGAGACGTTCACTGGGGTGGGATGGCATCCCACCGGGTATTTTTGGTTACACTTGAGACATCCACGGGTAGTGGGATGGCAGCCCACCAGGTATTTTTAGGTTACTCTTGAGACATCCACGGGCGGTGGGATGGCAGCCCACCAGGTATTTTTAGTTACGCTGGAGACGTCCACGGGGGTGGGATGGCAGCCCACCGGGTATTTTTGGTTACGCTTGAGACATCCACGGGCGGTGGGATGGCAGCCCACCAGGTATTTTTGGTTACGCTATAGACATCCACGGGGGTGGGATGGCAGCCCACCTGGTATTTTTGGATATGCTGGAGTTGGCCACGGGGTGGGATGGCAGCTCACCAGGTATTTTTGGTCACGATGGAGACGCCAACGTGGGTGGGATGGCAGCCCACCGGGTATTTTTGGTTACGCTTGAGACTTCCACGGGCAGTGGGATGGCAGCCCACCGGGTATTTTTGGTTACGCTTGAGACTTCCACGGGCAGTGGGATGGCAGCCCACCAGGTATTTTTGGTTACCCTATAGACGTCCAAGGGGGGCGGGATGGCAGCAGACCAGGTATTTTTGGTTACGCTGGAGACATCCATGGCCGGTGGGACGGCAGCCCACCAGGTATTTATGGTTTCGCTTCAGACATCCACGGGCGGTGGGTTGGCAGCCCACCAGGTATTTATGGTTTCGCTTGAGACATCCACAGGCGGTGGGATGGCAGCCCACCAGGTATTTTTGGTTACGCTGGAGACGTCCACAGGCGGTGGGATGGCAGCCCACCAGGTATTTTTGGTTACTCTGGAGACGTCCACAGGCGGTGGGATGGCAGCCCATCAGGTATTTTTAGTTATGCTGGAGACGTCCACAGAAGGTGGGATGGCAGCCCACCAGGTATTATTGGATATGCTGGAGTTGTCCACGGGGGTGGGATGGCAGCCCACCTTGTATTTTTGGTTACGCTTGAGATGTTCACGGGGTGGGATGGCAACCCACCAGGTATTTTTGGTTAAGCTGGAGACGTCCACAGGCAGTGGGATGGCAGCCCACCAGGTATTTTTGGTTACGCTGGAGACGTCCACAGGCGGTGGGATGGCAGCCCACCAGGTATTTTTGGTTACGCTGGAGACGTCCACAGGCAGTGGGATGGCAGCCCACCAGGTATTTTTGGTTACGCTGGAGACGTCCACAGGCGGTGGGATGGCAGCCCACCAGGTATTTTTGGTTACGCTGGAGACGTCCACGGGCGGTGGGATGGCAGCCCACCATGTATTTTGGTTACGTTGGAGATGTCCATGGGCGGTGGGACGGCAGCGCACCGGGTATTTTTAGTTACACTGGAGACGATTATTTTTAAGTAAATATAAATGTACACTTCTCATCTCTGCATGTATTCGCCTTGAATATATATATTGCCACGGTCCATATCTGATTCTAGACATACTAAACCTATACCTATAAACCTATACTTATCTCGTAGAGCTTTGATATTTAAAATGCTATCTTCTGATACTGTGCCTCTGGCCCTGATGATAGCTCAGTGGGTAATGCATTTACTGCACCAATCTGTGCTTGACTTTGTGGTCACGGGTTCAAATCCAGGCAGCCCACTCAGCCTTTCATCCTTCTGAGGTCAATAAAATGAGTATCAATGATTTGGTTAACATAAAATATTTGTTATTCAGAGTTAAGACGCCCCATGGGGCGATGGTGTGCTTTACAATACATTATGGTATATGTCTATAAGTTTCAGTTTCAGTTTATAATTTATTGCACAGTTAATTAAAACCAATGCGATACAATAACACATAATAAAATTCTTTAAAATCTACAGCATAGATAATTCATCTGTGTAAGTTAGATCAAATGTCCTGTTTTACTGAGTTAATCATGGGTCAATTTTTGGTAGTTTTTTTTCTACTACTTTTAAAAATTTCACAAATCTACAGCTCAGCTGAGAGTCCTGTGCTGAGAAGCAGGTTAGCACTGCATTCCTTCGTGTGCGTACCCCCTGTAGAATGAGATGGCGTTTCAGCAAGAGCTTCCTTTCTTCATGCAGTTCCTCTCACGAGCATAGCAGGTGCAACATGTCTTCTGCCCCTTTGCCGCATAACCTGCATAATGTACCTGCTTTCGATCTCAGCCAGTGAGGAAGATGTAAGATGCATGGTAACAAGCCCAATCTATATCTTAAAAAGCACAGTTTGATTTTTTTTTGTGTAACCTAGGGCAAGGTAAGGCTGGGAGGCTTGTGTCAGGTATGTATTTAATACCATCCAAGCGTGAGATCTTTTTGATAGGATGGCTTTATCCTGTACCCATGACTGTAGCTTGATCGATTTTTTCACCAATTTTTTGAGTGTTTTATGATCTACAGGGGACGCCCAGAGCTCTGCCAGCCCGGTGTTCATTATGCTTTTTTCCAGGTATTTTGCAGCTGGTGAGTTTTGGGTCTGCTCTAGCTCTTTCCATAGATATTCGTTCAGCGTCCCTTCAGTCGTTTTCCTTACTTCGTCCCAAGAGCAGATATATGCCCCCTGACGTGCCAATAACTGTGACCGAATTCCAAACTCCAGTCTGATCTGTGCAAGGGAGGATCGCCTTGGGAGGCTGAAGATGATTCTATATGCCGACACGATTGTACTGTCAAGTATGACGGCATCTCTGCCTCGGTGGGCCTCACTCCCGTATGTTAGTGTTGGTAACAGTTTGGCACGTATAACATGTAGTAAGGGGGTCAAAGAAGGGCCGGAGAGGTTGTTATTTAGTGTTTTTAAGGCAATTGCCAGACCGGTGCCTTTGCCTCTTATGCTAGCCCTTTGTTCGCTAAATTGACCACCACTGTCAATCTTCACGCCTAAATATTTATACGACGAGGTGTCTTTGATTCAGGTGTTTTTCCAGAACCACGAGAAAACTTTTTTTTTGTTGTTGCTGATTGTCATTGTTTGCGTTTTCTCGAGGTTCACTGTTAAGTCATTTAACTCAGAATATCTCTGGGTCGTATTCAGAAGATTTTGAAGCCCGACTCTTGTATGACTTAATAACACCAGGTCGTCTGCATAGAAGAGGCATGGTAAATTGAGGCCTCCTAATTTTGGCGAATGTGAATTGCAGTTGTTTAGTAGGGGCACCAAGTCCCCCAAGAACAGGTTGTACAATGTGGGGGCCAGCACGCAGCCCTGCTTGAGGCCGTTGTTGGTTTGTATCCGCCTTGACAACATTGAGCCGTCCCCCACCTTGATCTGAATCCAAGTGTCTGTATGTAAATTAATTAACAGCTCCAACAAACCTATATGTCTATAAGGAGCTGTGATGCACGCGTTTGCTTCTTCCTGCACTGGTCCCTTCCACCCCCTCACCTGGGCCCCAGGGCCCCCTCTACCATTCTTGCTGAGTGATAGGGATTGTATGTGGGCACAGCAGGATGCCAGCAGTCGATGCCAGGCAGGTCATTAAAGATCATGCCACTCTTCAGAGTTCCCTGAAGCTGCCAATCTTCCCCAGAGCGCTAAATTACAGCAGCCCGCGTGCCAGCCCTCAAAATAGCACAAAATCCCAAAAATACGCGCAGGTACCGAGCTCTTCGCAGCACGGATGATTACAGATCTTGCTGAAGAGCTGAGGGGTGACATTATTGCATGAGTATTATTTTTATTAAAACTGAGCCCCATGGATGTGATTGCAGTGGGAGCAGAGGAGGGAAAGCAGGAGGGGGTGGGGGCTATTACTTCCACATTCAAACATGTGCAGCCCTCGAGGCACGGGGGAAAATCACCAGAAAAGGTTGAAATCAGAATAAATTGGGATCAAGGGCGTGCTGTGGATGAGAAATATCTAAACTAAAGGCCTTTGTGAAAGAGTTATCCCAAGTGCTGGAACTTTGCCAGGGCCGGACAGGGCTTTCATTCCCCTGGGCATATCCCCAGTGGACAGGGAGGCCAGTTTTCAAAGTCCTGGTACTTCTGGGGCTGGTTTGAGCATTTCTATCCGGGCTGTTTTTGGTTCACCAGTACATCCCTGAACTGCCCCAAAACACTGGAGTGAGTCAGTGTTCAGCCCTCCTGGCCCACACTTTTGGCCTGTTTTATATTGCAGTAGGTGGGTTACTCCGTCACAACGGTGAAAGATATCCTGTCTGCCGAAATTTCAATTCCATTATATCCTATTGGATTTATATTTCGGCGTACAGGATATCCGTCACCATTGTAAAGGAGTAACCCGTGTGCCGAAATATAAATCAAACCCATTGTTTTTAACATCCCTCCTCTGACTGAGGTCTGCTGTTCTGATTCTTAGGTAACTTTACGTCATCATGATGACATATTTTAATCCTATGTGTTTATTCAACTATCCAAGGCCTTCTGGGAGCTGTAGTTCTGGTTCACGTCAATGCAATTATTCGAAGTGTCAAGTTGAGGTTGGATAAGGTACATCGCCAAAATGGGTTTCAGTTTAGGGGAAAGAGTTTCTCCATGGGCAAAAGTATTTTTCCACTGGAGGAAAAAAACAATCTACGAACTACATCTGCTCTTGCGCTGGACTTTTCACATTTGCAAACATTTACATGTGCATTCAACACATTTATTTTAAATAAATAAAACGA
Organism: Triturus cristatus; assembly: GCF_964204655.1. NCBI lineage: Eukaryota > Metazoa > Chordata > Amphibia > Caudata > Salamandridae > Triturus > Triturus cristatus. The sequence goes on along the minus strand of NC_140595.1, from coordinate 36,394,569 downwards.
ATTTCATAGTGCGCCCAGCATCACAAAATGCGGTGCAGCGCGCGCTACGAAATTCGTTTTATTTATTTAATTGTTTACTTACCTCCAATTATCAATTTTCCGGTGTTTAGTACCCCCCACCCTGCCCCTCCCCCGCCCCGCCTTTCCGCCCCATGGAACTCCCTCCACGGACAGCTGCTGTAACACATGCAAACATTTAATTTAGAAGCGGACTTGAAGCGTACTCCAGGGAGAATAACTACAGTTGTAGGATCCAAAGAGTACTCTTGGAAATCTCAGAATTTTAAAACTGTTAATTTACTCCAAATGCAGGAGTACACCTATAGGAGTAGATTTGTGAATTCTCTTTGTGTGATTCGGGCACCTAGTCAGAAAAAATGTTTTTTTGTAAATGTCATCTGTTCGGATAGGCTAAGGACCAGTGAGCTGCTTTTATTAAACACCTGATAGGCTGAGGAGCGTGGGCTGTTTTAACAAACCCCCTGATAGGCTGAAGACCAAGTGGCTGTTTTTACAAAACCCCTGATAGGCTGAAGACAAAGGTCCTGTTTTTTCAACCCCCTGATAGGCTGAAGACCAAGGGGCTGTTTTTTCAAACCCCCTGATAGGCTGAGAACACAGGGGCTGCATTTAGGGAAACCATGGAAGGCCCAGGGCCAGGGTCTGTTTTTAGAAAAAACCCTACAAGGCTCAGGATCAGAGGTCTTATTTTAGGAAACTGCTGAAAGCTGAGGCCAATGGGCTGCTTTTATGAAACTGCTGATAGGCTGAGAACCAGTGGGTTGCTTTTAGCACCCCCCTGATAGGCTGAGGGCCTTGGGACTACTTTATGAGACCCACGGGTAGGTTGAGGATCAAGAGGCAGCTTTTGTAAGACCACTGGTGGATTGAGGACCAAGTGAGCTGGCTTTTGAAAACCCCTTATATGCTGAGGAGCAGGGGGAGGCTATTAGAAAACCAATGGTAGTCTGAGGACAGGTGATGCTTTTAGTAAACCCCTGGTATTTGGAGGACCACAGGGCTGCTTTTAGAAAACCTGTGATAGGCTGAAGACTAAGGGCTGCTTATAGAAAACCTCTGATAGGATGAAGACCAAGGGCTGCCTATTGAAAATCTCTGATAGGCTGAAGAGCAAGGGATGCTTATAGAAAACCTCTGATAGGCTGAAGAGCAAGGGCTGCTTATAGAAAACCTCTGATAGGCTGAAGACCAAGGGCTGCTTATAGAAAACCTCTGATAGGATGAAGACCAAGGGCTGCCTATTGAAAATCTCTGATAGGCTGAAGAGCAAGGGATGCTTATAGAAAACCTCTGATAGGCTGAAGAGCAAGGGCTGCTTATAGAAAACCTCTGATAGGCTGAAGACCAAGGGATGCTTATAGAAAACCTCTGATAGGCTGAAGACCAAGGGCTGCTTATAGAAAACCTCTGATAGGCTGAAGACCAAGGGATGCTTATAGAAAACCTCTGATAGGCTGAAGACTAAGGGCTGCTTATAGAAAACCTCTGATAGGCTGAAGACTAAGGGCTGCTTAAAGAGAATCTCTGATAGGCTGAAGGGCAAAGGGCTGCGTATAAAAATCTTATGATCAGCTGTAGACCAATGGGCTGCTTTTTAGAAAACCTCTGGTAAGATGAGGACTAAAAGGGCTGTTCATATAAAACCCCGTTAGGCTGAGGACCCGTGGGCTGCTTTTATAAAACCCTGATGGGCTTTGGACCAGGGGGCTACTTATAGAAAACAAGCACTGGTTTTCTGAGGACCAGGAGTCTGGTTTCACAAAACCCCTGAGAGGCTGTGGACCAGGGGGTTTCATTTAGTGGGGGTCGGATGAACGCAGGGATCATAAGCTGTCCTGCCTGGACAATTGCTCTGACAGAATACCCACAATTTTTTTGTCAGCGCCTGCATGATTTCCCAAACAGAGATCAGTGGAGATGGTGGAATTCGCCGTCTCCACTCACATGGTACAGTAGGGGGCTGCATAAACAATATTTCCAGGTATGCTTTTTTCTCCGATTCCACCAGAGGTGAGCAAGACAAGCTCAGATGAAGCATGCAACTGTTGTGACTGTTTCCGCAGTTGTAGGTCAGCGTCAGTAATCGAACAAAATTGCCGTTTCCTTGGGAGTGGCCAATGCAAAAGTGGTGAACGACACCCAAACAAGCTTTCAACTTTGTCAGCATTTAGAAACAGTCCCAGTAACATTTACAGCTCTGACTGTGCATATAAATTTACTCAAAAAACGTATTTATTATTATTACTTTTTTTAAATGAACAATATTGGTGGATCTGTAAAAAGGTTTCATCGATACAACCTATATTTGTGCTTCCTCTTTTACGGACAGTAACATTTCTACTAGATATTACTCATGTGCTTATCTGGGTAGCCATATTGTACCGCAACCGCGTGACACTGCATCAGATGGCTTGTGACAACACCGCGCGGCTGCCATTTTGTTTGAGATGATGAAGATTTCCGGTGACGTAACTGAGTTACGGCCGTGGCAATATTGAGAAATGTTTTTAATAACGGCGTGTAATGGCAAAGGCGGAAGGTGATGAGCCAATTGTTTCTGATTCGATTAAATTATAAGCAGCCTGTCCACCACAGAAATGAATAGGTCCATTTGTTGTAAGGATGCAGAGCTCACAGGGGGCCATGGAATAATTCCACGTGCCGTACTGCGTTTGCCAATCAAATCACGCGGAGCAACAAGGGAAAATTAACTTGACATGAACGATTGTTGCGCTGAACAATATTAAAAGAATAACTCAGACCAAAATGGCTAATCTCCTTGCTTGTTGGATCCCAAGGAAAACAATGTATTTATTATATTTTTAGTGAGAAAAAATTATTTTAAGTTGATGTGCTTGTTTGAGCGTGTTTCTCCAATTGCTTATGTTCAGCACCGCTTACGCCTTTGATTGCTTTCCACGGATTCGTCTCCAGGCCTTCTATTTGTTTCTTATTCTGTAATATTGAATTTAACCAAACCCAGTTTTCTCACATGAATCCATCTGTCAAAGCTATGAAGGACATGAGCCTCTAACTGGTGTTGCCGTCTTTTACATCAATATTCTCGCTCCTTCTCTGGTCTTACCCCAAGAATTTGGAACGCTCTTCCTCCCGATATCCATTCTAACTCTTCGACCACTTCATTCAAAAAACAAGTCAAAGGGCTACTCCTGAATAACCAGCTGCAACAATCGACCTGAAGACAACATAACTAACTTTTATGTCTTACAGACAACAGGGGTCTCTCATTCATTGATGCAATTTTTGATACGTTACATGTTCCACATGTTTGGTTTGCTCTTTCTTTAACTACGCTGGTTAACTTCCTATAAAGGAAGAGGTGTGGCGCTGCGGCCAGGGTGCCTGACTCCGGAATCTGGGGATCACGGTTCGATCGCCGGCGGCAGATTAGCCCGGCACCATGTGAATCTGTTCAATAGCTTGCTTAATCTTCCTGACGGCCCCCAGCGCCTAGAGACCCTTACAGGTGATTGCTTGCGCTTTACAAATGTGGATTATTACTATATGTTGATTATGTATGCTTTTTACTGCCCAATTGCATCTGCTTTCTGTTGTACAGCGCTCTGATACACTTACGGGTCATGTTCGCACTATATAAAACCTTTCAAATATTTTTTTTTTTTTAAATCTTAGAGTCTGCATCTGCTTCTAGGGCAAATACTTAAAATTGCTAGTGCCAGACCTCGATGGAGTGGTGGGTGGTGGCACGGGGCAAGAGGTCACTGGACCACAGCTGTGGGGGCTGGAGTTGTTTGCCTCTGATGTCTGGGAGGCCGTCCTACCCTGGCTCTGCAAACTGGCCAAGGACATCTCTTTCAGTACTTGCGTCTCAGTGGTAGCGCTGGCGAGCAACCAAAGGCTTCTCAAAGAGGACTGTGTGGGGGTTCCACGGCACTCAACTGACACCAATTGGTGTAGTAACTTGGTTGTGCAGCCCAATGCTTATCTTTGTGGAAAGAAAAGTACTCAATACCTCCTCATCACAGTCCGTACACAGTGAGTAATTCTCTTATTCCACAGGCATTGTTTACCTAGGCCATCCAAAACATGTTTCACTATATTTGGCACCTGTCACTATCATAATTTCTCTAAACTAAGCTATCGCCCTCACAACCTGTTTTATTCAGGCCCAATGCAAAAGGAACGGGCCTTGAATTTATCCCGGCAAGGAGGGGAAAAAGAAATGAAGGTACGGAGGGGTTCAGGACTGTGTAGAGTGCAAAAGCTACAACAGCAAGATGAATGGAGCAATCCGCTCGGGCCCTCCTCAGCAGCGCCGCAAATCCTTAGCTTCAACTATAGTGACCAGCTCCGAGCTTGGAGCATGCCAGTCACACTTCCACGCATCTCTGTCGGATGGATCATCAGCACAGGGGTTTGCGGTACTTGCCATGGCAGTAGCCCCCCTCCTCCTGCTGGACTGGCTTCCACCTGCCGACCGCAAGGACAGACCGATCGCGGGCATTGTGCCCTTTACTGCAAGTTATCAGAAAACAAAGGACTTTCCAACCGATACTACGGGACTACATTCATGTCCCTCGATACTATTGTACGCCCTGAGGAAGCCCCAGGCCAGATGGCCATGTAAAAGGGGCGAAGCATGTGTTGGCTGTAACATGATGTTGTTCACCCAAGAGAAAGTCTCATAAAAACTGTATAAAACATGTTTAAAAAAAGATGAAACTGCCCTCTGGAATTTTTTACGCAAAAGATATAACAGATAACTAAGATTTGCCCTGACACCCCTTTGGAGCCGGCTTCCACCTTCCCTTTTCTTCCAGGGAGGATTCTCCAGTCACTTCAGGAGAAGGAACATGTCTTCTTTCAGGTCGAACTCCAGGTGCGGTCCCCTTGGCTCAAGGGATTTGGCTGCCAGGCAGGCCCCAGACCTTGCCGCACAGTAGTCATCTTGGCCCTCTGTTCTGCACCCTCTTCCTTGGTCAAAATGGAACAATAAGTCGGTCGACGGCTCCTACCATTTAACAGGTACAGGAGACATGGGATGTGTATTCTGTCTGACTGTCCAGAGCTGGTTTGGGGATCTGTTCTCCTTTCATGTGACCTTCTCATGCTGCCTCCCAGACCCAGCCTTTGTGGAGAGCGATGCTGCTGACAGCTGGGTTGTCTCCAGGTCGGGGTATACACACCAGAGGCTCAGAGAGATGTGAGCAGACTGCCCACATGACAGCGATTAGGAAGCGAGACAGAACTTTCACCCCTTTCTTAAAGAACCTTCACAATATCTCAACAGGAACTGGTGTCCCACCCTTCACCCCTTCCATCACCAAGCGTCCGTATCTCGGGAGACTGATCAACAGCTCTCTGCAGCAAAAAAACCTTCATTGAGTTTCCAAGTGGAGCCTGTCTCCTCTTTCCTTACTTCATTGTCGAGGTCGCTTCCCTCTAGTCTCAGAGATGTGAGCAATACACTTCTACGGTCTTGAAATGTAACCACGCCTCCATCTTGAGGACAGGCAAACGCCTGGACCTCCTTTACTCTGGTTCATCCAGATATGCACGATGCATGTAAAGTAATGATCACACAGACACATTCACCCCCATTTTGAGGACAGGCACATGCCTGGGCCTCCTTTACTCTCGTTCACCCAGACATGCACACTGCGTGTAACGTGCTGATCAAACAGACACATTCACCTCCATCTTGAGGACAGGAACAGGCCTGGGCCTCCTTTACTCTGGTTCACCCAGACATGCACGATGCGTGTAACGTGCTGGTCACACAGACACAATCCCTCCATCTTGAGGACAGGCACATGCCTGGGCGTCCTTTATTCAGGTTCACCCAGGCATGAACGATGCGTGTAACATGCTGATCACACAGACTACCATCTTAAGGACAGGCACAGGCCTGGGCCTCTTTCACTCTGGTTCACCCACACATGCATGATGCATGTAACATGATGATCAGACAGACATATACATACACAGCTGAGATGGTTCGCCGCTCGGCCCTGTCTTTCTGCGTAGGAGTGTGCTTTGAACTTTTAATAAAAAGGCTCCGCCATTCCCAAAGATGGGTCTCTTTCCAAATTTGGTACGTTGAGGATTGGTTATTCGACCCACATCTGAGCAGCACATCAACAGCATACATGGCGCCTTGCTTGCTTGTTGCTAGGCTTTTTGCAGTAACACCCACTATATACTTGAGATTTTTTTTATTGTTTGAGTACGCATTCAGGCTTCATATGGAGAAGTCACAGTAGATGAAAGGGTTATTGTATACATGTTTGTGATGAAACTACACACATCTTTAAGCGCAATACAATTACACACGGTGCATTAAATTGAGCAAATAATGACCGGCCCATTGTGGGTAGAAATTAGGACGTGCTTTAGTGACCTGAGGCACTTAGCAGTTGTTTGTGCAGAAGCACGATTACACCTGCCGAATGGACAGGGTGTGTGTAATGTGTGTTCGTTAGAGTGCATTAGCGGTGTGGTTTGGCGCCTTCCTGCTGGCGCCGAGACTCTCTGCTCTCCTCAAACGTGTGTTAGGCGCTACACTCCTAGGAGCCGCGACCCTGATTCTCATATCCGCTTCCCCCCACCCTCTGATTCGTGGGCTCCTGCCCTGGCCTAAAATCACTCTCTCAAAATAACCTTAAGATATAAAATATTTTTCTACACCCCAAATTATTATAGGAGTTTTGTTTCCACCGCCACTTTAATGAGCGCGTTAAATACGTTTTGATATCAGCATCGCTGTGCTTGTTCAAATATAGCGTATAGTACTGATGGCTGGGTTTCTTAGCACTACCAGCTTTTTTACTGAGGAGGACTAAAGGAATGATTCAGAGTTTTGCCGGCTTTACTCTGTTCCCACAGGTTGGCGGAGGGCCGTCCTGCCGCCATTTTATAACAGGCCACTGATGTGAAACGAGGCTTTCCGTCAAATAACGCACCTGTATCTCTAGAGGGGTTCGATGGGGGCTGCCAGCTCACAACGTTGGAGAATGTGGACCTGTGCAAAGCAGGAGGGTGATAGATTAAAAGTCCGTCGTTGCTGTTTATTTCACTATAGTCTTTCCTTACATTTCCCGTCCACCTCGTCTGGCTAATGATGCTCCGAGGCTGCTCCGGAATACCTTGTCCGAGGTCCGAGGCAGGCGAATGACTGGGTGGGTTTTTGTATCTGATGCTGGAGCCGGGATTCGGAGGTCTTCGATGCGCTATGTAGCGGCTCATTGTATCTGCCTCATCAGTTAATTCTTAAAAATGCCTCTTATATTTATAAAAATACAAATATATAAGCCCTCCCCTCCTAGGCCAATCCGTAAAGAGATACAGGCCTTACGGGTCTGCCGTTTTTAACCAGGCGTTTGAAGAGTCGACATTTCACACCGTGGAGCGAGTCTTCTGGCAGAGACGGGATCTAATAATTCTAAATCCGAGGACTTGGAAAATGTAATAAAATCCGTGCCCTGGGCCCAGCTCCGCAGTCCGGGCACGTGCAGGAAGCCGGGCCCGGCGCCTTTAATATCTCTCTCCAGCGCTTGGGGTCGGTCTAGCGGAGCAGGGGTAACGGGAAAAAGCGTGGGGACCCACCCACCCCCGCACCCCCATCCCTGGTTTGTGGTCCAAGGGGCTCCTGGGCGCATAATGTGTCATTCATGAAGCCTGTCTCAGGCTGTTCTAAGAAGGTAACCAATTTACGCGCACAAACTGGTTGCCCCCGCCACCCCTCCCGCAGGAAAGTAATGGGTATAGATTTAAGATTAGATGGAAAACACGGTTTGCTGCCCATGCCGGCGGTATAATCTTGTTATTGTATGGGGCAGCAAATCGTTTTAGGGGTTATTCATTCAGAACTGGATTTAGCTGGAGTTTAATGTATAGCGCTGAATTATCGGCTTTTGGGAGTCAAGCCGCTAGCTACCGTGGCTGGAGGGCACTTGATAAAAAGGGCCTGATTACGAGTCTGGTGGTCCGAGGACCGCCAGACTCGCGGGGTGCGGCAGTGGCGGTCCAGCCACAGCCTCACCGGCGGTCCGACCACCCTATTACTACTTTGGCGGTTGGACTGTCAGTGCACCACTGCAACCGCCAGGGAACTGCGTTTCCTGGCGGTTCTGCAGGAGTCTGAGGGCTGCAATATGCTTGGTGGTGGCCTGAGGCACCGCCAAGCATATTACGACTTTCCTCACGCCAGCGGTCTCATAGAAGTTCTTCCTCCGTGTAACTGCTGGTGGTGAGGAAAGAAAGGGGCCCTACAGGACCCCCTCTTGCCCCTGTGCACAGAGGTGCATACTGGGGGCACATGTTGTGACCCGCTGTAGTTTTGCACCCCCAGTTCCAGCACGGGAAGGAATGTTCAACATGGTGCATTCCTTCGTGTGCAGGAATGTGCACTGGCGGTCCCGCAGCGGTGCTGTTTAAGGCTTACAATAAGCCTTTGAACGGCACGGCGGCGGGACCGCCACGCTGCCCGCCCACCCGACCACTTTTCACTACAAATCTGGCGGGAGGGCGGTGGTAAGTTTCGGGTTCAGGATCGCCGAAACTCGTTATCAGGCCCATAGTGTGTACGGGGCCAGGATGTTGTTGTCCGTATTGTTATTTCCTGGTGGGAAGCTCTACATGGATGAAGTTCGACGGGGCTTCAGCACTTGAAATGTAATAATAATTTTAAAGCCTCACCTACGGACAACTTTAGCTGTCTGTTGACGAAAGTCCCATTTTGTTCCCTTGAATATCTACTGTGGGTTTTGTTCCCACCCATTGCTTATCATTTGCTTGCCTCTTAATGGATGGCTTTTCTTTCTCTTCTTGTGTTTGTCCCGTCTCCCCCCTGGAGCATAGCTTCTTTACCATTCTTTTGATTGGATGACTTGTATCCTTCCACTGCTTACGTTCAGGAAAGTACTCTTTTCTTTTGCTGTATGGGAGTGCATGTGTTTTTATGCTCTCCCCGTGTAATGATTTCTCCTTCACACACACAACCCCACCCATTTTCTGTGGCGTGCCTCACCACCCCAACTTATTTCTCACTTTCCCTACCTCTCTCAGTTTCCTTTTTATAATTTTAATAACCTCCGTCTCTGTTGCTTTCCCACCTTCTCTGCACATGGCCGCCATTCGCTCGAGGCTTTTATTTGCTCCCCCAACCCGCAGCTCTTGCGTTTCTTTTCAACCCGTGCTAATCCTATTTTTTAATAATTTTTTTCTAAGTACCCGGCAGCTGCAAATTACAATTGTGCTGCTCCTTTCTTTAAATATTATTTTAAAGCTCCCAAAAGAATGCCCGCCATCTTGGAACAGTAAGTAAAACAAATCAAAATGTCCGTAAGTGACAATGTACGTGACCGCATGCATTGTGGCAAAGCATTTGGATATTTCATCACACTGGGGACTACTTGATGAGGCATGAGTAAGTGAGTACGTATCACTGTGCTGTGGCTTCTTTCATTTTGTAAATGCTGTTCAGCATCGGCAATGACAGTTTTTTCCTTTTTGCCACAAAGCCAAAAGATGAACAATATTGGCTTTGCCAATGTTTGTTATCAATTTGTTTGCAAGGAGCTAGCTTATGACAGGACACTACTTTGTAGCACTGATAAAGGAGAAAGCGTGGTCTCCAAAGTTTAGCTGCAGACCTGTAGATCTCTTGGTGTCAAGTTCAGATTTTGCAGCGTTAAAAGTCGAGCTGCGATCAGGCCAGGGCGGAGTTCGCGGAACTCCACGAAGTGACCAAAAAACTCAGTGGAGTTTCGCAAATAACGGAGTGCAGTGCGAACTGCCATTCACACTGATCTTCCTGCTGCTCGAGTAGAAATTCTACCCGAGCGGTAGCTCGCGATCGCCAACTTACCGTTGGTGAGCGCGAGTGGGGAAAAAACTCGGCTGCACTACACGGAGCAGAGTTTTCTGTACTTCACAAGTTTCGCAGAGCGTGGAGTGTAGCAAACTCTGCGAACGGAGCGGAGTTCACCGCCCAGGCCCCTACGCTCTGCCTGGCCCATTCTATTTTCGAAGTAGGTGGGCCTGGTAGTTTTCAGGTTTAGACACAAAAAAACTTGTTGAAAAGGCTTCTCTTTAACCTGTTAACCGTGGCGTAAAATCCGCCGCGGTGCGGGTGAAATCTTGCGCGGGTGGGGCTGCGTCGGCCAACGGACGTGCGCAGCACTACGGAGGTAGTGCTCGCGACGGCCGTTGGCCGATGCACGCATCAAAGGGGTTAATATTTTCTCAAATGCTGCCAGATTTGGGAGATTTCTAAGTTCTGGGCACATACAGTTCAAGTTTGGGTGCCCACCACCCGCATGGTTGCCCCTGCGTAAGACTTATGCTTCAGTCTGGGTGGGCGATTAGGTTTGAATCACAGCATCTCAAGGCACGATTCAGTGTGTGCTGGCTGGAAACGGAGCCTGTAGTACTTACAGGCCACAGCCATTCCAGGCTTTACAGGCATTACTAAAAACGTTGAATGCAATTCTCTGTGCCACCGGAAGCGAGTGGGGGTTTTTGAAGGCTGGCATGATCTGCAACAATTGTCTACGGTCCAAGCAGGGTTTCGCATCTTAGTTTTCCAGTCTCTGTAACTCTGAGGTCTCTTTGTTGCTTTGGCATGCACAGGGCTGCCACCGCCCTGGCAGTTCACAACAGTGAGCTTGATGAAGTTGCAGGAGCAGTCTTCAATTAACAGGAAGTCGATGGGGGCATTTCATCCCCATGATGACTTTGTTCGTGTTCTGTCCACCCCCACCATCGCATGAGCAGGAGTTAGGCGGCCCCTGGTTCCTTACCCCAGCTGACTAGTAGGCCCTGGTCTGGGGAATTTCTGCTTCTGATGAGCTTACAGTGCCAATCAGGCATGTGAAACATGAAGGAGCTATATGTGAGGGGCTTTGCATAGCTGCAACTGCTCATCCCCATTGGACCAGTGGGCAGCAATCCGTGGAAGAGGAGACGGACATTTATCAACTTTGGATACATAAAAGTGATGGATCGGATGCTTGAATTGAACTCAGCCACTGGTAATTACTCGGGCCGCATCCCCATCAGTTGCTATTTTTCCCACCATGCCACCTCCATTTGGACCCAGCCATATGCAAATCAGTCTTGACCCTGCTCCAAAGGGATCAGCCCAGCCTGAATTGCCAGGCCAGGTCCTCCCTGAACCAAAACACAAGCAAGCCAGGATCGGTTTCTCCCCAGTTAGGACTCATCAGCCGGACTCAGCTTGGTTCCAGCGGCACGTCTGGGCACACCTGTCCCACTTTGGGTGACACACTAAAGTATACAAAAAAGTGATGGACGGAATGCTTGAATTAATCTCAGCCACTGGTAACTACTCGACCACGTCCCATTCCATTGTTACTTTGTACACCGTGCCACCTCAGTTTGGACCCAGTCATATGCAAATCAGCCTGGGAACAGCTCAGCCCGAACTGCTGGGCCAGACGATTTTGAACAACACCCTGGTGCCATCTCAACCAGAAAGTTGAGTGGCAGGAGTGGTGTTAAGAATAAGCACATTGATGATTATCTGCTGCATTACGTATTAGCCGCTCATAGACATCTTGTTCAATATCAAGTAGCCTGTAGCCAATAATCACTAGCCTTTGAATGTTAAAGAAATGCCGAGTATCTAATAACTAGGCCTGGGCGGTAAATTCCATTCCGCTCGTGGAATTTGCAGAATTTGGGTAATTTTGCGTTCCGCGGAATTGCCAAAAATTCCGCGAGCCGTGACTTCGCAGAATTTTTTGCTTCTTTGCGCTTTCAAAATGCTTGTTAGCGAGATATTCCCCCCGAGCACGCAAACAGCGTTCGCGAATAGGAAAAAAGCACCGCGAACGGGAGGAACAAGCAATTCCACGTGTTCGTGGAACTCTGCGTGCTCGCAGAGATTTTTACCGTTTCGCAGAGCTTTGCGCAGCGCGACTGCGCAAATTCCGCCCACCCCTACAAACAAGTATGCACAGTTTTTTCTATGTCTAGTAATGCTTGGATGTACACTATTTTTGCTATTCGTAGTTTGCCAGTTTCAGTTTTCCGCCACTAGTGTGATGATGGTCAGCACTTTCTGGGATCATTGACATTGCATTTTGAGATACATTTTAATCTAGTGAAATTAAGCCAAATTTGAAAACATATGTAACGTTTTTCACTGCAGGTTCACCTTTTAGCAGACTTTTTTTATGTCTTTTGCATCATGAATTGATTTAAATGTGATATTTTCTCCACTAATGTGGAAACAATTGAATCTGTAAAACTTTGAGGTTGGTAAGTTTTGCGTTGAACTTCGCTATGGGTGCGAGAAAAGACTTTGTGAAAGCTTACCCTACTTTTGCCCATAAACGTACTGTTTTTGGTCAAAAGAAAAGCCAATCACACTCATATCAGTCACATGAAGTACAAAAGCTGTAACATGTAACAGAATAGATCCTCTGTATCAAGAATTCAAAAATATAGAGGAACAGAATAGAAAATTGATGAGCTTTGTATTTATCATCAGAGTGGTTTTATGAAATGAAATCAAATGCAAAAGAGATTTATAAAGCGCAAACCAGTTAACCGAGGGTGTCAAGGCGCTAATCTAATATCAAATGATATACTTTTTGTGTTGGAGGCAGACATTGATATTGTAAAATGTTATTGTTACACGTGCTCACTGGTTCAAATTGACAATGAAAAAACATTTGATGTAGAATTTAAGAAATATGATAACTGCAGAAAGCTATATATCAAATCACTGGTTCCCAGTTAGATTCCTGACTGTTTTTTGTTTTGGGGTGTTGTGGAAAGTGCACTTGGCGCTAGGCACATGTTATTGGTTGTAAATCCATTAATTTGAAAAACTACCATTGGTAGGTCGGTTAGCAAGAGAGACATATTGGAAAGAAAAAAAACAACATGAACCTGCCAAAAAGAGAGATGTTGAAAAGAGTATGAATATATATATCTATATATAGTTATATGTAAAACCTTTAATATGCATGTTCGCCCTTCAATCGACCTTAGGGGGCTGCCTCCATGCAAACGTCTGTGACCTTACAATGTCTTGTAGCTCCACAGTAGTGCCTGTGGGAGAACTGTAGTCTTTGTGAATAAAACCCCTTGCTTCCAGTTAGCAAGGACCATTTTCACTGCTGCCGTCAACAAGAGGTCCACAAGTAAGGCCTCCTACAAAGGATGGATAAATTGGGTTACTCACCTGAGAGGTGCGGACAATGTGGCCTTGCAAAACTCACCTTGGAGATCCCCTTCTAGACCAATGTGGTCCACTCTGAACAATTACTTTGACTCTCGCAAACCCCCGTGAGCTTCCTTGCAATCTTATTGTATACCCTTGTTGTATTTCATAATGATGAGTTATGTGTGGTTTCCCTTATCTGCACAGGGTACATATGATATACCTGGATTATCCTGTTGTCAAGAACTTCAAGGAAATTTCTTGTGTATGAACTCTTGCTTCTCCTCTGCTCTTATTTCTTTTCTTTCTTTTTATTCTTTCCTTTCTTCAACTTTCTTCTCTCTTTCAGGAACGATTGTAAGAGGTATCTGCCAGGTTTAAATTTTGTGCAGCCAATGTATTTTTGCTATTCCAATGTCGACCTTTTGGCGTATGCACGCCATGTCCTTATCTTAACATTGTTACACACCCATGGGTTCCTGATTCTCTCTCTATTTCAAAATCAATAAAGCATTTGAAATAAAAACCCTTGCTTCCTCACAGTTTAAATTGTGTGATCCTGGGCAAACAAAGCATCATTCAAAGGCAACAAATCATCCTAGAGTTAGCCCTAAACACAAAAAAACTTCATTAATGTATAATAAAAAAAGATATATATTAAAATGGAACACAAAAGTCTAAACATAATTTACTTTTTTTTTTCAAGGTTTAAGCACTATTGACATAATTTTACATTCACTAAATTTGTTGTGTCTATGATGGCCTCTTGTTTTGTCCTTTGGCTCTAAGCCATGCCCCTGTCTGGGCTGTGGCGCGGCTCTCCCTACAACGTTCTTGGCTTGCCAGCCTCAACTACTTACAGATCCATAGATATCCCAGCAAGCCCCATTAAATCATGAGTGTAATTCCCATCCGTGACTCACACTGGAGCAACCCGCTTTAAATCCCGGGCCTAATTCTGGTCCCTGCGGAGCCCGGAGCCCCACCCCCCAGACGGACCACTCAGCCCAAGGCCTATATAGTTCTATGAGATATGGGTTGGGGGTCCCTCACTACATTCTGCAGGGAGGGCATACTTTTTTGTTTACAATATCTACTTAATCCATTAGGACTGCCCCAACGCTGCTCCATTTTAAGAAAGATTTGAAGACGCACCTCCTTAAAGAACACTACATCAAAATGCATGAACCGTCCACAAACCAGCTACCGCACCTATCACATGTCGACGTTAAACTTCCCTTTGAGCCTGCACAGCGCCCTGCTGCCTATTGGCTAGGTTCATGCTATAGAAAAACCACATACATACAAACGTTCCGCCACTACCTGTAACCTCCATACAGATGGCTTTTTAAATGGAGAATTTTTTCAGCTGTACTGCAACCTTTGTCCTTTGGCGAATTAGATTTTATCTGGCCTGAACTGTGAGCCCATATTTGTTACTAAAACAACCTGCAACCCCATCAACGTTGTTTCTGTGTGCGTTGCTGCTGCACATCCGCAACATATGCTCGAAGGCGGTCTGTTTTATTGTTAACGTGTTAACTCACATAGTTATGGGTCGTACCAAATCCGCAGGACACGGAAGGCAGCTTGGGAGATTTCTAGTGCTTTCCTCAATTACTAGGTTTAATTAGAGTAGGGTATGTGCTCTGGGCTTTGCTTTATTTCATAAAAAGTTTCCTGTGGAGTTTTGATTTACAGTCAAGCTTCCTTCTTCAAAAATTGATATTTAACAACTTAATCAGTCTTTGTCCCCACAGGCTTCAAATGTCCCAGCTCTTCTCAGCGCTGTCATTTTAATTATAGATATATGTTTTTCTCTGTGTTCCTCGTGGGTGCGTCGATAGGTGCGTACTGGAGCACTGAGATATCGCGCTTCGAATCCTGTTCACTTGCATTGCACGCACCGGTGAGGGTGATTGATCTGAAGTAGGTACAATTTCTTGCAGGCACCACAAGTACAGTTGGTCTTGCCCTCAGAAAAGTTTAATATAATGAGTAGTTATATAGCACTTACTACCCCCGATGAAGGGAGCCACTCCAGAGCCCCCAAGGAATATGCCTTTTTGGTGTTTCAGCTAGCTCTGCCCATTGGTGAAAACTGCAGGTACCAATGTTTAACGTTGCGCCTAACCTTTGGTGGTAGTTCGACGACAAGTTCATTCACCGTAATTTGTTTAATCTGTTCTTCCCTATTTGTTTTCTTCTTCCGTCAGATGGACTTACACCCTCCTTGAGAGACTCCTGTTTCTATTCCTCCGACACCCCTCACCTGGTTGCCAGGTCTTTTGTGGTGCAAATTGCACCATTACTTACAGAGACAGCTTTGTTGTGTGCCTGTAGGTACCGCAGTCGAATCTTTGGAATCGTGGCCAGGTTGTGGAGCATTGGCCATGAGCCACCTCTGATCATTATCCTGGCTCCTAGGCCACCAGAAGGCCGCTATGAAGAGAACCGCTTATCGTAATTGTCATAGTGACAAGGAGTTCCCATCGTGGCGCGCTTGGTGATGCGCACCTTGCACCACGTGCTGTCACAACTGAAGGCAGTAGTAGATCTTCTTGGAGAATCTTGTCTCGGTGTCGAGAGTTGAAGATTAAGAAACATGATAAGGACTGGTTCATGAAGCAGATTTGCTTGAAGGTGATGTAGTCCGGCAACTCCTTCACCCTCGGAGTAAGCCCCAGCACCCCCCAGATAAGTTTGAGTAGCCCGCCAGCCACACTGCAGTGAGGAAGAGGTGGTTGTAAACAGCCTGCCACTATGGCGGGTGTAGTTACAAACTCAGGGACGTTCTGTTGCTAAACTGATGGTGCCCCTTCTAAGTGTCCATTGAAGCCACTGGTCGCGAGAGCCATATTTTCCCCATCTCTTTGTTAGTGTGAATCATCTTGTGTACTTACCATTGGACCACCCAGTTTCTATAAGTTGTGAGGTGGGCACTGCCGGCACAGTGCACGTGGCAGAAATCTGATTTCATAATTCCCCTGGGACACTTCTACTCGAACCAACTCTCCCAGAAGAGAAAGCTATCTGGACGGAATAGACTTCAGAAATCAGGAAATTGATCGAGCAACAAACAGCCCAACTCAAGATTGGTCCATCTGTTGCGCAAGAGTACAACCAGCTGCGGGATTATAACTAGGGAATGAAAATTAATCAAAGGCCGGTTCCGAGCTGGGTGGTAGGTGTCGGTATGGTACACCTGTGATCCATCAGGGTGTATGAGATGTTCTGTCTGGTGAGCGCTACCCCATGTTTACGCGCAGTGGATCTTGACGACCAACGCTACTGAAATCAACATGGCTGCCGAGCACCTGCTGTAGCTGCGCGGTTGGATGCCTAAAAGTTTGCTTTGTCTATTGTGATCAGCTGGGTGTTGGTGTGCGGCTTTTGTTCACAACACTGGAGAAAGGGAGAGTCAAGAGAATGGCACAGATGGGCTTTGTAGTCTGCATGTGACATGTTGTGTTGAGTGAGTGTGCTACGGTACCTCCCATTACTGGGTGAACATTGCCAGCTTCCTATATTATGTCACATTCTAGGGAGCAGCCCTGGGTCTGAGAGGGAAGGGAAGGAGAGAATGAGTGTAGAGGGAGCCTGTGAACTGACTTCTACTCGACCCCCCCTTCCACAGTTTATAATTTTCCTCAAAACAAGGGTGGAGGGACTGGGGCTTTTTTAGGTCCAGCACACGGGCCCTACAGCTATGAGAACAAGGCGTGTACTGTTCCTACGTGGGTATCTAGGTCCAACAAGTGGTCAGGGGAGGGGAGTGCTCCTTTTAGGACCAAGGGCCCTCACACACCCCGAGGGGTATCATGCTTCATCATCGGACAGCTCCTCGTTGAGCCGGAGCTGCAATGCCCACCGGGACCCTCGAGGGGGCTCTTTGCCGTAGATCTTTTCTTTTTTGCCGATGTGACTTGCACGAGCGAGTGACAAAATGTGAGTGGAATGGGTGAGGGCGATGTGTGTTGAAAATTACTACGGGCCAAAGCAGAACTTAGTTTGGCAGTAGGGTCCCTTTGTCATGTATAAAAACGTGGTTTGAGCATAGAATAGAATAATGGTCTATTTAGCTGCAGAACGTGTGAATCAAAAAGGTTAACATGTTTCGTGCCTGTTACAGTCCCTAGCTTATCATTGCACTTCGTCAGGACCAAGAAGACCCTATTCTACTCTCACAAGGATGGGTAAATAAAGAGTGTACGCACCATGCCCTGAATACTTTACATAGACATTCAGAATAACTCCTGGGATTAGACCTAGATTGGAGAGAAAGAGCAGAGTACAAAAAAAAGGCATTTAAAAATAAAATCTGAAAGAAACACGTTAGTTAGATTCCTCAACTTAGAATATCCCCAGACATCAGGCTGAATCCGGAAAGATTTTCGTCAGCAATATCCTTGCGCGTCGCTAGGCGTCATCTGCGGCTCCGCATCCGTCGTCGTGATCGCTGGGATGATGTCGTCGGAGTACTTAGAGGCCGCCCTCGTGCGCTGACGTCAGTTCTTCTTTTTTCCGCGCCAGTAAGCGCCGATCCGTGAAGAAGCATACCCTTTATTCATTTTTTGACTAAACTTTTTGAACTCTTTTGGTTCGATCTTGACTCGACTCTGGTGCCGGTAGGGATGCCTGGCTTTAAAGCTTGCAACTCCTATCACCGACTGATGTCGGTTACGGACCACCACCGCCGGTGCCTTTACTGCCTGGGGCCCGACCACGATGCCGAGTCGTGCCCCGACTGCCGGGCCTTGACTACGAAGGCTAGGCGGGAGCGGTCCCGCAAGCTACTCGAGCTCCGGCAGTCAGCTCCGCGCCGTTTACGGTCCCGGTCGAGGGACCGGTCGCGGAGCCGCAGCCATCACCACCACTCATCGGGTCCCAAGTCTTCGGGTAAGTCGAAGCATAGTAAGAAGTCCAAGAGGCGATATCGCTCTTCGGGCTCCCCTCGCCGGTCGCGCGATTCGGCCGAGGGTTTGGGTGGTACCACCCACGCGGCTCCATCGGAGCCGCAGGAGTCGCGTCCGTCCCCATACCCGCTGGTCCCTGGGGCTGGCGCGACTCTGGCGGATATCAGTGCCTTCCTTGAGGCCATGAGGACCCTGGCTCCGCTGTCGATGCCTGCCGGCGCGCCTTCGGGCCCCGCAGGCTCAACTGGGAGGCCTAGCGAGCCGGCGGCTCCGGCCCCGACTCCAGTCCCGACGCCGCAGGTCCCCGCAGGATCCAGGCCTGGATCCCAGTCGGCACCGGTCGACCTCACGACCCCTCCGCCGGCGCCGACTCCAGTTCCACCCCCGGCGCCACCTTCAGACGGCGCCGTTCCCCAGTTTAGTCCCGGACCGGGCCCGGCGTCGGAGCAGTGCCGTCCGGCGCCGCACCCGACGCCGATGGGTGTCAATTTCATCTTCCGCCCGGCTCCGATCATTCCTCCTGTCTACCAGGAATCGGATGACGGTGACGACTGGGAGGGGTCTGAAGACCCTCTGACCCGGCAGGGTCAGTTATCTCACGACTGGGCAGACGAGCTGGGGGATGCCAGTGGTCTGGATACCTCCCCTGACACTGGCTTCATCTCTCCTCCGACCGTGGCTTCGGAGGAAGGTGCTGCACTCTCTGTGGTGCTGCGCAAGGCGGCCGAAGCCCTTGGGCTGGAGCTACCTACTGTGGCCGTGAGGACTAACCTCCTCACTGAGGTGCTCCAACCATCAGCAAGCTCCTCGGAGCCTCTGCTGCAGTTTAATGTAGCACTGGTTGACGTTCTTAAGGGCACCTGGTCCAAGCCCTCCACAGTCCCTCCTGTGGACCGGAACGTGGCCCGGCACCACCGCCCTGCACCGGGCGACCCCAGTTTTCTGTCCATGCACCCCACACCCGAGAGCCTGGTTATCCAGGCTTCTACTTTCCAGACCTCCTTCCCGTCCGCTCCCCCGGATCGGGAATCCAAGAGACTAGAACAGTTTGGTAAGAAGCTGTTCTCCTCCCTTAGTTTGGGATTTGGCGTTCTATTAACACCGCTTGTCTCTTGGACCGTTACTCCCACTCTCTGTGGGATACGGTGGAGGACGTGCTGCCCCAGTGCCCGGAGGAGGCTCGGACAAGGCTCTCCCAGGCTCTTGCCGAGGGGCGGGATGCAGCACGGCATGCAATCCGATGTGGACTGGACACTACAGACTCGCTAGGTTGGGCAATGTCGACCACGGTGGCACTTCGCCGCCACGCCTGGTTGCGGTCCACGAGTTTTTCTGGGGATGTCCAGAGCACCCTCATGGACATGCCCTTCGATGGCAGTCGCCTTTTTGGCGACAAAGCGGATAGTGCGCTGGAGCGCTTTAAGGACTCCAGGGCTACGGCCAAGTCCTTGGGCCTCTTGGCCCCGCGCCCGCAAGCTTCTACTTTTCGCCCCTTTCGTGGCCAAGGAAGGGACACCCCCTCACGTCCGCCAAGCCACAGGCTGCAGAACCCACCTCCATGCGGTCGCGGATGTGGATTCCGCCGAGGCGGTACAGGGGGACAACGTGCCGGTCAGTCCACATCTACCCCAGCAGCATCCGCCTTAAGGCCCCCCTAGTCAGTGCTTTCAGGCCCATTCCACACCAGTTGGAGGCAGAGTTCGCCATCACCTGCTCCACTGGTGTTCCATCACGTCGGACAGGTGGGTGCTGCAAATCGTCCAAAGGGGCTACTCCCTCCCCTTCGAGGCGACCCCTCCAGCCATGCCACCACAGTACCACCGCATGATCACTTGAATCTTCTGCAGGAGGAGGTTACGGCCCTCTTGGCCAAGGGGGCCATCGAGCGCGTTCCTGGTCCAGAAGTAGGTCGTGGTTGTTATTCCCACTACTTTCTGGTTCCCAAGAAGGGCAAAGGGGGCCTACGCCCTACCTTGGACCTCAGGAGCGTCAACGCCTCCCTCCGGAAGGAGAGGTTGAAGATGCTCACCTTAGCTCAGGTTCTGGCTGCCCTAGACCCTGGAGACTGGATGGTAGCGTTGGACTTGCAGGACGCTTATTTCCACATCCCCGTCCTGCCGGCCCACCGGCGTTACCTGTGCTTCACGGTTCCAGTCTTCCCCTATCTCGACGACTGGTTGTTGAAGGCGGGTTCGTCCCAGGCAGTTGTCTCCCACCTCCAGACTACGGCCGACCTCCTGCATTTGCTGGGGTTCTCCATCAACGTGCCGAAGTCGCATCTGAGTCCCTCCCAGAAGCTCCTCTTCATCTGAACGGTTCTGGACTCGGCGCAGTTCCGGGCCTATCCTCCGGAACAGCGGGTCCGGGATATTCAGGCTCTGATTCCCATCTTCCGGCCTCTATCCCGGGTTTCGGTCAGGTTGGTGTTGCGGCTTCTGGGTCTGATGGCCTCCTGCATCCTGTTGGTGCATCACGCCAGGTGGCAGATGCGGGCTCTGCAGTGGGACCTGAAGTTTCAGTGGGCCCAGCATCGGGCAACCTGTCCGACCAGGTCTTGATCTCGGAGGGCACTGTGAGACAGTTGCAGTGGTGGCTCACGGACTGCGATTGGGTCAGTGGCAGATCCCTCTCCCTACCCCAACCGGAGCACGTAGTAGTGATGGATGCATCTCTCCTGGGATGGGGGGGCCACATGGGAGAGGCGGAGATCAGAGGTCTCTGGTCTCTGGCGGAGTCCCGGCTCCATATCAACCTTCTGGAGCTGAGGGCGATCCGACTTGCACTGAAGGCAGTCCTTCCCTCTGTCCGGGGAAGTGTAGTGCAGGTGTTCACGGACAACACTACCGCCATGTGGTATTGCAACAAACAGGGCGGGGTGGGGTCGTGGATCCTTTGTCAGGAGGCTCTGTGCCTCTGGATTTGGCTGGAACATCAGGGCATCACCCTGGTAGTTCAACATCTGGCGGGCTCTCTGAACGCCAGAGCAGACGAACTCAGCCGCCGGTGCATGATGGACCACGAATGGCATCTGAACTCGGACGTGACGCAAGGCCTCTTTCGGCAGTGGGGAGAGCCTTGGTTAGATCTATTCGCCACCGAAGAGAACGCGCAATGTCAGCAGTTCTGCATGTTGGAGTTTCCAAGGCGGCACTCGCTCGGGGACGCCTTTCGTCGCGGGTGGAGTTGCGGTCTATTGTACGCCTTTCCGCCTATACCACTTCTGCCCAGAGAGCTGAAGATCAGGTGCGACCGGGCCCAAGTCATCTCGGTGGCTCCGGACTGGGCAAGAAGGTACTGGTATCCCGAGCTACTCAGTCTGTCAATCGATCCCCCGATACGACTGCCTCTTCAGGAGGACCTTCTGTCGCAGCAGGGGACGGTCCGCCACCCGAACCTGTCCAGTCTCCACCTCCATGCCTGGAGATTGAGCGGCGACAGTTGATGCCATTTGACTTGCCTCCTGAAGTCTGTGTTGTGATTCTGGCAGCCAGGCGTCCCTCCACAAAGACGGTATACGCCTGCAGGTGGAACAAATTTGTGGCATGGTGCACAGCAAAGGCTGTGGATCCCCTTTCCGCCCCTCTTTCTGAGGTTCTCCTCTTTCTTCTTTCCATGGCCCAGCAGGGCTCTGCTCTGGGCACTCTTAAAGGTTATCTTTCAGCTATCTCTACTTTCTTACGGCTTCCTGATCAGCCTTCTCTTTTCAAATCCCCTGTTGTCTCTCGCTTCTTTAAGGGCATTACTCACATGTTTCCTCCTGTCCCTTTCGTAATGCCTCAGTGGGATTTGAATCTGGTGTTGACGTATCTGATGTGCGCTCCCTTTGAACCACTTCATAATTGTCCCCTTCGTCTGTTGACGCTTAAGACTGTTTTCCTGGTGGCCATCACCTCTGCTAGATGGGTGAGTGAGCTCCAGGCTCTCTCTTCTACGCCTCCTTTCCTTTCTGTCCATCTAGACAAAGTTGTTCTCAGAACTCGTTCTTTCTTTCTTCCTAAGGTGGCGACTGCCTTTCACATCGGGCAGTCTGTTACGCTGCCCACCTTCTTTCCGCCTCCGCATCCCTCGAAAGAGGAAGAGAGGCTCCACCGTCTGGACCCAAAATGGGCGCTGTCCTTCTATCTGGACCACACCAAGCAGTTCCGGGTGGACGACCAACTCTTTGTCGGCTATGTGGGTGCTAAGAAGGGGTGGGCGGTACACAAACGAACCATCTCTCGGTGGGTCGTTTTGTGTATCAAAGCTTGTTACTCCTTAGCTAAAAAGGAACCTCCTGTAGGGCTGAGGGCCCATTCCACTCGGGCCACAGCGGCGACCACTGCCCTGGGCCGGGGAGTCCCCTTGCAAGACATTTGCCATGCAGCAACATGGGCCTCGCGGCACACATTCGCCAAACACTATTGCCTGGACAGCCAAGTCCGGAGAGACGGATTCTTTGGCCGTTCTGTTCTCCAGGACTTTCTGGTGTGATCTTGGTTCGCAGACCCACCACTTGGGATGGTATTGCTGGGGTATCTATTCTTAGGTGAGGAATCTAACTAACGTGTTTCTTTCAGATGAACAAGTTACTTTCCTTCGGTAACGATATATCTGTAAGAAACATTAGGTAGTTAGATTCCTCACCGACCCACCCATCCTCCCCGTTCTGCGAACCGATATCTAGGGTTGAGGTCATCCCTTTCAGGGCCCTAGAATTTTTTGGCACCAGTGTCGGTCTCTTGCATGGCTCTGCGTTCCTGGCGTGTAAAGCTATGTACAAGAACTGACGTTAGCGCGCAAGGGCGGCGTCTAAGTACTCCGACGACGTCATCCCGGCGATCACGACGATGGATGCGGAGCCGCAGACGACGCCTAACGACGCGCAAGGGTATTGCTGACGAAAATCTTTCCGGATCCAGCCTGACGCCTGGGGATATTCTAAGGTGAGGAATCTAACTAACTAATGTTTCTTACAGATATATCATTACCGAAGATAAGTAACTTGTTCAACAGGTATACCTGATCATATACAAATACAGGTGTTAGAGGGAACCACCAGTGTTGTACCACCATCATTTTCCCTCCCCACGCCCTCAGATGCATCTCTATGCAGTGATGTTTTTTTTTTCATCGCACCTGGTAAAGCGACATATGACTTATTGCGCTATTGTACTTATACATGCATCTTTCATTGCTCTCTGTAAAGTGCCTTAAAGCCAGTCTGGTGTAAGGAGCACTATATTAAATTGTTAAATAAAATGAACGAGTAAGCGGCCGCACACATCAAATTAGACTATATAAGCGATTCAGGGAGCAACCAGGTTAGGACCAAAGTATGCAAGGGAAGGAATACATAGGGGCCCTGTTACCTCTGCCTTGAAGATTAGCGCCCACGTGCTAGTGACTGACACACTCAGCACTTCATCTTCTCTCAGTGCCGACAGGTCAGAAGATCCGCACGCCGCCAGTGGGGCGACATCATACACAAACGGAGGTACTTTATCTCGTATATTTCACGAACATTGGCAGCCAGCGTGTGGACGACTGGAATATGACAAGATTACAGCAATCAACCAAGAGCTTTTTCATAGGCGGTTAACCCTCTGCTGGTAGATGAAGTCTGTCCCCCTTCCGTGCCAGCAATAAATAATCCGGGGAAATTATTTCTGATCGCACAAGATAGATGGGTTTAATTAATAAGCAAAAAATATATATATAATAATAATAGAAGCGCAAACAACCTTTTTCCCGATTTGAGAAACGAAAAAAAAGAAGACATCCGATAGCGAGGAGGCAGGGTGCGGTGGCGGGCCGCCTCGCATTAGCTCGCTCAGGAAATATGTTTTCCCTCCGCCAGGCCTAATTGTGTCAGCCTGGCTCGCTCCAACGTAGGCGCCGTTTTATTGCAGTTTTATGGTCTGCGCATTGGTTGTTTATTTACGAGATATACAGCTTTTACTTAGAGTTATGCCGTGATTAATGCGGCAGACATTAAGTGTACAGAATAGCAGGGGTAGCGGAAGTGACCTCACACGACCTCGGACACCCCCCCCTCTACCCACTTGTGATAGTGCAGGGGTGATCGTTTGTTTCTATTAGAGCCTAAACAGCCTGGTGGGCTGGTAAAGGACAAGGTGAGCATACTACAGAGAGTAAACACAGCTCATGGAACCCTCGTCACTTCCTCTTCCGCCTACTGATTGTCAAGGGGGTCTGGGAGCAGTTCAGGGGCCTCCAAGGGGCAAGGAAAACGTAGCAGCTGCTCCCTACTCTATGTCAGATGCTAAACAGGAAACACTGCGGATGCACACTTTTATCAGGGTGTGCACAGGTAGTTTGTCGTAAAGTATTTCATTGGAAGAGATATATTTATGCTTGAATCAGAGCCCTTTGGTTTCTAGAGTCTTTTATTTCTTGTAACATCAACAACCATCACGTGTTTTGTCCTAACAGGCTTTTATCAGGGCTTCAAATGTATAACTATACGCCGGGTGGAATATGAAAGAAAGTCACAAGTAGGTTTGTGCTGTGGGAGCTGTAAGTTCCAGGTTGTCCAAAAAAGTGTTCTTAGTGGGTTGTAGATTGTGTCACAGTCCTGAAGAAGTCCACCGGTGCCAAGAACAGTAATGTACCCACAGCAAACTCACCTTGGGTTCTTCCCAAAGTAATGGCGGCCAGCTCTGCACACTAGGAGAAAACTGATTGGATTAATTTACCAGCACACCCTTCATGAAGTCCACCAACTACAACGCTTGGTACGGCCTTGCCATCAACTGCTAACCCAATCAAAGAGCCTCTAACACACCCGCCCGAAACACCAACTCCGCGACAGAAGCATGTGTCAGTTCAGTGTAGACCATGAAACAAATTCCACCAGTGAAAACTTTGCCCCTAGGAGAAGTACTGGTGTTTGTTTGCATTGCAGAACTCTGTCTACAGGGGAAATTTCCTGTGAAAAAACTTTTTCCATGTTTTTAAAAAAAAATTCTTACTAAAATAAATTTTGAGAAATTAGTAATACCTCAAAAGCACATTAAATGTATTTTGTCGCGAGAACAAAATATGTTTACATGATTTTGTAACTGATTAAAAAAAAAAAATAACTTGGCCTACATTGCGATATTTGCAAACATATATATATATTTTTAAAAAAGCATCACTAGAGGAGTGTAGTACAGTTTGGCACACTCCTCGCATCAATTGTCCAAGAACCGTAAAATAATGCACGGATATAAATATATTTCTCTATCCACCTCTTGCAAAAGATTTTGCAGTATAGTACCATAGGCCCCACTGCTCGAAAAATGATTGTAAACCCAAAAATGTTGCCTTTAGCTCACGGTCCCTTTTCGTGGATGTCTATAAAATAGAGACACGAGCATTCTGGATTAATTTATCCCCTTCAACTGAGTTTTATCGGTTAGACATAATGTCCTCCTGACAGATTAAATTGTCGAGTGAATTACGACCTAGTTCTGGTTCCTGCTACCCGTCTTGGTTAATGTGCTTTTAAAATGGAGCGCTGTATTTCTCATGTAAATTGCACCGTCCCTGGCTTGGATGTTAAATTGCTTCAGCCCCAGAGGCTGGAAGATTCAATAAAACAGGCGAAATGAGTCTTCAGAAAATCCAATTTTTCCTTCGGAATGCAACAGAATTCCAGAAAATAAAGTTAGTTGACTGAAAAGCCCTTAATTTTCAGTACAGAACAAACGTAACATCAGTATAGTCGAAAGGTTTTTATGCAGCGCTTAAACTACTCATAGGGTATTTGTAACCCAAGCATCAGACGCGGCCCCTCCCTGAACACCTTCAGGAAGACTCTCAGGACCTGGCTTTTCGGCTAAACAGATCTGCGGACCCCCCCTAACACCCCATCAGCGTCTTGAGACCCTCGCGGGTGAGTAGCGCGCTTACAATTCACTGATTGATTGATTGATGGTGCTTTATTGACCAACCTCTGAAAGATGGGAGGTTGAGATGGCCCTGCCAATTTTCAAACCATTTGCACATCTTGCTGGTTTGAACTATGAATATTTTGAGATGACGGGCTGAAAAGAAAGCTTCACAGCTGCACTCTTTACAAAGGGGAGTACGTTTTATGAGACGTAGTGGGTGGAGCCAAGGCAGCCCGAGTGTAGAACTGGGCTAGAAACCATTAGTGATTTACCAGCTCAGGTAATAAAGTTACTAGAAGCTACTTCACTAATATTTTAAGGTTGTCCTGGAGATTTTGGGAATAACTGTTGGCTGTTGCAAGGCTCAGCCGGCAGTGGAAGATTGTAGGAATAAACATCAGCCGCGGCGGGGGTGGGGGGTTGGTAGACGATAGACAATGGAATAGGGAAAATTAAATGAATACATAAATCATATTCCGTCGTCTGTCGACTTCCCCCCAGCCCTGTTCCACTGCACCAAGGTTACCTCTACTGTCCGCACCTGGTAAAAATCCGATAACTTGCGCGAGTGTAGTCATGTTTGCAGGGCTCGTTACACACTCCTTTCTGTGCGCTCCTTTCATTCAGAACCCTGACCCAGTCTGTTTTCATATAAGGCCCTAGCTCACAATCCCTTCCACGAGCACCTCTAGGCCACACACTACAGCATCGCACTTCTGCACAGCCCCTCTCATGCGCACTTATCACACCTGCCAGTGCCCTACACCACATACGCCTTTCCATGCACCTCTACGCCACATGCTCGAGCCTGCCTACACTCTCTGTTATAACCCTACCCCCACAATGACTTTCACATGGACTCCTTCCCCACAAACTTCAGCCTTATATTTTTAATGATTTGTTTATTTATTTAACAGTTTTATATAGCGCTCATTCACTGCAAAATATGTGGGCGCTTTACTAAAAACACAATTAGATCGAAAAATGCGTCACTGTACAAACGAGTCATACATTTCAACAAAGGCAATGGGTGCAGATGTGAAACACACAAAAGTGTTGAGTTGCTTGTGGTCCAGCTCAGGAAGGACCGGAAGTTCAGGATGAACTGTTCCCATTGGAGCAGGGTGAAGACTGATTTGAATTTGGTTGGGTCCAAACTGAGGTAGCATGGCGGGCAAAAGAAGGTGGGTGGGAATGGTACCGAGCGATTTCCAGGGGGTTGTACTTATTGCAAGCAGCCTCCCGTCGCCCTTTCTTTGTTTGATGTAAAGTCCTAAGTGGCCAAGGGTATACCCAGACGTGAGTCCCGCGCTCACTGTGCCGCCGGACCCAAGCTGTATCCGACTGACAGGGCAAAGCCGGTGGTGTTGAACTACTTGTGTTCCGGTTCTGGGGGGGGACAGACCTTGCAGTTTGAGCTGCAGTGTTCCTATTTGAGTAGGGTGAAGGAGACTGATTTGCATATGGCTGGTTCCAAACTGAGGTGGCATGGTGTGCGGAAGAAAGATGGGCCGGAATGCTACCCCGAGCGAGTGCCAGTGGTTAGAATTATGGCGCCCATTCCTCCTGTCCCTTTTGTGTGTTTGGCATAGGTGTAGATAGTCAGAGGCAAGGACCGTAGAACGAGTGAGGCATTAGTAGGTGTTAGGGTTGAGTTACACATGCAAACGTACACATATACATATATAAATGCACACCTCTATTACAAACACACATACACAAGCCAATATTACACATATACAGACAAAAAACACACACACAACTCACACAGTCGCCCAGTCTCTATTCCTTCCTCTCCCGTTCCCCACGCCCCCGCACCGGCCATACCACTTTCGGATCTCCCCTGCTCTGTCCTCTCCTCACCAGGTTCAAGTATCGACCCAGCCTGGGGGTCTCTGAGGGACCAGGCTGCTGTCCGACCTTCAGAGGATGCTGTCGAGAGAAGGTCAGATCCCTGGTTCTCTCATTAAACTGCAGCTCTACAGGCCACAGGAGAGGTGTGCTGCGTCTGATCGTTTCAGGAGACCCCTCAGTAGGCTAGAGATGTGTGTGTTTCACTCTCCCCGCCTCCGTCCTGGCAGCGCTCTAATGTACTTATCTTACGCGCGTCACTGCGCGGGCAGAACGAAATAAAATGATATCAGTCTCCCGTAGAACTCAAATTTCACGAAATACAATTGTGGTAAGTCAGTTTCAGTAAGTCAGGCTTGAGACATTACCAAGGGTTAAACAATGACTTTATTAGCTCAAATCCAAGGGGCGTGGTCAAGAGGGAGGAGCTTGTGGAGCAGTGTCATGGAAAGAGGACTAGAGTGGAGAACTCACTGTAGAGAATGGCCTATCAATCGGCAGATCAAATGTTTGAATCCAGGACTCGGTGTTTCATTCTTCTTAGGTCAATAAGGTGAATCCCATTAAGGCCCTGATTACCAGTAAAGCAGAGTCCATGCGGAGGTTGTCAGCTGCCAGAAATACTGTTACCGTCTAGTATCTTGGTATGACATTCTGCGTATTGTGAGTTAGATCACTCAGAATGGGGAATAAATGTCTAGCTGTGTAATTACCGGTTTTGAATTTCACAAGATATTCCCTATTGCACAGGGTATAACGCTCTCATGTACCACCTGCTTTGAGCAGATGGTAACCAGGGGTGGTGGCTTCCCTGTGGTGTGGAAGGAGGTGGAGCTGGGTGGATAGTGGAAATATAGAGACGGGGGAGCATTGCTTGTCTCCCCCTGCAAAAGAAAACTCTTGA
The DNA here is from genome assembly GCF_964204655.1 of Triturus cristatus. NCBI lineage: Eukaryota > Metazoa > Chordata > Amphibia > Caudata > Salamandridae > Triturus > Triturus cristatus. The sequence continues at coordinate 36,365,823 of NC_140595.1, read as the reverse complement.
CAGCTCCAAGATGCTCATACGCGGCTACTAAGCCCGCAACAACACCGGACCCCAGTACCTCAACAAAATAATCTCCTTTTATGCCACCAAGAGAAACCTCCGCTCCGCTGACCTGGCCTTGACCGAAATCCCCCGCATCCACAGGGCCAGTACGGGGGGCAAATCCTTCTCCTACGTCATGGCCAAGACCCGAAACAAACGCCCCCTCCACATCAGACTGAGCCCCACACTGCAAGCATTTAGGGAGAGCCTCAAGAACTGGCTTTTCTGATGACAGAAGCTTCCCAAACCCCCTCCCCCAGTGCCTTGAGACCCTTACGGGTGAGTAGTGCACTCTACATATCCCTGATTGATTGATTGATTGATTGATTGATTGATTGACAGAGACCACAGGACAACTTTTTGCTACTGTTGCAGCCAGAACCTTACGTGATATTACCCACCAGAATTTCTGCCCACTAAATCACGACCAGCGTTCCCACACTCAGGAAAACTATGAGAAGGAATATTAGGCTCTTTGTGAACAGCACAGGGTACCACCAAGGGATATCACTCCACATGACTCGTAATCGGGTCCTACGAATCGTAATAAATTGATAACTCAAATTATTTAAACAACAAGAGACAATAAGTGTATATTTAAATATTAATCTCTTAGGTATATACTGTTTATAGCATGCCTCTATATCCACACTGTAATGGTGGTGGTGATCGTCACATCGAACACAAACTACAGTAAGGCACGTACAAGGTGAATAAAAGGATCGACTATGTCTCCCCTTTGAAAAACGCTGTGCCCTGTGAAGAGAAACATTGCCGTATATAATTTGAAATGTGATTTGTAGTAGTCATGCATGCAATTGTGACAGTTGGAACTATTTCTGGCCACTCAAAGCTATAAGAATGGCGTGGGCGGCAGGCATTACTAATTTTTATGTATATTGAAGTATTACACATTGCTGTTATGCTCATCTCAAAATTAGATAGACGGTGCTACCATGTGGTGGACTGTCATTATTGCTGGGTTGAGAATTACGTTTCGGTGCCAAATACCAGAAACCACCGGCTCAAATTAAGCACTGCATGCATGAGAACATTCCTCCAGTTGACACTTGGAAGATCTGAACGGTAAAGTCCTAAATTCCTTTTCTTGATCCAGTTTGTAGTTCTTTAGTTTTAGAATACTGAGGCTTTAATTATACTGGGTGCAATTTATTGCACTGGTGTTACACTGGTGAGCAGGTGTAGCATGTTTAAAATTAAAAACGTGCATTATACCAGAGTGCCCATGAGTGTATGCGTAGCTGACTGATCCACTGTTATTCGGACTAATGGTGCCAACCTGTGATTTTCTGGTTACTATTGTGGACTGAACAGCCATTTTGGAATTCATGGTTTCCTATTTAGACGGCAGCTGCAGTCATTCTCAAACAATGAAAGAGCAACATCCTTTCAAGTGTCAATTATGTTTTTTGTGTAAATTGTAATCATTTTCATAAAGATAATCATAGCATTATTTGCAATAAGTAATTTGGTTAGCATTTCTTACACGATTATATTGAGTTACACAAGTGTGTAAAACTGCTGGAACACAATAGTTATTAATTTGGTGACTTGTTTTTTTTTTAAATATTCAGACATATCTCTATCTCTTTCTCAAGAATTTGAAAGAGCCACTGGGCATAGAAATGGTCGCACTGTGCGGTACAAATGTGGGTAGTACCATAAGGCACCCAGAACAAGAGAATTGGAAAGAAACTAGACATGAATGTCAACTGCACACCTCAGATGTTTTACTCTGTTGTTAATTTGTGCCTGGAAAGAGAATTGAAGTTAAATCCTATTGTCAAGTTATTGTTGTCAGTACATCCCAAAGTTTCCTACATGTGGAGAGTGGTGTGTTCCTGCAGATTCACTGCAGTGCTGCACCTAAACAGTGTGTGGGCGAAGCTTGTCCACCACGCCAGCGGTGTGTTGGGAAAAGTAACCCTCTAGTTGTCTCTGAGAAGCTTCGCTTTATGCTCTCAGCATTTGTACAGAGCTTCTTAACTTTCGATAGAACCTTCATTTGTGGCCCTTTCATACATTTGTGGGGTTTCCATTGATTGGTTGTGCAGGCTTCGGTTGGTTCTGTAGGGAGAGCAGAAATGTGTTAAATATATACTTTAATAATGGCTCTTTTGTGGCAGTGTGAAAGGAAACAGTTTCGCCCGGCTAAGGATCGTAGTTGTTTGCTGCGTATATTAATGTGTGTGATGAACAATGTTGTATCTTCACTGTGTCTTTGTGTATGTGTGTGTGAATGCAAAGACAAAAGAGACACTTGGAGCGCTGCGGCATTTGTTTACCTTGCAGTGTTACTGCTATACCTGTTCTGTGTGTGAGGGAAGCTTGCACTGCTGATGGTTCTAATATACATGGTATGTTCATAAACAGCTTCCTTTCTGAAGAAAGCTCACAACCCTGGGCTCTGCTCAATACTTTTGTGGCAAGTTAGCCAAGGTTGGCAATGATTTTTGAGTCCCCTCATGTCTAGAGGAAGATGCCGGGATCAGGATCAGCTGAGTGATCACCGTCGCCTGTTTGATGAGTTGAGATGAGATTGGAGGCGCAGGAGGTGGTAAACAACGTTTATGACGAAACTTTTTCCCGCAGGGATTCACAATGCAGTCGTTACAACGACCGCGTTGTGTTTCCGCATACCATTACTCCGCAAGTCGGAACAATGACTTGCGGAGAGGGGGGGGGGGGGGAGGTGTTGGATTTAAAATCCAACACCTTCCCTAGTGTCCGCACAGACTGGAGTTGGAATAGTAAATTATACTATTCCAACATCCAGCGCCCCCCCTCCACAAGTCGTTGTTCCGACTTGCGTTGTAATGGTATGCGGAATCACAACGCGGTCGTTGTAACGACCGCATTGTAAATCCCTGCGGGGAAAAAGACTGCGGGACAAAGACATATATTCGCAGGAGGTAGCAGTAGTGCAGCCCCTGTGGGGAGAAGGCCCATGACCTCGCTTCAAGGAAAAGAAATAAAACAGCATCTCTGCTTGTATTACATTACGTGTAATATTTTGCCATTGGTGAACAGTGCTTTGTACCTGCAGTGGAGGGAGCCCAAAGAATGGATGGATTAGAGATCACAAGCAGCGCCTTGAGGTTGCATCTCTTGGCACATCGATTCAAGACTTGTCTTTCCTTTTATCGTATGAGCCGTGTCTCTCACAAAGGCTGGTTTAAGTAATTCCTTTTTTTAAGCAAGTTAACCAATAAAAAGATACCCTCGATGTGACATTCGTGGTGCTCAGTGGAGCACGCACTCCCTCTTCTGAAAATGAGACATGATGAGTTAGCTTGCGATGGTCTGCTCGCCCATAGCGTCGAATGTGCTTCAAGGCACTATTGTAAAAAGTCCTACTCAGAAACAAGCTAAATTCCTTTGAAAGACATTGGACCATGCGTGAGGGAATACCCAGTCAAAGATGTCCCCGTGGTTCTCATCAGGAGAATGATGTCACATAAATTCTCCACCGTTGATTGAGATCTACCAGAGACTGACGTCACTGAAGGGCACAAGCGGTCTCCCTCACGGTTGATGTCACAGTAGATCTCGTCTGATGGATGTCTTATCTCTTGAACAATGTCACATTATCTAATCTTCCAAAGTGGCTGATGTCACATTAGGTCTAATCTCATGCAGTGGCTGATGTCATAATACAAGCCATATCATGAATATCTTACCCAGTGAATGATGCCACATTAGGTCTAATATAGTGTTTGTAGCAATAGACCTCATCGTGTAAGTGATGTCAGAGTAGGTTTGATTCACTGCGCAATGTTATAATACGCGTCATCTGGTGAATGAATGTCAGAGTACTTCTCACGCAATTACTGCCGACTCATAATGTCTCGTCCAGTAAGTGATATAACAGTTGGTCTCATCCAGGGACTAATGTTATGATAGAACTTACCAAGTGAACATCACAATAGTTCACCTCCCCTAGATGACACAATAAGTCACATCCCGTAAATGGTGCTGCGATAGAATCCATCTAGTAAATGGTGTCACTCTACGTTTATTCAAGAAGTGGTACCCGAATAGGTCTCAACAAGTGGATTATGCTTCATTAAGGTTCATCCAGTGAAAGATGTCACAATAGGTGTCATCCATTACATGATGTCATAATATGTGCATATGGTGATTGAAGTCACAAAATGTCCCATCTGGTAAATATTCCAATATTTATTAACCAGTGTATGATGTCACAATAGGTGTCATCCAGGAAATTATGGGATAGCATGCCTCATCAAACAATTGATACCACAAAATGTCCCATCTGGTAAATATCGCAATAGATATCAACAAGGCAATGATGTCACAATAGGTGTCATCCAGTGAGTGATGCCAAAATTGTCCTCATCTAGTAAATGACGTCAAAATTGTTCTCATCCAGTGAATGATGTCACAGTGGGTCTCAATACCCAACCGGACCTCAAACAACAGGACATTCTGGAATCCCTACAGTCTGCGGTGGTTGGTGACGCAGGATTGGTTAACGTGAAGGTTTGTTTTACTGGACGACCTCTTTGAAATGGGCTGCCCTGCTTCGAGATGAATAAAAAGGGACTTATCAAAGCAACTCTTAAATCCTTTATCACAGATAAAGTGTGATTTGTGAAGAGACTTCAAGACCAATCTTTAGGCTGTAACAATAGATGCAACAATGCACCCTTCTTTCTATGAGAAATAAAACAGAAATAAAGTAATTTGCAGTTGGAAAAAATTCTGATGAAAGGCTTTATTCCTAATTATGCGTTGGGAAAATCTCAATTTTCATTGCAAGTGATTTATTCAAAAGGATTATTGGTTCTGGAGGCCAGACTAATCTTCGTGTATACTTATCGAGGCACAGCAGTTTGGCTATTTCCATAATTCCGTAATACTGCAGACATTATGGCCTGCTGGCTAGATAGCCCTATATAACCCCAGCTTGACAGCCTGTGAAAGGCGTAGACAGACACTGGCAGCGCCCTTCTTGCAGCACATTATAGAAATGGTTTTGAGGTGGAACGTGCTTTGATCTCCACCCGCCTCTTGGTCGGATCACAGCAATATCTCTGGCCTGTCCATCAGCAGCCGGCCTCACCTGCCAGCCTTCTACCCTTGCTCGTCCTCCTCTCTCTACCTCACCTCGGTCGGTGCCTATCAGAGGCCGAGAACGGTGCCAATCACTTCTGTCCATGACTGGCTCTTGGCAGGCATCTATCTTTCGTCGAGAGTCATCTCGCTTGTTCACCTCTGAGTTTTCTATTAAATCGTCAGTCTTCGTGGACCCTTTGTGATTTAGAAACTCAACGACTTGCGCTGGAAGGCGCTGGACTTAGGAATAGTATGATTTACTCTTCCAACTCCAGTCTATGTACAGTAGGGAAGGTGTTGAAATAGTAAATCATACTATTCCTCAGGTTAGAGCGCCATCCAGAGCAAGTCGTTGTAACGACTTGCGTTGCAATGATCGCGATGTAAAGGCATTGCGATGCAATGCCCGCGTTGTAATGGATGTCTCCCACGGTGGAGCGACCGTGAGGAATTCAGCATCACAGAGGATCTTCCACAGACCGACTGAAGGAAGATGCAATCTCTGAACAATACGGAGAAATAGTTGAGACAGTGTTGACCCAAGAGCAGAATAGACAAATTCCTGAATATATTATGAGTCCCGCTGCATCCCGCTGGTGGGGTCCAAAAAATGAGATGGGTGTCAGATACCTGATGACACCATATCCCTAGGGAAGTGGGGAGAATGCCGGCCAGTCCAGGCAAAACCGATCGGCTTCTGCTGTTGCATGCGGCAGGCTATCCTGGATGACGGGGAGAGTTGGGCCTGATCACATCCAATCTAGTTCCTCTTTAAAGACAGCGAGTTCCTTGTGTAGGCGCAGAGTCCACCGTACATTTACATAAGTCTTCTGGTTGAACTCATCAGGTCAACACGCAGCCACGTGGAGTTTTATGTAGACGACCCCAACTCCTTCTACCTCTGGACCATCTCATCGCTGCGACTCCTGGATGAGAAGGCATCTTTTAAAGCCCAGATAACTTACGTTGCCTCCTCCTTCTTGTAACCCATGAACCCCTGGGTGTGGTCCTTTTTTTATTGCCGTGGGACCTTCACTACAAGATGGCAGCTGCCCGTGTCCTTTCCCTTCTTCTACTTGGCTTTATTGACTTGGATTCTGCAGGTGTCTTAACCATGACCTTGTAAAACCTACCCTACTGCTAGCGACAAGACGCCCTCAAAGGTTTAGGATGGTTCTTCTTATGTTTCTCCATTTTTAATGTAGAACACTCTACCCTCGTCTCTAAGGAAACAACGCCAAGGATCCACCAGCCCCTGCTCGCTCAGCCTGCAGTTCGAAAAATCATTGGAAATGCCCACAGGTCCCAAAAACGAGACCTATTGGCTTTGCCAATGCTTGTTCAACTAGACTCTGTCCATCCTACTGAAATGTGGCTGCACATGCCTCCAAACTGTGTGCGAATTTCCCCGACTTCGGATACCTTTATTTCTCACTAAGTTCCATGAAAACTTTCAGACACTTTCAACTTTGGATTCAAAATATCCTTTTTCCCCTTTCGTACAAAGCGCGACTTTGGCCCGCACTAAAATGCCTTGAACCACACTGTGTGATCTGCTTCTTTCTGCAGAGAGAGCAGATCGCAAATAGGGTGATTAGAAAATGGATTCGAAGAACTGAAACCTCCGTACTTTTACAAATTGACATCATTACCAAATCCATTATTCAGACCTGGTTTTCAGTTTTCAGTGGGGGCGTAGCTTGGTCAGTAGGATTGGGGGGGCGCAGGAGGGTGGCTTCAGATTTCCCAACAGTCACGCTGACATATCATGGTAAAATACATTATCTGAGAAGCATTTACTACAGAATACATGTATTAGGGGTGTGTAACTCCCCAACCACCACCCCCCAAGCTATGCCCCTGGATTTCAGTACACATCGAATAAGGTTTTGTGTCCTTGATGTTTATTTAATGGATAGATCTGAAAGCTTGCAAAGGAGAGTGTGAATTTAAAGGGGTGATCGAGTGTAGACAAACAATTCTCTTCTCCCGGACCTTGATGGCTAACAATCGCCAACAATAGGCATTCTAGAATCTTGCTTTATTTGATGACATCAGTGGGGGTTTTGTGATGCATTGTGACATCATTCACCAGATGATCTTATAATCAACTGTGTTTGCTCTCCATTGCTTCTTCTATAGCAAACGATATGTGGTGTGTAGCGCGTAGAGTGACCCTACGCTTACCATTGCTTATCCTATAGCAAACGATGTGTGGTGTGTAGTGAGTAGAGTGACCCTACACTTACTAGAGCACAGACATAAATTGATACTCCAACGCCTTTTAGGCCTAAGTCATTTTTGCACAAATTCTTGTTATCGAGACTTACAGATGTGATCCTTTATTTAACCTATAGAGGCAGAACACGTGACCCAAATTAAAACACTGGGTAAACATAGCCACAAACATGAGTGATCCTGGACAAATCATTTTATTTCCATGACCAGAGCAGTCGACTTTGCAACTGGGGAACCGGTTTCCAGTCTCGGCGGGGACGCTCAACTTCCTGTGATTCTGGGCAAATCACTAATCTCCCCGTGGCTAACAAAATGAATGAGTCCATCTGTAATGCAACTGGTGCTCATGTAAAGGGCTCCGATAAATTTGGGTCAAGTTTGCACTATATGAAACACTGGTAAAAAAATGACTTTCATGGGCTTATCTTTCAAATCTGACATCACCAAGCCCAGATCTAGTCTTAAGCACTAACTCCAATAAATACCCACTTGTTTTAAGCAAACAGTTTACTCAGATCAACACATTTCTCAGCTTCCTGATCCGGACATAACCCCCTTTCTCCTGAAGAAAAGCCTTTTCAAGAATAACATTTTCAGACCAAAAGGGCCCAAGGCTGTCTTAAGTATTGGCTACTTGACGGACATTTGACCTATCCCGGCTGCTGGCCAGTGAGCACGTGCCTTTGATGGATGGTCACTACCAATGAAAGGTGATCAATAACCCGAAGGAAGGAGTGATTCTACGCGCTATCAGATCCGTGAATGATTATCCAGTTTTGAGAGGACTGTGTCCCTCGGCTCCCACTGATCCTCTCTCAATCGGCATGAGAAGGACAGGACAATGACTGTCACTCAGTCGCTGAGGTGTTATTGACTGAGCTCTGTAGGTTTTGGTTGCCAATTCCATCTTCTTCTGGTGACCCAGGGCCTAATTTCCGCCAGTGGTTGCAGGCACCAGTGCTTAGTTTGGGGATCAGGACCTATTGTTCACCATCAGACTTTGGTCCTGAGTACGAGACGGTCAGTGCTTGGGACCCCTGCACAGGACGGAATTTAGAGAGGGTGGTATTTAATGCACCCGGTAATTGCCAGGTCGTTAGCAGTACATCCCCATCCGTGACATTATGGCTACACAAACCTGCTGGCAGTGAACAGGGGGAACTCCATGCAGAGTTTAGTGCATTAAACAACAGAATCTGCATGTTATTCCCCAAAAACGTGGAATAGGAGCTATTAATTGCACGCGGTGAATAGTGTATTCCCTGTATTTTGTTATTTATCATGTCTGATAAGAAGCCCCTGTTGTCATATTCAGGTATAGACTCAGCTCAAGAGGGAGAAAAGCAGAAGCCGAAGAAGAGTTCGGAAGAAAACAGTGAGAAAACTGAAAAAAGTGGCAAACACAGAAAGAAAGGATAAAAAAACCTGCAAGAGTGAGATTAGGAAACAGGAAGAGTAAAATGCTAGAAGAAACATTTGGGTTTGGCGTATAGAGCGAGTGTGAAAGGAAAGTTTAGGTATGGCACTGCAGTAAGTGTGACAGTGAAAGACTCAGAGGGGAGAGAAACCTGAGGAGGCCGGGTCCTGCAGCAAGTGTGAAACAGGAGAACGGAGGCAGCGAGAGGCCGGGTCCTGCAGCAAGTGTGAAAGAGGAGAGCGGAGACTGGCAGAGGCCGGGTCCTGCAGCAAGTGTGAAACAGGAGAACGGAGGCAGCGAGAGGACGGGTCCTGCAGCAAGTGTGAAAGAGGAGAGCGGAGACGGCAAGAGGACGGGTCCTGCAGCAAGTGTGAAAGAGGAGAGCAGAGACTGGGAGAGTCCAGATTCTGCTGCTAGTTTGACAGATGCAAAAAGAACAATTGAAGGACAGAATGCAGAATAATATCGTACATTCACCCCAGTACAGAGATCTGGACGTAAATCCATTGTTTTGTTTTTTTCTCTCTGTGCCATTCCAGTTTGAACCTGCACCCAATGGGAAAAGTCCAGCCCGAACTGCCAGGCCAGGTCCTCCCTGGACTGGAAACAAGCATCCTAGGACCGGTTTCGGGGTTTCAGCCCTCTTCAGCCAGGATAGCTTGATTCCAGTGGCATGGAGAGCACGGGACCCACGTCTGGGCGTACCCGTCCCACCCGGGGTGACAAATGCAAAAAGAACAATTGATGGACAGAATTTTTTTGCTCCCCATGCCATTCCAGTTTGAACCCGGCCACATGCAAATCAGTCTTGACCCTGGGCTCAATGGCAACAGTCCAGCCCGAACTGCCAAGCCAGGTCCTCCCTGGACTACAAACAAGCATCCTGGGACCGGTTTCGGGGTTCACCCCTCATCAGCCAGGCTAGCTTGACTCCAGTGGCATGGAGATCACGGGACCCACATTTCACACCTCATCAGCCAGGCTAGCTTGACTTCAGTGGCATGGAGATCACAGGACCCACATTTGGGCAGATTGGTCCCACTTAGGGTGACAAATGCAAAATGAACAATTGATGGACAGGTTGTTGAACAATGTCATGAATTCACCCCAGTACAGAGATCTGGGCCTAAATCCATGTTTTTTTGCTTCTCATGCCATTCCAGTTTGAACCCAGCCACATGCAAATCAGTCTTGACCCTGGGCTCAATGGCAACAGTCCAGCCCGAACTGCCAAGCCAGGTCCTCCCTGGACTACAAACAAGCATCCTGGGACCGGTTTCGGGGTTCACCCCTCATCAGCCAGGCTAGCTTGACTTCAGTGGCATGGAGATCACAGGACCCACATTTGGGCAGACTGGTCCCACTTAGGGTGACAAATGCAAAATGAACAATTGATGGACAGGTTGTTGAACAATGTCATGAATTCACCCCAGTACAGAGATCTGGGCCTAAATCCATGGTTTTTTTGCTTCTCATGCCATTCCAGTTTAAACCCAGCCATATGCTAATCACTCTTTTTTTTTTTTTTTCTTCAAAAACCTTTATTCTTTTAAATCAGTGACACAGCTATTCAGCCGACAACCCGGAGGTACGGCAGCTTTAGAAACACAACACATGCGAGCGTCCACATTTCACTGACAGGAGAATCAAAGGTTCTGTTTTAAATAACCACAAACCCAAACCTAAACACAAGCAAGGCGACAAGTACTGAAAGCACAAAAAGGGTTCCCATCAGGGGGAGCGAGCCCCATTTCGTCCAACAGACACAGATCTATAGCAAGGGAAAGGAGGGGAAGTCAGAGACTCAGGAAGACAAACACATACCAACAAGAAGTACAAAGCCGGAAAGAAAGCTAAGGGGAGAGCTGCTCCTCAGGCGGGTCCGGGTCTGGGGGCAGGCATATGCCCCCTCTGTACTGGTTCCATCGCCCCCATACAGAGTGCCATTTCCGAGGGCGCCCTCGAGCACAATACACTGTCTTCTCCCTAAACATGCTCCAATCCATGTTTTCCATCCACGCTGTCAATGTAGGAGGCTTAGTAGAGCCCCACAGACGAGCGATGTCGCGCTTGGCTACCATGTTCCCTAGGGTCACCCACTGAGTCTGTGCCGGGTCGTGGTCAGTAGGACCCCAAACATTCAGGAGACAACACCGCGCCTCAGGCTGCATGACGATGCCCGTCACCTTCCCCATCACATCGTGGATTCGCTTCCAAAACTCCATAATCGCACCGCATTCCCAAATAATATGTAGGAAGGTGCCCACCATACCACAGCCTCTCTTACATAAGCCCTCCTCAGAGAAACCCATATGGACCAGCCTGGGCCCCGTGACGTAGACCCTATGGAGTATTTTAAGCTGCACCAGCCGCAGGCGCGCGGGGATCGCGACCTCTTTGGGAGAAGAAACTGCATACTGCCAATCCTCATCATCGAGTTCGAGGCCATCCCTGGTCCATTGATCGCGCAACCCTAGAAGAAGATCCGCCCGAACATTAATTAGTTTCTTATAAATGAGCGAGATCGTACTCTCTGGCATATGGCCATCCAGGATCCGGTCCTCTAACGGAGAGGACTCAGGCACCTTCTCCCCTTCTACAAGGACTGACCGCAAGGCGTGGCACACTTGAGCGTATCGGAAGAACTCCGTGCTCCCTAGCTCATATTCCTTCTGCAGCTCCTCGAATGACTTTATCCTACCCTTAACCAAAAGGTCTCCAACCCTGGATATACCAATCAGCTCCCATTTCTCAAACCCTTTTGTATGCCAAAACTTTCCCAGAATATCGGAGTCAAACAGAGGGGTGGCAAGGGTAAGCTTACCCTTCCAGCCCAGTGAATCCGTCGCCACCTTCCATACATGCACGGCCACCCTGGTGGGCCCCGTAAGGGTTAAGTCCGACGACTTCGAGTACAACGCTCTGTGGTAATTACCCCCACGTAGCAACCATCGGTCCATGGCGAAGCCGGGGCTCAGCGCCGGACCATATACACCATGGTTAATCGCGCTCAACTGAGTGGCCCAATAATAACGTCGAATGTCTGGAAGCGCGATACCACCGTCATACCACGGAAGCGTCAACTTAGCAATCGCTATGCGCGGACGCCCTTCCCACAATAGCGCGCGCTCGTGGCTTTCGACCTCACGGAAATAACTGGCCGGGACCAAGTCAAGGGTATTCTGCAGGGCATAGAGGAAACGGGGAAGAGACATCATTTTAAACAGGGCGGCACGGCCAAGGAGAGAAAGCGGCAACCGCCGCCAGCCCGCCACGTCCCGTCGCAGACGTGCCAAGGGAGGGAGCAAGTTCTTCTCGTATCGTAAAATGGGGTCGGTGGAAATATAGATCCCCAAATACAAAAAGCCCTGCTGGGCTATCTGGATCGAGCAGTTGCGCGGGACAGGCGGGACATCCCCACACAGGACATACAAGTATGACTTCCCCCAATTGATGACAAGACCAGAGTTCCTACCGAAAGAAGTCAAGACGTCACAAACCACTATCAGAGATTTCTTAGGCGAGGTGAGGTATAGCAGAATATCGTCGGCGTAAAGTGAAATACGGTCTTCGTGGTCAGGCGACCAACGAATCCCACGTATATCGGGGTGCCATCGTATCCACGCCGCCAGCGGCTCAAGAGCAAGGGCGAACAACAACGGCGACAGGGGACAGCCCTGCCGGGTGCCTCTCCCGAGCTCGAACGGTGTCGACGCCCGCCCGTTCACCATGACGCTAGCAAGAGGCCCCTCATAGAGCAACCTCACCCAGCCTACAAATCCAGGCCCAAAGCCGAACTTGGCTAGCACAGCCCACAGGTATGCCCACTCCACCGTATCGAAGGCCATCGTGGCATCGAGGGACGCCACAATAGCCGGCTCTCGCATCGTGCCCGTCCTAGCAATCACTCCATGGAGACGCCTAAGATTCAGTGCAGTGTTACGGTGCGGGATAAAGCCCGACTGATCCGGGTGGATCAAGTCGCCAAGCACCCGGACCAGGCGGTTAGCAAGGATCTTAGCAAGGATTTTCGGCTCGGCGTTGAGAAGTGATATCGGCCGATAAGAGCCACACTTGTCCCGGGGATTACCGTCTTTATGTATTACCACAATCGTCGCCAGCCGTTGATCAAGCGGAAGAAACCCATTCACCCGCGCCTCCACGAACATGGCGCGCAGGTGAGGAGCCAACTTGTCCGGACGAAGCTTATACAGCTCAATCGGCAAACCATTTGGGCCCGAGGCCTTACCGGAGCGCAACGCACGGATAGCACACGCCACTTCGTCTACAGTTATATCGCCATCGAGGTCATCCCTATCAATGGCAGAAAGGCAGGGCAGAGCGATATCACGCAAAAGGTCACACGAGTCCTCAGTCGGCCTATCCGAGACCGAGGTGTATACCGTACGAAAATAGTCCGAGAAACACTGAACTATACCGTCGGGATCAGTGACAACCTCTCCCCCATCCATCGACAACTCCGGCACCACTCGATTAACACGCTCTTTTTTATCCAACCACGCCAGCAATTTCCCGGCCTTATCACCAACATCGTACAATCGACCCTGCTGCTCCCTGTTGAGGGTCTTGGCAGCGTTCGTCACCAGATCCCTATATTCCAATTGCTTCAAGCTCAAATTATGCAGTGTGGCCGTTGCAACATCCTCTTCCAAGGCCACTTCTAAAGCCGCTATCTCGTCCTCTACTTGTGTCACCTCGGCGTCTCTCCGCCGCTTGGCGGCCACTACCAAGGAAAGGGCCTCCCCTCTCAATACAGTCTTAAAAGCTTCCCACAAGGACACCGCAGATTCAACTGAACCCTGATTATCTTGAAAATAGTGATCAACTGTCTTCAGCAACGCACTGCGCAGCTTGGGGTCACGAAAGTACCAGGGGTTAATGGGAGCCACCCTGCCCCCCACCACCCGGCCAATATCCAGACGGGCCCACACCGGCGAATGATCAGATATGCCCCGTGCCATGTGCCTAGCCTCAGATACCAATGAGGCGTGCGCAGCCAGAGTGAGCAAGTAATCAATCTGAGAGAGACTCCCGTGGGCCCCGGAATGAAAGGTATATTGTCTCTGAGTGGGGTGCCGTAGCCTCCAACAGTCTACCAGACCAAAAGTATCTATAAAGTCGGGAAGCCACTTCTGAGCACCCCCGGTGTCCCTGGGCGGGTACCTATCGAGCATTCCAGACCCAACCGCATTGAAGTCTCCTCCCACCACCAGCATCCCTTCGGGGAGTTCCAACAAGGCCTTGCCCAGATCAGCAAACGTGGAGGCCTGCAGGGCAGGAGGGACATAAACAGAAACCAATACCAACGTTCTGCCCTCCCACCTCCCCTCCCCGCCACAGCCACAAAGCGCCCCCTGTCATCAGCGATGGTGGAGTCAACCTCAAATGGTAGGGAAGCTCTAACAAGTATGCCCGCACCCCTGGAGCCCGAGGAGAACCCCGAGTGAGCAATGAATTTATAACCCTTTCTGTTAAGTGCATAACATGTATTCCCTATAAGGTGGGTCTCCTGCAGGAGGACCACATCTGGCGAGGTCCGTTTCAAGAATTGCAGGACTATCCCCCGTTTAATACGATCCCCTAAGCCATTGACATTCCAGCTAATTATGTTTAAGCCCCTATCCCCCATCCCCAAACACAAAGAGACCTCCACCCCCCCCCGGAGAACCACGATCGGACAATACTGACAACCATTGCTACGCCTTGCAAGAAAAAAACAACCCCCAACAACAGCCCCAACATCCCGAATCCCCCCCCCCTGCACCCCTGCGTCAGCTTACAAAGCCCCCCCAACTTGCAGTGTGCCTGTCGCCCTATCAAAAACAAATCTACAAAAAGTACCCCAAGGGAGGAAAGAGCTCCTATCTTCCCCCCGCCGCCCTCCCATTACTGCAGTAGGGTGCGAGTCACTGTCCGGGGCTGAGTCAAAACAGACCGACACCGGAGGTATCACTTCTGTCCATCCCGGTCGCCCTCCGCTCCATCCACGCGGTCCCGGCCGGGCTGCCGCCGAGGGAGCGCATCCAACCAGTCCCCCGCCATGTCCGGTGATTCAAAGAAGAAAGTCCGATCCTCATACACCACACGTAGCCTGGCGGGGAAAAGCATGGCATACTTCAGGTCCATCTCCCTAACTCTGCCTCTGTTTCTGCACCATCTGGGCGAAGTCAGGATAAAAGCTCACAGAGGCATTCTGAAAAGGCACCGGGCCTGTCACCCTCGATGCTTGCAGGATAGCGTCTCGATCCCGAAAATTAAAGATCCGGGCGACAATCGGCCGCGGGGGGGCTCCCACCTTAGGCCGTCCGCCAGGCACTCGGTGAGCCCGCTCCACCGCAAAAAACTTGCCAAGGCCCTTAGGCGCAAGATGATTCACCACCAAGTCCTCAACGAGTAAATCCACGGAGAGCTCCTCCGAAGTTTCCGGAACCCCAATAAGGCGCACATTGTTGCGCCGGGCCCGACCTTCAAAGTCTTCGAGCCGGCGGGCGGAGAGGTCATTCGCGGTTCGTAGCTTACGAACCTCAGCCTGGAGTTCCGAGACATCGTCCGCGAGGCCAGTAGTCTTGAGGTCCAGGGACTTGACCCGCTCATTGGTTTTGCCCAGGTCCGCGCGAATCAAGTTGACATCAACCAAAATCATGTCCACCTTGTGCGCCAGGGTCTCGAATTGTCTCCCAATCGAAGATTGCATCCCATCTATCGCCCCCTTGATATCCTGCAATGATAACTCCGAGGCTGGGGATGAATCGGTCTTCTGTGCTTCCAGCGACTGTCCCGATCCACCAGGCGACCCCTTCTGCTGGGCATAGCGATCCATATTGTTGGATTGGGTATAGCCTCCCCGCCTGGTAGTCTTAGACTTCGACTTGTCTGCCTCCGATTTGGTCGACATCTCGAACAGCAGGGCGGTCAGTCGCAAAAAGACGTCCCTCACTCAGCCAGAGGAAACAGGGTCAACTAGGACTTCAGCAGCCAGCCAGGGCCGAGCGGAGGTCTTCCAGACAGCAAGGGACCGGCATGAAGCACTCCCAACCCAGAGCAAGCAAAGGGCGAGAATGCGAAAGTGAAAGTGCAGCGGCACCCGTCCGCCAGTTCACACCTCCCGAGGTCGCTGTTGTTCAATTAGTGGCCGGGCATCCTGCCAACGCAAGCCCCTGGCATCCTTCGGAGGTAGGCCGCAATCTTCCGCCCTGCACAACTTCGGTCCCCGGTGGGCGATCTTAGCCCGGACAACGTCAATCGCCCCAGCTGTGACTCAGCTGCAGGATTCCGTGCATGAAAATCAGGATTTAGGACAGGATGATTGCAGGAGGGCGCGAGGGTCGCGGGAGCTCAAGGCTCACGCGGCCATCTTGGTCAAGCGCTAGGCTCCTCCCCCATGCTAATCACTCTTGACCCTGCGCCCAATGGGAATAGTCCGAACAGCCAGGTCCTCCCTGTACTGGAAACAAGCATCCTAGGACCGGTTTCGGGATTTCACCCCTCATCAGGCAGGATAGCTTGATTCCAGTGGCACTGGGAGAGGCAAGAGTCTGCTGCTAGTTTGACAGGGGCAGCTCAAAAGAGGTCACATTGTGCAGCCATGGTACAGGACTGAGATGCACAGAGATCAGGGGTTTCAGACAGTTTAAATGGTCTGGAGATTCAGAGCCGGCACTTCCTGAGGCTACATAAGGCAACACAGCCTTATGGTACCACCACCAGCCGGCGCCAAATTACAAGAAAGGGACAGAAAATTGTTATTCATGTGGAAATAATTAGGGCTCCCACGGCATAATCCTATTTTCCCTTCCACATTCTTGGAGCCAAGAAAAGAGGCTCCGTGATATGTACTCTCTGTGCATAGACGTAAAATTGGGCATAGGTGTTTAGACTGTACAAGACTACAAACTCGGATGAAATGTAAAATCATCAGCCTCTTTCCTGCAACACATAAGCCTAGCTTTCTATATCGCAACAGCGCCCTCCACTTTGAAACCTTGCCCAAAAATATTGTGAGCTAATGTTTCAGAAGAAAACAGACCAGTCAGCGGCGGCGTTCACACCAGCAGGGAGGTGTTACGTTCGGATTCGAGGCTGTTTCTTTCGCGTTGCCCTTCGCACAGTTCATTTAAGTTTCCATCTGACTAGCTGGCTCCGTGGCTCACTGCTGCCATCTCGCGGTTTTCGATAGGATTTCGCATCACTTTCGCAGCCCTGCTTGATTTTATTCTGATTCACGTCCCAAGGGCCCATCCACAAATAAAATAATTATCTAAGTGCTTTACACTAATGTCCTGTCGCTTGCATTGAACGCACGTGCATTACATGCATTGCACAAAATGACTTTGGAAAAGGTTTCAGATTGCACCATTTTCAAATTGTAGAAATGTCTTACCCATAAAAAACGTAAGCGTGATCCCCACCAATGTCTCACCCGGAAGCAGACGTTCACCTGCATGTTGTTTATGTATTCCACCAAGTTCCAATTGTTTTTTTATTTGGAAAAGTTTGCATTGCGTATTTTCTTTACTCCCCGTTTCCAATCCATAATGCTTTAAATGCAAACATATAAGTGTGGGTACCAACTATCCCAGAGCTGGAGTCTTCTACTAAGAGGTGGCCGATACTGTCCCATTAAAGGTATTGCACCAATGCTGAGAAGTACTGGGACTGTCCCTTTCAAAGTATTGCACCAGTGCTGAGAACTGCTGGTACTCTCCCAGTAAAAGTATTGCACCAGAGCTTAGAAGTGCCAGTACTCTCCCATTCAAAGGATTGCACCAATGCTGAGAAGTGTTGGTACTCTCCCATTAAATGTATTGAAGCAATGCTGAGAAGTATTGGTTTGTCCCATTAAAAGTATTGCACCAATGCTGGGAAGTGCCAGTACTCTCCCATTAAAAGTGTTGCAGCAGTGCTAAGAAGCACTGGTCAGTCCCAATAAAAGTATTGCACCAATGCTGAGAAGTGCTGATACGATCCCTTTAAAAGTATTGCACCAGTGCTAAAAAGTACTGGTACTCTCCCATTAAAAGTGTTGAACGAATGCTGAGAAGTGCTGGTACTCTCCCATTAAAAGTATTGCACCAGTGCTGAAAAGTGCGGGTACTCTCCCATTAAAAGTGTTGAAAGAATGCTGAGAAGTGCTGGTACTCTCCCATTAAAAGTATTGCACCAATGCTGGGAAGTGCCAGTACTCTCCCATTAAAAGTGTTGCAGCAGTGCTAAGAAGCACTGGTCAGTCCCAATAAAAGTATTGCACCAATGCTGAGAAGTGCTGATACGATCCCTTTAAAAGTATTGCACCAGTGCTAAAAAGTGCTGGTACTCTCCCTTTAAAAGTGTTGAACGAATGCTGAGAAGTGCTGGTACTCTCCCATTAAAAGTATTGCACCAGTGCTGAAAAGTGCAGGTACTGTCCCACTAAAAGTTTTGCGCCACTACTAGAAATGCTTGTACTATCCTGTTTACTAAATTTTATCTACACAAGAAATAGTAACAGCACGCAGTGGAATCACTTTTTCATTAGGTCTGCCTGTGGACTCATGGGTGTGAAACAACTTTACAAACGTCATTGAACATGAGATTGTATACAGTTCTGTGTGAGCTGGATAAATGATACACCGTATATATTGTCAGAAATTAGAGATGTAAGTTCGGTTTCACACTGGATATTAGGGATGTACTGGAAACTGACATTTCCCAGCACTGTTTTTATACAAAAAGAAACTAGTGTTTCTTATTCTTCTACACAATATCCCAGTGGTGTCCAATGTTAGTCCATGAGGGCCAGATGCATCCTGGGCCTTCAATTGTTCTGCATCAGATACAGTTGCATACAGATAATTAACATATTAAACATTTAGGTATTCTGTCTTTCAGGTATAAGGCTCTTGTGGATCAATCAGTGCTTAATTTCTGCCAGTGGTGGGCACCACACTCATGTCTGGAGTCCGGGAATTATATTTCATCAACAGATTGTGACCAAGTGTAAGAAAGAGAAAGGGGGCAAAAAGGGAAACCATGAGGAAAACACTGACAAAGGAAGAAAGAAGGAGGTAAAGAAAGAGGAAAACAGTGAGAGAGAAAAAACTGATGAAAAAGAACTGATGAGAGAGAAATAAAGGACAGGACGTGTAGGGAAGTGGAAGAGAGAGGAATGAGATGTAAACAAAACTAGGCAGCCTCGGTATTCATGAAATTATCTGTAGAGAAATAGGTGCAAGGGTCCAAAGTTTTTCTTAGGAGCCTGTCCCTTGTGCTGCCGAATATAGTGTTGGCGAATGCCGAGGCTGCCTGGTCTTGATTCCAACTCACGCCTCTTTCTTCCACTCTCTACACTTCTGTCTCTTTATTTCATGAATACAAAGGTCACCTCACGCTTTCTTCCAACATCGTACACTTCCTGTCTCTTTATCTCATGAATACCGAAGCTGTCTGGTCTTCATTCCACCTCACGCCTCTTTTTCCTCTCCTACACTTCCCGGCTCTTCATCTCATGAATACTGAGGCTGCCTGGTCTTGATTCCACCTCACGCCTCTTTTTCCACCACCCTACACTTCCTGTCTCTTTATCTCATGAACACCGAGGCTGCCTGCTCTTGATTTCACCTCACGCCTCTTTCTTACACCCTACACTTCCCGTCTCTTCATCTCATGAATACTGAGGCTGCCTGGTCTTGATTCCACCTCATGCCTCTTTTTCCACCACCCTACACTTCCTGTCCCTTTATCTCATGAATACTGAGGATGCCTGGTCTTGATTCCCACCACGCCTCCTTGTTTTACCCCCTACACTTCCTGTCTCTTTATCTCATGAATACTGGGGCTGCCTGCTCTTGATTCCACCTCATGCCTCTTTCTTTTACCCCTTACACTTTCTGTCTCTTTATCTCATGAATACCAGGGCCGCCTGGTCTTGATTCCACCTCATGCCTCTTTCTTTTACCCCTTACACTTCCTGTCTCTTTATCTCATGAATACCAAGGCTACCTGGTCTTGATTCCCACCACGCCTCTTTCTTTTACCCCCTACACTTCCTGTCTCTTTATCTCATGAATACCAAGGCTACCTGGTCTTGATTCCCACCACGCCTCTTTCTTTTACCCCCTACACTTCCTGTCTCTTTATCTCATGAATACCGAGGCTGCCTGGTCTTGATTCCCACTACGCCTCTTTCTTTTACCCCCTACACTTCCTGTCTCTTTATCTCGTGAATACCGGGGCTGCCTGGTCTTGATTCCACCTCATGCCTCTTTCTTTTACCCCCTACACTTCCTGTCTCTTTATCTCATGAATACCGAGGCTGCCTGGTCTTGATTCCCATCATGCCTTTTTCTTTTACCCCTTACACTTCCTGTCTCTTTATCTCATGAATACCAAGGCTACCTGGTCTTGATTCCCACCACGCCTCTTTCTTTTACCCCCTACACTTCCTGTCTCTTAATCTCATGAATACTGAGGCTGCCTGGTGTAATGATGCGCGCTGACCAGACAGGTCAGGCACTAGGACCGGCCTGAGTGGGGACCAGGGCGGGCAGAAAGGGAGGAGCAAAGGGCTAGGGACGGCAGTTAGCCGTTAGCTCTATGTGAGGAAGGAGCTAATAAAGAAGCTGACCACCTATACTCGGTGTCCGTGTCCTTGGTGTCCACGGGAACATTACAACTGGCGACGAGGGTTTGTCGAGCTTCCACGTGTGCGTGAAGCTAACCAGTAAACAGCGCGACGACAGAAGTGTCCACCGGGAGTCCACCCCGGCGGCAACAAATCGGGAGCTCGCCCCGCATGTGGAGGCTGGAGCGTGAAGCCCAAGAAGCCAACCGAGAGCCCACCCCGGCGGCGACTGACCCGGAGCTGCTCGCCCTGCGTGTGGGGCTGGAGCGCGAGACGTAACGAGCCTACCGGGAGCCCACCCCGGCGGCGACTGGCCCAGAGCTGCTCGCGATATCTGAAGAGCCTACCGTGAGCCCACCCCGGCGGCAACAGCGAACAGTGCCCAAAAGTGAAGAAAATAACCCTAACTGGCGTGGTAGCGGTGCCCAGAAGTGGAGCCCCGGTGAGTGACATTGAGTAAAATTAAGCGCTAACAAGCGCGGGTCTCCGGCCATTTGAAAAGCCAAAATCTCATGGTACACGAGATTCTCGCGGCGGCCATCTTAAAATCAGGCACGAGATTTGCCCGATCCCTTGTTAGGAACCATCGGCGGCCATCTTTAAGTCAGGCGGATGAGCCAGACAGCAACAAGCATTGATAAATGAAACAGAAGTAACAAACAAGCATTAGTAAATGCAATAGGAACAACGAACAAGCATTGGTAAATGCAACAGAAGTAACAAACAAGCATTGGTAAAGACAAGAGAAGTAACAAACAACCATTGGTAAAAGCAACAGAAGCAACAAACAAGCACTGACGAGTGCAACGAAACAAACGCAACAAACAAGCACTGGTGAGTGCAACAGAGAGCAAACGAAGTGGGTAACAGCAACAACAGCTGAACAATGCCCGACCAAGCGCCCGCAAGTATGTTTGGAGCCTCATTCCTGCGCCGCCCTGAGCCCCTCATTCTTGAATCGAGCGGGGGCATGAGTCCGCGATGGCAAGAATGGATAGAAGATTTCGAGGATTTCATGAAAGCGTCCAAGGTGACGGACCCTGAAGAACAACTGTTTGCCCTCAAGAACCTAATTGGCAGGGAAGTCAGACGGATCATAAAAGAACTACCGGCTGAGTCCTCTGGTGCCTATGACAAAGTTTGCGAAGCACTAGATCGCAAGTTCCTCCACAAACGGAACGTTGACTACGAGCGGTACACATTCAATCTGGCCGCGCAAGAGAAAGGTGAACAAATGGGGGTGTTCGTCACACGGCTGAGATGACTGGTGAGATACTGTGAATTTGACAACTTCTCAACTGAAGACGCCCTTCGGCTGAGAGTCATAGAAGGATGCCTCTCTGAACCACTAAGACGCAAATTGCTCAAGAAAAGCTACTCGCTGGAAGAGATAGAAGAGATGACGAGAGTAGAAGAACAAGCAGATGAACATGCGAAGAAAATAGAAGCCGGGAAAGGTGAGAGATGGGAGCAAGCATTCAGGATGCAGTCTCGGCCTATGCATGGAAGATCACCACCACAGAGGCGTTCCTCCAGATCCAAGAGGCAACACCACCAGTCAAGCAACGGACACAAAGGCAGACCACACCACAAGGAACGGTCAGACAAACACCTCAAATGTTACAGATGCGGCTACGGCTTCCCACATGCCGACGCATGTCCAGCACTTGGCCAACAATGCCGGAAGTGTGGTAGAGATAACCACTTTGAAAGCATGTGCGGGGCGGTACCCAAAGGTGATCAAAGGGGAAGGCACCGGCAACATCAGCCTTCCAGCAGTCGTCACCATGTCAGAACAGTCCAGGATAGATGAGACTCATCCACTGGGTCGTCACAATCGAGCTGCCACTCTTGCAGGATATATCAGTCTCGACGGTCGTCATCAAGGGAATCTCGATCCACATCACCAATTTCTCAAGACCGAAAGGAATACATTTACTGTGTAGCCGACCCTGATCGGCTGAAAGAATACCCGCGACTGGACATCAGAATTGGGGCTCACCCCACCAAGTTTGTGCTAGACAGTGGGGCGTCACTAAACTACCTGCCCGTCACGGAATACCAACGAATGAAATCACCCCGCAAGCTGGACAACGCACATGTACGAGTGTACACGTGGATGTCCAAAAAGCCACTAACGTGTCTTGGGAGATTTGCAACCGAACTGTCGTATCAAGATCGCACAATATCAGCATACATCCACGTCATCGAGGGACCTGAGGCCGACTGCCTCCTGAGCCTGGCCACCGCAGAACGACTGAAACTGATTGACATCTTATACCGAGTGGCTGACAAACCAGCTATCATCCACAAGTTCCCCAAACTCTTTCAAGGCTTGGGAAAAATGAAGGACTGCCAAATAAGACTGCACATAAACGAACAAATCACACCGGTAGCGCAGCACCACCGAAAAATCCCGTTCCACCTGCAGAAGCCGTGGAGAAGGAGCTCCAGGATCTATTGGAGGCAGGTATCATAGAAAGAACAGATGGGCCGACCCTCTGGATCGCCCCGGTGGTGGTAGTCCCGAAGAAAGGGGAAACAAGCCGAGTCCGCATATGTGTGGACATGAGGGCGCCCAACATGGCGATAGAGAGAGAGAGACATCCGGGCCCTCACATCAGTGACATGATCACTTCACTCAATGGAGCGAATATATTCTCTAAAACTAGATCTCAACAAAGGATACCACCAGCTAGAATTGCATGAAAGGTCAAGATACATTATGACATTCTCGACACACCTCGGGCTATTCAGGTACAAAAGACTAAGTTTCGGAGTGTCATCAGCAGCGGAAATATTCCAAGAGGCAATCAGGAGAACAATACATCATATTCCACATGTCCTAAATTACAGCGACGACATCCTAGTATATGGAGCAACGACCCAAGAACACGACAAAGCACTAGATCAAGTCTGTCAGGCACTCATGGAAGCCAACCTCACACTAAACAAGGACAAGTGTGAATTTCACAAACCGACGCTGAAATTTTTCAGACACATATTCTCTGGAAGTGGCATGAAACCAGACCCAGACAAAGTAGCAGCGCTAAATGACACACCAAGCCCAGATGACGTGGGCGACGTAAGATCGTTCCTAGGAATGGCCAGCTACTGTTCCAGATACATACCTGACTACGCCACGTTGAGCTACCCCCTGAGGAGGCTCACCAAGCAAGGACAACCTTTTCAGTGGTCCACCCAATGTGAAGGGGCGTTCAGAGAAATCAAAAGAACTGTAGAGTCGGTGAAAAATGTAGCCTACTTCAATCCAAAAAAGAAAACAGAGATAATAGTGGACGCCAGCCCCGTAGGACTAGGGGCTATCCTAGCACAATATGTGAGAGAAGAAGATCAGCGACACATAGTAGCATACGCCAGCAGAAGTCTAACAGACACGGAGAGAGCCTACTCACAGCCAGAAAAAGAAAGCCTGGCCGTTGTCTGGGCGTGTGAACACTTCCACATCTTTATCTTTGGGAAACACTTTACACTAGTGACTGACCATCAAGCTTTGACTACAATTTTCGGAAACCCGCGGGCAAAAATGCCACCAAGAATAGAGCGATGGGGCCTCCGGCTCCAAGAATACACCTACACTATCATCCACAAGCCAGGAAAAGCTGCAAACCCTGCCGACTACATGTCCCGGCACCCCATCAGATCCAGCAAATCAGAACAATCAATAGCAGACGAATACATCCACTTAGTAGTGGACCAAGCGAGACCTCCGGCTGTCTCACTAGAAGCCATTTGCGAAGCGACGCAAACAGATGCCACCCTGCAAGAGGTGAAATGTCGGATCCAAACAAACAGCTGGAGACACACGCACAGCAGTGAACCAAGCGACCAAGAAATGGCGGCATTCAAACATGTCCACGACGAACTGTCAATAGCGGCGCATGGTCTCGTCCTACGAGACACCAGAATAGTGATCCCACGACAACTCAGACAAGGAGTCATCAATTTGGCTCATGAAGGACACCGGGGCATAGTAGCCACAAAGAGAGCGCTCCGTGAAAGAGTCTGGTTTCCGACACTAGACATGATGGTAGAGACAACTCTGAAAGACTGCCCGCAATGCCAATTGGTGAGCCGTCCGGATCCTCCTGCACCACTACAAATGTCTCCGCTACCGGAGGGTGTTTGCCGTTGACTTCTTCGGGCCAATAAAATCGAACCAATCTGTCCTGGTCATCATGGACGAGTACTCCAGATTCCCCATAGCACACCTGTGTTCATCAACGAAAGCGTCGAGCGCCATACCGATATTAGAGGAGGTCTTTGCTGCATGGGGCATTCCTCTAGTGGTAAAGTCAGATAACGGGCCTCCATTCAACAGCCATGACTTTGCTGATTTTGCTCAACACCTCAATTTCAAGCACCGCAAGATCACACCATTATGGCCTCAGGCCAATGGAATGGTCGAGCGCTTCATGGGCACGATAAAGAAAACCATTCAGCAAGCCGAACTCACTGGAAAGAGCATTCAAAGGGCCCTCAACGAGGTGCTACGAGCGTACCGAAACACGCCTCATTCCACCACAGGCAAATGTCCTGCCACTCTCATGCTGGGACGCCCAGTGCGTACCAGACTACCAACGATGACTAGGGCAGTGAACGAACAGTATCTTGATTCTGACCATGAGGAGCTGGCGGCCAGAGACAAAATAAATAAAGAAAAGATGAAAGACTATGCTGATGAACGGCGACGTGCTGCGCCCCCACAAATACAAGAAGGAGACTGGGTGCTTGCGCGACAAGAGCAGCCCCGGAAGACCGACAGCAAGTACCACGAAGTCCCGCTGAAAGTGATACAACAAAAGGGAACAATGATCACTGCCGAGACTGACGGAAAAAGACTAACAAGGAATGTGACGTACTTTAAAAAGTGCGGACCCAACATTAAGGAACTACTGACTGAACCAAAAATGGAGAAGGAAGAACCAGAGATACTGCCCCCACACAGTCGGGCATTGATGGAACTGGCTGACGAGAACGAGTGTGAAAATCCTGAACTTCAGTCACGCCCCAGACGGGTCATCACAAAACCGTCCCGCCTTATTGAGGAACTTTAAAGAGACAGTTACTGTACTGTTTTTACTTTGCTTTTATTTACAGAGGGGGAGATGTAATGATGCGCGCTGACCAGACAGGTCAGGCACTAGGACCGGCCTGAGTGGGGACCAGGGCGGGCAGAAAGGGAGGAGCAAAGGGCTAGGGACGGCAGTTAGCCGTTAGCCCTAGGTGAGGAAGGAGCTAATAAAGAAGCTGACCACCTATACTCGCTGTCCGTGTCCTTGGTGTCCACGGGAACATTACACCTGGTCTTGATTCCCACCACAGCTCTTTCTTCCACCACACATTTATTCACTTCCTTGTTATCGTAACACTTCTGAGCTGTAAGGGGAAGAGGTGTATTTAATGCCGGTCTGACATGGAGTCTGTGCCTGGCAACTTGTTGTTAGTTGTTGTTGCTCATGAGCTGCTGGTCACATGACCTGTCTGCTCACTTCCCCTCTCCCTCCTCCCCCACCGTCCAAAGTTCCAAAAGCGCATATTTTCCATTTCCAGAACTGGAGCAATGAGTGATTTCTTGCTAATCCTCAGTTCCCTCATATGCAGAACAAGGATAGTGCTTAGAATCAGGCTGAAGGTTGCCTTAAAGCGCTATTTAAATGAACGACATTATTCATGTGCAGTTCCTGGGTGCCTCCTTACCGTGGCTGTTTTCCCTTTGATACCTGGATCTGACAAATTGAATTCTGTGCTGCACCCAGTTCATGGATTCACCAATTTAATTTTTTTTTAATTATTATCATAAAAAGAGAACACGTCAATATCGTCATCTCCCACAATGCAAGGATAAACTGAAACTCACCTCCAGTGAATGATTTGAGTTGGTGGTTGCAGGTGAACGCCCCCCCACCCCACACTCGTTTTTGGGGACCAACACATTTTGTTTCCTCAATAAACTTTGATCCAGAGCAAGAGAGAGAAAAACACAAAAATGGGATAAGAAGAAGGAAGAGAAAGACTAAGAAGCAGTAACAAAGGGAGAAAGCAGGGGTGAAAAAGAACTCGCAGGAGTGAGGTAACGAGGCGGGGAGTGTCTAGCGGTGGATTAAAGAGGCATGAGGTGGAATCAAGACAATGCAACCTTCGTATTCGACACCCTCACGTGCAATAGCGCCAGCCGCTGGCTTCTGAAGAAATCTTTGGGCCCGGGCAGATTATTATTTTACAAATTAAGACCTGCCCACCTCATCGGACAACACGATGGCCCAGCGTTACTAACACTTTGCTCCGGGTTTGCATCAGCGCAATGGGTTGTTTTGGTATGTACTGTTCTGCTCAAAAGTTGTTTTGCACTGGAGCGTAGCCTTAAAGTAATGTAGAGTAGCCCTATGCGCTATGTTGTTACAAGAGGCCATCCGAGGATGGTGCATGGGCATTCCCTGCAACCACCTGTGGGTTTTGACGTCAATCCCAATCAGGCATGGATTTTCGTCATAAAAATATGCCTCCTCGAGGTAGGCGAGAACATGTGAGAACGTTGTTTTTTTGTGCTTGTTTATTTATTTATTTATTGGGTTTTAATATAGCGTGAACTAGACTCGAAGGTATCAGAGCGCTTTACATTGTGCTGTACTGTACAGAGCACATGCCAAGTTTGAAAACTTTAATTATTTCCAAGCGCGGCACGCTTCTGCTCTCTCCTTTTGACACAATGCAATGCGCTGCACGAAAACTTAGTACATTTGGCCCAATTTCTCCACTTGGCAGGAATCGCCAACCACAAATACTTTGTTTCATCGTGCAAGAATTCGCATTGTACCCCAAAGCTCCCAGCCTCGCATATATAAATTGTGTAAACAGCTTAATAATGTTTTTTTTTAAAAATCAGTTAGTGGTTCTGTTTAGTTTTTGTCTTGTAGATTTATAAACATTAAGAAACTGCTTTGCTTAGTGTAATTGAGATCTCTGGGAACACACCAGCTGACCAGCCCACTGTGGAATGGTGCTCTCTAGCTGGGCTTGCACTCTATAAATACATATATGTATATATGTCCATACAGACATAGATAACGTAACAACCTAACTCCGAAGGACTCGTTTATCCAATCTGGATGGATGAAAGACAGTGTTGGCCCTGCTGGGTTTCAACCAGGTTAATCTGTAGGGTGAACTCTGATTGGCACAGCAGGTGCTTAGCCAAAAGAACTATCTTTCTCTTGGTTAAGGTGCTACCTTGGTGCTTTGCTGCAGGCATTGGCATCCAGATCTGGTCCTTCACATGTGTGAGCTGGACGGGTGCTCGGGGGCCTGGCACAGAAGGGCCAATGGGGCTTGCCATGGACAGGACCAGTCCCGCCTCCTAGTCTCCTCCCTTGTCCTTCCTTTCTCGAACCTCCACCTTAACACACTTTAATAGGGCAGCCACATTGGGGCAGGCGGAACATTTTGGTGGTGACATGTGGGCACCCCTGAGAGGGGGTGGATGGCGCTGGTCGCAGGTTGGCGCAGGACCTGGCGTTGCCACGCAATCAGCCTCTGTGAGTAGTGAGAGTAGCGATTGGGAATAGAGGAGTGTGCAGAAGAGAGGCTAAAGGTCGCTCAAGGTCAGGGCCGGCTTCAGGGCAGTGAGACTGGTGCGGCTGCACCGGGTGCTGACCTGTGGAGGGGGCGCTGACCTCGGGGGCGGGTGCTGTGTTAGGCACTAGCTTATAATTGGAGAGATGAGGGGCACTTATGCCCAGTGGTAGTGAGAGAATCCGAGGAGGAGGTCATGGGGTGCCAAAAATGACTGTCGCACCGGGCGCCACCAGCGCTAAAGTCAGCCCTACTCAAGGTAATGTTTGTGTGATTAACACAGGGATGTAGCAATCTGACTCTCACAGCAAAACACTACATCTCCCACAGTGGACTGGTCAACTGGCGCGTGTCCCAGAGAGCTAAACTACACTAAGCCATTAAGTGAAGCTTTTTGCTAATGTTTAAAAATCTACAAGTCAGAAGCTAAACAGAACCACTAACTGATGCTGTATTTTGATTTTTAATCTTTATTGAGCTGTCTACTCACTTTATATACAAATATGAGCCAGGAATACTGTTTACAACCACGCTTTGGCTATGCCCAGAAGTTTAGTCTTGGATTTGCAGTTATTCCGAACGCTGCTTGAGCCCACTGTGTCACAACGAAGCACGCTGCTCCATGTACTGTACTTGCTGTGTGTATGTCAGAGAAGCTTGCACCGCTGCTACCTGAGCTGCAACTGATCTGTCATGAGAGAAGCTTGCAGTTATCTCTCTTGTGAACACAGAACTATGACCCATCAACAGGTGCTCAAGTGTACAAGGAATAAACATTCCACGCCCATTCAAAAATGAGCATCTTTTGCTGAGACTATAAACAGCTATCAGTATTGCACTATTAAAAGTACACCACCACCTCTGCTTAGAACATCTGATACTGCCAATTAAAGAAATAACAGACCAAATGTAAAGTCCTGGTGCCTTTCTGACTGAGAATGTATGTCATTTTAGGTTTCAAAGCACAGCAGCCATGACGTGAAGTGTGAGCACTGTCTCATTACACGTAAGGAATCACCTGGAAGAGTGTCAGTACTGTCCCTTTTAAATTGTAGCGCCATGTATTTTCCAATTTCATTTCTTTTATTTTTACAATTTTATATAGCGTGGACATGGCCCGAAGGCATCAGAGTGCTTTACAACAGTAGCAGGATACAAGGGTGCAGCAAGTCAGAGTTACATTAAACTAAATGTTTAGTAACCCTGCTGAGACACTCTGAAACTGTCCCATTAAAACGTGAAATTCCTGCTCAGAGAAGATGGAACCGACCCATTTAGAACAAATCAAATAACAGCATCGCTGTGAAATAAGGGCACTGCCCCCAAAAATGCAAAGCGGCCCCCTGTCTAGAAGTGCCCATTAACCACCAATTCAAATAAAACTGCTCTGCTATGAAGAGCGTATACTGTCCCAATTGCAGTGCAACTGCCCCTTTAAACTTCCATCATCTCTGCTGAGAAGCGCCGGTTCGGTCTGTTTCAGGGTAGGGCCGCCCCTGCCGGGGTGTGCCCACGTGGAGTCATTACAAACACTGCGGATCAGTCGCTGGTGACGGTGCACCCTCAGTGTCTGTGTTTACAGTGTTGGTGAGCCCTGTCATTTAAGTCAAATATTTTATTTTTTATTTTATTTAACCCCTTCCCTGCGGGGGTAATTCCCCCGCGGCGCCGCTGTTCTCGTGACGCATGACTCACAGTGGAGCTGTGCTCATGACGAGCTGAGCTCGTCACGACCCCGCCCACTGATTAATTCTCCTGCACAGGCGGGGAATTAATCGCGCATGGGTGGGCCACGGCCGTTATGGCGAGCTCAGCTGTGAGTCATGACGAGCCGAGCACGCAACGGTTTAAAAAGTTTTATATAGCGCTAGCTTGACCCGTGGGTATCAGACCGCTTTGTATACACACAGTAAAGACAGAAGAAAATTGCATTACATAGTAGGAAGGCGTAAGGAAGCTAAACAGAGATAAAAATAGAACATGGAAAATAGGTAAAAAGTGTAGGGGAGGGAGCGAAAACAAACGAAGGCGGCCAACACAGTCCGGTCACCAACTATCCTTGAATGTCAAGAGAGAGAGAGAGGAGTCCACCCGGATATTGAAGTCTAGGTTCGTTGACGTTGGACGGGAAAGGATTTGTTGAGGAGATGGTTGATGCAAAATTGTAGTCTTACTTCTATGTTTATGGAATTCCCCAATTTTTTCGTTATTATTTTTAGCTCTAGAGTAAGCCAAGTTCCTTTAATTTTAGTATAATTATACATACAATATGGTTAATAATAGGCCCTTTCATCGGCTGTAGTCATCGGTGGGTCTGTCATTGTGTGAGTCACGTGTCTCTTCCTCCCACTGCAGCGCACTGCATGAGTCAGTCAGTCCACTCCAGTCATCGGCTGAGGCATCCCTCTCTCGTAGGGCACATCTACACAAAGTGGTTATTTTCATGCCAAAGCGTGTTTCGTGCAGCCAACATTGTGCTGTTTTAGACAGTTTTTATATATATATATATTGGCAAGTGTCCGGCAGCCTCCCAAACAGCTGTACAAAGGAGAGGGTGGATTCTGTGAGGGGGGAGTCATCATACTTTTGTTTAGATTTGGGCTATAAATGCAATCGATACCCTACTGGGCCCTCTTCCGTTCCCATGGCTAGGACGTGCGTCTGGAACTGATCCACCTTTCTTATCTCTGCCTCCCCCTCGCGATAGCTGGGGCGCGTGACGTCATCGCCTTGGATAAGGCTTCCGGGGTCACACGCCCTTCCCTCCTTCATGTGAGCTGGGAGGAGAGGAAACCCCGGCCGCCCCATACAAACATGAGTGCATGGGAGGGGCGAGGGGGGCAGATGGCTAGTCCTGTTTATTTTCAGAAGACCGACCCCTGTCTCCAAAGTTCATTTTACACTGAGTTTTGGAATCTCTGAAGCTAAAAAGGAGCTTCGTAAAGAATGCGTCTGCCAAGCCCACTGCCTTATTTTGTTTAATTAAATTGTGGTCCGGATGAGTAAAGTTTTCATAGGAAAGTTTAATTTCTGAACAAATAAAATAAATCATTTTGGTGAAGTTTTTTTCCCTTTTGTTGCTCTTCGTCACTACGAGGCTCGAGGTAGAATGACGCATGTCTGTGATTGCTGAGCATCTTTGAGAGATGTCTGTCTTGGCAGCCAAAGTCCATGTTTAAAGTATGTACTGCCTTAGAGCCGACCATGTCTCTCTCATCCACTTCTTCATCCGTCACACTTCTAAGCGCTGCGTCTCATAACATGATACCCGCGCCTTGAAGCTCACCCCGCCCTACATGGAGCACTTTACACATAATCAAAAACAAAGACAACTCACTTCCGACCAGAAACCGACGCCGTGTAGCGTGCTGCCATGCTTGCAAGCGCTTCAGTGCCCCACATAGGGGCTGTAAGCGCTATATAAATGTTACAACTCAATATAATACAATATAGCGACCTTTGAGTTGGAATCGCGACGCGTGCGATTACAGTTTACCACCCACGGGTCTTCATTATGTGTTGGTATGGTTTGGAAAAACCCAGCAACCTTACTAACAAGGGAGATTCTGGCAGATTGCTTAAAATGTGATAAGGGCGGTGACATTCCTTGGCTGGCCCGAGTACGGGCAAATTTGACTGCGGTCAATTTAGAGCATGTTTTTAATAATCCTGAGCAATTAGATGGAATTGATGGAAAGACTATCCACAAAGTTTTATATCAATATTACGGGGATGCGAGATACGCCCAGGAATCCGCCAAAGTATCTGTGAAACAATATATTTTAATGACAGGCGAGGGCGGATCCCCATTTTGCTCTCCCATTAGTTATCTCTTAAGAGATATTACTCGCTGGGAGCGAAGCCTTCTTTTTCGTCTTAGATCGGGCTCAGTAAAGTATCTGTTGTGCTTCCCTACGGGTTATCAACCTAACATTGAGAATTTGGTTTGCCCAGGTGGTAATTTAGGGAAACAGTCTATGTTACATTTTTTGTTCTTTAGCTCTTTTTATCAAAAATATAGTATGCAGTTATTGATACCGTTTTTCAGGTCAAAGGGCACAACGGATCTTAAGGTTGCACATAAAATTGTTCTCCAGCTTAAACACGATGATATAACATATCGAGTGTGCACTTTTCTGAAAATGGCCATCCGCTCACGTCTTTCTATGAATTGATGATTGCTGGATTAGGCTGTACTATATGTATTTTTGGATTTTATATTACTTGTATTTACATTTTGTACTATGCACATCTGCACTTTCACTTAATGCTGCTAACTGTAACCTTTTTGAGATTTAAGGATTTGCCCGCCTTGAGCTGCTCTTTCGTGAAATATTTGCACTTTGCACACTGTCACTTTAACATCGCCGATGATATCAAGTTATGGATAATTTAGTAATATTTTAACTGATTAGTTTTAATGATGAGTTTTTAGGACTATGTATGTGATTATGATTAATGTTGGTACTTTTACGGATAATGCATATTCGAATAAAGATAATAATGAATGAATGAATATGTTGGTATGTAAGGTAAACATATAGTTTAACAAGCAGAGACCGTCCTGTATTTATATATTTGTGACGTGTAATACCGCCAGCGCATCACTTCTACACGCAGAGGACAGGAGCGAAACAACCCTGAACCTTAGAAGACAACAAATGGAATATGGAAGATTAAGTAATATCACCTCTTTTGTTTTAGTCCCAAATATGGCGCACGCGCCCGATATCCTTGAGAAGGATGTTCCAAGTTTAAGTTTAGAACACCTGATAGTTATGTGAAAGGGACATCACCAGGGCCAGTCTGGAGTTCATGGTAGTGCAGGGCAGACCCCCCTTGACAGATATCCTGCTGGAACAGCATATGTGTCCTCAGTATGATGGCACGTTTTGTGGGACCACCTTTCCTAAAATGTGGCCCCTACTGGGGGAAGGGCCGCCGTTGCCTTCACGGAAGGGCTGGGTAATACACTCGGACAACTCATCTGCCCTATGGCTTGTGAGAAGTTTGTAAGGCTGACTTCCGCATCT
Organism: Triturus cristatus; assembly: GCF_964204655.1. Lineage (NCBI taxonomy): Eukaryota > Metazoa > Chordata > Amphibia > Caudata > Salamandridae > Triturus > Triturus cristatus. The sequence continues at coordinate 36,332,780 of NC_140595.1, read as the reverse complement.
ATGTTTTTTTTAAGTCTGTACCTACTTCGCAAACTTAGAGATTTTTTTTTTTTTTTTTAAGTAATGGATGAAAAATCTGCTAACTTTGTTTTTGGGGAGGAACAATCTCTGAAAGTTTACTTTTTTTTTTTGCTGAAAGGTTTATAGAAAAAGATTTTTTTCATAAAAAGTCTCCAGCAAAAACATGTTGATAGTCCGCGCCTTCCCAAAATCTTTGATGTGGGCCACGGATCTCATGAAACCGGACTCTCGTCTTATGACGTTTCTACGGAGTCTCTTGGGAATGTTATTCTGGGTGACGTAGAGATTGGTCTCCTGTAAACGCTCCTTAAAGGTATGGAAACATATGTCCTCTAAACTCCCCCCCCCCCCCCCCCCGTCGCTCTTTCCATCAGCCTTGTCTTATATCTCTCTTTTTCTGACCTTTCTCTCATATGTTCAGTCTTAGAATGGATTGCCTTATAGACTGACTTTTTATACCTTATATATATTTATCTATTCGTTTTCCTGGGGTGTCAATAAGGACATTTTAAGGTGCACATTTTCCCCCCAATAACAGTCCTTTTAAAAAGTTTTTTTTCAAATATATTCTATATACTCAAACAAGCATATGACATTTTTTAAGTACTATTTTTTAAACCCCTGGACACATTTAATGAGTTGGAAGGACTTTAGAAAGTTTTAAAAAATGCACACATTTAGCAGAAGTAAACTTCAGAAATTTGGCAAAATAGTATTTATAATAGTTTCCATAGTGCCTACTGCTCAAGCCTTGCAGCTTTGAGGCGCTAACAATGCATTTGATGCACTGTTGACTTATTATTTTTCAGAGTCAAAGGCCTACTTGCCGCGCTAAAGTTCTGCATTTGTTACTTGTAGCAACACACAGGCCTCTACAGCAAGTACAAGAAAACCCACTGAGCTGTCTCATGATTCTGAATGTTTTTTTTTTTAAGGAATTGCTGAATAGCACAATTACAAACGCAGTCAGGCCTTTGCCATAAACAAGTAATCCGTCTGGAGAACTTTGTCAAAATAAACCTGTTTAAAGGCCGGCACCATAAATCTCCTTAAAGGGTACATTTGAAAATAGATACAGTCTACAGTCCCCAGCCCTTGCATACAAAAATACATGGGTAAATATAGTAAGCATGGGTAAATAAACATTTCCATGACGCTTCTAGATGGTTTTGAATAGGAAATAAACAGCTTGCCTGCCCCATGGGGTACGATCATGAGGTTGTAAGGACACCACTGGTTTTGTCATTAAGTGGCAGGAATGGCCCTCGTCAGGAGGTCTTTTTTTAATCCGTGTGATAGCTCAGCGAGTTAATGTGCCTGAAGCAGAAATCTGTGTTAAATGCCACTACATAGGTCACGGTGCAATGCAGTTGCTGTAGAGATCTGTACGTAACCTGCAGGTCACAGGTTTAAAATCATTGTAACATAGCCCAGTGGGTCAATGCCCATGCTGCAGAGATCTGCATGTCACCTGCAGGCCGTAGGTAACATCTCGCCCCATTCATTGCTCAGTGGTGCAACGCTCTCACTGGCGACATTCTTTTATGCCCTGCGAGCCAAAGGTTCGATGCCACGTAACACTACTCGGGTACAATACGCTTTTTGGGGGGGGGGGGGGGAATTTGATGTAGCGCATACTCGACCCGAAAGCATCAAAGCGCTTTACAGGAGCACCAGTCTCCTTACCAATATGCACATTCATTTTGTTCGGCACTGGGAGACTAAGTGATTTGCCCAGAATCACAGGATGCTGAGCGTCCATGCCGAGACTCGAAGGTTCCCCAGTTTTGAGGTTGACAGCTCTAGCCGTTAGGCCACACCCTCTGCCCCTTGCTATGGGTGGGGTCCCCTGCGGTGCTTATAGCGGAGCTAGTATTATTGATAGTGCTTACTTAGCCTTCTTTGGGTTCAAGAGAACTGGTGGCCTCGCAGCCAGAGCTGCGGAATTTTGGGCTGGGGAACCATGTCTCGGCCTGCCCTGTCGCACGTTGGTGCGTTCATTGGGCCTGTCGTGCCTACAGACTCTGATGTTATACTGCCCCCCGTATCTGGTGCATCCTGTTTCGATATTTCCTGCGTCACATCATTTACATTGGTATAATTGAGATGTTCCGCAATGCGCGTGAGTTTAACGCCATGAGTGGTGTTCAGTCAGGTTTTTTCGGTGAGCGGAACACCTGGTAAAGGCGCGGTGTGCTGGTGGCCGGGCTGCTTGCCATAGTACTCGCCTGAGCAAGCTGTGTAGCCCTGCGGATTAGTTAACTTAAACGACCCGTAAGCCTGCGCAGGGCTCCCTCCGCTCCGTTGGTGTCTTTATATTAGCCGTTCACTTTGGGTGCCCGGTAATTTCATGAGTGAGGCAGTGGAACAGAGGCCGCAGTGTTTTGTTCATTGGTAACTGAGGCTGAGTGGCCTTGGCTTGTTCTCATTTGGTGGTCTGGGGCTCTGGGTGGAGCGCAGGAGCAAGGAGTGGGGGCGGCCAGCTCTCGGTTGCCTGCAACTGAGCTATAATGTGGCTTATCTCACCGTATGCAAATAGAAGCACTGATTAGCAATGGATGGGCTTGTTGTAGGCAGTGCCTTTTGTAGTAAATATAGGGATGCGATGACACGTGCTCTGTATGTCATGTAACTGGAGCTCATGTTTTACGTTTCAACTCCTTTGCGTTCGCATACATTTGCATTTGTATAACTTGAAATGTATTTCTCAATGCCCGTTGGATTAACGCTAGGATTGTTGATCAGCTAGGCTTCTCAGTGAGCTGAAAAGCCTAGTAGCTGCGCGGCGTGCTAGTGGCCGGTCTGAACCCTTAGTCATTGCCTGAGCAAAGCTGGGTAGTTGTGGTGTTCTATGTTTACAGCACAGCAGGAGCTAAGTGGGGACCTAACTGAGGGAGCCGCTTTGGTGAGTCCTGGTTAGAGTTACACAACTGTCCTGCTGTAGGGAGCAGTGAGTAGGCAGGGGGGGCCTATATGGGGCTTGGGAAGTTCACAGGACGGTGTCTGTCATAGAAGGCCAAGGTGATGCACCAAGGAGGTGACAGAATATTATTTGCAGTAATATCAGTGAGCCGCGGCTGTCTTTGTATGTTGAAAACACTATCCCAGAATATTGAGGAAACACAATTCGCACTTGGCCAGAGTGCTCGTGCAGTACCAGCAACCTGGCAGGTGCGGGTACTTTGGATAACGGCGCAAGATAATTACTACTTAAGGTACCGGCCAGTTTTTGGTCAATTAACCAGCAGAAATTTTGAGGGAGGCGGCTGAGTGGCCCTAGCATGGTTTGCCTCGTCTCTGGGCCAGTGATGTTATTTTCAGGGTACGGTTCGAATTCTCAATTGCGTTTGGATACGTTGACAGGCTACGCTTACTCATGCTAATGGCGATATAGTTGTAACTTGGTATAGTGTCGAACTAGGTTGTAGCTTTCATGGAACTCATTAGTTCTTGCAGTTCCTTCTTTGCAGAACAAGAATTTTCAAAATTTTCTACAAAGAAAGCCATTAGTAGCAGGTAGCTATCTAACCATGGAGAGCAGTGGTTGTGGGTTCCAGCACGACAGTAGTATTGGATTTACATTTTCTTTAGACAGGCCCGAGCACATACACTTGTAATGAAGTTTAGCTGCGACTTCAGACAGCAGGGTGTTCAGAAAGTATGAGCTGCCCCTCCCCAAGCCGGAGACACTAACACGGCGCTCTTATAGAATGAGGACTTGGGGGTACATGTCTATGCCTATGAAAATCTTTTTGCCCTAGTACTTTGGCTTTGCATATGAGGAGAATTTTCTTGTAACGGCACTTTGGTAAATTAGGAACAGAGTAGAGCGTGCTTTTTCCCTACCTGACAGTGACTCTTCCTCATACTTGGCCCAAGGGCGAGGTGCACGGGTAACTTCTTGTTCCCTTGGACAGCTTTATTTAGTGGTTGAACAGGATTAAGGGGGATACCGGTGGAAGTATGGCCATGCCAGAACATACATAGGGTTGAAGTAACAGTGTCCCATGTTGGGTAACATGATATACTTTTGGTTAGGAAGCTTGTTTATAGGTCCATTTGGTCTAACAGTGCCAGGTTAACAGGGGACGACTTGCACTAGAATCAACTTAGTGGTTTCCAACACTGTTGGTTAGAAGGGACGCTGTCAAGAGCAGAAGTCAAACCATTCAGCATTAAACACATACCTTTTAAGCGGCATGTTTAAGGCGGTATATGTGGTGCTAAAGGGGTGGCATGCGAAGGGAGATATCTTCCTTTGCACTGGATCCAGTTGGGGTCACTGTTATGGGTAAGGTTAGACTGCTTGTTTGCATTGGATACTTTGACAAGTTGCTCCTGCCCAGGCAACACGGCGATAAGTGGTAATTTTGGGGGCGTGAACCAGGTGTTCTTCTAGAAACTGAGTAGATTTGGCACCCCCGCTATGGCAGACCATGGTTGTCAACATTCGCTTAGGACCCCATTATTAGCAGGAAGGTATTGCACCATGAAGAGCCAATGCCTGTGGGTTCGTACACGGCAGTCGTAAGGGCATCTCCTGTGTCTGCAGGCCAAGTGTACCATCGATAGCTCCAGCGGCTGTAAAGCTTCTTTTGCGCCCGGGACTGGGGCTGGCAATGTCGCGAACTTTGCAGCCAGACACGGCACAGGCAGAGACACACCTGTGATGTTGCTCGTGCACTCAGCAATATAGTCAGCTGAGTGTCATCGTACCCTGGTATACCGTCAGTGACATACGTATGGTTGGGGCTACATATGAACAGGCCCCCCTGTCTGCCGGGGCGGTATGGTGCCAGTGAGCATAATACGGACCATAATATGAGCTCTCTTGCAGTCTTCGAAGGATACGTTGAGACTTTGATGGCACGGTGCCAGTTGCTTCATCGCGCGCATTTCCCATGGTAGATGTCTGAACTTTCTGAACGCAAGGTTGGTGGTTAGCACGTTGTCATGCCTTTCAGAGGTGTTTTAGCTCTGGCCGGGCCATGCATGGGTTAGATGCCGGTGGTCTGCCCTGCAATCCATGTCAACAGACAGATTGAGCGGCCGAACTTAGAGGGGCTTGGGTCCAACCTCTGGCGCAGGCACAGATCCTGGTCGGTCCCCCCCGTATCCCGTCCTTGGGTTTCGTTGAAACAGGCACCTTGATTTGGTTGACGATAATGTTGATTTCTGCCGCCCTCCGGCCTGGGCGGGCAGCTGCAGGTTGGGGACGTTGCCTTCCAACCAGGGCAACATGGTACATAGGTTTGGTGGGAAACGCAAGATGCATTTCCTGGTAGGTTCACTTAGTATGCCGGCCTTGAGTTCAAGGAAACAGGTACCATTGAGTTGAGTAACGGTAACGGGTAACTTCTCTCGCCCTCCAGCTCTGGCTGGCAGCTATGCAGGTTGTGGAAGTGGCCTTCCAATGGGGGCGATTTGGTCCCCATGATTGGGGGGAAACTCCTGGGAAACAGATTTGGGCTACAAAGTAGCAGGAGAACTATTGGCTTTCTCAGGTTTCTAACACAGAGAGGTATTTATGCTTTGGTTCCCCCTTGGGTCACGTTGTCCTGTCTGCTCCCTGGTATGTTAGCAGAAGTTTGGGGAGGGCAAGGCTTCACATAGGGTGGTGGCTGTCGGAAGTCAATGGTCATACTCCGACTAGTGCTAAACTCAGACAACTGAGGAAAGAGGAAGTAGAGCGGGCTTGTCAACTCTTACCTCCACCCGCATTGGCACTTCCTGGCAGCAGTGGCTTGTCATAGGTATTGTTCTTCAGCCATGCGAGTTAACATTGGACCAACGCCTATTTATAGGTTTCAGGTCATATCAGTCAAAATACACGGGGAGTTTTGAAAGAATGGGGGCACCTGTCCCGACGGGGCATGATGGCCTCTGGTCCGGTATTGGTTAAGACTTGTTTTTGCTGGACCTGGGAGAAGCCCGGCAATAAGTGGTTTTGGCTTCATCAGGCATGGTCTTATACACGCCGAGTCCACAGGGTGCCTGGAGGGAGGTGGGGTGGACCTCTCTAGTTTCGGCATGGATCCTTTCCTCTGGACCGAGGGGAAGCTTTGGCTGCAGCAGGTTGTAAGGAAATAAGGCTACCTTGGTGGGGGGCCCTGGTAGTGATGGTGGCCACTCCCAAGGCTGTGGAGGAGTTACAGGGCGATCCAGAGTCTGCAGATACCAAAGGGTACTTCATGCAGCAGCCCAGCGTGGTGCTAAGCCAGGATACCCAGGGATGTCTAGAGTGTCCCCTGGAAGAACTACGGCGCCCCGTTAGTCCTACGGGCAGTTGTGGGTCTGAGCAACCGGGGGCTGCCAGCATACGCTCCGCCCACCTCTTTCGGGGGGGGGGGGCGTGAGTAAGCACGTGGACTGGTGGTCCACGGATGGGAGGGGTGGCCCCTCCCAAGGTTTGGTATGCACCAATCGGCGACTGCCATGGTGTAATTTAGGCTTATCAGACGGGCAGGCTGCTAAGGGTTGGCCTGCCCTGGGATTGGATCGCCCGTAAGATAACCCACCATGTTTGCATATTGGTTATGCTAATAAACCTGCAGCAATATTTCTCCACTTACAAAAAGTGTTGTGTGGTTTATTTATGTATTTACTATGTGTTATGTGACAACAGTTGCCGATATTGGCACTATGCAAGGCTGCCCCGGGGGGTTGCGCAGCACCCCCCCTAACAGGGCGGCCGCCTTAGTGCCGCATGAAGGCACTGGGGGCAGCCGGTCTAGTCCCTGGGCCCAGCCAGGGAAGACGTCCGGCGATGGGTACTTCCGGCGGTGGGGGAAGGGGCAAGGGTATTTAGGCTGTGCCCGCCCCTTCCTCGCCCTCTTGTCCCTCTCGTCTCGCCTTGCCCGCCCCTCCGCTTACCCAGCAGACGGAGGTACAAGGAGGGGGTTAGGCTCTCTAACATGTTATTTTGTGTTGCAGGAGGAGTTACAGGGCGATCCAGAGTCTGCAGATACCAAGGGGTACTTCATGCAGCAGCACAGCGTGGTGCTAAGCCAGGATACCCAGGGATGTCTAGAGTGTCCCCTGGAAGAACTACGGCGCCCCGTTAGTCCTACGGGCGGTTGTGGGTCTGAGCAACCGGGGGCTGCCAGCATACGCTCCGCCCACCTCTTTCGGGGGGGGGCGTGAGTAAGCACGTGGACTGGTGGTCCACGGATGGGAGGGGTGGCCCCTCCCAAGGTTTGGTATGCACCAATCGGCGACTGCCATGGTGTAATTAAGGCTTATCAGATGGGCAGGCTGCTAAGGGTTGGCCTGCCCTGGGATCGGATCGCCCGTAAGATAACCCACCATGTTTGCATATTGGTTATGCTAATAAACCTGCAGCAATATTTCTCCACTTACAAAAAGTGTTGTGTGGTTTATTTATGTATTTACTATGTGTTATGTGACAACAGTTGCCGATATTGGCACTAAGGCTCACACAGCGGGTCTGTGGCAGAGCCGAGACAGTGGCGCGGTTGCTTTGTTCCCATGTTCTCTCCGCTGCAGCGCTCTGGTCTCTGTGAGGAGTTTATGTTAACGCAGATCTGTTTTCCATTCTACGTGGCTGTTCCCAGGGCGGGCCTGTTTATTTTAAGGGGACTCTGTTTGTTTCCACTGGGCAGATCCCTTTTCAGATCCCCGCGTGCCAGCGGCATCTGATCGCAGACAACCGCACCTACACGAGCGATGCCCAAAACATGGGGAAATTCAGAAAGAAAATAGGTCGTGCCAGCGAAGAGTGCTTGCGCTGTGAGGTTATCAAGGTGCCCAGCGTCAAACTCCAGATGAACAGTGCGCGCTAAACAGGAAAACAACAAGGCAAACTTCATTTTAAAATAGCCAAGAGGAAACGTGCCAGAGAGGCCGGTCTGCCCATTGTGGTGCACTTAGTGGGTACATGCCAAGCACTGACGGGCTCAGATGGCATTTAAGGGAGAAGCTGAAAAGAGAAAGTTTACTCAAACTTCTAATGGCGCTGAGCAAACCAGTGAGTCCCTGCTGCTTTCTAAGCATTTATCTACTCATCCATCTATTCACCCATCTTTTCACTCTTCCATCTAGCCATACTTTTCCCCCTCTGTCCTTTCACGCATCCATCATCCCCCTTTTCATCCATCCACCACCCGTCCACACATCCAACCTCCCATCCATCCATCCATCCACCCATCCATCCAAGGACTCATTCATCCATCCAAGGACTCATTCATCCATCCATTATTTATTCCTGATCTCCCTTCCCGCGATTTCAAATCCAGAAATACAAACCCGGCCCTCCGTCCTGTTGAGGTCAGTATATTGGGTACGAGTAACATCTTCTTATTTACAGCGCCCAAAGGAGCCAAAATTGTCATATCAAGCACTACATCAAAACAAATTATTTTCTGTTCTTTCTTTAAAATGGCAGTATCAGACGTTCTAAGCAGAGGTGGTGTACTTTTAATAGTGCAATACTAATAGTTGTTTGTAGTCTCAGCAGAGATGCCCATATTTGAATGGGCGTGGAATGTTCATTCCTTGTACACTTCAGCACCTGTTGATGGGTTATGGTACTGTGTTCACAAGAGAGCTGACTGCAAGCTTCTCTCATGACAGATCAGTTGCAGCTCAGGTAGCAGCCGTGCAAGCTTCTCCGACATACACACAGCAGGTAAAGTACATGGAGTAGCATGCTTCATTGTGACACAGTGGGCTCAGACAGCGTTCGGATAACTGCAAATCCAAGACTAAACATCTGGGTATAGCCAAGGCTTAGTTGTAAACAGTATTCCTGTCTCATATTAATCGATAACCCAAGCAGACAGCTCAATAAAGATTACAAATAAAAAATACAGCATCAGTTAGTGGTTCTGTTTAGTTTCTGGCTAATCCATGGGCAGCTAATTTACTATTATAATAATGCTAGACTTAAAACACTTCAGGAAAAGAGTCCTTAAGGCAAATCTTCTGGCTAACGCCAATCCTATGATATTTGGGGGAAAGTTAAATCTTCACATATTGTATTGTTATTCAGTGTTTCAATGTTACAATAAGGTGTCATTGCACCCTACCTATTGCTCCTGCATTGACGCTGTTGAAGTTAAAATAAGTAAATATACTTTTACCGTTTTTTCAATTCACAAATGTTCGCAGAAATTTGTGTGGAAATCTATACCAGGTTTCTACCGTACTTTTAGGAATGGCCTGAAGTTCAGGAGTCCAGAGGAGTGAAGTTTGAAGGGATATGGACAGGAACCCCTTGAAAACGACTCTGTTAAAAGTTAAAGAGAGCATTTGAAATGTTCAAGAGTGACACTGTGCTCCAAGGTGTGAGACTCACACTCAATGAGTGACACTGTACTCCATGTGGTGTTGTGCACACCGAATGATAGATGTGCACAAACGTGTAAAACTCATACGCAGTGAGGCCGAGTTGTGAGATTCACACAGCAAGTGATACCGTGTCCCAAGATTTGTAACATCCAGTGACAAAGGATATGTATGACCAGATGACACCTGTACCCAACTTGAGGGAGTCCACACTAAGTTATGGGACTCACACCTCAAAATGCACAAAGATGGCTACTTTTGGGGGTCTTTGGACGCAGAGTCCATCACCCCTCCAGCCTGGCAAACAGCCCTGTGGGATTACCACTAATTTCCCTGTTCACACATATAATTTGCCCCGCCCCATCCTCCGATAGATGGTTGGACTCACAGCGCTGGCTGGGTAGACTCTGTAGCCCTGTAACACATTTTTAACAAGCATTTGCAATGCAATAGGTCTCGCATTTGCAAGAGTTAGAGCTATCGGCGTTGTAAATGATAATGCCTTTTACCCATGTGTCTTTGTTTGGAGTGTTGTGCATGTATGTGGTGTAGAGTGGAATTATGTGGTTTGGATTAGAATTGTTAGGCATTATGATAAACACTGGAATGGCGTGTGTAACGTCAGAGGCATTCCTCAGGTAATCAGAAACCTATGTGAAAGCTTGTTATAAAATTGTCCGGAGCCCATTTCACCTTAAGGATGTTAATATATCTATACAACTAGGGTGACCAGCCCATGCCATTACAGTAAACCAGGCTTAAGTAATGTGCCAGAACTATGGGAGAGTCTGCACTGTAGAAGAGATGTGTGGATAGTCTGTTATCATCAGGGTACTTTGACTGCAGTCAACCTATGGATCAGGGAACAGATGCGATGTGAGCCACCGACGCAAGTAATAGAAACTTTATCACAGTTAGAGCTGCTCGCCATGGACGCCATCGCTGAGAGTGGGGACAGGATTAAAGAGGGGCCAAAGGGTTCCCTTGGAGAATAAAAAGCTTTAAAAACTACTCGCATTTGTTCTAATTCAACCGCCTTTCACCGCTCCATTTAGCCCGAAACGACGGACCCTGACATGCGGCCGGTGGGTAAATAAATTTGGCATCCAGAGAACATTTAATATACACAAAGACTCAAAAGAAGGACAGCTGCAGAGAACGGGATAAACAGTTTCATGTTGTACAAGGAAGTGAAAATATATGTTGACGCATACAACATTTCTAAGTTTATATTAAAATTGGCACCAACGCTGCTCTGTCCAAACAATAAAGGCAACGAGAATCAGAGCTATTGTTGTTGTAAATGAGTCTGTCTTACCCATGTGTTTTGACAGCAGGGAAACAGCTGCAGTGAGCAAGGGCTACAGTGGAGGCAAGCAGAGAGAACAAGAACAAGTTCTCTATTACAACTTTACATTGTAGGCAGGTATGCAGTGACAGACAGATGGGTGTAGGTAATGTGTGGTGGGTGCGAAGTATGCAGGCATAGCTGTTTGTTAGGCAGACAGCAGGTAGAGACTGTGAGGGGCCAAGGAAAGCAGGTGCGGTGTCATGCACCGGTATTTCTGAAATGAATATAGAGGCCACGGCATTCCGCAATGGTAACACCTGTCATTAGGGCTGGCTTTAAGGTGGTGCATTCCGTGCAGCCGCACCTGGCGCTAACCTTGGAGGGTGCTATGCCTGCTGCGAAGAATGTGTGCCATGCAGATCGCATATTTTATGTGGATAGCTCAGTGGGTTTCTGCTTTTGTCACAGCCTGATGCCCAGGCATAAACAGACTGTGTGATCCTGGACACAATTCTTTTTTTTTTGCATTTTTATATAGCGCGAACTCGACCCGAAGGTATTGGAGCGCTTTACATGAGCACTGTATTTACATTACACATTCAGGCACAGGGAGATTCAGTGATTTGCCCAGAATCACAGGATGTGGATGCGACCTCGAGGCTCGAACCCTGGTTTCCTGCACCAAAGTCGGCAGTTTAGCCAACGGACCACATCCTTATGTCTTGCGGTTTTGGAGCATTTAGAAACCAATTGAACAGCATTATGAAACTATTGCTTCCCAGTTTAACGACGGAGAGACCCCCATCCTATTCTGACGAACCTGAGATCTGGCTAAAACCGCCTTGTCCGAGATGTGCTAATCCCATTGCCCTTTAAGGCACTGGACGCCTGAACTGTTGAAGGAGGGTACTGTTATGGGGGGGAAAAGGAGGGACAGATAAATATTTGACGAAAGACGCCCTCTGCCCCCGACGGGCCTAACCCAACTCCACCCCAAGAGATCCAAATTGCCATTCACCTGGTACTTTCTAGGGCTTAGCGTCATCGTCAGGGCTGTAAGAGCTTATAAATTATAGAGTGCAGAGATGACAAGAGTAGTATGATGCCTGAAATGAGGGACTATTCTTCGAAAACGGAGGCAGATGCCACCCAAGGCAGGAGCGGGAAGAGATTTAAAATAGTATTCCAAAACTGGTACCCAAGCCGTGCCTGAATGGAGTAATCAACCATGCAGTCCACAAAGGTTCTTTCGATAGGTCCTGCATTGACAGTGCAGCCCGATTGGACTTTTCAGTTAATAAATAGATGCATTCTGGGACATGTAGTCTTTCTTCAATTCCAATGAGACAAAATAACTGGATTACATATGGTTATGAAAAGATATGGTAATCCCAGTGACAATCACCTGCTAATCTTATGTCTGGGGGCAGACAGGGGTCCATTATTAATGCATAGAAGCAGATTTACAGCTCTTTTGTGTCAGGCTCTCCCTGTTGCATGCCATGCTTGATTCTCAGCACCTCGCTCTTGCCTGGCATGTATAAGGCGATCACCAGGCTGTTTCAGACGCATACATCAGCAGAACAAAAAGCTGCAGACCAGCCGTTGTGGAACCTGCATCGTCACCGAAAGACCCCTCCCGACCTTGTAGCACTACAATAGCTAATGTATAAAGCAATGGGGCGGTGTTGAAGTCACTTTAAAAACAAGTTAATAAAACATTTTTTACCCACATTTGTTTCCGAGACTGAAAAGCAAACAAATATATGCAATTTATAAGAGCCGACCTGGACTACACAACCCAATGTGAGCGGATTACTTTTATCATAACCACCTGTAGCTCCTGTTAATGTATATACCCACTGGGGTCCTCGGCTCTGAAGTGGAGCGGCAACAGACTGCGGAGGCACCTAAGGACTGTCTTGAGGCCTGCTGGGGGTAGTGGGGGGGGGCAGCGGCATCGAGTCATGGAGGCTGTGAGACCTGCCGCCGCAGAACCACTCTAGACGCCTTGCCGGTGGGGGTGTGCATGCCGACCTTGTGCGGCCGGAGTTGTGGTGTGGCCTGACCGGGGCTGCAGAGTGATGGCCGATCTCCAGGGCCGGGCATAAAGAGACCGCTGCTGGAGCCTGCCTGCGGAATTGCCTTGCGGTGGCCTGGGATGACGGTCGTGCTGGTCGCGACTGGGGGCCCAGCAGGCCCGGGGTGACCAGCGGCAGATCTCGTGGCCTGCGGGGCTCCTGGTACCTGTGCCTTGCCTCCCACAGGGCCTTGAAGCCTGCATACAGGCTGAGATTGCCTGGAGGAGAGGCGGAGTGGCGGTCAGCCGTAGCGTCACCCGGGGTGTTCCTGTGGCCTGCCAGGCGTACGGCCAGCAATTTGCTGCAATTCAGTGGCTGAGTGTGGCAGCGTCGGCAGTGGGGATTAATATGTAAGAGGCCGTAAAACCAGCACGGCGTAGAGCGCACAACGGAGGGCTCCTCTGTAGACCGGTCCCCAGCTATTCCGGAAGTTAATCGGAGTCGGAGCTGCAATGAACACAAACGTGCAGAAAGACGGAAGAGACGCCGTGTGCGTGGAGAAGAGACACTGTGCGCGATCTGAATATCCTGTGTGGGGGCATGTTTTGGTGTGGAAGGGTGGTGTATAATAAATGCAGAAGGGGCCCGATGGAGGGAGAAAAGGAAGAAGCGAGTGATGAAGAGCGAAAACAAATACCAGCGACAGCACTCTGTGTCACGAGTGCAGCGGTGGCATTGTTTGAGCGGGCGAAAGTGAAAGCATGGTGGGAGCGCGCGAGACGCCGAGATCGCCAGAGAAGAGACGCCATGAGCGTGCACATCGACTGTCTGGGCAAGTGCACATCTCCTGTCCCCCTTCGGAAGCAAAACCCACAACAATAGAACTCGCCAAGGTGGGTAGCGCATGCGCTGCATCGCTAGGCGAGACCTAAAAACTGGTACTAGTTCACTTTCCACCACTGCTACGGTGTAGCTTTTTGGAAAAGTGCGATCTATTTCACTTTGCTTCCTCCCCCTTACTTAAGTTTAAGAAAAACATCAGAAACTGTGCTAAGTTACACGTGCTTTATTGCAAATTTACATTTGAATACACAAAATGTATTGTTCCTGGTAACAGTAGAGGACTACAGATCAGCAGTAACTTTTAAAATATTTTTAACAAAAAAATCTACAAATTGGGCACTTTGTAGTACCTTTCAGAGGGCACACAAAGCATTTAATTTTAGAACTATTGAAATTGTTAAGCTAAATACTCCTGTTTGCTTAAAAGGCTTTCTTTTTGAAGAAAAATACTGCTAATTTCAATTTTAAGGGAAATTTTTTAGCAAACTTATTTTTGAACTGGCAAAATAGTGGCCAAATGAGAATAATCACGGCTGCTGCAAAATGTGCAACTTCAAAAGAAATAGCAGAGTTTCTTTCATGCAGAATTTATTTTTGAGAATTAAACATGGGCATTATAGCATTGAGGGTTAGTTGGCGAGGCTCCTGAGTAAGGTGACCCAGAGCCGGCCACCTGTACCTCTCACCTGATCCCTTCTTGACCCCTTGGCCCCTGGAGCACCCGTTGCCTCATCGCAACCGTTGCTGGGTTCCGCTCCATGCGCCCAGAGGCCATTTGTCAACAGGCGCTATTGTCAGCTGTGAAACACTAACTCAAGTGTGACGAGGGGGTTTCCTGGTAACTGCTCGTTACGGTTCTGTTGTTTTTACTTCTGACGTATGCGTGCAGCGTTTCACTTCCCCGGGGACCACAGCAGGCCCCAGTCACTTAACCACAGACACCCGCGTTGTTCTGCAAGGAACTTTCAGTGCAGACGTCTATTGTTTGTACCTTCCGTTGGTCGTACACAAAGTGCTTTTATACGACCAAAAGGGTGCCTCGAAGTGCTACGTGGGGCAAACACTTCCATGAGGCGAACTGTGGTAACAGGAGTAGAGTTATAGCGATAAGCAGTGTTATATCCAGGAAATAGCCACAGAAAATGTTTTTTTTTTTTTTTAAACGGGTGAGAGGGAGCACTCCAATGACAAAATGTTATTTTGCTGGGAGTGTCGACATTTTTTACCCAGTTCGCGCTCTACTAATGAAAGGAGAGACAATGAAGGAAGAAATAAGAGATTGAGAGGATATGACTTTTGTTGTAATTCTAAAAATGTATAGGTAGAGAAAAACGCAACCGTTTTTGCTGAGTTTTGCATAAGGGAAGCTGATGATGGTTCTGCAGAACTAGGACTTGATGATAATTTTCTCCTAGATTTCCAGGCGTAATACACCATTATTGAAAAAAGCTTTGTGAAGGAAACCATGACAGTCAAGAGGGAAGGCCCGTGGAAGTCCCTGTAAGTTCAGCCTCTTCAATAACCAAGAAGGCAAGACCAACGAGATGTTTACACACTTTCAAACTATCCGGTGACTCAAAGGATAGGTCAGTGTGTGTGGGACAGAACGCAGGTGACTGCGGCTGTCCACCTTCCTATGGTCCAGATAAGGCAGCCGGCAGCACCGCTGATCCACGTGGGCGGATCCAGGCCAGATATTCAGGTTAGCCCCCTGATATGCTTTTACATACAATGAATCTAAATGGAACTCGATTATGTGGGTAGAGGTCATTCTCAAAGTCTGGCATATATCTGGCCATCCACAGCAAAGCTGGACGCCCCCTTGTGTACCCAGCTGATAGAGATGGTTTGCTCTTTCTGTCCTCTCCCGCCAGCTCAACCACTGCAATCTTGCACAATCAGCTATTTACTACCTCACATCACAGACAAGAAGGGCCAAGTGCAAGGATTTGTGACACCCCAAACAAAGTGACATGTTGCTCCCATCTATCCTGGCCAAGGTGGCTCTGTTTGAAGTGCGTAAGGGTAGCCTGGTGCTAGTGCTTAATTTGAGCCTGTGTTTTTCGGTGCTCTGCACCAGCACTTATTTGGCAACACCAGCACTTATGCCAATCTGCCACATGGCGGCACTATTTGTCTAATTTAGAGAAAAGCACAACAACAGTTGTTTATTAATTCCATATGCATTAAAAAATAACTAATACCTTCTGCTCAAGCCATTCTTATATCTTTGGGGGGCTGGAACAGTTTGAATTGCCACATTTGTAGGGTGTGATGTTTAGTAGTTGTGTTGGTACTGTGATTAGCAGCGCTGGCAGTGGAAATGTGTGGTGCAAGCTGCAGTGACCTCCTGATGCGTGCCCTGGCATATATTTTTTATTTACAAATTAAGCACTGCCTGGCGCCTCATACTGGTGCCAGGACAACCACCTAGTAGTTGGTTTACCTGTGCCTCTCCGCTGCCTTCTGGTTAGGTTGGCGCTATACGAATATTGAAAGAGGACTCTACATCTTCACAAGGCAATCAAACTAAAGGTAGGATTCTCCTGCTTTTCAACATGATACTGCACTGAAAGAAAGGTAGGACTACTCTTTGGGACCTACCAAAGGAGCGGCCATTTTGTAAATGGTGTTTTCTGCATTACCCTTCATAGGCCAGTCTGTTTCTCCGATCTTATACATTCTCCCTAAAGATGCCCATACTATCTGCCCATCCATTGATTAAGTAGTGCTCACTATATGTAACAGGATGTCTATTTCATCTTGATGCTGTATGGAAATCTGTCTTGCAGACTGTCAAATATTTATATTTACACACAATTTTCTGTTCCTCGTATTCCACCCTCTTCCCTACTTAGAAACATTCTCCCTTCTCACCTTTATTTCCCCACCTCCATGGCTCCAAGGAACCACCTCCCCTACGACTACAGATTGTTACCGGCGGGTCATCAAGCAGTCAAGATTGTTTACCCTCCTAACCTATCCAAAAACGCCGCAAAGAACTTCAAACCTAATCCACTCAAACGTCACCCAGAAACACTTATCTCTGATGCCTACTTTTGCACCTCTAAAGTCGTTGGGGTTAACAACCTAATCTTCTACACTAACAGAAGAGCCCAATGGAGAATAGTCAGAACTAACATATTGGCTCCAAGCCGTTAAGGAAAACACCACACAGCTGTAGAATAACCACAATTCCCTCACCAGACTTCAATGCTGATCTAGCAGTTTCCATTTACAACAATGGGGATATCCTCATACAAGCCTCGGACCGATATCTGGATCAATTTGACAAAATCTTTTTGATGATTAAAAATACTTTAGCTAACACTACATCACTCACCCGAGTAATCGGAGTCTCTCGACCACACAGATATCCCTCTCCTCACCCACCACCTCCTCTACCTCCACCTCACCTACTTGGCTTCATCTTGATGAGTCCCCTGGCACTAATGATGAAACCAGTGTGGACGGGCCTAGGCCTTGGTGCACAATGGAAGTCTGCCCTAATTCCGACGTAACAGACCTGCACGCATTAGATACCCACCTGTCACTGTCTCCTTATCCTCACTCAGGTAAAACGTCCATTACTAGCAATTTTGGGGTAATTCCAATCGCTACCCTTCTTCCTTCCCACCCTCATCCAAGGTGGAACCCAACCCATCCACCGCGCACCCTAGTCACTGGATCTCTACTGCCCCTCGACACAAGAAGCCCATTGAGGAACGCCCTTTCACATACGAAAGGAACCGGCCTTGTCCTGCTACTCACATATCATCCCACTATGCTCACACCCCTATAACAATAAATAACAGCACTCTAGATAACTGTAAACCTACTAAACTCCCCTCCTCTACCTCACCCCTACCTCAAAGAGCACCCCACTCCCCCACTATGCTGCCCAACACCTGGCACTCAACTGCCCAACAGCAGAATAGACACATGGACGAAAACTGTAGAACACCACTCCCCTCCCCTCTTCATACCCCTTCCATGTCACCAACCACTAGCCCCCAACCTCCCAAGACCTCCACTACTACTTTCATCCCAAGCTATGTGGAATCTACATTGCCTACCACTGCTCCTTTCGCGAGGAGACATCACTCCCGTCCTATCCCCAGACCAACTGACCACTCCTTATACCCCCCACATTGAGGGTAAACTGAAAGACATCAAACAGGACCTCCAACTAGCCAAAGAGGGTCTTACACTTCTCTTCAATGATGGAGGAACGCTGGAACCTCTACATGTCCCCCAAGACTAACCAATCATGCCTCCCCACTACGGCTCAACTCTGCCAAAGTAAAGGCCGATCCTTGGGAAAAAAGGCACATTTTACCTGGAAATCAAGGCCTCTAGTTAACCATCACACCAGGTCACATAGGATCACTGACCATATGTCGGATGCTGACATTCACTCCCTTCTACTTCATTACAATACCGCCCTTGATAAATGTTATCTCGCACCATCCAAGATCCAGAAAATTCCCTCCAACCCGTTAAGAGAAACCAGTGTCAATCTCAGAACTTTAGACCTTGATAATTTACTACTGGTCTCCACATCTCCCCAAGCAGCCGTGGTTACCAAATCCCACATCAAGTCGATGCTTTTGAATTGCAGGTCAGCGATTAGGCATGCTGCATAGCCGACCTCATACTCTCACAAGATCTGGACTTCCTGATCCTAACAGAAACCTGGCTTAATGACTCCTCCTCACCAATTTTGGACAGGCTTGTTCCCCCTGAATATGACATAATCAGATTGGACACACCTCACAAAGTTGGGGGAGGCATAGCTTGCATCTCTCGCTCAACTCTCACCCTGAGGCATAGTCAGATGGTTCCGATGTCCACCTGTGAACACCTGGACATTGAAATCTGGAACATTGACAAGTTAATGTGTTCTCTTCACATGATCTATCACCCCCCAGGAGATAATCTTCTCTTCATAGGACAAGTAATGGAGACCATAGCCTCCAACTCTCACCCCCAACAAAATCATATCTTCCTTGGGGCCTTCAACCTTCATTGGAACGACGCTATTGATTGATCCCTTACTGTGCATCTTTAAAGCTTTCCTCTCCGACCTAAACCACACACAGTCCTGTAAGGAACCCACCCACATCAAGGGATCCACCCTCGACGTAATCATTTCCAAAGACAAAGTTATTCAAATGTATGCCATAACTCCCTGTGATTGGTTGGTTCATTGCTTAATCTCATTTCTCATCCTGGGAGGGTGTTGACCAGACAAGGTCAACCTCGTAAGGCCAAACATTGGTCACGTGGCTTAAGAAACATCAATATAATTGAGCGAACCAACATTAGTAATAAACTATTTCGCCCGTCCTCTAACCTGACAAATCTAGATGTCCTCACCGAACATTACATTCACTCCATGAATGATATACCTGACTCATTTGCTCCAAAGCAACTCAAAAGAATACCCAGAAATCCCTCCAAAGCCTGGTTCAGCTGCTCCCTTAATGAGGAAAGATGTAGACTGAGGCATGTGGAAGGGTCAAGGAGAAACGTTCCCTCTATAGCAAGCCTTCGGCAGCTGAGGACGGTAAGAAGCACCTATACCAAAGATATCCGTAGTGTCAAAACTGCTCACTTCAGGTCTCAGCTCGGCCATGCCAAAAACCGGACGAAAAAACTGTTAGAAATTATCAAACAACAAGCCAACCACTCAACTAATCAGCACTCTACACTCAATGACTTAACCCCTAGCAGTGAAGATTTTTATGTACACTTCATCAAAAAGATAAGAAAGAGCGAACAAGATTTACAACGCAATTCACCAAACACACTGGGCATGACCCAGTCTATTGCCCCGCCATCCCCATTGTTGGGTTCTCCTCCCTCTGGCTCCATGGTTCACTTGCCAAATAATCAGGCAATATGGAATTCCTTCAGTCTACCAAACGATGCTCAGTTACTGAAACTATAAACTCATTAAAATCTTCAAATCATTTCAAGGATCCTCTGCCCGCCAAGCTTTTTGAAGATCTTATGCCTTCCATACTCCCACTCTGGTTCAAGATTGTCCATGAATCTCTCCTTCAAGGGAGGATTCTTGATTGCCTCAAGACCGGCCAAGTCACCCCCAGACCTGAAAAGCCAAATGCAGACGTATATGATCCTAACAATTATAGGCCCATTTACAATATCTTGACCCTAGCCAAACTACTTGAGAAATGCGTTCACATGCAACTGTGTAATCACATTGGTCAGTTTCAACTCCTTGATCAATTCCAATCAGGTTTCCGTGCGGGTCACAGTACCGAAACTGAGCTGACATGCATTGCTGATGGTCATGTTTGTGCTATATAAAACCTTTCAAATAAAAAATAAAATATAAAATGAAACAAATAAGACGTGTATACATTGCCTAATCCCTAGATGGCCCCTTTTCGCTAACTGTGCAAGCTTCACCCACTGTGGGGTAAACCAATTACATTTGATTAAGGATGCATTTGGTATCTGAATCAACCAAGCGATTATTACCCGTTGCTCACCAGGGTCAGTGAGCCGGGGGTGCAAGCGGTTCTTTTTACTTGAGAACTGTCAGCAGAAGGCCTCTTGGTTTAGATTAGACTTTTCCTTCTTCCGAAACTAGGGACAGAAAAGTACAAGGACCACAATATGAGTGATCAAGAACAATTCTGAGGAGTGGAGATGTTTGGTCTTGGGCTGGTCTCCTGCTGACACAAGCCGGAAGACTCCTTGTTCACCCGCCAGAGAGGGGAAACTCTGAGGACAGATTCTGCTCTGAGGCTGCTGTCATTTTCTCAAGGTCTCCAAGCCTGGCGAAGATTGGTCATCCCTAGGAATGGAGGACTGGTCATCCTTGGGCTACTAGGAGGCCTGACGAGGACTGGCCATTCTTAGGATGCTGGGAGGCCTGACGAGGACTGGTTATTCTTAGGTTGCTGGGCCTAACGCGGACTGGTCAGTCTTAGGATGCTCGTAGGCTTGCTGAGAACTGGTCATTCTTAGGGTGCCATGCCTGATGAGGACTGGTCATTCTTAGGGTACCAGGCCTGATGAGGACTGGTCATTCTTAGGGTACCAGGCCTGATGAGGACTGGTCATTCTTAGGATGCTAGTAGACCTGACGGGGACTGGTCATTCTTAGGATTGCAGGCCTGGAATGGACTGGTCATTCTTAGAATGCTAGGAGGCCTGACGAGGACTGGTTATTCTTAGGTTGCCAGGTCTGACGAAGGCTGGTCATTCTTACGATGCTAGGAGCCCTGACGAGGACTGGTCATTCTTACGATGCTTGGAGGCCTGATGAGGACTGGTCATTCTTACGATGCTTGGAGGTCTGATGAGGACTGGTCATTCTTACGATGCTTGGAGGTCTGATGAGGACTGGTCATTCTTACGATGCTAGGAGGCCTGACAAAGACTGGCCGTTATTAGGATGATAGCAGGCCTGACAAGGACTGGTCATTCTTAGGATGCTCAGAGGCCTGATGAGGACTGGTCATTCCTAGAATGCTCGGAGGCCTGGCGAGGACTGGTCATTCTTACGATGCTTGGAGGTCTGATGAGGACTGGTCATTCTTACGATGCTAGGAGGCCTGACGAGGACTGGTCATTCTTAGGATGCTGGAAGGCCTGATGGGGACTGGTCATTCTTAGGTTGCCAGGTCTGACGAAGGCTGGTCATTCTTACGATGCTAGGAGCCCTGACGAGGACTGGTCATTCTTACGATGCTTGGAGGCCTGATGAGGACTGGTCATTCTTACGATGCTTGGAGGTCTGATGAGGACTGGTCATTCTTACGATGCTTGGAGGTCTGATGAGGACTGGTAATTTTTACGATGCTTGGAAGCTTGATGAGGACTGGTCATTCTTACGATGGTAGGAGGCCTGATGAGGACTGGTCATTGTTACGATGCTAGGAGGCCTGACAAAGACTGGCCGTTATTAGGATGATAGCAGGCCTGACAAGGACTGGTCATCCATAGGATGCCAGGAGGCCAGATGAGGACTGGTCATCCATAGGATGCCAGGCGGCCAGATGAGGACTGGTCATTCTTAGGATGCTCGGAGGCCTGACGTGGACTGGTCATTCCTAGAATGCTCGGAGGCCTGGCGAGGACTGGTCATTCTTACGATGCTTGGAGGCCTGATGAGGACTGGTCATTCTTACGATGCTTGGAGGCCTGATGAGGACTGGTCATTCTTAGGATGCTAGGCCTGATGAGGAGTGGTCATTTTTGTTTTTCCAAGCCTACTTAGCATGTTCATCCTTATGCTTGTAAGCCATCTTAGCACGGTATCCTTCGGGTTCCAAACACGGCTAGCACGGGTCATTCTTGCGTCACCGGGTTGAGATCCTGCCCAGTAATGTTTCCTGTGACTCACCAACTTTGGGCCTCTTTGAAAAAAAAGATTTTGAGCCAGTCCTTCAATGGGGCACTAATCTTTGTGGCTTCAGAGTCAGGCACTTGCTTTTTTTTTTTTTTTTTGATTTTTTTTTTTAAAACCTTTATTCTTCAAAAAACATGGTCACAGCTATTCAGCCAACAACCCGGAGGTACGGCAGCTTTAAGAGAGCAGAACAAAGAAACGTCCACAGTGCATAAAAGGAGAAGCAAGAAAGGTTCTGTTTTAAATAAACACAAACTCACACAAAACCCCAGCAAGGCGAAAAAAAAAACTAAATACCACTGGTGATTGCCCCTCAGGGGAGAGCAGACCCCCCTCGTCTAACAGTCACAGCGCTGTGATAAGAGGAAAAAGGGGGAAAAGCAGAGACCCAAGAAATCAACTAACAATCAGATATATATACAAAGCTGGAAAGAATGCTAAGGAGAGAGCTGTTCATCGGGGGGATCCAAATCAGGGGCAAGACATATGCCCCCCCTATACTGGTTCCACCGCCTCCAAATGGGATGCCACTTCCGAGGGCGCCCTCTAGCGCAATATACTGTCTTTTCCCTGAGCATACTCCAGTCCATGTTTTCCTTCCACGCAGCCAATGTGGGGGGTCCCGCAGAGCCCCACAGGCGCGCGATGTCTCGCTTAGCCACCATATTACCCAGAGTCACCCACAGGGTCTGTGCCTCATCGTGATCGGTAGGCCCCCAAACATTCAGGAGACAGCACCGCGCCTCCGGCTGCATAGCAATGCCCGTCACCTCCCCCATCACCGCATGGACTCTCCTCCAAAATTCCATGATGACGCCACATTCCCAAATGATATGCATGAAGGTACCCACCATACCACAGCCCCTCCTACATAAGCCCTCCTCAGAAAATCCCATATGAACCAGCCGTGGCCCCGTAACATAGACTCTGTGGAGTATTTTGAGCTGCACCAGCCTCAGACGTGATGGGATCGCGACCTCCTTAGGAGAGGAAACCGCAGACTGCCAGTCCTCGTCATCCAGCTCGAGTCCGTCCCTAGTCCACTGGTCCCTCAGCCCCAATAGCAGGTCCGCCCGAACATTAATCAATTTCTTATATATGAGAGAAATCGTGCTCTCTGGCATATGGCCATCGAGGATCCGGTCCTCCAATGGAGAGGACTCAGGCACCTTCTCACCCTCTACGAGGACTGACCGCAGGGCATGACGCACCTGAACATAGCGGAAGAACTCGGATTTCCCCAACTCATATTCCTTCTGCAACTCTTCAAAGGACTTCACCCTCCCCTTAATCAGCAAGTCTCCAACCCTGGAGATACCGATCAAGTCCCATTTATCAAAGCCTTTCGTGTGCCAAAGCCACCCCAATTTTTCGGATTCAAACAACGGGGTAGCAAGGGTGAGCCTATCCTTCCAGCCCAGCGAGTCAGTCGCCAACTTCCACACGCGCACCGCCACCCCAGTGGGCCCCGTGAGGGACGAGTCCAGCGCCCGCGAGTACAACGCTCTATGGTAGTTACCGCCGCGCAGCAACCATCGGTCCATGGCGTAGCCGGGGCTTAGAGCCGGACCATAGAAACCATGATTAATCGCGCTCAACTGGGTGGCCCAATAGTAGCGTCGAATGTCCGGAAGCGCAATACCCCCGTCGTACCACGGAAGCGTCAACTTAGCAATCGCTATGCGCGGCCGTCCATCCCACAACAACAATCGTTGGAGGCTTTCGACCTCCCGAAAGTAATTGGCCGGTACCCAATCAAGGGTATTCTGCAGGGCGTAGAGGAACCGGGGGAGAGACATCATTTTAAACAAGGCGGCGCGCCCGACGAGGAAGAGCGGCAGCCTCCGCCAGCCCGCAACATCCCGCTGCAAACGCGCCAGCGGGGGGAGCAGGTTCCTCTCGTACCGCAGAGTGGAATCCGTGGAGATAAAAATCCCCAGGTACACGAAGCCCTGCTGGGCGATCCGGATCGAGCAAGTTCGCGGGACAGGCGGAACATCGCCGCTCAGAACATACAAATATGATTTACTCCAATTGATGACGAGACCCGAGTTCCTACCAAAAGATGTCAGAACGTCACAAACCACTATAAGCGAGTTCTTGGGCGAGGCGAGATATAACAGGATGTCATCGGCATAGAGCGAAATACGATCCTCGGGCGACCATCTAAGTCCACGTATATCCGGATGCCAGCGTATCCACGCCGCCAGCGGCTCGAGGGCAAGGGCGAACAACAAAGGCGACAGGGGGCAACCCTGCCGGGTGCCCCTCCCAAGCTGGAACGGAGTCGACGCCCGCCCGTTTACCACAACACTCGCAAGGGGGCCCTCATAAAGCAACCTCACCCAGCTCACAAAACCAGGACCAAAGCCGAACTTGGCAAGCACAGCCCACAGATATGCCCATTCCACCGTATCAAAAGCCATCGTGGCATCAAGAGACGCCACAACAGCTGGTTCCCGCAGCGTGCCCGCCCTGGCAATCACTCCATGAAGACGCCGAAGGTTTAACGCAGTGTTACGGTGCGGGATAAAGCCGGATTGATCCGGGTGGATCAAATCTCCAAGCACCCTGACCAAGCGGCCCGCCAGAATTTTAGCCAGAATTTTCAGCTCAGCATTAAGGAGTGATATCGGCCGATAGGAGGCACACTTGTCTCGGGGTTTACCATCCTTGTGTATTACAACAATCGTCGCCAGTCGCTGGTCCAACGGAAGGGACCCACCCCCCCGCGCCTCCACAAACATGGCGCGCAGGTGAGGGGCAACCCTATCCGGGAACAGCTTATACAAGTCAATCGGCAAACCATTAGGGCCCGAGGCCTTGCCCGAGTTCAGCGCGCGGATGGCACCCGCCACCTCATCAACCGTTATGTCTCCGTCGAGGTCATCTCTATCTACGTCAGAAAGGCAGGGCAGAGCGATGTCACGCAGGAGGTCAAGCGAATCCTCGGTTGGCCTATCCGAAACTGAGGCATAAACCATACGAAAATAATCCGAAAAACACTGTACTATACCCTCGGGATCAACAACCACCTCTCCCCCCCTCTCTCGTCAGCTCCGGCACCACTCTATTAACACGTTCTTTTTTGTCCAGCCAAGCTAGGAGTTTCCCGGCCTTATCGCCAACATCGTACAAGCGACCCTGCTGTTCCCTACTGAGGGTCTTGGCGGCATTCGTCACCAGGTCCTTATATTCGGCTTGCTTCAAGCTCAGATCGTGCAATGAGGCCGCCGTAACCTCCCCCTCCAGGGCCACCTCTAACGCCGCGATCTCCTCCTCAACCTGCATAACCTCGCCATCTCTCCGTCTCTTGGCTGCCACTACCAAGGAGAGGGCCTCTCCTCTCAGCACGGTCTTAAATGCTTCCCACAACGGCACGGCCGAGTCAACGGAACCCTGATTGTCCTTATAAAAGTGATCAACTGTCTTCAACAGCGCACTGCGCATCTTGGGATCACGAAAGTACCAGGGGTTAATAGGAGCAACCCTGCCCCCTCCCTCGCGGCCGACATCCAGCCGGACCCACACTGGCGATGATCCGATATGCCCCGCGCCATATGCCTGGCCTCAGACTAGGGGTGGGCGGAATTTGCGTAATTGCGTTACGCAAATCTCCGCGAAACGGTAAAAATCTCCGCGAACACGCAGAAATTCCGCGAACACGCGGAATTGCTTGTTCGCGATGCTTTTTTCCTGTTCACAATTGCTGTTTGCGTGCTCGGGGAGAAATATCTCGCGAACACGCATTTTGAGAACGCGAACAAGCAAAAATTTCGCGAAATCGCAGAAAGCAGACTTTTGAGCAATTTCGCGTTCTCCGCGGAACGCGAAATTACGCAAATTCCGCGAGCGGAACGGAATTTACCGCCCAGGCCTACCTCAGACACTAATGAGGCGTGCGCAGCCAGAGTGAGCAGGTAATCAATCCAAGAGAGACTACCATGCGCCCCGGAGTGGAAGGTATATTGGCTTTGTGTGGGGTGCCAGAGCCTCCAGCAGTCTACCAAGCCGAGTGTATCTATAAAGTCTGGAAGCCACTTCTGAGCCCCCCCGGTGTCCCTGGGCGGGTACCTATCCAGCAACCCAGAGCCGACAGCATTAAAGTCTCCCCCCACCACTTGCATACCCTCCGGGAGGTCCAACAAGGCCCTGCCCAGATCTGCAAATGTGGAGGCCTGCAGGGCAGGAGGGACATAGACCGAAACCAAAACCAACGTTCTTCCTTCCCACCTCCCCGCCACCGCCACAAACCTCCCCCTATCATCAACAATGGTGGAGTCCACCTCGAAAGGTAGTGAAGCTCTAACTAGGATACCCACACCCCTGGAGCCGGAGGAGAATCCCGAGTGAGCTATGAATTTGTAACCTTTCCTATTAAGAGCATAGCAAGTATTGCCTATAAGGTGTGTCTCCTGCAGTAGGGCCACATCCGGCAAAGACCGTTTCAAGAACTGCAAGACTATCCCCTGCTTAATACGGTCTCCCAAGCCATTAACATTCCAGCTAAGAACATTTAAGCCCCTACCTCCCATCCCCACACACAAAGAGGCCCACCCCACACCCGAAGAGCCACCATGGGACAACCCTGACAATGATTACTACGCCTTGCAAAAACAAACCCCCAACAACAATCCCAAAATCCCAACTCTCCCCCCCACCCTGCACCCCTTCTGCAGCTTACAAAGCCCCCCCAACTTGCAGCGTGCCTGTCGCCCTACCAATACCCAAACCTACAAAAAGTACCCTGAGGGAGGAAAGAGCTCCCATCGTCCTCCCGCAACCCTCCGTATTTACTGCAATCAGCTCAAGTCATTGTCTAGTACCAAATCAAGTCAGTCCGGCTCCAAAGGCATCAACCCTGCCCATCCCGGCCACACTCCCCGTCTGCGGCAGCATCCTCGCCAGTCCGTCGTCGGGGCAAAGCGTCCAGCCATTCTCCGGCCATAGCAGGCGACTCAAAGAAGAAAGTTCGGTCCTCATACACCACACGTAATCTGGCAGGGAAAAGCATGGCATACTTCAGGTCCCTCTCCCGAAGCCGTCTCTTCACCCCCAGGAAACTCTGCCTTTGCTTTTGCACCAGCTGGGTGAAGTCAGGATAGAAACTCACTGACGCGTTCTGAAAAGGGACCGGGCCCGTTGCCCGCGATGCTTGCAGGATAGCGTCCCGATCTCGGAAGTGAAAGAGCCGGGCGACGATCGGTCTCGGAGGGGCTCCCACCCTGGGCCTCCCGCCCGGT
Organism: Triturus cristatus; assembly: GCF_964204655.1. NCBI lineage: Eukaryota > Metazoa > Chordata > Amphibia > Caudata > Salamandridae > Triturus > Triturus cristatus. Next base: position 36,305,666 of record NC_140595.1, on the reverse strand, counting down.
ACTCTGTGAGCCCGCTCAACTGCAAAAAACTTCCCAAGGCCCTTAGGCTTCAGATGGTTAAGCACCAAGTCCTCCACGAGCAGGTCCGCGGAAATCTCGTCCGAGGATTCCGGGACCCCGATAATGCGCACGTTGTTGCGCCTGGCCCGGCCCTCAAAGTCCTCAAGCCTTCGGGCGGAGAGGTCACTCTCGGCCCGCAGCTTACAAACCTCGGTCTGAAGTTCCGAGACATCATCAGCGAGGCCCGTGGTCTTGAGATCAAGGGTTTTAACCCGCTCATTAGTTTTGCCCAAATCCGCGCGGATCAGGTTAACGTCCACCAAGATGGTATCCACTTTGTGCGCCAGGGCATCGAACTGTCTCCCAATCGAAGCCTGCATCCCTTCGAGCGCGCCCATGACATCCTGCAACGAGAGCTCCGAGGCCGGGGGTGAGGCAGTCTTCTGTACATCCAGCGACTGGCTCGATCCACCAGGCGAGCCCTTCTGCTGGGCATAGCGATCCATATTATTGGATTGAGTATAGGCTCCCCGCCTGATAGCCTTGGGTTTCAGCCTATCCACCTCTGCTTTACCCGACATGTCTGGCTCCAAGCAGTCCGGTGCAAAAAGACGACCCTCTCTCAGTCAGAGGGAACAGGAGAAGCCAGATCTGCAATAACCAGTCAGAGTAGGGCGCAGGGCGTCCAGAGGATGGTAAAGCATCCGAAGGCACTCCCGGGCCAAGACAAACAAAGGGCGAGAAAGTGAAAGTGAAAGTACTGCGTTCTCCGTCCACCAGTTCACACCTCGCCTGGCCGCTGTTGTTCAATTAGAGGCCGGCATCCTGCCAACGCCAGCCCCTGGCATCCCTCGGAGATAGGCCTCAATCTTCCGCCGTGCACAACTCCGGGTCCCGGTGGGCGATCCGAGCTCGGGCAGCATCAATCGCCTCCGTACCGAGTCATCTGCAAGATGCAGTGCATATAAAACAGGATTTAAGACAGGATAGTCTACGGAGGGCGCGTGGGTCTCGGGAGCTCAAAGCTCACGCGGCCATCTTGGTCAAGCGCTAGGCTCCTCCCCCGGCACTTGATTTTTAAGGGTTATTCGCTTTAACAGCGTAAGACTAGGTGGCGACCACGAGACCACATGGAATGGAGGGGCGCTTGTGCTCAATGTCCGATCCATCGGAACTGTCATTGGCGGCTTCGCTTTTTAACTTTATGTCTTCTATAAGTTGGAAGGCGGCTTTGGATCGAGTTCTTTAAGGAAGAAGGACCTCATCTTGGCTAGATTGTGAGCGAAAAATACCGTGTAAAATTGATCTCGATGGATGCAAAGTATGCAAAAGATCTCTTCAATAGATTTCCTGAAAACTGGCACATGTCTGGGAATCCTGGACATACCTTGGGCACCACTGATGTAGAACCTTCACTCTCATTTGCCACACAGATTCTGGTTGCAGCTCTTCTTATAGATCAACATAGTGCATTGTGGCAACTGTAGGCCTGTTATCTCTTGCATACCACTTGACACCGAGTACAGTTTCTGAGAAGTGACTCCCTAACCCGAAAGCCCTCCTCTGCCATATTGTGCCACAACCATATGGTGATAACCCCCCCAAACACACACACACGCACACAAGCTAAAACATCCACAGATATCATTTGTAAGCTAATTTACCCTACTCAAATTATAAAAAGGGAAGAATAAGGAAATAAATGAAAGACTTATATGTCAAGGTGCATTCTAGGAAGTCACAGAGAAAATAAAAATAGCAGGAACTTAGAAAGGCCTACTTGGGCTCGAATCTCTCAAAGCCCGCCCCCTGTCACATCCCACAAAAGAAATTACCTTATTCCCTGGCCAGTTTATTCAGCCGTGTGAAAGTGAACTCTCTGTGGAGACAAACAGAGCTGTCTTCGGGTTACAAGCCCTTGTAACCGAGAAGCTATCACTTTCTCAAGCACATACATGTTTAATGACGCGCATTACCACTTCCAGCCTCAATGCTGTGTGCGTCTTAAGGCGTGGATAAACAGCTGATCACTATTAAAAAGGTATCCTTCAAGACTGGAAATGTTTATTTTGGAGAGTGAGTGTTTATTTTGCACATAGATTTATGATCAGTCATTGTGCACTCAGTGCCCTCCTAGCACAGCGCGCCATCAGTTGCCTTTGTCTGCTTTGCGTGGGCAATTAAAATATTTGATTAACAGGAACCATAAACTGTGTATGAGTAATTGTCATAATTTGATTAGCAGAAACCATGGGGTGTGCCACACACAATAGCTGCTGTAGCAGCAGAAATGTAAACACATCAGGGGAGATGTGTGGCCTGGCCCCACAAACCCCTCCTGAGAAGCCACAAGCAGTGTTGTGTGTCACAGACACCCCCATGTCACCCCAGAGTCTGGCTAAATTTCATGTAGACAAACTATGACTTCTGGGTGATTTTTTTTTTTTAGCAGGCCTCGAAATTTTAGGAGGCGGAGAAAAATGTTTCTCATACCTAGAAAATATGCTAAATTCCTGAATTTTGGTTACCTGAAATTTCACATGATGCATTTTCCCATAACATTTGAGCACACACTCGCCTACTGGCGCCATGTGAGTGACCACTGGGAGACTGGTTTATATAGAAATTGTCGTCCCCCCGCACGATTTCTGCTTGAATTGGTGTCCTGCATGGAACACGCGAGCCTTTTTTATGTGACGAGTATACTTGTTTAAAAAAATGTCACGTGAGACACCAGCTAACACAATTTCGCATTAAAAGAGTCATTTTGTATATTTTTCCTGTAATTTTGTGGAAAAGAATCTTGATTTCCCATACTCCAAGCCTGTAGTTTGGTGAAATCAAGAAACGCTGGCGCGCAGTCTATTTCTCTATGACCATTTCCTGCTGCGTAATTGCTGGTAAAAGGACAATCACGTAGTATAAAATGGGGGCATAACTAAAAGTCATGAAATCCCCATATACAATTGGAACTGACCCACAGTCTACCCAGGATCCAAGTCAAACTAAGGGCATGATTCCGATGTGGTTAGGAAATCATTCCGACCGAATTGGCTTGAGTATGGTTTCCGGCTAACTCAGATCGGGAGAGTCCGACCAACCGAGTATGATGCATCCATATGCTTCCAGATACGATTTGATTGGACTCCCACTGACTTGAATGGGAGCCTATGTTCCGACCGAATGCATAGGTTCCCATTGAAGAAAGGGGTGACTGGGGAAAATCGGGCACCCCCTGGTACCTGCCACACTGTGCATGGCTGCTAAGGGGGGACCCACGGGCACCCCCACGGGCACGATAGGGAAGACTCCGGGTGCAGGGAGGCCCGCTATGGGCCCCCAAAGTCTGATTCCAACTGCTGATTCGAGCCAGACAGCACGATTAGGAAAGGCTGTCTGAATCCAGCATCGTAATCAGTTGTTCAGAAACGCGTCCTGTAGAGACATACGATTCTGCTCCGTACGGCTCGGTCATTCCAAATGACGTCGGGTTCGGATTGGGATATTCCTAACGCCTAACTCGCATTGTACTCGGTTGGTCGGAAACCTTTCTGATTCGGTTGGAAAGACACGTTCCTGATCCGATTCGAACGGGGCATATGCTGCTAGGAGGCGTTCCCAACCGCATTGGAATTGGGCCTTTAGTGAGTGTCACACAATTTTCTTTGCTGATGCCGAAAAACATTGCTCCGCTGTACTGTTTCGGCCCGTAAACATTCAGGTGTTGAATTTTTCTCTTCCTGTACAATTGACAACTTTTAGTCGGTACTTCTGGATAAATAAATTGCACAATCAACTCTTTCCCTCCTTTTTAAAAACCATAGTTAGTGTTTGTTCATAGTGCATATGGAACTGGCAGTAAACCGTTTAAATGTGTCAGTTGCCGGCTCTACCGTATGTCTACTGTGCCAACCCATGCTTGTGTGCCCACGACCTGGTAGTGCCCATGGAGCATGAAGGGTTTTTTGTACTTTAATAACCTGCACTTGTACTTCCTGTCACGTGGTGGCTACACTGCCTGTCCTGTAATCTTGGCTAGCTAGAGACACATGAAACATGTCTGAAGAAAATTGAATCTATTTTTAACTAAGGTTATTTTCTTGCCCACCACAGAGCTGTCGAATTGGAGAAAGCACTAGGTATGTCATTTTTAACATTCAGGACATGAATACCTGAGTAGCCCCAACCCCCCTGACATCTACGCTCTACCTCACTCTCACTCGCACACACTCCCCACGTCCGTAAAAGCAAAACTTGAGGTCGCTACTTTTACATCGCACCCAAGACATGGAACGACTTCCCTTAACACATCGGAGCCTCCGACCTCCCTTTACACATCAGAGCCTCCGACCTCCTTCAACACATCAGAGCCTCCGACCTCCTTCAACACATCAGAGGCTCCGACCTCCTTCAACACATCAGAGCCTCCGACCTCCCTTAACACATCAGAGCTTCCGACCTCCCTCTACACATCAGAGCCTCCGACCTCCCTCAACACATCAGAGCCTCTTACCGCCCTCAACACATCAGAGCCTCTGACCTCCCTTAGCACATCAGAGCCTCCGACCTCCCTCAACACATCAGAGCCTCTGACCTCCCTCAACACACCAGAGCCTCCGACCTCCCTCAACACACCAGAGCCTCCGGCCTCCCTCAACACATCAGAGCCTCCGACCTCTATCAACACATCAGAGCCTCCGACCTCCTTCAACACACCAGAGCCTCTGACCTCCCTCAACACACCAGAGCCTCCGACCTCTATCAACACATCAGAGCCTCTGATCTCCCTCAACACATCAGAGCCTACGACCTCTCTCAACACATCAGAGCCTCCGACCTCTCTCAACACATCAGAGCCTCCGACCTCTCTCAACACATCAGAGCCTCTGATCTCCCTCAACACATCAGAGCCTACGACCTCTCTCAACACATCAGAGCCTCCGACCTCTCTCAACACATCAGAGCCTCTGACCTCCCTCAACACGTCAGAGCCTCTGACCTCCCTCAACACACCAGAGCCTCTGACCTCCCTCAACACATCAGAGCCTCTGACCTCTCTCAACACGTCAGAGCCTCTGACCTCCCTCAACACACCAGAGCCTCTGACCTCCCTCAACACACCAGAGCCTCTGACCTCCCTCAACACATCAGAGCCTCTGACCTCTCTCAACACGTCAGAGCCTCTGACCTCCCTCAACACATCAGAGCCTACGACCTCTCTCAACACATCAGAGCCTCCGACCTCTCTCAACACATCAGAGCCTCTGATCTCCCTCAACACATCAGAGCCTCTGATCTCCCTCAACACATCAGAGCCTCTGATCTCCCTCAACACATCAGAGCCTACGACCTCTCTCAACACATCAGAGCCTCCGACCTCTCTCAACACATCAGAGCCTCTGACCTCCCTCAACACGTCAGAGCCTCTGACCTCCCTCAACACACCAGAGCCTCTGACCTCCCTCAACACATCAGAGCCTCTGACCTCTCTCAACACGTCAGAGCCTCTGACCTCCCTCAACACACCAGAGCCTCTGACCTCACTTATTGAGTTCTGCAAGAAGATGAAGACCTGGCTGTCCATATAAGCACCTTGGGTCCCACACACCTACATACCTGCCCATGCGCCTGGATACCCTCTCAGGTGATTAGTGCGCTATACAAATCAACATAACATGACATTCTGTCTCTGGCAGTAACATTTGCATTTTTCAGGTCTCATACTTAAATTCCTTTTTTATGCTAAGAGTGCGGATATCACTTATGTAACATCAATGCATAGCATTCCGATTCTGTATTTGAAAGGGAGGTCCTAAACACGCCCTTTGGAAATACGGATTGAGTATGTAGTCGCAAACTCAATTTGCGGCTGTGTAACGTGTTACTGAATCACAATTTGGGTTTCTTACATATCTTTTTGCTGTTGCAAATGGCTCAAATCTGCAAATCGAACCGCTGCGACTGCAAAAAGCCTTGGTACATCCGGCCCCTTGACCAATATTCTTTAGAGGCAACCCATGGTCTGCTCAGAGAACCTTTGAGCAGGGCCTGTCGGGTCAAGTTAGGAGTAAAAGCAGATTACAGAAAGGAATGTGTAATGATGCTAGTAGGGGTACTTGTAATTGGAACAGTCAACTCCCTGCTGGCTTACTTGCATTACACATGTACATACCGATGCACCGAGAGATAATGTAATTTGTTCAGGATGAAAGATGGCTGACAGGGCGCCAGAGGAACAGTTAACAGAAGTCAGCCCTCGGTTCCTGAGGCCCGCACTGAATTCAGCAGAGTACTTATTCCATTAGGAGGATGTAATACTGAGGGGTATTTTACTGTCATTTCAGGTCTTGGAGTAACTTTGTTACGGGGTCTTCCACAGGCCAAACATTCTCAAAAGAGAGTAATTCTTTCTTTCTCTACTCGAGCATAGACGGGAAGCAGACATGCCCACACCGGCCCTGGAGCCATCGGCCTCCCCGCCCCAAAGCACTCTTCACACAAAAGGAGGGATTTTCCATCATCCTGTTTTGCACAATCAAAAGTATTTGAGAAACGCCAGCATGCATTGTGGGGCGTGGGGAGCACACCTATTTTGCAGCTGTGTTCACAAAATTCAAGATCTTTTGTGGACAATGGTGAACTTTAAAACGGGAATAAATTCTGTTTTAATCGCTTTTTTGCAAAATAGCTCATTTAAACCTCTGCACAGATTTGATCTGTTCGGGGTCGGCGCACGCGCAGACCACCAGCTATTAGCTCTGAGCGCAAAATGAAGAATAAAGAAATATAGTACATAAAATGGGAATACATTGTGTTTTTTCTTTAACACATCCACAAAACTGGCGCACAAAAAGTTTGAGGTCACCTCGACAAGTATAATTTGCTCCGGCGATTTTGTGCACCATGTGTTTTTAACGTAAATGGCTAGATAGACACACAAGACTAGTGCAGCGCCTCGTCAGGGGTAGTAGGCGCTATATAAATGCTATTTAAACACCACATTGTGGTCGCTGAGGTTCCTCTGGGTTGGTTATCCAGCGCACATGTTTATTACCAGCGCTTGTTACCACAAACGCACAACTTCACAGCGCTGCCACTGAGTGTCTTTTTAACGCAAACCTGGTAAGCGTATAGACAATTTTGGGGTGATGCCAGGCCGGGGCAGCTCACCTTTGATTAAAACACTACAACTTGCAGGGCGGGGCTTCTGTTCTTCCAGGTCAGCAGAGCCAGGGTTTTATCCAACACATCGGTACATTCAAATAGTTCAATTTCCGCTGTTATAAGTAATTTGGATGCTGTTAACCATGGAGAAGAGATCTTGCGTCCTGCCATTGCAGAGGCCTGCAGACCCTGCTTCGGGCCATCTTACACGCAGATCTCCGCAGCAGGTGCACGAACCCACTGAGCTGCCGCGCACCGTTGCTCCTGGTGATGTGAGCCGGGTGCAGGGCAGGCGAGAGTTCGGCACGGGGTTCTCTTACCGTTACGCACGACAGGGAGTTTGATTTCAAAAGGGGGTGGCAGGCAACAAGTTTGGGCAAGCGGACAGGGGCGGGCTGGCACACCGGCACCTCCCGCCGTGCGTCGTTGGACTTGTGTGGAGCGGTGCACACAGCTCCAGAGGGCACGGGAGGGGGCGTGGGGTGTGGGCAGCCTCGCCCCTCCTCCTGCAGCCTCCCTTCAAAGACACTGCTGGTGAGTGACTCCCAACTCTGGGGGGGGGGGCGTGGAGACCCATCAGGAGGGGCGTCCCGGTGCCGGACAGGCCCCTCCCAGCTCCGCCCTCCCCACATTCAGAAGTGCCGGAGCGCACACGGCCGGGAGAAAACAGGAACTCGGCAACTCACGGAGTCCAGGAGCACACATCGCGGAGCAAAAGGTTGTTGCTGGTAGGGCGCCGAGAAGGGCGCCTTCGAAAGGCGCTCCTTGGCTATTGCGCAAAGGAAAGGGCCACCTGGCTGTGCACGATCATTATATAACAAAAATAAAACGAATAGAAATACAGAGAAAAGAGGCTGGTGGGACTCGGAGTTCCAGACGTACTTTTTCCAGTTGCTTTCCTCCAGGAGTCTGTTGGACTTTGAAGGCTGATGCACTGTGTCATCTTATGCCAACCCGCCCTGGCAGGCCGCACAGAGCGCGCCAAGGAGCAGCTCGGGCAGTTTGCCACGATGATTCTCTGCTAGGCCAATAAAAGATACCTCCAATTGGTGACTTTGACTCACGAGAGGATTGGTGGCGCTCGGACGACAAGATGCTGAATTCCAAGAAAGTCCCGACCCCCGTGGCGCTGGTCATCTCCCCGCGGATCTCTCCGCGGACCTCACCGCTCAGCTCCCCCCGCCACTCGCCCCTCAACTCACCCCGCCACTCGCCCCTCAACTCACCCCGCCACTCGCCCGTCCACTCGCCCCGCAACTCGCCGCTGAACTCGCCCCGCAACTCGCCTCTGCTGTTTCGGAAGCTGCTGCTGAATCGAAACCACCGGGTGCAGCGGCGGTTCACCCTGGCACACCCCCTGTGGTAAGGGCAGCGAGGCCGCCGTGGCGCGTGCAGGCTGGCAGGGCACGCGGAAGGGGTGCCCGCCCGGGGACAGTTCCCGGGAGGGTGTGTTTGGGTAGCTGCACCTGTCATCCCAGTGTGGTGCACTGCACATGTGTGTGTGCGTTGTTAGCAACACGTCCTTGGTGTGTGTGGTTAGCTATGTTCCTGTGATTTCTGTCTGACAATGCACCTGTGGAGTGCGTGTGTGGCTAGCGGTGTGTCTGGAATATATGTGCGCCTGGCAGTACAACTGTGGCAGACGTGCTTTTCTATGTGGTGAGGCGTAGACATGCGGCATGAGTGTGGTTAGTCCTACTACTGCGGTATGCACATGGCTATGTTAGCAGTGTATCTGACATATACGTGCGTCTGTCATACACCTGTGGCATAAGTGTGATCATCGGTGCGCCCGGGGATGTGTGCAGCAAGTGCTTTTCTATGTGGTTAGCCGTAGACATGCGGCATGAATGTGGTTAGTCGTGCGACTGCGGTATGCTTATGGCTATGTTAGCAGTGTAGCTGCGGTAACGGTGTGCTCAGCGCTGCACCTGTGGCATGTGCGTGATTAGCAGTGCACCTGTGGCATGTGCGTGATTAGCAGTGCACCTGTGGAATGTGTGTGTGGTTTGCAGTGCACCTGTGGTTTTTGTGATAACAGCGTGGTAAGAACAGCGTCAGTGGCACGTGCAGTCCTTGGTGCTCCTGTCCTGCCTGGGTGGTTAACCGGTCACCTGTGCCGTGTCGTGGTGACGGTGCGGTTATCCGTGCGCCTCTGGCGCGCAGCCGGCGGGGACTGCACCCTTCGTGAAGTTTGTATGTCACCTCTGAAAGTTGCGCACTTAGCACAATTATTTAGACTGTGTGTTGTTTGTGTTGAACCTGGGATTGGTGTTTGTTTAGTAGTGCCCCTCCCCCCCGTGTGTCCTGTTAGAAGTGCACCTGGGTATCTGTGTGAGCAGCGGTGTTCCTGTAGGTTCGCCACACGCCTGTAGCAGGTGGGTGCTTACTGCTTAGCAGCGTATGGGCGAACCTGTTTTATGTGTTGTTAGGAATACCCACGTGGTATGTATGTAGACACCAATGCATCTTTTTTGTGCGCGATGTGGCACTGCACTTGTGGTGCGTGTATGTGTGTGGCTAGCAAGGCATTTGTGACGTGTGTGGTTGGCACTGCACCTGCTGTGTGTGAGGCTAGTAAGGCACCTGTGACGTGTGTGGTTGGCACTGCACCTGCTGTGTGTGAGGCTAGTAAGGCACCTGTGACGTGTGTGGTTGGCACTGCACCTGCTGTGTGTGAAGCCAGCAGGGCACCTGTGACGTGTGTGGTTGGCACTGCACCTGTGGTGTGTGTGTACCTAGTAAGGCAACGATCCCGTGTGTGGTTGGCACTGCACCTACGGTGTGTGTCTTGTAAGGCACCTGTGGTTTGTGCTTTGTTAGGTTTACCAGGTCGTTCCATGTAGACAGGCCACGTTTTGCGCCCTGTAATGTAATATGTAATAAATCAGTGCATTCTGGGAGTTGTAGTGTCGATATCCTCCCACACTCGATTGACTAACATGCCTGGTTAGTGAGATATGCAAACCGAAAGCTCAGCCTGGGACATGCGCTGCCTTCCCACTGGCACCAGCGCTGTCTGTCAGTGCCAGATGTACCTGTGGTGTGTGGGCGGTGGCAGCCTGCCTGGGCGCAGTGGGCCACAAGATAACAGTATCACGTGGGCACAGCACGTGAGTCTGTGAGATTTTTGAATGACGTCAGGCGCTGGTGGTGTAATCTGTGTTCACTTCCCTGAAGTTCCGGGGTCGGCTTCCTTGTAAATGGACAATCCAGAAATGGGCACATGGAAATGTTCTAGTGTGAACGGGCATCTGCTGGCCCTGCAGAGGGGCGGGGCTAACAGGTGGGGTAGTGTTGGTGTTGAAAGGAGGAGCATTCCAGGTGTGGAATTTCAGTTCTGCTTAGGGAACACTCCTCCAAATCTCAGCGGGTCTTGGGGTTCAGGAAGGTAACTCCCACCATGGCTTCATGAAATGTCTCCTCAATGTGTTCTCGCTGCATATGAGCAGGTAATACACCTCAGTGGGTTTAGGCACTTGCTTCAGCGTTGTGTGCATCCTGAAAACCAGTGCCCGAGACGGCGTCCTCATTTCATCCTTATGAAGTCGATGAAAGGAGGAGCATATCTTTAGTGGTGAGTAACATCTGGCTGGCCTCTATCAGTGTGAGCAGTGCATCCAGTCTAGATGTCTTCTGCCAGGGCTGATACTTGCGGCGCTAGTACTAAAGAGACACAAATACTACATAGCGGGGGGGGGGGGGGGGGCGGGGGGCGCTGGGTCGGCTCGGGAGCGCTGTTAGGAGCTATAATTGGTCTCACATTTTAACATATTATAGAATGTCCACCCCTGTCCCATTGCACGGGGAGTGTGAACCATTCACTTCTTAGATCGTCGAATATTGTCAGCGCTGGCCTGGACTGTATTGATTTGCAGAAAGTCCCTGTCTCAGATGAAATAACCCCTCACATTAAAATGCTGTAATATTATATTTTGTTTGATGCCTTTGTTAAAGTTGTTAAAGTGAGTATTTTATTGCCTACTTTTAATATAGCGCCTACTGTGGCGTTCTATGGCTTCAAAGCAGTGGCCATCATAGCTGATGCTATACACCACCCAGACACTACTAGCAGTTTGATGTCCTCTTCAAAGCGCTAAGTGCTGCACTGATTTGTCACTACTGCAATCTGACACTACTAGGCTCTCAGAGTTCCTATAGCAGTGCTTTCTCCCCCCCTTCTCCCCCCCCCAGCTATCAACAGAGTTTGCAGAAGGCGCGCTTTGTGTCTCCCGCGCCCTCGGGACATTCACTGGGCTGGTGAATACTCTATTAATATTGCATGTGTGTCAGGCGGGTCACATGACGTATCTGATGACAAACAGCACAACAGCCTGGCGCTCTTTTCACAGACTTCACAAACCGAAGAGTGCATTTGGTGCCCTGTCACTTTAAAATAAACTTAGAAGACAAGAGCGTGCTCCCTGGTGAATTGGTGCAGTTTTATGGTTTTAATCATGTGTGTCTTCACGTCCTTGTTAAGCACGGATCAGGACGAGTGTATTGGAAATCTGGTTATTCACTGCTATGACGTAGCAACAGTGAGAAATAAAGAGACCTGATTGCTCCAATAGAGGGCAGAGCTTAGGGAGAGGAGAAGGGAGGGCACAGAGGGGGGTAAGGAAGGGTGGCAAGAGGCCAGATTTGTTTTTACATTTAGATCAGGGCGGAGAGGCCAAGATATGTAGGGCTCACCCTAGTATTCCTGTGTCCCGGAGGATCAGTTAAAAACCAAGGCCGATGACTTTTAGGGGTCATACATAACATAAAAAGGAAAATAAGGGAATCTTTCTCACGAGTGGGGTCATAGACAACCCGAGCCTTGCTCTTGTCTGTTTGACGTCACTCGGAAGCCCTCTCTGAAAAACATAACCTGTTACTCATTGTCACTCGTCTATAATCCAATGAAGATACCTCTCCTGTCCACCCAAGCAGGTACTATCCTCGAAAACGTCTTGGGGCTCTCCCTCAGGAAGAACCAACCATAAACCCCCCACAAGTCTGAACTCAAAAACCCTGGATTAAGGGAGCTGGCCAAGCTAAGAGTAGACCTGGCTGCTAAAGCGCATACTTACGTCCATAGAGTAGAAGCTCGTGCTAGTCGAGCAACTCGTTTTTTGCTTGACCTAACGCCATGCAACTGGAGCACGTGGTTCGGGTTCCTACGCAAATAGGAGGCCATTTGTTGGATCCGATATTTACGAATGATCCGCCCCGTTTCATATGTTGGACCCCGTACCGGTTTCCTGGACAGACCACTATCTAACCCCCATGATTCTCAAGGTACCCTGCGTCAGGTCATTCCAGAAATGCAGGGCAGCTAAAGATCGGCCTTGGTCCAAGCTTAATCGTGACACCCGGAGAAGTTCTTTGAGCTCCACGTCCCCTTGTTTGGCCATAGACTTGATAACAGCCAATGACATGGTTTCGAACTGGTTGGTTCATTTCCTAAACCTAAGCATCCCTAAGAAGGCCATGACCCAAAAACCTAAAGACAAGTCGGCCTCATGGTACTCCCCCTACCGTAGGGCACTAAAAAAACTAATACATCGCAGAAAGGGCATGGCGAAAGGACAACGAGGGAAGTATTATATCGAGAGAAGGTGAGGATAAGTCAAATGGAAATTCAACAAGCCCAGACCTTCTTCTATGAGACACAAGTCATCAATAATGCTGTGAATTCTCCAAGAGAGATGTTCAGAATTACAAACTCCATGCTGGAGTCCACCACGAATGCCCCCGTGGTTGAAGCCTCCACTGATGGGTGTAATGCCTTTGCTAACTATTATAATACTAAAATTCTGAACAGCTACCAATCGTTTCAAGATACCAATAGAACCGATAATTCCATCTCACAGAGGCTTAGTGAGAATGCATGCCTGCCTATCCTGTACCACCCCCCCCCCTTCTCGTTGGAGGAATTTACTGTTGTTTTTGGGAAAATTAAGTCTGGATCTCCTCTTGACCCAGCACCTCTGAGAATCCTCACTCTTGAGACAGAAATGATTCTCCCTTTTTTACTAGAATTGGTCAATCTGTCCCTGGAAACGAGCCTGGTGCCCCTTCCTTGGAAGGATCCTATGATTAGAGCCGACTTACAGAAGCCTCACCGTGATCCCTGCTGTCTAGACAACTTTCGTCCAATGTCTCTGCTCCCAGGTCTAAGTCAGGGGGCAGAAAGGTATGTAAATACATGCCTGTCAGATTTCTTGGAATCCAGTTCAATCCTGCATCATACACAGACTGTCTTTCGGCCTAAGCACAGCACAGAGACCACCTTGTTAGCGGTAGAGGAGGAGGTAAAAAGGAGGCTGGATCAGGGGGCCACCGTGGCTAGTGTGCTTCTGGATCTCAGTGCGGCATCCGACACTGTTGACCTCTCTATTCTTCTGGATAGAGTTGGTAGGGTCGGAGTTGCAGGGAAAGTCCTGGAGTGGGTGAGTTCCTTTTTAAATAGGGACAGTTCCTCGGAAGTTCTGCCTGTGGCTTGTGCTGTCCCGTAGGGGTCCTCACTTAGCCCCACGTTTAATATATATCTTCAACCTCTGGCAGACATCGTAGCTCCTTTTAATATATATCTTCAACCTCTGGCAGACATCGTAGCTCCTTTTAATATATATCTTCAACCTATGGCAGACATCGTAGCTCCGTTTGAGATCTCTATAGTCTCCTAGGTGGATGACACCAAACTGGTGATGATATTGCCCCAGGCTCTGCCCCTTCAGCATTTAATCCTGGGGGCAAAACGGAATTAATGATTCTTGGGAACAACTCCTCCGTCCAACATGATCTAGAGTTTGCCGATGGGCCTCGGTTCCCCTGATCCAAAAGGCTGTTATAAGAAGCCTGGGAGAAGTCCAGGCCTCAAAAACCACGGCCGGTTGTTTTGGTAAACTGCGAATGCTGCACAAGAGTCGATCCTTGCTTCCCCAGACCTCTAGACGGGTATTGGTTCCGTCTGGACTATGCTAACTCATTGTACTTGGGGTCTCGTAAAGGAGTTATCCAGAAACTGCAGGTTGTGCAAAATGTGGTCGCACGTGTCGTGCTGGGAACTCCCAGATCGCAGTCAGTTAGACGGGGATTGAGAGATCTCCACTGGCTCCCTACTGCTCAAAGAGGGAAACTTAAATTGTGGTGAATTGCTCACCGTGCTTTACAAGGCCGAGGCCCGCCCATCCAACGTCAGCTGGTCATCCCTTACAACCCCAATAGATCACCTCGATCTGCGAATCCCCACCTGGCTACCACCCCGGCTGTCAAAGACATGGAAGGGGTGACCGGTTGGACCTTCAGCTTTAATGTAGCAAAGCTCCGGAACTCTCTCCCCCTTGGGCCGTTCGAGCTATAGCGAATGAGCTACACCTTCGAAAAGCGATTAAAACCTGACTTTTTAAATAGCTCGGTTTTTAGTGTTCCTTCTACTTCTGGGTGGTGCTACACCTTGTCCAGCGCAGGGATGCCTTCGGGTCGCCATGCGCTCTACAAATTGCGGAAATAGAAGGTGTAAAGTCCCTGCCTCGGTAGTATGTGCACCTGTCGCCCCACTGATCTGTCTCTTGCCCTCACCCCTCTGCTGGGCCGCGTGCTTGTTGCAAAGGGGTTTAATCCTGCATGATTTAGCAAGGAATGCCGTAGCAGGGGCATTGTGAGGATGCAGTGAACCGCTGGCTGCCAACACAAACTGTGTTAGTGCAGTGGAACACACACACTCTCTCTCTCTTTCTCTCTCTCTCTCTCTTGCTCTGTGCAGCAATCAACAGTCTGGTCACTGTAAGACAAATACTAAATGTCAATGTATGTACAGTGCAGTGATGCAGACAAGGCCTGCTAAGGATACAACAGATTAAACTATGCATGCCTCACCTATATTGATGTTGGCAATGCCCCGCATAAGGGCTTCCCTTCCATTGCACCCTTGCCATGCAGAGTAGAGCTCTCAAGCCTCCTAGGTCTGTGCACGAGGAGCTGATCCAGTCCACACTTCCCTCTTTGCATTCTGGGACTTGTAGGCCTAACTCTGTAATTGGATAAACATGACTACAGGGTCCAGAATACAAAGTAAAGTCCTGGACTGGGTGAGCTTCTCAAGTACAATCTCAGGAAATGTGAGTTCTGTCAAAGTCACCTTCCAAACTCAGGCAAAGAAAGTCCAGTCACTTCACCCCAGGTCTGAAACATCACCAGGGGCACCCCAATCCAAGCTCTCCCTGAACTGAAGTCCTAGTGCGTCATCTACAAAGCCAAGCTCACAACAAAATACAAGGAAAAAAAATTTGAAAACTGTTTTACCTTTGAACTCTGTGGTTCAATCCAAACGATGTAAAAAATAAAACAAAAAAGAAGAAAAGAATGAAAAAAGCGCGTCTCCTCCTCTGGATCGAGCGTAACCCCTGTTTAAGACTGACTCCCTCACCTCAGGCCTTAATGCTTCATAAACGCGCCTTCGTACCTCTGTAACCAAAGCAGCGTCACCTGTTTGCTCTGTTCTATGTAAAGCGCTGCGCTAACGGCAAGAGTCTGGTCTACGCTATATAAATACCACATGGGAACAAGCATTGGCATAGCTAACAGGTCTGGTCATGGAGGGCTAATGCAATGGTTATTTTGAAAAAAAGTAGAGAAGGTGCAATATATAAAAAAAAACGAAAACAAATGCAGGTATTTAACCCCTTCAGCGCGGCGCGGATTTCCGCGCTGTGCTGAAGGTTCGGTGCGCGGGCGGGGCCATGACGGAGCGGTTCCGTCATGCGCCCAGCGCAACCGACGCGCATGACGGAACCGCTCCGTCATGCGCATCGAAAGGGTTAAACATGGCCAACATATACATTCCATGAAAAATAAAAATAAAACACATTCAGTGATGAGGCTGTTTTACTAGTGGTATTTTTTCGAATTAACTTGCCTTACAATTGTATTTTGTAACTAACCAGCCTTCCAATTACTCCCAGCATTTCTTTTAGAATCATTGTTTATGAAGGAGACAGAAATGCGTCGAAAGCTACCAAACCAGACACTGAAATCGTAGCCAACTACAACGTTACAATGTCACTTAAACGCGTTATAACAGCAACTTAATAAGGCAGATGGAAAATAAATCCTGATCTATTAGGGCCACCAACTGCAGCCAAAATAAATAGCCTATATTTAATATTCAAATAAATAAAAAGGCAGATTTTGAATTCGCTTTGTGACCGAAGTGAAAGGAACTATTTTAGGTGGATGTGGACAATATGCACAGGCTTTGTGCAGTCACTCAAAGGGGAGGGAGCCAATGTAGCAAAGTAGGCTGGCCCGTTGTTGCCCCATGCTTTAGGCTGAGATGAGCACGAGAAAAATGTGAATGGCCGTTAAAGAGGCCAATGAATGAAGTCTGGTGACAAAACACCCCTCTACATATGTGTAATATGTATTAATATTTTTATAAAAACAGCTACATCTGCCTCAAAGGCCAGGCTTACAAAACAAAAACTCATCTTCTGATACATGGAAGTACAGAATGAGTTTTGTCTTGAGTGCCTAAGGCAAAAGAATGTCATTTTTTTCTCCAAGATATTTGCAGAGCCATCCAATGGTCCTATCAGATAAGGGTAACTTTCAGCCAGTCATGGCGGAGCCATCCAATGGTCCTATCAGATGAGGGTAACTTTCAGCCAGTCATGGCGGAGCCATCCAATGGTCCTATCAGATGAGGGTAACTTTCAGCCAGTCATGGCGGAGCCATCCAATGGTCTTATCAGATGAGGGTAACTTTCAGCCAGTCATGGCAGAGCCATCCAATGGTCCTATCAGATGAGGGTAACGTTCAGCCAGTCATGGTCGTTCTCCCGGCTGCACTAACCATCTGCTTATGTCACTGAGTTGTATGTAGCTCAACGTTCATCGTTTCTCTCAACCCCAGACCACTGTTGCGCCTTCGTCAGCTGAGTGCGTGGTTGGTACATGATTGGGTGCGCCTCTAGAAGTGCTTGCGTTTTGTGTCCTGTGTCTGTGTGTTTGTACTTCTGCTTTAATTGTGCTGTGGGATCCGGAATGCTTTTGTTATAGTAGGAAACAATATGTGAATCACATGTGCAACGTGTGGGTCTCCTGTGAGCTGCTCTTCACTCCTTACCTTGTACAAACTGACCATTGTGCATTGATGCTTGCAGGTGTAAGGGAGCAAGCGTTGGCATCAATTTTCCGCCATAACTTCTAGAATTTCACATTGGACCCCTCTGTTGACCCAACCTTGGTTTTTTTCCACCAAGATAGGATAACACGTACCCCTAGAACACAAAGCGAGAATCGACAATGGCATTCATTTTATCCTACAATGGTAAAGGTTTCGTGAAGTGTGGTAGGACGGAGAGGATTGCTCCTACCTCTGCTTGGTGCATTGATCTCTTCCCGGCTTGCCTCTGTGACTTCAGTCCCATTCGAGTCTCTGGGATATTGAACATACACTCCAGCGCCGCCTCGGTGTTGACTACTCCTGCCCCTACCCTCTCCGTTCACCCTCCATGGCTCCCCAGCTAATGAGGTGCTCTGATCTTTGCTGCTATCCAGGGCCTCAGCACCTGTCTCAAGTAGCCGAACCTTTCTGGAGGTTGCCGCGTGTGTCCCCTCAGTGCTACTTCCAAGTTGTGGGTTAGCATCCGGGAACTAGACTGGTGACTTACCCCAAACATATGCAAGTACACGCAAAGACGAGGCATATATGTCGAGCCGAGTGGGTTTATCAATGGTACGTTGTACGTATGTCTGCGTTTTCAGATGCTTCATAGTTCTCTTTGACGCTCTACAATGTTGAAGGAGGTTGAGGATGTTTTCCCTAGGTGGCCGGAAAAGTCTAACCTGGGTACCAGATGTTTGGCTTGGTGATGTTGCTCCTCAACAGATGTGTTTTAGGCTTTCTTGGCCTCACGTGATACTCCCACCTTGCCCCCGAGCCATCAGTGTCCCTCCCGTCGAACCTTCTGGCACTGCATCACACGTTGGTAGGTGTTACCATGGCAAAGATGATGTCACGTGATTTTTGCATAGTGCTTCATATGCTGAAACCTAAACTTGTTCTGAGGTGTTCCTTGGCTGTGCTTGCGGAGTTGCTGGCACAACTGTGTTCCTACTCATCCCTCAGTGATGTTTTGGGCAGGGTTCCATGTGAAAATATTTACTTCAAAAGTATCGATTATAAAAAAGGCACAGTAACGGAAACTGCAACCATAGTGAACATTCAAATACATCAACCGACAAAAAATACGGTCTAGCTTCTTGGTACTGTTGCAGTTGGATGGAGGCATGTGTCAGTGTCACGCTAAATGAGTGTACACTCATGCGTGATGTCACAGGATGTGCCGGCATCACTCCGAGAAGACAGGATAAGGGGTGAAGACATGAAATCAAATGGTGACCCAAAACAAAATGCAAAACCTAAAGTTCCTGACCACTGATAAGTGACCCGATGTCACGCACGACACCATCTGCCTGTCCTTGCATTTTAGCCAATAGCTCGTGGTGTGCTTAAATTTTGAATACCAAATATTGGATGGTGAAGCAGAGACTACAAGCCCCAGAATTCAATGTCAATCAATTGATCAACATTTGTATAGTGCTGCACTGTCACCCCTAGAGGTATCTGGGTGCTCGGGGTGTCGAGTCTCAGTTGAAAAGCAAGGTTGTGTGTTTCTTTCTGAAGTCTGCCAGGGAGGGTGCTGTTCGTAGGTGCAGGGGTAGGTTGTTCCATGTCTTGGCGGTGATGTAGGAGAAGGGGTGGCCCCCGCTGCGGGTGCGATGTGTTATTGCATTAAAAGTTAGAATGGGCTAGCGATTCCACACATATGGCATGTGTTGCCATTGGCTGTAAATGACCTACCTAACCCTTCAGTGTGTTAGCTGCAGTGGAAGGTGACACATCTTGTTGATCACTAAGAGTCATTCAACACAAACAGGCGGTCTATTAATTTATATTCAACTCATGTTCTTAAAACAGCATATCTTCATTTCACTCAGCTTTACACTCAGGGCTCTGTGGCTTTGTTCTTACATCGCCTGACAACAAGAGAACACATTAGACACAACTGCTGGCAAATGAATGCACACCAAACACATCATAGCCCCCTAGAGGGCAGATCATTTGCCAACTCGATGGTAAATCCACTGACGTCACACAAACACATCTGTAGCCTCGCACCAAACTACATCAGCCATCTTGAACAAGCTGACTTAAACCCGCGCAGAATGGCATCTAAACCTCGTAATGGGCACAGATGCCTTGAAAGGTATCGACAACTTGAAGCCGAGCCATGGACTACCGTAAACCCAGCAGAATGAAACAAACTGCGAATGCCCTTTTAACATACACATCCATGCACAACAGGCTCCACATAGGAACTTCACTCCCCCTCCAGTACAATGTTTTAACATCTTCCTTATTTGGCAAGATGGCGGCCCTAACTCTGAACAAGCACTGGCAAAGCCAATGGATCTAGCTTTAAAGGAATGTTGCCTGATAATGTGAAGCATTAGAAATAAATAGCACAGGAATGGATTTGCATTTCTGTAGAATCAAAAAACTGTATAATAAGTGTGCAATAATATTGTTGTAGTTTAAAAGGTCAGGTGACAGTTGCTCTGTCAAGCCAGACCCAGACATCCATGTAGGTTAATGACGGCCCTCCTCCCATCTGTGCTGCTGCCAGAGAAACACACCATGAATGATCTAGTTATCTAAGACACATTTACAGCATTACAGTGTCATGCGTGTGCCTCTGAATTAAATCAACAAAATGATCACATCTGTGTGGAGGCAAAGCACTTTTTTTGTGGAAGCACACAATGACTGCCCAATCAAAACATGTAGTCCTGGCTCCCAACATCTGGGCGCAGCCAAAGTCCCTCTTTCGTGATGCATGCATAATTGTGTGAGTTGTCAAACCAGACCATAAACATGAAAGGGTGAAAAAATCTGCAAACTGGAACACTCATAATCTTAACAATGAGCGAAGGAAATTCCGATAGTTTGAAAGAAAATGGAATTAAAAAACCTAGCTGCCTTTAACCCCTTCAGTGCCCATGACGAGCTGGACTCGTCATGGGCTGCGGTGGTGCTGGGCCCATGACGAGTCCAGCTCGTCATGAACTCCGCCCGCTAATAAAAAGCGCGACACTGGGCGGGGAAAGGGGCGGGCATGCAAGGGGTTAACAGGGCATCCTAAAATACAAACAAGTTAAGCTGTCTACCAGAAAATGTAATCCTGGTGAAAGCTAACTATTCCAGCAACCAGCTAAATGGGGCGAAAAACATCAAGAAAATCCTTTCAAATGCTGATGGAATCTTGGACTCTGACATCCACGTTTGGGATTGGGGCAGAGAATTGTGATGAAGCAAATTCTGCCATTTTAAATCAACGTGATCAAACAAAAAAGTCTCCTGCTATTCCACCTTAGATAACCCATGCATAAATAACACCAAGAAAAGAAGTACCACATTGTCTGACTTCAAACTGGTTACAGAGGAGTCTCTTAAAGACACCATTGTGAAACCAAAGCCCTCCGGCGGCACGGCTGACCCGCACTACCTAATTTGGCCAAAACATCACCTGGCTCTTATTCCAAACTGGCTTGAAGTGATCAGTTCCTTTTTTGAACACAGGTGGGTGCCAGGCAACACTCAAAATAGGAAATGTTGAACCAGTTCTTAAAAAACATACTGTGGACCCAAACTGCATCAAAAGCCCCTCATCGCTCATGCGTACCATTCCCAAAGAAATTCATGGAGAACTCTGTTGCACCCACCCTAAAAAGTATCTGAAAGGAAACACCCTTCTTGCTTAGAGACAGCATTAGGAACATCAGTGGTGGGTGTGAAGGATGACACACTGAAAATATTAGTTGATAATGAAATGACAGAGGACCCCAGATTCTTTTAGACCTGTGCACAACCATCAACTACCAGTCCATACCGCGGTGGAACGGCTGTGCCTTAATGACAGAGTACGATAATGGGTAAAATCCTTATTTGTAGGTAGATATCAGTGTCTTAAATCTGGGGAGTCCTGCTCCGAATTTCCCCTGTGACATGTGGGGTACCCCAGGGCTCAATATTGGCCCCTTAACTGGCAATATCTATACTGACCCCTTGGGAACTCTTTGTGACTTCTAACCAGTGTAGGAGTTTGGTTTAATCTCTACGCCGACGAATCCCAGATAGATCTTAGACTCTCTGACGAGGCGGATCTTATGATCTTATAGTGCCTTCCTTTCCAACGTTCAAGAATGGCTAATCGATCAACAGCTAAAAAAAGACGGAATTAAATCTGAAATTCTCCTATTGTCTTCAAAACGCAGGGGGTGGTTAGTTGCAATACAATCTGCCGGCTTTCAACATCAACCGATGAATCTATCCAATCCCTGGGTATCAGATTATAGAGGAAAGGCAGCTTTTGAGCCCCTACTAACTTAAAAACTGCTGTGCAATCCCTCGCCATTTGTTGCTCTGACCATGGAAATCCTCTCCTCGCTGGTGTACCGAAAACAGTAAAACCCTACTCTACTAAGGGCGGTCCTGCAACGCTGGAAGCAGGTCTGTGCGGAACTCAGGACCTCACCACACTGGTCTGCTCCTCATTAAAATGGGTTCCAATTGAGGTATTTACAAGACTTCCTATTTAATCCGTAAGGCACCTGAATGTCTGCAAGTGTCTCTCCCAGAAACTGACCATCTCTGGGGATCCTGTGTGGTCAGATGCAAAACTATACTTTGCCTCAAGATTAAAAATTCTAAGAAAAACTCATCTGGTACCCTTTCCATCCAAGGGCCTTCCTATAAGATATGGAACACCCCACCAGCATCTATGAGATAGTCTCAAATCATTCAGCCTATTTACACTTTCCCTGATAAAATAATTTACTTAATTCCTCAATACTCTATAGTCTCTCCATATCCTACCTTGTGTAGCTGTATTTGATCAAACAAATACACCCAAATCAAGGCACTGCTTTAGAAAGAGACAATGTATCTAATGGTAACATGCTTATCTCTGTTTATCTAAGAAAATACAATTGAAACAAGGCTCTGCTGTAGAAAGAGGCTATTTATGTAATGGGAACGTGCTTATCTCTGTTTATCTAAGAAAAAACATCTAAAACAAGGCTCTGCTTTTAGAATGGGGGAACCTCTTTATCAGCATCCTATGTTGCTTTAGCTCATTGAGGTCTTGATGCATTGGCCGTGCAACCTTACGATGCAACCCACAGCTAAGCTCAGACTATTGCTTCTTTCTTTAATTTTTCTGTGTAAATAATTTATCTTAACTTATGTAAATAAGAGGTACCATGTTGCTGTGCGTGGCCTCCTTGGCAGTTATATAAAACCTTCCAAATAAAATAAAACACAAATCCATAGCAGGATCTAACGGGCAGCATTCCAATGTAATCCATCGCGAAAGAAGACATTCGTCTACGACAAACCTTCCGGGCCATTAATAACTCGATGCTCCCCAATATGATATCCATCCAGGCACATCTCAGCAGAACCCGCAATCCCAGACCTATAGAAAGTGCCCAGACGCCTGTGGTGCTTTGGGACCAGACAAACTGTTGGAATGTGCTATACAAATGCACTTAACATATCATAACATATGTCCAAGTAGTTTAATGGGGCGACTAATGCTGGCTCGTGGCAGGGACCCAAAGTGTCATTTCTGGTTTGGTATCCGTGCACTGCGTACTTTGTTTGAAAAGCTCCTCTGTTTATTTTCCATCAGAACCTGCACGTTTTGTATTTAAATTAGTACCAAATGGAGATGTTTATGTCAGATTTCTCGGTCACTTACAGGTAAACAGAGCAGGCGCAGCGCTTCTTGGAGGCGCCAGTCCTTTTTTACTGCTCAGACGCCCACGGTGATGTGCAAGCAGCTGTCAGATGCTGGAGTCTGTTTTAAGCTGCCAGTGGACTGGCCTTTAGTTAGGGGAGTTTGGAAAACTCCTCATAGGCCTGTGTCTCAGAAATGCTAGTATACGTGGGGCAGGGTCAGTCACATGTCAGACTGGTGCATCTGGATGGACTGTTCGGCTGGAACAGAGTGAGTTAGATGTAGGGGTGGACGGTAAACTCCGCTCCTCTGGTTGAGTTCGTGAAGTTTTGGGAAACCTCCAACAACCGCCGCATGGCGGAGTTTTTTTCTCGTGCACAGCTCGCCAACAATAAGTTGGCGAGTGCAAAAATCAAGCGCTAGATCACCTTCCGGCGTGATTTCTAAATGCGGGTCACATAAGGTCGCAACTGCTTGCGTTGAGAAAGCTGCTGCTCGTGGTGAGAAAGCTGCCACTTAAGTTCAAAATCGACTCGATCAGCAGAAAGAAACAGTGCCTCTAGCGCGCCGTGTGGTGCCATTCGCGCTGGTTTTACAGCGCAAGACTAGCTACCAGTGCTTAGAATCAGCACCAGCAGCGTACAAAACTGCGCCACCTGGGGAACTCTGCGGCATCTCACTGAGTTTTTGGGTAACTCCACGAGTTCCGCCCATCTCTAGTTAGAAGTCAGACCAATGCCTGACTCCACCACACTTAAAACTACTACTGCCCAGACACAGGATTTACAGAAATACAGAGAAAAACATCGGGGTGACTTTTTCACATTGAAGACTGTGTGTTCCAAGGGTGCCCAGCTCAAGTCCACAAAGGTCAGATCCAGGCCAGTTTTTCAGGATATCTGCTGACTGGTGTAATGGTTTTCTTTGGGGTCATTTGTATCATAGTTTGTCCCATGCGTCCATCGTGAGAATCTGGCACGGTTAGACCCTTACATTTTGAGTAGCCCGACACAAAGTGCACCATTCATACACCTGACCCCTGCTTTCCAGCTGCAGTAATTGCACAGCGGTTGCACCAGAAAAGCGCTCTGGGTCTTCGACGAGAGGTAAGAAACTTTATACGTGTTTATTGCACCATTTCTATAGCGCTTTATTTTGCACCATTTCTATAGCGCTTTCTTTAAGAAAGGGCCATAGAGATGGTGCAATAAACACGTATTTCCCACGGATGGCAGTAGCGCTGTTACCGGCTACCCCGACTCCTCCCACGCAGCACTACGTAGACAATGCGCAGTGACACTGCCTTGTCCTTTCAGCGCTGTGTGTGGTCTCCGAGCAACGACTATTTACTCTGTGGTTCCGGAGGTGACCCCGGATTCTGCCTTTGTGGGTTACGTGACCCTCCCAATCTCTGGTTCTCAGAGACAGTGGTGCCTAGAAGAAGTAGTGTTTACAAAGCGCCCACATTCCTCGGCGGGGCTGCGGCGGCCTTCCTTTCTGCAGCTGACATTTCGTGCTAATGGCTCTGTAAACAAATCCTGATTGTGGACTTTTGACGGTGATTGGCTGGGGGTCGCTGCCAATCAGGAACTAAGGCTTGCCTACTCTTTGGCCAAGCGTGCTGCGATGAGGGTGACGTCATTCGCGTTCTCCGATGAACCTTTCCGCCCTGAAGCAGAGTTCCCTAGTAAAATCCAGGTTTATTTGTCTTTCTGTATCTCGACTAAAAATGAAGATCGATTTAAAAAATAAATACACAACCAAAATGTCAAGTTATTCGCGCTTTAAGATCCTCGTTAATAAGTATTGTATGTATTTCGTTGTGGCTTTATATAGCGCTTACCACCTCTGACGAGGCGTCGAAGCTCTTTATAATAAAGGCAGATATCCATAGAGCGTTCACAGCCACCAAAGGCTACCTCTAGGACTCGCAAGCGGGTGAAATAAGATGTTTAGTCTGGATATAATGCAGGACCAGGCCAGGTACGCAGCCACGTCACCACGCTGCCGCCAAAACGACACCCATAGCTAAAGCCTAGAAGGGGTGCAGGTGAAACCATCGGGCTGGTACCATCCCACAGTATCCACTGCCATCTTGGGTCGGGGATTGGCCATCTTGGAACTCCAGCAGCCATCTTAGATTGGGCTTTCTGTCATTAGTCAAGTGGCTTCTGGTGCTCAAAATGTGTGATCTTGGGCAAATCACGCCATAACCTTGTTATGTACAAACCAACACGTGTTGCTGCATTTCTTTACCTCTGTTTGTGCCTCGGGTATGTAGTGCCAGCCAGCCTGCTTGCTACAAGAATCCTCATTCTCCCCCATATGTTCAAGAGGAATAGGTACCAGGCCTCGTAAAGTCAAGAAGGCTAGCTCATGAGACATTACCAATGCTTTGTAGTTTACACATTGGTTGGACTATTTATGGTGAGAAAACAAAAGACACACAATTGATGGACGGAATTCAGAACAAATCAAAACATTCACCCCCAGTCAAGAGATCTGGGTTCAATCCATCATTCTTTTGCTCACCATGCCACCCCAGTTTAGACCTGGCCATATGCAAATCAGTCTTGACCCTGTGCCTCATGGGAACAGTCCAGCCCAAACTGCCAAGCCAGGTCCTTCCTGGACTGGAAACAAGCATCCTAGGACCGGTTTCGGGGTTTCACCCCTCTTCAGCCAGGATGGCTTGATTACAGTGGCACAGTGAGCCCAAGACCCACGTCTGGGCATACCTGGCGTACTTAGGGCGAGAAAGCAAAAGACACACAATTGATGGACGGAATGCAGAACAAATCAAAACATTCACCCCGTCAAGAGATCTGGGTTAAATCCATCATTCTTTTGCTCACCATGCCACCCCAGTTTAGACCTGGCCATATGCAAATCAGTCTTGACCCTGTGCCTCATGGGAACATTCCAGCCCGAACTGCCAAGCCAGGTCCTCCCTGGACTGGAAACAAGTATCCTAGGACCTGTTTCGGGGTTTCACCCCTCTTAAGCTAGGATAGCTTGATTCCAGTGGCACAGTGAGCCCAGGACCCACGTCTGGGCATACCTGGCGCACTTAGGGCGAGAAAGCAAAAGACACACATGCTTGTTTCCAGTCAAGGAAGGACCTGGCCTGGCAGTTCGGGCTGGACTGCTCCCATTGGGCACAGGGTCAAGACTGATTTGCAAATGGCTGGGTCCAAACTGGAATTGCATGGTGAGCAAAAACACAATGGATTTAGGCCCAGATCTCTGTACTGGGGTGAATGTATGACATTGTTCTGCATTCTGTCCATCAATAGTTCTTTTTGCATTTATCACCCTGAGTGGGACGGGTATGCTCAGACGTGAGTCCCGTGCTCTCCATGCCACTGGAATCAAGCTATCCTGGCTGAAGAGGGGTGAAACCCCGAAACTGGTCCTAGGATGCTTGTTTTCAGTCCAGGGAGGACCTGGCCTGGCAGTTCGGGCAGGACTGTTCCCTTTGGGCACAGGGTCAAGACTGATTTGCATATGGCTGGGTCCAAACTGGAATGGCATGGTGAGCAAAAAAACGATGGATTTAGGCCCAGATCTCTGTACTGAGGTGAATGTATGACATTGTTCTGCATTCTGTCCATCAATAGTTCTTTTTGCATTTATCACCCCGAGTGGGACGTGTATGCTCAGACGTGAGTCCCGTGCTCTCCATGCCACTGGAATCAAGCTATCCTGGCTGAAGAGGGGTGAAACCCTGATACCGGTCCTAGGATGCTTGTTTCCAGTCCAGGAAGGACCTGGCCTGGCAGTTCGGGCTGGACTGTTCCCATTGGGTACAGGGTCAAGACTGATTTGCATATGGCTGGGTCCAAACTGGAACGGCATGGTGAGCAAAAAAACGATGGATTTAGGCCCAGATCTCTGTCCTGGGGTGAATATATGACATTGTTCTGCATTCTGTCCATCAATAGTTCTTTTTGGACTATTTATGGCAGCACAAGACCTGAAGGAAACTAACTTTACAATCTTTGAGTTAGCTGCAATTCTTTCATGACATTAAAGTAGGTGTTGAGAGGGGTTTGGGTTAAGTAAGCCAATGCACTCTGGGGGTTGCAGAGCTTGGCCTGATAGGCACCTTTATGACCTCATTTTCAAGCATGCATGGTTCGACTTTAGTCAGGGCCACTGGAATTATGCGGCAGGGGAGTCCCAAATAATGCTGCAGGGTTGACTAAATTATGCAACATGAAAAGGCAAATTTTGTTGCGGGGTAGTGCACATTTTGAGATAGCGCTACTTTAATATTTTTTCAATTTACATACGGTAACACCACGTGGCAAAATATTTCACCTTATTAATATCAGTTTAACTCACAAATATAGCAACAACATGACCAGCCAACCTTTGTGACCGATCTTCTGCTGTGCAAGCATGTTTCTCCTTGTTTTGTGTGTTTTTTGATTCAGTTGAGCTAAACAATATTTTTTTGGGTTAAAATCATCTGAGGATTATGCATCAGATGATGGATTATGTGGTAAACCCCTAATTCTGTGGAAAGCGCAGCGGTCACAGAATCGCATAATTCCAATGGTGCCCGATTTTAGTCCAGGAATTTAGTTTAAAAGGCCATTGGCGACACTCTTTTTAAATGCAACTGTATACTTTATCTCTCAGTCTTCCCGTGTAAAAGATACTTTACCCTCCATTATTTTAAGAATGTTCAAAAGTTTGGGATTTCAGCTCTTCAAACTACACAAAATTATTTTATAGCATTGCTGATTATAAAAAAAAACATAATTACAGGAGAAAAATTACTCAAAAAGTTAAATGCTTTGCAAGAGGACTAATTTTTTTTTTACCAAAACCTTTCTTTTTGTTCAGTTACATTAGCCAAATTAAAATTCCAAACTCCACTGCATAATATAATAGCGATATTATTTCCTCGTGGCGCCCCTCGAACATTGAGTGGTGCCAACCCGTTGTGGTTACGATTCATGAGTGGTGCGAACCAGTTGCGGTTCGCATATTTCAAATGTCAAGTGGCCTTGAGGACAACAATATCTCAGTGCCAGTAAAATCCTACCTGTAACAGGTGAGACACTCATGGGGCGGAAGTCCAGACCGTGCCAGCTCCTCCTGAGCGCCTACAGACTGTTCAAGCAAAATTTGTTGGAACCATTTCCAGGAAGACATTGGACAGATTATCAATAAATCCATTGTTGATGGCTGTGCCAGTTAATTCCACTTAAGAAATGGATTGCGACACTCGATTTACGAGCAATATAACGGCATGAGACTAAATATTTGAATTTTGGTTAGCCCGAGATGATGATGAAGATTCTTTAGTTGGTAGTCTGGGTTATCGAATAGGAAATATTATATTTTAATATCGTAGCCAAAAAAGGTGGACAAAAATATTGAAAGATTTGTTCGTATAGTGAAGTATAAATTTATTATTTTTAACTCCATACCTATGTACTTTGAAGATACATATAGATCTATATAGATATATATATATTGTCATGGTACATATATGTGGAGTTAGGTATAGAAAATCTATACATACCAATCAATATGTTTGTCTTTGATATGATGACTACAATATTAACATCTAACAATATTCCCTACTCGATAGGGCCATTCCAGAATATTTTAGAGCCACCTCCAGCAAGGAGAACAAGAAAAGATGCGGGACCTATTGAGTCCCAGCTCCATCTTTTTGCTGTACACACTGTCTACTGCCAGAGGTAGAAGTTTCTTGGTGGCTTGTAATATTATGGGCAATATCTGTCTTGTCTGGAAAAAAAAGAGAGGACATTCAAAAGGTGTGAATTAAAATTTCCCGGGAAGGGCTAATGTGTCGTTGAAGACACTGGTTATCAGGGTTGTGTTCCGCCCATTAGTAACCTCTTAAAACGATCTTCAGCAGAACCTACATAGTGACGTAACATCACCTCACAAGGCTAAACTTTTCATGTTTTCACTAGGTTTCGCTTTAAGACCTTCAAGGCAATTCACTAGAGATCTAAGCCTTATGAGAGACAAGTGCCTTGCCAAGGATCACACCAAACGTCACCTGGGCGCTTGTATTCACAACGCCAGTGAGAAATCATAAGCTCAGGTTCCTCCTTTGTATTGACCGACCGGGACGCTTCCGCCTCTTAATGTACACAGATTAGTGTTGCGCTTTTGATGCTCCTCCACACCGGGAGCCGGTTCTACCAGTTTTTGGTGAACAATGGACGAAATCCTTCGTTCATCTATGGTCCACTTTCATCACGGGCTATGGGAGGATGTTCTGACGTTCCTTCGTGACGTGGGATTCCTGGAGACGAACAGCACCTTTCTTGCTACTTTATCTGTGCTCGTGGGGTCACTTCCTATTGGTTGGCTGCCCCTATGGATACACTATATTGAAGGATTTTGTAGCAGTTTAGAAAACATTTAGGTGGCCATATATTGTATCCTGTTAAAAATCTACACCTCTGTGACTTAGTAAATCAGCCAGGGGCTCATTCGTGGTCATCTTGGAAAGTAAAGCGAGGCCTGGTAGACCACTGGTAGATCAAAGCAGATTAAAAGGGAAGTTAAATATAAAAGGGAAGTTAAATACAAAATTGCTTTTAGAAAAAAAAATATTCATACTAATTTCTATGAGTGGGTTTTATTGATATCAAATGCCTCATTCAGGCAAAGAGGGACATGAAATATCTGAATAAAGCAAGGTTAGGCTGGACGGTGTGAGGTCCTTTTTTGTCCTGTCTGTCACGCGCCAAGTAAAACCAGCGTTGAGGGACAGTAAGAAAATTAATAAGCTCCAGACCGATGGAAAAACACATCGAGTAGTGTGGTGGGTCGCCATTTTCTTTGTTTTTTAATATTAGACTCCCACTTAGGAGTGTGTACTTCACGCTGTACTTCACTGTATCTGATATTAATTGTAAACTCTGCCCCATTGGTGTCGGTCTATGCTACAGAAATACACTGAGCGAGAGAAAAAAAATGCACAAAAATAAATAAATACAAAAATGAATACATACAAAACACAAATAAACAAGTAAATACAAAACAATTAAATAAATCAATACAAAAGTAAATAAATATGAAAATAAGTAAAATGATAAATAAATAATTGCAGAGGTCGCCCGAATTTCGTTTCATGGTCTCATCTCTAGAAGATCACGATTCTATCAGCCATTGGCATAAAGGATATGGGTCATCATAGTCCAATGACAGGATGATAATGGGAAGGTGGCCAACCAATCACTGGGAGAAGGAACAGTAGTGATCACCCAATAGCAAAGAGAAGGAGGAACGGTGGAGGATGTGAATTGTCACAGACTATGATGGATCATGACTGTCCAATGGCACAGGAAAGACTGGATGATGGTCATCCAATGGAACGAGAGATGGATGATAATTATAGAATGGGGGGAGCCGAGATGAATGGGGATCGTCCAATGGCGGTAACGGAAAACCATGAATCCAAATGCAGAACAGCGGTCAAAGTCCATTGGATGACCCAATCGTAAGAGAGTGGTTCCAAAAGGCCCTGGGGTATTTTCAACATGTTTTCTGTGCTCGGTGTCTCACCCACCTGAGTCTGGGGGACATTAGAAGGCAAAGATTGCGCTGAGGAAGAATGTTGGTGAAATTCCACACCTGCCCTGCCTCCCGTGACACCCAAAAACACACGCGACATTCACAATAGTCCCACATACTCCGAAAAGGCACAATTATGCGGCAAACACCAGGAGCAAACCATTGTTTGGCGACTCACAAACAGAGAAGGTATTTTTGTGTTCATTAGCAGAGTTTCTTGGTTTTTAGGGGTGTTCTCTCCCTAAAAAACCGCAGGCTAGGAATACTTTTAGGTAGTAAATCTGCTTAATCTAGGTTTGCTGACTTTTTGATTTTGATTTTTTTAAACTTCCTATGCTTTGTAAAACTGAAAAAGGTTGTGCCTTTAAAAAAACACAGAACTCAGAACAAACCCAGCAAACGTAGCTTTGAGTTACATTCAAAAATCAACTTTTAACAAGAGGAATTTCTCGGGAATTGTGTTTTTGCAAAACAGAACTTTTACAAAGAACATATTTTTGCTAGAATTCTCACCTGCTGGCATGGCCTCGCCATGTTGATACACTTAAATCAGTGCATAGTTAAATTTTTCTACTTCAAAGACAGAATTTAAATGTTTTGCAATTACTTTACAGATGTCATTTTAATCCTGTTTGCCGACGTGAGCGTGTACGTGCTTGCAGATGGTTTTTAGGTATGTTCCCCTGAATTATACTTTAGCGGGCCAAGGAAAACGAACTTTTAATAGCTGGGCCGTTCGTGCGCCAAATTCCCCCGCCACGCCGGGTCTGATTAGTAACTTATGGACGAGGATCCGCACCAGACATTTAAGGGCTAGAAATGCCGAGACAGCGCGAGGCACTTGGCACGCGCAGCACACGCAGCTCTTACGCTCATTCCTTTGTGGACTGACGCACAGACGGTGGTTTTACAGCCGCTGGCAGGGCCCACCCCTCATTACTTCCCTCCGCTAATTAGTGCCACAGCCCACAAGAGACCTCGAGGAATCTAGCGACGCTAGGATTCCACATTAGAACTCTCAAAAGTGTGCATCGCAGGAAGTGAAGTCAGCCGTCAAGGGCGTCATTTCCGCTTCTAGAGGCCCAGTTATGCCTAGCTGATCTAATAGGAAATTACAGTTTTAATTAGTATTCTCCAGTAGCCCGGGACTCAACCCCTACTGCTAACCTGAAAGGAGCGTGCCAGCCAGCCAGGAGTCTGTGTGTTCAGAGGTGGCCATGTGAGGTACTCAACCTCACCATCCCTACCCAAGATGGCGTCTGCTTGGAATACTGGGATGCATTAGAACCCTGGCCTTTGTCATTTGGAGATTCCATCGTAGGGTACTGACTCTGCAATGCCAGTAGGGCTGGAGGTGGGTCACGCGAGGGCCTGGTGATTAATCGAATGCACTCTCCAGATGTTAGCAATGCTAGACAGACATATGGCTGTAGGGTAAGTGAGTGTATGGGATGTCTGCTGACTCTATTCATTGCATAGTTTTGACCTCTGACTTTAATCATGGTTCTAGTTCCCTCCAAAATTCCAGCCTGATTTGCCTGACCCAAATACAGATCTTACATTCCGGGCCCTTCTCTCACACACATCAATCCGTAGGTTGGCTCGACTCAAGTCTTGTGTACGAAGGGTCATCTCAGGGAGAGATGGTTAACAATGCAATGTTTATATATGTTGTTTGTGGAGCTGACACTGTAAATGAATTGCTTCAAGGCGCTATTCCATGCAGCGATAGACATACATATGAGACAGGGTCAGTGCTTTAAATGGAAAAAAATAAGTGCAGGTACTCACCAAAAGGAGCGGTGGACTGGGGGTGGAGTGTGGGTAGGGATTAGGGGCTGAGTCAGGGGCGGGGCGAGGTTTTCAACCTTTCCAAACTTTATACGCAAGAAATCCAAGTGCAATGTAAAAAAACTGAAGAATCTGTCCTATTAATAATACAGGTATGTTCAAAACCGTCTCTGAATTTTGCCATCAAAGATTTACATGCTGGAATTTTTAGAAACCCTTACTTATAATGAGAAAGGAGAACTACGAGTCCCAGCGTGCAAAAGCATTACCAGCTAAAATCTAGAACTGTATGAAAGTCTAAAGCATTCCATGGAGCTGCCTGTCACATTTGGGTTAAACATGGTTTCCCATACGAAACAAGCGGTTTAAATGCACCGAACCACCCCAAAAAAAAAAAAATGTGTTGCCTTTTTGTTTGTTTTTGTTTGAGGGTAATAGTAAAATTGTCAGCAAGGGCAGGGATTTACATTCAAGTAAAAGTGCTTAATTTAAATTGCTGATGAACTAACATTTACAGTCATTTAAAACAATGGCATGCTATAACGCTCGCCCCACGCCCTCGTCCATTAGTTTTATGGTGGACTCTCAACTCCTACCGTGCAGGATCAAAGGGTAAATAAAACACCCTGCCGCCCCACGCTGCTGGAGGAGTGCAGAGAAGCACTACAAGATTACTGTGCCCAGGCGACAAGAGCGGCTGATCTGGCGCTCCTGTGCGATCTCAGCTCAGGATTGCTGAACCAGAGCGGACAGCGTGAAAAGTGCTGCATGCGAGGAACGCCACCTGTGTCTAGGCAAGGCCCCCATGCGTACCGGTTCTCTCCTCATCCTAGGAGAAGTTCCGGTACTAAAGGGGCAAAAATTAAAAAGTGCCGCTACTCCGTACTGGTGAGTACCGGCCCATTTAAAGCACTGGACAGGGTTATATATATTTACTTATGCCATGGCACTACAAATCAATGCAGCTACATAAAAAGTTATTTAGAGCAGTTGTACTATTATGCACTCACACATTACTGTAGTGCAAAGGTCAAATTTGAGTTTATTACCACTGTAGAGCAAAAGTGACTTGAGAAAAACACGTTATTGTCTCACAGATTACGCATAACAATTAATTTACAGTAGAAACCACTCTCAGAGTTGTCATCATCACTGTTCCGTGTCAACTTTGAACAACATAGAACCATAACTTATATATAAACCACATATATATATATTCTCTCTCTCTATCTCTCTCCATGAAACAGCATCTTGACTTTCAGTCTACTGTGCTAAAGCAAACAGGGGGTATGTGGGTACCATGGACACAAAGCACAACTCTCCATCGTCTTCATCGCTGTCTTCCTACGTACAGCCACAAGCTCGCTGCAATATCGATGAAGCCAGGGCCGGACTGGCCGTAGCAGGCACCGGGCAATTCCCTGGTGCGCCGCATGGGTGGGGGCCGGTTTTGGGCCCCTGGGGGCCGTTTTTGTTGCAGGGCCGTATTTGCAGCATAGCTGCAAAATCGCCCCTGTAACAAAATCGGGCAAAAACCGTCTCTGGCAAAGAGCTCGGCGGCTCCCCCAAGCCCCGAGGGGCCAGCCAAGCACTTTGCCAGGGCCGGTTTTGGTTCCCAGTCGGCCCTGGATGAAGCACCCTCCAACTTCATTCGCAACAGCAAAACTCAAAGAATGCAAAGTCTATACACCCAGACACTTCAAACACACACAATGGACTGTGTAGCAGCTTAGTCAAAAAAGATAAGTGCACTCAAAATACAACTACGTCGCTTCACTGCACACTTAATAGCTGGAGTAGCCTTTACTAACCCACTCGGAAGCATTTAATTGCCTTGCGAGAGGCGTAAGGCGCTATACTATTACCACAGTGCAGCACAATCCGGGCCGGCGACACTAGTTGACCGTATCTTCCCACTCCCTGTGGGATGCTGTTAGTGTCATTGACACAGGTATGGTTGTACCTGCAGGAGGGTTGTGTGTGGTGCCACACCCGCCCTCAGATGTGCATGCTTGGGTTTAAGTCGGTCCCGGGACTCTGATTCAGGTGTGGCTCTGTTTGGCTTCAGGCTTCACCTTGAACCAGCAGCACACACGGCACAGACTTGCTTCCGCCAACCCACTCATCTCCACCTCTCACAACAGGGAGGGGAAAAAGGAGTGATTGAGTCACACCAAGCTTTTGTTGATGACACAGTAGCTAGCTTTTGTAGACCAATACATAACATTTCCAAAACCAAGTTTCTCCTCTTTCCTGACCCAAAAGGTTTTCATTGGTATATTTATTTTTTTAAAACTTATTTTACATTTTGGCTGTGTAAATAGTTAAATTTTTATCAGCCACTTGAAGGTTCACAGACATATGTAGTCAAATTGTTGTTGATTTAATAAGTTCATGTCACCCATTCTGGCACTTTTATGTTTTATTAAATGTACTAAATCGCTTTGTATGATTGTATAGTTTTTATATTTTATTAAATTATTTTTTTGCCATTTTCTATAGCGCAAACTCGACCCGAACGTATTGGAGGGCTTTACATGAGCACCAGTTATGTTGCACAAGGATACATTCATTTTTTGGTAGACAAGGGGAGATGACATGATTTGTCCAGAATTACAGGATGTTGAGCCGAGGCTCGAACCTGGTTCCCCAGTCGGCAGCTCTGACTGTTACACCACATCTTCTGCCTTATGCCACATCTTGCTACCAGAAGCCACCCTATTTCCCAAGAGGGTCCTGACTGCCAGATCTACATGTTAGCAAGTGTTTAAGAGCTGTACATATTTCTTCTTAAAAAATAATTCTGTTGTTAAGCACCCTTTTCAGTGGTTGGGTAGTGACACAGGTATAGGACGGGGATATGAGTGTAATTTAGGTTCCCAATTGAGGCAGCTGGGATTACTAGGACACCAAAAGCCCAACATATCATGTTGGAGGCAAAATATTAAAGCGAGAGAATTGAAAAGTGAGGTTGGCTAAACAAGCTGTGTTTGGGCTATTGTGTGAAAAGTCTTTCGATTTTATGCCCGAAACAAGACTAGTTTTTTAAAAAAATGCTTTGAACATTTGCAACTAGTAAAATACCAAAATAAGTTCAGCATAGGTTGAAAAATAGCCTCAGTGTCTGTCCAATATATTAGCCAGAATATCTGTAATCTAAAATTTTTCCTTGTTCATTCATTTGCCCCAGATTTTGATAAAGTAATGCATATCTGGTGGCTGACTGCAATGTATGATTCCCTTTCAGCAATGCCCATATAAGTAAATATTGTGAGAGAAAGTACAAAAAAACACTTTCTTTGTAAAATCTTACATCACCCTAATATTCTGTAGAAATGGGTTTCCAGCTTTACCAATGTAATTTAAAAAAAAAACAACTTTGGGACGCGTGGTAGAAGACGATTTATTCACTATTTGCTCATGAGTTCTATGTGGGAAGATGTAAGCAGTCCTCTAAAAAGGGTCACAGCTTAATTTCTGCCAGTGGTTGAGGGTGGGGGGCACTGGCAGCCATTTTTGGGACTGTAACTTGTTTTCTGTCGTTAGACTTTGACCACTAGCAAAAGAAAGAGAATGGACGAAAAGGAAGAAAGAAAGAGGAAGACAAATAGAAAAACAGGAACATAAGGAGAAGAAGGTACTAAAAATAACCTGTACGTGAGTGGGCACTAAAGTGACAGGAAGTGTAGGGTTGTGAAAATAAGTCTAGGCAGCCTTGGTATTCTGAGGAACCGTGTATTCAGCAGTGACAGCATCAGGTTCCTAAGAAAAACGCTGTGAACCTGCACTTTTAAGATTTTTTTTTTTTTTTTTACAAATTAAGGTATAGACTGGGTGGCCTATTGGAAACACAGAAGGGAGTGAATGACAAATCCATGTAGTTTATTTCAGGGCTCTGTGTGCTTATGTCAAGGCTGCTGCGTGGTGCCCATACTACGTGAGTAACAGTCGACTTAAGTCTCTAAAACTATACATTCTGAAAGTCTGAAAAGGGTTCCGAGAGCCGCTTCATGTAATATTCAGATTAGAAACCAATATATAATTAATGAGCACTCTTGAAACCATTATCGGTAACCCTGGGCGGAATTTGCAGAGTTCCACTATGCGGAAGTCCGCGAAGTGTAAAAAAAAAACTCATCCGCACTACGCAGAGCTCCACAAGCGTCAGAGTGCGATAGAAAAATGCCGTTTGCAGTGATTTGCGGTGCCGGATGCTTGTCCGCACTGTGCAGCCATCGCGAACGGCACCATGCACAGTGCAAGCGGGCGCTGCTTTCCTTTCTGACGCTCAAGTAGATTTTTATTCGAGCTGCAGCTTTCTCAACATGAATGGACAGTTTCTCAACGCGAGCGATCACGAGCATACGCGACCACTCGCAATGAGAAATCTGACCCCGCGTTGAGAAATCTCACCGGGAGGTTGATTTTCCACATTTGCGCTCGCCAACTTGATGTTGACGATCGCGAACGATGAAAAATCTCGCCAGGAGGTGGATTTTCCTCGCTCACCAACATGATGTTGAAGAACGCGAGCAAGGAAAAAAACTCCGCTCCACAATGCAATGTGGAGTTTTTCGAACTCCACGATCTCCGCGTAATGTGGAGTGCGGAAAACACTTGCAAACTCCGCGTGCGGAGCGGAGTTAACGCCAGGGTAAATTATGGTGAGATAATTTACTGCCACTATTTGTATGTGACTCAAACAGATGACAAACAATTATCATGGTATTAAGGCCCTATAGAATGTTCAGTAAGGATTTCTCTTACTCTGAAGCATTAGTTCATAAAAACATAAATGAACTGTGTTTTTTGTCTAGTTTAGGTCCTACGCCAAATTGGTTGATAACCATTGTTGTGACTTCATAACGGGTACCTTGAGAAAAGAGAAATAGGCGACACATTATACACCAGGAACTTCAGAGCTGTGGAATTAACTAGTTATTATAGTATTTACCAGTCATTAAATGCTCTCGTTCTAAGTTCTAGGATCAAGCCGCATGTGATAAGGGCTGTAATGCTATTTGGACGTTCTAGACATATAGGGTCAAATGTTGGAAAATAAATGGAGATAAAAAGAAAAACAAAATTTTAATGTTGGAGCAGGTGCTCTGCACTGGTCACATTGGAGCTCTTCCGACATTTTCTTCAGTAGAGCTGATAACATTTCAATATTCTAATAAGGCAGTGTAGCCATGGCCGAGCGCGGTGCCGGTTGGGACAGAGGGCGTTTAACGTCCACTTTGGCCCAGAGCAGAAGGGATATAATGTTGTTAGAACATTCCAAATACAAAGAGTGACGTTTTCTCAATTAACCATGGAAGAACAGAATGACTTTGGAATGTTCATGAAAAAGGCCAGTACCAGTCATTCATTATTGGCCAACCGGCTTCCAGGATTCCAATGTTCTGATACCAAGTACAGCTGTGATTGGTCCGTCTGTGGGCTTCATTTTCTAATAATGGTTTTGCCAGTGTGTTCTTTTAAGGTTCAACTGGGAATTAATTTATTATGCAAATTAGGTATCTTTTGTTTTTACAGTTCATTAGCAAACCTTTCATTCGTGTCTGAGTCAAATAAAGGTACATTCAGTTTTATACTTTGCCCAGTTTTGTACTCCCTGGTCGGTAGATATAAGCTCGTGCCCACAAGGGGGGCCATCTAGAGTTCTCTAATCCTTGGCTGACTGGTTCTTGAGAGAGTTTTCAGAGCTGTAAACCCAGATTTTGGCTGTGATTGCCGCACTGGAGTTGAGTCATTGCCTGGTTGGAGAGTCCATTCATATATATCCCACTGCTGATCTGCAAGTAGAAATGCATTCGTAAAATACACATTTCAAGGGATTGCCTTTTCAAAGTTTTCTTTAATGCCTCTTTAGAGTAATTAATGGCATGTAGGTTGTATATAAAAAATAGGCCTGGGCGGTAAATTTCGTTCCACTCGCGGAATTTGAGTAATTTCGCGTTCCGCGGAGAACGCGGAATTGGCCAAAATTCTGCGTTCCGCGGCTTCGCCGAATTTTTTGTTTGTTCGCATTCTCAAAATGCGTGTTCGCAAGATATTTCCCCCAAGCACGTAAACAGCGTTCGCGAACAGGAAAAAAGCATTGCGAACAAGCAATTCCGCGTGTTCGTGGAAATTCTGCGTGTTCACGGAGATTTTTTACCGTTTCGCGGAGCTTTGCGGAGCGCGACTACTCAAATTCTGCCCACCCCTAATATAAAACCGGATGAGTCTGGCATTGGTATGTGGTATAGCGTTTTTGATTGGTTGTACAAGAGATGAATGTAAGTGTGTATGAGTGTAGGAGTTTGCTGCTGCACCACTATTGTTTTTTCTCAAAGTCTGGTTCCTTATGGTATCCATTAGAGAGCAAGGC
This sequence comes from Triturus cristatus, assembly GCF_964204655.1. Classification (NCBI taxonomy): domain Eukaryota; kingdom Metazoa; phylum Chordata; class Amphibia; order Caudata; family Salamandridae; genus Triturus; species Triturus cristatus. The sequence continues at coordinate 36,266,966 of NC_140595.1, read as the reverse complement.
CTCTGCTTTGTATGCTTGTGTGGGAAGCAACACCCGAATGAAAGAAGGGATTACATTCATAGTGGTTTATTAACTGTTATCTCCCTCTCTGTCACATTAAGATGAGTTGTGTAGAAACATGTGTGTTGGCAGCTGAGTGTAACCACGGGAAAGGAAAATTCTTGAGAGGCAAAGAAATCACCCTTTGCCAAGTTTGCTACTACAGCAATATGTCTGCAAAATATTAACATGCATTCATTTAATTGAAAGGCACACAATGTAAACAAGTTACATTGTGTACATCATAAACACAACAGGAACGGTTTTTGTTGCGTACATTGGTGCTAAAGTTAGCACTTGTAGGAACTGTTTAGGTATGCAGACTCTACTCAGTGTTGTAAGTGTTCACAGTACAGTGATGAAGAGATGCAAGGGCTCACAGAGTCATAATTAATGTGCTGCATAAGCGCGATTGACCTAAAAGGCCAAACATTGAATGGGCATACAGAGAGCACAGTGAAGCTACCCAAAAGTAATTCTTGCATAGTTTAGAAGGAAAGGGAGAAGATGAAGAGGTCATTATTTAAATGGATGTTGGCATTTATACTTACTCCAACCCAAATGAACCATTCTCCCTTACAATGCAGCTACGCACTAAGACGTTTGCATCGTGTACGTACACATCCACCAGGCAGTCCATGTCTGTGTGCATGCGCATTGTCTATCAATGTATATCTGTCCTTGTATATTCTGTGGATATATATCTGATGATTGTGAGTGGATACTCTATCTACATGTCTTCTATATGTCTGTGTGTGCATCTGAACTGCTGTAACGTGTGCATTTTTCTCCGTTGGCCTGTGCGATTTGGCATCTGATATGTCTTTTATGTGGGAATGTATTTCTGTTGGCCTGTGTGCATGGATGCCTGTTTGTCAGCTGGCGTGTGTATGAGTAGCTACGAGTCTATTGGTCTGCATGCAGGGATGTCTCTATGTCAGTTGCATTGCTGGATGACTGTTGGCGTGTGCTTGGATGCCTATGGGACACTCTGCTCTGTATCTCTGCTCTGGGTGACAGCCTGAATCGGTTCTCTATTGTTGTATGATATATTCCATTCCACTGGCGGAATTTTGGCAACTCCACATTATTCTTGTAACGCGGAGTTCCGGGCAAATTCCACCAATCATCGTGTGGTGGGTGGACTTTTTCTCACACACGTGCCAAAACGGTAAGTTGGCGCGCTCGAGTGAGATTTGGCCGCCCCAAGCTTGCTTTTCGGTCACTAGGAGGACATCTGGCGAGATTTTTCCAACACGGGTGGTCGCAACCATGCTCGGTCGAAAGGGCTGTTCGATGGCTGCCAACATTGATCCATTTCTCATCGGGTTCAGCCAGAGTATTTGTGTAGCTTTAATATATGTGAAATTGAGAAACAGCAACTTTTGTGGCCCTCCGTGGTTCCACAGCTCCTCCTCCCGAACTCTCTTCTGATCTCAATCTATTAGTTTCTGAGTTACCAATGAGAGGAAAAGTTAGGACCATTTTTTGAGATTATGTGAGATGGAGACTGATCTAATCAAGTCTGGTCTAGTCGCGGATTCCTTCCTCATGTCGCCTCCTTTCTGTGGACTTCTGACTATCTAGAGGGATGTCATCTAAAAGGACATTAAATGTAGCACCTACGCGAAACATGCCATCCAACACCCGCCAACCCAAAAATGTTCTTGAATAACGTTTATGACTAATTGGAAACAAAACTGAAAAACACATGGCCAATAAGATCACTCCTTAGCTCAAGTACAACAGGATAAAACTTCACAGCGAGCACTGATATACCTTTTTTTTTTTTTTTTTTTATTGGCATTTGTAATTGTGTACAAACAGAAAACAAGCATAACATTGCGGTCACGTCACAACAGCATCCTTCATCCAATTTTGTCTATTCATTTCCTAAGCAGAGGACTCCCATACCCACCGCCTTTTATCACATGTGCTAATCGCTTATGAAGTCTGTTGCTGCATTTGCAAATATTGGGTTAGATACACCCAGTAGTCCCTGGGCTGCGATCCGGCAGGAAGTTCTTCTTCATAAGTCCTCAGGGTATCTCTGCAATACGTTAAGTCCGTAAGCCAGTCCGTAGGCTTCGGGCTCCGCCTGCCATTCCAACAGATCGAGACCCTCCTTTTGGCCATTAGCAGCGCAACCATACAGAATCTTTGTTTTAGGGCTCGAAAGTCAGGCAGCAGCCCCAACAAACAGGTTTTGACCTCGCAGCGCACTTCACCGCCCACCATAGCCCCAAGCATCTGCGTCACCTGCACCCAGTATTCTCCAACTGCCCCACATGACCAGGCCAGGTGAATGAAATCTGCCCCGTCTGCCCCACAGCGCTCGCATCTAGAGTCCACCCGCAGCCCATATCGGTGTAGTCTGGCCGGTGTGTAGTATGTCTGGTGCAAGTATTTGAAATGCAGAATGCGGAGATTGCCATTAGGTGTCAGCATGCCCGTTAAAGTACAGGCAGTAGCCCATTCATCCTCTGTGAGCGGAGTGTCCAGACAGCCATTCCACTTCTCCATGGAAGCATTCGTGGTTGCCGCTATGTCCTCCTGCATCTTCGTATACAGTGTGGACACCAGGTGTTTTCTCGCAGGTGTGGTGATTAGCCACTGCAACGCGGTTAGTCCCGGAGGTTCCAGCGGGTACGTTGGGTACAGCTGCTTCATAGCCCTTTGCAGTCTATGATAATTAAAGCGAAATAAGGCAGTCATGTTACTAATAAATGTCAGTTTTTCTAGCGTTTTAAAAGTCCCATCTTCGTACAAGTCCCCCATGGTGTCAATGCCCACTTGGCGCAGCAGTTCCAGTCCCATTTTTTCTTGCGTGACCGATATTGCCGGGTGCCATTGAAGCCGGAGTGCCGGGGCATACAGTGGCAATTTATTAGCTTTTCTGCCCATGGTATGCCACGCCTTGTTTGTGGCATCGATGGTGTTTATGTCGTTCATGTGCAAAGGAGGCCTGCGATGGGTGATAATCGCCTCAAGTGGAACTGGCATAGCATCCCCCTCCTCAATCGCAGTGTGGGTGAGAAACGGGACTTTGTGATACCAAAAATGTGCATACTGTGCTTGTGCGCAGAGGTAGTATAGGCAGAAGTCAGGTACCCCGAACCCCCCCCTACTGTAGGGCAACGTCAGTGTCCGCATCTCCACCCTAGCCGTCTTTCCCGCCCAGATAAGTCGAAGGACCATCGAGGTAATCCGTCGGAACACCTCCGCTGGAGGGTGAATTGGGATGTTAGTGAATAGATAGAGTAGCTTCGGCAGTACCACCATTTTAACGATAGCGATTCAATCAGCCACCGATAGTGGCAGTTGGATCCACCTCCCCACCTTCTCCTCTAATGCGTCAATCACCGTCCCGTAGTTAGCCCTGATCACGACTTCCGGGTCCCTGTGGTACCACACACCCAAATATTTTATCGGGTCCATCTTCCATTCCAGAGGATAGTCCATTGGGTGTGGTTGCGTGCTGTCAGTCAGGGGAATGATCATGGACTTGGCCCAGTTTATAATGACCCCGGATTGCCGCGCGAATTTTATATACTCTCTCAACAATCGATTCAGATTGGCCTGTGGGTCCCTCACAAAGAGTAGCATATCGTCGGCGTACAATGATATGTGTAGTGGCCGCTGCGGGAACTGCAGGGCCGAGTAATGGTGCCCCTGTCTTATCTTGCACGCAAGGGGCTCCAACGCCAGCGCAAACAAGAGAGGGGACAGGGGGCATCCCTGCCTCATCCCCCTCCGAATATCAATGGTGCCTGAGATGTAATTATTCACCCTAACCCGTGCCACAGGTGCATCATATAATAGGTTGATCCATTGGAGGAACATGGGCGGGAAGCCCATCCTCCTCAGCACCGTGTTCATATAGGTCCACTCCAAAGAATCAAAGGCTTTGGCTGCGTCCAAGAAGACCGCCGCCGCCTTCGTCTCAGGTGTTAGATAGTGCGTGAGTGCAAATAATGTTCGCGTGTTGTGTGCAGTGGAGCGCTCTGGTATAAATCCAGATTGGTCGGGTAGGACCAATCTGGGCATGAGCGGATTAAGTCTGGCCGCAAGCAATTTTGCCAATATCTTGTTGTCCACGTTTATAAGGGACAGCGGCCTGTAGGAGTCGCAAAGTTCCGGGTCCTTTTGTGGCTTGGGTAGCGCCAATAACATCGCCTCTCGCAGGGTTGGCGGTAAGTGTTGTTGCTCATGAGCATTACCATACATTTCCACCAGATGTGGGGCTAGTTGGTCAACAAACGCCTTATAAAATTCGCCAGTAAATCCATCGGGGCCCGGCGTCTTACCATTCGGCAGCGACTTAATTACCTCAGTGACTTCCTCTACCGTAATAGGCTGGGAGAGGTATTCGCGGTGTGTGTCCGATAGCCACGCTATCGCCACGTCTTCGAGGTAGTCTGCGATTTCGGCCTCAGTGGCCGTTGGCCTGGATGCGTACAGTTCACCGTACGCAGCCACAAATTCACCCAGTATTGCTTGTTCACCACATTTCCGCACCCCTTGGCGCCCACGAATCACCTGTATGTTTTGCGGGGCACGTCCCTCGCATATGGTAGTCGCTAGGCGCCTGCCCGGTCTGCCGCCCTCCCCATACGCCCTCGCCACTTGTGTTTTAGTTGTATATTTAATTTCGTCTTCCGCGAAGCTCTGAAATTCAGACAGTGTTTTCCTAATGTCCCCTAGTATCCGAACATTCTGTGTGCTCTCATACTCCCGTTCTAGAAGTCTCAACTTGTCTTCCCTGGCTCGTATCTGCTGTTGAATGTCTTTTAGAATACCTGCGTTAGTGCTTATGCAGACTCCTCGTATGGTGGCCTTGCAAGCCTCCCACAGTACTCCCGAGTCGGTCGCAGAAGTCGCATTATTGTCAAAAAAGTCCCGTATCGCCTGCCCAATAGTATCAGCATATACGGGGTCCATCAGTGCTGTGGCATTAAATCTCCAACTGAATGGAGGTGGCGTGTAGTTCGGGAGCTCCAGGGAGAGGAGCACCGGGCTGTGATCTGAGAGTGTTCTGGGTAAGTGCCTAACCTCCCGTGTCCACAATGCTATATCCCCAGTCACTAGCCAGTAATCTATGCGGGACCAACTGCCGCGCGATGTAGCTACATGTGTGGCCTCCAACTCATCCGGGTGTCTACTTCTCCAGATGTCGGTAAGTGCCCTGTCAACCATTATATCTTGGAGGACACGTAGCGCGCGCCTGTGTGGTTCCGTCGTCGTTCCGGATCTATCGACATCCTCAGAAAGCGCAAGATTAAAATCTCCACCCCAAATTACGTGAGGGGCCTGCAATTCACGCAGTTTACCCCACAGTAAGTGGTAGAACTGCGGGTCGTCCACGTTAGGCCCATACACATTTACCACGGCTAGTCTCTGTCCCCACAGGAGACCAGTCAGTATTACAAATCTCCCCATTGCATCTGTCTCAACCTTATCTATCATATATTTCAGCCCCTTTCTGATCAGCACTATTACCCCCCGTGCATACGAGGAGTAGGATGAATGGTGTACCGATTCAGCCCATCTCCGTCCCACATTTATTCGGCGTGTCGGTGCACAGTGTGTCTCCTGTAGTAGTGCAATGTCTATGCGCTGCCTGTCTAGGTATGCCAGCGTTTGCCTAATTTTCTTGGGGTTGCCCAGCCCCCGCACATTCCACGTTAGCAGTCTAAGATACCCCGTCCCTATCCTGTTCTCAGCCATCGATGAGTATCGACATGTGTGCACCAGTCACCCCCACCTTTAGTGAGTGCGCCCCAGTATTTGTCGCAGCGGGCGAGGGCCCCATTAGTCCTCAGCAATGGTATTTGGAGTTCAGCGATGCATCTCATGCGCAGTGACCAACAGTTCAACATCCCAACCACAACCCATGTCCCCCCACCCACTTTAGCACCCCAACCATGCCAAAGACACACCCCACAGTTAACAACAAACATCAAATTAACTGAATACGGGGATCACCCTCTTCGGGGGACCGCCTAGAACACACCCCTCCATCCAACTCAATGGATGGGGACGGGATCATACTATGCTTCGGAGCTCAATAGCTCCCATATCAATGCAGGCATCTTAACAACCCTCCCCAGGGCCTAGCGCAGCAGCCATTATGATCCCTTCCATCCGAATCGCAACAGTGTTGTCTTGCTATTTGACGGGCAGCAAACAGTCCTTTGCTTATCATCCCTCCCATGTCTGACCCTCAGGCCCCTGTTCCAGCCCTGACTGTCAGGGACCATTTCTCCTGTTACCCAGCTATCTGGGCCCTTCCCAGGCCCGCGACTTACACGGTAACTCGTCACAGAGTGACTACGTCCATCATTAGGTGGGCTCTATCGTTTTATGGCATTGTCCCTCCAGAGTCCCATAGACAGAAGCCAGCGCTTCCCCCCGCAGAGCTGCAGTATTAGTAAAGTTACCAGTCACCAGTCTGGCACAGGCCTGAATATCCTTGTTCGCAGCGGTCGCACTCACCGTCCCTGACAGTCCGTATGCCTCATTTTCATCCGTGTCGGTCCCCCAGACCTCGACAGGGCCGCAGATGCACCACTTGGTGGGGAGTGTCTTCACCAGCCTTCCTGTATCTCACTTTGCAATACATCAGTCAGTTTCCGCACCTTGATCAACCCTCTGCTTCTCTTTGCGCTTGGTTCCGAGTTTTTTGATGAGTTCATGCGCCTCGCGAGGCGAATGACACAGCGTCGCGCGCCCTCCATGCGTTATGCGCAGCCGGGCGGGATAGAGCATGGCGTAATCCCCAGGTCGCGCAGTTTCTTTTTGACCGGATTGAATTCCTTCCTCGCCTGTTGGACTGCGAACGTGAAGTCTGGGTAGAATGCCAGTGTGTTTCCCTGGTGCGTGATCTGTTTTTTTTCCCGCACTATGCGGAGGATGGCATCGCGGTCCCTGTAGTTGAGGACCCTGCCGACTATAGGGCGCGGGGGTGCCCCAGGCTTCGGCCTCGGGGCCAGTGACCTGTGCGCGCGTTCAATCAGGAAACAGTGGAGACAGGTTCTCCGCGCCCACAACGTCCTTAACCAGCTCCTCAACATATGTTTCCATCCGGCCAGTGTTGGTGGACTCCGGGACCCCCGTAATTCTCACGTTATTGCGCCTCGACCGCGCTTCCAAATCCTCCGTCTTGCTTTTCAACGCCTCCAGCAGCCTTTCCGCCTCAGCACATTTTTGGGCCGTGTTTTGCGAGACGTCTTCCATCGCCCCAAGTCGGGTCTCCGCCTCCGTCAGTCGCTCACCGTGCCCCTCCAGTTTGGCCGCCATGTTGTCGACCCGCAACGTGATGGTATCCAGTTTACCATGGATGTCTTGCAGGCTTTGCTGGATGGCCCTCAGCGCCTCCGCCATGCCCGGAGGTGGCAGCTCTCCCACGTCCGTTACTTCGTCTGGCGGCGATGTAGCGCCTTTGGTCTGCCGCTTGGTTTCAAATGTCAGTTTGGTTTGCGACTTTTCTGGCTTCCCCATCGCATCCGAATCCCTCGCCGGCCACCAAAGGTCCCGCTCGTAGAGGTACTGGGCGGCACTGTCCACCCCGCAGTTGTGATGTGTGTCAGCTTAGCAGAACAGCGTGTGCGCAGCTCACCGTATCTCCCCTTGCTGGCACCTCGGCGTTTCGTCGTCTCACACCTCGCGTTTTTCGCCGTTGCCACCCAGCGCCAGCGGTTTCCGACTGATGCCCAGCATTTATCGTCTGATTAGCAAATTCATGTGGCCATCCGCGGTACGCCCGCAGTTGCAGCGTTTCATCGGTGTCACGGGGATCCGGCCTCCTGCATTTCACCGCGCTTCAACAATGGCGGCCATCATCACACTGCCATGGCATTGCTGGCATCCACGTGTAGTGGCAGTCGTTCGATCCAAAGATCCCGGGCTAGCGCCCCCCACGGTCCCGGCTTCTCATAAGTGCCTCATCCGCCACTGCTAGTTGCCCCCAGCCATGCAACCGTGCCGTAGCCAGATAGTCAGCACTCACCACTGCAGCAGGTAGTCAGATAGGCGGGCATCTCGCAACTCCCATATGTTACGATCTGGTTTCCCCGTGAGGCTCCAGCAGCAGTCCCAGCACGGGGCTCACGGTGCCAGTCGTGGCGGTTTTCGTGTCCCGCCGTATTCGTCCGACTCACCGGATCCTCCACGGCAGATCACCGCATGTAAGGGGTACGCAGCGCCGTAAACGTATTCTTGGCAGGCATCTGTTCAGTCAGTCACAGTGGCCGCCAGCAGCATCTCGGCTACGTATTCCCGGGCGTCGCCATCTTGGGAGCCGTTACTCGCGCTCACCGCCGAGTGGAAAAGTCTGAATTTCTGGGGCTAGCAGGTCACTCGGTCGGCTCTCGCACTCTCCATCTGTGGAGCCCACCTTCCGATCTGCTCCGTGGTATTTGCCGGCTGCAGCGCTCCGTCTATCATGCCTCTCGCGCCATTTATTTCTCCCGTCCGGCGGAGCTGTCTCAAGAGGCAGCCATTCCGCTGTGCGCCCTCTAGCGCCCCCCGAGCACTGATATACCTTAAAAGAAGGTATGCGCCCTCCTTGTTGACATCAGTTCACCTGAGCACACATCTCTATGTTTCAGTCTCTCCCTCCTACCCTCCCCTGAATCTTACAGTTCTGGAAATCCAGCTTTGGAATAATGTTCCTTTAATGTCCCTTCCAGAATTCTCTTGGTTTTGTTATTGCAATGATGTGAGCCCCTGGTGGTGAGGTCGCTTCCAGTTAGTTACGGACATCGTAGGCTGAGTCCATTGGGATTCTCTTGACGGAATCACGCTCCAGCTTTTCTCCAGACCTACGGTGTTGCCATGGTCACTCCCTCCTCGCCCACCAACCAGTTCTTTCCTGAAGCCTCTGAATCCTGAATGACTAACTCTGCTTAGAACTGGTCTGTGAATCCTTGCAAAGCTCTTACATAGTTTGGAATCTTTATTTGAATGCTGTTGTGAGTTCTTGAGGATTGAAGCAGTCTTGAGGTCTTCCTCAACTTTGGGCAAAGGGGTATGCGTCTGCTAGAACTCTTGCGAGGTAACCAACTCTAGCAAGGAGATCTTCGAGATCTTGTACAGGTCACGGTAAACATGTCACCACTCTTCTTGGCCTAGCCAACTCTTCCAAGGAGACGCATGAGACCTTTTTCAGGCCACCACAGTAGAACGCACAGCACACTTTTCATTTATCCACTTCTAGAAAGGAGTTTCCTCTGACATTCCATCGTCTTCAGTAAATCGTACAGAAGCTTTCTTGTTCCTCCTCTTGCAAGCAGATTGTCAAGACCTTACACAGGTCGCGGTAAACTCCACAGCGCTTACTTTCACATGTTCATATCTTACACAGAGATCACTGTGACCTTGTTCAGGTACCAGTAAATCCCTAAGCAGTCTTGGCCTACCTAACTCTTGCAAGGAGATTGTCAGGAGCTTGTAAAGGCCACAGAAAAGCCCTCAGCACCCTTCTTGGTCTGTCCACAGCCAGTAAGGAGACACCTGAGACCGTGCACGTGCCACAGTAAACGCCACAGCGTTTACTTGGCAGAATCATCTCTTCCAAAGACATCCCTGTGACCTTGCAAAGGTCACCATGAACCCTGGAGAGCTCTTGTAGGCCTATCCCTCTTGTCCAAGGTGATCCCTGTCGTATAGGCCACAGTAAGCCCTGCACCACTCTTGTTGGCCCACCCACCCTTTGCAACGAGTTCCCTCCCACCTTGCATGGGCTAGAGTAAGCCCCACAACACTATTCTGTGGGTTCCAGCGGAGCGGCTACTGATATGAAATCTCTTACGGATCCGTTGGCTGACAATGGGTAGAATTCTACTACTCTGTGGTTCTTTAGTACTCCAAAACATAGGGTGTCCATAGATTTGAATCCTCATGCAATGACACAGCGGTTCTGAAGGCATATGCCATAAAACATCTGCGGAGAAGTTGGTGTGTATCTTACGCACTGCATTGAGGCGTACCCAGGGAAATGCATTGCCTACAAGCACAATGCAAAGTTTTGTTCTTCGTGTCACTCTTGCGCTGAAAGTTTATTCTGGATGCTGTCTCACGGGCTGTGTGTGAGGTGAGTACTTGAGACGTGGGCTGAACACAGTGTATTCAACTCCTGCCTGTGTTTAGTTAGTGGCGCTGTGTTTACTTTCCACATTGTCTTCGCGGCTCGTTGGTTTCCTCAGTGTGACAACTTTATCTAAATAGTGCCTGTGATGAAGCCACGGCCTTCTTGAGGCTGTGTACACAACTCTCTTGTTTAGCTCTCCCTCTGGGCTATGAGTTTTCAAGTGCACTTCTTGTTCAAAAGAAGAAAAAGTGAAAAAAGGGTCTTACATGAGCGTCAGAATAGCTGCTAAGTTGCCCACTTGGAACTCCAGAATGGCCAAGTTCAATTCCTGACTTGATCACTTGATCCTAAGCAGATCCCTTTATCTCTCTGCCCCTCAGTTCCAGTAGAGAACACATAGAGTGTGTTACCTGCTTAATCAAAGTGTGCCCACCCACGCGGCACACCAGGTGCACAGGTCATTACCGATAGAAATTAGTGCGGTAATGACAAGTCTTTCTGTTCACCACACAATCCAAATGACATTCCGAGCACCTTAGATTTTACTACATCATTTATGAAATATTTCTATATTGCTTCTGTATTGAAAATATTCTGTTTGGAGGATATCAATACTATTTTATCTTTTGTACCTCTATTAAAAACATGGTTGGCCAACATTTAAAGTAATGTTTCTCTTGGTAACGGTAAATGTATCATTGGCTATGATTGGATACATACAGCTTTACTGTCACTTAAGTAATGAAAACACATAATTTCAGTTACTATTTTAGAACATGTTCACACCGTTGCCATGTTTTATGCAGTATTTTGCTTGGTATCGACAGTGCATCTCATTGGAGACCATGCAACTCCTATTGGTCATTGTGTTATGCTATGGTATGTTATGTTACATGGATTTGCGTAGTGTTTTGCTATTATTTGTATAATCAGGGGAAGCAAATTTGGCCAGATGGCCTTCCAACTTTTTAATCATCTTGAGGCCATCCATTTACTGGACTCAGTCAAGACAGGCTTCCATCTTGGATTGGGCACAGAGACTGCCCTGGTATCCATCTTAGACGATCTGAGAAGGAACACTCACTAGGCTCATTCTATTGGACCTCTCCACTGCCTTTGATACACTTGAAAATCCATCTTAATCAACCATTTGGAAGAAGCAGGAATCGGGGGCTTGGCCCAGGCCTGTTCCTCGTTGTTCCCCTTTGGTCGGGGCCCCCCCTGAGTCTTGTTTTCCATGAGATCAGCACCCACGTAGGCCGGGGGCAGAGACTTCAGACTCGACCGTCCCCTTGAGGAGATTCTACAGATTCCACATTCTTGCTTTCCGGCTATTCAGTCTCGGATGAGTAAGAATATGTTAAAGCTCAGAAATGACAAAGCAGAGGTGTCAATCTCTGGCTAGAATCACCTTGAAGTACCGGTGTTGGGCATAGCCAATTATTTTTTCTTTCAAGCCTGATGGGCCTAGTAACGTGGTAAGAGTCTTTTCAGTACAGGTGGGCTCCGTAGCAATTTGGGGTTCTTTTTTTTTTGAAATATTTTTATTAAATTTGCAAACACTAAAGAAAAAAGACCACTCATCGATCTTCAGGCATAGCAGGAGGTTACTACAAACGGCATTATACAGTGCAGTATTATTACAAGTGAGACATAAAGACATGGAATATGTAGCATATCGCCTTTCCCAGCCCTCACCCGTGCATACAACCATCACATTACTCTTGATCACTGAGTTCAGCCTCCGACACATCTGGTGGGGGCTCACAAATATTCCCTCTGTAGACATTCCACCCGCTCCACACCTGTGTCCATTTCCGGGGGCACCCCCTATGTACATATACCGATTTTTCAACCACCATAACTTGGTCCATGTCACGTATCCATTGCGCCAGGGTAGGCGCCTGCCCCGAACCCCATCGTTGGGCTATATTGCGTTTTGCCAGCATAATCCCTAACGTAACCCATAGCTGCATCATTTTCTTATGATCAGTTTGTTCCCATATGTTAAGGAGACATCGCCGAGGCTCAGGGGGTGTCACGATTCTAGTCACCTGGGAGAGCGTATGCATCACCGCCCTCCAGTAGACCTTGATGGCAGGGCATTCCCATATGGTGTGGAAGAAAGATCCCTCGTGACCACAGTCTCTGAGACATTGCGGGGACTCCGCACGCTGTAGTTTAAATAGGAGTGTGCGGGTGTAGTAGGTGCGGTGCAAAATTTTGAGTTGGACTAGTCTGAGCTTGGACGATATGCCCACCTCCCTGGGGGACGACAGCGCGGACTGCCACTCCGTCTCATCGAAGTCCCCAAGTTCTGCCTCCCATTTACTCTTAAGGGTCAGGAAAGGATCAGGGCGATTATTTATTATTTTCCTATATGTGAGGGACGTCGCTCGTTGAATAAGATGTTCTGTCAGGAGCCGGTCCTCTAGGGGCGATGACTCCGGGAGCCGTGTCCCTGGTGGAATCGCCGCCCGGAGAGCGTGGCGTATTTGTAGGTAGCGGAATGATTCAGATTCAGCCAAGTCATACTCCGTCTGCAGTTGGGGAAAAGCAACCACCTTTCCCCGTTTCCAGAGGTCCCCGACTCTGGAGATACCGATGAGGTCCCATTGATGGAATCCCTTGGTGGTGCGGAGCACCCCGAGCCGTTTCGTGTCCCAGAGGGGCGTAGCCTGGGTAATCCTTCCGGCCCAGCCCATTGCGCGCTGTGCCGTGAACCATATCCGGAGAGTGTGGGACGCGGGCCCCTCCGGAGGGTGACCTTTTTTAGGGTTGTATAGGGCTCCCAGCACCCCCTCCCCCCCCAGCAGCTGCCTATCCATGCGGTAAGCAGGGTCATCTTGCGGCGCATGGAGCCATTGGTTTACGATCATAAGTTGCGACGCCCAATAGTAGGTCTTGATGTCGGGGAGGGCGATACCGCCATCGTACCAGCCGCTGGTGAGCTTGTGTAGAGCTATTCGTGGTGCCTTGTCCTCCCATAGGAGACTGGTAACCTCTGCATTGATAGCCGTGAAATAGGAGGCTGCCACCGGGAAAGGGGTATTTTGTAGCATATATAGGAATCTAGGGAGGGCAAGCATTTTGAAGAGCGAAGCCCTTCCCAGCAACGTCAGGGGCAATGAACGCCAGTGTTTGACGTCGGCACGTAGCCTTTGCAGGGGCTTCATGAGATTTTCAGCCATAAATTTGTCGCGGTCCGCCGTCACATAAATGCCAAGATATTTGAAGCCCTCAGGGGCCACTCGGATATTACAACCCCTCGGGAGGCGAGGCGGGGAGCCCTGGAGCATGTATAGGATGGATTTCTCCCAGTTGATCTCATATCCTGACCTCCTCCCGTATGATGCACATATGTCAAGGAGACAGGTAATGGAGCGTGCCGGCGAGGCTAGGTACAGGAGGACATCATCGGCGTACAGGGAGATACGGTCCTCCCATCCCATCGTCCATTTGAGCCCCCGTATCACAGGGTCCTGCCGTACCCATGCAGCTAAAGGTTCTAGTGCCAGCGCAAAAAGGAGCGGGGAAAGGGGGCACCCCTGTCTCGTCCCCCGACCCAATGGGAAGGCGTCCGAGACGTGGCCGTTAACTACTACCTGCGCGAGGGGCTGGGTGTAGAGAAGCTGGATCCACGCGCAAATCTTGGGGCCCAGTCCCATGTGACGAAGAGCAGCAAACAGGAAAGGCCATTCTACCCTATCGAATGCCATCCGCGCATCTAGCGACAGGATGGCCGCGTCCTCCTCTATCGAGGAGCGGCACGCAACGATGCCGTGCAGACGTCGTATGTTCAGAGCAGTGTTACGGTGGGGCATGAATCCCGACTGGTCCGGGTGTATTAGGGTATGGAGGTAGGGCTGTAGTCGCGTCGCCAGCACCTTAGCTAGTATCTTCGCCTCCGCATTCAGTAATGAGATCGGGCGGTAAGAGGAGCAATAGTGCGTCGGTTTGTCAGGTTTCGGGATCGCCACTATCGTGGCCATCCTCTGATCGCGGGGGAGGATCCCGGTCGATAGCCCGTCCCTATACATAGCTAGCAGGCGCGGGACCAGTAGGGAGGAGTTTTGTTTATAGTATTCAATCGGGATTCCATTAGGCCCCAGCGCCTTCCCAGTGCGAAGGGCAAGAATAGCAAGTGTGAGCTCCTCAGCCGTCAGGTCCGCGTCCAGGGCCGCTACTCCGGAAGGGGGCAGCCGAGGCATTGCGATGTCCCGAAGGAAGAGCTCATTGTCTGCGACGGTAAAGGAGGCCTCCGGGGTGTATATCTTTTTGTAGTGGGCCGCGAAAGCCCCAGCTATTTGCCTGGGCTCCGATGTAAAGTCCCCGGGTCCAAGCTGAATCCGGGCCACCCACCGCGCCGCACGTTCCCCTCTCTCCAGCCATGCCAGGAGTTTGCCGGCTTTGTCGCCCAGTTCGTAGATAGTATGGTGTGTTGCCACCTGTTTAGCTCGTGCCGCCTCCCAGAGATGGGATCTGTATTCCTGTTGCGCCATGCGAACTTTATGCGCAGAGTCCTCATCAGCCTGCGTGGCATGAAGCGCTTCTGCCTCACTCACCCCCTGCTCAAGCTCCAGCACAGCGAGTCGCTGGGTTTTCTTATGTGCCGTAATGACAGAGATGGCCTGTCCTTGTAGGACTGTTTTAAAGGCCTCCCAGAGGGTTGCTGGGCTCCTGACAGAGTCAGTGTTCTCAGTGAAATAGTGTTTGGTCGCCGTTTTAAGGGCCTTACTGATTTTAGGGATTTTTAGAAATCCGGGGTGAATCGGGAATACGGCGCGGTTACAGAGGTCGACGGCCGCTAACGAGATGACCACCGGTGAGTGATCCGAAATGCCCCTCGGGAGGTGTGAAACTTCAGTCATCCCTTTGAACCCAGAGGGTGATGTGAAGATATAATCTATGCGGGAAAGAGTGTTGTGTGCTCCTGACAGGAAGGTGTACTGCCTCTCCTCTTGCCTATACGCCCTCCATGTGTCTATGAGGCCCAACGCCCCAGTAAATTCTCGGAGAATGGGGGTGTCACCGCCGTGTGCCCTGCATGACGACCTATCAAGCGAAGGGTCCATAGTCGCGTTAAAGTCTCCGCCCATGACAAGCTCGCCCTGCGGCAGCGCCAACAGGAATTCACCCAATGCCCTGAAGGAGGTCTGGTGCAGTGTCGGGGGGATGTATACGGTCACCAAGTTGTACACTTTCCCCTCCCATTGGCAGGTCAGTGCAGCAAAGCGACCATGCTCCTCTCGACGAGAGTCAAGAAGAATCAGGGGGGAGCGCTTGTTGATCAGTATACCCACCCCTCTGGATCCGGTTGTAAACTCAGAGTGTATCGCCATCTTAAACCCCCATCTGTCCAGAGCCTTGGTGGTAGTGCCCACTAAATGTGTTTCCTGCAAAAGCGCCACCGCGGGCCCTCTGCGCTTAAGGTATTGCAGCACTAGTCCCCGCTTAATCTTGTCCCCCAACCCGTTAACGTTCCAGGACAGAAAAGTGAAAGAAAGACCGCGCTGTTGTGTATGGACGTCTAGTAATCTAGCATTAGTCTCTGATGCCATAGTGGGTGACGCCATAGTATTGTATGGGTGCGGGAGAGGCGAACGGTCTCATGTCGCCCCTGTGTGCCTGCACATGTCTATCAAGCCTAGCGGACCAATGAGTAGTTAACAAACCTGAAAGAAAACATAAACAAACAATCCAAGAAAACCCCGTACCCCCCACCCCCCTCCCTGCCTCCCTGCCCAGCGGATTTAGAACTACCCGCCACCCCAACTTAGCAGAGTGCTTAATTCCCATTAACTTGATACTTGCGTGTGGGGGGAAGCCGCTCACAGTCCCGACGCCGCTCCCCACACCATATGTTCATCCCTTCATATGTCCAAATGTACGATGAGGCGACAAGGTCAAGAGTCTGAGGCCCCTGTTCGCCTCCAGGCCTCCACGTACTCCATGCGCCCCAGGCCAGGCCCAACCACCATCTCCAATGAAGGCTGTTTGTGGATAAGCTCGACCTCAGGGCACGCCATCCTCTGCCCCGGACCCCCCGACATCCAAGTCCCCAGGGGAGGCGGAGAGGCCGCCATGGGCACGCTCCGTGCGACTCTTCGCTCTCGCCGGACGCCATCCCTCAAGCCACTCCGACACCTCTGCAGGCGATGCAAAGAACCATGTACGACCCTCAGCCTCCACCCGAAGCTTCGCCGGGAAGAGCATGGAATATTTAAGTTCTCGGGTCCGGAGTTGAGCCTTGACCGCTGTGAAGTCTCGTCGCTGCCGCATCACCGTCGCCGTGTAATCCGGGTAGAGGGTGACTGTGCTGTTGTCCACCCGGAGTGGGGGCACCCCGCGGGCCGCCTGGAGGATCGCATCGCGGTCGCGAAAGTTGAAAATGCGTGCCAGGATCGGGCGCGGGGGGGGCCCCCGGTCGAGGCCTCCCCCCCGGCACCCGGTGCGCCCGTTCCACCGAGAAGAATTTTGAAAGCCCACGAGGCTGCAGCTGTTCGGTGATTAATTTTTCCACGAAGAGGTCCAGAGCCGGGCCACGCTCACTCTCCGGTACGCCCACGACCCGGACGTTGTTCCTTCTGGACCTGCCTTCCTGATCATCCAGCTTGGCCAGCAGCTGTTTCTGCACCTGTTCGAGAGTTTGTATACGTTTCTGATGGTCGGCCGTGTCGTGGGTGAGGGTGGCCGCGGTCGCCTCCACCTCGGAAAGCCTGGAGTTGATTTTGGCGACATCGGCCCTGAGGAGTGTAACCTCTGTGGAGACAGTGCCAATCGAGGCCTGCATCTGAGTCAGCGTGGCCATGACATCCGCAAGCGTAAACTCCGCTTTCTTATCCGGGGGGGTCGCACCCTGGTCCTTAAGGAAGGCATACTTCTCGAGCTTCGCTTGTGCCCCTCCGCGGTGGCCCCTCCCCCCCATGTTGTCCGGCGCTCGCCGCGTCCGCTCCAGGCCCGGCCAGGCCCCGGGAGGTCCGGGGTGTGTGAGGCACGCATGCGGGGTGCGCCCGGAGAGGGCTCCGTCTGCGTCCGGGGATGTGAGGCGTCGCAGACAGGAGTTATGGCAGCACTACAACCCATCCACTGCTTCCCCAATGTCTCCAGCACACTAGCAGTAGAAGACCATGTGTCTCTGACCAGGCGCAGCTGTGTTGGTCGAAACTGAGGCGGTCCGAGCCCGGACGCAGCAAAGGCCCCCCCCAAGAGGGCGACGTCCTTCTCTAGTGACGTTCCCGGGGGAGGCACCACCCCAGCCGGGGCTCAGGAGAGGTCCGATGCTGTAAGCAGGCGTCTGGCAGGTCTTGACACTATTCCCCCAGGGCCTCAGTTGTGGCTTAGCGCCCAGCCCACTCTCAGTCCGCGGGCATCAACCAGGGCGCACCGGGCACCAGGCGCGCACTGTCTCTAGGGCGGGCGCAAAAATGGCTGTACCGCTCACCCTCTAGGTTCCAGGGTAGTCCGGGTGGGACCGCTCACTCAGCAGTCCCTTCCACGATGTCTCCACCCCGGCGCAGGCCACCTCGAGGCTCAGGTCCCGGTCAGGTCGCCGCGTCCAGGCCAGGAGGGGGGACGGGAGGACACCGAGACTCCAGGCTCCCGGCACGCCGATCAGGCTCCCTCGCTCGCGCAGCGGGGACGGGCGAAGGCCAGAGCGCACAACACCCCCGTCCCTCCCCCCGCAGGGAGCAAGAAGGAGCCACGAGAGTCGGCTCCCCGCAACGCCGGGGACCGGCGCGCTCCAAAGTTCCGTCCCGCACGCAGGGCGACGCAGCTCCGCCCCGAGGTCACTCCAGCTCGGGGAGCCGAGGCCCAGCGCTCCGCCCGCAGGCAAGCCCCGTAACTCCGGATTAGGGCGGCCAATGGGGCCCGGAGTCTCAGCGACGGGATGCGGAGGCACTCAGGCACAAGGATCCAGCTCCCATATGTCGTTTAGTGGTGAAGGGTAGTCGGATATTTTCAGGATAGACTGGCGGCGTGGAGGAGCTCGAGGCTCAGGCGGCCATCTTCATCGCGAGCCAAGCTCCGCCCCGCAATTTGGGGTTCTTAATGTTGGAGCTTTGCTATGTTATATAGTTATTGTTGAAGTATGAAAACAGGAATTGAGTCTTTATCTCATAGTTCCAAGCAATAAATTGAAATGGAGGAACCAATTTATAAATAACATGTCCTCATGGTAGGCCAAATTTATTTTGTTCTTGTCTCCTGAAAGTAAAGTTTAAAACAACAGGGAGAATTGGTGCGACCCTTACTTCATTTGGATCAACATGTTTCGGCCTAAACTTTGAGTCTATTGAAAGTCTTTGGCCTTCTTTAGGTCTTGGTCCCTGCTCTATAATATCTGAATGATTACCTATCAGTGTTTGTTGTCCAGGCTTAGTGTAGTGAAAACATGAGAGATATGTGGAAGACAACTGAGCGGAGTAATTCTGGTACTAGAACAGATCATTTTCTCAAATAGGCTCAGATGATAGATATGAGCCAGACAAAGGAACGTAACACACAGTCATTACTGAATCCCTCACTAAATTTTCTGAAAAATATGTTTGTGTATTGACTGATGCTTCATAGAAATTGTAATTCGAATGATTTTAATAGTTGAATTGGTTTCCCTCAAATTGCAGCACAATAAAATATCATCAAAGTTATTTGTACCCATGGTGCCCATCTCTCCACGTGAGACTTATGGCCATTGTCTATCGTCGGTGTCTGCTTGGGGAATTTTTGGCTTTCATAGAACTATGTCCCTAATCTAGGCAGGCAGAAGAAACGCAAGAGCAAATCCACCAAAAAGTATTCCAATGAAGTTAGGGCGGGCGGGAGGGCAGGCGGAGCTGGCGTACAGCTTCTACGCGGAGTTCCACGGAGTTTGAAAAAAACTCTGTGGAACCCCGCTCCGCTCCCTCCCCCCTCCCAAATTAATTAAAAATTTAAAAAGAAGGCACTTACCTCCGTGGCTGCCTTCTCCTCTGTCGGCCGCCCTCCTCCGTGCTCCACGCTGTCCTTCTTCTATGAAAAAACTCCTATGTTCTACGTCTTGCGTGTGAAGATACGTTGTACGTCTTGCGCGTGAAGAGGGACGGCGAGGAGCAGGAAGGAGAGCGGCCGGCAGAGGAGGAAGCAAACACGCAGGCAAGTGCCTTCTTTTTTAATTTTTAATTAATTTGGGAGGGTGAAGGGGCTGGCTAACTCCGCTCCGCCACGGAGGGGAGTTTTGCCTATACTCCGCATTCGCAATGGAGTGCAGAGTAGGCAAAAATCCGCAAACTCCCCTGGCGGAGCGGAGTTACCCGCCCGGGGTTACAATGCAGCCAAAGGTGTTCCAATTGAGGCAAAGGAAATCTAATTGCGACAAAGGTATTCCGCTTACGACAAAGGTATATTAATTGCGACAAAGGCATTCCAATGGAGGAAAAGGCATTCCAATTGAAATGCGTTTAGATATAAGAGAATTTGCCTGTCGGTGTTTACTTAATACCTTAAGGGTGTTGCACTAGTTTTGTGTGTTAAACACAGACCTTTCTTGTGAGTAGGTGGTCTGGAGTTAGATGGGTGTGAGCTTCTTTGCAGTTACATCGTTTAATAAGATGACACTTGAATATGTTTGTATTTGTGAACCTTTTCAAGGCCTTGTAAGTCTTGTCGCTTATTAACAAAATGAACTTCCTGCAACAGATAGATCATAAACAATAAGTCGAACTTGTAAATCAGTTCATTCCCATGTCTACATGTACTGTAAACAAATATGTGCCGGGACCCTGGTCAGGAGGCCACTGAAGTTTGCATCACACACTGCCACATGCACAACTACAGTAGTTATACAACTACAAACCATCAGACTGAAGTGTGACATTTCAGATTGTGAGAGGCCGCGAAAGCTTTAGGAATGGCTTGGGTGGCAGGTGCTTATTGTTTTTAATGTACATTGCATTAACAAACAACCGATTTTCTGCACACCTTTAAATACCACAAACAGCACCACCATGTGGCAGCTGACATAAGTGCAGGTATGGGCAATTAAGTGCGGGTGCCGGCAATTAAGTGCCGGTGCTGAGCACTGGAAACCACCGGCTCAATTTAAGCACTGGTACTGGGGTAATATTGTGCTCTCATAGTTGCATTTACTAAGGTGCAGTAATATGCCTTAATCAAGTAATATTGTGCGTCATTGTTACTTTTAGTGATGTGTCATAATAATCCATAATCGAGAAATACTGTGCCGCATTGTGACTTTTCCTAACGTGTAATAATCAGTGGCAGCGGGTATGGTTCGTGAGTGGGGGGCGGGCGCAAGGGGTTGTTGTGTGGGGAGGTCGTGGGGGGACGTATCACGGGGGGGGGGGGGTCACGCAGGGGAATAAATAAAAACAAAAAACTTACCTTGAGGCTGGGTCCCTCGTCTCTTCTCCTGCCTCCGACTCCAGGAACAGGAAGCAAGCATCCAGGCTCCCTCCCCTAAGCCAATCATAACGCTGCAATGCAGTGTTGTTATTGGTCTAAGCGCAGTGACATGGCACTCAGCCAGGGGCTGGAGGGGTGGGTATATTCTTCATGCAGCCTGCAAGGAGAACGGGGAAAATGAGCATGACTGGCTTGGGCGGCCCGGGGATGCCGACCAAACAGTCATTGAACGGGTAGACCACTCCTCCCCTGCTCCGAGAGCAGGGCAGCACCGCCCACCAGCCCGCCCCCCAAGCAGCAGGACACAAGAAGCAAAAAAAGTTTAATTACTAATAGTTATTATCAGTTTTTGTTTCCACTTGGCACTGATTTAAAGTAGTGGGGCAACACTCCTCCGCCATAGCGGAGGTGCCGCCACAGATAATAATAAACCATAATGAATTAATATTGTACCTCATAGTTATATACTAGCATGTAATAATAAGTGATAATCGACTAATATCGTGCTCTCACAGTTACTTTTACTATTGTTTAATAATAAGCCATAATCCAGTAATATTGTGCCTTGTAGTTAGTTTTACTAACGTGTAATACAAGCCATAATCGAGTAATACTGTGCCTCGTAGTGACTTTTTCTAACGTGTAATAATGGGAGTTTCAACAATAGGTGAATAAACATGTCTGCAGGTCGGTAGACATCTGGGTGCAGATTCACCTTGTTTTTTGAGTACAGGGCCACATTTTCTAAATCTCAGCACCGCGGGTTCTACAGGCAGTTGTGCATCTTTCTCCGAGGTTCCACCTCGGACTCTTCCGTTTCCCAGGAGCCCCCGCGCTTCTCTCGCTGCAGGCAGGTTTTCTGGCATCCGTGCTCTCTTCCAGCCGATTTCAATCTCATTTTTATGGGTAAAATTGGGCGGGTTCGGCCTCGATGGAACCCACATCCGCCTGGTGCAGGATAATGCTTGGATTGTTTTCTGCTTTCTTTCCTGTTGGCCTTTCCTTTATTTCTCGTTCCGTATACGTGTTGGGAAAGTGACAAGGATTAAAGTAACAAAGAAGGGGGAATTACTTACAGGTAAACATCTCTTGTGGGAAGAGCAAAAGAAACAAAGATCTGAAGCAAAATAGGTGTGTGTAAACTGCTCATTGGATTAATATGGCGGCTGATGAATAGTTTGTCCAGGTGACAACGTATTTGCTGCGGTGTACTCTTACAGTACAGTTGGCTTGTATCTGAATTCCAGGAATAAGCCACGAGTAAGCAGATTTTACTGCAGACTTACTCCTGGATTCCAGGAGTAAGTCAGGCATACCTTTGACTTACTCCTGGAATTCGAGTAAAAGCCAGGATTTGAGCAGGAGTAAATCGCAGGTGCTGAGAGGAAACTCTTGGTAAATGAGGCCCATTATGTATGTGACATGCATGTGGCAGATATGAGCTCCCACCCCATACCTGCCTCGGCCTTTAGTGCTCGAAAGGCCCGGAGAAGGAGTATTTGTGCGGACTAGGCGCACACATTATAGCACTCGGATCCTTATTACGAGCCAGAGTTTGCAGTTTAAATACTCATAAGGTCCCAAAAGCGAGACCTATTGGCTATGCAAAGCGGCCGTGCGGCCGCTAAAGTGAAAGTGATTGCGATCACGATCACACATCAAAGCAGCCGTGGGGCCGCAAAAGTGAAAGTAATCACGGTAAAGCGCGGTGTGCGCGCCCGCGCACATGCTCTGTAGCTCTAGGCTGGCCTGGTAGCACTTTTTGGAGCCCTCTCAATAATTCTCGCCAGACCAGCGCATGCGCTGGGTCAGGCGAGACCTAAAAAAAAGCAGGGGTGCAAAACAGTAGCAGGATGTGTAAATGACAGAAACACAGCTGCACTTGTGCATAAGTCTGCCTGCACCCCTGCACAGAGAACCCCTAATTCTCTGGGACGCTTACACCACAGCGCTCAGTGTCACTTTAGTCCCATCAGGCCACTGTATTCCTCTTGCGGATTCAATGTCGTGCCCTTCCCATCCACATAAAGGCATTTAGTGGGCATGTGAGTGTTCTATCACAATATCGAGATTTAGATATTGGCACACTCAAATGCCGACTCCACAATATTGGTCGCAATATATGGTCAAGGTAAGCAGATATGCAGTTGGGTAGCTCTATACATCATCATATATACTGGTGTGAAGTTGGGAATAGTAAATCTATTCATCCCGACCTATACAGACTTGGAGTTAGGAGTAGTAGATCTATACGTCTCTACTTATACGGACGGGAAGTTAAGAATAGTACATCTAAACGTCTCCTCATCAACAGATATTACATTAGGATAAGTGAATCTATACCTCTCTACATATACAGATGTGGATATAGGCATAGTAAATCAATATGTCCCCACTTATACAGACTTGGAGTTGGAAATTGTCTGACTCTGGACAACGCTGATAGCCTTCTTCGGCTTGGCTGTATGCGCCGTAGTTTCAGGGAGGTGGGTCGGCGAGTTCTTTCAAGAACCAGCTCGAATGCCACGCACAGCTAAAACCCTGATTAACTCGGTTTATTATGAACAGCGTGTGTGTAAACCTTCTCAGTCCACCTCCTTGGTAAATCTCAAAGTTGGGGCTTGTAATCGGGAGATTACATTTTATCTCTCTTTTACTGAAAATGTCCTATATAGATTTTACGTGACTTGGACCAGAGTGAGCACGGTACACTTTTTGGTGGTATTTCCAGTTCAAGGTGGATGGTGTGACAACCTCCCCTCATGCCCGTGTGACGGCACCTCTAGACAAGGCACTATGCACTTTCTTCTTTACTGTGCACTTTATAAATCTCAGGGAACAAAGCTCTTTTTTTTTTTTTTTGTGTCCTCATCTCACCTATAAACTGTTTGCAGGGCATAACTGGTCGATTTAATGATGGGGCGCCCTCCGACCACCTGCACTTGTTTAGGTTATCCAACCAATCCCCTTATATCGTCCGGGATTTAGGTGTTAATCATAGGACCATGGTTTTTATCGACCCTTAACATCGGCAACAGGGGATCAGCAGAGTCTCAATTCCTGACCCATACGTATAAAGGGTGCCCACAATGTAGGGGGGCCAGAGCTGGTGCTCAAAGATTCTAATCGGGCCATAGCAAGTGCGGATTTTAACCAGTCCTCGATTTTCGGAGGGAGGGGGTCCTTCCATCTTAGACAGATCTCCCTTCGGGCCAACAAAATCAGACATAGTAACAGCCCTCTATCGGATTGAGCCATACTGGCAGTGGACACCTGATCATTAGCAAAGAAAATCAGAGAGCCGTTCAACAAAATGTCAGTTCCAAAGGACATACCTAGATATCTGCACACCCCTTCCCAGTATGATCCTAATTTGGGACAATCAAAAAAGATATGTATGTCATTGGCTTTAGGGAGCAAGCACCTGGGACACCTTGGTTCAGGGTTGGGGGCGAATTTCGAGATCTTCTCCGGAGTATAGTAGATTCGGTTGGTGACAAAAAAATGATTTTTCTTCAGACTAGCTGATTTGGTGTATTTATAAAGCAGGGTCACGGAGGGTTCCAAGAGGTTCCCGATATCGGCTTCAAATGGAGAATTGTTCCAAGCTGACACCTGTTGGGGGATACCGACATCATCCGCGTTGATCAGTAGCCTATACCATATGGAGATCTCCTTTTTCCGATGCTGAATGTTTTTTAATGCAGCTTCAACCTCTCCATTCCCCCTTAAATTCTCCTTTTCTGTTTCAAACCAGGATTTTAGTTGGATAAACTTAAATCTTGAAAACCCCAAACCAATTCTTGCTTTCAATACCTCCCAAGGATGAATGCCATTTTCATCCCCCAACTCAGACCAGATCTCAACCCCAGCTCTTTTAATTGGAAGGGCCAAACTATCCTGGAGGCAAGGGGGGGTCCCCGGGGAGTCCCAAATCGGTGCCTGATCGGAGTAGTAGCCTATCCCACATCTAGAGCGAATGAAATACCAGACCTCCAAAGCATTTTTGATCACCTTCAGCCTTACTCGTTTAAAAAATGTTGGTGAACCAAACTTGTAGAGAAACCCAACTCTATTTCCACAGCATTCTGAGTTAACCAACTCTCCCAACAGCCTTCCCCAAGAACATGCAGTCGGTTCTACTAGGAGCATCCTAATGGCCTTAAACTGAAAGGCGACCAGATAGCACTGTATATCTGGGAGAGCCAATCCCCCTTTGGCTAGGCGACGTCTTCGTTTTTTCCAGGAGAGCCTAACCCCTTTCTCACCCCAGATAAAGCTCCCGATTTTACTTTGCGCCTTCGAGATAAAGTGTTTAGGAAAACCTAGAGGTATTGCATTAAACAGGTAGGTTAATTTCGGGAGGATTGTCATTTTGACTAGATTCACCTTCCCAAAGATGGTCAAAGGGAGGTTCCTCCACCTTGCAAATAACTGATCAATTTCCCTTATTGTTTTTTCTATATTGATAGATGGGATTTTTTCAAGATCTTTTACGATGACAATACCAAGATATTTAAATTTTTTGATGGAGGCCCCACTCCACTGATCTATGTTCCAGCACATTACCTCCGTCTTTGCGGAGTTAGCTAAATATCCGGAGATTGCCCCAAACTCTTCCAGTAGAGCCCCAACCTTTGGCAGTAATATCTCGGGGTTATCTGTGTAGATAATTATATCGTCCGCATATAATGCGATTTTAGAACGATATTGCTGAGTCTTGAACGGGGTTATAGTCTCATCTAATCTTATAGACTGAGCGAGAGGTTCAATGTAAAGATCGAACAATAAAGGGGAGATAGGACAGCCCTGCCTAGTCCCTCTTTGAATGTTAAAACTAGGGGTAAGTTCGCCGTTGATGAGAATTCTAGCTGAGGCATCTTGGTAAGGAACAAAGTTCTTAGTGTCTGTATTGCGTACTCGCTTTACTAATTCATATCATGAAGGTTTTAGATTTTTTATTAATCTTCAAACTCCTGAAGTCTGTTCTGCTGTTATAAGTTTTATTAGAGAAGCATTTTAGATTAGGAAGTGGTATGGGTAAGTACTTTTTTTTTTTTTTTGTGTATGTTCGGGTCAGGGTTTTACTGATTTTATGATGAAGTCTGTTATTGTTTTAACTGATTAATTGGATGTATTATGCAGATGAATTTAATAGGTTTTTATTTTTTTATGGCTGTGTAATATGAATTAAGATTATTGAATCTGAGTTGGGAATAGTGAATCTATATGTTCCTACATATACAGACTTGGAGTTAGGAATAGTAAATCCATATGTCCCTATGTATACAGTTGTGTAGTTAAGAATAGTACATCTATACATCCCCACATCTACAGACTTGGAGTTAGGAATAGTAGATCTATATGTCCCTACATGTAATGTTATGCAGTTAAGAACAGTAAATCTATATTTTCCCACACATACCGTTTTGGACTTAAGAATAGTTAGTCTGTACAGCCCCACATATAGAAACTTGGAGTTTGGAATATTAAATCTACATGTTCCCTCATATATGGTCTTGGAGTTAAGAATAGTAAATCTAGATGTGCTCACATATACATATGTGGAGTTAAGAATAGCAAATCTATACTTCAAAACTACTAGAATCTTGGAATTTGGAATATTAAATCTATATCTCCCCACATATACATACTTGGAGTTAGGAATAGTAAATCTATATGTCCCTACATGTACAGCTATGCAGTTAAGAATAGTAAATCTATATTTCTCCACATATACAGTTTTGGAGTTAAAAATAGCAAATCTATACTTCCCCACACATAGAAACTTGGAATTTGGAATATTAAATCTATATTTTCCCACATATACAGACTTGGAGCTAGGAATAGTAAATCTATATGTCCATACATGTATAGTTATGCAGTTAAGAATAGTAAATCTATATTTCCCCACATATACAGTTTTGGAGTTAAAAATAGCAAATCTATACTTCCCCACACATAGAAACTTGGAATTTGGAATATTAAATCTATATTTTCCCACATATACAGACTTGGAGCTAGGAATAGTAAATCTATATGTCCATACATGTATAGTTATGCAGTTAAGAATAGTAAATCTATATTTCCCCACATATACAGTTTTGGAGTTAAAAATAGCAAATCTATACTTCCCCACACATAGAAACTTGGAATTTGGAATATTAAATCTATATTTTCCCACATATACAGACTTGGAGCTAGGAATAGTAAATCTATATGTCCATACATGTATAGTTATGCAGTTAAGAATAGTAAATCTATATTTCCCCACATATACAGTTCTAGGGTTAAGAAAGTAAGCCTGTTTATCCCCACATATAGAAACTTGGAGTTTGGAATATTAAATCTACACGTTTCCTCATATACAGACTTGGAGTTAAAAATAGTAAATCTAGATGGGTCCACATATACATATGTGGAGTTAAGAATAGTAAATCTATACATCCCCACGTATATAAACTGGGAGTTTGGAATATTTAATCTATATGTCCCCGCATATACAGACTTGCAGTTAGTAATAGTAAATCTGTAAGTCCCTACATATCCATTCCTTGATGCTCTGTTGGTAGTTGATACCCATGAGTTGATATGCGTGTACATAGATATTCCTGATTGATCCTGATATTGTGACATATAAACCTAGGATGCCCCTTTCCTGGGTCATGGAGCACATACATGTTGGGTTTCTCCACATTGTTAGGGGGATCTGCTGTGTGATTGCTTTAGAAGATTGTCCCGTCCCACAGTTATGCTCAGTTCCGTCGTGTTTGTCATCTCGTTTTGGCATGTTCCCTTCGAAAGTTTCTTCCAGCATATCTATTGGTTCCCATCTCCAAAAAAATGTACGGTCTGCAGAACATGACTGCGCAGTTTCCACATCAGAATGTATTTTCCAGACCTGGGAGCTAAATTTAACAGCAAATCATCCCATCTAGCAAACATCCTGACAGGCTGAACAACGCCAAGTAGAGGTTCGTCAAACATGGTGTACCGGCTCCGGGGAGAAAACGCCATAATCCGGGAATACTTCCATGAGCGATGCTTCTCCTCAACCAAGGAGCAGGCTGCTCGCTTCACGGGTCAGCCTGCGGATATCTGGCCAACAAGTCAAGAGTTTGCAACCCACAGTCTATAATTAGCACATATTGTGTGTCTCGCATGCCTTCAACGACGAGCGAGGGAGTGCAGGTACCTATAGGGGGTCTTTAGCAAAATCACTTCTTCCCAGACTCAGAAATTAGATATTCATTCGAAAAGTAAGGAATGGGCTCACAAGAGAGTCGTTCAAGCCTTCTCTTAATAGTCTTTACAAAGAATTCACTCTTTTTCTCATCAGACATTTTCAGTGGGGTTTTATGTCCCTGAGATAATGTTAAAAGGTGGAAAAGTAGTGTTATCTACTTTGACCGACATGTTGAACCACTCAATACATTCCAGGACAGTCACACCAGCATGGAAACATGCCACTGTCAAACCTTTGCTGAAAAAATGCTCCGCTGGCCCCCTACAGTGTGAAAATTACAGACCTATTTTTCTCCTTGTAGGGCCTAGTAAAGTTGTGGAGAAGTTTGTAAACAAGAATCTCTCTTCGTATCTTGAGACAAATTGCATTTTACTTCCTTCCCAAACCTGCTTTAGACCAGGAAGTAGCACAGAAACGGCTCTGCTTGCAGCCATGGAGGAACCACAAGCTATCCTGGTTGAAGGCAGCTCAGTGGTTTAAATTCTATTAGACCTGAGCGCAGCCTCTGATACCGTCTCACATCCCGTCTAGGTTCAAAGACTGGGAGAAGCAGGCCTCATGGGACAGAGCTAAAATGGCTCGCCTCTTTCTTTGAAAATAGAACTTTTCAAGTGCATGATTGTGAAGACGTGGTTTCTCAATTGTATCTTACACAGATGACACACAGAGTATCATCTCCCTTTCCACCACACAGAAAATACATCCAACTAACTCAGCAACTGCTTAAAGCTTGTAGTAGACTGGATGTCTGCAAGCAGTTTGAAGTTAGATGAAGAAAAGACGGAAGTCCTAGTGGTAGGAAACAATCCGGCTTGGTGGGTGGAGTTGAATTGGCCAGATTTTCTCAGCACTCAGCCCAACCCTAAATCTGAGGTCTGAGCTTGGGCTTTCAGATCGACAGCAAACTCCCTACGGAGGTTCAGGCCAAGAAATTGGCATCCAACTGTTTCGGCCTACTCAGAACACGGAGAAAACTGTTGAGATGGCTGCCGGAACCATCATGTAGAGTGATTCTGCAAGGTCTAGTAATATCCAGACTGGATTATGGGAACTCTCAATTCTTGGGGAGTCCCAATTCTGTGCTAAAAAGACTCCAGGTAATCCAAAACACAGCAGCCCGAATTCTACTAATAATACTTCAAACATCAATCGGCCTCAGCGGCTCTGGCGACCTCGCACTTACTCCCACTGTTCAAAAGAATTCAGTTCAAGTCACTCAGTCTTGCTCATCGAACAATGTCTTGGCTGATACAAAGATTGTTAAGAACCTACAATGCCACGAGAAGTTTGCGCTCTACAACCCAGCAACTGCTTGTGGTGCCTAGGATCAAGAAAACCAGGGGTGGAGGAAGCTCGCTTGCCTTCCTTGCTCCTAAACTCTGGAAGCTCTTCCATTGGGAATCAGAAAGATCAAGTGTGAATTAAGATTCAGAAATCTTTTGAAGAATCCTCTATTCAACCTAAACTTTGGAAGACTCCTCATTTCAGCGAACATGTATACACAAGGCTATGGAACCAAAATAATGTCAGCGCTGGGAGGCCCTTCTAGGTAGCCACGCACTTTAGAAATCTACTAGAATAGAATAGAGTGGAGTAGAATAGAGTAGACTCAACCAAGGGTAAGGGTTGAATAATGCCACTAGTATGTCATGAGTCTCTACACCCTCCAGGGGTCAGTAAAGGGATAATTTGGTGTCATGAAACCTAAAATCGATTATTGTTGAGTGGAACTCAGCCCCTCCCTCGATCCGCGTTACAACAAACAAATGATGGACGGAATGCTGACAATGCAGACATTCTCCCCCAGTCAAGAGATCTGGGTTAAATCCATCGTTCTTTTGCCCACTACGCCACCCCAGTTCAAACATGGCCATATGCAAATCAGTCTTGACCCTGTGCCTCATGGGAACAGTCCAGCCCGAACTGCCAAGCCATGTCTTCCCTGGACCGGAATCAAGCATCCTAGGACCGGTTTCTGGCTATCAGCCGTCATCAGCCAGGATAGCTTGACTCCAGTGGCGTAGTGAGCACGGGTCCCACGTCTGGGAATACCCATCCCACTTAGGGCGAAAAGCGTTACAACAAACAAATGATGGACGGAATGCTGACAATGCAGACATTCTCCCCCAGTCAAGAGATCTGGGTTAAATCCATCGTTCTTTTGCCCACTACGCCACCCCAGTTCAAACATGGCCATATGCAAATCAGTCTTGACCCTGTGCCTCATGGGAACAGTCCAGCCCGAACTGCCAAGCCATGTCTTCCCTGGACCGGAATCAAGCATCCTAGGACCGGTTTCTGGCTATCAGCCGTCATCAGCCAGGATAGCTTGACTCCAGTGGCGTAGTGAGCACGGGTCCCACGTCTGGGAATACCCATCCCACTTAGGGCGAAAAGCGTTACAACAAACAAATGATGGACGGAATGCTGACAATGCAGACATTCTCCCCCAGTCAAGAGATCTGGGTTAAATCCATCGTTCTTTTGCCCACTACGCCACCCCAGTTCAAACATGGCCATATGCAAATCAGTCTTGACCCTGTGCCTCATGGGAACAGTCCAGCCCGAACTGCCAAGCCATGTCTTCCCTGGACCGGAATCAAGCATCCTAGGACCGGTTTCTGGCTATCAGCCGTCATCAGCCAGGATAGCTTGACTCCAGTGGCGTAGTGAGCACGGGTCCCACGTCTGGGAATACCCATCCCACTTAGGGCGAAAAGCGTTACAACAAACAAATGATGGACGGAATGCTGACAATGCAGACATTCTCCCCCAGTCAAGAGATCTGGGTTAAATCCATCGTTCTTTTGCCCACTACGCCACCCCAGTTCAAACATGGCCATATGCAAATCAGTCTTGACCCTGTGCCTCATGGGAACAGTCCAGCCCGAACTGCCAAGCCATGTCTTCCCTGGACCGGAATCAAGCATCCTAGGACCGGTTTCTGGCTATCAGCCGTCATCAGCCAGGATAGCTTGACTCCAGTGGCGTAGTGAGCACGGGTCCCACGTCTGGGAATACCCATCCCACTTAGGGCGAAAAGCGTTACAACAAACAAATGATGGACGGAATGCTGACAATGCAGACATTCTCCCCCAGTCAAGAGATCTGGGTTAAATCCATCGTTCTTTTGCCCACTACGCCACCCCAGTTCAAACATGGCCATATGCAAATCAGTCTTGACCCTGTGCCTCATGGGAACAGTCCAGCCCGAACTGCCAAGCCATGTCTTCCCTGGACCGGAATCAAGCATCCTAGGACCGGTTTCTGGCTATCAGCCGTCATCAGCCAGGATAGCTTGACTCCAGTGGCGTAGTGAGCACGGGTCCCACGTCTGGGAATACCCATCCCACTTAGGGCGAAAAGCGTTACAACAAACAAATGATGGACGGAATGCTGACAATGCAGACATTCTCCCCCAGTCAAGAGATCTGGGTTAAATCCATCGTTCTTTTGCCCACTACGCCACCCCAGTTCAAACATGGCCATATGCAAATCAGTCTTGACCCTGTGCCTCATGGGAACAGTCCAGCCCGAACTGCCAAGCCATGTCTTCCCTGGACCGGAATCAAGCATCCTAGGACCGGTTTCTGGCTATCAGCCGTCATCAGCCAGGATAGCTTGACTCCAGTGGCGTAGTGAGCACGGGTCCCACGTCTGGGAATACCCATCCCACTTAGGGCGAAAAGCGTTACAACAAACAAATGATGGACGGAATGCTGACAATGCAGACATTCTCCCCCAGTCAAGAGATCTGGGTTAAATCCATCGTTCTTTTGCCCACTACGCCACCCCAGTTCAAACATGGCCATATGCAAATCAGTCTTGACCCTGTGCCTCATGGGAACAGTCCAGCCCGAACTGCCAAGCCATGTCTTCCCTGGACCGGAATCAAGCATCCTAGGACCGGTTTCTGGCTATCAGCCGTCATCAGCCAGGATAGCTTGACTCCAGTGGCGTAGTGAGCACGGGTCCCACGTCTGGGAATACCCATCCCACTTAGGGCGAAAAGCGTTACAACAAACAAATGATGGACGGAATGCTGACAATGCAGACATTCTCCCCCAGTCAAGAGATCTGGGTTAAATCCATCGTTCTTTTGCCCACTACGCCACCCCAGTTCAAACATGGCCATATGCAAATCAGTCTTGACCCTGTGCCTCATGGGAACAGTCCAGCCCGAACTGCCAAGCCATGTCTTCCCTGGACCGGAATCAAGCATCCTAGGACCGGTTTCTGGCTATCAGCCGTCATCAGCCAGGATAGCTTGACTCCAGTGGCGTAGTGAGCACGGGTCCCACGTCTGGGAATACCCATCCCACTTAGGGCGAAAAGCGTTACAACAAACAAATGATGGACGGAATGCTGACAATGCAGACATTCTCCCCCAGTCAAGAGATCTGGGTTAAATCCATCGTTCTTTTGCCCACTACGCCACCCCAGTTCAAACATGGCCATATGCAAATCAGTCTTGACCCTGTGCCTCATGGGAACAGTCCAGCCCGAACTGCCAAGCCATGTCTTCCCTGGACCGGAATCAAGCATCCTAGGACCGGTTTCTGGCTATCAGCCGTCATCAGCCAGGATAGCTTGACTCCAGTGGCGTAGTGAGCACGGGTCCCACGTCTGGGAATACCCATCCCACTTAGGGCGAAAAGCGTTACAACAAACAAATGATGGACGGAATGCTGACAATGCAGACATTCTCCCCCAGTCAAGAGATCTGGGTTAAATCCATCGTTCTTTTGCCCACTACGCCACCCCAGTTCAAACATGGCCATATGCAAATCAGTCTTGACCCTGTGCCTCATGGGAACAGTCCAGCCCGAACTGCCAAGCCATGTCTTCCCTGGACCGGAATCAAGCATCCTAGGACCGGTTTCTGGCTATCAGCCGTCATCAGCCAGGATAGCTTGACTCCAGTGGCGTAGTGAGCACAGGTCCCACGTCTGGGAATACCCATCCCACTTAGGGCGAAAAGCGTTACAACAAACAAATGATGGACGGAATGCTGACAATGCAGACATTCTCCCCCAGTCAAGAGATCTGGGTTAAATCCATCGTTCTTTTGCCCACTACGCCACCCCAGTTCAAACATGGCCATATGCAAATCAGTCTTGACCCTGTGCCTCATGGGAACAGTCCAGCCCGAACTGCCAAGCCATGTCTTCCCTGGACCGGAATCAAGCATCCTAGGACCGGTTTCTGGCTATCAGCCGTCATCAGCCAGGATAGCTTGACTCCAGTGGCGTAGTGAGCACGGGTCCCACGTCCTCGATCCAACCCAGGGGTCTTCCCTTCGACTTCACATCTCTGTGGTTAGAGGACCTCACTATCCTCCTCAGTGGTCATATCCCATCACTGCGCATCCCTGTGGTTAGATAAGTCACTGCGCATCCATGTGGTTAGATCCATCACTGTGCATCCCTATGTTTAGATATGTCACTGCTCATCCCTGTGTTTAGATACGCTACTGCGCATCCTTGTGGTTAGATAAGTCACTGCGCATCCCTGTGGTTAGATGCGTCACTGCATAGCTCTGTGCTCAGATACATCACTGCATGGCCCTGTGGTTGGATACATCACTGCACATCTGTGTTTGGATACGTCACTGCACATCCCTGTGGTTCAATCAGTCACTGCGCATCCCTGTGGTTAGATCCGTCACTGGGCGTCTCAGTGGTTAGATCCATCACTGCGCATCCCTGTGGTTAGCTCAGTCACTGCGCATCCCTGTGGTTAGTTCAGTCACTGTGCATCCCTATGGTTAGATCCGGCGCTCCAACTCCACATCTTTGTAGTTAGATCCATAACACCGCATCTCTGTGGTTACATCAGTCACTGTGCATCCCTGCGGTTAGATACATCACTGCGCACCCCTGCGGTTAGATACCTCACTGCACATCCTGACAGTTAGATCCGTCACTGCACATCCCTACGTTTAGACCCGTCACAGCGCATTCCTGCGGTTAGATACGCACCACGCATCTCTGCGCTTAGATACATCACCGCGCATCTCTGCGGTTAGATACATCACTGTGCATCCCTGCGGTTAGCTACATCGCCGCACATCTCTGCGATTAGATACATCACTGTGCATTCCTGCGGTTAGCTATGTCACCGCGCATCTTTGCGGTTAGATACATCACCACGCATCTCTGCGGTTATATACATTACCGCGCATCTCTGTGGTTAGATACCTCACCGCACATCTCCTTTGTTAGAACAGGAACCGCGCGTTTCTGTGGTTAGATCAGTCACTGAGCACCTCTGTGGCTAGATCAGTCACTGTGCGTCTCTGTGGTTAGATATGTCACTGTGCATCACTGTGGTGAGAGCCTTTCACTGCATCTCTGTGATAGGAGCCTCTCACTGCATCACTGTGGTAAGAGCCTCTCACTGCATCACTGTGGTGAGAGCCTTTCACTGCATCTCTGTGGTAAGAGCCTCTCACTGCATCTCTGTGGTAAGAGCCTCTTACTGCATCACTGTGGTAAGAGTCTCTCACTGCATCTCTGTGGTGAGAGCCTCTTGCTGCATCTCTGTGGTAAGAGCCTCTCACTGCATCACATTGGTTAGAGCCTCTCACTGCATCTCTGTGGTAAGAGCATCTCACTGCATCACTGTGGTAAGAGTGTCTCACTTCAGCTCTGTGGTAAGAGCCTCTCACTGCATCTCTGTGGTAAGAGCCTCTCACTGCATCACTGTGGTAAGAGCCTCTCACTGCATCTCTGTGGTAAGAGCCTCTTACTGCATCTCTGTAGTAAAAGCCTCTCACTGCATCTCTGTGGTAAGAGCCTCTCACTGCATCTCTGTGGTAAGAGTGTCTCACTGGATCTCTGTGTTAACAGCCTCTCACTGCATCACTGTGGTAAGAGCCTCTCACTGCATCACTGTGGTAAGAGTGTCTCACTTCATCTCTGTGGTAAGAGCCTCTCACTGCATTACATTGGTGAGAGCCTCTCGCTGCATCACAGTGGTAACAGCCGCTCACTGCATCACTGTGGTAAGAGCCTATCACTGAATCTCTGTAGTAAGAGCCTCTCACTGCATCTCTGTGGTAAGAGCCTCTCACTGCATCTCTGTGGTAAGAGTGTCTCACTTCATCTCTGTGGTAAGAGCCGCTCACTGCATCTCTGTGGTAAGAGCCTTTCACTGCATCACTGTGGTAACAGCCTCTCACTGCATCACTGTGGTAAGAGCCTCTCACTGCATCACTGTGGTAAGAGCCTCTCACTGCATCACTGTGGTAAGAGCCTCTCACTGCATCTCTGTGGTAAGAGCCTCTCACTTCACCTCTGTGGTAAGGGCCTCACACTGCATCACTGTGGTAAGAGCCTCTCACTGCAGCTCTGTGGTAAGAGCCTCTCACTGCATCACTGTGGTAAGAGCCTCTCACTGCATCACTGTGGTAAGAGTGTCTCACTTCATCTCTGTGGTAAGAGCCTCTCACTGCATCTCTGTGGTAAGAGCCTCTCACTGCATCACTGTGGTAACTGCCTCTCACTGCATCACTGTGGTAAGAGCCTCTCACTGCATCTCTGTGGTAAGAGCCTCTCACTGCATCACTGTGGTAAGAGCCTCTCACTGCATCACTGTGGTAAGAGCCTCTCACTGCATCACTGTGGTAAGAGTGTCTCACTTCATCTCTGTGGTAAGAGCCTCTCACTGCATCTCTGTGGTAAGAGCCTCTCACTGCATCACTGTGGTAACAGCCTCTCACTGCATCACTGTGGTAAGAGCCTCTCACTGCATCTCTGTGGTAAGAGCCTCTCACTGCATCACATTAGTGAGAGCCTCTCACTGCATCACTGTAGTAACAGCCTCACACTGCATCTCTGTGGTAAGAGCCTCTCACTGCATCACTGTGGTAAGAGCCTCTCACTGCATCACTGTGGTAACAGCTTCTCACTGCATCTCTGTGGTAAGAGCCTCTCGCTGCATCTCTGTGGTAAGAGCCTCTCAGTGCATCACTGTGGTAAGAGCCTCTCACTGCATCTCTGTGGTAACAGCCTCTCGCTGAATCACTGTGGTAAGAGCCTCTCACTGCATCTCTGTGGTAAGAGCCTCTCGCTGAATCACTGTGGTAAGAGCCTCTCACTTCATCTCTGTGGTAAGAGCCGCTCACTGCATCTCTGTGGTAAGAGCCTTTCACTGCATCACTGTGGTAACAGCCTCTCACCGCATCTCTGTGGTAAGAGCCTCTCGCTGAATCACTGTGGTAAGAGCCTCTCACTGCATCTCTGTGGTAAGAGCCTCTCACTGCATCTCTGTGGTAAGAGTGTCTCACTTCATCTCTGTGGTAAGAGCCGCTCACTGCATCTCTGTGGTAAGAGCCTTTCACTGCATCACTGTGGTAACAGCCTCTCACTGCATCACTGTGGTAAGAGCCTCTCTCCGCATCACTGTGGTAAGAGCCTCTCACTCCATCTTTGTGGTAAGAGCCTCTCCCTGCATCACTGTGGTAAGAGCCGCTCACTGCATCTCTGTGGTAAGAGCCTTTCACTGCATCACTGTGGTAACAGCCTCTCACTGCATCACTGTGGTAAGAGCCTTTCTCCGCATCACTGTGGTAAGAGCCTCTCACTCCATCTCTGTGGTAAGAACCTCTCGCTGCATCTCTGTGGTAAGAGCCGCTCACTGCATCACTGTGGTAAGAGCCTCTCACTGCATCTCTGTGGTAAAATCCTCTCACTGCATCTCTGTGGTAAGAGCCTCTCACTGCATCACTGTGTTCAACGCACAGTAGCAGACAAGTCTAGAAGTATAAACACAAGCCACGGGTCATGAGTAGACTGAGTCAAAGATCTGATTAACCAACTAACGTTTGTAAAAGTGACTTGAAAAGGCTTTATGTGATCACGTGACACTAGTCAAACAAGATATTAAAATGTTTCTGGCAAGTCAGACCTTTATTTTGGCTTTTTACCAAGGAGGGCAGCACAGTTGAGGTGTCACTTCCTTCTCTGTGGCTCAAGGTTAGGCCACCTCTCGGTAGGAGTGGGACAGAGGGTGTGTGGTTGAAATGAACCCCCTGTTACCCCTGCCAGAATGAGTATGAGCAAGCAGCAGGTACTCTCCTCAGCTCACCACAGGTTCACTCACTGTGAGTACAAGCAGCGCGTCGTGCGGCTTCTGAAATACACAGCAGTTTGGCCACTGACGTAGTTACAAAGCGATCAAATTTATATTTTGGGAAAAAATGGATATCCTGTATTGCACATATTTATTTTGCATGTTTTTTCTAGTGTTCAGCTTGCTTCTCATCCACTTGAAATCCAGTGAAATCCAGTATTTGTAAAGCGCACAATTACCCGAGGGTGTCAAGGCGCTGGGGGCCGTCGCGAAGATTAGGCGAGCTGTTGCCCAGAGTCACATGGTGTTGGGCTAATCTGCCGCCGGCACTGGGGATCGAAACGTGAACCCCGTGGCCCGGAGACAGGCGCCCTGGCCGCTGCGCCACACCTCTTCCCTTCAATGTACTTTAGTAAGGCAGATTTGAGATGGAAGACAGGAGTTGGTAGTTGGTTTGAAACCATCACCAGGCCTCATTATATGGTGAAAGCGCCATATTCTGACATTTAAAGATGAGTTTTCACCATGTTTCGGCATCTTAAATAGTCATCATTAGGCCTGATGCGGGAGCAATGGAGATTACTCAGGCACGAGCCTCTTTGAAGCATTCTCTGGCTGAGGTTCCAGTACTTCACCACTTGAAAAGTCAGTAGGTTGTGGGAAGTCAGCTGTGGTGAGGGCATCTGCTTGCTGAAGAATTGAGTGATGTATGTGGGACCCTCATAGAGCTGGGCTTTTGGGCACAATTCAAGAGGTTGTCAACCAAGCCCAGGCCCTCACGGAAGTCACTGTCGATACTCTATGGCAGGGTCATGCGTAGTCAGATCGCATAAGGGCAGAGACAGTGTAGGCCACACCAGGTTGCATCCACTGGCCTTTGCTCAAGGAGTTGGTTGATAACCAGAATTAAAATGTATTGCAATAATTTGGGCCGACAGTAACCAGTGATAGGACCAAGATCACACTGCCAGGAGTGGTCAGTATGCTGCTACTTCCACAGAGTCCAAGGGGCTGGAACGGGCTCTTAGGCGCTGCACTAGTTGATATAATTAAGAATGGTGAGAACCACAGGGGGCTCCAAGTCTCCGTACCTTCATCGTGAGGAACGGGGGATCCCATGAAGAAAATCTGGCCGAAAGGCAGGACTGAATGTAGATAATGTCCTGGACTGTGGAATATCTGGGAATGGTGTGCATAAATGTATATTATGGTAATATGGCTGAGATCTGCCACTCTTGAACTTACAGTTGACGCCTTTCTCCATCCCTCTGTTCTGAAGCATCCAGCCTGGCACATTCCTCCGGCAGTCACCATTCTCACCGTCGGTGTTCTCAAGTGTATCCGGTTATCGCTGACATTGATAAGGAAGCCACGGTCATAGACGGCCACGATGCAGGGCAGCCGTGTGTGTTTGTGTTGAAAAAGGCTGGTGTAGTGTTCGATTGAATCATAGTTGAATTGAAATAGCTCCTCAACCCCTGACGGGACACTCAAGCACATGTGCACGTGGGTGGCAAGCTGTTCCAAGGGAGCCCTCTGGGCGGAGGAGCGGGTAAGTGACTAGATGGGTGGCGTTTCGATGAGGTTCATGAAGACCAGAGTTGACCTTGGAGACGTGACCTTGGAGTAGAAAAAAAGTCACCCTCCATTTCTGTTGTAATTGTCTAAGAAGAGCGTGTACCGTGTCAGGTCTGTACCTCAAACCTTTCACCACCTCTCACAGGTGCCTCTGCAGCACATTATGGTGATTGTCAATGACTAACAAGAATTGGGTAATAACTTATTTTATTTAAGAGTCAACTGTCTGTGGTTCGTACTATTTAAACACTTGGCCGGTGCAAATTTCACCTGCGTGAACCCCCAGGTTGTAGCATGTTTGAGAAGGCGCTCCCCGCTGTAACAATACATCCCAAACAAGAAAACCTGTTGCCATCACACCTGCGCCAGGTAGGACTGCAGAGCAGGGTTTATGGTGCATTGTTGTGAACTCTCGTAAATCCTCCGCAGGTGCCTGGGCGCAGTTCCAACTTCCTCCCGGCATGCTCCTTCCCAGAACTGGCGGAAACTGACCCGGGACAGCCACGTGTGACGCCGCGGAACACACTTGTACTGCTTTTTGTAAAGTATGAGTGTACGTGCACGGAAAAGGAAAGTAATATCAATCTTTTATTTCTGAATAAACAGTGGTGGCCGCCGCCTATCTTAAGTGGTAGGGTGGCCGAGGGCAGGAGTTTGGGTAGGGGGGCTTGAAATAAAATAAAAGATAAAAAGATAAAAGACTTACCTGCTGCTCCACACCCGCTGATGGCCGCCTCGCTGCTCCTCTCGTCGCCGTCGGGCCAGAAGGGAATGGGCCCTCAGGGCACAGTCTCCACACCCAATCCAGACAGTGCTCTCTCATGAGAGCAACACCAGGATTGGTCTGAGCGGCCTTGTTTGCCGCTCAATTGGTGCATTGGAGCCTGTGCCTTTTCTCCAACCCTGCTGTGTAACACAGCCGGGTTGGGGAAACATAAGTGGACAAGTCTGTTTGGCCACCCTAGGACAGCCGGCCAAGCACAAATGTGCACTTATGAGTGGAGTCCATTCCTCCTCCCTGACATGCCCGGCCCCGCCCCACCCTATCGTTATTGCGGGACTCAGACGGCCAGCATAAGTAAAATGACAATAACTGTGTTATTTTTATTTATCGTCTGCTGGCTCGGGCTGTGGGGCAACGCTCCTCCGCCATTACAGACAAGCCGCTCCTGTGAATAAATCCACCCTCATACCTCTAAAAGAATTCACTGCAAGGAACAATATATTTTTTTACTGAGTTCAACACTCTCTGGCCACATTGAAAAATGGTAAAACCAAAAGAATGCCCCCCCACCCAAAAATAAATATATTTTACAGTTATATTTGTAAGGCCCATCTTTCAATGAAGTGTTTACAGCATCTGAAGATTTGACTTTCAAGATACAAACAGCTTTCTGGAGATAGTGCTCAACACACCCAGCTATCCTAGCATGAGGGGATAGGGGCTGCCATAGAAATGGGGGTACGGGAGAATACTAAGGTCCTGATTACAAGTGGCTGTTAAATTACTATCCCTGTGCAAACACCGATCGCAGTTCCAAGTGGTGTGATCTTTGTCGCACCTTACAATCAACAGGTGCAGTAAAGATGGCACCCTTTGTTACATTTCTGCAGGTCAAACTTACCGGATTTTCACAAGGAAGAGGCCTGGATTTGACCAGACAAGCAGTAAGCACCAGAAATTAGCATGTTTTTACCCAATAACCTGATGATACTCGAAGTACGGCCCGGGGGCCGCTTGCGGCCCTCCTGACATTCACATGCAGCCCCCAGCTGAACGACCGCACTGGGCTGCTGAGAGCAGTAACATTCATAAAGGTGTTAATTAAACAGGCAAGCGTTTATGTACACTAACTGAAAAAGAAGAAAAGAAGCAAATAAGGTGTCCTCAACCCTTTAAGAACACATTCATTTGTACGACTACTTTCAGAAAATGTGTAAAAAAATAAAAGTATTTTCAAATTTCGAAAAAAGTTTCCTTCATTAACATGCGTTTCACCTTAGAATGTCAGACTATATCAGTGGTTTGAGGTGTGTTTATTAAAAGTGACAGTTTTCAAAAATAAACATAGAAACAGTCATGCCGCCAATACTGAACTCAGAGGCAAGTCCGCTATCATGAGGAACCCTCTGGGTGTTCTGGGTTATTATTATAGATGGACAACATTATAATTTAATAAATCAAACACAAGAGAAAGTTTTATACGGCATATATCTTGCCCACATGTATTTCAAGGGGCTGTTGTATGTAAATATGAAGAAAAAGGAGGCAAAGTGAGATTAGACAATTGTATTTTATTCCAGTTCAGCAGTTAAGTTACCACTTTTTTACACTTGACTCTCCCACGGTAGTGACAGCAAGCAAAGAAGGCTTACCCCAAGGCGCGGTAGAGGATCTGTAACTTAGATACAGCATAACAGAAAGCCCCACTGCTACCGTGCTGGCATCAATGTGGCCCTTGGGCACACCACAGACCTTACTTTGTGGCACCTGGGAAAATATTTGCGAGTACCCATGCAATAGCCCAATACCAATAATATATGCAATATGAGATTATTAATGCATCTGATAAATTCCGAACACCTCAGTGAAAGCTTTTCATAGCTCCCAACAGGGCCTATTGCCAATCAGACCCCAGATTACATTGCTTTGCATTAGCACAGCATCCTTCAGATAATATGCGCCTCCATGCTGCAAAGAGTGATCCCACCAGCAGGGGGCGAAATATTAATCCTTAGGGGGCCGATTCCTATTTCGGCCGGAAGGGCTCTGAACGATGGTCAGAGCCCTTCCGACCGAATCGGAACGTGTCAGCCGGATTCCTTTCCGACCGAGCCATTCCGATGGGCTCGGTCGGAAAGGAATCCGACTCGTATTTCCGGATGGCTGACGACAGGCTCGGATAGCCTGTCCGCCGTCCAGAAATCCCTCAGTACTCCCCCGGCCGCCTCTTTACGACCGTGGGAGTAGGATGGCAGTTTTTCACTGCCTTTTCGTGACGGTCTTTCCGGCGCGAAAAGGCAGTCGGAAACTGTCTTTGGGGGCCCCCAGTAGGGCTCCCATGGGTGCGAGGCTGCCGAATGGCGGCCTGGGGGCACCTATGGTGCCCCTCTGTGGATCCCTGCACCCAGTGGCAGGCACCTTGGGGTGCCGGCCACAGGGTGCAGGGATGAACTGCACCCCTGCTTTTCACAATGCAAGCATGCATTCCGCTCAGAATGCATGCTCCCATTGTGAAGTATACGAGTGCGACCGAACCCTGTTCAGTCGCATCCTACTTGCAGGGCCGTAACCGATGATAGCAGGTCAGTCGGTTACAGCTCCTGACCGATGTCGGACGGACCTGAGTCCGTCCAACATCGGAATCGGCCCCTTAGTAGTGAGGAAGGCGACGAGGAGTAATATTGCTGATTTCCTCAAGTACACCCCCTAGTGGAACAAGTAACTCAACACTGTTGTCCCAGTCAGTTCTCAAGAGAGGGATCACGCTGTAATGCAGGTCTGACCTCCGTACTAAGCTGGCATCGTCAAATCGGGGTGAAGTTTTTTGTATTTGCCAAACTTCTCAGATGCAAAGTTTTCCCACCCCCAGACCAACACCGGTAGACAGTCTTCACCCTGTAGGTAACCCGTCTTGGGGTCACCTCCCTTTCCAGATGTTTGAAGTATTGGGGACTAAACACAGACAACAGGGTTGAGAGTTAATGTGGGGGGAGAGTCAGAAAAGAGTGCAAAGTTGCAAGTCTCTTTACCTCGCATCTTTGCTTACCCATATCACAGGAGAGACAGAAAACGGACCAGTGGGTCCAGGACTTCTTGGAGAAGATGTGTGCCAGATATTCTAAAACACCTCCCTTCTTATAGTTGAGTTAATAAGTTAAAATATGAAGTTAACTGACCCTAAAGGGCAGACATTACTTGAGCTTGAAAGTGCTGGAGGAACTAACATTGCTCTGCAGGAAGGCTTGGTGCAACAAACAGATTAGATTAGACTAGATTAGAATACTTGCATAGCGCATGGCTGCCCCGGCAACGAGGCGTCCCAGCGCTGAAGCAAGACACAGAGTAAGGGAGCAAGCAAAAGATTAGCAGTGAGAGAAAAGCCAGGCCCTTACCAGCCTTCTGAAGGCCCGGCGATCAGGATTGCTACAGATGTGTAGAGGGAGGGAGTTCCATAAAGCGGGGGCCAGCTGCTTAAAAGATCGACCACCCGATCTGGTCCTTCTTATACGTGGAATTCTTGCAACGAGCAGATCCGCCGAGCGCAGCGCTCGTGAAGGTACGTAATGGGCGCTTAGATCGCTCAGGATTCCTGGGCCGATGCCTGTCAAAATCTTATGCGTGATTCATATCGCTTTAAAGCAAACTCGTTGTTCAAGGGGCAGCCAGTGCAGACGATGGAGGAGGTTGGAAACATGATAGTATTTGGGGAGGGCAAAGATGGCGTGGGCTGCAGCGTTCTGGACCCGCTGCAATCGGTTCATCACAGACTTATTGGAACCCAGAAGAAGCACGTTACAATAGTCCCGTCTGGCCAGGATGGAGGCTTGGATGATCAGCTGACGTGTTTGAGGGTCAAACAGACCAAGTATCGGTTTAAGGCCACGTAGTAGCTCGAAACATTTCCCAGCCACTGATTTGGCATGCGCCTCAAAATTAAGATCTTTGCCCAACATAATGCCTAGATTCTTCACCACCGGTTTAGGGGCAGGAGAGGCTCTAAGAGCAGGAGGCTACCATTTATTGTCCCAGAGATGGGAATCTCTGCCTACCAGAAGAATCTCAGATTTGGCTGAGTTCAACTGCAGGAAATTGGCCGTCATCCACTCCGAGATGGCCATTAAATCTTCTTTGAATTTCGCCCTATCCTGGCTAGGATTGTTTGAGAAGAAAATCACCAATTGGTTGTCATCTGCATATGACACCAGGAAGATGCCCCGCGCTTTGGCCATACGCGCCAATGGGCACATGTAAACATTAAATAACGTGGGGCTCAATGCTGACCCTTGCAGAACACCACACCGAAGTGGGTGAACACAGGAGGCAAAAGGGAGAGCGATTATTTGAAAAGTCCGATCAACCAGAAAAGACGAAAACCAAGATAAGGCTTTGTTGTTGACCCCGATCTCCTCCAGGTGAAGAAGCAGGGTTTCATGAGAGACGGTGTCAAAGGAAGCACTCAGATCCAGCAGAACCAATGCTGAAGTTCTGCCGGCAACAAACAGATCTTCCATGGTTTCTTGAAGTCTGGTAGTAGGTACCAGCGCTACCTACAGTGGCACTGGTGTAGTGCACATCACTCCATACAGGTTGTTCGATTGTAAAATATATTACACAAGTAGTATTGTCCTACTAATCTGACACACATTTGCAGGGTGGGAAGAATACATTTGCTTACTTTATTTGGGTATATTTAAGCAGCTGTACATGAGTGGAAGCTGTCGCAGATTGCTTTGCGGAGGAGAAAAATTCAAAGCTTGCCTTTCCTGTGAGTCTAAGACCCTTCTAGCAAGTAGGGGTGTATACAATTCATGTAATTTGTTTAAAAAAAATTTTGAATGCAAAATGCAAATCTGTTATTTTGTGCTATATTTTAGCACAAAATGTGTTCTCATAAATTTTGAATGCTTGGATATATATTTGGTGATGAAATATAATGCAAAAAAAAAACCCTCAGCAAACACCTGCTCGCGTTCTGTTGTTCCCATGTGTTTATAATAAATTTTACTGTGAACGACACTTGATTACACAAAGTGTCATACTGGCACAATTTCAGGAATTTGATGGCATAAATTGATGATTCAACCAACCCAATAAATCATGGTTCCCTCTGCCTCCTTTATTGTGACGGGACCATATGGTGTTTCCTACCTGAATGACACCTTGCTCTGCTGTCTTAAACCTTTGATCTGGCGATTCAACTACCACAGCGTCGCCAAGTTACAGTAAAGGCACCATGTCTCGAGTGGGGTTACTTTCACTGACTTCTC
Source organism: Triturus cristatus (assembly GCF_964204655.1). NCBI lineage: Eukaryota > Metazoa > Chordata > Amphibia > Caudata > Salamandridae > Triturus > Triturus cristatus. Next base: position 36,222,543 of record NC_140595.1, on the reverse strand, counting down.
CGCCAGGCCGGTGTAGATCTCTAAATGTGGTGCGCAGCCCTCCACTACTGTGGCTGGTGACCGGAGATTGCCACAACCAGGCAGATTGAACGCCGCCAGCCACACAGTACATGAGCCCATACATGTATAAGGTGCCACTTGTAATGACACTTAAAGAAAATTGTCAAAGGACTTCATGACAGCACATGTATATGCTGTGATTCATTGAACATGGAGTTACTCTGTCGGCTCGTTGGAGGTGTATGTCAGCAGAGACTTATATTTCGGCGGCAGAGATGGTGTAGTCTCTGCCGTCAGCATACCGAAGGACCGTCCAACTCTAAATGAGACTGCTGGACTTTTATTTTGGTGGAAAGGGTATTCCGTTGTGAAGAAGTACCCTCTCTCCCAAACTCTAAATCTGTACCATTGTCTTCCAGCCTTCTGCAGGAAGTCAGAAAGTGGCAACAAACTGGATGGTAATATGCGCTAAATTATAGGCGCCAAGAAGGAGTTTCCTTGCTGGTGTGGGATGTAGGAATAGTACTAATTTTTACCATTATAATTAAGGCTTCCAGTTTTATGGTATTTTTATTTTTTTTACTTTTCCATCTGTATTTATCCATATTTATCTTTTGCTAATTTTATCTGTATTTATCCATATTTATTTTAGCTTTTGTAAAAATAAAGAAGCTGAAACTAGTATATCGCCACATTAATTTAACCGATAACTGTACACTTGTGCTTAAATGCCTGAGAGGTTTGAATGCTATGAAAACCCACAGATGATAAATCAATGCACTTAGATGAAAACTTACACATTTTAGTATGAACCGTGTGCTCATTTACTGCTGTTTAAGTCTCTACTAAAATCCCTTCCTTTTTTTAACCCCAGTGCCTGTCAATCCACATAGCTATCCATTTGGCAACCACGACTGATTGCATTTCGAATCACTAAAAAAAAAAAAAAAAAAATCTGTTTTTATCCAAATTAAAAAGTAAATACGGATAGGAACATAAATGAGTTTCTGTCTGTATTTATCTCTAAAAACGGAAAACAGGTAGCCTTGATTATAATTTACCAGATTTTCCGAATGCACAAAGATGAGTGTGGAATAAATTAGCTACTCATATCACCTAAATGCAGTTAACATTCCAGTGCACTCTATGTAAATAATCTGCATTATTATGATCTACCGAATTTTCCGAGTGCGCATAACTGTTGGAAAAAAGAGTTTCCTGCCTACGCTTTTGTTCTGCTGCATCTCACCAGGTTGACTTTACAAGCTCTGGGGTTTGGGATCTTTCCAAACACTTTGAGTCTTTGGCAGGCTTCTCAGCCATGTAGCAGAAAACACTCTCACTGAAATGTAAATACGGGAATAAACTGGCAATCCTTAGGCGATGGCTTGCCATGAATAAGAGAGGCACTTTAACTCTCTCGTCTCTAACTGTGCCTGATTCAACGACAAAGTGCCTGGAAGCACAGATGCAAGTGTTGAGGAGCAGAGGCAGACCGACCAATTTTATGAGCCGTTAAATTGGACAATAGACCGATGCCTTTGAACGGAGATTCATGGCTGCGGTAGAATCAACTGGATACGACTGATGCTGCCCCTGCCCTGCTAGCTTTTAGAGGCACTGATCTGTTTAGTAGTCTAATTTCCCTATAAATGCATGTATGGCAACGCCTTTGTTGTTTCCATATCATTTTTTACGATATTTATTGTTGTTGCTTGTATATGTGTTTGTTTTACTCTGTATTTTGTATTTCCGAGTGGTGTTTAGATCTGGCTATAACCAAGACCTTCTCATTTTACTAAAGTTATATGCTTATTATATCTACTTATATAAGCTTTTATCCAGCCCTATTCATCCATTGGTCTGTTATTGTGTCGTTTACGTTATTCTTCAACCCACTGCGGCATACAGCATGGGACAGTGGGTCCTCCCACTTCAGCCATTGGCTAACTTCAATGTGAATGATGGCATTCTGTCCTTTCACAAGATGTGCATCCACACACAAAGTAGTTCCCTTAAGTGTCATGGGCTACTATGGCCAAATAATATATTCCTTTTAGCCAATGTTTTTCTAGATTGATGAGAGCCCTCCAAAAATAAAGTTTTGCAAAACAGACAGAACAAAGCAAGCATTGACAAAGCAAAAAAGCTAACAGTCATGCCAGATCAATTGACTTTGCCCATGCTTGTTTAGATTGTACTTTTGAAGCTGGTGTTTCTGGCATATAAATGCGGTACATTAATAAACTAAAACAGCTTGCAGGAAGGCATGTGATGACCTGAAAGAGTGGCCTTGTTTCACAAAGTATGTCTGGAAGGCTTCTCCGAGGGGAGAGACGGCTGGCGCAGGTACGATCTTAGATTGATGGCCCAATACGGCAATTCTTGTGCTGAGGATGCATTGAGGAAGTAATTTATCACAGGTTTATGTATATTCTGTGTTCTTGTGTCCCTTATTAATCTCCGGAGGAATCCTTGTTGTAACATTGCTTGCCCAGAGCACGTTTAGGGAGCAGGGCTGATCCTTTGCAGGCGTCCGTGACAGCTCAACAGATGCTCTCTCTTTCTGGATTTAGTTTTTTCCACGTTTCTTCCTCACGCTTTCTGGGTTTCGTCGACCAATGCTGATCCCCACCTTTCGCTTTCTTAGAAAATGGAAATCTGAAAAGATTTTGTTGTTATAAAACAAGATACTCCCTTTGCCATCCAGTGTTCATTTCTGTCGTTCTGTCCTTTTCCCCAATTATTTTGCCAGAATGGGGAAATATAAGTGATCAGGTCTAAGTTATCGCAGACAGAGGAAATTAGACCTACCTTTCTAGCGGTGGGTCCCCATCCCTTGCTTATACACTCGCAAGGAAACTCTTCCAAGAGAGGCATACCGATCAAAAGCTTCACAAATGTGGCAATCTGAGCTACTTGTTCCTTCTGTGGCCAGAGTTTTCTAAATGTATTTACGATGCTAAGCCACCTGGGATATGCCGTTATAGAGTGACATCCCTCTGGGCGCTGCCTTTACTGCAGTGACATCTCAAAGAAGCCATTCATCACTGCAGTGAAATCTCACTGGGAAAATCCCATGAAAGCAGTGACATCACACAGGGAGGTCCTACCAGAGCGGATGCCGGTTATACTTTTGTGACATCATAGTGGGAGTGTCCCAGACTGCGGTGAGGTCACACTGGGAACTACCTTGTCTGCAGTGGTATCGCATTGAGAGCTGCCCCCGCCGTAGAAGCACTGCACTGAGATCTACCCCACTGTAGTGATATCACAAGAGGAAACTCCCAAACAGAAGTGCCTCGCAGATCTCATCTGTCTCGCCTTCAGTGACCTCATTACGAGAATTTCAGAAGTCCAGAATAATAACAAATAAAATGTTCTTTCAACATATGTCTTGCATCTAGGACCAGTTTTGCCCCTTCTGTAGTTAAGAGGTGTTTGCGACAATGTCCTGTTGACTCTACGGTGCTTCTTTTTGCAGGGACAGTGGTAGTGAGTTGTGAGAAGTTGCAAAGCCGACTCTTGTTTTAGACCTTGCAAGCTCTGCAAAGTTTTAAAAACGTTGGATCTTCGGTGATATTTGCCTCTGTAGAAAAACATTCTTACCCCATGCGTGAAATAAGCTCGTAATCTGCAGGTTGGGAATGTTGGCACCAGTGCAATTGGAATACTTCACCGAGCTTTGCCAAATCAAAGTTATCACATTCACCAAACTTCATAGCCAAAGCCTGTGCTTAAGGTAGAAGCATTTTTACTCTTCTTTTCTACTTGCTTGACAGTCCTTATTGAGGTCTCGTGGCTGTTTAATCGCATCCTTCGGTGATTGATGCAATTTCTCCCCATATCAAGGACTGTCCAGTGAGAAGGTCTGTTGAGATGCCTTCTTGATGCCCAAGAAAAGGGTGACTCCTACCACTAGCCCCGGTGCCATCCTGAATTTAATAGGGGTTCAATGCCTCCTTAAGAGGTACCCATGAATAGTAAAAAACCTCCTCGGCAACCTTGTTTCTCTTGATTGAAGATACAGATTCTCACAGATGTTATTCGCATGGCTCCGAGCTTCCCCTGACATCAGAGATGAGAAGGCAGCCTAGTAGGAATAAGAAAAAGTAGTTCCACTAGAAGTTAAAACTACAAAAAGCAGAGACAAAAATAGTAGAAAGGACATGCCAAAAAGTAAGGGAACAAATGAGGTGTAATGCAATCATCTTTAGCAAATGTGCCCTTAGATATGATTCAAATGATGACTGACATCACAGAAAAATGCTCTAGTCTTTCTTGGCTTGGGAACCTCTGATAGAATTCACTAGACAGGCCATCATGTTGGAATGGGCAGTTTGTCAGGGGTTCCCATGCCCCCGTAAGCTCAGGGCGTTGGTTGCGCACAAAGAAAAAGCCCACGTTTGACATGCTTTGCCTAGCACCGAGTTCCAAAGTCACACTGCCGCCTTGCTCACCTGAAGTTTCGCACGGCTCGCAAAGTGCCCAGCCAGTTGGCTGCTAGCACAGAAATGCCGGCGTAAGCACGCGCCCAGCAACATTCTACTGACTACACGAGGAGAACGTCACCGTCTTCTGAACGCTTGCAATCTCGGGTACGCGCTCGGAAGAGACGCAACACCCATGCATACTGGCAAACTCTTTAACCAGAGGATTGTGGGAATGGTCCTAGAACGATATTCCAACACAAGCCAGAAAACTGTGGGAAGTAAGACGCGTCACATTGACCTTCAGTGCCTTAGGAGGAGGAGAAGCAAAAACTCACAGAGAGCGGAAGTTCATAGAACCTTTCTAAACGTCTGTGGGTGCCTGCGCTTCACAGAAGGCTCAAAGTCATTCAGACACCAGACTGTGGTCTTTCATTTACCAAATCAGTTTGTCCTGGAAGTAGCAGCCTAGATGCAATTCAAACAAAACCAATTAGAACCCTTGAAAATGACTAATAAATCGAGAGCCAGTGACTACAAAAGTTGTGCACGTGCAACCCAGTCCCTGCCTTTTACTCCCAGGGTGCAGGATTATTTGGGAGTATAGGTGTGCAAAATTGCTAGATTTTTTAACTTTGTTATGCTTTTTTTCAAATACTCAAGCTTTGTAACCTACAAAATGGTCAAATTGTGAGACAATAATCACAAACATCTTCTTCTTTGTTTGAAAGAAACTTAGCACAAACTCCCTTTTAAGAGGTGAAAGCTCCTGCAAATGAAATATCTGGAGTAAATATTTATCCCAAAAAAAACATTTGTAGGGTTTTTCATTGCAGAAACTTTTCTAAGTCACAACTTTGTAAACTTCGTAAACCTTTTCAAGGGAAATTTTCATAACGGCATATCGTTAATAAAAAAGAACTGTTTCTCAGCTTCACCCAGAGGGCTCGAACTAGTCCTATATGGACCCAGGTTAAGGTATCTCAGTGGGGAAAGTGGGTGCTCTTACATGCCATGAAGACAGTTACTCTAGGAAGATCCAGGCACCACTCACTTAGAGACAGAGACCTACTGGATCTCCTTCTAACAGCAGGAGTCAAAATTGTACTCAATAAAAGGAAAGACACCTCCAAGGCAACATTTAAGGGATGGCTCAACTGGGTGAGGTATCTCAGGTGAGCGGATACAGTGGCCCTATGTGATTCACCATGGAGACAGCCCTGCAGGCAAATTTGGCCATCCCTGGACAAGTACCTGTTAAATGTCATGTCATATGCCGTAAAAAAATTATAAAAATCTATTGAAATGAAAAAAGAACAGTCTGCCAAGCTTTTAAGGCTTGGCCTCGTCTCACACTTTCAATGAGTGGCTGTCAAATGGCTGCTCTTGTCAACAATGAATCTGTCTTTCTTACACTTCTGCAAATATTGCATACAGATTGGAGCGTTCTGGACATTTAAAATCAAGAGCTCACCCTGAAAGCCTCCCCTGAACTGATACATGGCCACGTCTCAGAGCCACTTTCTTTGGTGTCTAAACTTTTGAGGTTTTAGGACATCTTGAACAACCGTCAGCTTCCACCCAAGATATGGTCATTTATTAATTTCTCACACCTGGAAGTGAAATATCTCCTCTGTTCACCATCGCCGATGCCATCTCAAGACTGAAAGGATGCGAAGAAAGGAAAACATGTGAGCATTGACGCGCTAATCTGAGAGCCGTAGACGTATATCGGCTCAAAGCCTTGAGTTGATTGGAGGACCTGTGCACATATATGGCTTGTCCTCAGGAGTCACTGAAGACTCGTGCGTAGACATTTGCAAAGAGCTGTGGGTTGAAGACCCCATAGACCAAAACCAGACATCGTGCGTGAAGGGTACTGCTTATTCCATACTATACACCAGTGTGTGTTTATGGTGTCAGAGGGTCCTATAACTTCAGGATGCTTGGCAACTCCTGTGAAGAGGGGAAGGCCCTTCTGACTCCAGGCTGCTCCGTGTGCTGGCTTATAACCCAAAGTTGGGGATTCCCTCCTTATACATGGCACTGGCACGCAATCTGTGGTTAGGGAACTGCAAGCCATCACGCGCAGACATTGGCATATAAAATTGAGTAGTTATAGAAAGTGCCAACTCATGCACAACAATTCTAATAAAGTCTGGAGTCAGAGGGACCATCTGCCTTATACGCAGATATTGGTGCATAGTGAGGGTCTCAAGCGCCCACCACCTTCCTTCAGTATATGTGTTGTAGGGTGAGTAGTTCCAATAACCTCCGGCTACATGTCAATCTATCAATCAGGAGTTGGTAAAGTGCAGCTACTCACCCACTTGCAAGGGTCTCAAGGGGCTGGGGGTAAGGGGGGAGGGCGGCGGCTCCGTTGAGTGCTGGGGTCATATGAAGAGCCAGGTCTTGAGGTCATTCCTGAACTGGAGCAGTGTGGGGGCTTGCTGGAGGGGAAGGTCGTTCCAGGCCTTGGCTGCGAGGTAGGAGAAGGACTTTCCTCCTGTTCTGGTTTTGTAGATGCGTGGAACGGTGGCCAGAGAGAGGTCAGCTGATCAGATGTGTCTTTTGGGTGCGTGGAAGGAGAGGAGGTTGTTTAGGTATTATGGCCTGATGTTGTGGAGGGCCTTGTACGCGGGGGTGCGGAGCTTGAAGGTTATTTTTCTTCCGATAGGGAGCCAGTGGAGATCGCGGAGGTGTTGGGTGATGTGGTTGTGATGAGGGATGTCTAGAATCAGTCTGGCTGCAACATTTTGGACATTCTGGAGTTTGCAAAGTAGTTTCTTGTTGATTCCGGCATAGAGGACGTTGCCGTAGTCCAGTCTGGTACTAATGAGGGCGTGCATTATGTTTTTTTCTGGAGTCAGGTGGGAACCATGTCAATATTTTTCTATGATATGAGAGGTTCTCTTGTTCCAGCCTCGTCCCAGCCTGTATTCTAAAGCCCTCGTATGAGCGTGCCAATGTCTATATTGAGGGTCCGCCTTAATCTTGGCTTTGAGTGAGACACTCACAGAAAGCCTGCTGTTATGGAAGGAACTCACAAGTCACAGACATTGGCTTGTATCGCCTGGTCCCTGATTTGCAAACATCTTCCTTGAAGGGGGTCCTCTCACTCTAGGCTGGAAATATATTTCTAAAACCTTCGGGGGGAGGGGTCTTCAAACCTCTTTTTAATGAAGACTTTATGCCGGATATGGGAATATAGAGTGGGGCTTCTCTGGACCCCTCTCATATACATTGGATTTGAAAAGCCCTCCGCCATCATACACGGAAAGGCTGTACAAAGAGTTGGGGGGGTCATCTCTCCCATTCACTGGATTGGTAGATAACGCCACACTCACACCTGTGAACACCAGGAGGTGAACACACTGCCAGTGGTGGATTAACCTTTTGGGCAGTCTGGAGCAGCCCAGATGGGCCAACTTGAAAGGACCGGTGTGTGGGTGTTTCTGATTGGTTCTTTCATGGCCCACAGGACCAAAAACAAAATATCCTAAACACTGGCCCCTTCTAAGCTGGACAGACTCAGTTGGCAGTGCCAGGCTGTCCAAAGGCCGGTCCCAACACTGAATAGAATCAGAAAAATCCGAGGTTAATCAGCCTAACATAGACGAAACACACAGTTTTCAACTGAATAGTCTTAATTTGTTTTGGAAAGAATATGTAATGACCGGCAAATTAGGGGTTCTTCATCAAACACTGGGAAGTTCAAATCCAGTCAAATTATCAAGCAATCAGATTGAATATTCATGGGGAAATTTGCATATAATGATTTCCCCTGAAATGTCTTGCTAGTTTGTTGGTCATTTAGTGGGTTGAATTTTGCCCACCCTGCCTGCTGAGAGGTTTTAAACGGCACCTGACGTTGACTAATGTTCATGGCCCTTACGAAAATGTACTATTTTCCCACCAATTTTCCCCAAACACCCCCCAGAGAACTCTTACCCATCGCACTATACCACTGCTGGTGTGCACCCTACTTGTAAAGAGTTCTTTCATTGCTTCTAAGTTTTGACTAATGTTGCTAACCTAAAAAACCCCTGTAAAAAAAGCTTTAGGAAGTTTTAACTTTCCTGCATTATTCCAGAACTGGAGTTAAAAAAAAATAGGAAAGAAAGCCTTTGTGACTATTTTGAGGAAAGTTTCACTTTCTACAAATATTCTAGGCATGGATATAGAATAGTAAATTTCCTTTTCCGGCGTTCACAAACAACTCTGCTGCTTTGAGGGTGCCACTCGGGCAAGAAACACACATGCCCTACTGTGAGAAGTTGGCCTGGTATATGCTGATCACTAATTAAAGTGGGCACCTTGCGCCAGTCCAAATGACCCTTATTGATGATTAGGTTAAAGACAACCTTTATTGAAAGCTATCCTAGTGGTAGCTATGGAGAGCAGCCTTCAGGCTAAGTCTCGAAGGAATGTAAAGCAGCTTGTTTTACCAGTATATAACCTCCTGAATGACCAAATGAAAGGAAAACCACACAAGGAATATATAAAATATATGTATTTATTACTAAACACTCTCTACTAACCTCTTTATGAGATTAGAGAACAAGGCACACAATATTAAATTACTAGAACAACAGTAAATAGCACAATACACAGCAGGCTCCAAGGGGAGACCGAACGATATACTAAGAAAGTGGTATAACAACCACGACTTGATTAGACACAGTGCCTAGAGCATGTAGAATTTCTGGGACCCCAAGAATCCACCCAAGGTAGTGACACAGGGGACCCACGGAGGCCGGGTGCAGTGTGAGAACACAGCCGCGAGCTCCGTACAACTCTATGGGAAAGTCGCCGTTGGAATTTTAAAGATTAAGGACACTTAGGAGAGGACTGTAAGCAAACCCTTTGGAACATAGAAGGTTCTAAGGCCAGCACCCTTGATAGTACCGAGGTACCCGTGTTACCTATCCCAGGGAAGCCGAGTACATAGGGGTCAAGTGGTGTCGGAAACGCTTGTTGATTTCAATGGTGTGATGCGAAGAAGTGCTGCTGCCGGGAAGATGAAAAGTGTCCAATGTGATCCAAGCCTGGATCAGAGCTTAGAAGAACTTGAAAGCAGAGGGGACAGAGTCTGGGTCACTTCACAGTGACCAGGGGCGCGATAGACGAATGCCCACTGATGTCGGGTGTTTCCGGCGAGAAGAGGTGAAGCTTGACTCTGCAGCCACGGGGACCAGGAGACGTCAACGATGACCAAAGTCCAGAGGTGAGCTGTCCCACGAAGGATGTCGAGTGCTGTGGGGGTCAGTGTCCGGATTGAACAATAACAAGCCTTGGCAACTGCAACCCACGCGGTCAGAGGAAAGATGCTTCTGTGAGGACAGCAAGGTCCTGGGGACTCTCCAAGCTATGAGAGTCAGGGCACGTCTGGAGCAACCAGAAAAGCCCACGAAAAGTTAAAGTTGCCTTCACAGGGACCCACAGGTCGACAGACCAGGGATCGCGAAGAGACCTTGAGAGGAATCACAAAATACCAGCTCACGGAACACTCGTGGAGTGTAGGCCGGAAATCTTCAGTGGAAACACTGCTCGGGGTCAGGACTACAAGTAGCCCAAAGCACAGCCTCAGGGGTCGCTGGAAAGCATATGCTGCTGCAAAAGTACTCTAGTGCACTGGGGTTCGGGTTGCACGGTCCCCCACGAGGGTTACGGGCCTCAATATAGCTGAGAGCGCAGATCAACCTCAGAGACCACGGGAACCCACCTCCTGTGTTGCAGAAATCTTTGGAGTTCTTCAGGAGCTTCGTAGATGCAAACCGTTTGGATGCGTTTAGGTGCCTGCTTAGCAGGGAAGTAACTACTTTACTCCAAAGGAGATTCTTCAGTCATCCAGCATCATGCAGATCATCGAAGTACTTGGTTTCTGTAGCAGAGTTTAGTCCAGGTAATATCTAAAGCCCTGTAGTCAGGGGTTCCTACTTTATACCCAAGGAAGGGGTGGGACAAACTCTGGGGACCCACCTATGGGAGGGTCAGGACAGAGGGGTGGCTACACCCATGTCCTTTGTCCAGTTTTGCACCAGAGCAGAAGCAAATGGCTCCTGCAACCGGTTTGAGCTGGACTATGCACAGGGACACCAAATGTTCCCCCAGTGCAGACATTAAAGCACTCTCAGAGTGCACCCACCCAGCTCCAATGCACTAAAGCCTGTCTGGGAGGTGGTCACACCTCCCTATGATAGGAAACCTATTGTCAAGCCTTCCTTTACTGGAGTTTCATCCAGCAGCAGGAGGGCAGACTTGTGTCTGTGGCTGGCAGCATCCATCTTATGATGCCAGGGTCGAGAGAGCTGGTACAGAGTGTACCGGTGTTGTCATATTTCTCCCTCTAGGAGGTTGGACTCATACCTCCCCGCCAGTTACTGGCGGGGAGGTATGATTCCAAGGTGTTTGACTCCAAACACGACATGATTCCATGCAGCCGTTTTAAAGTTAGGATTTACTGCGAGGTTATAATGCACTTAGAGTATATGGTTGGCTGCATCACAAACAACCCGGAATATAAGTTCTAAAGGCTGCAGAGGGGCTCTGCTCATGCAGGAGCACCCTCTCACATAAAACACAGCACCCTGCCTTCAGGATTGATAAGGCCTGCCATGGGGCGACTGATAGGTTTATATGTGCAGTGATATAAGGTAGATATAGTGAACCTATATCTGAGTACGGGGTGCATGCACCACCTTACACAGGCTGCTGTAGCAGACCTGTTAAGTCATTTTGAATGGTCTCCAAGGGGTGGCATAATACATGCTGCAGCCCCTGAGAGGCCTCTGGGGTACCTATGCCCTAGGTACATAGTATACCATATACTAGGGACTTATAAGGGTACCCCAGAATCCAAGCTGGAGTGTACCTAAAGTGCATGCATTCAATTTAGAGGAGAAAGCAGCTAGGCTGGGGTCCTGGATAGTCGGATCCCAGCCAGACTAAGTGAAAAACAGTGTCACATCAGCAAAATGTGGGGGTAACTATAAGAAGCAGATCCTACTCTCTTACACCCACCAACCTCCCTCTACAGTGGCTCTCCTGCAGTTCGACTTGCTCATGAAATAAAGAGGTCAGGAAACCAGGATCTTTCAGGTATTTTGAATTTTCATAAAATCAACAATCTGGCCGAAGTTCTCTCTGCAACAAAAGGTACATTTTGGACTATGCATGTTTAATTTGATTTTCTTCCTCTTTTTGTCTAACATGTAGTGAAGGCTCTGTCACTGAGCAATTTCTTTGTGGTTCTGGGGAAATGCTGCCACCTGCTGTTTGTGTTGAGCATATCACCTACTTCTTAGATATCAACATTTGTTATTACATTTTATACAAGAACACATTGGCAGTTCTGTTACAGGGTTAGCATAGGTTCTATCAAGTGCAGCTTGTACATCAGTATATTGAGACGTTATGCACGATGCTGTCATTTGTGACCGAGAATAAAAATGCTCTCCCGAAACTTACATCCTTGACACTGTAGTTCACCTCACCGTGAACACGAAAATGCAGTAACGTCTAGATGTGCAACCAGGATTTTTGCAACCAGAAAAGAATTTTAAGAATCGACGTTTGTATTATCAGGTCATTTCTTAAAATTCTGAATTGCAGAGAATTAAAATTCAACATACCTTATGAATACTAATTTGCGAGTCACTGTGATTGGAGGCCATCACAGAGAGGGCGGCATGCTGGGGTCAGCACACCATGACTGTGATTGCTTTCTAAACAAAGTTTGTTTCCCTTTTGTTTGTTTAAGAGTTGGCAGTGGTCACTTGGACCACTCTCTTCCACAAACCTGTCTTTTACATTCACAAAGGGGAAGAGTTCCCAAGGGGGGGGGGGCCTTCCGTTTTGCGAATGTATTACCATCCTTCTTTGAGCTGTGTGTACGCTAGGCCTGGGCGGTAAATTCCGTTCCGCTCGCGGAATTTGCGGAATTTGCGTAATTTCGCGTTCCACGGAGAACGCGAAATTGCCCTAAAGTCTGCTTTCCGCAATTTCGCGGAATTTTTTGCTTGTTCGCGTTCTCAAAATGCGTGTTCGCGAGATATTTCTCCCCGAGCACGCAAACAGCGATTGTGAACAGGAAAAAAGCATCGCGAACATGCAATTCCGCGTGTTCGCGGAATTTCTGCGTGTTCGCGGAGATTTTTTACCGTTTCGCGGAGATTTGCGTAACGCCATTACGCAAATTCCGCCCACCCCTAGTGTACGCATCAATGTTTTGCCACAAGATTTCGGCCAGAAAACATTTATCAGTAAGATGTTGATGTGTTATTGAGAATGGACACCTACAACACGCCACTCCCAGATATCGCATTTGTATCCATTCAGAATTCTATTTTTTGATTGGAAAACCTTTTAGTACATCGGAAAAAGCATGTTACTAATTGCCAGTGCCAAATTGGAGCATTTGTGACTGTTAAAGTGCTTAGTGTATCAGGCCGTAAGTTCAAAACATAAACTACAAAACATGATCCTATGGCCAATGTGCATTCATTTTCTGTTTGATTAGTGGTGGGCAAGATATATTTCTGATATTTGTGACTTCAAATGGATTTGTCTGTAGCATATTTACTATTGATTTATTTTTGCAACTCACCTAAACATGTTCTAGGTTGGAATTAGGCACAAAAAAACTTTATACGTGTTCCATAAAACAGAAAATAATCCCCTTGCAGTGATACTAAAAACTGGGCATCTGAATGTGGTGATGATGTCACCTACCTCATCTATTTTAGGAAACTCTTGAAACCTGAACGGTTGTACCATGCTTTTAATTTTGCTCAATGCCTCCTGGAGTGGTGTTTGAGGAATATTGTATTTGGAAAGAGTCACTCTTCGATCTCTTTTCAGAGTTGGGCCACAGTTTTAGGCGCGATGGCCCTGTCAGATGGGATGTTTGAAAGGGCCAGTGAAAGGGCTGTTTTTTCAGGTCCTGTCATGGCCCACCGGATCGAAATGATGGTTCATACACTTGCCCTTTCAACCTGGCTCATCGGGCAGTGCCAGACTGTCCGAAATGCCAGTCTAACACTGTCCCTTTCTCGTCAACGTATGCCTGACCTACTCTGAAGTAACCAAAAAAATGACATGTTGCGCTCTATTATAACTTATAAGCTATAGGTAAATAAATATGTTACATAGAATCATATGATGCCACTGGTGAATTTGTAGAATGCTAGTTCACACATCAGAATTGCTTGGTGATAGTGACACAGATTTTGAATGGTACCAACATCGACAATACTCCTTTTATCGGCCTCTGTAGGATGAAAGGCTCAGTAGACTTGCCTGGATTCAAATATAACCAGATGTCTGCTGTTGATGCACCGTGCAGAGACCAGTAGATTGAGCTTAAAAATAAGCTATTATAACAAAGCTTTAATTGATGTGCACGCACTTCTCAAACTTTCTGAGTATATTAATCGTGAATTTGTATAATTTGCAGATTGTAATCACCTTTCTCTGTTTTCTTTTTAGGTAAGTACCCATATATGAAAAATGTGTTGTGGGTAAGTCTGCCTTCTTTCTTCCTGCATTAGCTAAATAGTGACCAAGTCCACACCTGTGCTTGTTTAAGCAGTTATGCGTTTCTTTACCAGCTGTCCTTTGAGTTCAGAAGGTAGTTAACAGTCACAGTGGTAGTGTTGTTAGTTAGTTTACAGTGGTTTCAGTGTTTTGTGTTGTAAAGCTCGGTCTGGTTTTTGGTGAGTAGCTTTAAGCTTGACATGCTATTTTGAATTTCAACTAGGCTAGTTGAAAACTTTTACTGTTTAAATTTCCATTAGAATAGTATTTGCATCTTTCATATTATTAGCTGCTTGACAATAATTTTACTACAAAGACAATCCACCATTTTGAGAATTGTCTAAACAAAGGGCCAGGAAGAGACACCCAGAGAAGGTCAGGAAAAGCAGTCTGCAGATCTATTAAAACTGAATCTCTATAAAGGAATTCATCACATTGTTTTACTTTCAAGCAAACAGAATCTACAACAATTTAATTTGTAGCTTGTTTTCATTTTAACGGATTCACTGACTTAAATTCCTGTTTTCTCTGATGTTAATAATTGTAAGCGATATTGAAGGCAGGTCACAAAATGGTTGACTGCCTAAGTAAGAAGAAGCTAATGAAAAAATTGAATTTGCAATAGTTAATATAGTTTTTTGTTGAAACTTGGGAATGGTAATGTTTAAAATGTGTCTGCTGAGTTGGGCAAAGTTATTCAACTTTGAACCTCCTGCAGTTTGCAAAGTTTGCTGATCTTCCAAATGTTCTTGATACAAGTATACATTAACACAATGTCACACAATTGGTGGGGACTATGAGAGGTGTATGGTTTTAACTCAAGAGGCTGCTTGTGGCACAGATTTTTTTTTTTTTTTAACAAATTAAAAACAAGCAACTGATGGGCTGAAGATTCCGTTGGGACATTATATGTCTTGTCGCCTTGCATTGAGGACTCTTTCATCACTCTCTTATCAAACTTTTCGTCCACTCACTGCCTCGCGTTTTACCATCACCAAAAATAGTTTGGGCCCCATTCACAAAGTAGTAAGTCTACACGCACAGAGGCACTCCCATGAGCCCGCGCTGATTTAATACTTTCCCAGGGTGCACCAGGGAATCTGCACCATCTACAGTTTCCAGGGCTGTTTCCTGTTTCTGCTGAGCTTGATTTAAGACATAGATTGCAATTATGCACTGTGGAAATGCAGTTGGATGAATCTATCCACAGTTATTATTTTTTTTCTCCATTCCCTGAGGGGTCAACACGGGTGACCTGCACATTGTGATCACGATAAACATTTGAACACAAAACAGGGAATTTATAGCAACACTAAGACTGTCAAATTGACAGGTTCAAAGATGTATACCTCCACTGACTTATTTTTTGTGAAATGCTTGCAACCCTCTATTTTTTGCCTCATCCATTCATTCATTTTTGCAACCAATCTCAGTAATTTCCCTCTTCTGCACTGCTCCTGTAGGATGAGCGTGATGTCCGTTGGTGCTTTACCAAATCCTAGGGTTAGCGTAATTATGCAAAATCACAGCAAAGTTATATGAGGTTATGCAGAATTACATGAGTAGCGTAACCCAGCATTTAAATCAATCAATCAGTCATTTGTTAAGCGCACTACATAACCGCGAGGGTCTCAAGGCGCTGGGGGGGCGCTACTGGTTGAACAGCCAGGTCTTGAATAGCCTCCTGAAGGTCAGCAGGTCTTGGGTCTGTCGTAGGCTCTGTGGGAGGGTGTTCCAGGTCTTAGCGGCACGGTGGCGAGTGCGAGGTCGGTGGAGCGGAGCTGGCGGTTGGGGATGTAGAAGGAGAGCCGTTTGTTGAGGTAGGCTGGGCCGGTCTTGTGGAGTGTCTTGTGTGCGTGGATGAGGAGCTTGAAGGATATCCTCTTGTTGATGGGGAGCCAGTGTAGGTTTCTCAGGTGGGGGGTGATGTGGCCGTGGCGTGGTACGTCGAGGATCAGCCGTGCCGAGGCGTTTTGGATGCGTTGTAGTCATTTGATGAGCTTGGTCAGGGCTCCCGCGTAGAGGGCGTTTCCGTAGTCGAGTCTGCTGCTGACGAGGGCCTGGGTGACTGTCTTTCTTGTATCTGTCGGGATCCATCTGCAGATCTTGCGGAGCATGCGGAGGGTGTTGAAGCAGGAGGAGGAGATGGCGTTGACTTGCTTGGTCATTGAGAGCGTTGAGTCGAGGATGATTCCCAGGTTGCGTGCGTGGTCGGTGGGTGTCGGGGCTGCCCCCAGTGCTGTCGGCCACCATGAGTCGTCCCAGGCTGAAGGGTTGGAGCCGAGGATGAGGACCTCTGCCTTGTCCGAGTTCAGCTTCAGGTGGCTGATCTTCATCCAGTCGACGACGGCCTTCATTCCTTTGTGGAGGTTGGCTTTGGGGGTGATGGGGTCCTTGGTGAGGGAGAGGATCAATTGAGTGTCGTCGGTGTAGGAGATTATGTTGAGGTCGTGCGGTCGGGCGACGTGTGCGAGCGGGGCCATGTAAATGTTGAACAGTGTCGGGTTGATGGAGGATCCCTGGGGTATGCCGCAGATGATCTCGGAGGCTTCGGATCGGAATGGGGGAGCCAGACGCTCTGGGTTCTGCCGGAGATGAAGGAGGTGGTCCATTCCAGAGCCTTGTCTCAGATCCCTGCGGCGTGGAGGCATGCGCGTAGTGTGCGGTGGCAGATGGTGTCGAAGGCGGCGGAGAGGTCTAGGAGGATGAGTGCTGCGGTCTCACCGTTGTCCAGCAGGGTCCTGATGTCATCGGTGGCGGCGATGAGGGCGGTCTCGGTGCTGTGGTTGCTGCGGAACCCTGACTGGGGAGGGTCCAGGATTCTGTTTTCTTCAAGGTATCGGGTTAGCTGTCTGTGGACGATCTTCTCGATGAGCTTGGCCGGGAACGGGAGCAGAGAGATGGGCTGGAAGTTCTTGAGGTCTCTTGGGTCTGCCTTGGGTTGTTTGAGTAGGGCGTTGATCTCGGCGTGTTTCCAGCTCTCTGGGAAGGTCGCAGTCTTGAGGGAGAGATTGATGACGTTGCGCAGGTTGGGTGCAATGGAGCTGCTTGCTTTGTTGAAGACGTGGTGCGGGAATGGTTCTGACGGAGAGCCGGAGTGGATTGTGCTCATGGTCTTGATGGTGTCATTGATGCTCACGCTGGCCCAGGCTAGCAGGGGGTCGTGGTCGATGATGTGCGGGGAGTCTGTTGGGGCTGTCTTGGTGTTGAAGCTGTTGTGGATGTCTGCTATCTTGCGGTGGAAGAAAGTGGCGAGGGAGTCGCATAAGGCTTGCGACGGCGGGATGTCATTGGTGTTGGAGCTGGGGTTGGAGAGTTCCTTCACTATGTTGAAGAGCTCCTTGCTATCGTGTGCATTGTTGCCGAGGCGGTCTTTGAAGGAGGTCCTCTTGGCAGCCCTGATGAGGTGGTGGTGGTTGCGGATGGTGTCCTTGTGTGCTGCGTGGCTGTCCGGAGTCTGTTCACTGTGCAATTTCTTCTCTAGTTTCCGACAAGCTTGCTTGGAGGCTAGGAGTTCTGGGGTGAACCAGCTGGCCCTCTTGCAGGTGTCTCTGTGGGGGGTTTCTTCAGCGGGCGAGGGTGTTGGCGCAGTCCTCGATCCAGCGTCTGAGGCTGTGGGCAGCGTCATCGGTGTTGGAGGGTGCGGTGGGTGGGCTGAGAGAGAGGTTGCATGTAGTTGGTCTTCGATGATTTTGCTCCAGCAGCGGCCGGGGATCAGTTGGGCGCGGTGGTGTGTGGTGGGTTTCTGGAAGGTGAAGTGGATGCAGCGGTGGTCGGTCCAAGGGAGTTTGGTGGTGTGGTTGAAGGAGACGTGCGGGTTTGAGGAGAAGACGGGGTCGAGCGTGTGGCCGGCAGAGTGGGTCGGCATTGTGACGAGTTGCCTCAGTCCGAGGTTGGCGAGGTTATCGATCAGGGTTGTGGAGTTCCTGTTGTTTTTCTCAAGGTGAAAGTTCAGGTCTCCGAGAAGGATGTAGTCGGTGGAGGTCAGGGCGTATGTGCTGATGAAGTCGGCGATGGAGTTGCTGAACTGGGGGCGGGGTCCAGGGGGTCGGTAGACGAGGGTGCCTCTGAGGGTGGAGTTGGGGTCCGTGTGGATCTGGAAATGCATGTGTTCGGCGGTGCTGAGAGTGTCGTCGGTGCTAGTCGAGACCCTGATGCTGTTCTTGTGGACGATGGCGATTCCTCCTCTGACTCCGTTGGCGCGGTCTCTGCGGGTGATCTTGTAGCCGTCTGGGATGGCAATGGCGATGTCGGGTGTGGAGGAGTCGTTCATCCACGTCTCTGTCAGGAAGGTGACATCTGGGGATGTTGTGTCGAGCCGGTCCCAGAGCTTGACGGTGTGTTTGCGTGCGGAGCCGGTGTTCAGTAGTATACATCGGAGGTGGCTGAGGTCTTTCTTGGCGGGTTGTTCAGCGGCTCTGAGGCTGGTGTAGCTGCAGTTACGGCAGGTGAAGGGACCATGTGTGCGTTTCGGGGCGGCCTTGAAGCAGGTGTGGGTCCATCCGGGGTTGAGAGCGTGGAGTGTGCTGGCACCGTAGTGGCGGCGTTCCTCGTGGCGGGTGCGGGTAACAGGGGTTCTGGCGCTGGCGCTGTTTTCTTAACACAGAATGCACCTTCGCATCGCGCATGGAGCTGATGACTCATTTTGCAATAAGAAATTAGTGCTAAGTACAACCGACAGCAGCAGCCGGCGACACTAACTAAGTTCATGGGTTCTCTGCTCCTGCTGTAGGGTTTTTGTGCCAAAGTATTCAAAAGTGAACGGGCGTAAGTGCTTTCTTTTTGGGAATTTCACATCAAAAGAGTAATTAGAAATTACCAAGATGGCTCCAATTACTGTGGTGTATTTAAAATGTTGCTCAAGCTTGGTTATTACTCATGTAAAGTGCTCCGAAGCGCTCGGGCCGATTGCACCCCACATTAGACTACAAAACAAAAGTCCGTAGCGAGAAGGTCATAAGACGCCCTGTGAA
Organism: Triturus cristatus; assembly: GCF_964204655.1. NCBI lineage: Eukaryota > Metazoa > Chordata > Amphibia > Caudata > Salamandridae > Triturus > Triturus cristatus. Next base: position 36,203,603 of record NC_140595.1, on the reverse strand, counting down.
ATCTTTGTTATAGGGTTTGGAACATATAGTCAAAAGATCAAATGAAGATGCATGCACTCACGTGGTGTCATAGACGTCATCTCCCCTAGTTCAGAGATGCTTTATCTCCGCGCCTGATTGGCTGAGTGTGCGCGCGTGACATCCTCGGCCTTTACGTGTTGTGTCTCGTTGGAGGCGCCCTGGTGCCTTGATTAACCTCCCATGGGGAAGGGGGGGGGGGGGAGGAGGCGCGGGGGTCGTCTTTTCAAAGGTATTGTTTGAATTACTTTATTGAGACCTTCCTGAACTCCTGATGGCATGTCTATCTCCTTTGGGATGTCAACCCCTGGTGACCCCGCATCTCAGAAGGGGGACGAGGGAGTGGGGCGGGGGCGAATGAAAGAGGAGTGGGGCTGTGGAAGAGAGACACTGTGTCCCCAAAACTATCCTGCCACACACACAGATCCCATTTTATCTTATTTATTCGTATTTAATTTTTCTTTAAAAATATGTATACATAGTTCCGTTGCCATGCACTGGGGCTTCAGAGCACTGCACATTTCTCCTAGATACAGAAGTCAATGACTGAAGAACAATGAAAACACAGAAATTGTTAGTAGTAGTACACATGTTGTCCCGGGTCAGGTGTAAGTAGTACATTCAGGCTAAGTTTATTCCCTTGCGTTTTACACAGCACAACAGGAGTGGGCGAGCGGCTTTCACCGGGCAGAGGCCAACATGGCAACGAAAGTCTTTGTGTTAATTAGATGAGGAGGGAAGCCTCAGTGTGTGTGACTGACTGTCCCAGCGACTGATTATCGGCGTCCTAGTGCGCGGCTCCCTGTCCCATTGCGGCTTCTCCTCCCTAACGTCAGTGTGTGTGTGATTTACTGTCTCAGTGACTGATTCTCGGCGTCCTAGTGCGCGGCTCCCTGTCCCACTGCGGCTTCTCCTCCCTAACGTCAGTGTGTGTGTGATTTACCGTCCCAGTGACTGTCGGCGCCCTACTGCGCAGCTCCCTGCCCCATTACCGCCTATCCTCCCTGCCCTCAGTGTGTGTGTGATTTACTGTCCCAGTGACTGATAATCGGCGTCCTACTGCGCGGCTCCCTGTCCCATTGCGGCTTCTCCTCCCTGTCCTCAGTGTGTGTGATTTACTGTCCCAGTGACTGATTCTCGGCGTCCTACTGCGCAGCTCCCTGCCTCATTACGGCCTCTTCTCCCTGCCCTCAGTGTGTGTGTGATTTACTGTCCCAGTGACTGATTCTCGGCGTCCTACTGCGCAGCTCCCTGCCTCATTACGGCCTCTTCTCCCTGCCCTCAGTGTGTGTGTGATTTACTGTCCCAGTGACTGATTCTCGGCGTCCTACTGCGCAGCTCCCTGCCTCATTACGGCCTCTTCTCCCTGCCCTCAGTGTGTGTGTGATTTACTGTCCCAGTGACTGATTCTCGGCGTCCTACTGCGCGGCTCCCTGTCCCACTGCGGCTTATCTTCCCTGTCCTGTGTGTGTGTGTGATTTACTGTCCAATTGACTGATTCTGGGCGTCCTACAGCGCGGCTCCCTGCCCTATTACAGCCTCTTCTCCCTGCCCTCAGTGTGTGTGTGATTTACTGTCCCAGTGACTGTCGGCGCCCTACTGCACAGCTTCCTGTCCCATTACCGCATAGATATCCTCCCTGCCATCAGTGTGTGTGTGATTTACTGTCCCAGTAACTGATTCTTGGCTTCCTACTGCACAGCTCCCTGCACCATTACGGCCTCTTCTCCCTGCCCTCGGTGTGTGTGTGATTTACTGTCCCGGTGACTGATTGTCGGCGTCCTAGTGCGCGGCTCCCTGCCCCATTACGGCCTCTTCTCCCTGCCCTCCGTGTGTGTGTGATTTACTGTCCCATTGACGGATTCTCGGCGTCCTACTGCGCGGCTCACTGTCCCATTACGGTTTTTCCTCCTACCTGTCCTCAGTGTGTGTGATATACTGTCCCAGTGACTGATTATTGACATCCAGTGCATGGCTCCCTGTCCCATTGCGGCCTCTCCTCCCTGTCCTCAGCGTGTGTGATTCACTCGTTTAAAGAGGCCTGAGGTGGACTCAGACCACCACCGTTTATATAAGGCACCCCTGACATCCCATAGCCCCGCCCACCGGCTTGGAGCGAAACTTTGGGCCCCGGCTTTCACTCTTTTACAAATTAAGCACTGCAGGGGTAATGGATTTCCAGGGCGTGAAGCGGATGGATCACCGCCATATTTCATGTCTGCAAAGGAGTTTTGCATCAACATTCTCCCCGTATCGAAAAAAGGCTGAATGACCAATTAACTTTTCCGTATGATTCACCCACGTGCACTTCCCACTGCACCTACGTTACACGTGGACTCAAAATACCGATTTCTGCAGAAGGAGTGGTGTCTGCCTCACTCAGTACTACAAGACCCGTAGTGGTCCTACCTCCAGAGGTAATGCAAAATGAGGTATTATCACAGCTGACCCGGGGGCAAGACCATCGGGTTAAACCTAGTAGAAAGTGTCCACACAAAAGCCCAAAATTCCGTAATATTGTGCAGAAATCAGCGAGGTGACCCTGTTTTTGCATGTCTTTCTCCTCTTCGTGGCGGACCTACAGGCCATACCTGTATTCCCCGGTAATCCCTCGTCTTGGAATTACTGATGCTAGAAGCGGTGGTAAATCACGAGTCCGCCCCACAGATACTGGGGGGTTGGTACTGGGAGCCCTGGGAGAACATTCTACTAAGCAACTTGTGCCCGCCAGGCACACTCCTGGAACCACACAGCTGTTGTATTTCACTGGTCTATTCCTGGCACTCTATGAAAACCACGTACAAAAATTCGTAATCTGTTAGGTCGGGGTAAACGTGAGTGCAGATTTGTGTCTATTTCCAGCGCTGCTCTTTGCATCCGGGTGAGGTCACCCCGTCCCTCCCCCCGGTGACCTACTGCAGTTTAATTTGCACTGCCGTTGTACATTATTAATTGAAATAATTCAATAAAATGTTCACACGCAGGTCGTGCATTGCCCTATGCATCACGCTCCAAGGACAGGCGGCCCAGGGCCAGCGCCTGCTGAAATTAAAGGGCTCTGGTGACGTTGCCCTTGGCCCGCGCACGCCCTTTGAACCGGATGTCAGAGCTGGGTCAATGAGACGTGCATTCCAAGTATCACGGCAGCTGGTGGGTCTGTGGACGTCACAACAGACGCGAGGGCCCAATAATGTGACGTATCAGAGTCCACGGACCGCGCGCGACACCTGCGCGCGCCCTCCACGGAGTCTGGCGCGAGGCAGGGTCTTGCCACCTGTATTTATAGCGCGCGCGGATCTGCGGCCTCCTTCGGGCAGCCTCGGGGCTGTGAGGAGCTGTGAAATATCCTATTTAGGAAGAGACGCGGCACTCTCCGCCGCCCTCCTGGCTGCAGGGCAGCTCTGGCTGCTGTACAGACCCTGCAAGTCTGGGCAGCTTGTGAGCAGGGAGCAAGCTCTGTGGTGAACTAGCCTGGTGCCTCTGAGAGGCGGAGCTGCGGTTCCTGAACATGTCTCCCCGAGGGGCATCTTCAAGTGCTGGTGGCCACTGGTGGACATAATTTATGCGCATTCTTGTCCAAGGAAAGCAACACAGCGGTCTGCTCTGCCCCGCAAGGAAAGGTCTATGAAAGCAACATATGTGAGTTTTGGAAGCAGTGCAGGCTTCCCTCATAAACACAGAAGAGGCAGAGTGTAGGTAGCATCACTGCAAGCTTCCCTCACATACTCAGAACAAGCACAGTGCAGGAAGCAGCAGTGCAAGCTTCCCTCACAGGACTGGCGCAGTGCAGGTAGCATCAGTGCAAGTTACCCTCACAAACACAGAACAAGCACAGCACAAGCAGCAGCAGTGCAAGTTCCCCTCACATTCAAAGAACAGGCACGGTGCTAGCAGCATCAATGCAAGCTTCCCTTACATACACAGACAGTGCAGGCAGCAAGCTTCACCCACATGCACTGAACATGTGTGGTGCAGGCAGCAACAGTGCAAGCTTCCCTCACATACTCAGGACAAGCACAGTGCAGGCAGCACCAGTGCAAGCTTCCCTTACATTCACAGACAGACAGGGTGCAGGCATGAGTGCACGCTACCCTCGCATACACAGAACAGACACAGTGCAGGCAGCAGCAGTGCAAGCTCCCCTCACATACACAGAACAGGCAAGGTGAAGGCAGCAGCAGTGCACATTTCCCTCATGTACACAGAACAGGCACCGCATAGGCAGCATCAGTGCAAGCTTCCCTCACGTACATAGAACAAGTATGGCACAGGCAATATCAGTGTAAGCTTCTCTCATGTACACAGAACAGGCACGTTGCAGGAACCATCAGAGCAAGCTTCCCTCACTTACTCTAAACAGGTAAAGCACTGGCAGGATCAGTGCAAGCTTCCCTCACATACACAGTACAGGCACGGCACAAACAACATAATTGCAAGCTTCCCTCACATACACAGAACAGGCATGATGCAGGCAGTATCAGTGCAAGTTTCCCTCACATAAAGAGAACAGGCACTGTGCAGGCAGCATCAGTGCAAGCTTCACCCACATGCACTGAACATACGCTGTGCAGGCAGCAGCAGTGCAAGCTTCCTTCACATACACAGCAGTGCAAGCTTCCCTCACACACACAGAACAGGCACAGTGTTGGAAGCATCATGAGTGCAAGCTTCCCTCACATAAACAGAACAGGCACAGTGTGGGCAGCATCACAGTAAGAGTCCCTCACACACACAGGATAGGCACAGTGCAAGTAGCAGCAGTGCAAGCTTCACCCACATACACAAAAAGGCACAGTGCAGGCAGCAGCAGTACAGGATTCCCTCACTTACTCTGAATAGGCACAGTGAAGGTAGAATCAGTGCAAGCTTCCCTCACATACAATGAACAGGTATGGTGCAGGCAGCAGCAGTTCAAGCTTCACTCACTTACACTGAATAGGCGCAGTGCAGGTAGCATCAGTGCAAGCATCCCTCACATACACTGGCAGTGCAGGGAGCATCAGTGGAAACTTCACTCACATACAGAGAGCAGGCACTGTGCAGGCAACATCAGTTCAAGCGTCACCCACATATACAGAGCAGGCTCAGTGCAGGCAGCCTCAGTGCAAACGTCTCTCATATACACAAAAGTTTGGAATGGGTGCAGCAGTGCAAGCCCCCTCTCACAAACAACAGGTACATCACAAGCAGTAGTGCAAGCTTTTTCCACACATAGAACAGGTACACTACGGTTGACTGCACTGCATTCTCTCTCTTCCATACAGAAAGGCACACATTCACACACAAATATATATTAGGTCACACAGACGCTCACTCGTACAGCAACAGCAGTACACACTTCCTTGAGGCAGCAGAGATTGAAACAGAGGAACTGCAATAAAGACAGGACAGTGCCTCCACCACAAAAGCCTGTACAGAACACTTAGCAAAAGAGCTAATTTGCCTGCGATACATATATGAAATATAGCATGAACATCAGCGCTGCAAGCTTCCCTCAATCAGAAACGTTATCATTGATAACAGAGAGAAATGTCTCACACTCACAGCAAGCACAGTAACAGCATCATGAGAGCAATGTTCCCTAGCAGACTGCCACAGGTGGCAGAAGCAGTGTAAACTTTCCTTAAACATCAGAACAGACAAGGAGGATGTAGCGGCAGCACTGGCTTCCTCTGCACTTGGAAAAAGGTGCCCCATGGAAGGCTGCAGTACAAGCTTCCCTAACACTGGGAATAGGGGTTACATGGGCGTCAGCACTGTAGGCCTTCCTCACACACAGACCATGTCCAACGAGGATGGTAGTCACAGTCCAAACATCCCTTACACATGCAGAATAGGTGCAGTGCTGTCAGCAATAGTGCAAGCTTCTTTCACTCACAGTACAGGTACAGGACAGGTTATCATGCATAGAGTTCCTCTAACAGACTCAACAGACACATCGTGAGCAGTAGTACTGTAGGTTTAGCTTGCGCACTGCATCGACACAGCACTCGTAAAGCAGTGCAAGTTAGTCTCACACGTAACACGTACAACAGGAGCATGTCTTCTTACTGCATTGTATATGTAAAATATGGGCGGGAGCATTAGCCTCTTCTCTCATACACATATTGAACACACAACGGCTTTGTAAACTAAGTCACACACATAACATGTACAGCCTTGTCAGCAGCAGTGTGACGTCACCTGGTACGTGCACACAAGCGGCACCTTTCCTTAAAAGAGTGGGAAAATAGGTGTGTGGGTAGGAATGGGAGATGAGGGTTGTTCACATTAATGTCTGGGGGTGCTGTTCTCTGTGACCCCCAATGCATCTGACAAACTTTAATATTAAAAAAACAAAAATGTAAGAATCGGTTAGAGACAAAGAAATAATGAAAAGCAAGTACTCTGTCATCCTACAGTGAAACAGATAAAGGGTCGGTGGGATTTAATCTAGAAATGTAGCTCGATTGTCCCTTCGCGGTTTGATGGCTCTGCACCGAGGGTCCTTTGAGAGGAGACAGAAGGATTATGGGAAGGCTGGGCTGGTGGGTGTCCAATCCCTGGACCCATATGGATAGCTTTAACTTGGCGCATGTGGAAATCTCTGTCCCTATTTAGTGGTATGTACCTTAAGCATTTGTGGTTGGTATTTATATAGCGCTTACAATCCGTGGCAAGGCTTCTCTGCAGCTGAGTGCCAGGTGCTGGGCAGCCCATAATAGCTCTGCCCAGCTGGACATTTTGGGTCTGATGCCAGTAATAATAATTGTGCTCGTGCAGTTTCTTAGTGAATGACTTCCAGGTTTTCTTTCTCCGTGCCCATAACACAGGGGTTGAGTACAAAGGTTTAGTGTGCAGAATAATTCACGCAGCCCTTGGAAGGAGAAGATAAGTAAATTATTCATTGCTTAATGGAGCAACATGCAGATAGCAGACTACCAAGAACCATTATAATTAAGGCTCCCTGTTTTCTGTTTTTACAGGTAAATACAGACAGAAAACATTCATTTCCTTGTCTGTATTTATGTTTAAATGTGGGTAAAACGGTAACTGGGTGCTTTTTGAGTAATTCTAAATACTGTCGCACATCACTGCCAGGCCAATAGATGTGTGGATTGATAGATAAGGGGGTTAAAAAAAAGGAATTTTAGTGAAGAGGCTTTAGCAGTAGTAGATATGCTCAAAGTTGATAGTGAAATTTGCATATTTTCATATAAGTGCATTAATTAATCTTCTGCAGATGTTCTTAGCACTGAAACCTGGCAGGCATTCAAGCATGACTGCATATTTATCACTTGAATAAATGTAGAAATATACTAATTTCAGCTTAACTTTTCCACAAAACCCAAAATAAATATGGATAAATACAGATAAAATGACCAAAAAAGAAATATAGATAAATACAGATGGAAATGGCAACAAAAAAATACCATAAAACCGGGAGCCATAATTATAATTAACCTCCTAAGTGCTTGATATGTTGCAGAGAAGGCCTTATAAAGCTCTGTCTTATTAAGAATGCAGTTAATCATAGGACCAGGTGAAAAAATGTGTTTACACTAGTGGAACCTGTGTGTAGCAAAGGTGCACGTGGGAGTAAATCACTTTTAGTACCTTTTCTGGTGAGTGCAACATGGAGGAGGAGTGTTAGTTGAGCACACAGCTCTCTTGCATTTGTGTGTATATTTTATCATTTTGCTCTCACAAATGCATACTTTTCAACCTCTTTAAACAATGATTGGCATATATGGTAGGTCTTCTTCTGGAAGGATCAGTTCGACCAATCACAATTCCCATCTCATTTCGTTTTGGTCACTGATTTACATACAATAGGATCAGTGTGCCGTGCACCCTGAAATTTGCATTGCAGCAAGAGGCAAAGCCGCAGATCTTGTTTTAGTGAGTTGGCAGCAAACGGGCAGAACCCCCATTAACTTCCTTTCAGAAACCCCATCTTATGAGTACCATTGAGTTGGTTAGCAATAAACACCTGTTATTCGGCGCCAAAAAGCCCCAAGGGGTGAAGAGCATATTTTTGTGCTCTTTGCAAGACAGAAAATCATTACACGTGCAAAACAGTGGCTCTAAAAGGCCGCAAGTCATATCAGTCTCTCCGTTTCCCCCTCTGTTGTAGGACTGAGATATCGTTGTTGGTCTCCAGCCCTGGATTAAGTATTCCTAACACACCCTGTAAGACAGTAGCCCTTTTATTTAAAGTTGATGCCCTCGGCTGCACTTCAGATTAACACACAGCACATTTCCACGCTGACTTTGTCATGAATAGTGGCTTTTATAAGCAAAGGGTACATCCATGCATTATTTTCCGCCGTGTAATTTCCTAATATGTGGAAGCACTCTGGGTCATACTTACCCGTGCCCCTGCAAAGCCGTTACCCGGTACATGTGAGGGTGATGCTACACATATGCGGGAAGAGCCCAGGTCTGTCTCTGAGGTCGAGACGTGTAAGTGCCCCTCGTTGTTCTCATTAAAATTGTAATTGTAAATTGTATTTACATAGCGCTTACTACCCATGATGAGGCGTTGAAGCGCTTTGCAGCCAGTCACATGCTACTCTGGAACCCAAGATTACAGTTAAATAGAGCAGATTACTGTGAGTGCTCCCTTCATCCTTGTGGATTAGTTGTGGTAAATTTGTTAACAAATAAATGTTCAGGGTGTGGTCAGACCGCAATAAGGCAACCTCAAGCGCTACTGTAGGCTGTTTTATGCGTCACTACATCCTTTTGAACAAAAGCAGAACTGGGTTGTACCAGAATCAATCCGAGGAGTGGCTTTGCTCCAAGCGGTCATAAGATACCACTCGTTGGCAGTGCACAACGGGGTAACAAAGGAGGAAATCTTCACAAGAGTGGTTGTAAACAGAGAGCCTCCCATTCCAGCAGGAGCGCGAGGCCAACGCTCTGTAACCGAGTCCCACAGACTTTGGTGGACACACGGAGTGAAGAAAATATGGAGGACAGAGACAAAGATGGAGGCAAAAGGGGGGCCTTACCGTCGAGATACACCTTCAGACACGTGGCTGATGTCCTGTCATTACATGTGCATTATATCCTATGGGACTTGTATTTCGGCGGAGTAGATGGGTGTCCGTTTTTATAGCACCTTCGCTCCTCCTAACTCTAATAAGACCCTAAACATTGTCTACATGGACATTGAAGACTTTGTTAAACACAGGATGGGAAGAAACAGCTCAGAGAGCAACTCCAGAAAACAGTAGCCATAGAGAGCAGCAAAATAATTTCAAGCTTTTGCCAGATCACATGCAATGCGTGAAGCAAAATCAAACATCTTTTCACCGAAATTGAAGCCACCTTTGACTGAAATCTGAAAACTAGGGAGAAATTTAGAGACAGTTGTTGGAAGTTTAGAAGCCTGGACACTAGGGTGCCAAGGAGGTCCGTTAAAAAAAAAAAAATGCATTGAGAGTTAAGGAGTAAACGTTTTAAAGGGAAACAGCCACTACAACGCGGCCGTTTCCACGCAGAACAGTAACCACGCATGCATTACAGCGCATGCGTGGTTACCACGATAGCCTTTACCACACATACCTTTACTACGAGATACTTAGTAAAGGCATGTGTATTAAAGGTAAGGGGGCTTGTGGGGGTTCTCCCCCCCCAAAAAAAATAAACTGGAGCAAAAAGGGGGGTTGGGGGGGTTCCCCCCCCCACAAAAAAACTCACCAGTTGAAGTCGCGATGAGGAGGCAATCCGCGTCATTAGAGGAACCGGAAAGACACTTCCGGTTCCTCTTTACGACGTGTGACCTGACATCGGAAGAACTTGGAGAGGTAAGGGGGATATTTGTGTTATTTAATTAAAAAAGGGATGAGGGGGTTGTGTAGAAAAGGGATAAAATATTAGGGTTAAAGGGAGGGGTATTTAAAAAAAGGGTTTGTGGGTGGGAATCGGAGCGGTATATGGAGAAGGGGAAGAGATCGGAGATAACCTTTAGCAAGAAAATGCAATTAACATGCATGGTTTAACAACGAAAAACGTTGTAAAAGCATGCGTGGTAAAGGCATTTTCGAGGTAAAGGTTATGCGTACTAATGGCATTCTCGTTGTAACGCATGCGTGGTAAATGCATGCGTTGCAATGGAATGCGTTGTAAAATCATACAACCCGTTTTAAAAAGAAACAGAAAATGTAAAAAATGCAATTAGGCTTTGGGGGAGAGGAACATCTAAGCACTTTATATGCAGATAACGTAATTGTCTTGTTGGACGACCCCCGAAAGGGCCTTCCGGAGTTCCTGGAGGAGGTTGGGGGGTTCGGGGCAGTCTCGGGATTCCAGATTAATTTAGCCAAATCACAGGCATTGAGCCTTACAATGTCACGGGACTCAAATGACTTCCTAACTCAGGCTCTCTCCATCCGGTGGGAGCGGAATATATTGTACCTGGGGATCCACCGGACACCGACCATCCAGGAAGTGATAGAGGTAAACTACCGTAACTTGGTTAAAAGAGTACAAACTGACCCAGCTAAATGGCGCACCTTCCCGCTGTCGCGGCTTGACAGAATTGCTCCTTTAAAGATGTCGGTCTTTCCCCGGATCGTGTACATCTTTAAGATGCTCCCACTGTGGCCCCCGCCCCAACGGGAACACTCCAAACCCTACAAAGAGCTGTCCATGACTACGTATGGGTGGGCCAGCGGTCCCGAATGTGCCGCAAGCTTCCCTGGCGGGCGCCTGCCGAAGGGGCCCTGGGTATTCCATGTATTTTGAGATGTTTCCAAGCAGGGCAGATCAGGTTCCTGGTGGAGTGGTCGTGCCCAGAATCAGAGAAGGGCCGGCTCTTCATGGACAGAGCACCAGCCGGAACGTCCCTGTGGAAGATCCCCTTTCTGGGCTGGCCGTACCGCCTCCCCAATCCTTACCTGTCTGCGATCACGGCCCCTATCCGCCGAGTCTAGGATGCAGTGGCCAGTAGAGAGGGCCTCTCGTCTTTCCCTGCCCCGCTTTTGCCGGTGGTGGAGAACCCAGATCGCCCCAGGAATGAGTACAGTGGCTTTCCGAGAACGGCTAAAGCTGGGATGCAGATCGGTTGGTCATTTCTTCGATGAAGAGAGCCCTTTAAAGTTTAACACTTATAATGCTTTTCCTGAGGGGGAGAGATTCCGGTATACACAGACTCGGCATTGGCTGGTGCCGCCCGAGATAAGAGATGCAGCTCGGCAACCACTGACTACATTTGAGAAATGGCCACTCAGCAAAGAATCAGACAAGCATTTAGTATCTGACCTATATAAGTTGGTGTCAGATAAGACCCTGGACACTGGATCCACGGCCCAATTGTTTTTTTTTTTTTTAGAGTTTTATATAGCGCGAACTAGACCCGAGACACCGGGTATCAGAGATCTTTACATGAGCACCAGTTTCGTTACAGAAGGACACATTCATTTTTGTTAGGCACGGGGAGATTATGTGATTTGCCCAGAATCACAGGATGTTGAGCGTCACTGCCGAGACTGGAACCCAGTTCCCCAGCTTTGAGGTCGACCGCTCTAGCTGTAAGGCTACATCCTTTCCCTAATTGAGATGAGAGCGGGAATTAGGGCGGGAGCTATCCCTTAAAGAATGGCGAGACATTTTTTATCATGCAAGACACACAGTGGCCAATACATCCAGCATAGAAACCGCAACGAAGATTACCATTTATTGGTATTTCACTCTGGTTCGCCTCGATAGAGGGAACCTGGAGCGGAGCGAAAGGTGTTGGAGATATCACGATACCCCTGGGACACTACTACAAGGCCCTAAATTGACCCAATTCTGGGACAAGATCTTGACAGAAATTGATCAACACTCAACTGCCCCGGTTTCCTGCTTATGTGGTGCTCCGTCTCCCAAACCCGTTGACTTACCCCCTCAAATCTAGGAGCGGTAGGCATATCGCACTGGTATTGGGGGCGGCTCACCAATCAATCTTGGCCCTTTGGGGTACTGATGGAATCTAACCCTGGGCGTGGTGGGCTTAGTGGGGCTACGTGGAGCAGCGCATAGTGTGGCAAAATCTACGCACACTTGCGCGCTCCGGGTAGCCCCACTACGCGCCGCCCGCCTCCCACCCGCCCTCATTTTAAAATAATTTAAAGAATATTAAAAGTAAATAAAATACCTTACCTGCAGTGCGGCGTCCCGGGGCTTCCTCTTCCTGCTTGACGGCACCTTCTTCACACAAATGCGCATGCTCAGACGCCCGCGCATGCGCATTTCTCGCGAGAGTTGCATGTGTTCTTCTTTTGCCCTGGTTATAGAAAATCTAGGCGCCGCTGGTTGACGCAGCTCTTTAGAAATTTGAGAACCAGACGCTGTGTAGAGGTATTTAGGTTATTGATGTACAACACCTTATCCCCTATTGTATTTGCGGTGTCACGTTTTTTACTATCTATGTGGTGTGTGCGCAGGCCGCTTTAAAAAAAAAATATCTGTATAGGGCATAGCCGACAAAAACTCCCCTATTTTTAGCTGGGCTGGCTCCCTTTTTCCCTCTCTTTTTAAATTGTACTTTTATATATGTGGTTTTATTTAGTCTTTCTTTTAATACTGAAGTTTACGGAATCCATCAGCACCTTTTTCTCCCTAATTGATGTATGTGCTTTTTACTATATGGTCTTTTTGTATATGCTGCTATGAATTTTGTCCATTTATCGGGGAGTGGGTAATAGTAATAATTTGAAGCTGTAATCGTGGACTCTGGTGTCTGAAGTCCATGTATCTGAGAGTGTTTTTATTGTATTGTTGCTTACTTTGCACTTTTATGGTCTATCGACCGCGATAAAGTTGTTGATGACGAAGAGGCCAGCTTCAGGTGTCTCTATGTTCTTGAAGATAAAGTCTTCTGTACCCACTGTTTTGCTGGGAAAGTTATAAAAATGAAGTAATATTCTCAGTTACACTTTTCACTAGTGCCTACATTGAGATTTCTTTCTGGACTTTAAAATGTATTTTAGCAGGAATGGCAAACCAATGCTTCATTTGCCATTCAACTAGAATAATGTTTTAACTTTAATTTTCGTGTATATTTTCTAAGACGTTCTGAGGCTATAGAGTGTCTCAGACACTATATAAAAGCTTCTAAGTAACATAGATTCTTTTAAGTTGTTGCATTTTTTTGTTGCATAAAAATATAGGTGAAAAACATCCTTAAATCTGTATCAGCAAGATTATTTTTAAGCTTACTGGTTATATTAAATTGAGAAGTGCACAAGTAAATTGCATTTATGAGTAAAAAATTATAAAATGTACACAAAAATGTTAGTTGTGAGAGAGAGTGTTAGATTAAGAGTTTATTTAAGTAATATCAGGAAAAAGTAACTAATGTACAGTAACTCCAAACTACCAGCGCCTTTGGCTTCTTGTTCTGGAAGAGTGTCAAGCTCAGATCTGATGGCGTATACCTTTGGGGTTACTTGTCTCTATACACAGGGTTAATAAAGCCCCATTTTTCCTGGGCATTTTCAAGTTATGCTTTGAGGGGTTGCTTAGGACGTAGACATTACAGGAAATGAGTATATTCTAGTAGGATCCCAAACCCGACAGGTATAACTGACCCGGATCCGGGCAGGGCCCAAGAAAATATGCCAGCTTTGTCCTGGTATAATTTGCCGACACCTGGACATGTTCGTCAGTGCCCACACGTTTTCAGCTTTTCATCTTGAAGAACAACCTGCAGAAAGGGCAGATGGTTTCTTATTTTCACTTCCAACTGGGTCCAACACAAATGCTTCACTTAAAGGACCATCAGTTCTTCTTTTGTTTGAGTCCTGAAAGGTGAAGACCTAGGGTGCACCGTATAGGGTCTCAGGCAAGAGAATGACCGGAGACTACATTCTTTTGATTAGAGGTAAACATTTCAAACCATATTTATTAAAAACTTTTTTGCAAAATGAGGATGAACTTCTCATAAACAGTGAAATATGAAAATCTAATATCTTACAAATTGTTGGCATTACTATTGGTCCCCATATTGAGAAAGCTAGAAATAATCAAAATCTAACGGCCCAACCAGACTGATGCGGTCACTGTTAGCGTGAAGAACCAGAAACCTTCGATTCCTCAGCCCCCCTAAAAACGGGGCAACAGACCCACCCATTTGTGAATCTAAAACACCATGCTAGGGGCAGACCCAGGAGGACTCAGGGGCCACGATATTGAGATGGGCGGGGCAACGGGGTGAACAATTAATCCCCTGGCATAGAGCGCATCCTTCGCCACCCAAGAGCCTAAAAACCACCCAGCCGAGGGAAGACCAGAAACAACCTCTGCACTGTTCATCTCTACCCCCCTATAAATATTTAAGGCTCTATACCCCCACCCGCTTTGAGGCCCAGATGGGAATAACTGATGATGTGAAGTTATTTTTGATGCAAGAACCAAAGGTGATCTGAAATCTCACTGCTAACCACGAACCCATGTGGAAACGTGTCTGCTGGCTATTGTCAAGTGGAGGGTCAGCTGTGGGTCGTAGCAGATAAGGCCATCTGACGCCCGACCCCCAAGGTGGTTGGGCTCGCCCGCCGCAGTACATCCTGGCTAGGAGCTATCTGGAGCAGAGCATATTTCCTAGCTTCCAATGCAGCTGTGGTAAGCAAAGGCACACAGGGGCATATCATCAACGGCCAGCGATAATTATCGCTGGCCGTGTTTAGCGTGCACAAAATTAACGCCGCCTATCACCGGATTCTATCGCCCGGTGAGCGCACTATCAGCAAGGCGATTGCCGAGGCGATAGAAATCACGGCAATAGCGGCGATAAGGGGCAATAACGCAGGAGAACCTGCGATAAAAAAGCCGCGACAGTGAAAAACATCGGTGATAGAGAGATGTGGACTCAGCATGACGATCCACCTCCCATGCTAAGTCAAAGATTTAGCAGGCGGAAGGAACCGGCGATAAAGCCGGTTAGCGCTACTTTTAATGTCGCTAGGCCGGTTAGCGATTCCCTGGTTAATAGGGAGATCCTTCGTTAGCGATTATTTTCGCTATATTTCTCACGGGAACGCCTACCTCACATCTCATTGGCGAGGCGATATGAAAATAGGCGCTGAAGCATGGATTCACGCGTTAGCGTGACCATGCTGATAGGACGATAAAATGATCGCCGCTTTTCGACCAAACACGGACGCAAAAGCGGCGATAATTTTTTATCGCCGGCTTGTTGATTTGCCCATCAGTTTATTATTTTTTCGCAAGTGCGTAAAAGAAACTATGAGTAAGCCAGAACAGATTTAACTATCACGCTTGTCCACGTTGCCAATATCTTTGCAGCCGAGTTAAAAAAAAAAAATGAATGTTGTTGTAAGACTCTGCTTTTCATGACTCCGCCCCTCCCTCCTGTCTTCTCCTTACTGCGGCACACCTTGACCCCCAATTTATTAGATTCAGGAATATTTTTCGTTTTCCATTTCCAAAACTAGAGTAAACATAACTCTAAAAGTCAGTGCCACCCCAACCTGCCCCGGGTATCTCCACATTGACCTGCCCGAGTGCCTCCACAAAGCCCAAAACTGTGATGAGTGTGTGGGAGAATTCACAATTAAAAACAAGCTTTGGCAATTCAACAGGTCTGGCTTTGGCAAGCCGGTCTGGTGTGAATTCTTGGACTACCAGATGGCATGAGCTAAACGCAGCGTTGCAGCAAATTTCCTAGCTTAAGATTGCTCTGACTGGACAGTTCCTCAGAGCCGTCAATGACGTCATATAGAACTGTTATCACTGGAGCAACTAGTGGGGAGAGAACCGCACTCAGAACGCACTGTGTTATCTTGGACGCGCAGGGAGTAGACATAACAGCTCCCACCCGAAAAGAGCATCCGCCGCCCCCACCCCACCCCCAAGGACTTCCTGATCTCCAGTGAGTGTCCACGACTGCCTGGTCTGGCCACCACTGTGCAGGTTGCTGACTCAGACATTCCCTGAAATATAAATATATTTTCTCGTGTTTCTACAAAGCAGACTCGCGTCTCATGTCACTTTAGAGTAGCTCTTCCAGTTAATTTGTTTAATATGTAAATGCGTTAACAGTTGCATCGCAGGTACTTTAATGCAAGACTCCAACTACCAGAATGCAACAGTAAATACCATGCCTGTCCGTGGCCCGACACATGACAGGTGACACTTTGGAGCACTCGGTAAACTCTGTAAGGTTCCCCTGAAAATATGCGACCTTTTTTTTAAAATCGCAACATTTTCAAACTTCCTTTTACAGTGATAAAGTTCTGGCTTCGCATTTTGTAGGGTTTTGTGTTTTGTAATGTCCCTTTTAAAGAGCGAAGAGAGTGGGACGGTGAAGGCGGGACAGGGGCCCCCACCGCGCTGGGCGCTGTCGTCCTGGCAGTCTGCTGGGCTGGGGGTGGCAGCGCTGACGTCCAGGCTCCGGAGCCTGCCCCTAAACCCTGGTCCACCTCACCCCGGCCCGGCCCAGAGCCTCAGACCGCAGCGGGGCCGGGCTGCGTCGGATGGGCCACCTCTCTCGGGAGCCTCGTCATCCGGGACTCCTGCACAAAGACCGCCTTGTCTGCACCATGCCATTAGAGAGCAAACCACAGAGGAAGCACCATCAAAAGCAGAGATGGGAGCCCCGACGCCTCCTGCTCAATGGACCGTCCCACTCGACTTTTGTGGTTTATAAGTAGCCCTGTTTGGAATGTTACATTGTGTCCGGGGGGGATCACTCTGAACTCTAGAGAGCACTGGATTATTGGAGGAAAGGCTTGCGTCTTTATCCACAGACTCAACAAACACTCTTGGTTGGAGCAACGAATGGGGTGGAGGAAATTTGGGGTGTGTTTGGCACGCGGTCCAGGGTTGCTGTTGGACCCACACTCTTCGAGCAGGGTTCCGGGAAAGTCCCGGTCAACGGGCTATGAAGGACCCTTTGGCCATCGCCACCGTTATCCGGAAAGATGTTTCGATCCATGGGTTTACGCATAGGAACTAGTCCATTGGCCAATTTAGAGGAAGAATTTGAGGAGGGCCCCGGATTCCACCGGACAGCCATGCAGAATTCCATGTTCGGTGCCAAGGTCGGGCCCTACAGCCAGTATCCCATCCGGAGACATTCGTGCATCTGGTGAGTGACCACTCAGTGCCATGTTTTTGATGTTTTACCTTTACGCTCCAGGTTGAGTTTCTGATATACTTTCCAACTACAATTACCTTTTGGGGGTGGGGGTGGTCTCCAAAGGTACCCTGATAAATTGATGTCCAACAGTTATAGGGGAAAAATAAAACTTGTGAAATTTCTATGTCCAATCGCACTTAAATCAAGTCAGCTGTGAGTAAATGTGGCTTACTCCATCTGTAAGTGTGACTTACTTGTGAATATCCGGGACCAAGTCACACCTGCTCCTGGAAAACACTTTTTTAAGCCGAGTGCACATAATAAGCTCACTTTGGGTTATTTCCGCTCACAAATGAGCAAAGCTGGGTATAATCTTTAAACTGTGGGATTTCCGTACACATTTATGTGACATTTTTACCAAGTCAGCCAGGAACAATCCCGTTGACGTTAACCACAAAGTCTGAATGCAAGTAGAAGAAAAAAAAGTTAGGGGAAATATATATGGCATTGACAACCCACTCACCCTTTTGGTTGCATCAGAATACACACATTTAGAAAGAAAACAATAGATTTTGGAAAACAATTCAACATAAACCAAAACTTAAACTAAAATCTAACATATGTTACATTGTTCATGTCACAGGCTGTGTGTGGGTGGTGGAGTCTGGTTGCATATGGTTAGTAGAGGTCACATTAGGGTAAAATGTTTGGTTCTGCTCAGATCTTTCGAGTGTTTTAAGTGTACGGATGGTGTGCCGAAGAACGTTATCGTTCTTTTGTTAAACTCGGTGACCTGTTGTCCATATTCCTATCTATGCAGCTTTTTTTCCCCAGAAAGAGCTAGGCAAAGAGCTGTGGTGCCGGGTGGAGCGCACAAAGACAGACTCTAGTTTAAGCTATCTGTGTGTTGGTGTCACGCAGGTGGAGTGTGGCGGGAAGGTACCACTTATCCTACTTCACCGCCATAGTGCTGCGCTGCGCGTATGAGGATGTCAGGAGTTCCTGTCTGCCAGTACTCTGCTGCAAAACCGTACATTTCAAATGCTAGTGCACAGGCCTTATGCAGAAAGTTCTGGGTGCCAGGTGCTGTTGGGTGTTCGATGGTGGCCATTTTTGGCACATCGGATGGGTATTGTCTGTGTGTGGTGAAGTATCGCCTCTTCCATACTTATTTGGTGGTTATGTGGTGTGCCTAAGATTGAAATAGGTTTCAATAATACTTTTGTTCTCCAATTTTTCTCTTTTCTCTTTCTCTCTTCTGTCTCTTACTTCCACCTCTATCAAGCACTCGCGCTCTGCTGTATTTATCTCTCCATTTAAGGTGTCTGCACATCTGGTCCTTTCTCTTTTACAAGTATTATATATTAAACTTTGGAGCTGAGCCTTGATAGAGGGGCCCACCTTCTTTCTAATTTTGCCTTCAAGGACTTCTACTTGTGTTTTTTCAGTGAGGTTCCCGAGTTTTAAGGCCATCCCTTCTATCTATCCCACAGAGAACTGTTTCCCCACGGGGTTTGTCATTGCAGGCCTCACAGAGGAAAGATATCTGATAAATTTCATTTAGCATCAAAAAAACATAAACAACCAAAAATAATTTCAAGATTCCTTGATAGCACCACGTTGAAAGTAACTTTTGGCAGCATGTTTGGTTTAAAAAGTCGCACCGCCCTTGACATGTGACATGAGTAATCCCTGAAATGCATTATGTTTGATATCTAAGTGTCAGCAGTTTTCCCAGCACTGCATCATGGTACATGTAGTCTACAGTATCCATTTAACTCACTTTGTGGGTGCACTACTCTTTTTAGTTTCAAGCAGTGTCTGCTTGGGCCAGTAATTTCCTACTGAATGAAAGCGTTAACAAATAAACATGACAATGCAAGACATTTCTGCCAAAGGAGGAACAGGGTTGACAAACACCAGTTAAAATGGAGTTACGTTTATTTTTTACCCATTTACGACTCCATCTGAGCATGAATCGTGCTTGTTGAAAAGTCTCCAGATCCTGTATCATGACCTGACCACCATTTTGCTCCGGGTATGTCTTACCTTTCCTCTACCGGCTACAACGGGTGTAGGATATATGTAATTCAGGAGGATGCTAGAGTGATTCAAGTTAGCAGGGCCGCAAACATGTTGGACATCGACCAATGATTGTTCTCTGGACGAGCCAAGCAATTTCACTTTAGCCCAATGTCCTTAATAAATCAACAAACAGTGGTTGTTGGGTACCGGAGTGTGAAATTGCACGTCAGCTGGGAAACCAAGGCTGCTCTCACCATGCTGAGGAGAGGCGTGGTGTGTGCCGGGATCCCTGCAGTTTAATTCTCCGTCTCACACATGAGAGAACGGTGAAAAGTAGAGGTCCCCATAACTTGTGCATCAGTACCAGTGCAAGGATTTTAGGTGCATGAGGCAAAATTACACTGCGGCATCCGAGTGCCTTTTTAGTCAACCCACAAGACCGCTGTTGAGGTCATTCGTTGCACTCTGGTGCCTTCTTGTGGCCATTTTTGGTAACGCCCCAAAGCAGCTGCCTACAATGTCCGTAAGTCAGGAGCGGTCCATCTTTCACCGTACATGTCTATGCATTACAATACCCTTTGCTTTCAGATTTCGTTTTGATTTCACTGTACTTCCAAGTAACGAGATAATCACGTAGGGTTTTAAGTTTTGCGGTATGCGATGGCGCCCACAGTGTGTACGTAGATGTAAGGTGCTAGAACTGGAACGGTGCGAATAGGACGAGGGGAAAACAAACCCTAAACCCCCCCCAGTAGACCAGAGTCTAAAATTGAGAAAACACAGGATGGCTATGCACACGTTACGAGGTAATACTGTGTCAATACAGAAAGTAGTGGAGAGAACAGCAGTTTAGATACAACTACAAAACAAAAGTCCAACAAGGTTATTATTTCTTGGTTTAATATGATTCCGTTGCCCAGCCAACACGTGTTTCGTCCGGGTGTAAACCCACGACTTCTTCAGGGCATCAGGCGAACAGTGAACAATAGAAAGCTCTCTCCGCCGGTTATACTTCCGTCCCGGCTGCGCGGGAAAAGTAAAAGTGTAAATATTCAGAATAGGCAATCACGGGTGAGTAACCCAAACAAATCCGGACCTGAGAGACAAGTACGTCACAGTATGTAATCGAATTCTGGTTAGTCAACGAGCCGGAAGTGATTGCAGTGAACGTTATAACGTTCACTGCAATCACTTCCGGCTCGTTGACCAGAATTCGATTACATACTGTGACGTACTCGTCTCTCAGGTCCTGATTCGTTTGGGTTACTCACCCGTGATTGCCTATTCTGAATATTTACGCTTTTACTTTTCCCGCGCAGCCGGGACGGAAGTATAACCGGCGGAGAGAGCTTTCTATTGTTCACTGTTCGCCTGATGCCCTGAAGAAGTCGTGGGTTTACACCCGGACGAAACACGTGTTGGCTGGGCAACGGAA
Source organism: Triturus cristatus (assembly GCF_964204655.1). Classification (NCBI taxonomy): domain Eukaryota; kingdom Metazoa; phylum Chordata; class Amphibia; order Caudata; family Salamandridae; genus Triturus; species Triturus cristatus. The sequence continues at coordinate 36,183,051 of NC_140595.1, read as the reverse complement.
TCATATTAAACCAAGAAATAATAACCTTGTTGGACTTTTGTTTTGTAGTTGTATCTAAACTGCTGTTCTCTCCACTACTTTCTGTATTGACACAGTATTACCTCATAACGTGTGCATAGGCATCCTGTGTTTACTTCCAAGTAACTATTAACTCTTACATTGAAATTCAGTTAAAGCCACAAAATTGAGCCAGCACGATCGAAGGACGCTCTTATCGAAAACGACTTTGATGATTAGATAATGCAGTGGATCTATAAGGGTATTCAGGAGTGTGTAAGCAATCGGAGAAGCAGTACGATGAGGAACAGAGCATGCCGCTAGTGAGCTGCCTGTAAGCGTACCCTCGGATGACCTCTCACTAAAAGGTAAATGAACTAAAATAAATCACAACGTGACCCCACAGGATCACATCCGCATCTGTAGCTTCCCTTGCATTATTGCCTCATGAGTAATTTTAAGTGTTGATCTTATCCGTCGATCCCTCTTACCACCGGTAATAATTCATCATAATGTGCATTGCGTAGGCGTTCGTGGCTGAAACCTGCGGCTCTGGAAGGAGGCCATTGCCTGAAACTAGCGGCGCACCGCCCACGCCAAACATGGCCAACAAACAGCCCAGGTCAATTAGTGTATTTTGAACTGCTCTTGTAGTTGTGAACATGACTGCACATTAGTATTTTTTTAACCATATGTTACGTTGCTTTTACTACCATCATAAGGTTGCCCTAAAGCGTCCATGGAGAGAGGCAAGGGAGAGATGTAAAAGAAGGAGTGGGGCAGCAAAAATGGAGAGGATGAGGAGTTTTATATACTTGTTTATTTTATTTATAAAGATTATATAGCGCGAATATGACCCCTGCGGGAATCAGAGTGCTTTACAGTGATCGAGGCGACATGTATAAAAATGACGGTACAAAAGGGGGTGGTGATGGACGGAGCATCAGAACCAATCAAACACTCACACCCAGTCAACAGATCTGGGTTTGATCCATCACCGTTCTTTAGCCCACTCTGCCACCCCAGTTCAGACATGGCCATATGCAAATCAGTCTGACCCTGTGCCTCATGGGAACAGTCCAGCCCGAACTGCCAAGCCATGCCTTCCCTGGACCGGAAACAAGCTTCCTAGGACCGGTTTCTGGCATTTCAGCCGTCTTCAGCCAGGCTTGCTTGAATCCAGTGGCAAAGTGAGCAAGGGACTCACGTCTGAGCATACCCTGCCAACTTATGACGAACAAAGCAAAACCAAAGGAAATGATGGACGGAGTGTTGAACATTGCAAGCACTCACCCCCAGTCAATTGATCTGGGTTTAATCCATCACCGTTCTTTAGCCCACTCTGCCACCCCAGTTGAGACATGGCCATATGCAAATCACTCTGACCCTGTGCCTCATGGGAACAGTCCAGCCCGAACTGCCAAGCCATGCCTTCCCTGGACCAGAAACAAGCTTCCTAGGACCGGTTTCTGGCATTTCAGCCGTCTTCAGCCAGGCTTGCTTGAATCCAGTGGCAAAGTGAGCAAGGGACTCACGTCTGAGCATACCCTGCCAAATTATGGCGAACAAAGCGGTACAAAAGGGGGTGGTGATGGACGGAGCATCAGAACCAATCAAACACTCACACCCAGTCAACAGATCTGGGTTTGATCCATCACCGTTCTTTAGCCCACTCTGCCACCCCAGTTCAGACATGGCCATATGCAAATCAGTCTTGACCCTGTGCCTCATGGGAACAGTCCAGCCCGAACTGCCAAGCCATGCCTTCCCTGGACCGGAAACAAGCTTCCTAGGACCGGTTTCTGGCATTTCAGCCGTCTTCAGCCAGGCTTGCTTGAATCCAGTGACAAAGTGAGCAAGGTACTCACGTCTGAGCATACCCTGTCAACTTATAGCGAACAAAGCGGTACAAAAGGGGGTGATGATGGACGGAGCATCAGAACCAATCAAACATTCACACCCAGTCAACAGATCTGGGTTTGATCCATCACCGTTCTTTAGCCCACTCTGCCACCCCAGTTCAGACATGGCCATATGCAAATCAGTCTGACCCTGTGCCTCATGGGAACAGTCCAGCCCGAACTGCCAAGCCATGCCTTCCCTGGACCGGAAACAAGCTTCCTAGGACCGGTTTGTATAAAAATGACAACAGCATCATCGAGCTTGAATAAGGGGTGGGCATCTCTCCTAGAGAGAAGACCACAGGGTACAGGTGGTCCGCAGCCAGCAGAACAGAGTAAGAGTATAGTTTAAGTGGATTAAGCATGCGTCCAGGGATAGACCAAGTTCTGGAGTATATTTCATGCCTCAACGGCATAGATTTGTTCATTAGAATCCATTTGACTGAATTCTTGAATGAAGCAAATGAGGGATTCAATCCGGAAGACGCCCAGACGATTTATTCATCCCTCCAAAAACACGAATGTTTCTCCCAAAAGAGTGATGTAAATTACCAGACTTCCCACCCCACCAAAGTCACAGTTACCCTGGTCTATATAGGAATGGGTAAGACGTTGATACACACTGGCACATCCTGAGCCGGCTCCCGCAGCATAAACCCTTGAGCCGACAGACCATCTACCACGGGGCAGTCGGGTCACAGTGGCACCCGCCCACACCCAGTCTTGGACAGGGCACCATTCAAGGCATGGTGGTCCCAGGTAGGGAAAACACACAATGGCCCAATCCCTGATCCTTGAATGGTGAAGTTGCTCACAAGTTTGTCAATCGTTGTGACTGTGTCACTATGGACAAAGACATCTTTTAAGAACTATGGGCACACGGGCAATATAGAGTTACGCGACTAAAGCAACAACATCATGTCCCAATAGATAACTCCAAACGGCACCACAACCGAATAACTCATTATAACAACAACTTAACCCAACATCACATTAACACAATATAGCAAAATAGCACACCACCACATCAATACATAAAAAACACACACATTACACCATGGTATAACACGTCAACAAGAATAGAAAACAACATAGCAAGACCACAAGGACACAAAATACAGACAACAAAATTGCACGCCGCAACCCATCACATCACATAACATTACAACAGCACAGAAACACAACATGTCAAGAACCATACAACAACACAATTTTATGATTTATTTATTTGTAGTGTTTGTAAGCCACTGTGTACCACCCATAGAGCAGCCATACTTAAAACGTGACAACATAGAACAAGCAACCCAGCTACAAAATAACATTAAAAACTATACGAAAGCTCAGCACAACAAAACGTGAACCAATTTGCTAAGACACCACAGTACAACAACACCCATAACACAACGGCATAGCACAAAAGCATACAAGATCATAACAATAAAGCGAAAGAGAAGAACACAACACCACAACTCAAAAAAACAATAAAGCCACTCTGCAGCACAACACCACAACAACGAACCCTACCCACCACCCGTCAACCTTCTGCATATTATTACTTCATGAGTTGTACATTCACAACCCTGCGATCCTTATATTTCAGTGTCCGCATTTACACATTGAATTGATACATTGTGGGGATTCATACATGAAAAAGGAACTGCAGTTTGTGGGTAAATTATACATCTGTTGACACCTGTGCAAGTCACAATGTCATACAGCACCAAGCCTTTGGCATCTGGAGTTTTAGAAGGTGATGTTGCAGCTGGATTCCCGGGGGGAGGGTGTGGGGGGCTGGTAGGGTTAGACATTAAGAGACAGCATGAGTCTGCGTCCTTAGCAGAGGCCCCTCAGCCCATACAACCCTGAAAGGAGCGCCCAGCCACCGGCACAAACCCTCTCTTAGGCACATACATGATTTACTGCTGCGGAAAAAGAGTGCTCCTGACCTGGAAATATTGATTTATTTAACGAGTTTCTCTTCAGAAATGCGTCCAAAACGAATTGAATTTCCGACATTCTATTTGGCAACAGGGCATGTATAATGACTTGTTTGGCACCATTTTAAAAACATTTTATTGCAGGGAGCAGCTCCCCCTGGAATGGGAAACTTCTAAGAAGGCGATATTAAACCATTCTGCTGAGGTACTGTTAGCCCAAAGCGTAGCTCTGAAGAGCCCCCGTCATATAATGTCATTTCTGTCCAGCTCTCGAGGCCGAAGGAGCTGTGGAAAAAGAGTTTTCGGAGTTTGTACCATTCTGGACTTCAGGGAGGGGGAACTTTCCCCTCCCTGGGGCCAGGACTCTGCAGAGAAGGGTGAGCGCGCGCTGCAGATGGACGCTCGGTTTTGCCTCTGTTTATTTTTGGAAGAGTTACTTCGGCTGTCTCCTGCAGGAATCATTTTAAAGACTGAAACTGCGTCACTTCCTTCCTGGGAACTCAGTCAATTTCTCTCGAGACAGTGGCATGGTGTAAAGACCCCCGCTTTCTCATCTCCCTCTGTTAGTTTTCTCATGGAAACCGTGCATGGTGGGAAAGGTTTCTAGGCACTACATAAATCAAACCTATGTAGATGCAACTGTGGCCGAGTGGCTCGTGGTTTACTTCCACAAAGAGCGCGAGAACCTCCAGAAAAAGATCTTATGGAAATCTGATGGGACTCCGGGGTCAGGAACGCCAAGGAAGTGACGCTGTAACCAGGGCTTTTAGTGGGCCGGGTCTTACCGGTACTGAGCACCGGCAGTTTTTTAAAGGGGGCCTCGAAACGGGTTTCTCTTGGGCTCTGTTTTGTGCCCTGGCACAGGCGGTCCGTGCAGTGACAGCAAGCACAGCCACCTGTGCGTGTGCTCACACTGCTCACTTCTCACTAGTGGGCAAGTTGCTGCCTGGCATCATGCCAGGTGAGCGGTGTATGGGAAGGAAAATCCTTAAAAGAAAGTTATTTTTCCTCTGGCTTTCCTTTCTCTTTTTGAAACTCAGGAGCAGCAACATCGTTGTGGTGTCACCAGGGCTTTAAGTGGAAGCTTTTTCAATATCCTATACAGGCCACAGTTGCTGCTTATTTATCATATGCAACTGACAACCATTGACAAAGCCAATAGTCCTGACTTGTTGTAGGTATAATGTTACTTGTTGTATCATATATCTGGATGCAACGACCAAAACAGCAAAATACAAGTCGGGCGGCACACTATGCTAACCATAGATTTTTAGCTTAGGTGTTTGTAAGCCACACCCTTAATTACATTGTCCACGCCCCTTTGAGAGACCCCCTCCCCCCAGTTTTTTCATCCCACTTAAAGCCCTGGCTGTAACTACTAAGGGAATATCAGCAAAGGCCTCGCCTAAGGCACGTGATGGGGAAGGGCCAGGAACTGTGAGGGCTGAGTAGGGTAATAAGCAAATGTGTGCCCTACAGTATTTTTTTGTTTTCTCTTCTGATCCTAGAGTTCCTCTAACCTTGGGTGGCGCATTTTAGGGCAGAAAACGGTCAGGATTAAGATCCAACCTATGGACCCTCACAGTGGTAATGAAAATCTGGGTGGTATGACTGAGGGAGAAGGAGGAAAGCGTCTCATAAAACAGCAACACCGCCTCCCCCTGGCTGAATCCATGAAAGGGCCACGATTAGAATCTACTCCAAAACTTGGGAAGGAATTAAAATACGTTTTTAATATTATTTCAACATTTGCATTTTTGGGAATATCTAGTTTATTGTTGTTTATATTAAGCCTGGGCGAAGCACTACGCTACGCTCGCGTAGTTTGCGAAGTTCGTGCTACTTCGCACTACGCGAACTGCACGTAGCACAGTGCGAACACGCGTAGCGTAGTGTTGCGTAGTGCTGCGGTCATTTTTTGCTTGCTCGCGGTCCTCAACGTCAAGTTGGCGACCGCGAGCAAGCAAAATGACATCCCGGCGAGACTTTTTCCTTGTTCGCGATCAGCAACTTCAAGTTGGCGATCGCGAGCATGGAAAATAAACCTCCCGGCGAGATTCCCAACGCGAGGAGGTCAGGTTTCTCATTGCGTGTGGTCGCGTATGCTCGCGACCGCTCGCGATGAGAAACTACCAGTTCGCGTTGAGAAAGCTGAAGCTTGAGTAAAAATCTACTCGAGCAGCAGAAAACTACAGCTCGCACTGTGCAAGATGCCATTTTCAATGATTGCACAGTGCCGGTTGCTTGTCCGCACTGTGCAATCATTGAAAACGACATCTGGCACAGTGCGAACAAGGTACTACGCAGTTCGCGAAGTGCTACGCGTAGCTCGCGTAGTGCGAACTTCACTTTGCGTAGCTTCGCGAAGTGCTACTTCGCGAACTACGCCCAGGCCTAGTTTATATATAGCGCCCACTCAGCTGGTGGCCACTTCAGAGCACTATTAAATACATACACCATCATCACTAGCCTCTGAGACCCCCGCATGTGAACGTTCACTCTTCTCGCGAGCACACTTTCTATAATGGACCTCAGATAGGTGCCTTTGGCCTCAGACACCTTCAGTGCTTTTAACTTGAGGGTTAAATATAAAGGACAATAAATAGAATTGCATCGTTTTTAATTCAAAATCTGCACTCCTTGGTTTATGTTTAATTGAACGGTAGGTTTGATTGATTGAAAATGTATAGGTGCATGCATTATTTCCAAACGTAGGCTCATATATTGCCGCAAACGTTCCTTGCCTTGCGGTGGCAGGTGAATGCATGCAAATGTGTGGTTTATTGATGAAGGCATACATTGCGCTTCTCACATAATATACATTGGAAATGTAAAGCTCGACTGTGAGTGCAGATGAAGTTGTGAGGACCATTCCTGGGATAAAGTGACATCATTGACTTTTAATTAATCCTCCACCCAGGGCTTTAAATGGCATGAAAAAACTAGGGGTCTCTCAAAGGGGCGTGGCCAACGTAATTAAGGGCGTGGCTTAAAACACATAAGCAAAAAATCTGTGCTTAGCATAGTGTGCCGGCCGACTTGCATTATGCTGTGTCTATCATTGCATCCAGATATATGATACAACAAGTAACATCATCCCTATAACAAGTCAGGGCTATTGGCTTTGTCAGTGGTTGTTAGTTGCATAAGATAAATAAGCATCAGCTATGGCTTGTATATAATATGGAAATAACTGCCACTTAAAGCCCTGGTGATACCAAGACAATGTTGCTGCTCCTGAGATTCAAAAAGAGAAAAGAAATCCAGAGAGAAAATGACTCTCTTTAAAGGATTTTCCTTCCCCCTCAACACTCACGTGGCATGATGTCATACCGTAACTTCTCCACTAGTAAGAAGTGAGCAGTGTGAGCACGCCACATCGATGTGCCCGCTGTCACTGCAGTCCGGAAAAGAACGGACCGCCTGTGCCAGGGCACAAAACAGAGCCCGATAGAGACCCGTTTCGAGGCCCCCTTCAAAAAGCTGCCGGTGCTCAGACCCGGTGAGACCCGGCCCACTTAAAGCCCTGCCTCCCCCCCATTTCCTAGGACTTGTTCTCTGTCTTTGTGGTTCATGAGAGGGCAGCATGGGTGTCGCGCACTGACTGGTTGGCGCTATAAGGAATTAATAAATGAGTGACTTATCCTTGGTCCTGGATCATGGGGCGACCATTGTCCCCGGGAATTTTCATGGGTCCCATGAGTTGGGGCGTCCGAGGTGCCGTGGTCATCTTCCGTCAATGGAGCTGGCAAAAGTCCTAGTCACTTTTTGAACCCGGTCAACATGGCCGCCCTGTGGCTGCACTGCATGTTTGCAAGATGCACGAACAAAAGGGTCTGAAAGCGTTCTTACTATATATGGCCACCTGAGAGGGACCGAGCACTGCGTGTCCCGATGCTCTTTAAATAAGTACACAATGGCATTTTAGAGAAGGCACATCTAGTGCCGGATGGAGCGCCTGATTGGCTGGCTAATGTTCAAGTTATAGATGCCAGTTGTCTAACAAACTCACAGTGTGTGACTCCAAGTATCCACTGTTTTCTGTGCATGTTGTTAGGGTGCGCCTTTCGGTTTCCAAGTAATGCAGAATTATTTGCTGTGTACTACATAAATTTGTACCCATATTTGAGGCTTTTTATGGATTCTGTGCCGAATTCTGGAGGCCTCGAGTACTGTTTACATATCTGCTGCTTTTTGGGATTTCTGTCTTGAATTCTGGAGGTATGGGGTACTGTATCCATATCTGGGGGTTTCTGGACTCTGTGCCGCATCCTGAAGGCCTGGAGTACTGTACCCATATCTGGGACTTTTCTAGATTCTGTGCCGAATTCGGGAGGCCTGGAGTACTATATACTTTATCTATGGCTTTTCTGGATTCTGTCTTGAATTCTGGAGGTATGGGGAACTGTATTCATATCTGGGGTTTTCTGGACTCTGTACCGAATCCTGGAGGCTTCGAATACTGTATCCATATCTGGAACCTCCATGTAGGGCATTTTTCCCACTTCTGACGGAATCATCTGGAGACGTGTGTCCATTTCTGAAAGGTTCATCTTGAGTGTTAGGTCCAGTGACGGAGGCTTTGTCTGTAGTCTTGTGTCCATTTCTGGAATCTTCATCTCGGATAGTGCATCCACTCCGGGAGGCCTAATCTGGATCCTTGTATTCGCTTCTGGAAGCTTCATCTTGAGTACTGTGCCCACTTCAGAATACCCAATCTGGAGCCAGGTGTCTATTTCTGGAAGCTTCATCTTGGGGATTGTGCCCACTTCAGAATACCTCTCCTAGAATGTTTGTCTATTTCTGGAAGCTTTATCTGGACTGTTGTGCCCAGTTCTAGAAAGCATAATTAGAATAAAGTTAAACCGAGCAAACAGCTCAAAAGTCAAAGCATCAAATAAAGTCCAAGTGTCAGTTCTGTGTTTTATTCTTCTTTTCATTCGTGCTTCTCAGATATTTGTCTCTTGTTCCAATACAGTTTCTTCAAATAAATGCCTTCAAGCCAAGCCAACACGTGTTTCGTCCAAAAGGCTGTTAGCCATGGACTTCATCAGCGCAATTCTGCAAAATCTAATTGGAAGTAGGATCAAGAGGTTCCTCTATAATCCTAAACAAGTAATGCACATTCCTTCCATCTGTAAAGTCAAGTCGAAAGTCCAAACTTCTATCCTTGAAATGTCAGATCATAAGTAATAACCTCATATCCTTAAAGCTGCATAACAGAGATCCGCAATCAGAACCTTGTAGCGCGATTATCGGCGTGTACCTACAAATATCCGAGAAGCACGAATTCAAAGAAGAATAAAACACAGAACTGACACTTGGACTTTATTTGATGCTTTGACTTTTGAGCTGTTTGCTCGGTTTACCTTTATTCTAATTATACTAGGTGGGCATTGCCCATAAATTACGACGCGAGGTGGTCGTTGTATGGTTAACCTTGGAGCAGTAGCTATAAGTAGGATATTTACTCTAATTTAAGGCTTCCACTTCCCTGCGCAGATTTTCCCTACCACTGTTCGTTTCGTTGTTCAGTTCTAGAAAGCCTCACCGGTATCCAGGTGTCCAGTTCCAGAGGCCTCACCGGGAATATTTTGGGAGTTCTGGAGACCTCATTTGAAGTGTTACAGTTACTTTTGAGGTCCTCATCTGGATGAGTGCCTCCAGTTCCGCAAGTCTCACCCAGAGTAGTGCATCCATTTAATTTATATCAAGGTATATATTTCTGGAGGTGTCATGTGGACATCCAATGCAGGAGGCTACGCCGTGAATACTGTCACTAGATCTGGGGACCTCAGAAGGATTCACATTTCAGACCCTTTGCAGTCGGGATAGTATAGTGGTAAGTAGTTTGAATCATAAATGCATTTAAGAGATTATCGAAAAAAGAACTTTTGTATCTTAGAGAAAACGAAGATTCGGAATGTACGTAAAGATAAAAAAGAAAATGGTATACATTTAGGAACACCCACATACACCACCGAAGCTTGGTAGTAATATATTTGAGTAGGTGAATATGTAAATTTGAGATTAAAATTCCAGCTTATTTTTCATAGTGAGTTGTGAATTTAGAGGACAGATTTTCAACTGGAGTAGAAGTAAAAATGCTAAGTAAATTGAAATATGGTTGACACTCACAGCTGAACAATAATACAGAAAAACAAGCATTGGCAAAACCAATAGGTTGCACCTTAGGGATCCGTCGGCTTTGCCAATTATTTTTTTGTCATGCTTCACAGTATCCCTAAAGCTGTGCAGCATGGCTAAAAAAATTAATTTTGAAAGACTGTGTACCACTTATCCATGCACCTACAAAATTAGGCAACCACTTTTTTTTTCTTTGTATCTGAGCTGAGCTGGGCTGGATTGGTAACTAAAGAAAAAACAAATGCACAAAAACGTAGGTTTTTTTTTTAAAGATGGATCGAGCAAAACAACGGGGAGTGAAAGCAACACCTTGGTTGAGGAGGAGGAAGCAACGAGGGCAGAAGCAATACGGGGCTTGGGTGGGGGTAGAAGCAACACAGGAGTGCAGTGGATATAGCCACATGGAGGGTGCAGGTGAAGGGAAAGCGGATGACAGAGAAAGAGAGCATTGTGGAGCTGGTGGGGGAGAATGACACGAGTGAGAAAGCAACATAGGGAAGTATACGAGGCCGAGCACCATGTAGGGGGTGGCCAGAGGATAGCACACAGACAACAGAGATCAATACAGAGTGCAGTGAAAGAGAAGTACATGAGGGAGACAACTGCAAAACATACACACTCCCTGGAGTGCTTGCCCAAAAAGAAAAACAAAACCTAGTGCTGGAGAAGCAAGCAGTGGAAGGATAGAAGCCACCCAATCAAAACAGATGGTAAAGAGTCTATGCTCCATGGGAGGGACAAACACAAGATTGACAAATTGGAACACAAATAAAAAAGAGGCACATGACAGTGACAGGAAATCCAAACAATGTTAAGCAATGGGTGGACTACAAGCCTCTCTGTCTTCTTGGTAAGGACACAATATGTTTCAAAACAGACAGTGCATGTGCTGTCTAGTAGGTGAGACGTAAAGAAGGGTAAACCACATGATGTGTGCAAAAACGGGTTGACATATAAAGTCGGTATGCCTGAAGGTCATTGGCCATCACATGACTTATCTTCAGGGCCACTGGAATTATACAATTGTGCAGCTGTGGAAATCTCTCATAAATATAGATTTGCCGCATAATCCGTAAAAACCCAGCGACACATGTTGTTGTGCAGTGGAGGGACCTTTGCAAAGTTTTTACACGTTACCTTTCTGTTGCCTATTGCTGTATTTGGGTGGTAAACTGGTACTAATGAGGTGCACCCAATGCCCAGACAGTGTTAGCAACTGTAACAAGCATTGGCATAGCCAATAGGTCTCGCTTTTGGAACCTTATAAGTGTTTAGCCATGCAACAGTTGCATAACTAAATACTTATAAGGTCCCAAAAGCGAGACCTATTGGCTATGTCAATGCTTGTTTCTGTTTATTACTGCTCTGTAGTAATGACAGCGCACGGTGCCACCATTACCACATAGAAGTAATAAAAAGGAAAAAAAAAACTGGCTCACGGAGAAAATCGCGGCCGCAAAAGTGATCGCGATTGTGTAACGAGGCCAGGACGCAGGCACTGGCAACTCAGCATAGATTATACGACGTGGGGGATAAATCGGGGAAACTGCTGGCATGGCTGAGTCGCAGAGAAGAGGAGGCGAGGTGGGTTGATCAGGTGATGGGTGCAGATGGCCGGCCTAGTAGAACCGACGCTCAGATAGCGCAGACATTTGCAGATTATTACGAGGAATTTTATGGGGCTAGAGACCGGGGCACGACGGCCGAGATCAGTCAATATTTAGAGGAGGTTGAGACCCCCAGTCTAGCCGTGGAGGAGCGAGAGAGCCTGGAGGTAGAGATTACTGCAGCAGAGGTGCGGGAAGCGATTGCTAAGCTGCGCCCGGGGAAATCTCCTGGCCCTAACGGGTTCCCAGCGGAATTCTTTAAAAGAACGGCGGATATCCTCGCCCCGCATATATTGGCGCTATTCAACGGGGCGTTGGAGGAAGGGATGCTCCCGCCAGATCTCCGCATGGCTACGATAGTACCTATCTATAAGCAGGGCAAACCGTCGGAGGTGTGCTCATCATACCGTCCTATATCGCTATTGAATGTAGAGGTGAAACTCTTAGCGACGATCCTGGCCCTCCGACTTCGAAAAGTGATTTCAGGCCTGATTCATTTAGATCAAACTGGTTTCTTGCCAGATAGGGCGACTAGACACAACCTGCGGAGGACACACAACTGGTTGATGGAGGTGTGTGCGCGTGAAGAGCCCCATGTGTTTCTCTCCCTAGACGCTGAAAAAGTGTTTGACGCGGTGCATTGGCCCTTCCTAGATAGCGTGCTGATAAAGTTTGGATTTGGTCCGAAGTTTAGGAAGTGGATTACGCTTCTTTACACGGACCCACGAGCGAGGGTTAAAGTTAATGGTTTCCTTTCGAAGGACTTCCGCATACGAAGAGGGACCCGTCAGGGATGTCCCCTCTCTCCGCTACTATTCGCCCTCACCATAGAAGTGCTGGCATGTGAAATACGGCAGGATAGTCAGATAGCTGGTTTTAAAATTCACCAAGGTGAGGGATATGAAGAGAAGATCTCGCTGTACGCGGATGACATCCTGCTGTATGTTACATCTCCAGAGGTCTCGATACCGCGCATGTTTTCTCTGCTGGACCACTATGGGTTGCGCTCAGGCTATACTATAAATTGGCATAAATCGGTCCTGTACAATCACGGGGAGGGAGACCTGGGGAGGGCTATACCCGAGGCATTACGGGTGACAACTGAAGGGTTTGTATATTTAGGAATTTACATAACAAGTAGTAGTTCTGTCTCGTATACGAAAAACATCCAACGGGTTCTACTGAACTTTAAGGAGGATGCGTGCAGATGGAAGACCCTCCCACTCACAATGCTAGGGCGGGCGGCGATGTATAAAATGATCACTTTACCGTGGTTCCTCTATGCACTACAAAACGAGTATTTCCTCCTCCCGCGTCAGGTGTTTCAAGAAATAAATGAGGGCCTAAGAGAGCTGCTTTGGTTGGGGAAACAGCCTAGGATAGCGCTGGAGACCCTACAGAGAAACCAGTATAATGGAGGGATTTCGCTCCCCAACGTGGAGGCATACAACTGGGCGGAACATCTTGCACCAATAAATGCCTGGTTACATGCCCCGGTGGATCACCCCACGTATAGATTGGAAAGGGTGAAATTAGACCGTCGTACATGCCTGCACTATATATATGGAGGGAAGGGGAAGGCAGCACTATTATCGGCAACAAGGGTGACGGTAGAGCTCTGGGACAGGGCGACAAGACGAACTGGATGGCGGCACAAACCGTCGAGACAAACCCCAATCTGGAGGTGTGCATGGTTACGGGAATTACATAAGCTGAAAGGTTTCCGACGGTGGGATGATATTGGCATTTCCGTGTTGGGTGACCTCCAGCGCCGGGGAGCCTTGAAGTCGTTCCAGGAATTAAGGGCAGAGTACGGCTTGCACTCCTCTCAGTTCCTAAAGTATGCGCAAATACGCCACGCAGAAGAGGCGCTGTCGGACCCCTTGCCGGAATATGCTCCGCTGGAAGGCCGCCTACTACAGGACCAGGTTCAGGCCAGGCTAGTTTCCTTGACTTATAAAACCCTACTTAACAACATGCCGGACGGACTGGTAAAACTGAAGAGTGTGTGGGAATCGAATCTAGGGGAGATGGACACGCTTGATTGGGAAACTGCCCTGATGCACCCTAGGGAAGTGGCAATAAAATCTCGACTCCGACTCATCCAATTCAAAATCCTCCACAGAGTCTACTATGATCGACTCCGGCTACACCGGATTGGGCGGGCCATCGACCCTAGCTGTTTGCGGTGTGGACATGCCGAGGGCAACTTTTACCACACCATCTGGGAGTGTGGGGTCCTCCATAGTTACTGGGCCAGGATAATGAGAGAACTCGGGGAAAAACTTGAAGTGTCCCTACCCCTGGAGCCCAAATTATTTTTACTGGGGATAATAAACGATATAGATCTGACTCGACCCCATCTCATCTTTCTGACGTTAGCATTAGTGGTGGCCAAGAGGGATGTGGCACGGGAATGGGGAGCCCCGAACCCCCCGAAGCTTGACGAATGGAGGAGGGGGATGGACATATATATGGCGGCTGAAAGAGTTACTTACAAAGCAAGGGGCTGCCCGAAGAAATTTTCCAGAGTGTGGGGGAAATGGCAACGTTATTATGGCCTGGATGGGGGGGCTCTGAGGGGGTAGAGAGGGTTATTATGGCAGCCTTATTGCATATGGAAGGGACTTGGAGGCAGCTAATTTCCTACATGGATGGTGGGTTCTTCTATGTCAATGCATTGATATGTTTTGCGCTATGCTGGGGGAGGTGGGCGGCGGGTGGTGGTGGGGTAGAAGGTGGTGGACGATTCATTGTGACATGCTTATTATGTTTTGTGTTGGAAATGCAAATAAAAATAATTATAAAAAAAAAAGAAAGTGATCGCGATTGCGATCAAACATCAAAGCAGCCATGCGGCCGCGAAAGTGAGGTGCGCTCGCCCGCGCACATGTACTGTAGCTCTAGGCTACAGTGGTAGCACTTTTTTGAGCCCTCACAAAAAGTCTCGCCAGACCAGCGCATGCGCTGGGTCAGGCGAGACCTAAAAAGGGCAAAATAATGAAGTAATGCTATCAATAATTGTGCCTCATTCCGCCGCATAATTTGCCTTTTCTTGACGCCTAATTTACTCAAACCTGCCGTAGGATTTGACCCTCTCCTGACGCATTATTCCAATGGCCCTGCATATCTTGGGCCCTTGGGCTTATAAACTGTAATTTGCTGCGCATTTGGTGCTTTAGTGTAGTTTTAGGGCACTGAAGTTGCCTCTGGTCGGCCTCGAAAACAGCACAATGGCCACTTGTACGTACAACAACTGACTGCTCCGTCTCATTAATTATGAACCCGGGCAAGGCTGGAGACCTTTTAGTCTGGTCACTGCAGGCCCCTCAGGCTCGCTTGATTACTCATGTGTCTGAAGGCCAAAGGTTTGTGTAGGATTGTTTTACACAACACTAACAGGAATTTTTGTTCCAGTAGGGCCAGCCGGGGGCTTGCTTTTACTCTTTCATGCACCATGTTTTTGTTTCCCACATTTCCTTGTCTTAAAGAGGGTCATGGGTCTGAGGCGTGCTCATTAAATAGGACTTAGGAAGCACTCAGCCATCTAGAAGTTTCCCCATCCAACATTTCAAGAGCTTGTTTGTTCATTTTCCCTTCCTCTTCAAGTTAAACATTTCTTTCCGGATTGCTCGTTTATGTCAATAAGTTACTTTTAATGTGGCGCCAAATGGCGAGGAGAAAGCCGCCCCAAAAACGAGAGTTCTGTGAGGGAGGCTGTGAAAAATGTACGCTTTAATACCAGCGAGCCAAGAGAGTTTATAGAAAACACGTCAGTTAATGAAGTCTTCAAGAAAGACACATTTGCAGCAGGTCACACAACATGTTCAGGGTGTGCGCCGGGTCCACAGCATGCAAGGCGGAGACCACAGGAATCTCTTCATCTCGCCGCCCAATCTCTGGTCCAAATAGCTCCCATCCCGGACAATTTCATGGGCCTTAATTGTTTGCTTTCTGAGTGCAGTTCAAAGGAAGCACTAACCCCCCCTCCCCCCCCCCGCCCCCCAGCCAACGCTAGGGTGACCAGATTTTGAGAAACAAAAACCGGGACAGGCCAGACATAGAAGTAAGACTAAAGGATGCCAATGATCACAAAATATCTAGCCTGTCCCGATTGTGTGTGCGTGTGAAGTCTGAAATTAGTGTATTTATCTTTTTTCTTTCAGGCAAGCAGGAAGAGGCCAGAAGTAAACGTAGCCTTGTAAATATATATATATATATTCACTGAAAAAACCATAGGTTTCACACAAGTTATAGTTAGCTGTACATTTCACTCGTAAAAAACCAATGAAATTCCCCCGTTATAGTTAGTGCAGGCAACTATAACTCACGCGACCGCAATCCTCTGCTGATGACATATGCCCGAAGTTTAGGATAATCCGTTCATCAAGGTTTCGATCAGGAACATTGGGTCCAACTTACTAGGGGATAATATTTCTTGGTCCAAATTACCAAGTTAGGGGTTAATTGTCCTCTGCGATCTCCTGCCTAATTATCAAGGCATGCCTGCAGTTGTGCGTGCGGCTTGTGAGGGAGGACTGACTTGTATTCAAGGGCATCATACATTTTTTTGCTTCTGTTAATTTGTCGTGGCTTACGTCTTTGTCATGACAGATCAGTGCTTTACTCTCTGTGATCTTAAAGATGGGAAAGTAGTCCCATGTTGGACTCATATTCTCAAAACAAGTCTTGGGTGTCTTTCTTGGACAGAGGAGCAGTGGTTCTGCTCATGCAAGGGCTGAAGTTGGTGACTCTTCGGTCGGACCGGTCATCGTGATTAGAGCGGAGATGACAATTCGGGGTGTGCGGAAGAGAAGTCACAGAAGTGCAAGTCTTTCTGAGGTCCGAGGACTATGATCTCGCTTCCATCATGAGTCTGTTAATCTTGAAGCAGATGACGTTCATGTGAAGGAGCAGGTGAGGCCTCTTAACGGAAGGGGTGATCCCTAGTAAACTTGTTGTTGCAAAAGTGGAGAAGGCAGGGGTTATTAAAAGGGTACCATGGAGTTTTTTTATGACCGCAAAGGGGCAGTGGAGGTGAAGATGATGGTGACCGGTCAACGGATGGGGAGTCAAAGTGGAGTTTGTGGACAGTCTTCGGAGTAGAGGAGAGGTGAGGAGGTCCCCAACAGGGTGCTGGGGATGGTTGAGGAGGGTGGTAGTGTAAGAGGGGACACTGCGATGACTGATGAAAAAGGGAAACTGAAAATCTGCATCACCCCCACACAGACTTGGCCAACAGTTCACAAGATCTGCTCGTCTTTTCCTTACACAACTGTAAGGAACAGCAAACGCTCCTCATCATACCAAGGTCTCTCCGTTGGATCAGGGCTGGTCTATGGACGTACCAGCAGAGAAGGGCAAAATTATAATGGTGGATGCATACTCTGAACTGAAAAGCACCTTGAGGGCAAGTAATTGATAAATATGCACCGTACAAAAAAAAATCACCATAACTAAACAAAAATCACTTATAATAAAATGACAAGATGAAGTGTTCATGTGATCCTGATGGGCATCACACCCCGGCGCCTGCGGGTATTCTCATAAATGCAGAAAATAAATATCAAAAGAGCTCTAGTCATGGCTCATTTTTGTGTGATTCTTTTTTCTGTGAAACAATGTATAAACACTTTCTTTTACCATCGACTTGAAGAATGATAGGTTTCTTTTTCCAGAGGTTATTCCCGGGTAATTTGTGAAGGTAGAACAATCTTTAGAGCCCACGCAGAGTTGAATCAATGGTTGGGCAGCTGCGATGACGTCAGCACGCACACACACACCACATGACCTCCAGCTGTGACGCCTTCAAGGCAAGAGAAGACACAAGGCGAGGATTGTTTAAGCCTCTGTCTGCGCCTGCTGTCTCACGCCGGAGTGAGGCGGTGAAATAACATATATTATTGCAAGCCAATTAATATGGTGCTATTCAGATCCCTTGCCTGCGGGACCCCCTGCAGGGCCGAACTGTAAGCACAACTGTCTGGATCCCCAACTAAAATTAAAGGGGGTGACCCAAAGATAAATATCCTAATATCAAAAGAGGCTGAACCTGAAGGCTTTGGAGAATGCCGGAGCCTCGGCAAACTTCACAGGCGAGGCAATCTTCACAAAGATTGTAAAGGTAAAAACTTCTACAAAAGTAAGATTTGGGGCAAAGAAATCTCATAAAAAAGCAACTTTTAGGGGGAAAATTCTTTGTATACAAAACTTTTGTAGCAAACCTTCCGCAAAAGGATGAACTTTCATGCGTTGAAATTTACAATGTGTGCAACCTTCGTCAAGCGTGAAGACTGATCTTGGTGAAAGAAATGTACATTTCAGCCAACTCTAACAAAGAGATTAAAAGTGAACTTCACAGCCTGGCATTGGGTGTCCGGGCTCTGCGCCTGTTCAATCCTCCGTAGATCCTAGGTGTCCAGGTTGTGGCAGGTGAAGAAAAAGAGAAAGTGATGTTCTGTTTCCTAAGTAGATGATCATTAAACGAAGATTGGAGCACCTAATTTCTTGACCCCAAGGAGCACCTTCTAAATTTGAAGTAGAGTCTTCCTGTGTTTGCTCACTGACATATCTGCTTGATAGTTTTTAAATCTCTCATTTCCTCTAAGAACTACTCCGTAGCCTCCAAGAGTCATACGCCTCTTATGGTCGTTGTCGATAGATGGACTGAGGAAATTTGCATTACAGATCCCGCGAACAGCCGAAGGCTCTTTGAAGTGGAGGATAGACGAAGCACAACATGTTTGACAGTTATCAGAAAAGAGATTTGCTTACTGGAAAGGGATTCACTTACGAGAACATAATAACTTTTTGTTTAGTTCTTCCTTTCGATAAATATTGACACTACAGATATGTAAAGTTTAAGGCCAAGAGAGTTAAGGTGCTATATCCTGAATCGCACAATTGTTGGGTCAAGAACCAGCTCTGGGATTAAAGCCTGAGGTTCAGTTGGATTTTATCCACTAAGATAGAGACCGAGAGACGACTGTAGGGGTTGCTGGTGGTGTCCCACTGTAAGAGTCCATTTCTGCAGTTACTACTCCTACCATATGGGAAAATGAGTGCTTAGTTTGAGCCGGCAGTCGCCGGTGGGGCCCACTAGCACTGATTTTTGAGGACGAGCACTTATTTTACTGAATCAGACGTTTACTGAGAGCAAAAGCGGGAAAAACAAAGGAAGCAGCAAGACGTAGGAAAAGAACAACTGAAAGAAATGTCATAAAGGGGAAAAGCAGGGAGATGCAAGAGTGAGATAAAGTGGCAGAGAGTGTCGGGTAATGGGTTAAAGAGGCATGAAGTGGATTCAAGACTCCCAGCCTTGGTGTTGGGCATGCCGACCTTTAATTGCACCGGCTGCGGGCTTCTGAGCAGAGCTTTGGGCAGCAGCACACATTCTTTCACAAATTAAGCACTGTAAAAACCAACACAAATATCAAAACAAGGATATGATGAAATGAAAGCAGGCACTCACTTGAGAATCATGCTGAAAAATAAAACGTGTGAACTACCATACAAAACATTTATTTACAAAATTCAGGACCACTCAACCATAACCATCAAGTGTTTCAGTTCTCTGGTGAGTTGCTGTTAATTAGCAAAGAGAAGCTGATGGTTTAATTTAGTGACCATTTGTAGAGTTCAAACCACATTCCTACTTGTATCTAGGTGCATCAACAACAGGTGTTGAACCTGTTGAATACAATGGTACTCATTTTAACAACCGTGGAATGATGCAAGGAACTGTAAACACTGTGGGAATTTCATCCTGTGGCGTAGAGGTAGGACACTTGTCTTTGCAGTAAGTGCTTAACCCACCAAGTTGCTTATGGATTGCCATCTTTGCTTTTGTGACTGCAGCATGGCTTAGCTTTTCTAAGAGCAAACTGGGACACGTGTAAGAAGGATGTTGCCCTTGAAGCACGGGTAGGGCGCAGAAGCTTATGGTTGGCTGCTGATTCCCATTTTCTGTCGGTGACATACTAAGGGGTGCCCTAGTTCCTAGTCCAAGCAAGAAAAATGGTACCCTGGTACCCGGTTAAGTATTATAAGGCAGCTGTAATTGGTGTACAGTGGGTCCTTCACACTCATGAGCCCAGGTGCCACTGCACCAGCTGCATCGTTGAGAGGTACACCCCTTCCTTCTGTTCCAAGTCTGGTGAGGAATGTTTTGATTCCCTGTTAGGCTGTGTTACACCTATGACATGAAGATAATGATACGGTTGATGTCACATTTGTGCTGTGCCACCGTGTGCAGTGGGCCTGTAGGTAGTGTCAGGTAGTGCGCTTGTTCGTAGTTTGTTGTCCGTGAGATGTATTGTTGCCAATTATTTAAATATACATAGAGCGGGCTTTGGAGCCACCCAGAGGTGTATTCTCTCTCACCTCAAGACATTGGCTGTTTGGTGTATCATTCCACCTTCAAGGAAGTGCTTCCATTGGAACGCATGAGGAACTATTTTACATCTGAAAAGTACACGCGCTCATCATGCTGTTTGTCATGTTTAATTCTTTAACCATTTCTGCCACTTTTTCCCCCCAGCATTGGCAAAGCCAATAGGACAAGTTTTAATCTGATGAACAACATTTGCAAATGCAACACATGTAAACCGCATTTGTGAATGTGTATGTTGGATCATTAAAGCCAGACGTATTGGCTTTGACAGTGCTTGTTTGTTGTGTCATTGAGCTCAGTGCGCCACTGTTCAATACTATAGTGTGCAAAACAGACTACTGGTATGCTGTGTGGGGTGTGCAGTATGCCACTGTGCTATGCCGTGGCCTGGCTCATCTATACGTTATGCCTCTGTGTGAAGAAAGCCTCCATGCTGTGCCACTTCAAAACACGTGCTCTATGCGCTCTTGTCTACTTTGCTACTGTCCTGTGCCGGGTGTGTAGTGTGCCCCTGTGCTGGGCCAGGGCGCAGAATGCCCCTGTGCACTGTGCAAGGTTATGGAATTGTGCTGTGATGTAGTGCAAATGTTTGCTGCCATGTGCCTCCTTGCTGTGCCAGGGTGTGCAATGTGCCTCTGTGCATCCGTGCTTTGATCTCCTTTTTGTGCCAGGCCATGTAATGTTTCTCTGTGCCACAGTACCAGTGTTTGCAGGCTAGTTTGTGCAAGGTGACTCTGGGCCCAGCCATAGTTTAAATTTGCTGTGCCATGCTTTCTGCGTTGTGCCTCAGTGCTGTGCCAGGGTGTGCCACACATGTGCCTCTGGGATGTACCATACTTTCTGTCTGCCTCAGTGCTGTCCCATGCATGTGCCTCAGTCTTCTACCATAGTTTACGTGTGCCTCAGTGTTGTGTCAGGGTGTGCCATTCATGTTCCTAAGTGTTGCACCATAGTTTAATGTGCCTCAGTGCTGTCTCAGGGAGTGCCTCACTGTTGCACCATACTTTAATGTGCCTCAATGTTGCACCATACTTTAATGTGCCTCAGTGTTGCACCATACTTTAATTCGCCTTTGTGCTGCGCCAGGGTGTGCCATGCATGCGCCTCAGTGTTGCACCATACTTTCATGCGCCTCTATGTTGCGCCAGGGTGTGCCATGCATGCACCGCAGTGTTGCACCATACTTTAATATGCCTCTGAGTTGCACCAGGGTGCGCCATGCATGCGTCCCAGTATTGCGCCATACTTTATTATGCCTCTGAGTTGCGCCAGGGTGTGCTATGCATGTGCCTCAATGTTGCACCATACTTTAATACGCCTCTGTGTTGCGTCAGGGTGTGCCATGCACAGGCCTCAGTGTTGCACCATACTTTAATACGCCTCTGTGTTGCGCCAGAGTGTGCCATGCATGTGCCTCAGTGTTGCACCATACTTTAATGCGCCTCTGTGTTGCGCCACGGTGTGCCATTCACGCGCCTCATTGTTGCTCCATACTTTAATGCGTCTCTGTGTTGCGTCAGGGAGTGCCATGCACGTGCCTCAGTGTGGCACCATACTTTAATACGCCTCTGTGTTGCGCCAGGGTGTGCCATGCATGCACCTCAGTGTTGCACCATACTTTAATGTGCCTCAGTGTTGTGCCATACCTTAATGTGCCTTAGTGTTGTTTCAGGGAGTGCCGTGCATGTGCCTCAGTGTTGCACCATACTTTAATGTGCCTCAATGTTGCACCTTACTTTAATGTGCCTCAGTGTTGCACCATACTTTAATTCGCCTTTGTGCTGCGCCAGGGTGTGCCATGCATGCGCCTCAGTGTTGCACCATACTTTTATGCGCCTCTATGTTGTGCCAGGGTGTGCCATACATGCACCGCAGTGTTGCACCATACTTTAATGCGCCTCTGTATTGCGTCAGGGTGTGCCATGCTTGCGTCTCAGTGTTGTACCATACTTTTATGCGCCTCTATGTTGCGCCAGGGTGTGCCATGCATGCACCACAGTGTTGCACCATACTTTAATGTGCCTCTGTATTGCGTCAGGGTGTGCCATGCTTGCGCCTCAGCATTGAACCATACTTTAATATGCCTCTGAGTTGCACCAGGGTGCGCCATGCATGTGCCTCAGTGTTGCACCATATTTTAATGCGCCTCTGTGTTGCGCCAGGGTGTGCCATTCACGCGCCTCATTGTTGCTCCATACTTTAATGCGCCTCTGTGTTGCGTCAGGGTGTGCCATGCACGTGCCTCAGTGTGGCACCATACTTTAATACGCCTCTGTGTTGCGCCAGAGTGTGCCATGCATGCGCCTCAGTGTTGCACCATACTTTAATGCGCATCTGTGTTGCGCCAGGGTGTGCAGTAAACGCGCCTCAGTGTTGCGCCATACTTTAATGCGCCTCTGTGTTGCGTGAGGGTGTGCCATGCACTCGCCTCAGTGTGGCGCCATACTTTAATATGCCTCTGTGTTGCGCCAGGGTGTGCCATGTACACGCCTCCGTGTTGCACCGTACTTTAATGCACCTCTGATTTGCGTCACTGTGCGCCATGCACGCACCTCTGTTACGCCAGGGTGTGCCATGCACGCACCTCAGTGTTGCACCGTACTTTAATGCGCCTCTTTGTTGCACCACGGTGTGCCATGCACGCGCCTTTGTGTTGTGCCATACTTTAATGCGCCTCGGAGTTGCACCACGGTGTGCCATGCACGCGCCTCAGTGTTGTGCCATACTTTAATGCGCCTCTCTGTTGCGCTTGGCTGTGCCGGAAAGGATTTGTGACCTGCTTCTATGCTCATTGGTGCCAGGATGTGAGCAGTGCCCCTCCGCAGGTGCCGTCCAGGGGCCTCGGGTCATCCTCGTGGTTTCTCCACGGGTCATTACCCGGATGCGCGATGACGTCAGCAGGCGGGTCAGGCCGTGCTCGCTCCCAGGAGGCACCTCACGGCTCCGAGCACGAGGGGGCTTATGGCATTAGTCGAGGTCAGGCCGAAAATAAAGATTCTTTGATTACTGACCTGGAAATAGAAGGTGGGGGCCAATGAGGAGGGGGGGGGGGGCTCCCAGACCCCCTGCTGACTGGGAAGCAGAAGGAACAGGGTATGGACATAGGAGGGCATGGAAGGAGAGAGAGAGACAGACGAACAGTGCCAGGGGGCGAAATTATGTATTTCCAAAGCTGTCCACGAGAACCCACCCACAGAGTTAATTTAATGACACTTTGTGTATCAAATAGCGTTTTACTGTCAGAGCCTTCAGCTTCACAGAGGGGTACATATTGTAGCGCTTTCTACCACAGTTCTGACTTTCTAAGCACTGTAAATTATATATATTACCATTGCTTTAACGTTACCTATTTTAACGACCCTTAAATCGCTGCCTTCATATTCCCCAAATAATCCGGTTTCCACAAATGACATCGGATGCACTTTGGCGTCATTATATCACAGAAAGAGTTTCACGGCAGCGCAGAAATGAGAGAACAGATAGGGCTGTCGACAGTAAGTCGTGTAAGTCGTGTAAGGGGTGTAAATATCTTTAAAAGAGTCTCAGGCTTTTCAACATAGAAATTACTACCCCTGTTTCACGGCTTTCTGCTTAAAAATAATAAACTGGTTTTATTGCACCGCTGTTTCTTTCTGAAACTGTAAACTCCACGGGTATGTAACCTTGTTACTTTAAAACTCTGTTATTGCGCTGCTGTTTCTTTCTGAAACTGTAAACTCCACGGGTATGTAACCTTGTTACTTTAAAACTCTGTTATTGCGCTGCTGTTTCTTTCTGAAACTGTGTAACATAGAATAGGAACCCCCTGAACTTTTGCAACTATGTAACTTTGTTACTTTAAAACTCTGTTATTGTGTCTGTTTCTTTTGGAAACTGTGTAACTTAATATAAGAACCGTAGAAACTGCACGGCTGTGTAACTGTGTTACTATGAAGCACTGTTAGTGCACGTTGTTATGGCGCTGCTGTTTCTTTCAGTGTAACTTAGTATATGAACCCCCAAACTTGTGCAACTATGTAACTTTGTTACTATGAAACTCTGTTATTATGTCTGTTTCATTTGGAAACTGTGTAACTTAATATATGGAATTTAGAAACTGCACGGCTGTGCAACTTTGTTACTGTGAAGCTTTCTTATGCACCCCTGTTTCTTTCTGAATCTGTGTAACTTAGTAAAAAAACCTCAGAAACTCCACAGCTGTGTAACCTTGTTACTGTGAAACTGTTATTGCGTCACTGTGTATTACATAATCTGTGAAACGTATCATATGAACCTCAGAAACTGCACGGCTGTGTAACTTTGTGACTGTGGAACTGTGAACAGACATCGGTAGATGCGTCACTGTGTACTGCATTTGGAATTGTCTGTCAATATATGGAGTGTTTTGACCACTTTCCACTTATATATATTGTGGGAACCTCTGGATAAGTGTTATATATATATTTGTTGTTTAATTTTGACCATGGACACATCTCACTGGGGTGATGGAGTTGTTTGCTGAAGCCGGAAGCCAATCGTGTTTCTCCTACAAGTGTTTCATGGTAGCTCAGATGCCTCGTAGCTCTGTTAGGTTCTAAGGCACCTCTGACTGGTAAATCAAAATTACACAGGATTGTCAGTTTGTGATGTGTGCGCCAGGGTGTTGAGGAGCAAGAAGAGTTCCCACCATGACAAGCTGAGAAGTCATTCCCACGCCTGGTCCAGGCGTTAAGGAAAGCAAAGCTGAGAATTTGCACAGAAGCTTAAACGCTCACCACTGACATTGGTTGCATTCTGCACGGCAACAGACATAGGCAATTTTAAATATATATTTTCCATACGAAATATATATGATTTTCTTGCAAAGGTCACGCTGCTTGTAGTTTTGGGCTAGCAAAATGGTTGAATGACTCGTGTGAGTCCTCCTAGACTCAGCAGATTTTTTTTTTTTTTTATCACAGCCAGATTTTCCTCAAAATACTTAACCCTCAAGATCAGGTAATCCGAGGGCTCCCAATTTTAGATCACGACCAGTATTTCGTGAGACAGTGATACCTGAATTTCTAATAAGATATAATAACATCCCTCCAAATATTAGTAACCAAGTACTTTTTTACTAATCACAATCCAAGTTTGATGACCAGATTAAGTTACTGTTTTTGCTTTTGGGTGTGCTTCACAAAACTCCCCAAACACAGTTGTGCATCTCGGTGTGAAGCTCAGTAGACAGTCCTTGCTCTGGTGCCGATGTTGTATCTCCGCAGGGAACCCACGCGCAGCCCCACAGACCTCCAAGTGGATTAGTTCAGCACCCTAGACAGCCCCGGCGCTGTCCCAGGTGCTGAAGGACACACAGGGTGCACCGTTTCCTATAATGACGAATTATGATCAATATTTATGGGGAAAATTATTTTAGATACATCACATTGATTGTGAATCTTATATTTAGGATTGCAAGCTGATGTTGTTTAGTGTGTAAGATTTCTGTTTTTATTTTGTCTTCGCTGTTTACTGTGTTATAGTTTTTAGGTTTACTGTTTTTAGTGTAAGCATGACAGCTTGGCCAAGCAACCCCAGACTCCCAAGAAGGTCTTGGCCAAGCCACCCCAGACACTCAAGAAGGCCTTGCCAAGCCACCCCAGACACTCAAGAAGGCCTTGGCCAAGTTACCCCAGACACTCAAGAAGGCCTTGCCAAGCCACCCCAGATACTCAAGAAGGCTTTGGCCAAGCCGGGGCGCTAGGTGGCGCTAAACCAACATGGCCGCACTGTAGTGAGGCTCCCGCCCAACCGGGCATTACCAACACACTTCAAGCAATCCTGACCGGTCTGATTCACCCACAACCCTCACCGCTGCATTGGTGAGAACCTGCGGACTCCAGCGGTGCAAAACTCGAGGCGCTCGCGCATCGGTGAGCCGAGATACTCGCAGGTGTGCTGGAGGGCGGGAGACGGCCCCGGCGCGAGACCTGACTTGGCCGGTTGCTGCCCGCTGGGAGACCCCGGGGATCGAAGGCCTGCCCCGGACTGCTGCTACGGAGGCCGGTTGCGGGCGCTGGATTGATGCGGAGGGGGCACCGAGCTGCCTACAGCGCCGATGCATGACCGCCGCCCGGATGAGGGGAGCTGAGGAGTGGGACGCATTGCGGTTCCCTGCGGGCCGTTGGCGACCGCTCCGGACCGCCGCATGAGGGTGCACCCATCCCGAAGGTACTGTCCTGTGCCATACGATACTGGGACCCGTTACACTGCTCCAGCCGGGATCGCCTGCTGCCGGTCGCCCTGTGGCCCCGGGTGAAGTGCCTGAGACCTTGCATTGCCTTCCGCTGAAGAGGTGGAGCTGGGCCGCCACTGACTGGATGTGTACGCGGGACCCCGGTGAGTCGGCCGCATCCTAGCCGCCATCTTGTCTACTTGTCTGCTTGCCTGCTTCATCGTGCCGCCTCCCCCCGGCCTGGCTGGACCCTCGTTGCCCCCTCCTCCTCCACTCTGCTACCGCGGCCTGGTCTGGCTCCCCCCCCCTCCCCTGAAACGTGCTCCCCCATCCATTGCAGCCTTCCCGATCATCGCCCGTGGGTATGTGGCGGACCCTGAGGGGGGGCCGCTACGGTGTGAACTACATTGGGGCCCGACCATCTGAGTTTGCCGCGCGGGTCTCCTGCTGGGGTCTGGTCCTTTCGTCCATTGCGCCTACGGCCCGCTTTGCTGACATCGGAGCCCCTGACTGTGGTACGGAGGGGACCTGACAATACCGCTGCCTTCCCCGGAGCCATAGGGCCTCTGCCCCCAGTCTGGGCCCGGACTGCTCGGCGGACTCCCGGCTAGGCCTGCGACGACCTCTGTTGTCCACACCCTTTCGCCCGCATTGACGCGGCCGCCATTGCCCCTACCGGACGCTGGCCTGAGTCTGGAGGTTCCGGGACCCCTTCGCCTGCCGGTTGCCTAAGGACCGGTCTCGATTGCCGACTGGGCCCTCCCTCTTGGATCCCGACCGGGTCTCCTCCCCTGGGGGAGTGGCCGGACTAACGGAGGGGCCGACACCTCATCGCAACATGGGCCGCAGCGACGCCCGCCAGTCCAAACTGCCTTATGAGGCCAAAAGAACCCCCCCCCCCGTCGGGTGGCGCGGAGGGGGCACACCCGCTCGCTGAGGCCCCGGACGCAGACTGGAAGTCCCTCCTGCTGGGCATGAAACAAAGCCTCTCTTCAATCGACTCCAAAATTGACAGTATTAATGCCAGGCTGGAGGGAGTTGTGGCTAAACTGGATCATCATGACTCCCGTATCCGTGAGACAGAGGAGCGGATATCATCCCTCGAGGACGGCGCGGCCGCCTCGGGCAAGCAGATGACACAGATGGACAGGCTCCTCAAAGTTATCGCTGACAAGAATGAGGACCTACGCAATAACGTTCGCATCCTAGGCCTGGCAGAATCCACAAATACTGGAAAGGTTGAGACCTTTGTTGAAAACCTGGTGATTGAACTCTTCGGTAGGGACTCCTTTTCCCCACACCTTATCGTTGAGAGGGCACACAGATCCTTGGCCACCCGCCCTCCACCTGGAGCCCTCCCGCGGCCCATCATCGCCCGATTCCTGAACTACAGGGACAGAGATGCCGTACTGCGCCGGGCGCGGGAGGTGGGCACCGTGCGCTACGGCAATGAAACCTTCTCCTTCTTTCCCGATTTCACCGCCACCGTCCAGGAATCTCGGCGTAAATTCGCAGCGGTCAAGAAGAAATTGCAATCACAGGAAATACCTTACGCCATGTTGTATCCAGCGAAACTGAAAATAACACACAATGGTAAACAACTCTTCTTTCAGCAGCCTCGGCAGGTGGAAGACTTTCTCACACGCCACAAGAGGGACAACGCTCGAGGTAGAGATGGACAACGCCGCTCTAGATCGTCCTCTCCACTGGCACAGCAGGACTGACCCCTCACACTGTACGGATGCTGACATTCTTAGGTGCCACTACTGCGTACATCTGCTTGAACTGCTACACGCCCCGGTGAGGTAACCCTTTACAGTTATCACTGCCTGGGCCGGTCATTATAGATGTATGTGCCCGGTTACCCATCTCCGTCCCACATTGAGATGCTGGATTAGCTATCTGGCTCTCGTGGGTGTAAGTAGGGAGATGGGAGGCTGGTTGGGCGCCCCCTGGGCACTATCCCCCCGTTGGGCGAACCCCATTGCACCCCCCCCCCCCATGTGGGGCAGGGGATGCTGCTTTTCAGGTTTTTTTAGTTGGGATGATATTGTTTGGGAATGGGTGGGCAGGGTGGGGTCCTTATTCCCGGCCAGTTGGGGATGCCGGTGTGGGTGGGCATGTATTCTGCTTTCGATTTCCTATCACGTACTCCCCAGTTACTGAGGGGTGGAGTTGGGTATTAGAAGTTATCCCCAAGAATGTCCTTATATATCATTACCATGCTTGCTATGACTTGTCCCAGGCTGGGTCTGCTGGTCAGGTGCTATTGTGCTTGGATCCATGGGGAGCGTAGAGAACACTGAACCAGCACAACAGTTTCAGTTAGTCTCCTGGAACATGAGGGGACTGAACGACCCGAGAAAACGTCGCCAAGTCCTGGGCTACCTAGATAGGCATAAAGTATCTGTTGCCATGCTTCAGGAGACGCACTTGCGGCCGGGAGGAAGCCCCCCCTTCGCGTCGAGATGGGCTGCGTGCAGGGTCTTTTCATCTTATTCGACTTACGCGAGAGGGGTGACCATATTGGTGCGGCGTGGGGTGGGGTTTATACCAGCGGGTACTGAGGTGGGGACGTGTGGCAGATATTGCATGATCTGGGGGACACTACACTCACACACCATACTGTTTGCCTGTTACTATGGCCCCAACGTGGATGACCCGGCTCCGCTCCTGAATCTTTGGGGGAAGATACACACGCTGGGTATTTCTCATGTAGTACTGGGGGGGGACTTCAACACCGCCCTTAGCCCCGCGATGGACAGGTCACACCCACAGCCGTCACACTACTCGCAAACCCAGCGCAACTTGGCATATTTAGCGGACCAGCACCAGCTGGTAGACGCGTGGCGACACCTTCATCCGACGCTTCGACAGGGCACCCATCACTCCGCTGTGCACTCTTCCTGGGCCCGTCTCGATTATATTTTCCTTTCAGCGGGTCTCGCCCCATGGCTGCTCAGGGCATGTCACCTTGCCCGGACCTTCTCCGATCATTCCCCTGTCTTACTGTCGATCCGCGTTCCCCTTGACACCTCCCCATACCTGAGCTGGCGTCTCAACACCGCGCACCTCACGGATCCTGCCTTTATGGCAGAAATGGAGGATGACATCACTGACTTTTTTGATCGTAATGCTGACTCAGTCTCCCAATTCACTACGGTATGGGAGGCTTTCAAGGTTACTGTGCGGGGTTGGTGCATTGCGAAGGGGGGGGTTCTTAAGGTTCTACGCGGGGACGTACGCAAACGTGAAGCTGAACTACTCCTCTTGGAACAAGAAAAGGCTCGGGCCCCACATGATCGCGCTGTCGCGGCGCGTCTGCGGGATAAAGTGACCGAATACACTGACGCGGCTGCCAAGGAGTGTAAATTCCTGGGGAAGCCTTATTTAGCACGGATACATGGGGAGGGCGACAGACCCGGCAGAGCTTTGGCCGTTGCTGTCCGTCCCCCTAGGTATCGAAATTACGTTTCCACCCTGCTAGATGGCCAGGGAGTTCCGCAGAGGGACCTTTCGGCCCAGCTTCAAGTCCTTACCGACCATTATGTAGGTTTATACACCTCTCACAGGACTACTCCGATAGTCCTGCAGGATTACCTGGAAGACACCGCGATAGCGTGGCTGGGACCATCCCAGCAGAAATTCCTGCACCACGAACTCGAACTTGATGAGATAAAGGAGGCTATCATGTCTATGAAATCTGGCAAGGCGCCGGGTTCGGACGGCTTGCCGATAGACTTTTATAAAGCCTTCAT
This sequence comes from Triturus cristatus, assembly GCF_964204655.1. Taxonomy (NCBI): domain Eukaryota; kingdom Metazoa; phylum Chordata; class Amphibia; order Caudata; family Salamandridae; genus Triturus; species Triturus cristatus. The sequence goes on along the minus strand of NC_140595.1, from coordinate 36,153,119 downwards.
TCATGTTCTTGCCCCTATACTGAAAAGGGTGTACTATTCTGCCTTGGAGGAGGGCATCCTGCCGGGAACGATGCGCGAAGCCCTAATCACATCTCTGCTGAAACCGGGTAAGCCCCCGGAACATTGCGACTCTTATCGACCCCTCTCCTTATTGAACACGGATAGCAAGATCCTTGCTAAAGTGCTGGCCACGCGCCTTAATCTGCTTATGGAACGTCTTGTCCTTCCCGACCAGGCCGGTTTCGTGCCCAACCGAGCGACCTCCCACAATTTGCGCACCCTGCAAGCGGTATTGCAGGATATTGACCCCAGTTGTGAAGCCGCGGCGGTTTTCCTGGACGCCACCAAGGCGTTCGACACTCTGGAGTGGGACTATCTTTTGGCGTTGTTGGAGCGGATGCGAGTGCCCTTTAATTTCCTAGACTGGATCCGGTTGTTATATCGACATCCTCAGGCCACGGTTCTGCTGAATGGGTCACGTTCCGCCCCCTTCACCATTCACAGAGGCACCCGCCAGGGATGCCCCCTCTCTCCCGTCTTGTTTGCCATTGCCATAGAGCCGTTAGCGGCCAAACTACGACAACACCACAAACACCGCTCTCTTATTTATCCGGAGCGCCAACTCCTTATCGCGCTATATGCGGACAATATGACCCTGTTTGTCCACAAGCCGCGAGAAAATCTTAACCCACTACTGCGGGAGGTGACTAAATTTGGAGCCGTAGCGGGCGTACAAATTAACTGGGCGAAGTCTGCTTTATTCCCCCTGACGGACAGTACTCCGCGGCTCCCGTTGGACTATCCCTTGGTGTGGGAAGCGGACAAACTCACTTATCTGGGGATACGGGTGACCAGGAACAAGGAAACCATGATACGGGCTAACTACGGGACTGTCCTGGATAAACTCTCGGATCAAATCACACAGTGGATCCACCTCCCCCTGTCCATGGCGGGACGCATCTCCCTGATCAAGATGGTGGTACTACCCAAATTGTTATACCTATTTACCAACATCCCCTATAACCCGGGGGCATACTTTTTCAAGACCCTGAACTCCCAGGTTTCTCGACTAATCTGGGGGGGGGAGCAGGCCCGGATCGGACTAAGGACACTTATGTTGCCCTATCATCAGGGAGGGCTCGACGTCCCGAATTTCCAGAAATATTATGACTGCGCCCAGGGCCACTTCGCGGTTTACTGGCTCCACCCTCCCCCCTTTATGGCCCACCTTGCAGTTGAAGATGGGTTCATGAGGCCTGCGCAACCATCGGGGTATCTATACACAGTGGTTCCTCCGGGGACCCGTGACCCCACTACGGTCGATTGCACAGTGCAGGCCTGGAGGCGCCTGGCAGATTACATGGATGTCAAATTTCTATATTCTCCCCGTATGGTCCTGGCGCATGACCCCAGACTGAGTGTTACTTGCGAGGAACTGGGACGCCGAATGCTTACTCGGTTGGCGATCCACACGTGGGGAGACCTATACCACCAGGGGAGCTTTCGCTCGGCTGCGCACTTTTTGGGGGACGCTACCCCATCGGCAATGGACACATTCCTCTACGTCCGCCTTCGGCAAAATATCAGGGCTGTCACGCCGCAGTTCCCTGCTGAGCCGGAGACTGTGGCGCCACTACATGCCCTGCTCCAGACTCCTGCCCCGACGCATGTGGTCTCTCTGCTATATACACACGTGCAGGCGGCTCCCACCCCCCCTCGCTCAGGGCGCGGAGGGATTGGGACGGTGATCTGGGCGCTCCCATGTCGGATGACCAGTGGGAGGACAGCTGCACCCACATCACTGCAGTGACGGGAAATGCGCGTCTTCGATTGGTGCATTATACATTTTTGCATCGACTTTATTATACCCCTGCCAAATTGTACCGCTTTGGACTCCGAGATGACGACCGCTATCAGCGGTGCCGAGGACCGGGTGCGGATTTTATACATCTGGCGTGGTCCTGCCGTGCAGTAGCTACATATTGGACTGAGGTGTTTGCTGCCCTGTCGGTGATGGTTGGGCTGGACATAGCGCCCTGCCCCGCCGTTGCCCTCCTGGGTCGCTCCTGCCCCAAGCTAAAGGCTGGCTAAACGGCACGTGGCGTGCAGATGGGGACGTGGACGAGCGCCCAAATTTAAGACTTGGCTGTCATCAATGTCGACCTGGCAGGAACAACTTCACAATTACGCGGACTTGTTACCCCGCAAGTCTCATCCCAAAGACTTATGGGGGCCCCTCAAGGCATATCTTTTACGCCCTCCGGACGCGACTGAGGCGGGAGGGAGCCCGCGCGGAGGTTCGGGGGGGGATGACCTGCCCGTTTCAAACTGACCTACACCTAGCCCCAGTTGCGCTCCTCGCTGCTGTCTCCCCTCACCCCGCTTCCCCCCCCCTCTCCTGGCACGCACCGCACACGACGCCACTTGACACATCCGGGTTGGCTGCACGCTCTCCAGGGTACTCACATATCGCAGGCCCGCGGCTCGGGGGAGAGGGGCGGGGGCTCTGTGGTCCCCCCTGGTTCCGGGGACTGGTGCCCCTTGCTCCCTACTGGGATGGATGGCATGGCATCCTAAATGGTAACTCCACTTTCTTGGCTTCCCGACTGGTTCATATCTACCCCCCCCTCCCAGAACAGCGGCGTTGCTGGCCGGGACTGCGCTGCGCCCCTTCCTGCTCCTACTTTCTTCCGTGATGTGCTGCGCGGTGCCGCAGCCCCGTGCTGTAAGATACGGCATTCCACATACTGAGTATGGTGGGCACACCCTGGGAGGGTTTTGCTGTTGTGATTTCGTTGAGTTAGTTAATATAGATAATCGAACCTAGACTACTCCATGTTTGACCTCATCTGGCTTTCTCCTATGCACTCGCTTTCCACATAGGTAATCGGTTATTTCTATTCTGCTGCCGGCCCATAAGGGTTGTAGGCATAAGAGCTGTGTTAAGTGATCGATACTTGCCCTGCAATGCTTATCACTCTAGATGCTGAGTTGTCGCTACCGGCCTGTATCAAAGCAGGATGTAGGTAACAAGCTGTGTACAATTTGAACTATGCAATAAAGGTTTTCAAAAAAAAAAAAAAAAAAAAAGGCCTTGTCCAAGCCACCTCGGACACTCTAGAAGGCATTGTTCAAGCCACCCCAGACACTCTAGAAGACCTTGGCCCAGCTACCCCAGACTCTCAAGAAGACCTTGGCCCAGCTACCCCAGACTCTCAAGAAGACCTTGGCCCAGCTACCCCAGACTCTCACGAAGACCTTGGCCCAGCTACCCCAGACTCTCAAGAAGACCTTGGCCCAGCTACCCCAGACTCTCAAGAAGACCTTGGCCCAGCTACCCCAGACTCTCAAGAAGACCTTGGCCCAGCTACCCCAGACACTCTAGAAGGCCTTGGCCAAGTTACCCCAGACACTCAAGAAGGCCTTAGCTAAGCCACCCCAGACACTCTAGAAGGTCTTGGCCAAGCCACCCCAGACACTCTAGAAGGTCTTGTCCAAGCCACCCCAGACACCCTTGGCCAAGCCACCCCAGACACCGAAGAAGGCCTTGGCTAAGCCACCCCAGACACTCTAGAAGGTCTTGTCCAAGCCACCCCAGACACCCTTGGCCAAGCCACCCCAGACACCGAAGAAGGCCTTGGCCGCACACTGAAAAAGCCTTGGCCAAGCCACCCCAGACCCTCAAGAAGGCGCTCAGCACACAGCTTTCTATCGTAAACACACTGCAGAGGTTTTTTTTGTCAGCCGGGCCCACATAGAGACTCACCTTTTATACTGCAAGGTTGTCCCAACAGCTGCACCTATGAGTGTAAAGACCGGCTACTGACGGTGACTGAGTTGTTGGTGCATTCATCAAGCCGGTAGAGGGTGATTCATGCAGGGGAGGGTTTGGGGCGGGGGGGTGAGCATTAGGACAACAGAGGGGCCTTTCAGTATGTGGTCAAGACTTGGGGGGAGGTGGTGGATGGTCTGAGCAGGTGGTAGGTAATTTGGGCGCATGCTGGACGACTGTGGCACATAGTAGATGTTTGGTGCAGATGTGGAATCCTTGAGTACGCCTTAGTGGGCGTCGGATGTGGACTGGTCTACAAGAAAACTAGGAAACATCTACAACAGCCTGGAGTGTGACAGATGGGAAGGGCTGGGTCAGAGTCCGACACATTCCAGTCCCCAACACTGACTTCTTATCAGGGTGAATGTGGATCTCACAATTTCCCTCTAGTCCAGTGCGTCCTCACTGCTGCAGAGCAGCGTTTTGTTCTCATCTGGCGTTGTCTTTAGTTCTGTTGGATGCCATAGGCTGCGGTCTTATGAAAGCTTCATCTCAGAGATAGGGAGTGGTCCAGGTGTGATGAACAGGTGGATTCTGGGAATGGCACTGTGATAGGACTGCACTTGAAGAGTGGATTCTGGGACGATCACCGTGAAAGGCAGTTAACAACGTCAAGGCACTTCGGAGGTCATTTTGAGTTTGGCCGATATGGGAAATACCACCGAAAGGCGGCAGCTGCCATATTCACCACTCTGACCGATAGCCCACTCTATTCACAGTCGGGGAAAGTCTGAGGTCTACAAATATCTTACCTTAGCTGGCACTGTCAGGGGAAAACATTAACCAATTGGTCATGTGGGTGCATCTCTCCTGTATAGGGTGGTCGTTTAGTTGTAAATTTTTTTTTTTTTTTACTCTTTGGGACCACCAAGGAAACCCTGGCAGTTCCAAACAGGAATCAAGACAAATGACTCCGAGGTAATGTAGACTAGAAACCGGGAGAAAATTCCCAGCTCTTTGAGTTTATTTGCTTATTGTTTTTGAAAAACAAAATACTTTGACTAACAGGCACAGAAAATGTGGTGCCTACTTGGCAATACTTCTTTGCTATAAGCAGAGACGCTGCAGCTCCACTGACGTCTCGGACACCCCCTTGCCTGCTTCAGATCTTTCCCTTTGGTTGGTGGTCTCCTGCCAATGGAGCAGTGGCCATAGCCACCACTGACCTAATGGGCCAGCGGACGTCCCCCCAAACCGGCCTCTTTATACCAATAATACTCATAATATTCGGATTTGTATAGTGCAGCTAATCCCGCGTGAGGCACTGTTCTTGGGCACGGGGAGATGAAGCGATTTGCCCAGAATCACAGGATGTTGAGCCAACGCCGAGACTCAAACCTGGATCCCCAGCTCCAAAGTTGGAAACGCTGGCCGTTAGGCTGTTGGGGCCACCCTATTCACCGAATAGCACTAGGAAAAAGCAGGGCAGTGCATGTTGGAAGCAGTCTGCCACTTTCAGACCAAAAATGGAGTTAAAAACGAGTCGACGTCACCAGGCACACTCTGTTCCTCCGCACATAGGCCGGTTCGTCAACAGATGCAGGGTGGCATGCTCCATCCTAATAAACGTACAATGGACTGTTGTTCCATCGAGCCAAAAGTCATCTTAGCAAGCGTGTACTGCCTTTTAAAAGATTATAATCAGATAGAAATTGAAAGGAATGTAGAAATATGTGCAAGTTACTGCAGAGTATAATATGAAAATTACCTGCCCTGAAGGTTTCACTGCTCTGAAAACTGTACCCGCTCACAGAAGAAAAACACTTGACCACCATAGAGGTGTTGTTGCCTTGAAAGTGGGCTATAGAATCCGGTAAGTGCTGTGACTAACTTAAAAACGACAAAACCAAAATGTAGCAGAGAGAAATATAATTGTGTAATGAGCAAATAAGCTCACACGGGTGGCTGGTGCATTCGAAGCTTGGAAACTTCTTTCTTTTTACAAAAATATAGATTTTATTTCAAACCTCAGAGGACGTGCAGGTCAATCAACAATCCTTGTACCAAGTTTACTCATTTCTACACTGCCCTGCCATTAGCTGTGCTCCAGCGCATTCTCCAATGTGCCTGTTCCAAGACTGTCCAGTCCTAAAATGCCCAGCTATTGGCTGGGATGCATCCAATAGCATTCTCTGGTCTATCTGTCCCAATTCAGTGCAGTCGTAGAGGACCCACTATTTGCTGTCATGAAGCCGCGGGTCACCTCCCGTCTGTCTTTACCTCAAGTGTGCCATGCTACAAGCACTGTAACATAAGGTGTTCTTCGGGGACACCACACTGCACCAACCAGAAAACTGTAAGCCACTTACCTGTCTGGAGTTTAAAGCTATCATTTCTTTCAGCACTCCTCCTGGTTAACTGATATGCAAATTCCAGAGGGTAAGGGCTTATGACTTGCCAGTGTGGCCTTCTGGGAGGGTTTCTTGGCCTGCCGTGTCCCTGAAGAGCAGTTGTTTCCGTTTGTATAATTAGTTTACAGGTCTAAAACCAGGTGGGGAAGGAATAATGGCAGGTATGACGTGCAATCCGGGCCATTGGATTTATTCATCAACAGAAACCAGATTTTGCTGCAAGATTCACTAAATTATGCGGCACCAAAAGCTAGATAAAGCAGCATGATGTGACACAGTTTGGGCCGGTATTATTTCTCTGTTTTCTTATTTTAACAAACATTAATAGTGTTTGTGTGATGGGGAGGATTACTTCTGTACCATCAGTTTAACACCTGAATACAGAAGCTGAAATGTTGGCAATTCACCTCTGCAAATGGCATGCCATTGTATGGTACTTCTGCAAACAACTCTTGATTTGTCAGAGCAAAGAACAAAGGCTTACATCTGTGAGTTATGCAGCACGCAATGGATTATGAAACTAGTGTAGTAAATCCATAATAGTGCAGGAAAACACAGGGGCCACAAAGTTGCATAATTCCAGTACCCCTATATATATATATATATAATCGGGGCCACTAGAATTATGTGGCAGTGGAGAGTAAATTATGCGGCAAGAAGAGGCAAATCATGTAACATAATGCAGCACATTTTGTGACCATATTACTTCATTATTTCGTCTTTTTCACACTTGTTCACACTGTCTGGGTATTAGTTCTACCTTATTAGTGCCAGTCTAATATCCAAATATAGCAATAAGCAACAGAAAGGTGACTAGTCAAGCTTGGCAAAGGGCCTTCAACTATGCGGCAACACACATTTCTCCACTTTTAGTAACTTATGGACAGTTTGAGCTACAACGTTTTTTTTGTTAAAATCAGCAGATTATGCAGCAGATGATAGAATATGTGGCAAATGTGACAAATGTATAATGTGAAAAACGCTGTAGCCGCACAATTCCAGTGGTCCCGGATATATTATCTCCAAACAGTGTTGACCTGAAACTCAGATGGCTTTGTGGCCTTGTAGTCTTTTCACAGACATGCAGCGCTACATAAGTTGTAAAATACAGGACATATTCTTCCATTCTTATGGTGCAATTGAGTGGATTGCTGGAATGTACATCCGTGACGTGGTGGCCACGTCAAGTAAGCATCATGTGGTAATGGTGCAAATCATTCCTCCTGGTGCTTGTCACTGAGAGTTCCTCGCGCCACTTCTGCCCAGTTACAGTTTCTGCTTCAAACTTCCAGACCCCGGTCCGTACTTCACGACTCCTCATAGAGCTGACAAAAGCCACACGCAAAGAGTGTTATGCGGTGAGTGATGTGGTATCGAATAGTGGGTTTGCCTGAATAAGCAAACATTAATGATGGACGCGCGAGAGCTGTCAGACAGCAGTGGCTTGCATTAACAACTTGTCCATAATTTCAAAATGGCTTGAAACGTGTTTTCCTCCCGCGCGCTGTAGTCACGTGCGAAATGCAGCATCTGTTGTATTCTTCATGCGTTTCCTGTGCATTGATTTGGGTTGAGCCGCCCACCTGAATCGCTTTTAGGCGCTTGAGAGGTTGTTCTTCAGTGAGGATCAGAGAGAAGTGCGCCTGTCTGTAAGTTTTCTGGGTTTTTTCTTTTCTGAAGACCACGCTGTCGTGGGAGGTGACCTGTAGAATGAGTGCACAGGCGACGACTCACCACTGGAAGTGCCTTTCACGAGTCGTGCGGCTCCTTCTTGGTGTCTTTGAAAGGTTCAGTTCATTAGAGCAGAGGTTCCAGGCCGAGAAGTTGGTTTCTGAAATATCCTGCTACTCACCGAAAAAGCGCTTTGGCGCCTCGTCAGGGGTAGTAAGCGCTATGTAAATGCAATTACAATAGAATACTTTGTTGATGCGCCTTAAAGCCTATCCAGGGAGGCCGTGGGTTTAACAGGAACTCACCTAGTACCCAGAGGGTGTTTCTGCAGTGCTGGGTCAGGCTTGGTTCATGCTGGGTTTGTAAATGCGGTGTATTGCCGATTGGTAAGGACTGTTGATTGATTGGTAAGACACCAGGCCTTTGTAAAGGGGGCTGCCTGGTCAGGCGGGGGTTAATACCAGCTGCCGCAGTGAAGAAGGGTGGGGGGGGAGGGGGGAGGGGGTACAGGAGGAGTAAATGCAAGTGGATGCTTTGATCAACTTTAGTTTTTGGTTTGAAGGACCCTCGTCGTGGTCCAGAGAAGCTTCTCCGAAGAATGATTATTTTCAATGTTTTGTGAATTCCCATCTCGAAAGGTTTAGAACATTAAAGGAGCGTGAGCTGCTTGTTTTTTTCTACATTCAGAAATTTGAAATGAAATGAAATGAATATTCTACAAACGTTGCTCTGTGGTTTGCTTTTGGACTTCTGGTAAATGATAACGTGTCTATATCAGCAAACTGCCGCTTGGGGGCGATATTGCTCTTTTCATTTTATCTGCGCTACCAGTGGTGAAAAGCGCATGCGCAGAAATAGTGCTGAACTTTGCGGAAGCACGTGGGCTTTGTTGATGTCTTTTCTGACAGACATCTACACTACGGGCCCCAGCACACAGGAGGCAGCGGTCCTGCCTTATTTGGACCCCAAATGCCGAACCGAATCATCTGGTTAGAGAGGGGCTGAGAGACCCCACCGACAGCAGGCTGCGTGTGATAGAGCTGCTATCGAACAACAACATTAGACCCGTTTCAGAGGGGAGACCAGAGATTTCTTCAAACCTAAAATGGCTTTAAATGGCCGCTGCTACAATGCTAGTCAGTGGGGGAAATACATTCTCACCGTAATTATTATTATTATTTTTTATTCTACCGCTTTCCGCACCTAAAATGTTTGCAATAATAATTCCACATTTCAAAGCACAAACTGGTGTCTAGAAGAAATTTACAAACAACTCATTGAACAACTCGGTGTCCACTTAGAGGGTAAGCTTCTCTTCTCATTTCATCGGTTTTAGTACATTCATTTTATTACAAAGTGTACAGTGGCACTGAGGCTTCTGTGACATCACCGAGGGCCTGCATCCTATTGATCCATATATAGAAGGGTGAGGCGAGGCAATGAGGCATCTGTGACATCACCGAGGGCCTGCGTCCTATTGATCCATATATAGAAGGTTGAGGCGAGGCACTGAGGCATCTGTGACATCACCGAGGGCCTGCGTCCTATTGATCCATATATAGAAGGGTGAGGCGAGGCACTGAGGCATCTGTGACATCATCGAGGGCCTGCGTCCTATTGATCCATATATAGAAGGTTGAGGCGAGGCACTGAGACATCTATGACATCACCGAGGGCCTGCGTCCTATTGATCCATGTATAGAAGGGTGAGACGAGGCACTGAGGCTTCTGTGACATCACAGAGGGCCTGCGTCCTATTGATCCATATATAGAAGGGTGAGACGTGGCACTGAGTCTTCTGTGACATCACCGAGGGCCTGCGTCCTATTGATCCATATATAGAAGGGTGAGGCGAGACAATGAGGCATCTGTGACATCACCCAGGGCCTGCGTCCTATTGATCCATATATAGAAGGGTGAGGCGAGGCACTGAGTCTTCTGTGACATCACCGAGTGCCTGCTTCCTATTGATCCTTATATAGAAGGGTGAGGCGAGGCACTGAGGCATCTGTGACATCACCGAGGGCCTGCGTCCTATTGATCCATATATAGAAGGGTGAGGCGAGGCACTGAGTCTTCTGTGACACCACAGAGTGCCTGCTTCCTATTGATCCTTATATAGAAGGGTGAGACGAGGCACTGAGGCTTCTGTGACATCCCTAAGTGACCGTGTCCTATTGATCCAAATATATAGAAGGGTGAGGCGAGGCACTGAGGCTTCTGTGACATCACTAAGTCACCGCGTCCTATTGATCCATATATAGAAGGGTGAGGCGAGGCACTGAGGCATCTGTGACCTCACCGAGGGCCTGTGTCCTATTGATCCATATATAGAAGGGTGAGACGAGGTAATGAGGTATCTGTGACATCACCGAGGGCCTGCGTCCTATTGATCCATATATAGAAGGGTGAGACGAGGCACTGGGGGTTCTGTGACATCACTAACGGTGTGCATCCTGTTGTCATTTGGAACGAGGCACTGGGGGTTCTATGACATCACTAATGGCCTGCATCTTACAGTTACGTCTCTCTATAGAAGTATGGAACCTTCTTGTGCATCGAGGCACTCGGTTTCCTGTGACGTCACTAAGCGCTTGTGTCATATTGTCCTTCCCTGTCCAGAAGGGCGGAGCCTTCCCTCAGATCACGCCAATTGGGGGGTGGCTGTGACATCATGGTCTTTTGGTAAGGAGCTGTATTATCAAATAAAATAGGGCCATGGCACGTATAAACGTACAAAATGCTTTGTTATCACATTTCTTTTTCTTTAGATGAGAAACAATATTCATAAAATCGAACCCCCCTTTCTCAGTTTTGCTGTTGGTTCTTTTAAATTAACCCTGAAAGGGATGGCGCGCAGGCCCTGCGCATAGGAGGCGGCATTCAAACAAGACAAGGGGGGGGACCCAGTAGGGGAATCCAGAACACTGCAGCACAGCGCCGCGAGAAGCGGGGAAGGAAACCATTAGGTTTTAAAAAGAGGCGGTGGCATTGCCATCTTCTGAGGAAAAATACTGGGCACTTGGACGTTTGCGGTCCTGGGGCAATCTTGATCTGGTACATTTATGACGCGATTTTATATAAAATCCTGTTCACTCATTCTCAGCTGTCAGGTTTCCTTCTGGTTCATAAATAATTATCTAGCGCTATTGTAAACATCTCTAAAATGTTTTTTGAGGTTATTTTATCAATATTGTATATTTTTAATTTCCATGTGGAAGTGGAAATACCACCTTTTTCTGATTTTCCCATTTGTTACTTTTTTCTATAAACGACCTTAATATAGAAACGCTGGCCATCGAGGTAAAATACCAGCCACGCGGCGCCGTAACCAGGAATAGCTGCTCTGGCAGTGGACGGGCGTGTCCAGCCTCACCCTCTCCCGCTCGCCCTTCCAGTTACTAGCTGTTCCTTCCTTCGTTCTTGTGCAGGGATGAGACTGGGCGAAAAAATATGCAGGGCACTCACTGGCCTTGATTACATGTGGATGGGTATTTTCTGACCCCTGCATAAACCGCTGTTTCTGCAGAGCCCCTAATTATAAGTAGGGTGGTATTTACAACATCTGGAAAGTATCAGGTGCATTATATAAATTTCCCCATTCATTAACTTTTGCTGGTTAAATCTGTTGGAATTTAACAGGGGAAAAGTATATGGTATTTACTGTTCCATGCAGATTTGGATATTTTAAGCACCAGAATCCACGTTATTCCGCCAAAACTCGCAATAGGTGTGATTCACTGCAGCTGTCAATTAACGTAGCCCATGGTATCATTATGGCTCTGGTGTGATATATAACTCCTGGATTATTTTCCACCAACAGAATCACGGCCAATATATCTATGGGGCACATACATACTTTATAATATGCAGCTCAGTGATACATTTCAGAGTCCTACAACCCCTTTGGGCCGCTCTGGAAAAGGTTTTCTCCCTTGCTATGCTCACTTGCTCTTTGATGCCAGTTGTGCTAACTCCTGAGGTGTGTGCGTGGAGTTACTGTAGGACGGCACCCTCCTCAAAGAATTACTTTAGCATCACTGTCACTGCCTGGAGACCCTGCAGAAGGGCCATCTGTTGACTTATCACATGCCGAAACTCATCAATAACGGAAGGATAGCACCACTTCCCTCGCTTCCAATCAATTCTCTACCTCAGCCCCCGCCCAAACACTAGCATACTTTTTAAAGTTTTCACATTATAAATAAGGCTCCCTGTTTTCCGTTTTTACTAAGTTTTACAGATAAATACAGACAAAAAACAATGTGCTTTCTGTCTGCATTTATTTTTAAAAGTGGATAAGTACAGAAAATTGTGCTTATTTTGAGTGACTCTCTGTGCTGTCTTTCATGAATTATAGGCCAACAGATGAGCAGATGGACAGCATGGGAAATAAAAAAACATGCAGTTATTAAAAGAAATTTCATCCTACGTCAACCTACATTTATGGTATAATGCTAGTATTTACCAGTGGATGTATTGTTATGTAATATTTGGCAGCTTAAATAGCTAAAACACAACAGACATCAAAGTATGAGTGTGCATCTATGAGTTAAATAGATATGGAAATGTACAGTTTTACAACTTCATTTATACGCAAAACTCAAAATAAATACAGATAAAATGGGCAAAAAATAAATATGGATCAATACAGATAAAATGGCCAAAAAATAAATACCATAAAACCGGGAGCCCTAATTATAAACCTAGCATTCGGTCTGTTTCCTTTCTGCTTCACTAGGTGGCGCTGTGGCTCTGTGGGTCTGTAGTTACCCTATGGTTCTTCGACTGCCTTCCCAATACTACGCAGGGATTATCTGATAATACTTAATATTAACACTTATCTTTCACATTTGGGATTTGTCAAACACGGAATCCTCCCATTGCCCCGTAAACAGTTGTGCTACGGGATTCACCCCTGCAACATTCCGATGGGTCAGTCATTTCGAAAGAGACATTTAAATATGTACTGAAAAATATAGAGGGCATTGAAACACTAGACACTAAACTGCAATACAAAAAAAATACAAAAATGTATATTTTAAAGTGGTGAAAAGATTGGAACACAATAACAAGCATTGGTAAAGCCAATAGGTCTTGCATATTGGTGAGCTTTAGGCTTTAGCAATTGGGTGGGGGCGTGACGAGCAATTCAAAAAATATTCTTGAAATTGCTGTGGCTTCCCAACTGAACCTGGCAGAGCAAAGAGCGCCCAGTCCACCAAGGAGTAAGGCGACCGTGCCAGTGACAGACCCCTAACAGCGTGGCCGATCACAGCCAAATTAATCCCATTCTTGAATTTAAGTTAAAAAGAAAGAAAGACGTGATCATTCTCTTTAAAGACAAGGCTCTAAAGAAATCCAGACTAGCATAAATTAAATCTGAAATTGTGGACACAGCAGAGGGTCAAACTTTCCGGTCCTGGGCACCCACTTGCTACAAAACCCTAGACAAATCGGGTTCAAATGCAGAATATTCAAGTTACTCATAGAAAGAAATATATTCTTTGCTTGAAAACTCTCAACAAAAACAGAAATGTGCACTAAATTCCACAGGTTGGTTCTAAGTCAGGGCAACAATGTTAGTTATGTGCGAACATGCAATGCCCGTTGACTCTTTGTTAAAAAAAAAGAAACCTTCATAAAATGCAAAAGTCGCATTTGTATTTCTCTAAAAAAAAGTTTTAGTTTGATTTAGATTCCTTCTGTGGCAGCAGTGGGTGTTCATGGTGGTGGGTGGGCTGCAGCTCCTTGAAGACCCCCCCCCCCCCCATGACCTTCTTTTTAGGCCGCCTTCCACTGGCCAACTTCCAGCAGACCTTCAGACTGGAAGGTGCCACGCAAACCACCTGTCGTCCCTCCTTGCACCTCTTCCTTGGATGGGGAGATGGTTCAGCGGCCTGCATCTGCATTGACCTTCTCTTGTGACTTTCTAACGGGGCTTCCTAAGCCAGGGTATCTGAGGCACCAGAGGAAGGTCTGCCTAGCCACAGCTTAGATGAAGCCGAAACATCTAGCTGATTCACCGAAGCAAAGTTTCAGACCAATGCCTGCCTTGGTCTTAGAGAGTACCCCGGCGTAAGGGTATGATGCCAGAGAGAAGCAACAAAAAGTGTGAGTCTGTGTTGGGAGACAAACTCTGATCCCTGCACAAACAAACAGGAGTTCGAGAAATGACTAAACTTCCAAGTTGTGCAATGAATATGGTCATCTCACTCTGTTTCCCTGTTTGCCCTAGTTAAATTCCTCACTCAAGGACACCTGTATTTATCTGGTACTGTAAATATTATCTGCCCATTCTTACATAACCGGAAGGAGGGCCCCAGCCCTGCCCAGGGTCTGGCTGCCTGGAAGTGCATTCTCCCTATGTCAACCCACCTACAGTGTGATACCGCAACATAGTCGTTAGAGTGTCATATCACATAAATATTGGGTTCTAAATATTGTTTACCAAGAAACACTTTATTGGAGACAACAGCATTTGGGGTACTGCATTTATCTTTTATGATATTTATGACTACGATATCCTGACATATAACCCTACCTACTAAGTAATCTTCTATTTTTCTCTCCAGTGAGGTCAGAGGAGGCAATCAGAGAGATTGAAGGGGGACCTTTGTAAAAGCCACTGTTTATTTTACACGTGATATCCCTACGCCCCACCTAGGACCTGTTGTTTATGTCCAGAAGCCTAGAGTAAATGCCCAGAGCTTAGAATTTGCCCATGTCCAGAGCATGCCCACAGCAGCTACAGTTCCACCCCCTGTTCAGCATCCATTTGTGGCTCCAAGTTTGAGGACCCTCATTCTAGGACAGTACCACCTCATTCAGCCAGGAGCAACCCTGGAAGAAGCCTCATGTAACCCCATATTGTCTAGAAGACCCTGGGCTCCACATCACCCCCAGAGGTCGCTACTCAAACAGAGAGATGGCCTGGGGTGCATGGCACAAAGATGCACGGTTCAGTTGCCCTTGGCAAGTCCATTTGAGGTGGACCAGCAGAACTTTGTGCAGGCAGAGGCACAACCAAGGGTTCTGTGGCCCATGCAGTGAGAGGTGCACAAATGGACAGCCATGAGTGAGGCGAATCACTTCAAGCCGACATATACTTCGATGATAGATCAAGCGTCGTCTTCTCCTTAGAGTCTGTCTGTCTTGTGAAACAAGTGCTCCAGCGCTGTGTAAGCCAACGCCGTGTCGATGAAGAACAGACATGCGTGGCTCCGAACCCCACCGTGCTTTTGCAAGCCACATTGGGCAGTTTGTATTGGACTTTTAGGACACAGGAAGTCAAAGCAACTGTGGAGGTTACATGTCTTCAAGCCTGCGTTGTGGTGTTGGCGCTCGCTCCGAGCACCGTCTATGGGGCTTATGTACTCAATTACAGAGCTTGTGGGTGAACAGTCACTCTAGGGCTCAGAGTAAGCCAAAGCGTAAGAGAGGTGAGATCTGGATGCAAAGATTGTAAGTGATCCCCCATTCTGGGAGGTAAAGCGGCCTGTAAGGAACCTATGTATATCACCAACGACCCCGGAAACACAGAGCAACTCTTCCACAGGGGTGTCTGGACATGCTATGTTTGTGTGTCTGAATCTTGTGGTATCTAGAAACACAAACCCAGCTGGATCAGACTTGTGTTGTGTACGCAGAGTGTTTCCATTTCCGTGTTTGTAGATCACAGCCGGCTAACATGCCCCAGAGACAGCCCCCAGCTCACCCTAAGCGAAATCCCATCTTACATCAACAGAACATCTCACTACCACAATAAAATACATCCGGTACAGAGGTGAACCAGTGCCTGTCACCGTCCTGAAGCGCACCTGCGACAGGAATGCATACGACAAACTCACAGTACCTCTGACAGGCGCTCTAATTGGGATCGCCGGCACCTTGGCGTTCTGGCCACAGAAGCGGATTTCTCAGGCAGGCTCCGCTTCAGAACTCCTTAGGTCTCCGGCATTCCAGATTGGCCTTTCCTGACAACTCGCTACCCTGAGTTTCCTTTTACACTTATTTTCCACCACCAGTGCAGCCGGTTAGGAATTATCACCAGCGAAGCGACACCACCCGTTTACGATGCTCCTAAAACAGCCCTGAAGAAGTCACGGGATACTTTCCAATTTTAACGAAACACGTGTTGGCTGGTTATGTTCGTAAAGGTTAAATACTTGAAAGAACTATTGCGTTGATATTATCAGACATTGTGAAAATACGTGTGACCTTTTGTGACAGTAAGTAATTTACCTAGCTTACGTGTGCCCGGGACTTTGGTTTTCACAATACAATACCGCACGACAAATAAGCACAAAGGTTCTTGTCACACATTGCCTCCTCCAGAATCAGGCTCACACAATTCAGCGATAAATGGTGTTTGGACTGGAGCAAACTTTCCAATAGTCCCGTGTGAAACTTAAATTACTCTGCATACTTTCAGAAATGATATCTTTTGCCTGTTACATGAAATTCCCCAAATTATGCCATTACCCCATGTCACATTATTAAGTGCTGTTTGCCACAACATTTTACTACAAGCTTGCACGAACAGTGCCAATGGCCAGACTGCGAGCAGCAGTTTCACACAATACTGTTTCATGCTGTTCTTTAACAGCAAATTGCGTTAAAGCTTTTCACGCTAAAATTTAGTGCTAAATCAAATGGCGGCTCGCATTTGGTGTAATTTTCCCAACATTTCACGTAATTATGCAAAAGCAAATTATGCAAATTTCGTACAACACTATTTACCACCGGGGACACAAAACAGAGCCAGGGAGAAACTTTTTGTGATCTGGCCACCAAAAGTAAAACAGAACTGCCCCAGAGTAGTCCATATGTTGCTTTACATATTTTTATAAACACAGCACTGTGTTTTCTTGCAAAACGATTGTGTGACGACTCAGCGGAAATATTGAATTCTAATATAAACACGACCGCTCCTATCTCCAGCTGTGAGTGCGGGGTGAGTCTGTTTTGTTTCTTACCCTCTGAGAAGTATCTGGGTAGGTCTGCATTTTGCAGTTTTCATTCACTGTCAGAGCAAAGGCCTCGATTCAGCAAAGACCATTCTCCCCCCATGTATTTCTCATCAGGCCTTTCCCACCCTGTCCCAGTGGTTAGACCGTCTCAGCATTCGGACATGGTGGGGGGGTTGTTTCTGGAAATTAAAATAAACACTGGACACAGTTAGAACATGGCGGCCAGCTGGCATTACAACTTTGCTGGTAGTGTCTGAATGAGAACATTTGGCGAAAAGAACCACTCGAAATTAATGGGGATCTCAGATACACCGCCTGCGGATCACCGCCGGGTCAGCGGCACTGCGTTAAATGGGACGGAGCTGTTGGGTACTGAGTATCTGCACTTCTTTATTTAGAGAGGGAGAGTACCGGCACTTATCGGCACTGCTGCAATACATTCAATGGGAGCGTACCGGCCAGGGCTGGACTGGGAACTGAAACCGGCCCTGGCAAACTGCTCGGTTGGCACCCAGGGTGGGGTGGGGTGCGGCCGAGCTGTTTGCTTGGGCCTGTTACGGACGATTTTGTTACAGGGTTCAATATTGCTGGCCCCTGTAACAATAACAGCCCCCCAGGGGCCCAAAACCGGCCCCCACCCTGGTGGCCCATCGGGGAAACGCCCGGTGCCCGCTACTGCCACTCCGGCACTGGTACGGGCACTTCTCATAAGTGAACAGGTACTCTGGTATAAGGTACCGGAGGTTCAATTTTTCCATCTCAAGCACTGGTCGGCGGAGTGAGGAGATCTGTCATCCCGGCTGCCCCCTCGGGGGGGGGTGATGCCATTTGTGGTCTTCTGCTCTTCAATGACATTATTCATGGAAAAGCTATAACAAAAGGTAAACTGGCAGTAAAAATGGGTTAATACATTTTCAAACTAGGCTGGGCTTGACTAGAATGAAAATTGTCAGTCCACGGCTTTGATTATGTTAGTCCCACAAGTTGTGTTGCTTCACCGGGTGCAAACTGTGCACCCGGTAAAGATCAGGATTCTGGTGTTTGAAATGTAGGCCTAACTTCCTTTTGCCCACTACAGATTGAGGAATAACTCTCTAATGATGCATTATTCCTCATTGCAGGGCAGAAAAACAGCGCCCATGTGCTACCTGTTGACTCAAGTTGCACCAGGTTTTACCTTCTCGCAATTTGTGCCCAGGTTGCAGCACTGGGTGTGATTTGCTATTAACGGTGCAATCTGATTTGGGTTCAAAGTTTTGAAAATAATTTCTCTATCCAGAGAAATCTATTTGCACAGCAGATTGCAAAGTTAGACCAGGAAACTGCACAAACTTTGTGAGAGTCGGAAACTTCAGAAAGTTTGCTGGTGAACTATCATTTTGCAGACTTTTCTCTGCTCTCACCACAGCGAAGTGTGAACTGTATATATATGTATATATATGTATGTATGTATGTATGTATGTAGCGTCAGCTCCTGAAAGAGCATACTGGAATCCCTCCCACAGTGTAGCCCGTCTGCATGAACCTGGCAGGCAGTGTACAAGCACTGCAGACGCACCTTTCTACAGGCCTGGAACCAAGGCAGGCTTGCCTGCTCTTTCTTGCAGGCACAGAACCTTCGAGGAGATATGCAGACAGCTGCTGTCGACTCCCCACCCCCTCACAAAACAAGACCTGACTTTTGATTGGAGCAGAGGTCTCGGAAGCCAGGGACCCCTCCTGGGGCAGTGCACGGATCGTCTTACCCGCATGACGCGCCTGCTGACCTCGTGCGTCATTTGGCGGCCAATCACTGTTGTCATCAGACACTAACAGGAAGGGAGGCAGCCGCACAGCCCAGACATTGCACTGTCATGTCTTGGGGGCATTTTCTGCTTTTCACAAAGCACGACAACTACTTAATTCGTTTTACGTTGGCTTTAGGGGTAGTTGATCTTAATTTTCCCATATGTTTCCATGCAAATTGTTTTCACTGTCGATATCCTTTCTTTGAAATGTATTTATTTGAAAGGTTTTATATAGCGCTGGCTAGACCCGGAGGTATCAGAGCGCTTTACATGAGTATCAGACCAAAGTTGCAGGTTACATCGTTACAAAGGTTACACAGTTATTAGAACATAGCTAAATAGTTACATGTAAGGTCTATGCGGTGTACCTCAGGGTGGACTAAATTCACCCACAACAAGCATAGGGAAAGCCAATAGGTCTTGCCTTTATCCTATGAGTGCTGCACTGTCAGGTGTGCAAATGTATGTCTGTAAAGCATTGTTCAAAGAAAAAAAACATTTCAAAATACAGGAGAAAAAAACCAACACAAATCTTATGGTATCTCAGAACTGTACATTGAATTCACTGTTTTCAATTTTTACAAAAATGCCATGGCTTAATTTTCAAATCCTTTTCACTCAGTAAACTCTAAACAGGCTGTTAAAAGAATAAGGAAGTGTCAGAAAGTAATGTAAACACTTGCTGATGCCGGATTTACTTTCCATGGGATCCACTAATTTGCCTTCTTTATGGACCTCCAGGAGAAGTGACATGCTTCTTTAGACGCCCGTCTTCCTTTCAGCTGCTCCTCAGCAAAGATATCCCTGTTGATGTGCTTTTTACAGACAAGCTGGAAAGGGTGGGATGCAACACAGGCACAAGTCAGGGCTGGCACTAGGCCTGGGCATTGTGGGCTGGTGCCCAGGGCCCCACCTCTACCATACCCACATGGGGCCCCACATCAGTTGGTCACAGCCCACAGCACGCTTCTCACATGCATTTCTGCCCCCCCCCCACACCCACAATACATGCACTATTTAGCAGCCAGGTGTGGCTCGGCCTTGCACCTCCCACTTCAAATGGCAAGGTAGATTGTCTGGGGAGGTGGGGGGAAGATTAACACCCTGCACAGGTCAGTGGTGGGGTGGAGGAAACAGCAGCCACACTGTCTCTGCTGCTTACAAGGGTGCCTCATTTGTTGTCTTGGTCGCCATCAATGCAAGGCCTAAGGGGGGGGGGCCCTCCCGTTGGCCTCACAGCGCTACACAATTGCTGCAAGGCACAAAAGAGGGCCCCCTACCCTGGTCATTGCAGGGGTATGTGTTTGGTTTACACTATATCACTACCACATACCTATACATATAATAACGTACTAGCCTGGAACAAATGTTAACACTGGAGTAAAGATATATATTTTGTAGAAACCTGGGCCAAGCATTTTCACCCAGAGTGAATATAATCTATTTACACTTAACATAGTTTTAAAATATTTCAACCTATTTTATCAGTGCAATTATTTATGTTTCTGTGGATATTACATCATTAAAATTAAAGTTGCTTCATGCAAAATCTCTTCAACAACACCATAGGATTAAGTCAATGTATATCGTATTAATGTGATGTCACGCCCTATGCAAATTAGGGGGGCCACTTCCATTCCCGCCCAGGGCCCTAAAAATCCTAGGACCGGCCTTAGCACAAGTGGTATTTGAGGGGTAAAGCTGTACAAAATGGGAAAGCGAGCAAACACATGCACTCTCTGTGTGCTGAATGAAAAAGAAAAAAATAGTACCTAAAATTTGAGCGGTGTAAGCATACAAGTCAGCCAAACAAAAGGATTGTAAAGAGGTTTTGCTCGAGATAAAAACACAAGAAGAGGAAGACAAGCCATCGAATAAGAGGCTAGTAAATTAGAGTGACACTAAAGCCAGCGAATGGCAAGAAAGAGCCGGGCTGTAAGCCAACTGTGAGATCACAATAGATCTTTCGCAACCAGACAGCTTGCGCTCACTGGTAGGCTCGACCTAAAAATGAAACCACAAAAGAATTCTGCCATTTTCACATCAGAAACAAAGAGTGAATTTTCATTAAAAATGTGAATGTCCCAGTAGACTTTTTTACAGTTTGTATAGTTTGCTGCTAATCTTTAATTTAGGGTCAAAGGCGACTGTTTTGGTGCGTAGCCGCGCTTCACCTGAACCTGCCAGGCTCAAGGGAGACGGGGCTGAGCCACAAAAAGGCCTAAGTGGCAAGTGGGTGGGGGGGACACAGCATGGTGGGGGCAAGAAGGAAGGAGGCATGGCAAGGAGAGGTGAAGGCCATGAGAAGGACCAGGCAACAAGGGGACGGGAGGCGTGTCGTGGTGTAGAGAAGCTATAACAGAGCTGGGGACGAGACACACCCGTGGGGGAGGGGCCGAGACCACAAGACCGACGAGTTAGAGTGGAGAGACAAGGCACGGAGGTAAGGAAGATGTCTAAAGTAGAGTTTGAGATGCAGCCATTATGAGGGTTGAGCGTCAACGGTGGTGAGACAGAGAGTCACCAGAAAGACCGAGGCCGAAAGGAGGGCGTTGGGGTAACGTACCAGTCTGTTGGCGGCGCCACCGTGGGCAGCCGACACTAAATGCTACTGATACAGTTCAAACTGAGCGCTATCCCTTCTGAACACTTCTTTCCAGGCACATGTTCACGTGATCAGTCATAATGCCATCGCTCACAGTACGAGAGAGCCCATCACTGAATTGAGCGGAACTATTGCCCCGGCGTTCAGTATGCGATGGTGGGTGGGAGCAGATGGTGAATGACAAGTGAGCAGTCCAATTGATGAAAATAGCTCATCCATAGACCCTGTTTGTATCGGACTAACATTATGCTAATTTAGTTTTTTTTATTTTTTACATGAGACTAGCGATAAAGCTGAAAGCTGCCTCTGAGCCCGACCAGAAAATGAGAATTCAGAAAATTGGATTATAGGTTTCTCATTTGAACTCTTTTAGAAAATCCCCACTTGATCGGTGCACACTTGGTCCATTATGTAATAAATAGAGATTGTCATGGCGCCTAGAGAGGTGATAAAAGAGTTTTGTTGGGCATATTCTGATACATTAGTTCAGATCAGCCAGGGGTGAGGGCACAGCTGGAATTCATGTCTCTAAGAACTGGCTGCTCAGATCATTTCTTAAGAATGGAGTAAGATGAGGTGCAGTACAAACACCTGTGGGATTCCAGATGGTACATTTAGATGTGTTGATGTTGGTGGAAGCTCGAGGGCGCGCTAAAGGAGAGACGCAGGTCGGAACTCTCACTCAAGAATAGGACTTTGATCCCTTTCGCTTTCAAGAACATTCCTGAAACAGGTTCTGCCTGTGCCAGGGACCTGGAAAAGAGGCCCTCACCTGTAACAGAACACCAAAGCTCTTGTTTATGAGTCTATATATGTGAGCAGCTATAAGTGTCTCTGCGTATCCTCTCCTCTGGGCCTACGAGGCACACCGGACGACACTACTGTGCTAATGCTTCTTGTCCCTGTACCCAAATACTTCCCCTCAAAGCAGGCCTTGCCTACCACCTTTGCTTTTCAAGTCCCCCTTTGTTTTTCACTGGGAGCGCCTCACCTGGTCTACTCACCTCCACCCACCCCTCACCTGTAATCCCACTTCCAGTTCCCGTCTCCGCAGAGCACCTTCACTGACGTCTATGCGAAGCCTGCTAATCCACATTCAGGAAGAGAGCAAGGATTTCCAGAACCTCCAGGCAAAATATGTTTTTCCTGTTGGAGTGCTCCACTTATTCTGAGAGAAGGTGTGTGTCATTTGCAATACACTACCTGAGAAAGCCTGACTCCAAGCTCTACCGCTGCACCTCTGGCCTCACCTGTTTGAAAGCTCTGTAAGTAAGACGTGGGGTCCAAGTTTCAGAAGATATTCATAAAGACACAAAACTCTGTTTTTATGCAGCGTAGGCCTTTTTTCAATGCAAACTAGACCTGCGTAGGCCACGAAGCGCTGTACAGAACTGAGCCGGTGGTCTGGTCGCTACAGGTGGCTTGGACCGTGGCCGGCGCCAGGCTATGCTCCTGCGGACAATGATTATATAGACGTATATGTGGTTAAGGCATCCTGGTGTATATAGCAATTAAGTCTTGGTTGCGTACATGCCACCTACAAAGCAATGTTTTAAGTCCGTGCCTAAAATCAAGGCTGTCTGAAGCTTGTCCGACCTCAACTGGAAAAAAGTTCCAGATTTTTGGACAGCATCCAGGGGAGAAGAGCTGTCCGCTGCTTCCTGAATTACGAACTATCCAGAATACGTATGTTGCTCCTCCGTAACAACCATAAGCCACCAAGAGTGTTGGGTTATTGTTGGGGGTGGGAAAAATTGAAATATTTTCCTATGCATTTTATGGAGAAATCTTGTGAGAATTACAGGTTCTACCCGTTCACATCTAGCGTCATTTGCTTTCATCTAATTATACAAAATTATTATGGCGAAATTACTCACAATACAAATCCATCATTTTACGCTATATTTTAGAGCTAAGATGCATTAAACAAAAGCACCACAAATAACAGCCACTCCCGTTTGGTTGTTTTGTGTGTGTTTGCTGTAAATTTTTATAATGAATTGTGTATTTCTCTGTCAATTTTTACTGTGAATAGTGCATACTTACACAAAGTGGGATAAGGGCTTAATTTCGGGGATTTCGCATGAGAAGCACCACGCAAAACTCTCGGAATTACGCAAATTTTGATGGCATTATTTACATTTCGCTCCGGTCTAGTGATTACTAGGGGTGGGCGGAATTTGCGAAATCCACGTTCGCAAATTATCGCGAAAATGTTTAAAATTATCGCAAACAAGCGGAAATATCGCGAAGATGCGGAATTTTTTTTCCCGCATGTTCGCGAGATTTTCTGCATGGTTGCGGGTCGCCAACTTACCCATGTGGTTGCTCGCGGGCACGGCCATCTTGTTTTGAGTTGTCTCGCGGTGCATGATCGCGAGAAGAAAGACGTGATGGCGCGACGCATGACGTCACTGCGGGCGCGAACTGTCGCGAGACAGCGCAAATGGCTAAAAACAATCCAACATCTCATGAAGAACGCGACCGGATCAAGAAAACTTGTGGCGAACGCAGGGATTCAGGTAAGGCGATCGCGTGCGCGCGAGAATGTATAATTTTACAGCGCGAGCAAGAAACAAATTATCGCCAAGCTGCGGAAAGCGGAAATTTTGACATTTTCACGCTCTCCGCGGAACGCGAAAATGCCAAATTATCACAATTTCCGCGAACAGAACAAAATTTTCACCCAGGCCTAGTGATTACCTGTGTGAATATTGTACATGATGCATAAAAGGCAGACAATATACCACCTCAATTTCCTGTCCATGTGAGTTCTAATGTTACTCAGCGAACAATGCTGGTGAAACACGTGTAGCCTGGCACACTTCCGGTTCCACAGTTCCTGCAAGACTCTTTTTGCTTGAAGCAAACCTCCGGCGGGCCAGCTGTGGTATTTGGGGACCCACTGTGCCCAGTGGCTGCTAGACACATGCCCAGCCCAGGCACAAGAGTCACTGAAAAGGGAGGAAATGGATACCCAAACTTGAAGGACAGTCGCCACGAGACACTTGGACGCTGGCCATGCCAAGTGGGCCCTGAGTGGCACTTGGCACATGTTATGTGAGAGACCTTGCCCTGTCGATACAGGCCACTAAAGGCCGGAGCACTGTGAAGACATTGAGCGGAGGGGCCCATGTCACAACCTGTCTATGTTGTTGTGTCCAGGGGGCAGGGACAGCTGTAGCCCTGGGGTCAGTGGGTGGCTGTGGACTGCATACCACAGACCACAGTAAATGTTGCAAGGTGTACTGTGCTTGTTGGCGTTTGATTAAGTCACTGCTGCTTCATTTTGTAATGCTTGTCTTGTAATGTGTCTCCTCAAATGTTTCTCCAAATCTTAGCAATGCTGAGCGCAATCTTACGCCCCCAGCTCTAACAACACCCTATCCATCAATTCCCTAATGCCTAGCAATATGCTATCAGTCAATTCCACAACTCCCTAGCAACTCACAATCCATCATGTCCAAAACTCCCTAGCAACACACCATCCATCAATTCTTACCTCCATGGCAACACGCTAGCCATCAATTCCCAACTCCCCAGCATCAGGCTATTTGTCAAGTCCACAACTTCCTGGTAACACGCTGTTCATCAGTTCCACAACTTCCTAGCAGCACACTGTCTGTCATTTCCACAACTCCCTTGCACACACTATCCGTCAATTCCACAAGTCTCCTTCACACAGTATCCTTCATTTCCACAACTCCCTTGCACACACTATCTGTCAATTCCACAAGTCTCCTTCACACACTATCCGTCAATTCCACAACTCCCTTGCACACACTATCCGTCAATGCCACAACTCCCTTGCACACACTATCCGTCAATTCCACAACTCCCTTGCACACACTATCGGTCAATGCCACAACTCCCTTGCACACACTATCCGTCAATGCCACAACTCCCTTGCACACACAATCCGTCAATTCCACAAGATTCCTTCACACACTATCCGTCCATTCCACAACTCCCTTTCACACACTATCCGTCAATTCCACAAATCCCTTGCACACACTATCCGTCAATTTCACAACTCCCTTGCACACACTATCCGTCAATTTCACAACTCCCTTGCACACGCTATCCGTCAATTCCACAACTCCCTTGCACACACTATCCGTCAATTCCACAAGTCTCCTTCACACACTATCCCTCCATTCCACAACTCCCTTGCACACACTATCCGTCAATGCCACAACTCCCATGCACACACTATCCGTCAATTCTACAACTCCCTTGCACACACTATCCGTCAATGCCACAACTCCCTTGCACACACTATCCGTCAATTCCACAAGTCTCCTTCACACACTATCCGTCAATGCCACAACTCCCTTGCACACACTATCCGTCAATGCCACAACTCCGTTGCACACGCTATCCGTCAATGCCACAACTCGCTTGCACACACTATCCGTCAATTCCACAAGTCTGCCTCACACACTATCCGTCAATTCCACAACTCTCTTGCACACACTATCCGTCATTTCCACAACTCCCTTGCACACACTATCCGTCAATGCCACAACTCCGTTGCACACGCTATCCGTCAATGCCACAACTCCCTTGCACACACTATCCGTCAATTCCACAAGTCTCCTTCACACACTATCCGTCAATTCCACAACTCTCTTGCACACACTATCCGTCAATTCCACAACTCCCTTGCACACACTATCCGTCAATGCCACAACTCCCTTGCACACACTATCCGTCAATGCCACAACTCCTTTGCACACACTATCCGTCAATTCCACAAGTCTCCTTCACACACTATCCGTCCATTCCACAACTCCCTTGCACACACTATCCGTCAATTCAACAACTCTCTTGCACACACTATCCGTCAATTCCACAACTCCTTTGCACACACTATCCGTCAATTCCACAAATCCCTTGCACACGCTATTATCAATTCCACAACTCCTTTGCAGTGCCTCCACCTTAATGAACCCTGTTTCTCCAGAAGACGACACCAATTTCAACAATGAGCCACTCAACCATTCATAGTCGGATACCAGAGGCAAAGTCCCAAAATGGGGCACAGACAGTCAATGACGTTCATCGAATAAATGCTGTAGGAAGCACGCCAAATCACTTTACATATTAAAACTATAAATATTGACACACGCACCAGCACCGCCATGTTCACCACAACCTACCTAGATCACATTTCATGTCTCATGCCCTGCCCCCCACACGGCAAAGGATGCACCACGACCACACGTCCCCAACCACACAGGTCCACCTGCACTTGACCTGGACAGTTGAAGCACGGCCAATGGAATTATGCAATTCTGCAGCCGCTGCGTTTTCCGCATATAGATTTGCCTCATAGTCCATCATTTTCCGCTTACGTTCCAAATTTTAACAAAAAAAATGTTTCTAGCTCAAACGGATCAAAAGTTACTAAAAACATTGCCACAAGCGTTATCCCGCAGTAGCTTGCCCTCCTCTGCGCAGAGTCAACTTTCAGTTGCGGATTGCTGTTGAATTGACACTAATGAGGTGCAAGCTTTGCCCAGACAGTGTTAACATGAAAAAATGAGGTTACAGTACCATAATGCTGCCACAAAATGTACCGCATACTTTGCCATATCTTGCCTATAATTCAGTCAACTTGTTACATAATTTGGTCAGCCATTGGCACATAATTCCAATGGCCCTGAGTTTGAGCACCACAATCCCATCCCAGTGGCCATCACGCGCGTACAAATGCTATCTGACCTAAGCCAATCCCACCGTTATGTAGGGGGTGGAGGCACAAGCGTTGAGGCTGGATGGTAACTCACAGCCGGTGACATTCCCTCACACACTCGAGCCCTGGCTGGTAACCCACAGCCAGTGACATTCCCTTGCACGCTCGAGCTCTGGCTGGTAACTCACAGCTGGGGACATTCCATTGCACGCTCGAGCTCTGGTTGGTAACCCACAGCCGGTGACATTCCCTTGCACGCTCGAGCTCTAGGAGGTAACTAACAGCCGATGACATTCCTTTGCACGCTCGACCTCTGGCTGGTAACTCACAGATGGGGACATTCCCTTGCATGCTCAAGCCCTGGCTGGTAACCCATAGCCGGTGACATTCCTTTGTACGCTCGAGCTCTGGCTGGTAATTCACAGATGGTGACATTCCCTTGCATGCTCTAGCTCTTGCTGGTAACCCACAGCCAGTGACATTCCCTTGCACGCTCGAGCTCTGGCTGGTAATTCACAGACGGTGACATTCCCTTGCACGCTCGAGCTCTGGCTGGTAACTCACAGCCGGTGACGTTCCCTTGCACGCTCGAGCTCTTGCTGGTAACCCACAGCCAGTGACATTCCCTTGCACGCTCAAGCTCTGGCTGGTAACTCACAGCCGGTGACATTCCTTTGCACGCTCGAGCTCTGGCTGGTAACTCACAGCTGGGGACATTCCCTTGCATGCTCGAGCTCTGGCTGGTAACCCATAGCCGGTGACATTCCCTTGCACGCTCAAGCTCTGGCTGGTAATTCACAGACGGTGACATTCCCTTGCACGCTCGAGCTCTGGCTGGTAACTCACAGCCGGTGACGTTCCCTTGCACGCTCGAGCTCTTGCTGGTGACCCACAGCCAGTGATATTGCCTTGCACGCTCGAGCTCTGGCTGGTAACTCACAGCCAGGGTCATTCCCTTGCACGCTCGAGCTCTGGCTGGTAACTCACAGCCGGTGACATTCCTTTGTACGCTCAAGCTCTGGCTGGTAACTCACAGCTGGGGACATTCCCTTGCATGCTCGAGCTCTGGTTGGTAAATCACAGATGGTGACATTCCCTTGCACGCTCGAGCTCTGGCTGGTAACCCACAGCCAGTGACATTCCCTTGCACGCTCAAGCTCTGGCTGGTAACTCACAGCCGGTGACATTCCTTTGCACGCTCGAGCTCTGGCTGGTAACTAACAGCTGGGGACATTCCCTTGCATGCTCGAGCTCTGGCTGGTAACCCATAGCCGGTGACATTCCCTTGCACGCTCGAGCTCTGGCTGGTAATTCACAGATGGTGACATTCCCATGCACGCTCGAGCTCTGGCTGGTAACTCACAGCCGGTGACGTTCCCTTGCACGCTCGAGCTCTTGCTGGTAACCCATAGCCGGTGACATTGCCTTGCACGCTCGAGTTCTGGCTGGTAACTCACAGCCAGGGTCATTCCCTTGCACGCTTGAGCTCTGGCTGGTAACTCACAGCCGGTGACATTCCCTTGCACACTCGAGCTCTGGCTGGTATCTCACAGCTGGGGACATTCCATTGCACGCTCGAGCTCTGGCTGGTAACCCATAGCCGATGACATTCCCTTGTACGCTCGAGCTCTGGCTGGTAATACACAGATGGTGACATTCCCTTGCTCGCTCGAGCTCTGGCTGGTAACTCACAGCTGGTGACATTCCCTTGCACGCTCAAGCTCTGGCTGGTAACTCACAGCCGGTATTCAAAATAACAAGAGCAACCCTTATGTCTTATGTCCTTGTGAACCGGGTAGGTACTGAGTACAAGACAAAATTCACAAGGAACTCATTTGTAAACAATAATTAATAATATGTGACTCAATAATGTCACTCTGAATTAATCATAACCTCATATGGCTTTTCTTTACAAAAACCATATCAAATCAATTGTAAATCAATCTTCACAATAAGCCCACACAAAAAAGCCTATTTCCTTTTTATTCAACCTAACCTCAGCCGAGGTAGGTATTATTTTATTCTAAAGGTCATTAATATCATAGACTTTTCAATACATTTATGCGAATTACAGATATATACAATTCATATTTACAGTGACATGTGACCCCACGTGAAAAACCATAACCTATTATAAATGCTAGTGTATGACAAAGGTGAAAAACAGGGGAAAAGGTTATTGGAAATTATATAAGGACAGACTCGTTATTGTTTGTAATTGTTGGTCAAAAAACTGTCTCTTTATATGTGTTGTCGACGACGTTTCGACCCACTCTAGGTACCGGGTCTCTTCAGGACTGTATTTTCTGGGGACTAAACAAATTAAGCTCTACGTTAGTAATCTTATTGATATAACGATTAATAAAGGAATTGGGCTTTTTAGGGGCACGGACGGTCACTTACCAATACTTGCCCACTTATGTCCATGTAGGATCCAATGTGTAGCGGCGGTGGATAAGTATCTCCTAATCCTACAATCAAAGGTACAATGTTTGAGTACACCCGCTATATTAGTGCGTGAAAGTGCTCACCCCAGTGATAAGGAGAGTTGAACTTACTCTAATTCACTGTTTCACTCCGAGTGGCTCAAGGACTCAATCAAGATTTTCCATTGTTAATTCTTAGAGAATGATATCTCTTAACGCGGTGATTTCTGCAACTGGTATGCAAGAATTAGCACATTATTATGTGCATCAACCAATACATTTAGTTACGTTGTAAATTTAAAAGGACTTACTCAGATTTGCCTGTCTTCGCGTATAATGGGAGGTGATATCGCAGGTGTGTTCGGTAATTTTCAATTTAGACCGAAGCGTTTATCACTAAAAAATTAAGTAATTCAATGAGGGAAATACGCCGCTATTTTTTGGTAGTTCTAATATATTTACGCACTTATTTAGTTAAAAAACCTTGTGGGGCATCAACTTACATTAATGGAGACGCCCGTCCAGCAGTCGGTATAACGCTGTATGGGATTCAATCACCAGGATACCTGACGGCAACCTGGAAGTAGTAAGTCCCGTTATATTAAGGTTACGGAGCTCCAGACGTCACTTCAGACATAAAGGAAGGCTACATGCCGGCCATCTTAGATTGGGAAGGGCGCATCGTTTCAAATAAGAATTATATTACTTTTACACCCTAAAACATTTAAGTTTATGTAGTCTTCCTTCTCTTATCTCTAAATTGCAATAATCGGGCTCATGACATAACGGGCCATCACTTGTAATCTTGATAACCTCAAATGATAATATAAAAATCGTACAGTCTTACTCTTTTTTCACGTGGGGTCACATGTCACTGTAAATATGAATTGTATATATCTGTAATTCGCATAAATTTATTGAAAAGTCTATGATATTAATGACCTTTAGAATAAAATAATACCTACCTCGGCTGAGGTTAGGTTGAATAAAAAGGAAATAGGCTTTTTTGTGTGGGCTTATTGTGAAGATTGATTTACAATTGATTTGATATGGTTTTTGTAAAGAAAAGCCATATGAGGTTATGATTAATTCAACTCACAGCCGGTGACATTCCTTTGCACGCTCAAGCTCTGGCTGGTAACCCACAGCTGGGGACATTCCCTTGCATGCTCGAGCTCTGGCTGGTAACCCACAGCTGGGGACATTCCCTTGCACGCTTGAGCTCTGGCTGGTAATTCACAGATGGTGACATTCCCTTGCACGCTTGAGCTCTGGCTGGTAACTTACAGCCGGTGATGTTCCCTTGCACGCTCGAGCTCTTGCTGGTAACCCACAGCCAGTGGCATTGCCTTGCACGCTCGAGCTCTGGCTGGTAACTCACAGCTGGGGACATCCCCTTGCATGCTCAAGCTCTGGCTGGTATCTCACAGCCGGTGACATTC
This sequence comes from Triturus cristatus, assembly GCF_964204655.1. Taxonomy (NCBI): domain Eukaryota; kingdom Metazoa; phylum Chordata; class Amphibia; order Caudata; family Salamandridae; genus Triturus; species Triturus cristatus. The sequence goes on along the minus strand of NC_140595.1, from coordinate 36,122,335 downwards.
CCTTGCACACTCGAGCTCTGGCTGGTAACCCATAGCCGGTGACATTCCCTTGTACGCTCGAGCTCTGGCTGGTAATACACAGATGGTGACATTCCCTTGCTCGCTCGAGCTCTGGCTGGTAACTCACAGCTGGGGACATTCCCTTGCATGCTCGAGCTCTGGCTGGTAACCCATAGCCGGTGACATTCCCTTGCACCCTCGAGCTCTGGCTGGTAATTCACAGATGGTGACATTCCCTTGCACGCTCGAGCTCTGGCTGGTAACTCACAGCCGGTGACGTTCCCTTGCACGCTCGAGCTCTGGCTGGTATCTTACAGCTGGGGACATTCCCTTGCACACTCGAGCTCTGGCGCATGCGAGAGGGCGGGCCCGTAACCCACGTCACCGAGATATGTAGCTGTTTGTAAAAACGCTGCAGCCGATGTCCTCCCTCCACTCAGGCCGCGCCCCCCCTCCCGCCCCGGACCAGCTATTAATAGATTTAAACGCCGGCATTTCAGGCCCTTTCACAGCCCTGCCCCGGCTGCTGTTAAGCAGACGAGGCATTAGGCGAGCCCGCTGCCATCCGGGCTCCTTGGAGGGGCGGGGACCCTGCGATGACTTCTGCACAGACCTCTAAGTAGTTCAAAACACAGTGTGCACTCCACTGACTGGGCAATAGCAACAGGGGGTGGGGGGTACCTGCAATAGAAAATAAACAGACCCTGGGCCACCCTCTTCCTGCTCAGCCAGGCTGTGGGCTCCTCTGCGATAGCGCCAATGTCCCGTTCACACAGCCTTACAGCGGTGTGAGACAACGAAGAGTGATAGAGAAAGAAGTGATAGATGAGTGAGTGTATTATGGGGGAGGGGGGGGAGAGCCCAGGAGGAAGGTGCAAATTTGGGCTTAACAAACGGAGGCCACCGCGCGACGCTCCATCACCGACACTGCTTCTAGACTTGGTCTTCCATTTAAGAACAATGGATTCTGGGAGATGTAGTCTTGGTTTGCTGTAATTGAAGTAATTGGACTAACACTCCGGATTGCCATATTTAATGAGTGAACGTTCAGGACTGGTGGTCTGCTCGACAGGGCCTGCAGAGAGGCGGGTCAGACAGGCACAGGAGGGGGTATCTCTCACCTCCCTAAGCAAGGAAGGAGAGGGGAGTGCAGACGTGATGACGTGCACAAGGACTTGCCCAAGAAAGCAAACGTGTTTGGGTCACTCGCCAGGCAAAATACATCGTTGCTTGCTAGAGTGCTTCCCATATGCTACAAAATAAGTCATTTTTCTGCTCTTTCTATTGTATTACATATCCTTCAGTATTTGTAGAGCGCATGGCTACCCGAAATCGGGCTTCCAAGCGCTACCGGACTGGTTGGAGTGAGTGAGTTACAAAGACTAAAAAAGATTAAGAGGCTCTTTTGTCAAAAGGTGGCATTTTCACTTGGAAAGGCCTGCCCTGCAAAAGAGAGCGGTGCACAGAAAGCGCCTTCCTGGTCCCTCTTCGTAATCAATAACTATCATTTTTTAAGCATTTATATGGCAGATCCCACCCATATGTGGGCGTTGAAGGTCCTTTTCAGACGGGTAGCGCACTACCCCGCGGGGGAGTGTGTGGTTGGCAGAGTATTGTATTTCTTGTTGTACTACCGTTTCACGTTGTGGTGTCGTGTGAGTGACCAATGGGGTGCTTTCATCTTGTCTTGGGTTGCAGCACCTAGCAGTGTGATAGGAGGAGAGGGTGTGGGAATACACACACTAATTACAATTATAGTTAGGTCTAAAACATTTATGCAACTACACAGCACCCCTAGCCTGAGGAGCAGTGGTGTGCTGTGTGCGCACAACGGAAAAAGGTGGTAATCAGAAAAGGACAGTGCTTCATTTGAGCCAGTGTTTTCTGGTGCTCAGCACCAGCAATTTATTATCAACATCCGCTCTTTTAACAGCCTGCCACATGGTGGCGCTATTTCTCTAATTTTGTGAGATGCACAACAACAGTTGCTTAATAATTAAATATACGTTAACATCACTAATACCTGCCACCCACAGCTATAAGAATAGCCTGGGCAGCATGTATTAGTTATTTGTAATGTATATTTAAAGTCTGAATTGTCGCACTTGTATGAGTGTGTTGATTAGTTGTGTTGGTGCTGTCATTGGCACCGCTGGCAGGGGCAATGGGTGGCGCATGCTGCAGTGGCCGCCTGACGAAGGGCCTGGCATTTATTATTTTACAAATTAAGCACTGGAGAAGGCCCTATAATCCGTGCGGCAGCAGCCACGAGGCAGAGATGCCGTCAAGTAAAATGATGCCAGATGAGAAAGTCTGGCAGTCGGTGACGTGCTAAGAAGCCTGGCACCTTTTTAAGGCCCCAAATACACCACATGAGTGAAGGAAGGCGTGAAGGAGGCCTCAGTCTTGGCAAACTGGCCAAAAGCTACACAACGGTTAAGAGCTTGGATTTAATCTAGTCCTGGGCTGAAAGAGGAGCGCCTTTGAGTGAGGGTTCGAACACCAAACCCTTTACATTCTTCCAAAAGGTCCCAGGGACGGCCAAGCACTTGCCTCTCTAGAGCCAAGTGCCATAGCAAGGGGCAGAGCCGGAGGGGTTTAGAGCTATTGCCTACCCCCTTGCTTCTAAGCACTATCAGCCTGATGGAGAGACAAAGACATCAGGGCCCTTCATGGATTGGAGGTGCAGCACCCTGGCACTTTACAACCCTCAAACACGCTCGACGGAGCAAGCCCTGCGCTCCACGAATCACAGACCCAGAAATGTATGACACTCATGGGCTCACCCAGCCTTACACTTCCATCCCAGCTGTGACGCTGCAGGGCCAACTTAGACCACAGTCCTTCCAGTGAGATCACCCCAGTGAGTCTGTCCTGGAAAATTCTGATTTGCTACTGGGCCATTACCAAATATTCTGTGGAAACCTTCTAACTGTTACCCTAAAGCATCCCAGAAAAGGTCTACCAAGCTGCCCCTTGCCGGAGGACGAAACCTTTGCTCATCACATTGATGCACACTCATAATTTTAATTTTACATCCGAATAGTAATCATTTCTCCCCATCTTGTTGCCAGAGAGAACAGATTTGTTTTTCCCTTGTCTCAGAATAGGCAGCTGCAATTGTTTGTCACTCTTTCTCAGTGGTGTCTCCAAATACACATTGTTTGCAGTCGTTTGCCCTGAAGAAGGCCTTCTCAGGATGTTTCGCGCGGTCTTCTGAGTGTAGACCCTGGATAGGAGAGGTGCAGGGCACCTTTCTAAGACCACTGAATTAATTAAGTCTCTGGCCCCGGGAGAGAGCCCTCAGACTGTAGAGGTTCAAGCATCCAGAGTACAGGGTTTTACTTGGCTACAAAGTCAAATTGTTTCCCGGATAAGCTCCTTCTTACATAATCCCGTCCAGCTGGCAGCGGTCTGCAGATACTGAATGAAAAACTCGAAAGGGGGAGGAAGTAACTGACTTCCTGAAATTGTTATGCTTTCCATTAACTTTTTTTTTTTTTTTTACATATGCTGACGCCGCTTTTGCGCCCCGTCCTGCTTGAACTTTCATGGCTGTTGTAGCAGAAATGTTTTCTCAACCATACATTTTATCTTTGATTCTGAACTGTGTCGTACTGTCTGTACGTGTGCCTGTGTCTTTGTTCGCGTGTCTATGTGACTATGTGTACTTTGTAGGTATTGATGTATGGGTGTGTGTGTGTGTATTACACAGCAGCTGTAGGCCCTGAGTAGTTATGACTCAGCCCCATGTTGCACTGAAAAGGCATTTTATGATTTGTTTATAACTTTTGACCCCATGGACGGATTTGCACAAAAATTGCCAACCTACTAACTCAATCAGCTAAGTTTTGGCACGCCAAGTGTATGTAAATTCGTTCGAAGGGAACAAAAGTGAAATGGGGGTGCTGCTCCAGGGTCCTGCCCACCACATCTAGATTCCTCCTGCCTTGAGTGGTGTGACATCTATTGACAGCAAGGGGGCTCTGGTCCAATGCACACAAGGACATCAGTGGCTCACCTGCTTCTGTTGGGACAGTTCAAGGCAGTCCGAGTTTGGGGGTGTCGCACTCTTTCACTCCTGGTCCCAGTGCCAATGGGCCTCCTGCACTAATAATAGTGCACCCCTGTGTCGCAGGGCGGCTTCCACACCACACACAGCTGGAGTTTCAGGGAATTACAGTTGTTTTTAATACCTGTTTGTAAAATTTAGCAGTATTCGGATTGGTTGTGAGGATGGGTTGGGGCCAAGTTGAGTTCTGTATGTGATGTGAGGTGTTAGTAAGCATGGGGGGGGGTGCCCACGGAATATAAAATGGGAATCTCAGTGGCACCACATATCACGGCCAGCATATATGGGCCAAAAATATTGAAATTAAGTAAATCGAGAATTTTATATCTAACTCCTCATATATGTAACTTGAGAACATGTATGTGTGTGTATATATATATATATATATATATATATAATATATATATATATATATTCACAGAAAAAAGCATAGGTTTCAGGCCTGATATAGTTAGGAATTAGCATTTAAAAAACCTTAGAAATTCAATTACAAAACAATAGGTTTCAGGGCTGTTATAGTTAGCTGGACATTTCACTTGAGCAAAACCATTGAAATTCCTCCGATATAGTTAGTTGTACTAACTACATCTCGCGCGCCCGCAATCCACTGCTGATGATGTCACATATTACATCATTCATGACATGGTCAGTGACATCACTGATGACATCTCAAATGACATCACTGATGAAACTTGTGGGACCCCCTGAGCAGGCCTAGGGGGTCAGGGTGTTTCTACCCTGCCCCCTTGTCGCGTTTTGCGCCTTTTCTTTCGGTTTTCTTGTGCCTCGCTTCTACCGAGGCACAAGATGGCTGCCAACACTTCCTGATTCAGAGTGTTGGCAGCCAATTAGCATTCATCTCGTGCTCGGGAGGGTTCGGGGAGGGTGCGGGGAGGGTGCGCGGATCCTCCGAGGCCATAGATAACACTAACTTCTTTACCCTAATTTTCTCAGGAACTACTGAACGGATTTTCACCATTTAAGCAAAAGGCACAAGTCTGAACTGAGGACTACCTCTTTGCCAAATTTGGTGTAATTCCGTTCAGCAGTTCGGGCTGTAGCTGCGTCAACAGGTCCTATGGGAAAATGCATGGGGAAAACGCATTTTGGGACCTCCCTTTTTTCTCGGCCCCCGCTTGACGAATCACCGTGAAATTTTCAGGATAGGAGCGAACCGGAGCTGGCCAAAAGTTTGGAAAATTTTGCGAAGATTCGTCAATCGGCGCCAACGTTATTCCAAATAGAATGTTGCGGATTTCCTATGGAAAATAGGTCCTAACTATAACTACCTACTGGCGACCGCCAGTAGGTAATAGATGTATATGTTTGTGTGTGTGTGTGTTCAAGGTGCCTAGAAGTGGAGTTATGAATAGTAAATCTATACTTCCTCTATATGCACTTACATTTCTCTGTTTTGTTCCTCAATATTCCGATACCACAATGTTCCTATATACGATATTCCGTAGTACGATCAGCATGGCAAGCTACGTGCCATTTGTAGATGGCTATTGTGAATGGTGCATTGTTTGTTTCATTGGGTTCGGTATAAATGCACATTCTTCAATTCAGCATATCTGAGAGTGTTTATGTGAAGTATGTCTATCTGAGTATGATGGATCCCTGGGTCTTTCCGAAGGGTCTCGTTTCGAGATCCGAAGGCTGCCCCACAGGTGGAAAGGCGCCTGCACATCTATATGGTAAGAGTGACTCCTGGGGTGATTAGTTACCCTTGAGTTGACAAAAAGAATATGGCAAACAAGGGGAGGCTTTTGGAATTTATTCGTCAGGTAGGAAGGAGCTGTCTATCTTATATGGTTGTTGGGCAACATTTGGGTTTCTCCCATTTTATACTTTGCGTTCTTTGTATTTATTTTTTATTTATTTGAAAAGTTTTATAAAGTGCGAACAAGACCCATACGGGTATCAAAGCGCTGTACAGAAATGAGAAAAACAAGGGCATCCTGCCCAGCAGTGAGTTTTAACTTCATCATATGTTCAGAGAGCAGTCTGACTGGTCCTTATGTCCAGACGTGTACTCTTTGACTGGATCCTATGTTGAGCAGTGCAGTCTTCAACCAGATCTCATGTTCAGCAGCACAGCCTTTGGGTGGATCCTATGTTGAGCAGCGCAGCCTTTGAGTGGATCCTATGTTGAGCAGCGCAGCCTTTTTGTGGATCCTATGTTGAGCAGTGCAGCCTTTGGGTGAATCCTATGTTGAGCAGGGCAGCCTTTGGGGGGGATCCTATGTTGAGCAGCGCAGCCTTTGGGTGGATCCTACGTTGAGCAGCGCACCCTTTAGGGTGGATCCTATGTTGAGCAGTGCAGCCTTTTGGTTGATCCTTATGTTGAGCAGCGCAGCCTTTGGGTGGATCCTATGTTGAGCAGCGCGGCCTTTGGGTGGATCCTATGTTGAGCAGCGCAGCATTATGGTTGATCCATATGTTGAGCAGCGCAGCCTTTGGGTGGATCCTATGTTGAGCAGCACAGCCTTTGGGTGGATCCTATGTTGAGCAGCGCAGCCTTTGGGTGGATCCTATGTTGAGCTGCACAGCCTTTGGGTGGATCCTATGTTGAGCAGCGCAGCCTTTGGGTGGATCCTACGTTGAGCAGCGCACCCTTTAGGGTGGATCCTATGTTGAGCAGTGCAGCCTTTTGGTTGATCCTTATGTTGAGCAGCGCAGCCTTTGGGTGGATCCTATGTTGAGCAGCGCGGCCTTTGGGTGGATCCTATGTTGAGCAGCGCACCCTTTAGGGTGGATCCTATGTTGAGCAGTGCAGCCTTTTGGTTGATCCTTATGTTGAGCAGCGCAGCCTTTGGGTGGATCCTATGTTGAGCAGCGCAGCATTATGGTTGATCCATATGTTGAGCAGCGCAGCCTTTGGGTGGATCCTATGTTGAGCAGTGCAGCCTTTGGGTGGATCCTATGTTGAGCAGAGCAGCCTTTGGGTGGATCCTATGTTGAGCAGCGCAGCCTTTGGGTGGATCCTATGTTGAGCAGAGCAGCATTATGGTTGATCCATATGTTGAGCAGCGCAGCCTTTGGGTGGATCCTATGTTGAGCAGTGCAGCCTTTGGGTGGATCCTATGTTGAGCAGAGCAGCATTATGGTTGATCCATATGTTGAGCAGCGCAGCCTTTGGGTGGATCCTATGTTGAGCAGTGCAACCTTTGGGTGGATCCTATGTTGAGCAGAGCAGCCTTTGGGTGGATCCTATGTTGAGCAGCGCAGCCTTTGGGTGGATCCTATGTTGAGCAGTGCAGCATTATGGTTGATCCATATGTTGAGCAGCGCAGCCTTTGGGTGGATCCTATGTTGAGCAGTGCAGCCTTTGGGTGGATCCTATGTTGAGCAATGCACCCTTTGGGTGGATCCTATGTTGAGCTGTGCAGTTCAACTGGGTTCAACAGTGCATTCTTTGACCAGATTCTATGTTCAGCAGCGCAGTCGTTTACTGGCTTCCGTATTTTAAAAAGCAGTTCGTCAGCACATTTTTTGTTAGGCGTGGGTAAAAATTAGATAATGCTGGTGTAATTAGCATAATTTCAGGAATTATACACCAACTTTACACAATGTTGCATAATTAAGCCATTGTTCATTGCAAAAAATTATAACACAGGAGAACGAGCGCAATGCCAATCGCCCAGGCCTCCAGTGACAGTTGTTTGCATAAATTGTATTTTTCACAATATTTTTTGAGTGCACTCTGTGTCCTTGTGTTACAAATTGACACGAGGGTGCATTTCATTCTAAAATATATATTAAATGATGTATTCAAATTTAGCGTAATTACGGGTAATTTTGCATAATGTTTCAAAAAATAACAATTACGCAAAAGCAAAATATGCAAAATTCGCAAACCGCTAGCTCGCGACTGGGTCCTCTATTCGGTAACATTGTCTTTGTCCGGATCCTTTGTCGGCAGCACAGTATTTAACAGTTTCGGGTGTTCCGCGGCACAGCGTTTGCCCTGTTCCTGTGTTCCTCATTGCGGTCTTTGATGATAGTTTCTGTTCAGAAGCACCGTCTGTAACAGGTCCTTACTCTCCAGTGTAAGCTCCTGCCTCTGTCTGACTTCAGTTTCTAGAAGTTTCAGTTTGGGGCACCAAAAATGGGATGAATGATCCAACATGCTACATAGAAGTGCTCCAACAGCAAACAATCGACACAGTAGTAATCCATACAGTATATACTTAAAGACAAAAAATCCTACAATATAAAATAAGTGGCAAACAGGTTTCTTTCTATATATTTTTATAAGCTTTTTTTGTTTACAAATTAAAAGAATGTCTTGCACCAGCACAATTATAGCAAATCGATGTTCTGTATGTTTTTCTTCCAAAACAAGATTAGGCGTAGTCTCGAACATAAGTGGACAAACAGTTGACACAAAACGTATTCAGTGTGATGAAACGAGTTCCTGTAGATGAAGATTCGTTCTGAAAATGGTCCTATATTTTGTTCTTGCGCTATTTTGAGAAATGTTATGTTATGTTATCTTAGCTTGTAAAGCGCGACAGCTGCCCCAGCAAGGGGGCGTCCCGGCGCTAATGAAAGAAATAACATTCCAAAGTTTACTGGGCCATCGTCCATTCTGAGCTGTATGTTACACTGATCACCCAATCAAAACCCCTGCACTTGTCATCCAATACAAAAAATCTCCAAGGTCAACCTGGAAGAAAATTCATATAGTTCAGTCTATTGAAATATTTGCAGATAGTTGTTTCCTCGTGTGTAAAGGTGTGCAAAGTTTTTATCATACAAGCAAAATTGTGCAGTTTGTATGTCAAAATATTCATCATCAAAATATCACCTGCCAATTATCTCCAAAATATTGACTCCCAAAATGTTGTGAAGAGAAGAACATAATGGTAAGTAAAGATGTCCTATTCTTAGCTCTTCCGCTATGTACATTTAAGACATACAGTCAACATACATGTATGTGTAGTTAAGAGCATTACATCTATACCTTCCTGTACATATATTTACATTCATAATACTGCGATAGTCAATATTTTGGTTGGAGGATATTACAAACGGTATATTCTGGTATCATACCAATATCACACGGATCCTCGTTGTTTTCCTGACCCCGTACATCACAACGTTTCATCCAATTCTTCGTTTCATCCAATTCTTCGTTGACCCCTCGATGCAATTTTCGGTCTCAGACTGGCAGATAATTCCTCGTGCGTACTCGCTCTGAAAAGGAATGTTCCATTTTGTCTCGCGTTAACTTTAAAACAATTTTACTTATGACAATGAGGTTAGATGAATGTTAGTAATCTTTGCTTTTCTCAAAACAACATAAAGAGACAAAAAAAGTCCAGGTTTTTAAAAGGAAGCCTACCTGCAGGAATCGTTGTCATCTAATGGAAGTAATCATTTATTTCAAGAGAATTATGAGCGATTTGTGAGAGAAAATCTTCGCAGATATCAATGAAAGCTTTATTCTATACAAATTTGAAGAATGGCAACAGACTACAGGTAAATGTAGGTTACATTTTAATGATCACTGAAAGATCTTAGGGCGTAGAAGGTTGTCTTACTGCAGTCTGTTTATTACTCCATGTGCAACTGTGCCTGAATGTCCTTTTACAAAATAATAAATTGATTTGGGAGGGTAGGAGTAAGTCGCATTTAGTTATTTGTAATTCTTCGAGGGAAGTAAGAAATAAAAAAAATTCTGCTTGATCAGAATGGACCGGTTTGTGAGCTGGTATTGGTAGGGGCATAGTGTGTGTGTATAGCAAGCAAGAGGCCATGTCTTACAGCTGGTTGCTAAAGCACATAACATATTGCACAATAGGACCTCTTACACAAAATGCATTCTTCTTAAAAGCATTATGGCAATATGGAATTTCCTAATTAAGAGGAGGGGCAAGATTTTATTAAAATCTCTTATTGTATAATATTGTTGTCACTGCTCATGATGTAGGTCTAAATAAAGTTAATATTTGAGGGGTGAAATCTAAGCAACGCTTTCTGAATTTACATTACTGTGAAATTGACAATGCATGAATAAACTTAATTGTGCAACCTTTATAAAGTTGTTCCATTAATACTAAAAAACAGAACGTGATGAAGTACCTCATGTAATATATGGCAGCTTATAAACCCCCCTAGTATTTGGGAGCACGACTTTGGACCGTAAGTTTTCATCTGGACACTTATTGGATGCATTCATTCTAAGATAGAGTGAATTCACAACTAATTCAGTGACCACACCTCTGACTGGCCTCCATTTATAGTAGACTAAAAACTGCCACCTCTTCCATCATTACTACTAAGAATTCTTCCAAGACAGTCCTCTCTAATGGATTGTTCCATTACAAGAGTCAAAACAACTGTAGAGAGTTACCCTCTTGTCGGCGGTGTTTCTGTATTCTATCTCATTATTGGTGGATGCTAATAACTTTGCACAAAGCATACTTCCATAAAAATACTATAAAAAGAGTGGGCCATCTATAACCACTAATACCCTGTATTAAATTTTGTTTTAAACCTATGCTTTTGCTGATGATCTTCAAATCGATGTTAATCCCATTTAATTTTAAAACCGCTCAGAGTAAGCCCAGCGATATCATGCTAAGTGTATGTTTTTAAGCACTGGAGCTTACAAGGAGAGGAAATATCATTGGCTGCTATATTGAAAAATATATCAAGGGTATTTGTTTGATAAAACAAATCTGTTTTTCTCCAAAAATCTTCATGTGCTATTCTTAAAAGTCAATTTACAGTCCGGATTCAATAAAGTAATTGAATTACAAGACCCCGGGGCTTTAGGGGGCGATTAACGAATGTTATGAAACAAGCAATAATGGCAGAGAAACATGTTCCTTAAGGGCTACTATGTGTGAATGTCTTTCTGAGGCTTGTAATCTGACAGCGGACATGCGGGTGACAGACGCAGACAGCACACCGTCATAAGAGCAACTCAGAAAGGATCTTATTGGGAATTGAATAAAGAGACAATAATATAAGAGGTGATGAGCTTTATTACTTTTGTTTTGCAGCCTCTGGCTCCTTTCTGTAATCATCTCCTTGAACCTTTCCCAGTTCTCCATCTGCAGCTGTAGAAACAATCTGGCTGGCGTGCAGCCCCCCCCCCCCCCGAGACCTCTCTGCTGCGTGAGGTCTTAAGGGTATTTTCACACGAGTCTGTTCATCCTCCACCGTCTTTCCCCCTGTGGTGTGTCCTGTCGTGCTCCTTCTCACTGTTCACCTCCATGCTCTCTCCTGACTGGTCCCCACTCCTCCTAGTGCTCTGTATTCTGATCCCACCCCCCTTTCTTTTTGGCTGTATGATTTATCTTGCCTCCATCCATTAATGTACCCCAAACCCCATTACTGACCCCATTCCATCCTTTCACGTTTACCACGTGCTCGCTCCCTGGCAGTGCGGCCAGGGCCACTGGAATTATGCGATTTTTGCAGCTGTGGCACCATGCATTTGCCACATAATCCATCATCAGATGCGTAATCTGCTGATTTCAGCAGAAAAATCTCTGTTTGTAATTCAAATGCGGCAAAAAATGTCGTTTAAGGCCCTTTGCAAAGGTTGACTGTCACCTTCATGTTGCTTATTCCTGTATTTGGCTGCCAAAGTGACACCAATGAGGTGAGACCATTCCCCAGAATGTGTAAAAATGCCCCAAAAAATTAGATAATTCTAACTCAAAATGTACCGCATTACCTCGCATCATTTGCCTTTTCTTGCTGCATAATTTAGTCAACCCTGCCACGTAAATTAGCCCTCACTAGCCGCATAATTCCAATGACGTTGAGTATGACCTCATTTACTAATCATTGTTATCCTCGTGTTGTTGATCCCATTGCCTCCTCTCCCTGCTCATCGCCTCCTCTTACTGCTACCTCTTCATTGCCTCCTCTCTCTTCTTCCGCCTCATTGCCTCCTCACGCTGCTACCTCCTCCTACTGTTTACCCCATATCGCCTCTCTCGCCATACCTCTGTACAGTCCCTTTCTCTGTACTCTCCACGCTTGCCCTCAAACTACACTTAGGAGGGGTGGGCACGCAAGTTCCAACTTTCTGTGATGTGTGTATGTGTGTGTTCACATTCGTATGTGCGTGAGTGTGTGCATCTGTGTGCGTGTCTGTGTACCTCTGTGTCTGGGTTCATTTAAGTGCGTGTGCGTCCATGTGTTTAGGCTGTGTGCCTATCTTTGTTAGTGACTGTCTGTGTGTGTCTCCAACATTTTGGTTATGCGCTTGTGCCATTTGTCTCTTATAGAAGAGGCTTGGCGTTGGCAGGGGGCGGGGACATGTCAAAAGGGACTTCAGATGCCCTGCTCTGCCTCAACTGCCCTGCGCACCCCACCCCTGTACCCGAAAAGCAAGAATTTCTAATCTGCAGCCATCTCCCATGTCCTGGGGAGGATTAAAATCAGTGCTTTATTTGAGCTGGTTTTTTCCAGCGCTCAGTACCGGCACTTAATTCTTAGCACCAGCGCTTGTGACAGTCTGCCACATGGTGGTGCTGTCTGCCAAATTTGGGTCCAAGTACAACAGCTGCTTATTAATTTAACATGCATTAACAATCACTAGTACTTGTCACCCAAGCCATTCTTATAGCTTTGAGGGCCTGGAACAGTCTGACTGGTCACGCTTGGAGGAGTGTGATGGTTACTAGTTGTGTTGGTACTTTCATTGGCAGCGCTGGCAGGGGAATAGATGGTGAGAGCTGCTGTGTCATCCTGACGAAATCCTTAGTACTTATTGTATTATAAATTAACCACTTATTAAAATGGAGCCTCGTTGTCTTCACAAGTAAGCTGGTAACCTATTCCAGCTCACCATGTATAGTGCCTATTCACCAGGTGTGATGAATTGGGTACCTGTCCCTTTTAAAGAGACCTCCTTCCCTCTGAAGGGCGTCCGACAGAGGGACGTGTCATCCCGGTACAAGGGCCGTGGACCACCGCTTATTTTCAAAGGCATGGGCCCCGTTTCTTTACAAAAACACTGGGTAACTTTCACAACCTCATTATACCTGTTAAAGTTTATCCTGACAAGAGAACCCAAGACTGACATGAAGTTTACCAAATCAACTGACATTAACTCCATGAATAAATATATTTACTTTTTGTGGAAAAATTTGGTATAAGCGTTACTCTGGCCCAGCACCTTTGTCAGTTATGGGCGGAGCTACTGGAATTACGTGACTGTGCAAGCGTGTTCGCATAAATATGGAGTTCCCGCATTTTCCGCGTAATCCATCCTCTACTGCATTATCTGCAGATTTTAACCAAAATAATTGTTTCTAGCTCAAATGGTTCAAAAGTTATTAAAAATGCAGTGACACATGTTGCAGCACGGTGGAAGGCCCTTTTAAATGTTGTCTGCTAACCTTTCTGTTTCTTATTGCTATATTTAAGTGTAATTGTATTTATATAGCACTTACTACCCCTGACAAGAGATTGAAGCGCTTTACGCTTAACGGTGTTAAACTGGTACCAATGAGGTGCAGCCTATGCCCAGAGTGTTATGCCAAGAGTGTTATCAAATGTAAAAATTACATGAAAAAGGAAGTAATACTATCAGAAAATGTGCCACATTATGCCGCATAATTTGCCTTTTCGTCCTGCATAATTTAGTCAACCCTGCTGCATAATTCGGCATTTTCTGTCACTTTATTCAAGGGGCCCTGGTTATCGGCATAAATGTTATGTCTGACCCACTGGTATGACCCCCTAAAGTGATATACTAAGGTGACAACCATATCAACGTGCTGAAGTCCCCTACCACCCTTGAACAACCACATTCTACAGTCAGTCCCAGGCAATCGTCACTAGACACCCCATCCTGGACCCCTACTTCAGTTTTGTACCAGGGATCTTTCCGGTCGGATACACAGGGGTCCAAAGAAGCATAGACCATGTCCTGTATCCCCAAAACTGGAACCCCTCCCTCACTTGCATGATCTGGAGGTACTTGCACATCGACCACAGCTGAGACTGGCACCATGCACTGTGTTTCCAAGCACTCTTCCTTCTGCCCCACAGCACAAGGTGACGCACCATCATCATACTATCACAGCATGAGGTGACGCACAATGATCATACTATCAGAGAATGAGGTGACGCACCATCATCATACTATCACAGCATGAGGTGACGCACCATTATTGTACTATCCCTGCACCACAGCATGAGACGACGCACCATCATCCTACTATCACAGCATGAGGGGACGCACCATTATTGTACTATCCCTACACCACAGTATGAGATGATGCACCATCATCATACCATCACAGTATGAGGTGATGCACCATTATTGTACTATCCCTGCACCACAGCATGAGGAGATGCATCAGTATTGTACTATCCCTACACCACAGTATGAGGAGACGCACTGTTATTGTACTATCCGTGTCCCACAGCATGAGGCGATACACCATTATTGCACTATCCCTGCACCACAGCATGAGGTGACGCATCATCATTGTACTATCACAGCATGAGGCGACACACCATTTTCGTACTATCCCTGCACCACATCTCGAGGCAGTATACCATTATCATTCTATCACAGCACAAGGCGACGCACCATTATCGTACTATCCCTATGCCACAGCATGAGTCAGTAGACCATTATCGTACTATCCCTGCACCACAGCATGAGGTGACACACCATTAATGTTCTGTCCCTGCACCACAGTATGAGGTGACACACAATCATCGTACTATTACAGCATGAGGCAACGCACCATTATTGGACTATCCCAGCACCACTGAATGAGGAGACGCACCATTATTGTACTATCGCTGCACCACAGCATGAGGAGACGCACCATTATTGTACTGCCCCTGTACCACAGCATGAGGTGACATACAATCATCGCACTATCCCAGCATGAGGCGACGCACCATTATCATTCTATCCCTGTACTACAGCATGAGACGACACACCATCATGGTACTGTCGCAGCCTGAGGCGACACACTATTATCGTACTGTCACAGCATGAGGCAATGTACCATTATCTTTCTATCTCTGTACCACAGCATGAGGCAATGCACAATTATCATTCTATCCCTGTGGCACAGCATGAGGCGACACACCATTATCATTCTATCTCTGAGCCACAGCATGGGGCGATGCACCATTATCATACTATCCTTGCACAAAAGCATGAGGTGACGCACAATAATCACACTATCCCAGCATGAGGCGATGCACCATTATCGTACTATCCCTGCACCACAGAATGAGGTGACGCACCATCATGGCACTATCACAGCATGAGGCGACGCACCATTATTGTACTTTCCCTGCACCACATCATGAGGAGACGCACCATTTTTGTACTATCACAGCATGAGGCGATGCACCATTATCATTCTATCCCTGTACCACAGCATGAGCGACACACCAGTATCATTCTATCTCTGTACCACAGCATGAGGCGACGCACCATTATCATTCTATCCCTGTGCAACAGCATGAGCCGACACACCATTATTGTTTATCCTGTACCACAGCATGAGGCAATGCAACAGTATCATTCTATCCCTGTGCCACAGCATAAGCCGATGCACCATTATCATTCTATCCCTGTACCATAGCATAAGGCGATGCACCATTATCATTCTATCAATGTACCACAGCATGAGGCAACACACCATTATCATTCCATCCCTGTATAACAGCATGAGGCAATGCACCATTATCATTCTATCCCTGTACCATAGCATGAGTGCTGCACCATCGTACTATCACAGCCTGAGGCAACACACCATTATCATTCTAACCCTGTACCGCAGCACGAGGCAGCGCACCATTATCATTCTATACCTGTACCACAGCATGAGGCTATGCAACACTATTATTCTATCCCTGTTCCGCAGCATGAGCCGACACACCATTATCGTGCTATCCTGAACAACAGCATGAGGCGATGCACAATTATCATTCTATCCCTGTGCCACAGCATGAGGTGACACACCATTATCATTCGATCCCTGTACCACAGCATGAGGCGATGCACTATTATCATTCTATCTCTGTACAACAGCATGAGGTGACGCACTATTATTGTACTATCCCTGTACCACAGCATAAGGTAATGCTCCATCATCAGACTATCACAGCATGAGGTGACGCACAATATTCGTACTACCCCTGCACCACATCTCGAGGCAGCATACCATTATTATTCTACCACAGCACAAGGCAACGCACAATTATCGTACTATCCCTACACCACAGCATGAGGCAGTAGACCATTATCGTACTATCACTGCACCACAACATGAGGTGACACACCATTATCGTACTATCCTGCACCACAGCAAGAGACCACGCAACATTATCGTACTATCATTGCATGAGGCGATGCACGATTATTGTACTATCTCTGCACCACAGCATGAGGTGATACACCATTATCGTACTACCAGAGCATCAGGTGACGCATCATTATCATGCTATCCCTGTACCACAGCATGAGGCGATGCACCATTATCATTCTATCCCGCAGCATGAGGTGGTGTACCATTATCATTCTATCCCTGTACCACAGCATGAGGTGGCGCACCATTATCATACTATCCTGTACCACAGGAAGAGACGATGCACCACCATCGTGCTATCACAGCATGAGGCAGCGCACCATTAACATTCTATCCCTGAACCACAGCACAAGGCCGCACACAATTATCATTCTATCCCTGAACCACAGCATGAGGCAATGCGCCATTATTATTCTATCTCTGTACCAAAGCATGAGGCGACACACCCTTATCATTCTATCTCTGTACCAAAGCATGAGGCGACGCACCATTATCATTCTATCCCTGCATCACAACATGAGGTGACACACCATTATCATTCTATCTCTGTACCACAGCATGAGCTGACACACCATTATTGTACTATCCTGCACCACAGCATGAGGCGACGCACAATTATCATTCTATCTCTGTACCACAGCATGAGGCGACGCACCTTTATCATTCTCTCCCTGTATCCCAGCATGAGGCGACGCACCATTATCATTCTTTCCCTGTACAACAGCATGAGGCGACGCACCATTATCATTCTATCTCTGTACCACAGCATGAGGCGATGCACCATTATCATTCTATCCCTGTACCACAGCATGAGGCGACGCACCATTATCATTCTATCCCTGTACTACAGCATGAGGTGATGCACCATAATCATTAATTGTCTGTACTACAGCATGAGCCAAACCACCATTGCCCTTCTATCTCTGTACCACAGCATGAGGTGATGCACCATTATAATTCTATCTCTTACCACAGCATGAGCCAACATACCTTTATCATTCTATCTCTGTACCACAGCATGAGGCAACGCACCATTATCATTCTATCTCTGTACCACAGCATGAGGCAATGTACCATTACCATACTATCACTGTACCACAGCATGAGGCGGCACACCATTATCATTCGATCCTTGTACCACAGCATAAGGTGACGTACCATTATCTTTCTATCCCACAACATGAGGTGCCTCACCATTAACATTCTGTCTCTGTACCACAGCATGAGGTGATGCACCATTATCATTCTATCTCTGTACCGCAGCATGAGGTGACACGCCATTATCATTCAATCCTTGTACCACAGCATAAGGTGACGCACCATTATCATTCAATCCTTGTACCACAGAATAAGGTGATGCACCATTATCATTCAATCCTTGTACCACAGCATAAGGTGATGCACCATAATAATTCAATCCTTGTACCACAGCATAAGGTGACACACCATTATCATTCAATCCCTGCACCACAGCATGAGGCAGCACACCATTGTCATACTATCTCTGCACCACAACATGAGGCAGCGCACCATTATCATTCGATCCCTGCACTACAGCATGAGGCAGCGCACCATTATCGTGCTATCTCTGTACCACAGCATGAGATGGCTCGCCATTATCATTTGATCTCTGTACCACAGCATGAGGTGATGCACCATTATCATTCTATACCTTTACCACAGCATGAGGTGATGCACCATTATCATTCTATCCCTGTACCACAGCATGAGGCGGTGCACCATTATCATTCAATTCCTGTACCACAGCATAAGGTGATACTCTATTATCATTCTATCCCACAGCATGAGGCGATACACCATATTGTAATATCAGAGCATCAAGTGATGCACCATTATCATTCCATCCCTGTACCACAGCAAGAAGCGACACACCATTATCATTCTATCCCTGTACCACAGCATAAGGCGATGCACTATTATCATTCTATCCCTGTATGACAGTATGAGGCGAGGTACCATTATCATTCTATCTCTGTACCACAGCATGAGGTGACGCACCATTATAATTCAATCCTTGTACCACAGCATAAGGTGATGCACCATAATCATTCAATCCTTGTACCACAGCATAAGGTGACGCACCATAATCATTCTATCCCTGTACCACAGTATGAGGTGGCACACCATTGTTGTACTATCTGGTACTACAGCATAAGGTGACGCACCATTATCAGTCCATCCCTGCACCACAGTATGGGGCAGCGCACCATTATCGTACAATCTCTGCACCCCAGCGACATAATAATGCAGGGTTCATGGAAGAGGTACAACTCTTACACCACAGCAGGGGTCCGCCACAATAATCCAGGTTCTTGATACATATACGATTCTTGCAGCACAGCAGGGGGTAAAATACAAGGTTACATGGTTCCTGGTGCATAGATGATTCTCGCACCACAGGAGGAGGTCAGGCACAAGGATACAAGTTTCTGGTGCATATATGATTCTTGCAGCACAGCAGGGGCTAGACACGAGGTTGTAGGGTTCTTGACACATATGATTCTAGTACCACAGTAGATCAGACACGAGGTTGCATGGTTCCTCCGCATGTATGATTTTTGTACCACAGCAGGGAGTTGGACACTTTTTTTAATGGTCCCTGGCACATACATGATTCTTGCACCACAGCAGAACGTTCGTCACTAGTTTACACGGTCCATGGCACATACATGATTCTTGCACCACAGCAGACGGTCTGTCACGAGTTTACACGGTCCCTGGCACATACATGATTCTTGTACCGCAACAGAACGATTGTCATGAGACTACATGGTCCCTGGTACATACATGATTCTTGCACCACAGCAGACGGTCTGTCATGAGTTTCCATGGTCCCTGGCACATACATGATTCTTGCACCACAGCAGAAGGTTTGTCCCAAGTTTACACGGTCCCTGGCACATGGTTTGTCACGAGTTTACACGGTCCCTGGCACATACATGATTCTTGTACCACAGCAGAAGTTCTGTCATGAGTTTACACGGTCACTGGCACATACATGATACTTATACCACAGCAGAAGGTTTGTCACGAGTTTACACGGTCCCTTGCACATACATGTTTCTTACACAACAGCAGAAGGTCTGTCACGAGTTTACACGGTCCCTGGCACATACATGATTCTTATACCACAGCAGAAGGTCTGTCGCGAGTTTACACAGTCCCTGGCACATTCATGACCCTTACACTACAGCAGGGGGTCGGTCATGGTGATGTTTGTTGTGGTTTTTGCACCACAACACGAGGACGGGCGTGAGGACGCCAGAGTCGGATGCACTTGTGAAATCTCACCTCGGCGGGGGCGAGGGCCGGCACTCCAAGGTCACTGTTACATTCAGGTTCCTGCACCGCAGCAATGTGTAGTGTAAGACAAGGGGTGGGGGGCGTGCGCCACCCCCTCCTCCCCAGGGAGGCCGAGCTCCCTCCGCATGCACTGCCGTGTCCCGCAGAGGGTTAAAGAGAATATTTCCGAGCCCTGCACACGCTCGGCCCCTCCCCCGCACACTGACATCACGGCGAGCACCGGCGGCACCCGGGGCCGGTGGTGTCCTGTTGCTGTGGGGTTGGCACTGTGCGCCCGCGGGCGCTGCCTCTGTCCGCTCACCGCTGTCCGGGGGCGGGGGGCACGGCTGGCCACCCCATAGAAACTTTTAATGATCTTTGCCGAAAGACACAAGTGGGAAAGGCATCGAGGCAAAGCCACGCGGAGAGCGCTGCGAAGCAGACACAGAGCACCAGGCGCTTCGAAGACAGTTGTGCCAGGACAGAACTGGAGATAGGAGAAGGGCCCGCGAGAGCAGGGTCGAGCGCTGGAGGAATCGGGGAGAGAAAATCAAAGTAAAAGACAATAAGGGGGTATGTCAAGACAAAGGAATAGAGCGAGCATGGCACCCCGCCCGCCACTGCTGCTGGGCATCGCGGCGCTGTAGGCAGCGTGCCACCGGATCCAAGCATTACTGGGAGAAAGGGTCTCTCGGAAGCAGGGAAGGGCCCCCAGGAGCCGGCCCCTCGTGGACGATGGCGCCCTCTCCGCGGAATGTCCGGGGTCGCCCCCGTGGACTGGCACCAGCACCCCTGCGATGGGACCGCGGCTGAGCTGGGTCTGGATCCTACCCGGGACCCCCAAAGGACGGGGTGAATCCTGGGGAGCTCCGGGGTCTTGGAACGACTTCCGGAGGTTTTGTTGTTTTTAAACATTGGTTGCCTCGTTGCTTCGGGAGGGGCGCGCACGCGGAAGGGCAGCATGAGTTTGCCCACAAACTGCGGCTTCTTGGCGCTAGGAGACGGGGCTCTGAGAGTCTGCAATGGGCACATCTACGGGTCCCCGTGCGCCGTCAACCGCCCCATCGACATCATCCAGAAGAGGAGGCGGTAAGTGCGCGGCGTTCTGGTGCGTGGCTCGGGGACCCGCTGCAGCGCCAAGCTCTGAAGGCTTCTTGCCGCTATTCTGTCACTTTCTCTATCTAACATAAATCCATAAAGGAGCAGCGCATCTCTAACGTATGTAAAGGTAGAAGAGGGCGATATCTGGCAACAGGGAGCAAACCATGCTTCCTTAGCACAGCTTGGAAAGCATACCATGCTTAGCACACAGCCTGAAAAGCATGCCATGCTTAGCACACAGATTGGAACGCATGCCATGCTTAGCACACAGCCTAGTAAGCACGCCATGCTTAGCACATAGCTTGGAAAACATTCCATGCTTAGCACAGCCTGGGAAGCATGCCATGCTCAGCACACAGCCTGGAAAGCATGCCATGCTTAGCACACAGCCTGGAAAGCACGCCATGTTTAGCACATAGTGCCAAGGGAACATAACCTAGCATAAGGGGAATGGTACAACAGCAGCAGGTGTACATACCATAAGATTAAACAAAAACATGTTTCATGTAGCGCTTAGTGTCACACCCCTACCGTTTCCAGGCTCTATTAAATAACAGGCGTCACATTCGCTCCTTTACATAATACTCAAATTAAAAAACGCAATTTTATTCGTAGGGCACACTGAAGGGGGTCTCTCGGCGCTAATGACAAATGATAGATGTGTATTCCTAACTCGGCTGTACGCATTCACACTTCTCCAGAAGGCTGAAAGGTGGAGCTGACGCGTGTGGGGGCAAAGCCTGGTCCATGGGGTCAAACACAAGTCACTGTAGCGCGCGCATTAGCCCACTGAGACTGCGAAGAAAATCACGAACGTGGCCGAGGGACGACAAAAATATGCTGCAAGAAATGCAAATTATGTGGCAGAATGCGGCACATTACATAGCAGTATCATTTCACTACTATGACATTTTAACAAACTTTACAACAGTCTAGGCAACTGCTTCACCCTGTCAGTGCCATTTTAGACCCTGAATACAGCAGTCAGCAGCTAAAAAAATCCTGCTCAGTTTTCCAAAAGGTTTCCACTGTGCGGCACCACGCTTGCCGCATTTTTAATTTGGTCACTTTGAGCTAGAAACATGTTTTTGTTGAAATCTGCCAACAATAGATGGAAATGGTGTAAAAGAAAATGAGCGCAGGTGAAACTGTGGCAGCAGAATCGCATTACACCTGTGGTCCTGAGTTTAAAATAGTGTAAACTAACACAGGAGTCAACGTTCCATAGGATGATAAAGGCCAGGATGTTATAGAATGACGTAGTTTAGCATGGAGGACATTCAAGTAACATAAATTGCCAGAGGGAGAACAAAAATCAGTTACTAATTGAATAGGAATTTTAACAGGTGTATTTTTAATGTATATGTGTATTTAATATGCGTTGTTTTGTGATGATTTTTATTAATCAGACAATACATTTACTACTACAGATATTAATTGAGAAATCCCACACCTGAGTTCACTATTGCGCATGAGCGTAAACTCAGTCCATTAGTTTAGCTCAAATTGTTTTCTGCGCCACATTTTTGGCTTTACATGATGTCTGCCATTCTTTCCTCGCCCAGGGTCACAGCAGTTGTGCCAGTGGCTAGTGAGTTTTTCACCAACAGATCACAAGTTTAAATACAACCCTACAACCCGCTGTAATTTACGGGATGACAAAGACCTGGTGAATAAGATGACATGTAGATTTTGAAGTAGTAAACCCCCAAAAACTACAAATTAAGCCCTATTTTGAGGTCAAAAGTCATAGTTGTTTTTATTTCTTGTATCTGTTAAATAACCAACCCCAGGGTATTACCATGCATCAGATGTGAAAAATAATAACACTATTGCAGAGTGCTAGTCATTGAGGCCTTAGTGACTTGTGTGAGGGTCTTAGTGAAAATAAATAGTTGCTCTCAGATTGGTGCCTCGTGCACAGATTCAGAAAAGTCACTGAATGCACGTGCAGCGCTGTTTCACATTTACACCGCCAGAGGGCGCTCTTGCTGCCGGTGCAGTCCACACTGGTGATGTCTGAAGTGTGACTGCCACTTCTGCGGCCCTAACGACTTTGCAGAGATGTCGCTATATCAGAAAATATTGTGATTTCCACTAGTAGCCAGTACACCTGTTTACGATAATGGTGACAGGAACTAGTGGTGTGAAGGTTCACGTGGGGCAGTCGTGAGGACTCGTGTTTCATTGGGATGGTCTATGGTTCCATTTGAAAGGGCCTGTGTGCCCATGCCTTGTATGTCATTTAGTAAAATAGTGCACTCTGGGACTTGTAGTATTGTTTTGCTTTAATGCAACCAGCTGGACTAACACAGCTGATAGTAATTTCAAACAGTCACGCATTGGGCGGGGTCTTGACACAGACTAATGTGGCAAACACAAACTTCACACGCTGCTCCTGTGAGTGCAGGCAGGACCATCAATCTTCTGGGCTTTACAAAAGTTTCACATGGATCACATCTGCTCATGGAAGGTGCTTGAATCTACGGGGGTCTGAAATCGAATCATCCTTTCTTGTTTCATTTCGCAAATTCCTTTGAATATTTCATAAAATTACACTTTCATAGCAATGTGCGGTTTGCTGGTACATTTGCTAACTTTTTATTAATCGGTTGCACATCTTGCGTATTAAAATTTCGCGAGAGGCTGGTTCGAGTAGATGTCTCTCGGCGACTCTTTTTGAGACTTTTTTTTACCGGGTGCTCGCCCATTTATAAAAAAGCTGCACGAAATGACTTTGTTTTGAGAAATTTAATGAATTTGTCAAATTCGTGAAATTCTCAATCTTCACCGGTATAGTAAAAATGTAATACAGGCCTTGTTTCATCCAGGACTTCACAGCCCTCAGTGTTCTGGACTCTTTTTCACATTCGGGCCCCTCTGCAGTGTTTGTGCCCGGTGCGCCAGCACTGTCCGAAAGTGGGGGTGTGGCGAGAAGAATGGCAATACTGGCTCCATGGCTATTCGAGATTTACTGTGTTGGGCATGTAGGCTTCAACGGAAGACTCAGGTTGTCGGCACTTATGCTGAAGTCGTAAGTGCCTTGTCGAACACACGTCTGCTTCATCTTCTGGCCGAGCGTGCGTCCTCCCACGCCGTCCCTGCGCTGTCCTAGTCGGGAATGTCCAGCTTGTCACCACACTACCTGTCAAGACCCCTGGACAGGAAGTGATGTCCCATGCCCTATCTGGAAGGACTCCAGACTCTAGGGTCCTGGTGTCGTCAAGACTTGACACCCTCCCCTTTTTTTTGGGGGGGGGGGGGGGGGGGGGGGGTCACACACCCAGTGCTTATTTTGAGCCAGTGGTTTCCGGCTCTCATTTTTGGGGACCGGCACTCATTTTTCCTCAGCAGGCTGACCCTGCGCAAGAGAGAAAATCACAAAAAATACAGAAAAGCAATGACCACGTCAGAAGATAAGGATGAAAAAGAACCTGAAAGAGTGAGATGGTGGGGCCGGGAGTATCTAGTGGTGGAAGTATGAGGCAGGAGTTGGAATCAACACTACATTTGAGCCAAACTTAAGCGTGGGGCACCTAGTTGGCGTGGCAGACTTCTCATAGGAGGCAGTGGCGGCAACACATGCAAAATGATACAAGAAGTAGTGCGATTTTACATGAGACGGTGACACCCACTCCTCAGGTGACACATTTGGTTGTCGAACGGCAGTACCAATGGTCTTTAAACACCGTTTTTCGATTTCTGTTTTTGAACTGACCATCAGAACAAATCCAGCTAAGTTCCCCCAAATATATCTCATGAAAATGTCAAGTACCTGCCCTAATTGTGCTTGCATTTTCGGAAGCTTTGAAGATGTTGTCGCTTGATGAAGTTGTCTTCTGTGATCCAGGAGACCCAGGTCCTAATCACAGGTCCCGGTTGACCAAATTGTGGCATCAGCAAGCCATGTTGTATGGACACGCCTCTGTTCCCTGGTCTGATAGAACTGGGTTGCATTTTAAACTTCCAAACCCATTAGGAGTAAGCGCTAGAATAGTTTCCTTGTAGAACAGTGGACCAGAGGTGTGATGATGACTTCGAAGACTCAATTTTTAAAAGGGGCTTTACTCACACCAGCGGTTGTATTCACCGGGTACCCAACATGGCCGCCAGGCTCCTATCTGCACCTCTCCAAGTTCAGTGACGTAACCCAACATGTAAACATCTAAAAACTTTAGTCTTCCTGTTGAATCTGGCTTCTTTCTAAATGATTGTGTTCTTTAAAGGGCACTGGTTCTATAAACTCTTTGCAGCTAAGTTATAGACTGTTCCTTCTGCATTCAAGACTGTTTAAAAAGATAACCCCACTTTTTATTACTAAACCAAGGAGTACAATACAATAACATGGAAAATTGAAACATTTCCTTCTGGATTCGTGTCAAAATTAGTCCAAGTAAATTTCCAGAACATCAATATTCCTGATGTTTTTGAATAACATTTTTAAAAATGCATATATTTGGGGACCACTTGGAATTAGTGTGTGAAGAGTTTTTGGGAGAAAAAATATTGCACAAGTAAGTCTGTTTTTAAGGGGAAAAATTCTCACTTTTATTGGAAGCAACCTTTTATTGAAAAAAACACATAAAAAAACAATCTTTTATGGGCAATGCTTTAAAAAGTTCACAAAATTTGGTTTACAGAAGTGAGAAGTTTCCAAAATGTGCAAAATTAGGCAGACTTCAATTTGTCTCACCCCCTTTTTCAGTTGTGGCAAAAAGAATATGGTTCTGTGTAGATGTAGAAAGAATCATTTCATTTTTAAATTTTAAAACCTTCATATTTAGTAACTTGAAAGGGGTCTTAACGGCGTACAATAACACTTTTTGTATGTAAATTAGTGGTGTGCAAACTTGTGTATTGCACAGATTTGCAAACTTTTTTATAACTTTACTGGTTTTGTGAACTGCATAGCTAGTGAAGTTTTTTTTTTTTTTTTAAAGTGTGGGGGGCTAAAAATTGGCCTGGCGTTGCAGATGAAATGTCCTGGCTGCTGAGCAGCAAGCTCGCCACCGGTCATTCCCTTTCCTGAGAGGCGGCCTGTACCCATCACTTATCCTCTCTTACAATTCCTAGGAATGGACTTCAGGATGTCGGGAAAGAGATCTCTCAGTGTAGCTGACCTTTCACATTTGTGTTTCCTTCCACCCTCACACACCACCACCACCACCACTCAGGGCTACGGTGGGCACTTGAGACAGCGGGGAATACAGATTCACAATATTCTGCCTACATCTGATCGGGTATCTGGCTTTTCGGGAGTGAAAGTTTGTACCTGTTGGAGTTCCAAACTTCACCTGGTGGTCATACCATTTCAATTCGCCCACCCCAAAAAATGGTCCCACTTCCTTTAAACATGCATTTTGCTCTCCAAAATCTGTTGTAATTCCATGTGTCGGTCTATTCAGGTCCCTATAATATTTTTTAGAGATTAACCAGTGTAAAGTGGAAAATGTACAGTATGAATGTATATGGTATTTCTATAACACAAACCTAACCATAGGGTATTGGAGCATTGTACAGTATAAATACAGGGGCTATGCAAGTATTCGAGACCACGTAAGACGCCTCTGTGTTATTTGTAGTTTTGAAATCCACAGTTTAACAAATTTGGTGTACTTGCTTTCCAAACCAATAAACATAGTCGCTGCACGAAACAAAGGTATTCGCCACGGTGACGTGCTCAGTTTACGGATTACAAGTTGGATAGTGACATTCAAGAGAATATGGTTTTGGACACTTTTTGGGTGCTGTAGGACAGTTCTCTTACAGATACCAGTGCTTGTTTGTGAAGGCAGCTTCTCATCTTAGAATCCAAGAGTCTGTCTTCTCCTGGGCCGTCTGACTGAAGCAGATTTTCAATCTGTTTCAATCAAGGTGCAGAAAATGAGTGTCATTAATCTGCCCCCGACCCCGCCTGGCAGCCGAGCATCGATTTCCCATGGATGTCCATCCAGGCGGTGTGAAACGGATGAGCGCCAGGTAGGCCCATCGCTGGGGACGGAGGACATCAGGAACACGCTCAAGGTAGCCAGAAGACAAGTTGCCCAGCCTCCAAGCTCCATCTTCATGGATCTGTTTCTCATCCAAGCTTGTGGTACCGCAGAAGGATGAAGGGTTTGACTGTCCTTATAACATGGTACAGATGGTACCTTTGCTCAGCATCACATGCATGTGTGGCATTTGAAAATATATTATTAAACAAACATTAGCAAAGCCAATAGGTCTGGGTTTTAATATGCTAACGCATGCAGCAAAGGCACATTAAAAGCCGCAGGGGCGGATAGATAGAGCAATACTAGTAAAATAGTCCCTTGTGTAGTGCAAGTACTCAAGTGGAGGTGGAAGGATACAATCTCAAAGAGAACAGAGTGTAAGGAGAGAAATGAATACCTCACTGGACCATGCCAACAAGTGATTGACAATTCTAAAGCCAATAAGAAGAGAAATAAGTGCTTCACTGGGCCAAGAAGTGATTGACATAGCCTCCAGCCAATGGCTGAAGGAGGCTGGTCAAAGAAAGCCGATGATTGAAAGGGGCGGGCGCAAGTCTCACTCAATATATACTGTAACCAGCAGGTTTTGTTTGACACCTGAGCTGTCTAAATCCAGCAGTAAAAAACAGAGACACTCCCTTTAAGAACACCGTGTGCACCCAGGGAGGATGTCATAAATGTTCTGCTCGGATTAAGTGCAAGTGTTGATGAGACAAGTCTCCCCATTGCCTGCAAGCTTCCCTGCTTTAACACATTCACTCTTCTGATAAGTGGCCCCAATAGCTTTTTTTTCTTTTAACAAGTTCCCATAAAAGGAATACATTCAAAATCTGTGTTCCAGATATGTCTGCTTGTTCACCAGAATTTCATGGTCAGAGAACTGGCCTGACCCATACTTTTACCCTGGTGACATCACAAGTTTGAGCCCTGGTCCACCCCAAGCTCCTCAAAATAATTCTATTTCCCTCTTGGAGATCCTGGAAAGGGCACTGAGTAGAAACTACACATGTAAACATGTCTCTTAGAGCCTGTTGCTGATGGAGTCTCAAGGCCTGTGACCGGGGCTGGTTACCCTGATGCTCCAAAGTCCCCCCCAATCTCCCTCCAAATTGATACAACTTATTGCTTTCAGCACAGTCATAACCATTTAAAATAAAAAAAATAAAACAACATTTTAATCGGTGCTAAATTCCACTGTCAACCAATTCCATGATAAGAGAAATAGAGGACAATTTACAAATAAAAGATTTCTATCCAATATTCTCCAAAAATTCATAGACTCAATTAAATATAGTTGATTGCCATAAAAATTCCTATAAAATATAGAGAGACTAACAATAATACTTTCATTGACATTCGATACATTCACTCGCCTTACTCTCCCTAAGCCTGCCCGTTGGGCAACCAGACCTGCAGATATATCCAACCTGCGGTAAATTTATTTGTGCCCAGTCCATTCCATAACATAGTGCCAAGGCACTGGTAGCCCTTGAGGTGCCACATTAATTAAATAAAGGTGCCAGCCATCTGCTGCCAACTGCAGCAGATCTGATGCCAAGAAGCATACATTGCAAACTACTTCCCGGCCACCCCACTCGTCAGTTTCAAAATCCACCATTATGTTTTGTCCGATCCCATTTAGACTTATAGATTTTAGAGGAAAGGACCCCTAAATTTAAGTTCCCAAGTAAGGCATTCTTCAGGCTACAGCCAATAAAAAGTATCCTCAACATCCATAAAACTCTTCTGACGCAATTACTTGTCGGTCAGGGAACTATCTTCGGCTCTATGACAAAACCGGTACACCGCTTTGATTCGCAAATATATGCAATCGTTAGCTCCCTAAAAATAACTATGACATCAACTAGTAGCGACCACTCAAAATGAGGCTATTTCACGTGATACTCTCCTGCATTTCTGTTTCTACGTAGCCGTATCCAATATAATATTGGAGAACGGCCATGACCGCTGCAATGGGCCTTATGTCGAGCATTAAACGAGGCACTGCCAGAGGACAACTACAGCCCAATCGCAAGACAGACCTCAAAAACAAACATTCAGTTATTTACAGTTCTTTCGTATCTACGAAGGCCCACAATTCTGCCCCGCATGTAGTAGCTGCTTCTGACTCCATTTTGTAGACTTGCGGAATTGACCGTACGGGTTGCTTACCAATTGTCTGTGAACACCTCAAGATTGCTGCGTTTGTTTGCTTTGTAGCGTGCGCTGCTTTCTCTCTTACTCGGCCCCATTTCAACCTATGTTCATACTCAATACCCAGTGAATCCAATTCATAGTCCCATTTAAGAGAATGATTGTAAATTGAAAATTAACTTTTTAGTACAGGAGTGTTTATCAATAGCACACCTTTGATTTTTAACATCTCTTGAGTGTCGGGTGTTTGCAGTCTGTGGAGTGTCTAACCAATTTCAGCAAAGATAATTCTGAGGGAGATAAAAGAACAGCATCGTCACCGAACAACAAAAATCGGTAACCTATTACTACTTCGGTTAGGCGTATCAAGGTTTAACTTTTCTTGGAAATCGCTGACGTCGTTAAGATGCAGGCTAGTGCAGTGGTGCTTAACTCTTTAACTTCTATGGACACCTCACTTCTACCTTTACTGGAAGCTGGGGACCCCCACTGAATCATTACTGGAATACAGAGACCACCGCTGCATCATTGCTTGAAGCAGGGACAGCAAAATAAGCATTTTCAAGGATTTCAACCACTAATCAATACACAAAAAATACAGAAACAAGCATTCATTAAACAAGTGCACAAATTATTTAATGTTTTAATTAATTCCCAATTTTCTTTTTAAGATGACTGGAGCTTTTCTAAATTCAATTTAGGCCGCTCATCGTCCGTACTAGAGTCTGTTTGACACTATTGACTGCTCCCACGAATCAATCTAAGGACACTAACTTAATTTTTAGCCACCAATTTCAAATTCCATCAAATTAACAGAACCTTTTAAAATGTTCATCTGTACATTTTGCTTGTTTATTTATATACACTTTATTATTCTGTTAATTTTATTTAATTTTCTAAGTAGTCGTGAACCTGCTGAATAGGCTTCGCGGACCTTTTGGGGTCCCAAGACCACAGGTTCAGAACCACTGGGCTAAAGAGTACGGGAGCAAGGACACATCCCTGGCGTACTCCAGATGTGATGCAGACGCTCTCGGTACCTCGCTCATATGCACTCTCCGATCCTCAAAGCTCTACAACTCTGACCAAGTGTCCCAGTGCCCACTGAGGGATCACGTCAGCTCCTTCCGGGGCCACCTGTTCCACATCGGCTGCCCCCAAGCCCTGGCACTGAGCCAGTCTGCTAACTGGCCTTGGGTTCACACAGGCCTCTTACCAGCCCATGCCAGGACAGCCTGCATTGCAGCTGTCACCCAGCCCAGATGAGACGGAGATAAATGGGTGTAAAGTCTGACTGGGCTGAACGTGGCGCATATGGATCTGGAAACAAGTCCCTGGAGGCCGCCATCTGCTGCTCTTCCAAACGCGGAAGTGAAGGCACGCGGCAGGACCTGGCCCAGCGGAAGATTCCAGCTTTTCCAAACTAGGAGTGCGTTTCTGCACAGGCTGCAAGTTTCAGCGTTACCTGTCACGCGGGAGAGTCGTGCGGCTCTTGACAGCGGCTTTAAAAAGATTTCTATTCTAATTTCTGCAGAGCCTCTCTTTTATTCAGTTAAAGGCCATGGGAGTATGGTAAAAATATTAAGCTGATGTCTGAATTGCTAAACATAGACCTCTGACTGAGTTAAAAGCCTCCTTCCCCACGGACTGTACCAAATCTTTTCTTTGTGGAGTCTTCCGTCAGTATGGTAAAAGGTCAGACTGTCAAAATTAACTTTTGCGTCTTCAGGGCCAGAGTGACTGACTTTAGAACTGTGGTGGTAAAAAGTTTGTGTAATGTAAATGGTGCTCACATGAAGCGCTGTAATATCTTCAGGTCGTGTTTGCGCTATAAAAAAACGCAAAAACAAAAGTCAGCTTTCTGGCAACCCTGAGGCAAATAAAAAAGTGACCGAGATACCGCAGAGGGTTATAGACCGTAGCCCTAGCACAGGTCTTCAACCCTTGACCCGAGCATAGCTATCAATATAGGGTGACCAGACATCCTGGATTTGCCAGAATAGTCCTCGTTTTCCACCATCTGTACCAGAAAGTTCTAGTAAATGGAGCACAGCATGTCTTGGTTTTGAGAGTTTTGAACAAATAGAGAGGGAAGCAAGTTTACTGTAAGTTCCAATGCAGAATGTTACCGTAAGTTCCAATGCAGAATGTTACCGTAAGTTCCAATGCAGAATGTTGCCCCCTAGCATAAACCAGTTTTGTTAACGAGCATGATACTCTGTGTAAAAGTTGACTTTTCATGTCACTTCCTCTCATTGTCTGAACTTTTTCCATCAATTAAATGTTTGTTCCTCCATTGAAGCAAAACTGCAGTCCTATTTCTATGTTTGTGGAATGCCCCGGTTTTGGTTTTCTAAATCTAGTCACCCTATATCGACCGTGCTGCACCGTTGCTGCGTCCGGGCCCCTGGCCACGGGCTCCATGAACATTATCCCATTACCTGACATACTGCAGAGGGGTGAAGACCCACCATTGCAACGCAGCAGGTTGGGCGAGCTCGACGCGTGCAAGAATATTGCATTATTCTACAAGGGTCTCCAACCTTTATTTTTCCAAGACCTTTAACTTGGCTGTTAATAGGCTTAGGTGGAAGGAACTTAACGATGGGTAAATTATGTTCAGAGGGTGGGGTGCCTTGATTACAAAGAAACTCTAAAATAAAGAGGATTACAGTATTGGAGATAGCCAGTGCTTAATTTATAAAAGAAAATGAGTGTGAGTGCATAAACTGCTGGTCAGAAGCCCACAGCCTGTTCTTTTACGTGTCAACGGGTAGAAATTCCAAGTTGCGTAGTATGGACTCCACTTCATGCCTCTTTAATCGACTACCCGACACTTTCTGCCCCTCTCGCACTTGCCGGTTCCTGCTTTCTCCCTTTCTGATGGTTTTTCCATCTCTCTTTTTTTTCCCCCTTTGCATGTTTTCCCCAGGTGAAACGTCCAATGGGGAAAAAAATGAGGGCCGGTTCCAAAAAATGAGTGCCGGGGCACCCCACCGGCAACCACCAGGTCAAATTAAATACTGGAGATAGCCCCAGCAGACTAACTTATTCTTACTATAAATATACCCTATCTCTCCCTTTAAAATTGTTTTTTCAGAGGATAGTTTATATACTTAAAAGTATGAGCATGTTAAATTCTCGACCCTGTAACTTAGCAATTTCTTGTTTAACTCCTTGAGCTTTAAAAAGTGCAGGTCTACCAAAGTATTTTAAAAATGGTGGCCAAAGGTTGCCCTGCAGCACAGTAGGAATATTCCCGCTGTAGTGCGGGGCCACGAGTGACCCCCTCAGCAGCCCTTTACCGTTGGTCATAGCCCCACCTCTTTCCTGTATGACTGATGTGACTGCCAACCAATGGCTTTAGTGCTTCTCCGTTGTCACTCAAGACCAGGATAGGGGCAAACACAGATTGCTGCGGTTTGTTGTCCCGCACTTGGTGGGCGGGAATGAGTCGAATAAAGTGAAAATACGTTTTGAGTTTGAGAACTTCACACTTCCTCATGAAGTGATTCATTCACGTTACCTAACTCCATTTGATAATCGGTGTAGCCTGACAAGAGATTAATACATAATTAATAAGGATATGGTTTACATTTCTTGAGATTTTTAATAAATTCTATCCCACGGTTTGGTGAATTCTAAACCAAAACACTAGTGGCAAATTTCTCCATAAATCACAAAACTTAATGTAAACAGCACCATTATTGGGCCTTTTAGAAACGCCTGACCCCACTGCAGTGTCTTAGTTCCACTACGTTACACCCCTTTCTTTGATTTCCTCGTCGCCAGTCAGTATAGGCTCTTTGTTCATCAGCATCCGTTCTCCTAAGGAGGCCGAGCCAAGTTCCATTCCATTAGATCCCCCTTCCAGCTCAGCAAAGCAATCACTGATAAAACCTCATAATGCTGAAATCGTGAAATGTCTTCACCCCTTTGTTCACCGTAGACTTGGTATTCGGGACACCCCATCATTTTTTCCGATCTATAAAGTTACCGTGTATTTAATGGGTGTGTCTAGGACATACACAATTTAATCTGCACTCGTATTTTTCAGGTCCTTTCATTCTAAAGGCATCATCCGCTAGGCCGTTTCCCCGGCAACAGAGCTTGAAGCTTTTAGCTTTTGGCTTTTAACCAACATCTAAAAATGACTGGCATTTTTTTCCATCTTTATTTGTACAAGTGGTTTATTTTCTGCCGGTGCCCTTCCTTCGA
Organism: Triturus cristatus; assembly: GCF_964204655.1. Classification (NCBI taxonomy): domain Eukaryota; kingdom Metazoa; phylum Chordata; class Amphibia; order Caudata; family Salamandridae; genus Triturus; species Triturus cristatus. The sequence goes on along the minus strand of NC_140595.1, from coordinate 36,089,177 downwards.
ACTACTTTAGAACATGTTGATACCTTGTAAACATGTATCATTTAAATAAATAGCCGAAAAACACAAACAGCTGCAGGCAGGTGTGCATGGTGCCTAAAAGGATAGCAGAGTGGTGAGGCAAGGGTGTATGCATGGCATACTCAGGTGCCCTCTGATTTTACAGAGATATGAAATATGGGGAAATCAGCTCTAGAGACCAGTCCCTCATAGACTTTAAGGCCGAAGTGCCTTGAAACCCAGAGGGTATGTTAGAAGAACCCTCACTCACCAACCTAGTTGGTGACATGATTCATTGTTGGGTTCCCACCCTGGTCGCCGAATGCTTCCAGGGTGTGCTACGACACCTGATTACAGAGGAGCTGTTTTCTTTTGTGTTATCTATGACTGTGCGAATGATAGTGAAAGGTGGTGTTAAAATTGGCTCAGGACCTTCTACCACCAATTGTATTTTAATAAAAGTGGCAGTTCCGGTCATTGTTGAAAACAGTGGTAGATATTTCTGGGATATTTAGTTGATCCCACTTATCCTAGTGTGGGCAACATGTTTCAGCCATCTGTGTTCATGACTCCAAGGGTCAATGTGGCTTTCGTCAGGACCAAAAGACAAAATACGCATGCATACTTACAAACCCAATCAGTACTGGAGATAATCACCTCTCGCGATTCATTTCTTAGTTTTGTAGTTTTTTGCTACATGGGATGCTCCGAGAGGGAGGACCCTTTCGTCACACTTTCTTCAAGGTGTCTCACCGTCCTGTGTACCTGTCCGTCCTCGTGAGTCCCTCATCAGTAGAGCCATTAATGGCTACTCCAGTGTAAACCTTTGATGTGGTTGTGTGTAGACCAACGGACTACTGGGTGACAGTGATGGTTGCCCCATTTTATTAAGGGCACAGCGACTGTCACTCATTTCCCCTGCACATGTCCACGATGCGTGGCATGGTGGGCACGGGCAGGTAAGATATGGAATGGCCCAGAATCACTTGGAGAAAACACCCTGAATGTCGACCCACTCATTTATTGTACTGAGAAAACTAGCACCCCTTTTTGGGGGGTTTATTATCTCACCACAAAAATATTTGCTGAGCTTTAAACATTACGGACGCTCGTCATATTTACAGTGACGAGAGGAGAGCCGACACAGGAGCTTAAACAACAGTGTCTTTGTTGTACAGATTAATTTATGTGAATTATGAAACAAAATATTCTAATGATAAAAAAGCACGGATTAAATCGAAGAGTTTAAGGCATTTGTTTCCTATTGCAGACAAAAGCCCTGCCGCAGTCTATTGATTGGGGATATATACGCCACGTGAACAAAATTGGCGTCTCTTTAAATTCTTGTATAAGGGACTCAACATATGAAAGGCAACCAGGGAATGTTTGACAACTCTCAGCGGTGGGCTACCAGGCTATCAACTTTCAGCCTTACTAGCTTCAGCTGCGAAAGGTATCTTGCGCCAAGGAGTTTGGGACCCTCACTTTTAAGACACGCAGACAACAAAAACCGATGGAAATGTAGGCGTTCAAGATCTTTTGCAGCTCTTCTGTTACACCTTGGTGTTAAGGCCCAGTTAGAACACCACATATCTGAGAGTGTTTGTCTTCCAGTTCAGTAGGCCTGTGGCCTAGTAGTTTGTATTGAAATTGTGCAACGGGGACTGGCCGTTCTAGCTTAAATATTCTTTGTCCTCTTCTGCAATAAATTCAGAAATTAGGGATTGGGAAGCTACCAGCATAATTACAGTATTTAGCAAGTGTTTGCTCAAGAAGATACTTTCATCAGATTTCCTCACATAGTCTAACCAAGTAGGAGAACACACATACGATCGAGGGGTTACCATGCCCAGGGAATCACACTCAACCGCGTTAACTTGACGTAATCGGGTCAGATTGTATTTTTTATTTCTTGCTCCCACACTTAGAAGGGACACTGTAAACAGTTACGGTTAGACTGCTTCCTTTGGGTCTGACCAAAGGCTGGTTAACTTATATTTGGTTACCTGTTGTAAAAGAAAAATTAAGATAAACATTCAAATCGAATACTATCGGAGTAATTTCTAGTGTTGAACACTTGTATTTCAGGATTTTCATCCACACTCTTATTGACTTTGGTCTTAGAATTCAAATCTTCATTGCCGCGTTGGCAGTTAAGAAGAGCCAAACTGCACAAGAGCGTTAAGTGGAATTTGAGAGTGCAGGGTGATATTCTTGAGGGTGGGTGAGTTGATCTAATAGGAAGAATACTATTAGCTGATGTAAATGGAACTGTTGAGCTCTTAGACTTGGCGGGGGATCAGATACTTTCAAAGTGCTGCTCTTGTTCGAAGTTTGCTTGAGTTCCAGAATTTTGAAATGAGCTACGATTAGACATTTGAACTCCTACTTGGTTATATGTTTAATTATTTGGTTCTCATCAGCCATTTGTCTGTGTAATAAGTGAAATATTAAAGAGTATTGATATGAATGGACACGTGCACATTCAGTGGGTTAGAATTTTGTGGAGGGTGTGATTGACACTCAAAGGTTTATTCACCATCATATTAGAAAGTATGCTATATTTGCATATCACACTGGATTAAAATGCTAGAATTTGCCAATATGATTGTCCTCTGTATTTGTGCATCTGAAATTTAACTTTTGTACCCAGGCAACTTACCTGTCCTGTTGTGTAAAATTGCAAAAAGCCACGGCTCAATCCATGTGCGGAATTTAGTTGCAAGAGCTCACCAAAGGAAAAAAATTGTGGAGGGAAAATTTTCACTCAGTCTGATAACATTTACAATTTGGAGAAATCTGGAGAAAAAAACCTGGCCAGCCTCCCAGGTCAGACAATCTATGCAACAAGGTAGACACCTGTGAACTCATGAGGAGTTACACAAATCGAAAAAAGACTGAAACTGTTCATGGATGGTGAGCAGCACATATAAATATAATGAAAGAAAACTACTTTTCAACCATCATTTCAGTTTAAAAAAAAAAAAAACGATAATTAGATTCAGATTCCTTTTCATTCCCTTTTAAGGCCATCGAGATGGCAATTTAAATGGTGATCAACATTAGATATCGGCTACGCAATCAGAAAGAGGATTCACGGATACACATCGAATGCCTGTAAAGCCCGGACTGTTGAAAGGAGGTTTTTTGAATCAAATGTTCCTACTTTTAAACATTCGGTCATGTCACAGAGCGATTGGGGTCTGCTTTTCTGTCAGAATCCCGTCGGTGATGGGTGCCTTTTTAAAATGTAAATTGATTGCCTGTCTTAAAATTGGAGCGGCCTCTGGGAGATCTTGTCGTGGTCCCAGTAATTCCTCTCCTCAGGATAACGTTGATGCTATGTGTGGGCCCCCCGCCCCCTGTCCGGTGCACGTGTAATACCCTCGGACGAGGAGAGAGGTGGGCGAGGGAAGGACGGGAAGGAACAGCTGGGAGAGAGACCTGGAAGAAACAAGAAGACTGGTTAAGCCACAGGCTCCTCTCTACCTCCCCCACACCCCCAACTAGTTCTTCCCCCTACCTGGGGTTCCTTTCTTCCCACAGCGGAAGATGAGCTAGGGTCCCCTCAGGGACGCTGGAGGGGTCTCGGGGGTTGCTGTGTCCCCTATGGCAGCTCTCTGCGAGTCCCTATCCGTTACTTCACGGACGGGACGAAGAGTGAGAGGGTCTCCTTTCCCGTTGAAGTCTGCTCGGAATGTTTGCAGACGTGGGAGGCGTTCTGGGCGCTCTCCTCACTCGCGCTCCTCGTTCCTTCACGGGGAGGCGAAGGGAAAGGCTCGAGGCGGCCTGCGGACTCAGGCGCTGCTACTCACGCCCAGGAACTCCGGGGGCGGAGGAGCGCAGGAGCCGCCGCTGCTTGTGGTCGGCGTCGAAAGAGCCGGTGGCGCTGCCACTCACGCCTGGGAATCCGGGAGGCGGAGGAGCGCCAGGAGGTCTGTGGATGCGGGTGGCGCTGCCACTCACGCCCGGAAATCCTGGGGCGGAGGAGCACCGGGAGGTCTGCAGATGTAGGGGGCGCTGCCACTCACGCCCGGGAAATCCAGGGGCGGAGGAACGCCGGGAAGTCTGGAGGAGCAGGTGGCGCCTAAGGATAATGCAGAGGCGCGCCAGGAGAACCGTAGCCTGCTTACCTCCTCTGGGTCATCGAGAAGTCCGTTGCTGAGATCTCCACGTCGTTTCGCCGGCTGGATTAAAGTCAGGGTTTGCGGGACGATGCGGGAGTTAGGTCGAAGCCGTTAGGATCCGCTAGTTCGAACGGGAATCATTGGCCCCGCCTACCTGGTTGCCGCGCCTCTTATACTCAACCGGGGTGCTGTGACGTCTCTTCCGACGGGTGGCCGCGGGGGCCTCTGGGATTTGGAGTCCTCATCCTCGGAACTGCGCCGTTGGCCCCCGGATCATGACAGATCTATTGAAGTCGCCTTGGCCTCAGGAACCAATGTTTATTAATAAGACATTTACAGATTTTATGTAATTATATGTTCAATATACCTTACTGTTTGTTATGGACACTGATTGCAAACATTTTAATTCATTTTGCAATACAACTTTTTACATACTTACTGTAAATTTTAGGGTACCAACAAGATCTTACATTGGGCGTCGTATTACCTTATATATTTGAGAGAACCAGCATATTCACAATCGTGAATGAGCATTCAATTGTATAATGGAAAAAAGCTGGAATTATCGGAGACTAATAGAACCATTAGTTTATGTTCTAGAAAATGTTGATATGATTGGATAACATTTCTAAGTTTTTTGGATGTATAATTAAGAGTGTTAGGCGTACCGGGCAATTATAAAAGTCAGTACTAAGAGGTATTTGTATAAGATAAGGCAAAACCTCTGGAGTGTTCGGATATAAAACCCCTTATGTGATTGGACAATTAGTGGGATTTTTATCTAGGTACGTGAAAGGACTTATGCCACTGGACCGTCGTGGAGGGATTTCCTAATGTGCACTTGAGCAGAATTACATGGTCAGGAAGTGGGTTGATTTTTAAATGTATATTTGAGACCACAGATGTGATCCGACAGATTTTGGAATATTGCCACGTGTTTGTCTAGGCGGCCAATAAGATCACACGCTTGCTAGATATAGTTTTTGTTTTGAAGAGCGCTGACAATAATCTTACACTTAATGGATTATTGGATGAAGTGATCGTGGGTGCAGAAATTGCATAGGATATTGAAATTGAAAGTGCTTATCGGATTAGACATTTGGTGGAATATTTGGGTATATTCATTTGATAGAAGTTTGGAAACCGATTTTCACCCGCGTGCCAGATAAGATCCCCATTTCTGAATTTCATAGTTCATTTATAGCAGAACAGGTGTGGTGATTTGCACATTTTATCAAAAAAAGTCTCTAATGTTGATATTTACGTGGAAGGGTGCTTACATTTAAATTAAATGTATGGGTCTTTGTGGTTTTTTTTCTTTTTACGAACCAAATTTGTGTCCTCTTTTTCCCAGTCGGCGGTGGTTACTTCTGCAACTAGAATCTTTCTTTGCAGTCTCAGCAAAGAGGCCAGGGAATGTGAATGTGCATTTTTCAGTGTGTGTTTTACAAGCAACCAAAAAAACCAGTAAAGCAACGCTTGCAGAACTTAAAATAACAAAACTTAGCATGTGACTGAGCCGGCCTGGCCCACGTCTCCTTGGGGAGTCATGCATGTGTCTAGAAGCGTTCAGTCTGCAATATGTGATGCATACAAATCTCCCTCACGTAAACTGTGATAAGCAACGGCCTTTTTAAGCTTTCCATAAGTAAGGTGAACACCCCATCACACACAACCCCCTGCAGTTTATAAACGCAGCCCTTTGCATGCTGCTGTGAAGTAGGTGTATGAACTACAGGGGGGGAGGGGGGGGGGATTGACTGCATCTTGGAAGCCCTTGGTTACCTTACTTTTAGGAAGCTGCCTCGTGGTATCACAGAAATGTAAATGTCGGGGTCACCACCAGCCCGAAGCATAGGTTTTTGTGTCAGGATTTCACCCGGATGCGTTCTGGTTACACGCAGCAGGTGCATTAGCCGACAGAACTATCTCTTGGCAAGTTTCTCTCTGGAGCCGTGTGACATCACCGTGAGCGTTGATTGGGCGCAATTCGTCAGTGTAGTGCCCCAGGCTGCAATTTCGAGAGATGCCCCCTCTAGATAAACCTATGAACGGTGGTTAATCTGTAATGCGGTGGACGTGACATCCTCCGCCTGGCTGAGAGACGTCTCACCTCAGTTGTAAAAAAAACTGAGATTACGGGTCAGGCATCAGTGCTTGCAGTATTATGCACACGTCTGCATAGAGAAGGCTCTCGAACGCCTGCCGCGCGCTGGTGCAAGGGCCTTGCGACCTCAAGGCGCTATGCTGAGCCAGCCGCCCGGCCATTAACAAGCGGTCTGTCCAAAGTCCAGCGCGGCGAGGCAGGCAATCCGCTGTCATCGAGTTGTTACCGCTCAAGAGGCACTTGCCGCTGCGGCGGAAGTGCACTTCAGCACAGGAAGTTATCTCCAAGGCCAGGTAAACAGGAAACGCGCACTCTAGTCTGCGAACAGCGCCTCTCACTCGGCCTCCGTCCCAAGAAGTTACCTTTTTAGAGACACCCTGGCAAGACTTTTTAATTTTAAAGGCGTTATGCTTCCTAATAAATTCCTCCCGCTTAATAATGACTTTATCCTCATTTCCTTCTGTGAAACCTCTTGCCAGAGTGGCGCCATTTTAAAAATATCCCCTGTCGAGTTGAATTTTCCAAAGGTTTGACTTTCTTCTTTTTTGCCTGACTTGTTGCTGACTCTCCCCAGCCCCACTAGCATCTCAGAGGTCTCCTTGATAGGAATGTACATGTTTTAGTCCTCTTTGTACGGTTCACTGTTTTGTGAGCAGACAAGGAAAGTGAGAGACATGAAAGCGTTTAGGCCAGGATGAGACGGTTTGGTGACTCAAGATGGAAAAGGGTGTAAGTCAGGTCTCGTGTACCCTCTGTTAAAATGTACTTGTTAAATTACAACTCTTTGAACTAACTTGGTACAGCAATGAGAACAAATTTGTGCTGTCTACTCATCAAATCCTGACTGTGTTGGACGAGTTGAAGGTCGATTGGTCTAAGGAGTCATTAAAGGTGAGGTTACGAGAGCTAGCGTGGGCAACCTTGGAGATCGGAAATACCTATGTGCATCAATTTCTAGGGGCGTACTCGTCAGGCCTCCCATCTCTGGAACATTCCTGTCATCTTAGCTTATTAAATCCTGATTATGTTGGACGAATGGAAGGTCGACTGGTCCAAGGAGTCGTTGAAGGTTAGGTTACGAGAGCTAGCGTGGGCAATCTTGAAGATCGGAAATACGTACGGCATCAATTTCTAGGAGCGTACTCATCATGCCGCTGTTCTCTGGAACATTCCTGCCATCTTAGCTTATTAAATCCCGACTATGTTGGACGCATGGAAGGTCGACTGGTCCAAGAGGTCATTGAAGGTTAGGTTACGAGAGCTAGCGTGGGCATCCTTGTAGATCGGAAATACCTATGTGCATCAATTTCTAGGAGCTTACTCATCATGCCGTCCATCTGTGGAACATTCCTGTCATCTTAGCTTATTAAATCCTGATTATGTTGGACGAATGGAAGGTCGACTGGTCCAAGGAGTCGTTGAAGGTTAGGTTACGAGAGCTAGCGTGGGCAATCTTGGAGATCGGAAATACGTACGGCATCAATTTCTAGGAGCGTACTCATCAGGCCGCCCATCTCTGGAACATTCCTGCCATCTTAGCTTATTAAATCCCGACTATGTTGGACGCATGGAAGGTCGACTGGTCCAAGAAGTCGTTGAAGGTTAGGTTACGAGAGCAAGCATGGGCAACCTTGGAGATCGGAAATACGTATGTGCATCAGTTTCTAGGAGCGTACTCGTCAGGCCTCTCATCTCTGGAACATTCCTGCCATCTTAGCTTATTAAATCCCGACTATGTTGGACGCATGGGAGGTCGACTGGTCCAAGAAGTCGTTGAAGGTTAGGTTACGAGAGCAAGCGTGGGCAACCTTAGAGATCGGAAATACGTATCTGCATCAATTTCTAGGAGTGAACTCGTCATGCCTCCCCTCTCTGGAACATTCCTCTTCCCGTTCTCACTGGAACCTTTTCATTCTAACCATCTTTAATTAAGGCGAGCTCTTCCCAGCCAGGCACAGTCGGCTAATGGAAGAGAAAAGCGTCTTTCCTCATTTTCCATTAGAGTCAACCGCTGCGCTCTCATTAGGAGCAAATCAGAAAAGGTGGGCGGTGAACCATTGCGCATAGGCAGCGGTGGTGGGAAGGCCCGCTCCAGCTTCTTGCTGCCTAATTGAAGCCGGGGAATCTTTGATGTGGATTCAGGCTTCCGGCATCTAGGCCTTCAGCAAACTCCGGGCTCTGGTCTTTGTCGAGAACACTAGGCCGCGTTGTGTTTTTGTAAGGATGTCTCCGCGTCAAAGCAACCGTCAGCCTGATTATTGCTCACATTTTCGGTTCTAAAATGTGCTAACCACCATGCAGCCTCTCCAGGGGACCGTATATTTGGTTTTGAAGCTCCAGCTAAAGGAGACGTTAAGAATGAAGCAAAACTAAGATGCTATCCGCCATTGGGAAACTTTGGGCATACTGATTGTCACTGATTGATATCCTACCTGTGTGCTGGCTAGTGTCATGTCAAGTGTATCACAAGGTGCCTGCTGATATGACACGGTTACAGTTTACGATGCCTTTATCAGACTCGTGACTAGGGGTGGGCGGAATTTGCGTAATCGTGTTACGCAAATCTCCGCGAAACGGTAAAAATCTCCGCGAACATGCAGAAATTCCGCGAACACGCGGAATTGCATGTTCGCAATGCTTTTTTCCTGTTCACAGTTGCTGTTTGCGTGCTCGGGGAGAAATATCTCGCGAACACGCATTTTGAGAACGCGAACAAGAAAAAATTTCGCGAAGTCGCGGAAAGCAGAATTTTGGGCAATTTCGCGTTCTCCGCGGAACGCAAAATTACCGAAATTCTGCAAATTCCGCGAGCGGAACGGAATTTACCGCCCAGGCCTACTCGTGACATTAGTTTCTGCATAATACGTTATATAAGGTGCGACCTCCTGTCAACACGGAGAGCTATGTCAACGACACCTTCGACGCCTGTCTCTTAAAAAGTGTCTGTCTTCTTACAATCAATGCTCAGCTTATTTCAGAACAGACATCGCACTGCTCCAGGATTTACAGAAAATTAAAAGTATTGGTCGTGCTCCAAGATCCATTCTGAATAAACAATACATTTATATATGATAGACGTTTTATAAAGCACAGGTTGTATATGGACAAGGCTTTGGCCGACTTAAAAGAAGATAAACGGTGAATGATGTCACAATAGATCTCAAAACCCAAGCTGATGTCATCAAACAAACGATTCTTTCTCTCTCGCTGATGGCCCATTAGGGGAATAGATAGTTGTAGGTGCCTTTTTCCTACTCAGACCTCAAGGCTCGTGTTAAATATTTTGCTAAATGACGTTGTCAGTTGACAAAGTTCCTTCAAAGTGGCGCTTCCTTTAGATAAACATTTGAGCCTTTCTAAGGAGTAAGTGAACACCTAAAGAAGATGTATTTGATTGAAAATGTGCATTTTCGATGCTTTTGAGGGTGTCTTGTTTCTTGACGGGGCCGAAGATTTTTGCCTGGTGACCACTGAGAAGGATTCTGCTGTGTAGACCTTTACAGAACAAGCTTTTTCACAGTAGTTTGTACCCGTCGGCCCTATTCATTTACAGAATCCAGGCGACGCCTTAGTTACTACTCTCTGGCTAGTTGGCCATCAGGTCCAATTATATGTGAAACACTTATAGGTGGGTAAAACTGAAAAACATATATACCTGATTACAAAAAAAATACAAATTTGGAACACGCGGTGAAAACTAAGGGTCAGTGAAGTTTCAAGTCCTGAACGAAAAGTTGGCAATTTTAGCAATAACCAGGAACCGGACGGCCAGAAATGCTGTAAAGTCGTACCGAGAGCCTTACTAGGGGAGTACTTTAGCAGAGTCACATTTAGAGCTTGACTGGAGGAATAACGTAACATAGAGTCATGTTTAGAGGTTTACTGTAGGAATAACGTTACATAGAGTCACATTTAAAGGTTTACTATAGGAATAACGTAACATAATCGTATTTAGAACTTTACTGTAGGACTAACATAACATAGTCGCATTTAGAGGTTTACTGTAGGAATAACGTAACATAGAGTCATGTTTAGAGCTTTACTGTAGGAATAACGTAACATAGAATCGCATTTAGAACTTTACTGTAGGCATAATGTAACATAGTCACATTTAGAGCTTGACTGGAGGAATAACGTAACATAGAGTAATGTTTAGAGCTTTACTGTAGGAATAACGTAACATAGAGTTGCATTTAAAGGTTTATTGTAGGAATAACGTAACATAGAGTCGCATTTAGAGCTTGACTGGAGGAATAACGTAACAAAGAGTCCTATTTAGAGCTTTACTGTAGGAATAATGTAACATCGAGTCACATTTAGATGTTTTCTGTAGGAATAACGTAGCATAGAGTCACATTTAGAGCTTGACTGGAGCAATAACATAACATAGAGTCACATTTAGAGGTTTACTGTAGGACTAATGTAACATAGAGTCACATTTAGAGCTTGACTGGAGCAATAACATAACATAGTCACAGTTAGAGGTTTACTGTAGGAATAATGTATCATAGTCACATTTAGAGCTTTACTGGAGGAATAATTTAACCTAAAGTAAGATTCATACTTTTTGTGATATTATTTTTCAGATCTGCGCATTAACACTATCTGGGAAAAGGTATTACCTCATATCTCCCAGTCTGACACCTAGAGTCGGCAATATGCAACAGCAGACCACCAATTAACATTTGCAAAGGGTCTCCCAGTGTGCAGCAACATGTGTTGTCAAGTTTTTAGTAACTTTTGATACGCTTAAGCTAGCAACATTTTTAAAAATTAACATCGAAGGATTCTGCAGCAGATGTTGTATTATGTGGCAACTGTGTCAAATGCAAAAACAACAGTTGATGGACAGAATGCAGAACAATGTCGTACATTTACCCCCAGTACAGAGATCTGGACCTAAATCCATCGTTTTTTTGCTCACCATGCCATTCCAGTCTGAACCCAGCCATATGCAAATCAGTCTTGACTCTGTGCCCAGGAACAGTCCAGCCCGAACTGCCAAGCCAGGTCTGGAAACAAGCATCCTAGGACTACCGGCATTTCTAAGGGTCTGTATTCTCTTCTAGCCTTCCGACTCCCATGCTGAGACAACGGTTACAGATTTTGCTGGATGTGGTGGGAGCAAAAAGTCTCCAGTTCTGTTCTGGAGTCTAGATGGCGGGCGCGGTTGCAGGGCTCACTGGAGGATTAACTGCTGCTGGCTCGACCAGAGGTGCCAGGTGTGCCACACTACAGGGCACTGGAGACATGCAGTCATTTATTGAATTGTGTGTGTTTTGGTGTGTAGCTTGGTTTTTATGTGACTGGACATGATTCTATACTTGCTGTATTAAATGGTGGGCCCATCGGCTGCAGTTCAAGTATATTTGGAATTGCAAGCAAATTTAGATTTTGCCACTTTGGTGCTCCCACCCACCAGCACCAGGATTTTTTCACTCAGAAGGCTCTTTTCGTGTTGGCCTGAGGTTTCCATAGATATAATGTTTGGTTTCCGGAAGGGTGCAGTCGTTGAACGGGTGTGGTTTATGTTCTTCCTCTGGGCTTGCACAGTGTCCTTGTAAATGCTCCTTAGATAGTTTGCACCAACAGAGTCAGCTTCTTGCGTTCCAAAGATCAGATCCTGCCTTTTAAATCGTCCTCCTGGGAAGGATTCCTCAATTCTGGCCTATGCTCATGGCCAGCTGTTTGTCACGCTGTGCAGGATGGTGGGAAGGGCAGTGCAGCTGTGTTTGTTGCTGTTTGGGGTCACCACATGGAGATGCAGTTTACACTCGTCCCCCCAGCTCAGGGCAGGAGCTCAGCCTGCTGGAGCCAGTAGCCAACCCTCTCTTGCTCCAGTCTTTTGAATTCCTTCCAGGAGAGATCCCACTGCAGAAGGGTAAACAACACCAGGAGGTGATGGGCAGTCACAGGTACCTAACTAGAGGTGATTGACAGCCTTGGAAGCTGCAAGAGGCAGGCAGAGGAGTACTAACTACTATTCAGGAGGAGGGCCAGAGGGTGGATGAGGCCTCCAAGCAATCACAGACGAGACTGTCCCCTCCTAGATGGCCTGGGAAGAGTCCCACCTTCTGCAGGTCCAATCGGGTAAGACTGCATTACTCACCGTTGTACTGCCTGCAGTCAGTCGCTATAGCAGAAGGGGTCTGCCCGTGCTTTACGGAGACCCCTTGGTCCTTAGAGTGACAAGCTGTCTGTCATTCATGATTACGGTAGGCCATTACACTGATAGGGTTATCTTCTAGTAAAGGTGTCCAGTGAGTCCAGGAGAGTTCAATCCATGCTAGAGTGTCAGGATGCCTCTTACTATGTAAGTGAGGCACACTTACAAACATTTTATGTACATTTATCTCATGGGATATCCTGAAACTCTGGTATAGATCTGCCCCTCCTGGACTTACGTTGGACATTCCTGGTTGGCAGTGTTGGCTGGATGGCTCCTTTTACGGCGGACGAGACTGCTTTGAAAGTGGTTGGCCCTTTTCTGTAATGGTGCAACCAACTTAAAATGGATGGAATGGAATGCTATCCAAAGTAAATATTATATGTGCGTCTTGGTGCAGAACGGGTGGTTCTCAGCACAACGGCAGCCAGGGCACCATTTGACTGCAGACTGAGGAGTTTAAATAAGGAAAAAACATAGCAGCAGGCCTTTTCCATCTGTGCGCCCAGGATCTGCAACAACATCCCTGTGTCCATCGGGACTGCCCAACGCAGCTCCAATTTAGGAAAGATTTGACAATTCACCTTGTTAAAGATGACACAATTCAGAACCGTCCTCGACTCTGCTTCCTTTCACATCACTCACTGACTTTAAGCTTCCCTTTCACCATATACAGGTCTCCCCTGTCGTTTGGTTAGATTTTCACTATAGAAGTAACATATTTTTTCCCGGTGTTTTATATAGCGCAAACTTGACCCGAAGGTATCAGAGCGCTTTACATGAGCAACAGTTGCGTTACACAAGGACACATTCATTTTTGTTAGGTACGGAGAGATTAAGTGATTTGCCCGGAATCACAGGATGTTGAGGGTTGTTGCCGAGACTCGAACCCAGTTCCCCAGATTGGAGGTCGACCGCCCTAGCTGTTAGGCCACATCCCTTCCAATATATATGTATAATGTATATATATCCATAAATACCCCAAAAAACGTGCCTACCACAAACACTTTCAAAATAATTTTAATATTTGAATGCCATAAAATTTCAACTTGGTTTAGGCGGTTAGATAGATGTATACTCACAGAGAACTTATCAGAGAAAGGTAACCCGTCAAAAGTGTCGCGCAACAGAATGGTTAAAGCACTGAGGGTTGAAAAATAAGCCGGTTAGAAAAGAGTTTTCCTTAGAACTAAGCCGATTAGCAAAGAGAATTTCAGAGTTTCATTCCACAAACACATCTAAAGAGAACTTAATCTTTGTGACTTGGCTTTACAGAGTTAGTTTTGAGGTACAGTTCAAAATCTACTGTAAACCCATTGTATATGAATATATAGACTTAATTGGTCTATGAGCGGATAAACTAGTTTTGGAATCATTGGAATAAAGCCCAAAACTGTGTAAATGTTTCCTAATTTGCTTCACTGCCTAGAGATGGCACAGTTTCCTCTAGACATGCATAGAATTCTGAATGATCTTAATTGAATTTTTAGCATTTGCAATGCATTGCTAAAATCATTATTATTCTTAATATTGTTGAAAATAAAATGAAAAAAACAGCTTATTCGGTTTCACTTGACGCCAGCAGCAGTCCGTTGATCTGAATTTCAAATCATGATTTGGTTTATTTTCAAGTCAACCAGAAAGAGCAAAAGGGCCCGTTCACCTCTTTTCACAGATTCCGACTACTGCTTTTTTGTGGCAAACACGACTTGTGAATCGATCACGTTCAGAGGGTTATCGACAACCTGTGGATTTTATACCAAAGACCAGGATTTGCCAAGATTTTAGTCGTAAATTCAATTTTTGCTAATTCACAATTGTTTTGGCTAAAATTCACTAGTTTCCCAAAATATGTAGCTAGGAAATTAGTAAGAAAAAGAATGAAAGCGTGGGACAATGCAGATTTGGCGATTTCCTATGCAGATAACTTACCATATAATATGTATGGCAACATTGTGCATTGGCCGTCATGCGCCCAAGGCGCCACATTGATTTATTGTATGCCACGCAAGACCCTACATTACAGAACATGTATGAAGGCATGTTTAAGAAACATCAATTGTTTTGCCGGATACTTCAGTGAAGTCAGGAATACGGAATCTCTCATGGTTGCCTGTCTATAATGCCCACCATCTCACTGTGCCCCATTCTAGCAGCGAGCGACGCCTTCGTGACCATCTTATAAATATGATGTCCAGGCTGTTCCTAGAGTGCGCTGGAATCCTGGCCCTACAGGATATTGTGTCTTTGAGTTTTAAATTTAGCCCCTGTAGTACCAGAGATACTTGCCACACAGCCCACGCTCTATCAGAAGATCTTTTCATTAGAAGGAACCAGCCTGTTCATTTTTTCTTGAATTTGCAACCCACAAATAAATCACTGTCTAGTTTTCTAATGATAAGAAAATGTCATTGGCTGATCAGATGGAAAGAGGTGAGAGCTTATCCTAAATGCTGGGGGGTTTCAAAAAACAAAATGTACTGCTGTTGCAAATATTTAATGAAAAGGACTGTTGATGGAACAGACTACACAGACTGAATTGTCTCTCACCATTTACGTCATCGATGTGACTGTTGCCCAACTCAATGACTCTCATTTTATCAACCTTCAAAGGGATTAAAAGGAGGGGCGACCTCAAAAGGATAAAAGTTGTATTCAGACCAAGGAAGCTTTGATCTGCAGCACACAAACAGATCTCAGGTGATCGAACCGCTGAGCTATCCTACTAGCACTGGATGTAATGTACACAGTAGACGTGTCCAAGCGTTCCACATTAACATAGACATTTCAGATGAATGTCTTTAAACACATTGTAAACATGAAACACATTTAATTACTGGTGCTACGAGGCTCACAAGCTCAAAAACCGCTTTAATGGCTCTAGTCCCTTTCTCCACCTCAGGAACACTTCTGGAATATTTTGTCCGAGTCCTATTGCACAAGTTCCTTTCACTGATATACCACCATCATTGTGCCACCATTAGTATTAATACATGTGTTTTCTCTTTAAGGCAGGACTTGTGTTGCACTAGCATTATCGGCTTTGCCTTTCCTCCAGAGTGAAGCCCCTACATTAGCCCTCGAGTGATGAGGTGTGTTGTTTTAGCTCAAAGTTCAACCCGCTTATTATGTCAACTCACATCAGAAAGTCCTGCCTATGTTCTTTCAAAGAGATAGATATATTTCACACTTTTTAGAAATGCTGAGGACAGCCGAAACGTGTCAGTGTGTGGACGAGCCGTAATAAAGAATTGAAAAAAGAACAAGCCATCTGGAGTGTATATATATATATATATATATATATATATATATGTATGTATGTATGTAAAATATATATATATATACTTCAAAGGTCCCTGCTGATGCAGCCGCGCCAGAAGAACAATGCCCTTACTCCAGGTAGGTCCAAAACAATGTATTCAAATAGCTGACGCGTTTCGACCAGAAGGTCTTTCTCAAAGCGGGGAACTACACATTGTGGCACAGTGTTTGTAGCATACATTGAGACACAGTGGAGGGAAATGAAAAAAGAACATAGGAAAAATATTCAGAACATCTCAGTGGTAGCTCAGTGAACTGTTGCAGCCACTCCTGGGATCTGTGTTTGGCGGTCACGGGTTAGAATCCCAGCAGGTTCACTCAGCCTTTCATCCTCCTAAGGCCAATAAAATGAGAAGCACTGAGCTAGATATCAATACACCTCTGAGTGTCAATAGTACCTAGATACCTCTTTGGGGGATGAATATCTTGCTATACAAATACAATATTTGTATATGTTATGTTTAGTAGTACTTAATTTATAAAAATAATAAGTGACAGGGCCCTTGTCAGGAGAACACTGCAGCCTGCACCACCCATTGCCAGTGTCAGTGCGGTCAATGACAATTCAGACTTTGTATACATTAAAAATTACTAATACCTGCCATCCAAGCTATTCTATTATGTTTTGCGTGGCAGGTATTAGTAATTTTTTATGTATATAGAATTATTAAAGAATTGTTGGTGTCTTCATTACAAAATTAGGCAAACAGCACCACCATGTGGCTAGCTGTCATAAGTGCTGGTGTTGACAATTAAGTGCTGGTGCTGAACACCAGAAACCACCGGCTCAAATTAGGCACTGATGAATAGCACAGGAGTGGTATAAGTGTTAAGCATAGGGTTTAGCAGTTAGCAGTTAAATTTAGAGTATGAGACAGATTAAGGCTTAAGAGATAGTGTTAACACAGAGTAACTGTCAGAGGAAAGTGGTAAAATGTGATTCTTTTTACTACTACCATTTTTAAATTTCAATTTTTTTACGTGCCAATTGTTCACATACTAAAATGCAAAGAAACAACATGGAATGTGTGAGCTGCTCATGGATGGGAGTGAATAAATAAATAATTCCAGAGGACTAAGAGCTCGGTGAAGCCACTTCATGTCATGTAGGTACCGTACGAAATAGGCTTACGAAAAAACTTAAAAATGAGATCGTTGCAATTATGTTTTAGTTGAGAATTACAGCAGACCGTAGACCTTTATCTGTAGGAAACAACATTCTATTCATGTAAATAGTGTGTATTCTACCCTCAAAGCCAGATTTGGTTTTAAGGAAATTGGGAACGGATTCTGTCTGTGATGTGTGAGGGCAGATTCTGTCGCAGGTCAAAGTTTCAAAAGTACAAGCCTGTCGGCAGTTCTCTTCATTTTATTCTAGGCGAGGCCACCTCTTTCAAATTCACATTAGGATATGGACTATGCGAAATTTGTGTATCTTTGGGAGAAAAACTATTTGAGACCGACTGATACACAAGCGTTGAAGCCGCAGACATAATAATTACAGCTGGACAGATGAGGCGGAAGGCTAAATATAGCCGCCTCTTTTCAGAAAGCTCCGGCACATTCCGCTTTCAACCTTTTTGCCATTTTCACGAAAGAACAAAGAGTTTACTCGCTGGAAATCATTATCTGTGTTCAATTTTTTTCCTGAAAAATTACATCTCTAATTTGGTACTTAAATCGATGCTTTTATCCAGGGAACAGCAGTGATGCATTTCGCCTCTCAGTACCTCTCTCCTTTCTTTGTTTGTGTCGAGTGCATTTTTCTTCATTCTCATACTGCGCGACAAAGGGATATCAATAACACGCCAATTCTAAGGATTAGATAACCTGTTCTTAATGTCTGGAATCAATTTCCAGGCTAGAACACTAAGACCATTTTTGTTCAGCACCACCAACCTCACACCTCCCGGCTTCAGAAGGTTTAACAAAAACTATGCGAAGGCATCACAGACCTGTCAGTGCTCGTGAACGTGCGGCACGTTGTGGTTCGTACACCCTCTATCGTCTGAAGTGTCTGTTCATCAATTTAGATCTACAGTGTTTTACTGATACTAAACTCACATGCTGGATTTGAGAAACCGGCTGTGTGAAATTGCAGAAATTTGCACTCATTTTCGAGTAATTTCTTTTAAAACTGTAAAAGAAAATCAATAAAGAAGTACACGTTGCAGGGCAAAAAAATACATAAAATTTACTTCTAAGGAAAAATCTCCCACCAGAACATTTCAGGTGGAAAATATCTCCCTAAAGCAAAGATGCGAGAGGTTGACAAACTGCAAATTCTCAGGGTTAAAGAGTTGTCAATATCGCTCAACCCCATTGGTAACTTTGCACTCGCCTCATCTAGGCACACAGAGTTTTTGACCCCAAAAATAATCGGGGTAGTGTCATTTTATGAGGCTTTAAAGCTCACAGCTCAGGTCTCAACTGTTGACATTTGCCTATCCTGTAATTTTGGGCCTTTCCTGAAGGCTAGCATTAGGGGCAAACCAGGAAACCTTTAACGGTGCAAGATGAATGTCCCTCGAGAGGTCCCGTCTGAATGTCTCATAAGCGGTCCTGCACGATGTGACCACCAGCTGTGAAGAGGAGCCCAGGAGATGCCGGGTACACGGGAGGGGTGAGCTGCGGTATGCGACGTGGTCCATGAGACAGCTTTGAAAGCACCTTCTGTCTTTACCGATGCTCTTAAGGTGAAATGTGAACACTTATAGTGATACAGACCTCAGACGGCAGCCCCAGCGGCACTTGATACAATATCAACGGCGCATTCGAACTATCGTAGTCTGCTGTGCGGGGCACTGCGCAAAAATGACAACGAAATAGATCCTTATAGTCGATGGTGGGGACAGCGGAGCGCATGGAAGGTCCATCATGGAAGTCTGTCAGACTTTCCCTTATGCTAAAGATCTCATATAACTTGGAGCTCAGTTCCTCAGGGTCCGTCTGTCCATTGTATTTATAGACCTACAGGGATCAGGATGTCCATTTCATCATTGTCTGTCCATCTGTCTGTCCATCTTGTAGACCTAAGTACAACTGACTGTCACTCATAGCAGCCTTTGTGGAGTCTCTCTGTCCATTGTGTTGGGAAACCTACAGGGATCGGGTTGTTCATTGCAGCATTGTCCATCTGTCTGTCCGTCGTGAAGACCTAAGTAGAGCTGGTCGTCACTCATCGCATGTTCCAGACTAGTCTGTCGTTGCGTAGATCTGCATGGATGCAACACTCAATCGGCCGTGCCCGTCCGTTCTGCTTGTAGATGTACACAGATTGAGATATCCCTCGGATTGTATTTCCGCTGTATCTGTCCGTCTGTCTGTCTGTCATAAGGTAGAACTGCGAAGAGATGCGCTTTAGTTGCATCTAGTTCCAGCAGCCTCTGTCCATCTGTAGCCCCAGTGGAAATGGCATCACCGTCTGCTAATCTGAACGGTGTCCGTCCTTCTGTCTGTCGAGATATGGGCAGGGTGTAGGGAGTGCATCGCTGAGAGTTCGTTTCAGGCCGGGTATGTCCACCTGCCTGTTACAAGGTGGACCTGAGGAGGCCTGCTCCTTACTGAGCTATTTTCAGCTGTGTCTGACCGTCTGTCCTCCAGCACGCGGACCTACGGAGAGCTGTGCATCTCTGAGAGCTCGTTTCAGCTATGTCTGTCCATCTGTCTGTCATGATGTGAACCTACGAGACGTGGGCTTCACTGAGAGTTTGTCTCAGCCGTTTCTGTCCTTCAGTCTGTGAGGATGTGGACGTATAGAGAGGTGTGTATGACTGAGATCTCAAGTCAGCCGCATCTGTCCACCTGTCCGTCATGATGTAGGAAGGCTGAGGAGTGCGGTGGGCGACTGAGAGCTGGCTCCAGGGCAACTGTCAGTCCGTCCGTCTGTCTGTCATAGGCTAGATCCAAGGGCAGTGGAACTGGGGATGTGGCGGGTTTATGCAGCACCCCCAGATACCCTTGAGTCCCTAGAGAGAAAGGAGGTAATAAGATGTTTTTCCTTCAGTGCTTGAATGCAGTCTTGAAGGCAGGGCAATGCCTGGTGATACGCTGCGGCTAGTCTGTCAAGGTGAGCGTTGTCATTACTTTGACTCCTTCTGATTGCAAAGGAGAGAGTTTCCTAACTTTAACTAAGTGATACCGGGGTCCAGTATCGAAGAAGGAGGTTAGTTACTGCCACGGTTTTCAAATGGGCATGGAAATGAAACCATGTAACTGCTGTATAAGCTAAAGTTTACAAGCATTTCTAAATCCGTTATACAGGATGTACAAATGTGGCACATATATTGTTAATTCTGAAGTCAGATTTGAATAAATATCTTAGGACTGAAAGAAACCAAGAAACATAAATTTACATCATTTGTGGTGGTCCCTTGAAAGTTAACACTACTCCATATAGGCTGGACATCAAATCACAGTTACCAGGTGTGCAGTCTAATTACTATTTTTCAAACTCAGGAATACTACATGTCCCAGAATGCATAGTTTTGTTAAATGAAAAGCAAGGACTAGAAACATAGCGTGTATTGAAGCCTACTAGTCTGCTGAAGCTCAGCGCTATGTGACACTTTTTCTACTGGAAGCATGTAACTTCTAACGGCAGTATTTTTTACGCCTCTGTGATTTTTATTTTGCAGTTAGAAAATAGACTTGAAGCCTATACTTCTGCTCTAATAGTATTGACAAATGTTTTAGATCAGCTGTGGCTCAATACTTCAAAATGAGAGAAATATAATGACACAAACTGGCCACAAAATATTCCTAATGGGAATTTTTAATTTTCTGCAGCACCAGAGGAGGCTACTGTTCCATCCTGGGCACCCATGCAAGATGGGACATAGTTACTGTCAAGTCTGTGGCAGGTTTGGGGGAGTTTGTGCACTAAAAAGGGACCCGATTAATGAGCCTGGGAACTGTTACGCCTCCACGAATAGATTAATAAAAATATTTTTCTACCGTCCGGTTGAAATAGCAAGTGACTCCCCATAACTATATGGTTGTTTGCCAATCTTTCTTTGCTTCAAAGACTGTGGAAGTTCGGGATTCCTGGAACTAAGAGAAGGGGGAAAGGCTTTTGTCCGCTTGCTATTCCAAAATCCTCTTACCACTTCTGGGAGGCACAGTTTAGTTTGGGAGTTTTATACAGCTTTGCCATTTTCTGGAGACTTCAAAATCAAGCAAGCCACATTTGTCCTAGCAGGCACAATCCAACCCCAACTAGAGGTCAGATAGAGGTCACCTTACTCATTTCCATGGGTCAATCACAAGTCAAGATTGGTATTTAACCGGCAGGGCTCGTTATCTGCATGCCAATAACTATTACGATGACCGCTCTAGATCTGTCGCCAGTGTAAGTTGTGAAAAGGGCTCAAGACTAGGTGTGGGCAGGAAATTCATCTCCGCCGGCGGAGGTCGCGGAGTTTTGCCCACTCTGCGCTCTACGAGTATCATGGAGTTGGGACAAAACTCTGGCAAGTGCCTTGTGGCAGATTTTTTTCTTGAGCGCAGCGTGCCAAGGTTACACTGGGGAGTAAGAATGTGCGTCCCCTAGCATGACCTTCAAGCACTAGAATGCCTCCCAGCGAGATTTTCTCAATGTAGGAGGTCACAGCATGTTGCAACCGTTTGCATTGAGAAAGCTGCCGCTTGAGTAGAAAATCTATTAGAGCGGTAGAAGGAAGCAGCGCCCTCTGTTGCGCCGCCTGATGCCAGTCACGCTGGAATAAAAGCTCTCGGCACTAAAAGTCAGCGAGAGCAGGCGACATGCCAAATTTTGCCCGCCGGACTCCATGGAATCTCACAGAGTGTTTATGTAACTCCACGGAATTCAGCGGAGTAAAACTGCGCAACTTCCGCCTACCCCTATTTAAGACCTCACTATTCCTGAAACAAAAGTAAGTCCAGTGGTTGTTGAGGTCATTTTGTTGGATCAAATAGGCCATTTTGATGTAGAATATGCTGTCCGTAGATGAAAATATTCTACTATGTCTTAGCCACAAAACAATAAAAATGTTTTCTGCAATCCAACCCTGTATCCCTTTATCCCCTATCTTACTGAATATGTTTGAATCATTGGGTAAACATGTTCTGTAAGTAATACTTCAATATTATACAAACCCCTTGAATGTTGAGGGCGTGCACAAACACCCAGAGTAAATGTGAGTAGATCATCACCGAGCTCCCTCTGACCATCGTATGCCACATTCAGACCCAGGAAGGGCGGGTCACCGCTCCACCCGTGAAATGGGAACCGCCCCTGAGCCTATGTGCTGCGCCTTGAGGACGCCTCCTCCAGGAGGCACATGAGTGGGCGGAGCTCCTTCTTTGTTTACAGTGCTGTGGAGTTTGTTCTCTCTCCGGACAGCAGACAGTGTCGGTGATTGTGGGGGTGCTGAATGGCAAGTGTTGTTCAAGCAGCGTCCAAGCTCCCCAGAGGCCGTCCTTGGGTCGGCGAGGCTTCAGCCGGGTTGGTCCATGGCTAGTCATGGGAGATAGATTTTTGTTCAAGAGAGGCAGAAATGAAGGGTTGAGGGAGGTTGGGAAAATGATGGATGGATGGATTTGCTTAGAGAGAGGGGCCAACAGCTAGAGAAAGACAGACAATGATATAGACAGGAGTACAGAAAAAGAGAGATTAAAAGAATAGTTGCAGAAATAGATCAGTGATGAGGTATTCAAAGATTTAGATGGGCGTCGAAAGAGACAACTAAAGAGAGAAAGAGAAACGTCTAATCTATCCAGAGGGACGAAGGAAGGAATGAGTGAAGAAGGAAAAGAAGGAGAATGAAAGATAAAGATTTGGAGAGAGAGATAGTAACATGTTAGAGTGGTAGTGACAGAATGGGAGTAAAATAACATTTATAGGAAGCATTGCTGAGGAAACAAACTCAAGAAAATTGTCTCTGCTCAGTTCTTATGATAGGTGGTGGCTGGGAGCTGCTAAAACCAGACAGATCCTCAAACTGCTGGTACAGCTTGGCGGGAGCCGTAGGCAGCTTCTCATCATAGTCCAGGTTGTGCACCTTACTCCTGGTCTGTAGAGCGAGGCTAGCTTTGAGTGTGGTTTGTACACCTTGGAAGGAAGCCTCAGTCCCTGGCTAGCTTCAGTCGCTGCGCTGTGACTGGTGTGGTCTCCACAGGGTGTCATTTAAGAAGCCCACATGGCCAGTTGGGATCTCAAGACTTTAGTTGAGTCCTGTGCCTCCACGTCAACCTTCTAGGGTTAAAACGTCTTCCTGAAAGAGATGTACACTCGCCTCTCAAGCTGATCACGCGGTGCAGTAATGGCTGACATCATTGGACACGCTTCACTGCTAGAATTAGAATCCGGACCACGTGTAGTTTGGACCTTCTATTCGTTGTGCATAAGATCTCACCACCAAGGCCTGGCTTGAGGTCTGTGCCCACCTCTAGTCTGCATTTAGTAACACTGACACCAAACAAGGAGTTATTAAAGCTTAGAGGAAGCCGTGCCAGGCTCCCACTCTCGTCGCGTGTGCCATGAATCCATCCAGCAGCTGGCAATGTCTTTCAGCCACCATTTACTGAACTTTGCTGTCTGTTGACGGCAGGCATGGAGTAAGTGTCTATTCTACACATGTTACTTTGGGAAGCATTTGCCCGGTGTTTTATTTTACTTGAAATAACATTATGCTTCTGACTGATCAACAACATCACACTGATGAAGTGAAAGCAGTACACATTTCGACTGTGATTGTTGAGTGTCTATGAGAGGGGTCTATCTCCAGCTTGATAAGTCGCATTTAAAGGGACGCTGCTTTTTGTGACATCATTATCCTTGGAGTCACCAAAGGTGCAAACCTGTAGGTAATGTGGGTGTCTTGTTCCGCGGTCCGCTCCCTAGATACGGCGATGTGGTAGAGCGCAGTGGTGGGCCGATAGTCATTGAAACACTTCCTGTCTTCTGACCTGCAGTTGTCAATGGGTTCCACCCTGCGATGAACCAGGACACCTGAAAATTCACTACACAGGCCTTCTCCGCTGAAGCTGAACCATCACCAAATATTCTCCCATACGTCGGTCCTGACTCACCTTATAGGATTAGCAACTATATGTTACCATTCTTAAATGTCTACCGTATGAAGCGAGAAGGCGGATGTTGTCATCTTCGCTTGGCCCCATGCCCTGAGAAAGCGGCTTTCAGTTTTCACAATAGGCCTGTAGCCCATCGCTTTCCATCCTATTATCTCCTTCGGCAGCAGTTACCGCTGTTAAGTTTCAAGACATTTACAGAGCACAAAGCCTTCTTTGTATACTTCAGAAATCGCATTGAGTCCTGAACGCAAACCGCGCAGAGCAGCGACGTCTCAGCTGGGTTTGCGGCAAGGGCGATCTTACATCTTGACAAAGGGGTTTTGTTGTTGTTTCGCGTCCAGAGTGGTCCCTTGAGGGATATTTTATTCTAAGTCCAAGTGCGTTGGTGGGAATGACAACATCTGTGGTCTGACGTTTCGGCTTAAGGATATTTCTACCTTCCTTACTCTGGTGAAGACCGTCAAGTTTTACATTGAACTATACCCTGGCATAAATCGCTATAATTTAGACACTGTTGAATATTCCCTTAACTTGCAACAGTGTATGAACCCTGTTCGCCTCGTAGCAGTTGTTTCTGCAGCTTGATTATGTTGTTGACACTAGGAGGTTTGCTTCATATGCCACCTTGGCTTTGCCTAATTCCTTCTCTCGAGTTTCCATAATATTTAAGTTGTGCCTAGTATCTAGTATGCAGACATTACCACCCTCTATATTTCCCATGCTTCCAGTGCCAACTACAAGTTTTTTCAGTGTGCCCCGGTCAATGTGTGGATTAAAGAAACAATTTCTAAAGCATGTACCCTTGCTGTACGTACCTGCATGTTCTCATTGATCGGATTCCCTTTGTCCACTAAAGAATCCCCACTTCTTCTCAACGGCATCAGCAAAAAGCATTGGCAAAGACAATAGGTCTGCTTTGGAGCCAAAAAGGCGAGGCCTATTGGCTTTGTCAATGCTTGTTTCTATTTTTGAACTTCTGAAGCACGCTCATGTGCAGCAAGCCTGGTTGTTTTATAAGAACATACATTAATTCAAAGATTGCTTGTCACCTAAAAGGTTCACTTGAGCACAATATATAAAGCAGGCTGGGATTTTTAGATATTTGGACACCGCACTTTTGTAAAAATTCTCTGTGTTCTGTTTCAGGTACACAACTATAAAGTTGTATATTACCGTGGAAACCCATTCCTTATAATCAAGGCAACTGGAATAATGCTGGGGGTATGACCAAATTATGTGGCAGGGTTGACTTAAATATGCGGCAAGAACAGGCCATTTATGCGGCGTAATGCAACACATTTTGTGATAGTATTACATCATTATTTTGTCAGTTTTACACAATTTATTACTGTCTGGGCGAAGGTTTCACTTCATTAGTTGCAGACTAACACCCAAATACAGCAATACGCAACAGAAAGGTTGCCAGTCAACCCTTGCAAACGCCTTCCACTGCGTGGTAGCACTGCTGTGTTTTTAGTAACTTTTGAACTGTTTGAGCTCGAAACTATTTTTGTTGTTGCTAAAATCTACAGGTTATGCGGCAAATTATGGATAATGTACCAAATGCAGCAAATCCCAAATTATGCATAAAACGTCGCGGCTACAATAGTCACATAATTCCTGTGGCACTGCATACAGCGCAGCAAATGACAACAGATAGCGAGAAATAGTTTTTAGAAATAAGGAGTGAAAGTTTGCAAATTCGGTAAATGTGCTTTGCGACGATTAATTGATTTTGCAATAGTTGTGAAGTTTGGAAATGTGGAATTCTGCGGATCCCGCTAAGATGCATAACTGAACATGTGCAGGGTTGGTAGTTTTCTGTAAAACCCACACGCTGGAATATTGTGCCTTCAATAAGTGAAACGAGCGAAAAATCATTTTTAAATGACAAAATGAATAAAAAAAAATGCATAGTCGCAAAATCCTTTTTTGGGATGCTTGGTCCTGTTTGATAGACTCTTTTAATGTTCAGCAGGACATGCCCTACTCTGTCTGCCACCTCCCCTCCCATGACGTTCAAATATGTTGCAATATTACAGTCGACCTGTGGTGTATTTTAAATTATCAAAAAATATAATATCGAGCAAGAAACGACACAATGTATTTTGTTACGAGTTCCTTTTCAAAATGTTACTTTTGGTGCTTGGAGTGACGCCTGCCTGCGCACTTCCAACCAATGCACAATTTACTGTCAAACTCAATTTGAAAGAGTTGTAGCTACTACTGAGGGCAGAGGCCGAGGGGCCCCCTGGCCACGCCCACTTCCAGAGAAGCGATGAGAAAGGCAGGGCACCAGAGAGGCAGCCAAGGCCCTGCACCAAACTCCACCACCCCCCCTCCCCCTCCGAAACCGCCCGAGGGGTTGGCATTCTACAAAGCAAATCTGTGTTTCCAGACTTGTGGCACAACACACCAAGGACAAACGTCTCCATGGCAACCGCAAACAAGACGGGAAATCGAGAAGTTTCTTTCTTCTAGTCAGAGATGAAGTTTTTGAAACACAATCAGTAAATGCATGTATCATTTCGGCTAAGCCTTCCACATGGCTGGAAGTGAACTAATAAACTGCACAATTTCCGAACAAGGGAAGTTTGACACTCAGTTGCCCTCTAAAAACCCCTGCACTCGTTGCTCGTAAATCTTGCACTTCAATAAATGCAGTAAAGTAAAAAAAAAAAAAATTGGTAGCATTTTTAAATAGCACGAACTCGTCCCGAAGGTATTGGAGCGCTTTACATAAGCACTGGTTACATTACACAAGACACATTTAATGCTCTGTAGGAACAGGGAGATTAAGTGATGTGTCTGGAATCACAGGATGTTGATCCGGCGCCGAGATTCGACCCTCCCCAGTTCCAGAGTCCGCAGCTCTGACCGTTACACCACATCCTCTTGATTTGGGGATAACTTTTGGCTTGTTTTTATGCTTTTTAAAGGCTGGTGCCAAGGGCTCTTTCAAAGTGGGTCGGTTGCAGGATGTCAGTTAGGGTATGTCCCCTGAGTATCAGACCCATAATTTTGGTGAAACAGAATTTCATGGAGAAAACATGGAGAAAAAATATTGCCGGGTTATTCTAGATTTTACATACCTAACTCCTAATACAAGGATCTTCACTGCACATATATATCTTTATGGTACGTAAATGTGGAGTAAGGAATAGTAAATCTGTACTTCCCTATATGCACTTACTATATGTTGTACTCAATAATCTTATACCATGATATTATTGGTGTCAATATTCAGTCGTACAATAGTCAGGGGTTGCCAGGGGCATCTTTCACTCCTGGATTACCCTTCGGCACGCCTGCCACTGCCCTTGTAATTCCGGATCTCAAGTTAAAGAAGTTTGGCCTCAAAAGAGAGGAAACAGAACATGGTATTAGCATGTCTGTGCAACAGGCAACATTTTTTTTTTTTAACTGTCCAAGAATTGTGAAGTACAAAACTTCAAAAGAAAGAGGGGCAGGTTCAGCAGTTCTCTGTAGCAGCTATAAAACGTTCTTACTGGTGGGAAGAGCAACAGGTGGGCCGCCACCGCTTGGTGGCAGTCTCCCGGCAGAGTCCTGCCACCCGCTGTATGCTATAATATCGACTTCAAAATATTGCACCGCCATAATAATTTTATAACCGAAATACTGATTTCCTCAATATTGTGAAGGTAAATATATGTAATTTCAGATTTATTCATATTGACTCCACATCTCTATATTGCCCCATTCGTTCCGTGTCTTGGTCGCCATGGGATATATCTTTCCAGGCTCTCCCGTGTACCGTCCTGGTTGTGGCAGCCTCACCCCTTCATGGTCCAGTCCTCGCCACCTCATACATCTCACCTCACCTTGCAGAAAGGGGCCATTTCCTAACTGTCAGTTCGACCACCCTTCATGCATGGGGCATCTTGCAGCTGGAGAACATCCCAGGTATAGGAGGAACCTGTGGGCATGGGAACATTGCATTAGTGAAGTTGTAAAGCTACACTTAGTTAGGCTGATTCGAAATCGACATATTCTCCAGATTTTGCAGTCATAGGTAAATACTTCATCCACCTCTACTGAATACGAAATTTCTATTCTTGATTTACGAAATATCTCTTTAATAATACCCTCAAATTAGTTTAACTTACTTGTTCATATTCCCATTTCTCAGTACCATGAAAGCCCAGCCTTTAGTATGAAACATTTTAAAGTGCTACAAGGCTAAAGTCACTGCTCAAAGACAAACCTTATATTAGTACTTTATACAGATACGTTTACCAAAATTATTTTGGATACATATTTCCCAAAATCCTTTTATATAAATAAAATGTAAAAAAATATATAAAGGCAAGCGATAGCAAACAATAGCATTGAAGTGCAATTCAGTCAATTTCTTAAAAAACAGAGCAATATTAGGAAAATAAATAAAAAAATACAATTACATATAATAATCCCCAAGGAGGGTAAAATAATTTAAGCACTTAATGAATATAAATGAATAAGATGTAATTTTTGAAGCCAAACACAAATAAACATATTTCAACAATGCAATAATTCAGTAATGGGGGCAAAGTAAAAAAGAAAATAGATTTCCACGTAAACTGGTATGCTGTAGTGTTTTCCCTTTAATTGCCTTCAGAGTTTTAAAGTTTTTCGCTTGTTGCTTATAGGTACTTGGTCACTCACTCTTTCCTCTTGGTTCATCCTGGCAGACTTTCCTTCATGTGCCAGCCACTGTGTTGCGGACAACAGAGCACAACATAGTTACAATCGGAGATCAATACATTCCCATTTCAATATTCTTTTTAAAAATGGGTTTAATTGTCCAGAATTGTCACTGGGAATGAGATATTCCTGACTCATTCTGGGTGTGGTTCACAGTTCCACACTTTAGTAAAAATGTCATGTTTGTACTTTTCTCTTGCAGCTTGTTATTGCAAAGTGTGGGCTTGTTTCTCCCGCTTCAAGGACGGCCTCCTGAGGCAAACAACTTTGTCTTCTAAGATTCGCGTCTGTGCCAACAACACTTGGATTTCCCTCGCTTCACTCTCATAGTCACCTGGGAAGGCCGGTGTGAACCTAGAGGCGTGGACTGCTCAGATGGGGGATGTCCCGTGGGAACTAGAGAGATTACCACAAAGGAGAGGTATCGCGACATATTGTCGTGCTTAGCCTCACACGCGACTGACTCAACCCTGGCTCCTCGGAGGCAGAGGTGTTTCTGGAAGTACTTGATTCCCGGCCTCCTGTAAATTTCAAAAACAACAATTGATGGACAGAATGCAGAACAATGTCATACATTCACCCCAGTACAGAGATCTGGGCCTGAATCCATCGTTTTGTTGCTCCCCATGCCATTCCAGTTTGAACCCAGCCATATGCAAATCAGTCTTGACCCTGTGCCTCATGGGAACAGTCCAGCCCGAACTGCCAAGCCAGGTCCTCCCTGGACTGGAACCAAGCATCCTAGGACCGGTTTCGGGGTTTCACCCCTCTTCAGCCAGGATGCAATTTTTCTCATCGCTTTCTGGATATGTAATGGATTTCCGAATTGCCCTTTGGTTTGCGCTCTTCGGAATGTTTGACGGTGGCATTTGTCTTGAACCCTTGGCCATCATAAGGAAACCATCATTTTGTGCTTGTTATTTACTGGTCACCAAAGGTCAAGATTGCAACCCCTGGGGTCTTCCAAGAGACCTGTCCTGTGTCAAGTCCAGGGCTTCAGATCATCTTCGTTCCGGTTCTCTAGCGCCCGCCGGGCAGAGGCACCAGTGTTCTTGCGCAATCCTCCACCGGACACACTAAGGCCACTCTTTGCAGCTGCCTCAGAGTAGGACATCAAATAGCCAGTAGAGAGCGCCATATTGCATCTAATGACCTCAAAAATGGCCTGTTGCTAGAAACCAACTAAGTGATAAAACATAATTTAACCTGAGGTTCTAAAAATTCTCTCCCCAGCCCTGCCACCTCTTCAAGAACCGACAAATACCTTAAGCCGCCTGCGTCACATCTATTAATGGCAAAGGTTTTATTCAGAGGTCCCCAGAGGTGATAACACCGGAGCCTCTGCTCCCCCTAGAGGCTCTTCTGGTTGCATTCCACTGTATTTTGTGGAATCTATGTGACGTGTACATTTTCTGCTGATCCTCTGTCTATTTTTTGTGTGTACACATCCATGGGTTCCACCAGGTCAACAGCTATGCGATCAAAATCTATAGGTTTGCCACAAAATAGGGAGGGTATCTAGGCACTCTGATAATCACAATCTATATATTGATGCCAGTCCTTAAATAAAGCTTGGAGATCCATTATTTACATTATAAATTAATCTTTATTAATCACAAAATGTATTTCCATTTAATCACAAGAATCAATGCAATCAAAGCTATATTAGAGTGACACCCACACACACACCAGTGCTTAATTTGAGCCGCTGGTTTCTGGTGCTCGGCACCAGCCCTTAATTGTCATCACCACACTTATGACACTCTGCCACATGGTGGCGCTGCTCATCTTATTTAGAGATAGGCAGCACAACAGTTGTTTTTGAATACAATATACATTAAAAAAAAATACTAACACCTGCCTTCCCAGCCATTCCTCTAGCTTTGGGGACCTGGAATAATTTGAACTGTCGCACGTGCAGGCGGGAGAGATGGTTAGTAGTTGCTTTAGTACCGTCATTGGAAGCGATGGCGGGGCAATGGGCGGTGCAAGCTGCGGTGACCTCCTGATCAGGGCCCTGGAACTTATTATTTGACAAATTATGCATGGAAGAAGGCACGGACTCGAGGCAGTCAGGATACAGCATCTGATTTATTGGATCAAGTCACCCTCAATCTAAAAAATAACAGAGAGACGCGTTTCGGCTTACTAGAATATATATATATATATATATATATATATATATTCAGACTCCTCTCTCTGTAGCCTTGTTAATCAGGATTGGAAGTGGTCGACCTGATGAAGGGGTTAAGTTAGAAGCACATTCTTGGCTCTCAGGTCCACGCACTCGAATTAACTTGGACTTCATGTAACATCTCTTGCCATCGGGCACATTTGCATAAAAATAGGAATTCGCAGAGGCTACTGGGATTTGCCGAATAATTGAATCATCTTCATTCTGTTTTTGTTTGGACGCCGGATGCTGGAACCTGCTGTACCAGAGCTTGTTGTTCGAGGGCTTAAATTTAGATTTCTGCCTGTTTAGGCTGTCTCTAGAGTGGACGCCTTCCTTCACCCTGCACCGCCCGGTTGTTGGAAAGTGCGTGTGACCCAGCTTCGTAGGTCCCTAGAAGGGAAGCTCTGCTTCCTTCCTCCTGGCCCTGCCGGCCAAGTTCAAGGTAAGATGTCTTTCTTTTAAGAGCCTCCCTGCGGCTGCGGCCAAGGGGACAGACCCCTGCCATTTCTATAGTCCTGCATTCCAGTTGGGGCAGCCACCCCCAAGCTTCCAGCAACATACACCCTATACGAACTATGGAATTGCCCCCCCCAACATTTTGTTTTACTTTATTTCTTATGTCTTGTGGTAGCCAAAGTCTGCTGATTTTTATTAAAATTATATGTGTAGTAAACTTACTTATAGGAACTTTCATCAAGCCCTCTACATCCATTTGTCAATTACAGTGCTGTACACTTTTTTCTTTCGCCCCCTACAAAGTACCGTGTGTGGGCAATGGTTCAGTCCACTCCAGTCATTGGCTCAGTTTACTGTGGTGAAGGCATTCTCTCCTTTCACAATGAGCACATCGGCATACAAAGTAGTTCCTTAAAGCGCCAGGCACTAATTTGGCTAGGTATGCTTTTTGAGGCATTATTGACAACCTTCCACACATTCTTGAAATGGGCTTAATGGTATACAAACTTAGATCCATGCTTATAACACCAGAGTGAGATGAACCACCTCTAAGGGGGGGGGGGGGCAACCCTACAGTCTACATTATTCAACAATTTACAATTCCTCAAAATCTTCAGCAAATTTCTGGATCAAAACTCCCCTAACTTATAAAAAATCCTCACTACCTGGAAATTGTCTATACCACTGTCCTACAACTATTTACCATGGGCACATGCCCACACACACCCACCAGCGGATAATCTATTCTCAACAGACGCTTTGGCCTTTCTCACAGATTTTTTGGAACAGGCTTTAGTTTTATTCTGAACTCACTTTCAGAAACACATCTGCAGCCCACACCACGTCGCTCAGCCTTTACCTTGATTAACATGCAGTAATATTTGCACCTCAAAGTTTTGCGTCAATCTGTAATGCATTGTGTCATGAACAAATGCGATGTGGTAGGGGGTCAGGGTAATGAAAAACATTGATTCCCGTGCTAATTTCCTTTAGAAACTATGACACAGGAAAAAAAATATGAATAGAATTACACCAAATTTGGCAAAAAGTTAGAACTTTACTTTGAAAGTGTGTTTTTTATGATTTGGTGTAAATCCGTTCAGCCGTTTTTGAGAAATTTGTGTTTATAGAGGTGCTCCGGTTTGGTTTTAAGGATTTAAAATGTGAAGTATAGCCGGATTGTTAGTCCCCGAGGAGTCCCGCTGGAGTCCTGCGGTATCGTAAATGAGAAAAATAGGCCCTCTGGTTGGTCGAAGGAGCTTTTTCTCCCGTTGGCTGTTTAGTTACCGCGGGACGGCTACCGGCCCCACAGTGCCAAACAATTGCGGCCTGCAACTCATAGAAACAAGTTGAGCCCTCCATTACAGAACGTTGGGACTCTGTCCATGTCCTGAAAATGTAAAAATGGAGTCTAAGGGGGAAAGGTAGGGACACCCTGATTCCCTGTCATTATTTGGGGGGGGATGACCCAAAGAGAACAGCGCACCCCAGGGAACAAAATTTAAAAGACAACTTTTTGTGCTGCGGGTACCATGATAGTCCCCCGAAACCCAGCACTATCCATCTATGAGGTACTTTGGCACTCCAGCAGAGGTACTGATTAAGCGTCACCCTTATGGTACTGCGGTACCACAAGAATACTTCTGCACCGGCAAAAAAAGATGGGGGGGGGGGGTTGAGCATCCCAAGGCGGCTTGGTGCATGTCCTGCCTAGAGGCAGAAGGCAGGAGAATGAATACTGGTTGCCTCAGCGGGCAGCCGGCCAAATTCTGCAGCAAGGCTACCTGAATTATGTAGCTAACAAGGCGAGTGGTGCTGCCTATACTGTGTCAGGAATATTTCCAGTCAGTTTTTTTTAGTGAGAAGCAACATGCTTTGTGAAAACTGCAAATTATATGGCACCTTATGTGGCACATCATAATTATACGGTAAACACTGCACCCACTGAGTTGAGCAAATCCACTGGCCCTCCCCAATGTCTACGGTTTTATCAAAAATGTATTTAAGAAATGTAAACAAAGCGTAAACAATCTAATCCAATCAGGGCTCGTTGTCAGCTGTCCTTTCAAGAAAGCAGTATTTTCAAGCCAACTATCACAAAATAAACATAAAATATAATACTGGGACAATTCAGCGGCTAGAAGCAGCCACACTGCTCAGGTACAACTCTTAGGGGAAAAGGGCACAGTGTTGTTGGTATCTCCAGGGACCAATGCAAACTTACCTCCAAAAGCTGTCTGACGTCACTACTTAAAACCCTTGCCATAGCTCTGGTGACGTAACAGCTGGTTTTACTGTAAGTAGGAGCCGCTCTCCATGGGCAAAGGCTGGGCAGGCTTCTAAAGACCGGTAGGTGTAAGACAGGATTGTGACTGACTCCGCCTCAGCCCAGCAGGCTCTGACGCAGCGGCTTGCTGGGAAGCCTAGGATTTCCATCTAAGGCAGTCTGCAGATGGTGGAGCCTGAGTCTGAATTGAAGCAGTTCGTGATGTAATGGCCCAGGCACTTTTGTTTGACGTTCGTTGATACCTAAACTTAACAGTTAATCAATTCATATTTTACATCTTGTACCTCTGCAGGGGAGCCTGCCAGAGCCCCCCCCTCCTCCACCCCCTCTGAGGCAGTTCATTGAACAATGCAGACAGCTTGGAATCCCCCACAGCACCCCAGGAGGGTCTTATACTCTTTTTTTTAATATTGCACATTGTTAATGCCTGGTGTGTGCGTGAATTTTCCTTCTTAACTGATTCTCAACTGTTTTTTTGGCGCACAAACAACCATTGACAAACACAATAGGTCTGTGAAAGTGTACAATCATGGTTTGTGTGTGCCTTTGTGCCATCTTAATGTGGGATCTCTCCGCTTTGGCAGTGCTTGTTTGTCAGTGTATATGGATTGCTCCAGCACGCAAAGTTCAAGCAACTAGTAAAACATTTTTTTAAAAGCCTGCTGCATTGAAAAAGCAAAATAAAAATAATTGATTTTAATGTGGATAATTCAGTGTATTTATGGAATGTAAAACAGCGATTTGCATTCCATAGAATGTGGAGTGATCTACTCATCATACAGTAGCTTGTGATGAAGGAGGAACACTCATCCGGTCAGAGCCAAAGCCACTGTGTCCACTGCATGGATATGCTACCTGCGTACATCGCTGCGCTGCTCAGACACCAGAGAATCAAGTTCTATATTTCAGGGGATTCCAGTGCTGAGATTGTTGGCATTGCACAGCCTTGCTAGTGAGAGCTTGAGCTGTTGAATCTTTCTGGGTGGACTTTGACACCATGGTGTGGGAGTATTGTGGTACTCACAATAGTCAGATGACTTGTCCTGATGAAGCCCTATGAATAGTATATGGTCGAAACGTTGACAGAAATCAATTTGTTTACAAACACAGTCATATATATAAGGAATACCTGTGATCTAACAACAGGCTTCTGTACAAATTGCCCACAAACCAGGGATTATCAGCAGTAGTTTGGTTTTACTTGTATACAAGTCACGTTTGCACTTCTTTTTATTCACACATTGCGTCTTCTGCACTACTGTCCCAAAATTGCTTATGTTCTGTACCTGTTTAGAAAGGTT
This sequence comes from Triturus cristatus, assembly GCF_964204655.1. NCBI lineage: Eukaryota > Metazoa > Chordata > Amphibia > Caudata > Salamandridae > Triturus > Triturus cristatus. The sequence goes on along the minus strand of NC_140595.1, from coordinate 36,054,480 downwards.
GAGTTCAAAGTAATTTATTTTGACCAGAGAGGAAATGAGAAAGGCTCCGCTCTATTGATTATGAACCTGTGTTTTCTTTCCTCGTTAAGTGATGTACAAAGGTTAAACTAAGTTAGGTGGGTCGCGACTTGCACACACGGCTACTTGTGTAAATGAGTCCCACAGAACAGTTGCTTCTTAAGAAGTGAAGTTCTATAGGCTGCACTGGAATACTAGAACACCTCACGCTTCTACGGGGGCGACCCACAGCTCATTCCATAGTTTTTAACTGTCCAGGGACAGCAACGCAAAGGGTATGAAAAGTGAGGGTAAATCGAGCACACTGGAGAATTCATAGGGCAGGCGGTGGGTAAAATTCAGCGGTGGGTAAAATTCAGCAGTGCTAGTGAATGAGTGTCCAATGTAGGCCCAAGAGGGTCAGATCCATGCGAGAATTTGAGGGTCTCCGCACATCGTATATTTACAGGCCCCCCATCTAAAGGCAGCAGCTATCCGGACCATCTTGCACGTGGCTGGCCCTCCTCGGCCCACATTGGACACCTCTGGATCCATGGTTTCAATCATTGCCGCTGAGCACCTTTGGGTTGCACCATTCATCCCCATGTTGGATTTTTTTTCACACTGTGCCTTCTGCACGTGCAACACTTTAAAATGTCTCTTTGCCTAAGAGTGTGTTTGCCTGTTTGTTTATTGGAGTGAAACAAAAGCGTGTCCAGCTGCTGCTGGCCGCATGTGGACTCTGCAGGCATCAGCAATACAAATAAACAACAGCTCCGTGTGTTCAGTACTGACTAGCCGGGAGGAAGTGTGTGCATCTGAGTGTAGAACCTGCCTGAATTATGTGACACCAGGATCACTGAATGCCTGCAGTCTCTATGCACATAATGCATACTGTGGCACACATGCTGTCTCTGTGTGCATATTGCATACTGTGGCATACATGCATCATCTGTGTGCACTATGCATTCTGGGTGGCTTACATGCAGTCTCTGTGCACAATATGCATACTGCGGCATATATGCAGTCTCTGTGTGCATAATGCATACTGTGGCACACATGCAGTCTCTGTGCGCATAATGCACACTGTGGCACACATGCAGTCTCTGTGTGCATATTGCATATTGTGGCACATATGCATCATCTGTGTGTATAATGCACACTGTGGCACACATGCAGTTTCTGTGTGCATATTGTGGCATATATGCATCATCTGTGTGCAATATGCATACTGTGGCATACATGCAGCATCTGTGCACATAATGTATACTGTGGCATATATGCAGTCTCTGTGCGCATAATGCATACTGTGGCATACATGCAGCATCTGTGCACATAATGCATACTGTGGCATATATGCAGTCTCTGTGCGCATAATGTATACTGTGGCATATATGCAGTCTCTGTGCGCATAATGTGTACTGCGGCATATATGCAGTCTCTGTGCGCATAATGTATACTGTGGCATATATGCAGTCTCTGTGCGCATAATGTATACTGTCTCCACACTCTGGACGGAATCTCCCCAATGAGAATCATCATGCAGGGCACTGAATTACGCCCCTGTCTAGACTTAAAACGTCCCTGGTCCACCGCTTTATTGGACTGTCTGAGGCCTCCCCACCTCGGACTCAGAATGTCTGAAGCCTCACCACATTATTAGACTGTCTGTGGCTTCCCTCACCTCGGACTCAGACTGTCTGTGGCCTCACCACATTATTAGACTGTCTGTGGCCTCCCTCACCTCGGACTCCAACTGTCTGTAGCCTCACTGCATTATTGGACTGTCTGAGGCCTCCCCACCTCGGACTCAGAATCGCTGAAGCCTCACCACATTATTAGACTGTCTGTGGCCTCCCTCACCTCGGACTCCTACTGTCCGTAGCCTCACAGAGTTATTAGACAGTCTGTGGCCTCCTCCACCTCGGACTCAGACTGCCCGTAGCCTCACCGCATTATTAGACTGTCTGAGGCCTCCCCCGTATCGGACTCAGACTGTCCGTAGCCTCACCGCATTATTAGACTGTCTGAGGCCTCCCCCGTATCGGACTCAGACTGTCCGTAGCCTCACCGTATTATTAGGCAGTCTGTGGCCTCCTCCACCTCTGACCAGTAATGTGGTGACTGGTGAGGCCATGGACATTCTTAGACATTCTGTGGCCTTGGGGCCACCACAGACATGGAATGTCCTGGCCCGGGTCCCAGCGCACATTTACATTGTTGGTGGCGGCAACTCAGAAGCAGCACATCATTCAGATTTCCACAATAAAAACATTTTTTTCCTTGTGATTCGGTGTGCACTGAAAAAAACAAAATTTACCAATGCCTTCACTGAATGTGCCTTCCTCCTTAGAGGTACCCACACTGTTTATCACTGCTCTGTTCAAATTACATCTGATGTTTTTTGTTTTTTTTAACTATTTCTTGCAAGCACACAGATGTCAGTGACATTTGCTTTTCTTTCCTCTTAATTTGTGTGGTGTATGCTTTCAATAAATATTTGTTTACCGTAAAATCTTGTCAATGCCAGAGATATTGACTTGTTTCTAGTTGCAAATTCAGTCACTAGCATAATGTCTGCATACCTGAATCCATGATGAAAGAAATGCACCGTTTGCTGGATTTAAACCGCTCTGTCGCACCTTACACTGGGTGTGGACAACTTTTTATTTGCCGATCGCTAGAGCCCACTACTGCAGACTTGGAAAAGAAAAAATTGGGCGCAACATCTATTCAAGGAGAAGCAAAAGTCCTTACACCTAGCAAGGAGCAAACCCGCGGAGAGTGCGGTCTGCGACACACAGCACAGCAAATAATTTGAAACAATGTTTCCCTCTTGCAATTTCACTTCCACTGACCTGGTTGGTGAATGTCAAGAATTGAACTTAATGTAAACAAATATTTTTAGCGCCTATTCCCCCAGTGCCAAAATATTTTTGCTGCTCACTTTTTAAAAGTGCCATACATCAAACTTCTTTCTTATGTTTCCAAAGTACTTGCTGTGATATCTTCATTTCACATAAAATGCAATTTTTACATGGCGCAAATTTAAGTTGTGTTTTTCACCATCGCATATCTATTTTATTATCAGCTGCAAGAATATTTTGCCCCTAAAGCTATGTTTTTTGTGTGATACGCCCTTGTTGAAAATATTTGAGGAAATCTGGTGTCCCTAGTGAGACTTACGCCAGAGGCCATGTGTGTGTCACACCTTTCTTCTCGCCGGTCGTGTCCAGGAGCCAGGAAGGAAACGCGGCGCGCTGTGTCCAGACGCCTTCAGAAGGGACGCCAAGGAGGCGTGGTCGGTGGAGAGCCACACCTTGTCAGAAGCCTTGACCGGCTCACCACCGCGGTGAGGTTTGGCTGGCCGCCCTGAAACGCTTCCAGGGACTGCGTCTCTTTGCCCACGTTTTAAATGGGATGAAAAAGGTGGGTGACCCTAAAAGGGGCGTGGCCAAAGATGTGTAATTTGAATCCTGTTCAAGAGGTGTGGCTTACATATTTAAGGGCGTGGCTTAAACACCGCGCAAACTAAAATCCCGTGCTTTGCACAGCGTGCCTACTGACCAATCATGGGTGCCTCTATGTGAGGTGTCTGTTATTTCATTCAGACTTCTCACAGAGTAACCCACACCTACCCATAAAACAAGCCAGACCTGCTGGCTTTGACAGTGGCTTTTTAGCTGTATCAGATAACTAACTACCGATGATTTTGTGGCGAATAATTGAAAAAGTTGTAATTTTGAAAATATGAGACTGTGAATTTAACACTACTAAGTTCTGTGGAAAGGCAAGTTGCTGTCCGAGTGTCTCAGCCCCTCACATTTTCCCCTTCACACCACTTTCTTCTGCAGTCTCACACCCTTTAATTGGCACCCAGAGGCCTGGAGAGAAATAAGATATTACTGGTAGGCTGGGGGGGGATGTGGTGTCAGTCGCTTGTCAAGCGAGTGTAGCATGTAAACCAGCTTCCAGCCTTCACCTCTCCTATTGGACAGGTTTGAACCAGGAAGTACGACATGGGCGCAGGAGGGCCGGGCCCAGGCCCGGCTCCAGGAATTTTTGTTTGGGTGGGCCAAGGTTGCATTCGGGTGGGCTACTGCAGGCCCGATTTTTCGCTTATATGTCTAGCCAGGCCTGCTTCACAGCCCTCCTTTATCTCTTCTTAGTCTTAAAAAGCCCAGTAAAATGCAGTGTTTTCCAAATCTCTTTCTAAATCTTATCACTCTCAAAAAGTGTTTTTTTTCCATGTAATGTCCCTTTGATGGGAAGAGGAGGTTTCTGAGGTGGGAGTATCAGGCAAGTGACTCTTCTCGGGCTCCCTCTGTGCGAGCCCCAGGGAGAATCCCTCTTCATTACTACCTCCACCTGATCCGGACTCTGCCCCGCACTCCCTTCCAGGCCTGATTATCCACTTTTCTAACACCCCTCTCCAGTGCACCTTATCTCACAGCTGACCTTGGGCCACAGCCCCATACAGCCACCATCAGGCTCCACTTTCATTGTTCCCGGAAAAAAACATTAGTAAAATCACCTTCAAACTTGAAACATTGAATATAGCTGTAAATGTAATTAGCATGCACTTTAAAGTATGTTCCACAGTTGCCCTAATGACCCAACTGTTAATTAAATAAGCAAAAACAGAAAGGCCATGACAGGGCCGGCTTTAGTGCTGGTGCGAAAGTCTTTTTCGGCGCCCCACCAATTACTTCTTTCTCCGCAGATACCTTTACTACCACCCTCCAATAGTGCACTTCATCTCTCTGTAGCCCCCACCACCCCATGACCTCCTCCTCGAATTCCCTCACTGCCACCCTTCACCAGTGCCCCTCATCTCTCCATAGCCCCTCCCCCTATTGTTCTCCTTCTTGGATTCCCTCACTCCCACCCTCCGTCAGTGCCCCTCATCTCTCCATAGCCCCTCCCCCTCACGACCTTCTCCACGGATTCCCTCACTGCTACCCTCCTCCAGTGCCCCTCATCTCTCCTTAGCCCCCGATTGTCTCCGCCTCTGATTCCCTCATTGCCACCTTCCACCAGTGCCCCTCATCTCTCCATAGCCCCTCCCCCTCATGACCTCCTCCTCAGACTCCTTCACTGCCACCCTCCACCAGTGCCCCTCATCGCTCCATAGCCCCTCCCCCTCATGACCTCCTTCTCAGACTCCTTCACTGCCACCCTCTTCCAGTGCCCCTCATCTTTCCAAAGCCCCTCCCCCATTACCTCCTCCTTGGATTCCCTCACTGCCACCCTGCACCAGTGCCCCTCATTTCTCCGTAGCTCCCGCCCCCCCGTTGACCTCCTCCTCGGATTTCCTCACTGCCACCCTCTACCAGTGCCCCTCATCTCTCCGTAGCCCCTCTCGCATACGCATTTTATTTGTTGTATAGCATTGCTCATATCAGTGTAGGGTGTCATAGTACTTTACATCACGCACACAATATACGGAGACAATCAATCATGCAATCATGTAAATTAGTCTACAGGGAGTGTCACATACACAATGAGGATTACAAGGTGTAGGAATCACGTCATCCATGCTGGTGAGCAATATATTTTAAGGGGGTGGAGAAGCACAAACTCAGGATTTAAAGAGTATTCCAGTGGTTGCGGATTGGCTTTACTGATAAAAATGTATATCTGCCAAAACAAACTCCCTTTAGCAACATTAGAATAATGAAAGACCAGGGAAATTCTAACTATACCACAACACAAAAAAGCTAAGTTTGTATGCAGCTCTTTGATGACAGTTCATTGGTCACTGTCCTATTTTAGGATTGTAAAATCTGAACTGCAAGTAACACAAGGCAGTAGCCCACTGAGCTATCCACATAAAATACAGTTTTTCTGCACTTAAAAACTACCAACAGACAAATTACTGCTCTCCAGCAGGATCATAAATCTCCAGTTATCTGAACATTTTTTTATTGTTGTACCTCGGTGGCAGATTCATTACGAGGGCCAAGGCTCATGTTTGGGTGGCTCGTGCTAATCCTTGTTTTAAGCACAGTGTACACACTCAACACTTTATACTCAACGTACTGGCTTCTGCACAAACTGTTGCTCTTTAGCCGTCTTTGCGGCCCTGATTGCCATTCGCTAAGGTGTTCTAGTGTCACTGGCTGTGTAAATGCCTGAAACTAGGTATATTTAGAAAAGTGTTTCCCCTAAAAAGCTATTATATCCCCACCACTATGTGTGAGAAGAAAAGAGGAAGAAAAAGCGAGTTCAAATTCAAATTCAACAGAACCATCGAGTATAGTCTCTGTTCCAATACCTCAAAAGAAAGAAGTGCAAAAAAGTGAGGCGGACGGCAGTACCTCACGGACGTAACCCCAACGAGGTTTATGCAGACAGGTACTCGCCCGCTACCTCACGTTCTCATCATAGGTGACTGCCGTCCCAAATGAAGATAAAGAATAAATCAAAAGTTGTTGTGTCTATTCTAATACCTAATGTGAAGTGGAACTAAAAATCTAAACTGTGTCTATGTTCCAACAACAAAAAAGTGGGTGTCGACACTAAGAAAGAGGAGAGTGAGTCTGATCAGGACCCAAAGCACTCCCAATTAAAACCGGGCAAGACCACACTAGCTAAATCAGACTTTTATTTAGTGCTGTGTGGCTGTCCACTAAAACCAACATGTTTCGTTGCCTGTATGGATTGGCGGCAACTTCTTCAGGGCTAGGGTCGACTAGCCTCTCTGCTTTATTAGCTCTGACCAGTATAGTATCTGTCAGGACCGTTGGGGTTGCTCATTTACAGCATACCTCAACCCTCAGAATAGGAGCGTCTGTGCTACCTCGGGTACTTCTGAGCTGCTTGCCCGCAAACCGCGGATTCGTATATCTCGTCAGTCTTGCGCTCCGGGTTCTATCCAGCCTCCATCCAACACTTTTCTAAATATACCTAGTTTCAGGCATTTACATAGCCAGTGACGCTAGAACTCCTTAGCGAATGGCAATCAGGGCCGCAAAGACGGCTAAAGAGCAACAGTTTGTGCAGAAGCCAGTACGTTGAGTATAAAGTGTTGAGTGTGTACACTGTGCTTAAAACAAGGATTAGCACGAGGCAGGTCCTTTTTTGTATATGGTCATGAGTGGGGGGCGACCTGCCTTTTTGACCCCCTTGGCTCCATTTTTGTGTATCATCTTTGGGTGGGCCTGGCCCACCCCCTAGAACCGGGCCTGGCCGGGCCCATGCAAGATGTCCAGTTTGACCAATACCTATGCAAACGAGTCCTTCGAAGAGTCATTGTATAGAAATGTACCCTTTAGGAAAGTCTTAAATTTCGCCATGGCCCGCGGGACAGCATCGGACACTTCGGGTTAAATCGGGCTTATCAAACGAGGGCCGGGCAGCAATCATTTCCAGCAATTGATTAAGAGGAAATACATTTTCAACAGGAATGCCTCAGTCTGCAGTTGTAGTTGCAATGTCTATCGTCGCTTCACACCCCACTGGGAGGCACCAAAGCTCCTTATCGGGGGTAGCTGGCTAACATAATGAGGCGTGCCTGGCTGGAAGGATGCTGGGCTTCCATCAAGGCCCATGTGAGATGCATTTTGGTGTCCTCCATGAGTGACCAGAGCGGCGCTCCTATGACGTCTTACGTCGCAGCGCTCAGCAGTGAGATGGAGGAAGGACAAGCGGGAGAGCATGCGCACCTTACGTTCATCAACTGCAAAGGTTTATTCTGCGGGCAGTAAATGTGATCTTAACAATCCTAGTTGATTCTTGTCCATCGCTTCTCAGTCTTATTTTCATGTATTTTTATGTGAGTAAAAATATATTCCCCTTTCACACTTTATTTGGTCCAGTTTGACATTACCCATTGTTACCAATTCTTTAAAATCTTCATAGTGAAGGATTTGTCTCTGCTCATAGGAATATCCATCTTTACCTTATGCTATTGTTTGTTTGATGAATCGTTCAGCTTTCTATGGAGCTGTTGCCTTGCTATGGACGAGGGACTCAAAAATACAAGGAATTATCACACATTAAATTCCTTATCTCATAGATATTGACATTTGGAAAGCAATCCCATTTTTGTGTTTTCCAAGCAGCAGAAATGTTCTGTTTACATTTATTTGTCAAGACTCAAAATGCAACCCAGACCTATTGGCTTTGCTAGTTCTTGATTTTATTTAGTAATAAATTGACTCCTTCCATGTGTTTATAATGGAAGAGGCTGTAAAACAAATGTCTTACTGCGTCATGGAAATATTTTGCAGCAGCACTGACGTACCCGCTCTGAATTCCAGGCTATATTTCATTATGATTACCTGGAATATTTTATTGCAAAGAATTTTTACACGGCACATGCAGGACGATTGAAGTGCACACAAAACTGTCTCACTGAAAATAAAAGGCATACTCTACATGCAATATTTATAAAGCTTGTACTATTAAAGAAATGTTTTAGGCGGCCATTAGCGTATGTTTGCATTTCTCTTCCTTAAAAGCGGTCCCATGCAACAAAAATGTTTGCAACAGGGACTATTGCAAGATGCAGAACTTATTTCAAATTTAATGTGGTCAAGCATTGAGCAGGGATGTCTGGCTATTAGAGCCACAAAACTGACCTCAAACTTACTGCGATAATGCACGAAAGGGGTATATTTTTTAGACCACAAGAATAAACCCTCTAACCAGCAATAATCACAGCAACCAATAACCATTGGTCCTGGAGTGGTGAGCTACTCACCGTAAGAGAGATTCAGCGCCTTGTCAGCGGTAGTAATTGCTATATGAATTCAATTACCATACAATTAATACAACACCTGCTTTGAAAAGGGCTCATGTAAATAAAGAACTTCATCTTACCCGACAAGAACCCTCGCCACCAATGAAATGAACAGATTACCACATTATCCAGCGTGATTGCTAATCTCCATTCCCAAATCGTGACACCTGCGGACATATCTCGCTCCACCCATCGCTAAACCATCAACTCCTCTTGCTACATCCCAGCCCCTTGTTCGGCCATAACTCTTCAAAATATTTGCCTACATATGGATATCAAGTGACCGGGTGTGCTGGCAGACGCCTCGGATAACCCTGAACGTGGTCCGTACCAATGCTACAGTTCACTAGATTTTTCCTTAGCTTAATAAGGGCAACGCTTCTTCAGTCCAGTCAAGAAGTCCTGTTGACTGCTATCCAAATAGAGGAATCAAAGCTGCAACAAAGTTTATGGAGATGTTGCAGCGGATATCAAGATGTAAAACTGTACTTTCACCGTTGCGTTATTTTTAGTGCTCCATTCGCCCCCACTATTGGGAGAAGCTTCGCACTTCAAGGAATTGGCATGACAACGACAGAGTACAAGCAAAGATGTCTGTACTGAAGACTGTAACTGTTTCAAAACCTCATTCTGGCAATCGAAATCTTGAGACGAACGCGGCTCGATGGACCTGAGAGAGAGCTCTAGGAATTTAAGAGTAGACTGCACTGGTAGACACCGAAGAAGGACAAAAAATGTAACTAAGAAGTATAAAAGAAGATAAAGTTATAATGCATAGAAAAGGAAGTTTAATGGTCGCATGCATGGTGCTGTGATCTCCGACAGGTTGTGGCTGTTTTACGCCAGACCTAAGGGGGGCAAAGATGGTGCCACAGAGCTGGAAAGTTGGGTTGGATGGGGTTAGAGATGCAAAGCTTCAAGTCCTAAAACATTCTCAAAGTTCTGGCCATAATCTTGTGACCGGTGACATGTCTCTGTGGCCCATGGATGCCCAGCGAAAGAGGGTAGAATTTCATATCACAGAGTTATAAAGGATATACCCCTGGAGCAACATTTAGGGGGAGTCTGGAGGAGATCCAGAGACTGTGGTTCCACCCACACGTTGTTCCACATTATCGTGGTCGAATTATTACTCTACATTTAACTCATGGCTATAATATCCTCGCTGAAGTATTGTTAAGTCTGAGTTAACAACAGTAAACCTACAGCAAATCGATGATATTCTGGAAGTCGATATCATAGTTAAGATATACGAATAGGTTGATATCTTGGGGACCAATAATTTGACATTGAATCTGTTCCAGAGGAGGGATGTCTGGAGCTCATCTTGGGAACATTCAGACCCTAAGTGGTGCTCTTCGATGTGTCGTCCGTTGAAGATGATAAGAGCACAACGAAGAGGTGTGAATCTTTACTTGTGACTAATCTCTGGTCCCTATGGGCTCTCGTCATTAATACCGACTCCACCATAAGTAAAACTGTGTACTGAAGGAGTTTGTTTTTATACTAACAGAAGATTTCTGATACTAAGCCAGGCTCCGCAAAAGGCAAAGACTTCTGCTTATGGTGCATTGTAGGAGCGTGTCCGATTTGAAAAATATCGACTAGCAGAAAAGTCGCAGATTGACGTACCAGCATCCAGAACTTCTCATTGTTGGATGCTGAACTTGGAAGCTGGACTTGTAGGCCAGTATGTGTCTTCCAGTCTTAGGACGGTCCCTCCAGTGAGGATGGCCTAGGCAGCTTGCAGCACGTGGTAAAACCTTTGCACACAGGAGGAGTAACATAGTTGGGAAGATCGCCCTGCAAAATAAAGAGATTGTAGCTTAATGGCTCTCTGCATTGGAAGCCTCTTTTGAAGGAGTGCGACAGCCAGTTACCTGGAGTGTATGGCATTGTTCCTCCTTTTTCAGGCTATAAACCAGCCGGAGTGCTGTTTGTGGCATAAGAGTCCATTATCTTCTCGTCTCTCTTGTATGCCTAGACACACAACCCTGTTGGCATTCTGAAAATTACACCGGTAGTCGGTTAAATTACTGAGAGGCCCGGTCGTCACATCTTTCTCTGCGTAGCCGAGAGGATCTGCAGTGGTGGTGGTGGCGGTGGGGGTGGCGGTGGGGGTGGCGGTGGTGGTGGCGGTGGTCATACTCAAGAGACAGTGATTGCCTTGCATATAACTGTTGGATCAAGGTTTACACTTTATAATTAAAAACGGTTATGTTACAGTTTGAAATATTTAATTTGCTAATAGGGGCCATTTGTATGGTCTGCCTTGACAGCACAGCAGTCACCAGACAATTATGTTTTAATAACCAGGATGGGGGCATTGACTCCGCCCACATGTTGGAAGTCACAAGTACGTGTTTTGATTGGGCAGAAGTTGTGTGCTTCCGCAAAAAAGTGCTTGCCCTCCACAAGGCTGTGATCATTTTGTTTATTTAGCCAGCTGCCCGAGCATGAACTTTCAGGGGCGCACACACATGACATTAAAATGCTATTAAAGTGCCTTAGATAACCAGATAATGTATGTGTTTTTCTCTGGCAGCAGGCCAGATGGGAGGAGGGCTGTCTTTAACCTACATGGATGTTTAGATCTGGCCTGACAGTGCTACTGTCACATGACCTTTTTATCCTACGCCAACATTACTCTACAGTTCTTCGCTTCCACAGAAATAGATATTTATTCCCATGCTATCTACTTATAATGCTTCACATTACCAGACAATATTCCTTTAAAGCCAAACCTTTTGGCATTTCCAATGCTTGTTATGTTGGTGTCCGGGCCTATTTTATTTACCAGTCCAACCTTAAAGGCCGGTTAAGAAGCAGAAAATATGACCTGAGAGTTCAAAGATGGAAGGAAGTGATAAGACATATGAGCCAGTCTTTGGTAGCAGACTACGTTCACGTGTGTGCTTTCCACATTAAACGCCCTCTGGGTTTCCTGGCTTGCAGGGCTCCACACCGACACATGCCCTCATCTGGCTGAAGCTCGGTTTGTGTGTTTTTACTATGCCCTGGTGCAGACCTCTTGCGGTCTGCCTTTCCTTGCAGTCGGGCCACCACATCAGGGACCGCCAGCGGCCTAGTTCTCAAGCGCTTATCTTCCAGCAGCAGCTGGGATAGCGGTTGCATTGACGTCAGGACTAGAGGGCGGAAGATTACCAGTAATGTGTATAAAGAGGGAGGGGCCTGTTGGCTCATGCACAAAATAGTGTATCTGCTTTCACGGGTAGGCCTCCTTTGTATACAAGAGTGGCCAAGACGCCGTCATTCCATCTGCTTCTGGAAGCAGAGCGTTAACCGTCCCAAGAACTTTCTGAGTTCCATAAAATATAATTTTCTGTTTTTCTCTGCACTCTGGCTTTTGGTCTGCACTTCAGCTGATTCTGATTGGCTGATGAGTCCTGAGAAAGTAAGGTCATTGGCATTCGGAGGGATGCTGAATTTAGTCTTGCGCTGATTGGTCAGGTCTGGCCAGGCTTTCGCAACGATTCCTTCTTCTGCTCCAGGATTATAGAAGTGAGTGACCGTGTTGTTGCAATCGCGAGTGACCCCCCTTCACTGAGGGGGCACAGATATTTATGGATGGCTTTGAGAGGCAACATAGGTTGCCCTCTATCCACAGGTGGGGACCAAAGGTGCCCAGTGATAAATCATTCAATATCTTATGGTTCTGATCTGTTTGATAGGCTGTTTGGACTGTGGCATAATCAGTCACATGTCAGGCATTGCCCCACGTGACTGATTCTACCCCAGCTCTACCTGTATTTCAGATGAACCAGGCTTGCAGGGAATTCCCTTGCTTACCAATAGACCATAGTTGCATTTTGCATCCTATTTCAAGTATACGGTGCAAGACCACCAAAGACTGAAATTCGGGTAGGCATTCCATTAATATCAGTCACTCACACTATCCCTCAGCGCATGATACTTCTGACTTAATTTAATGACTCCCGTGTGTTGCGTGATAGATAAAATACCCCTAAGCGTACTTAAATATAGCATTGGTGGCCAGATGTCCGTGGATTTGAACTACTACCACTATCTGACATTTGGATTATGACGTTTCGTTAGCACTCCTTTCCTCAACCTGGGAAGGATGAGAAGCTAAATGTGCCCGCCTGGATTTGAACCTGGGACTTAAAGGGGCAAGAAGATGGGGTGCACTCCTCATTGTGCCTCCATCAGCAGGAAGGTTACTTTTGTTCATTGTTTCCCCAACACCAGGAAGCTTGTCCACATTCTTAACTGCTGCTCCAACACCAGGAAGCTTGTGCACATTCTTAACTGCTGCTCCAACACCAAGAAGCTTGACCACATTCTAAACTGCCACTCGAACACCAGGAAGCTTGTCCGCATTCTTAACTGCTGCTCCAACACCAAGAAGTTTGACCATATTCTTAACTGCCACTCGAACAGCAAGAAACTTGCCCACATCCTTCACTGCTGCTCCAACACCAAGAAGCTTGGTTCTATCCTTCACTGCCGCTCCAACACCAAGAAGCTTGCCACATCCTTCACTGCCGCTCCAACACCAAGAAGCTTGGTTCTATCCTTCACTGCCGCTCCAACACCAAGAAGCTTGGTTCCATCCTTCACTGCCGCTCCAACACCAAGAAGCTTGGTTCCATCCTTCACTGCCGCTCCAACACCAAGAAGCTTGGTTCCATCCTTCACTGCCGCTCCAACACCAAGAAGCTTGGTTCCATCCTTCACTGCCGCTCCAACACCAAGAAGCTTGGTTCCATCCTTCACTCCTGCTCCAACACCAAGAAGCTTGGTTCCATCTTTCACTGCCGCTCCAACACCAAGAAGCTTGGTTCCATCCTTCACTGCCGCTCCAACACCAAGAAGCTTGGTTCCATCCTCCACTGCCGCTCCAACACCAAGAAGCTTGGTTCCATCACTGTTGCCCTGAGAGCCGTGCTGGGGTCATTCTCATCGTAGATTACCCACAGTGCACTTGACACTTTTGAATACAGCTCCTCGCTGGAGCCGGCTTGATGGCCAAAGTCCAATCTCAGTTAACTATGTGAAATGATTTTATCTTTTGAGCTGTGAAAGGAGTGGACTATATATCCTCCTATCCACATCCTACTTGAAATAAATCATGTTGACTCAACATTTCCCAATTTATTTGGCTTCTTCAGGAAGATTGTGTAATTAAACCCCTGTAGATGTATCCCAGAGGCGTCTTGACACTTGGTAGCACTCTGCAACCTCCAGATGTTTTTCTGCACACTCCTCTCCTTGTAAATTATGTTCATGCTGGCAAGTGTGAGGCAAAGAACCACAGGCCAAGATTTGAAGTTTGGAATGCCAAGTTGGACAGATGTTGTAGGCGTTTGCCTCAACAGCTGTGGTCTCTCTTTCCGACACTTCCAAACATCAACCCGAGGGGATTTTCTTTGGGAACTGGTCCGTAAAGGTTTATTTTGAAGAAAGATGAAACTGATCTGTTTCCACGATGTTGCACACAGTTCACAAGCAGAAGTTAACGCATGGGATGGAACGTTGGGATCTTGAGAGCCAACTAAAACAGTTAATGTGCGGGCAATAACTACCAGTAATGGCCCGTTGATGAAGGATTCTGAAGTTGCAGAACTAGAGTCGCATCGGTTCTCAGAAAAAAATACCAGGCATTTATTTACATTTCGCTGTTCTGTAAGAGACCAGAGTTGGTGTTTTGCTGTTCTGCAAGAGACCAGAGTTGGTGTTTTGCTGTTCTGTAAGAGACCAGAGTTGGTGTTTTGCTGTTCTGCAAGAGACCAGAGTTGGTGTTTTGCTGTTCTGTAAGAGACCAGAGTTGGTGTTTTGCTGCTCTGCAAGAGACCAGAGTTGGTGTTTTGCTGTTCTGTAAGAGACCAGAGTTGGTGTTTCGCTGTTCTGTAAGAGACCAGAGTTGGTGTTTCGCTGTTCGGTAAGAGACCAGAGTTGGTGTTTCGCTGTTCTGTAAGAGACCAGAGTTGGTGTTTCGCTGTTCTGTAAGAGACCAGAGTTGGTGTTTTGCTGTTCGGTAAGAGACCAGAGTTGGTAGGTGAAAAGAAATGTGATTAAAATCCCCACTGCTCTTTTCTGACATGCCAACTATTCCTCTGTTTGCTTTAATGCTCATTTGGAAATCTTTTAGACAGATCTCAAATACTTTTTAAGTGAGTTCTTCATGCATTTGCTGTTTTGGGTTTAGTATTATTGGGTTTAACTGCTTTCCCCCATTTTTTTTTATAGGCATGACCATATAGGCCAGGCGGATAAAATACTGGCCAGGTGAGAGCCATAAGCCGAACCCTGTTTCTGAGGTGTGCCAATGTATCTTGGTTACTTACCCCATCCCAGAGCTTAAGCCAACTTGCCCCTTCCTGGTTTGTTTTTACCTTTTCTCTGTAGTTGGTTGGGCTTTCTCTTTTCCAGTTGAGCGCCACCATTTCTTTTTGTGGGTGGAGCTTCAGCATAGAGGCGGGCGATGTACTCTCTGCTGACCTCATCGTCTTCTTTCTCCTAAAGCCACTCCTTTTAAAAAAAATGTTTTAAAGGTGCTCACAGGTGTTGGAGAGGGGGAGTGGGAATGTGCTGGGTGCTGATGTTTCCGGTACAGTTCATAGAGGTTCGGGAACAATCAAGATGGCAGCTAGAGGTTAGTCTGTCACCGTACTGCTTCCTCAAATCGTATGTATCTTTTTATTTTTGTGGAGAAAGATGTTCCTCAGTAGCAAGTCAGGTGGTGTGGTGGCAAGTCAATAGTGGCTTTTGATTACCAGCTCCATCTATACGGTCCTCGTCGGCACCTCAGGCCCTCGGTGTCGAGATCGTATAATTACCAGCTGTTAATGCCTATAGATGCACTCAATAATTTGTAGTGGTCTTCTCTCATTAGTAGAGGCCCCAGGAGTTTTGCATAAAATATTTTGGGAACACCTACTCTTGAGGCCTGTAAAACTGGACCATACGAGCCACCTTCTGTGGTCCTTACGGTTTCAATGTGATACAACCAGCAAATCGAGCGGAGTAACACACCGCATGGACACAAAGCATCTTTATCACAAAGAAGTCCCCTTCTGTCAACACATTTCGACTAACACCTCAGTGCCTGGATACCCTCACGGGTGATAAGCAGCGCTATACAAATCCGGTTTGATTGATTGACATTTAGTAGACCTCAGATCTAACTTGGAAGCTTCGCAAACATTACTTGGAAATTAGTAGGAGCGTGAAAAATTACACTTCTGCCGGTGAAACGGGGCCAAAATTATCAATTTGCAATTTCAATAAATTGCAAACATTTTTAATTTTTCTTTCATTTATGCATGTAGCATAATTCCCATGCTTTTTTGCAACATTTTGCAAAAAGTTAGTTTGCGTGCTCTTTCAGCCTGAAAGCATATTTTTAAAGACCATTTTCTCCTGCACTTTTCATAAGATGTCATGCAATTTGCTAACTTTTACAAACTTCACAGAAGCGAGCTTCTAACGTTTGCACTCACCTTGACATTAGCATTGGAAATGGTGGCGGTGATGAAAACAGGGAGTAAGAATGAGTATGAATTGTGACAGAGACATCATTATGTTCTGGGGCAGACTGGATATTTACAGGCCGTAGCTTGGTTAGCAAGATTGACGGGGCAGTGAGCTTCAGATTTCCCAATAATCACACTAGTATACAATGCTAAAATACACTATACGACAAATACAATGCTAAAATGCACTATACGGCAAATACAATGCTAAAATACACTAAACGGCAAATACAGTGCTAAAATACACTATACGGCAAATGCAATGCTAAAATACACTATACGACAAATACAATGCTAAAATGCACTAAACGGTAAATACAATGCTAAAATACACTATACGACAAATACAATGCTAAAATGCACTATACGACAAATACAATGCTAAAATACACTAAACGGTAAATACAATGCTAAAATACACTATACGACAAATGCAATGCTAAAATACACTACACGGCAAATGCAATGCTAAAATACACTACACGGCAAATGCAATGCTAAAATACACTATATGGCAAATGCAATGCTAAAATACCCTACCCTGCAAATGCAATGCTAAAATACACTACACGGCAAATGCAATGCTAAAATACACTACACGGCAAATGCAATGCTAAAATACACTATATGGCAAATGCAATGCTGAAATACACTACACGGCAAATGCAATGCTAAAATACACTATATGGCAAATGCAATGCTAAAATACACTAAACGGTAAATACAATGCTAAAATACACTATACAACAAATGCAATGCTAAAATACACTACACGGCAAATGCAATGCTAAAATACACTACACGGCAAATGCAATGCTAAAATACACTATATGGCAAATGCAATGCTAAAATACCCTACCCTGCAAATGCAATGCTAAAATACACTACACGGCAAATGCAATGCTAAAATACACTACACGGCAAATGCAATGCTAAAATACACTATATGGCAAATGCAATGCTGAAATACACTACACGGCAAATGCAATGCTAAAATACACTATATGGCAAATGCAATGCTAAAATACACTAGTGGCAAATGCAATGCTAAAATACACTATATGGCAAATGCAATGCTAAAATACACTACACGGCAAATGCAATGCTAAAATACACTACACGGCATATGCAATGCTAAAATACACTACACTGCAATAAAATGCCAAAATACACTACATGGCAGCAATACGCTACATGCCAAATGCAATGCTAAAATACACTACCCCGCAAATGCAATGCTAAAATAACCTATACGGCAACAATACGCTACATGCCAAATACAATGCTAAAATACACTACCCTGCAAATGCAATGCTAAAATACCCTACACGGCAAATGCAATGCTAAAATACACTACCCTGCAAATGCAATGCTAAAATACACTACCCTGCAAATGCAATGCTAAAATACCCTACACGGCAAATACAATGCTAAAATACACTACACGCCAAATACAATGCTAAAATACCCTACCCTGCAAATGCAATGCTAAAATACCCTATACGGCAAATGCAATGCTAAAATACACTACACGGCAAATGCAATGCTAAAATACACTACACGGCAATACAATGCCAAAATACACTACATGGCAGCAATACGCTACATGCCAAATGCAATGCTAAAATACACTACCCTGCAAATGCAATGCTAAAATACACTACACGGCAAATGCAATGCTAAAATACACTATATGGCAAATGCAATGCTAAAATACACTAGTGGCAAATGCAATGCTAAAATACACTACACGGCAAATGCAATGCTAAAATACACTAGTGGCAAATGCAAAGCTAAAATACACTACACGGCAATACAATGCCAAAATGCACTACATGGCAGCAATACGCTACATGCCAAATGCAATGCTAAAATACACTACCCTGCAAATGCAATGCTAAAATACCCTACATGGCAAATGCAATGCTAAAATACACTACCCTGCAAATGCAATGCTAAAATACCCTACACGGCAAATACAATGCTAAAATACACTACACGGCAAATACAATGCTAACATACCTTACCCTGCAAATGCAATGCTAAAATACCCTACACGGCAAATGCAATGCTAAAATACACTACACGGCAAATGCAATGCTAACATACCCTACCCTGCAAATGCAATGCTAAAATACCCTACACAGCAAATGCAATGCTAAAATACACTACACGGCAAATGCAATGCTAAAATACCCTACATGCCAAATACAATGCTAAAATATACTATACGGCAATCAAGACTTAAGGGGCAGTGGAAAAGGAAATGAATGCGGATTGATAGGGTACTAAGTGAGAGAAAAACAATATTTTGTAAAATAGCCAACAATTTTGAATTCTTTAAAAACAGAGAGAGGGAGGGGTGGAGGTGGTGTGTGTGTGTTTGTGTGTGTAAAAATTCCTTGTGACTTCCGACAGACGCCTCACCAAACCCGCATGAAAGCACTTGACCCAACCATTTACCAAAAAAATATATTTATTGTGTAGGATGTAGCACCCCAAACAAACCCCCTAAAGCTAAGTTGGAATAGTCTTGTGCATGATGCGTACTCTGTTTATGAAGACGGTGTGGCACATTGCACCTCAAGCACACCTTTGTTGCACAAATGGTGCAGGTGTGTGCATCGTGAGTACATGGATGATGCACACTTACACTGGTAATACAGGTGAAAGGGTCTTGTGCATGATGCGTACTCTGTTTATGCAGGCGGTTTGTCATATTGCACCTCAGGCACACCTTTGTTGCACGGATGGTACAGGTGTGTGCAGCATGAGTACACAGATGTTGCACATTTACTTACACTGGTAATACAGGTGAAAGGATCTTGTGCATGATGCTTACTCTGCATATGTAGGCGGTTTGTCATATTGCACCTCAAGCACACCTTTGTTGCACGGATGGTGCAGGTGTGTGCAGCAAGAGTATACGGATGTTACACACTTACTTACACTGGTAATACAGGTGAAAGGATCTTGTGCATGATGCTTACTCTGCATATGTAGGCGGTTTGTCATATTGCACCTCAAGCACACCTTTGTTGCACGGATGGTGCAGGTGTGTGCAGCATGAGTACACGGATGTTGCACACTTACTTACACTGGTAATACAGGTGAAAGGGTCTTGTGCATGATGCTTACTCTGTATATGTAGGCGGTTTGTCATATTACACCTCAAGCACACCTTTGTTGCACGGATGGCGCAGGTGTGTGCAGCATGAGTACACGGATGTTGCACATTTACTTACACTGGTAATACAGATGGAATGGTCGTGTGCATGATGCTTAATTTGTATATGCAGGTGGTGTAGCATATTGCACCCCAAGCACACATTCACTGCATGGATGGAGCAGGTGTGTGCAGCATGAGTATGCGGATGTTGCACACTTACACTGGTAATACAGGTGAAAGGGTCTTGTGCATGATGCTTACTCTGTAATGCAGGCGGTGTGGCATATTGCACCTCAAGCACTCCTTTGTTGCACAAATGGTGCAGGCGTATGCAGCGTGAGTACACTGATGATGCACGCTTGCATACCCTGGTAAGGTGGTACCATCTCAGACTGCAGGCATACCCTTCTTATGCAAAGGATACTGTCTTACACATCGCACACGCTGGTGAGAGCGGTATGTATCTCATGTTTAACCTACAGTATTATACCTCGTGTATCATGTTTACACTGATGAGGCGGGCTTAGGCCGCATGTGTACAAAAGTGTCACAGTCTTGTACTGCATGGTACCTTAGTTACACCAGCGGCTTTATACCACACCTCAGCTATACCCAGGGCCACTGGAATCATACGATTGTGTGAATGGTGTGTTTTTCGTATAATTGTGCATTTGCCACATAATCTGTCGTCTGCTGGAAAATTTGCAGAGTTTAACAAAACAAAATGGTTCTAGCTCAAAGGGATCAGAAGTAAATAGAGGGATGTGAGTTCCCACGCAGTGGAGACCCATCGCCGATTCAGACTGGCCATCTTTCAGTTGCCCTTTGCTGTATTTACGTGTTAACTTGGTACTAACGATGTGCCCAGGCATAGTGGACGTGTGAAAAAGTCAAAATAATGAAGTAACACTATCACAAAATGTGCCTCGTTATGCGGCATAATTTGCATATTCTTGCCATATAATTTAGAAACCTCTGCTGCATTTCCCCCACTTCCTAATAATTCCAGTGGCCCTGTCTATACCCTGGTTATGCACATGGGACGGCCTTGCATCTCGCACACACAATGAGTACATCAGGCCCTCTCACATACTTGACACGTGTGATGTGTCTTTTGCACACACGTTTTCTCAGTTACATGGGTCTTGTTCTCTTAATTGTGTCTCCTGCATTTTTAATCCACTCGAAATAACCTTAGAAAATTGGCTTTTGTGCGCAAATCTTGGCAAATAAAACAGGACGTTGGTGCTTGGCTGAACTCCAGCTGGCAGACGCCTGCTGACCGCTGACCGCTGAGTTGGCATGGCTTCTGTTACAAGCTTTCTTGCAATTCTGACCCCTGTGAGAGCTTTGTACTCCTGCCTCTGTATATTCACAACTGATCTCACACAAGCTCAAGTCCATTGAGTGCTTCTTCAGCTGCGTACACAACTGCCCCACCAGAAGAGGGCGCAGTGGTGAGCTGGGGCATGTAGCAGGCCTCAAGGGCAGTTAGGTGTAGCCACTCAACAGACAACCTTCTTCCTACCACCACCCCTAGGAGAACAGCTATCATTAGAGCAGCAGGTTCTGTGGCACCGAGGCCCAGTAATGGACACTGCACCTTGTGAATGGCTGCCTTTTACCACCTTAGCAGACCATTTTTTAGGTCGCGCCTAGGCAGCGCGCATGCACTGTCTAGGAGGGCCTTTAGCCGTCGATCTTCACTTCTCAAGCACTGCACTCGTGCTTGTGGCGACATCCACCTTTGCGGGAGCGAGCAGCAGCGCGCCACAAGCACAAGTGCAGTGCTTGAAAAGTGAAGGCTGCGCGCGCACACACCACTCCCGGGCTTCCCGATCCGCCTACGCGCTGTTCCGATGCTAATTACCCTCCCTTTGCTCTCCGGCGCTAATGGGGCAAATCCACTGTTATTTGCAATTTTTCGCACCACTCCTGGGCTTCCCGATCCGCCTACGCGCTGTTCCGATGCTCATTACCGTCCCTTCGCTCTCCAGCGCTGTACGGGCAAATCCACTGTTATTTGCAATTGTTCGAACTACAGGCGTGCCCGTGTTCTTTATACCCTATCATGCGCCCCTCCAAGCCCCCCTGGGTATAGTATGTGTGGGGTGATGCAGGACTTAACTTTGCTGTGGCGGCTACTGTGTTTCCCACCTTCGTGCCTGGCCCTGGAGGGCTGCGCGACGTTGGCGTATGTTCTGTACCCCCAGTATGCCAGAGCGGGCCTCGCGATTCCTCCAGTTGGCCTTGGGTCTCTTCAGCTGCCTCCCACACTAGTTTGCTTCTGCACACCGACCGGTCGTTTACTCCAGCACGGGCCCCCGGGCCACTCACCGCTTTCCTAGACTAGTATGTCTGCACAAGCGTGACCACCCGCTAGCCTCTCTCAACTCGGCTGCATGTTGTTCCGGGGTCTGCTCGCTTCTCTCCGTAGGCTTCTTCTGCCGCCCCCGCTAGTTCATTTCTGCTCACCACATGGCATTTCACTGCGGTTCGGGCCCTAGATGTCTCTCACCGCTTTTCCTGGCTGCTGTGTTTTCACTAAAGCGGCTGGTGCTTGTCTCTCCCACCTTGCCCGCTCGTCACTCCGGGGCCCGCTCGTTTCCCTGTGCGGGACTCTGCTGGTTTCTTGTGTTTGTGCTTGATGTTGCACCCAGACTTGGAAATTTCGTGTTCCTTGGTTAGCTGTGGCCATCACCACACCTCCTAGTCTGTTGTGGGGAGTTTTACATACAACATGCCCCAGGATTATGTCGGATATTCCTTAGTTAGCTGCCGTCTTTGATTGGAATAGGTCCAAAAGTTTTTTATGGGGCTTGGTAGGTGTGGCGACTCATGCCAGGAAAAAGTACCACAACAGTCAAATACTTTGCTGGATTTTACCTCTTAACTATCTTAGGGACCGAAGAGTCTTTATAAGAGGATCGGAAGAATCCGCATGCAGATAGATTCCTTCTGTAGCTGAGTGCGCAATCGTAAATCGTATTCCGTGTGAGAGTTATATCTCCAGTATGGACCGCATTCTCTGAACTCTAATGTTGCGTGACTCTGGCTCTCTCACTGATCTCTGGGCAGTACACAGGTGGCTCCTGTCGTCCCAGGGTTTGAGTATTCTTGCTTTACTCAAAACCTTTGCTTCTTGGGTACTCAGGTCCAGCAGTCTTTACTGGATGTGATTATAGGTTTGCAACTTGGATACAGTGTGACGAGATCAGATAACTGTCAATGAAGGTTAGTGTTCAGTCAGAGCTTAAGTTCAGAAAACCTCTATCATCATTTACACCATAGATTAATATAACAAGCATTGGCATAGCCAATAGGTCTCGCCTTTGGGACCTTATAAGTCATGCAACACTTGATGTTGTTGCACCAAGGGTATTGTGCTGGATAACTAAACACTTATAAGGTCCCAAAGGCGAGACCTATTGGCTATGCCAATGCTTGCCTTGTTTGCATTAGGGCCTATGGCATCCTTGCTATGCCAATGACACTTCACATGACCATGCACGATTAATGTTTTTAAGGTATGTATTTATATGTCAGTAACACCCCACCTTCGATAAAGAACTCTTTCAAACATTGTTAAGAAAGACAAAAATTCAGAAAATAAAAACAGGATGCAGGGACAGCAATTGCGGTCCAGACGCTTTGCGCTGCTACCCAGTAGTCGTGGCTTGTAATGGGCGAATTACTTAGAGGTAATTTGCATTACTCTAACTCTCCTTTCCGCACTCCTAGGGCTAGCGCATTGCGAGTGTTCGTCTAGGACCCTCGTACGGGGTTGGCTTCTAACAGGAAGTGTTCTAGGTCAGCCGGCCCCTTCCGGCTTATGCGGGGCGTGGCTTGTCTGAGGGGCATGAATAAAATTAACGATATTTTTTCATTTAGAGCTAATTGCTTTGCTAAGGGTGCCTGGTCTGGAGATGGACCCTTCCCACAGAGGCGGGAGAGTTATGAGGAAGGACATGTGTGGCCAGTACCGTGACATGCCAGCTCTTCCGTGTTCAGGGATCCCAAACTGTTCATCAATGCCCATCCGCCCTCACAAGCCCTTTAATGCCTGATTCTAGGCTCTTGCTTAAAATTCTGGTCACTAGCAGCATTGTAAAGCTGCAGAAATACCACAATATAACAAACAAGCACTGGCAAAAACAATAGGTCTCACGTTGGCAAACATGCAATGGTTTATTATTTTCTTGCCAACAGTGGAAATATGCTCAAAATTGCAAAACTATAAAAAATGAAGGAGTGGCACAGGAATCGGGCATCTCAGCCCTGACACTGAAGTGCCTTCCTTCTCAGACAGCTGTCCACATGTGGTCCGGTAAAGTGCTCTCACTCACTGCCATCAGTGGTGGGCGGTAAGTTTTGGAGGGTGGGAGGTAGACTGGACACACTCACGCACATGCACACATACACATAACACTCAAAGCAATTAGTCACACACATGCTCACACGCACGCACACAAACACATCCGTTCACAACACCCTTCACCAAACATTCATACATACACGCACGCACGCATGCAAGCAAACACGTCCATTCACAACACTCTTCACCAAACATTCATACAGACACACACTCATGCACCAAACAGTTTAAAAGAAAAACAAACACTTACCTTCAGCCCGCTCTGCCTCGGAGGTTCCAGGAGGCTTGGGACTGCTGCCGTCCCTCATTGGCGAGGGAAGGCAGCAGTCCCAACGTCATCACAGAGTGGGGTGGGGTCAGTGAGACTGGTGAACCCACCCCACTCTGATGAAGTGTCACTGATTGACACTCAGCCCTGGGCACTTCAGGGCTTAATAGTGAAGTGCCCAGGTGCGAGGCAATCAATGACGCTCCCCCTCGTCACTGAGGGGTGGGCCTCAGAAACCTTTGCTAAGCTGAGGACATCACGCCCACAGGAGCTGTGACTTCCTCAGCCCAGCAAAGTTCAGCTCAGGCAGCCAGGAGCCTGCGCTACATGTGCATGTCTGGCTCCTGGCTGCTGGAACTGAAAGTGAACGGTGTCTGTCAGGCTGACCTTTGTGCGGCCTGACAGACACTATTCGTGAGGGGCAAAAGGTGGAGGGGCGTGGCCCCCCAGCCCCAATGGACGGGCCGCTCCTGTGTGCCATATATCCAACAGATCCTCGATGCATCCATTTCCCCATGCTCTGTGCCTTGCTGAGCAAAAGCAATATTTGATTGACACTTGAGTAGACTAATGCATAGAGCACGGGGCGGTGGGTCAGCCCGCGTCCGCGAGTAGCTAACTTCACTGTGAGTGACAGCATTCTGCTCTTTCACAAGGAGCACTTCCACACGCACAGTAGTTCCCTGAAGGGCCAAGACCTTCTATGGCAATGTGTGCTTTATGAGGAGCAAAGGATTGTTTTACTTGTAGCCAGTGTGTGCTTTTTAGACTGATGAGGGCCAGGGAGCAATTCCAGCAATATTTTTTGCAAAAACCATTAAAAAAACAAAATAAACATTGACAAAGCCAACAAACTGGTTTGCTTAACGCAGAAGCTTTTCATGCAAACAGTGATACTCTGCATGGCCTCATTTCTTGACAGCTTGCTTATTCCCTCCTGTTCACCGGTGACGCCGATGCGCCTCGCCCGCCTGCCCAGGCCGGTCTGACAGTCTAGTGCACGCGATGTGCGCTGTGTGCGGTGCTGTAATCACTGCAGGGTTGCAGGACTGCTGGCAGTAAAAGATAAATGGGTCGTGTCCTCGCCCTGGCCACCGGAGAGTCCACTGACGCACATACAGCGTCTCAGACGTTCATGTTCCCGCGAGAGTTGGAAGCGGATTCATCGGATTGTCCCTGTCGGGCATGAGGATCTGAGCTAGTATTTTTTGCTCTTTGTTTTTTTGCAATATGGTGCTTGCATTTTAGTTTTTTATTGTTATGAATTTTTTTTATTGTTAGGAATGCAAATAAAAAAACAGGACTGGATGAGCTTCTCATGCCTCACTTTCGACAACGATAACTTGTTTGCTTTAAAATGCGTTGTACATGTGTTGCACGGCATCATTGGAAAGATCTAAGATTTCTTTCTTATATGGAAATCCCACCTGCCCCATTCTGCTGATGTTTCTGTTGCATTTGATGGGAGATTACATTCCATCTTATGGAAGAGCTCTGAAATGGTTCTTGTCCTTTCTAGAGAACTGCCACTAGACAAGCTCCATATGTCTCCAGTAGGAACATTAATCACCAGAGTTATCTTGACATTTTTATTGTTGCCTGAAAACTGCTTGATCCACAAGGAACTCTGCAGCAGCTGGTTTTAAACCCATAAGTTTTTTTGCAAACACAGCGCCCCTGAACTCAGCGGCAGTGCCAATGAACCAGTTGCATTGCTTTAAAGTCGGCCCTGCATGGCTCATGGGCTACCATCAAGAAACTAGTAGGGCTGGTGAAGCGTCAGTCTTATGCCAGGTGCAGACATCCAAATTAAGAGACTTAAATACAATGCTGTAGAACTCCCTTGTGTTCAATCCTTCTTTAAAAGGTCAGGGAAAGGCTTGTTTATGAAAATAAAAACATGAGGCTGTCTGGCATCCTTCTAAGGGAGTGTTTTTGGCCCAGATTCTGTTTGAGTTTCCTGAACACACCCTTAACTTTTTTCTCCTTATGAAATTCTAAATTGTTTTTAGAGTCTCAGAACTCAGAATCAAAGGACATATATATTTTATTAATATTTATTATTTAAACAAAACACACCTCAGAACAGGCAGAGTGGCAAGATGACTCCCTGTCCCTGGGAGGCAAACTATTCCTGGACTTTGAGTTAACAATATAATGCATTCTGGGATTTGTATTTTTTGGCTTTGCAACTTGGACTAAAGTACATAATTGCAGCCACTCCCAAGTTCTACAGTGCTATTGTCAAGGCCACATGTCAACAGTTTGTGCAGGACACAAATGCCCAGTTGCAAGGATCCATGCAGCCCCCTGTCTTTGGAAGGAAAAAATGAAAACCACAAGTACCAGAATGCTTCTGTCTACTACTGTTCTCTTGGTGCCCTAGCGGTCTAGGTGCAATTATGGGGCAGCTTCAAATCGGCTTCATTCATCTTATGAACTTAACATCATCGTGCAAACAGATCCTTAATGGCGTCATGTCTCCAGCAGAGTTTGTGGCAGCTTGTGACACTGATAACACCTGAAAGAAGTGCTTCCCTTAGGCCTGTTTAGACACTGACCATATTATACAATATTAAACTTTTATATAGAAAGAATTCTGCCACAGTCATGCAGTGTTAAGCAGTGCTTAATTTGAGCCGGTGGTTTCCAGTGCAAGGCACCAGCACTTAAGTGTCATCACCGGCACTTTTGACAGTCTGCCACGAGGTGGTGCTGTCTGTCTATATTAGAGATGAGCACAATAATGGTTGTTTATTAACTAAGTATGCATTAAAATGACTAATGCCTGCTGCCCCAGCCATCCGTATAGCTTTTGGGGCAGGAATAGTACAAATTATCACACTTGCAAGAGTGTGATGGACAGTAGCTGTGATGGTGTGACGTTGGCACCGCTGGAAGGGGCAATGGGTAGCGCACGCTGCAGTGGCTTCCAAACGAGGACCCTGGCACAAATTATTTTTACAATGTCTGCACTGGTGCTAAGCTTATTCCACCTAAATGGATTCCATTGGTTTGTCATAACATTTATAGCACCTTTTACCCATGGTGGGGCATGTGTTTTTTCTCTGGCTTTGGACGCATGGATCCGATCAGAATGTTAACATGTGACGTTCAGGTTACACACAGATTTCTGCAGCATGTGCATCAGCTCACAAAGCCCTGCTGTCGGGTTCAAGAAAATTCCAACTACAAATAAATATAAAAATGGTTTCTAATTTGAGAGTTATTGGGTTACTTTATTTCTATATAGCGCCCTTCCCTTCTTGACATAGCCTTGTAGCGCTGAATACATGCTTATTTTAGGGGCAGATGACTTTGCGAAGTACTTTCTATGTAATTTGTGGATTTATTCAAAACTATGCAGACTTTTCAACCGTTGTGAAGGTAGCGCTTTAAATGGCATTAAAAAACACTTTGCAAAAATAGGCCCTTGTGACAAAAATTATAGCAAAAACTTAATTTTGGTAACGTAAATCATTCACAAAACAAAGATTTAGCAATACAGATAACGCAGTTAGATTGACAAAGGTTCTGAACTTTTCTTGCGCCCTGTATCTGAATTATTATCATGAGGATAATTGCATTAGAAAAAGAAAGTACAAGGTGGAACAGGAACTGTCAATGGGGCAACTTTTTTTCTAATAATCACCTGTTTGTGGCTTTTTGACACCACCCTCCACACCTTTTACCAGGATAAGAACCAGTCCAAGAATGACTGGCCGTTTGTCTCAGAGGAGGCGGGGGATTGTTTATGTGCAGGATCGGACACCTTGAAAGGCGATTTATTCTTTAGCACACATAGAAAGAGCAAAATACAAGGAGACATTAATAATTTCTCCTCGTGTCACCTGCTTAAGACCAGGTATTCCCTGGCCTCAGTTTGTGGCACTGCCCCATCTTTGTAAATACGGGGCAGCGTCAAAAGTCAATGGGTGTTGCGGAGGAACGCCCACTGCAACACCCATTGCACGCCCCTTTTCACTCTAAGTAAAGCGTGAAAAGAGACCTTATTTACAAGGCAGCTTTAAACCACGTTAAGTGGCTTAACGCTGCTTTGTAAAGTGCCCTAACGCCGCTTTGTAAAGGAGAATATCCCCTTGTAAATTTGCCCAAATGTCACTAAGATATGATTGTGTTATGTAGTGAGGTGCTGTGGTTGAGGTGTGAGGTCTGGCTTTGTTTGTATTTGTGTGTTGTGTTGCTGTGCTGCTGTGTTATTGTTGAGGTCACGTTTTATGTTTTCTTGATACGGTGGTAAAAAGTGATTCCAACAAGTAAAGTTTTTCGGAATCTTACACAGGGTGACTATATCTTACTGATAGTTTTCTAAAATTAAGAATGCCTCTATCTACTCTTTGGACCTGCTATTAATTTCCTATTACAATGAACATGCCGTAGCCCCAGTTAAACAAGCATTCACTAAGCCAATAGGTCTTGGCTCTAAAATGCCCAACTCTTGACTTTTGCTGTGCTATTTCTGCATGTGTCAAGGCATGCACACACACAGCTGGCAATGTTGGAATAGGTCACTAGTGCGCATGCATTCATCATGACGCATGCGCATAGGTGCATAATGACACATCAAGACTCGTGAGTGCGCATACTTCATGACGAAGATAGATATTTTTTTATTCCCGCTCTAAAATAGCAGAGATCCCTGTTAGGCCAGTAAATTGAAATGGAAAAAAGGGTTAAACAAGTTGAGCAAGGGATGAAAAAGTGAGCAAACGGCATGGCAGCAGTTTGCAGTTACCTCACCCTCATAAAAAACTAAATATATATATATATTATAGGGAGTGGGAGGTGGTTTGGAGCAAGCAGCTTTGGGGAGCGAGAGAGACAAAAGAGCAACCGACTAAACAGCACTGTTCAGCTGCCTGGCCCTGCAAAAAAAAAATAATTGCAAAAAATATAAAAAACATGGGGAGCAGGATGAGAAACGGGTCAGGGCAGAGAAGCAAAGAGTGAGAGAGTGGAGCGGAAAAGAGGGAGAGAGCAAAGAAACACATGCACCTCCATGGAGAGCTCAAACGAAATTAAAACAAGATTCCCATCAGGTATACAGTGGAAGGATACGGCTCGTCCAATCAGAAGGCTCCGAGACTCAAATGTTCCTGAGTGGGAAAAAAACAGAACAAGGAGAAAAGCCTGAGAATCGAGAGCCGACAACTGAGATAGTCAACAAAACCATCCAATCATAAGCAAGGGGCTGACCCAAAGCCCACAGTTGAGTGTGTTATGTATTGGAAACAGTAGGTCTGCCGATAGACAGCTAGAGGTGCTTATAGCATTGACCGAAAAAAGATTGTGCATCGAAACAGGTACACCAGGGAGGTCAGGTTCAAGGGTCATGCGCAGTAATGTCCTGTGAGACCCCCAGTAGGCCCAAGGGCAAGTGGTTTTTTTCCAACTAGCCTTTGATGTTAATAATCATATTACCCGTTGAGTTTAGTGGATAGATGCCTTGGTCGCAGAAATGTGTGCACGCGTGTTTGAGCACCTCAAAGGAAACTATGCCTTTCTCTCTTCCTACAGTGATAAAATTAGCACAATCGGGTGAGTAACAGGAAAACTGGCTTCTAAGAGCCCATAAAACACTACCTGGAAAGAGGAGTTTTCACTTGAAGATGGGTGGGATGGCCAAGCAGCGACGGTTGTAGAGTACAGTAATGGGGAGCAGTTTGTTGGCACAGGACCGGTTCACGTAAGCAAGACATGCACAAGGGATACAGTTATGAATATATTGCGCAAGCAGATTTCCTGGCATGGATGATACAATGACCCTTGGTCCCCTTTCCTGCAAAAGCTTATCGGCGTCTGTGGGACAATAGCGGGATATACGAAAAAGATTAGACGAGGCTACCACCTACGGTCTGTCTCAAAGCCCGATGAACACAGAGATTTGTGTCGGACCTCGCTTCATACTCTAAACCATGGAGACATCGGACAGGGCCACTGAATTATGCGATTCGTGGCCGCTTTATTTTCCGCATAACTAGGGATTTACTGCATTTGCCACATTATCTATGACCTGCTGCATAATTGGCAGATTTTTACAAAACATTTTTTGTTTGTAGCTCAAACAGATCAAACGTTACTAAAAATGTAGCAACAGTTGTTGCCCCTTTTTAAGTGAGCGAGTGTGTCGTACTCCAGATATCAGAGTGATCCACCTATACGATTTCCAGGACTAAAACAGACATCCTCTTGGATATAGGCCTCTTGAATACGGCCAAAAGAGTCTATATGAATACCATTTTTATTCTTTAAATTGCGACGACAGAACCCAAAATGCCCTTTCTTTCTAGGCACTTCTGAACGTTGATCTGTGTATGGTAACTTCTGCACAATGATTGCTTTACTTGAATTGTTGTACTTTGAATAGATGTCATTTATATCTTAGCACTGGCAAATTGATTTTTACAGCTAAATATGGACACACAAATCATTGTTTTGCATCTGTATTTATTTTTAAATTTAGAGAAAAGGAAATGGCTCTTCTTTTGAGTGATACAGCTGTCAATCAGGACTGCTGAGTAAGTAGCAGTATACATTAACAGATAGGGCATTTTAAAAAAGTTCCTTAATGTAGCTTAACAGCTTTAAAGGTGGTGTTATTTATTTATTTATTTAGTGTTTTATATAGCGCAAATGTGACCCGTTAGGGTGTCAGAGCGCTTAACAGAGATATAGCGGTCCCGAATGCGACCAATAGCAAGCAACATAAACTCACGCATGGAGATGATATAAAACAGGATAAAACAGCGGACAGTAAAAGTTCTCAGTACTTACAATAATATCTGAGACTGATCGAATACGTGAAATTACAAATTGTCTTTTACCATCAAAAGACTCAGAGTTCAAAGTTTAGCTGAGCGCTTGTCTCAGTAGCTTAACGAAATAGGATACCCAGGAAAAAGACTGTGTAGATCCCATATTAACGTTGTTAATAGCAACAAAAGTCCATCAGGTATTCAAATGTCAGTGTACGTTTGTCATACTAAGTAATTGTTGAAATATACTGGTTGCACTTTTGTCTTTACTCTAAACACAAAACAAATATAGATAACATTTGCAAAAGATCTAAATATGAATACAAAAGATGGACATTTTTCTATATTAAATACTATAAGACCTGGAGTTCTAATTATATTATATCATTAAATTGACAGAGGCCGGTCCAATCGACCAAACTGCGCAGCAAACATATTTTCCCTCGGACGTTCAATTGTAACTATGGCAATCTATAACAAAGTGTGATGTATCGCCTAGAGCCCATGTTTGTTCTTGAAAGTTTTTGAACTTACAACATGTTTACAAAGTTTCGGCTATGTAACATAGTGATTAAACAAGTCTTTGTCAGGAAAAAGGTATTGAAACTTTGTCCCCGCAGGGAATCACAACGCGGTTGTTACAACGACTGCGTTGTGATTCCGCATACCATTACTCCGCAAGTCGGAACAACGACTTGCGGAGGGGGGGGAGGTGTTGGATTTAAAATCCAACACCTTCCCTAGTGTCCACCCAGACTGGAGTTGGAATAGTAAATTATACTATTCCAACATCCAGCGCCCCCCTCCGCAAGTCGTTGTTCCGACTTGCGGAGTAATGGTATGCGGAATCACAACGCGGTCGTTGTAACAACCGCATTGTGATTCCCTGCGGGGACAAAGACTGCGGGATGACGAGATAGATTCATTAAAATTCTTATTAAAAGTACTTTGAAGCAGGTAGATTGCTGATAACTTTAACGTTTCTTCTTGTAATCCTGTGAGAAATTCAAGGTAATATTGTGTTATATGAGCTAAGTGTTGATTAGACGTTTACTAGGTCCAAAATACACAGAAATGTAAAATAGTCAGGCTGTTCAGTTTGTCATTAGTTCAATGTATTCAACCCAATTCTATTGCTCAGTACTTTGCATCTGATTCATTAAACATTAACACAGCTCACACTTAGAGGGTATTTTCCTCAAACAAAATGACTTTTTTTTCTCAAACCTTTGCTACCTGTGTGAAGGTTTGCAAAGTTTTAAAAGAATGAAAAAAAATCCACACAGTAAAATTCTCTCACAAAAAGTGTTTGAAAATATAATTTTTTCTCAAGAAATTAACACCTGCAAGCAAAGTTTTGAAAAGTTTAACAAAAGTTTGCAAGCAATTTTTAAAAGATTTCATGTCTTTGCGGTTGAGGTGTAGAAAATGTTTATTGTAACCATGGGCGTAGTTCGCGAAGTAGCGCTACGCGTAGCTACGCAAAGTGCACTTCACACTACTCGAGCTACGCGTAGCACTTCGCGAACTGCGTAGTACCCTGTTCGCACTGTGCAAGATGCCGTTTTCAATGATTGCACAGTGCGGACAAGCATCCGGCACTGTGCAATCATTGAAAACGGCATCTTGCACAGAGCGAGCTGTAGTTTTCTGTTGCTCGAGTAGATTTTTACTCGAGCGGCAGCTTTCTCAACGCAGACTGGTAGTTTCTCATCGCGAGCGGTCGCGAGCATGCGCAACCACTCGCAATGAGAAACCTGACCTCCCCACGTTGAGTATCACGCCGGGAGGTTTATTTTCCACGCTCGGGACCGGCAACTTGATGTTGCTGATCGCGAACGAGGAAAAAGTCTCGCCGGGAAGTCATATTGCTTGCTCGTGGTTGCCAACTTGACGTTGAGGACCGCGAGCAAGCAAAAAATGACCGCTGCACTACGCTCTGCGTGTTTGCACTGTGCTACGTGCAATTCGCGTAGTGCGAAGTAGCGCAAACGTCGCAAACTACGCGAGCGTAGCGTAGTGCTTTGCCCAGGCTTAGTTTATTGGATGAGCAAAGCTTTGTACAATTCACTACTAGCACCTCATCCAGGCAGACTTATTCTGTAAGATATCAGTGTTATTTATGTCTTTGTTTAGTTGCAGTGTTGTGGTGTGAGCCACAGGCAATGGGTAACACACTGCTTTACATCTATGCAAATGTGCATATGTCCAGTTACATCATATCAAGAGTTCAGTATAATGCATCAGTTAAAGGGGGCCATAGTTTCAAGATGGATGACTTTGGCAAAGCAGAACTTTCAGGTTCTTGTTTGCAGCTCTGAAAGGAGGATGCCGACCTCACAGCGCAGGAGCGGTGGTCCAGACTTAGGCGCCCCACCAAAGAGGGAATGTTTAAGAGCGTCTCTCTTTTTGACAGGGAATGTTGAGGAGATGGCTAACAGAGCACCAAAGGGACCCAAGACTCCTTGACATGATCATTGCTCAGCGAGATAGACTCCAGTGTAAAGTGTTTTATGGATGTAGTGCATTTTAGTTACACTCAGGGCCACTAGAATTATAATATTCTGCAGTTGTGGCATTTTCCGACTAGTTATGGTTTGTCACATCTGCCACATTATCCATCATCTGCATAAGTAGCAGATTTTAAGAAACAAAATTTGTTTTCAGCTCAGACAGATGAAAAGTTACAGAAAAGATCCCCACGCGTGTTGCCACGCATCGGCGGCCCTTTTGTCGCGCAGTGGTAGGTCACCTTTCGGATGCAGATTGATGTATTTAGGTGTTAAACTGATATTAATGATGTGAAATCTTTTCCTAAACAGCGTTAACATTTGTAACAATTACAAAATAGTGCACTAGCACTGCTTCAAAATATGACACGTTGTGCCGCATAATTTGCTTCTCCTTAGTGCAGAATTTAGTTTACCCTGCCGCATAATTTGGTCTTTCTCTGCTGCTCAATTCTAGTGACCCTGACATCCTCCTAGCCTTCAGAGGAAACCAATTCTCTATCAATAATGTATATTATAGTTCCTAAGGTTGTGCGAGGGCTCATATTAACGGGCCCTTCAGCTACCAAAGCACAAGAAACATTAATGGCTGAGAAATGACTCATGAAGAAGGAAAACACGATCTAGTGATAACTAACCACGTGTCCTGCTTCCAGCCGACTCCTTTGTCATGCAGTTTAGTGAAGCTTGCTTTTTCTTTCTAACTTTATTTAGGAAGCATCGCCACCTAGTGGTCGTTTGATATATGCCTTTTGGAATCTTCTTAGACTACTGTTCCTCGTAGCAAAGACAATGAAAACCTTAATATAAATCAGTCCCCTGGAGCCATTCATCGAGGGGGTTCGCCCTAGAATAGAGAAAACAAGCATTTGCAATGCAATAGGTCTCGCATTTTCCAGAGTTTGAGCTATTGGCATTGTAAATGACAATGCCTTTTATTTATGTGTTGTTTTGAAATGAATAAAAGGCACAGTCATTTACAATGGCAATAGCTTGAACTCTCTCAAATGCGAGGTATTTTGCATTTCAAATGCATTCTGTGCAAGTGCCAGCCCTCTGAGTGAGTACGACAAGCCACTGTTAACAGTTAGGAAGATTTATCAGCAGCATGGATGGCGCTCATGAAGGTTGTTTGGGTTACTGCATTTCTCACCAGCTGTCTTAGTGAAAAGAGTGTGTAATGCGCTTAACAGGCCACTGCCTCAGTGCACGGAATGTCAAAAATATTGCCGGAACCTTCAGAAGGCTAGAATATCATAAGCACCGACTGCGTTTTACTATGATTGTGCAGAGAAACGGAGAAAGGCTTTGCAGAGGGGGATTGAATGAGGCTTTGCACAGGTTACTGAGGGGATGTCGGTATAACATTTGAAGATCACTGCTATACACTGATGAGGAAGATCTACCCGAAATAAGAGTATTTCTGTTACAAAGATATGCTGGTGTGTGATCGTATTTAAGACTACTATTACAAATAGCTTTAAGTTTGGAGAATGAAGATTATCACTTTACAAATTTTAACATTTGAAAGGACAATCACTCAACTTTTGCGCTTCTTTGCATTTTAATTGTAGGAAGAACTAGAAGCTGGGAATCAGAAACACTTGAACATTAAAAGGTTTCGCATTCCCGTATATTCAAAAACTGATCAAGTTCTAGTTTGAGCTAGATACCATGATAGTACAGCGACTGCCACACCGTAATGCTGCGGCTGTTCTTTCACGGGAGGTAAGGAAGAGCACTCGAGATAAAAGAGGGGTATAGAAAACCTTCAGCATTAAAAACGAAACTATGTTTAGTCAAATAATTCGAGAGGCAGCAAGCTAAGTGATCGCGATTGCGTTCAAACATCAAAGCGGCCTTGTGGGTGAGAAAGTGAAAGTAATCTCGGTAAAACGCGGCGCGCGCGCGCCCGCGCACATGCACTGTAGCTCTAGGCTGGCCTGGTAGCACTTTTTGGAGCCCTCTCAATAAGTCTCGCCAGACCAGCGCATGCGCTGGGTCAGGCGAGACCTAAAAACTGAAGCAGCGCAAATGCAGGGTTTTCAGTCATTTTATCCCAAGTAGAAGTGAAATATGCGGAATTATGTGCATTTAAAATGGACTCTTACTTTCATTTCAGCACCAGAGGCATGGTGGACACTACACATCTAAAATCGCTTGAACCCTGAAGAAAAGTCTTGTTTTTTGCGGGGAAGGAATACAGTCACAACACATTTATATGTTGCACAGAGTGCAGTATAATCACGGTTACAGTCAAACGTTTAGCAATGACACGTTTCAACTACCTATCACTTTGATCCTCTGTACCCCTTAACAGAAAACTTTCCAAAAAGACTGTTTATGAGATTTTTTTTTAACAAGATTCATGTACGTGGACCTAATAAGGCTCCATAGTTTGCGATCACAGAACTCGTCTGCCTCATTCAACCCTATGTTTGTATTTTTGTTTACAGACTAGTACAAAAAGTGCATTTTTCAGTGTTTTTATAGAAATTCATTGCAGTGAAACAGGTAACATTATGGATTAATATTACATTTAAAAAAACGTTGGTGGGACAGCAATAATAATTTCAACCAAAAGTTAGCACCAAATCTTCATAACAGAATATAGGAATTCATTACAAAACTAATGACTGTAAATATTCTCAACAAGCATTGGCAATGACAACAGGCCAGGCTTTAAAGGAATGTTGTATAGTAATGTGGAAGATTACAAATAAACAGCATGAAAATTAATATATATTTGCGGAGAAGCAGAGAACTGTAGAATTATACTGGTAGAGGTTAAAAGGTCAGGTGACAGTTGCACTGTCAAGCCAGACCTAAACATCCATGTAGGTTAAAGACACCCTTCACCCATCTGCGCTGCTGCCAGAGAAGCACAACATAAATTATCTAGTTATTTGAGACATTTGAATAGCATTACAATGTCATATGTGCCCCTGAAAGTCCAAGCTCAGGCACCTGGATAAATAAAAGGATCACAGCTGCCTGGAGGCCAAGCCCTTTGTTTGTGGAAGCGCACAGCTTCTGCCCAATCAAAACATGTACCCCTGGATTTCGAAATGTGGGTGGAGCCAAAGCCCCTCTGTGGCGATGCTCACATAATTGTCTGGCAACAGCTGCGCTGTCAAGACAGGCCATAGCCATGTTCAGTGTGGCCTATGTGCAGGTGAAAAGTGTTTCTTGCTGAATATGAGTGCTGCTCATATCACAACGTTGCATTTAAATCCCTGTTTACTAATTGTACAGAATAAGGTGGGGTATTTACCACCCCGTTAAATACCCCAGTGTGAGGTATTTACCAAGTGTGGTAAATACCTGTTCCAAGTTTTCATCTTGGAAATGAGACATGACGCGCACAATGGTCATTTACAACGCCGACTCTGCATGTTTTCCCTTTTTCTCCCCGTCTTTGCCTTCTGATATATTTCGACTGGTTTGACCCGCTGGAATCTATCACGGGAAAATTGCAAGATTGTGATAATTATCACACAACTCCTAATTCCAAACCCTGTGTATACTCCTGTTCACACAGAGTTCAGGATGGAGCCATGAACTTGTAATCAGTGCCTTCGTGTACAGCAGCGTGAGGAGTGATGGATAGAACGTGTGCACTTTACCTCACTATACTGGTGCGTGGGGGTTATGAGTGTAACTGACGTGAAAAGTGTTTTAGTGCCATGTGTAACGAGTCATGGAACGTACTCCTCATAATGCTGCGATTGTGTGGCTGGCCCTGTGTCGCTGTGAAGTCGACTGATGACCATGGTGTCTTGCCCGTCATCATTGGGAGGAACGGGTTTCACGTCTTGAGCGGTTTCTGGAAGCGGAGGCACAACTCATAGGAACGCATTGGGCACAGGTGAAGGCTCTTAATCAACCATCACGAACATTACAAAGTTTGAGTAGGCGCACGTTTCATCATTTGAGGTATAGTGGGCACTTCTAAATGAGCTATAATCACTCGTGCCTTGAGCTTAGTGCAATATACTCACTCATACCTTGAGCTTAGTGTGATATACCCACTCGCGCCTTGAGCTTAGTGTGATATACCCTCACGTGCCTTGAGCTTAGTGCAATATACTCACTCATACCTTGAGCTTAGTGTGATATACCCACTTGTGCCTTGAGCTTAATGTGATATACCCACTCGCGCCTTGAGCTTAGTGTGATATACCCACTCGTGCCTTGAGCTTAGTGTGATATACCCACTCGTGTCTTGAGCTTTGTGTGATATACCCACTCGTGCCTTGAGCTTAGTGTGATATACCCACTTGCGCCTTGCGCTTAGTGTGATATACCCACTCGTGCTTTGAGCTTAGTGCAATATACTCACTCATACCGTGAGCTTAGTGTGATATATCCACTCGCGCCTTGATCTTAGTGTGATATACCCACTTGTGCCATGAGCTTAGTGCAACATACTCACTCATACCTTGAGCTTAGTGTGATATACCCACTTGTGCCTTGAGCTAAGTGTGATATACCCACTCGCGCCTTGAGCTTAGTGTGATATACCCACCCGTGCCTTGAGCTTAGTGCAATATACTTACTCATACCTTGAGCTCAGTGTGATATACCCACTCGCGCCTTGAGCTTAGTGTGATATACCCACTTGTGCCTTGAGTTTAGTGCAATATACTCTCTCATACCTTGAGCTTAGTGTGATATACCCACTTGTGCCTTGAGTTTAGTGCAAGATACTCACTCATACCTTGAGCTGAGTGAGATATACCCACTCATACCTCGAGCTTAGTGCAATATACTCACTCATACCTTGAGCTTAGTGTGATATACCCACTTGTGCCTTGAGCTTAGTGTGATATACCCACTCGTGCCTTGAGCTTAGTGTGATATACCCACTCGTGCCTTGAGCTTTGTGTTATATACCCACTCGTATCTTGAGCTTTGTGTGATATACCCACTCGTATCTTGAGCTTTGTGTGATATACCCACTCGCGCCTTGAGCTTAGTGTGATATACCCACTCGTGCCTTGAGCTTAGTGCAATATACTCACTCATACCTTGAGCTTAGTGTGATATACCCACTCGTGCCTTGAGCTTAGTGTGATATACCCACTCGTGCCTTGAGCTTAGTGTGATATACCCACTCGTGCCTTCAGCTTAGTGTGATATACCCACTCGTGCCTTGAGCTTTGTGTGATATACCCACTCGTGTCTTGAGCTTTGTGTGATATACCCACTCGTGCCTTGAGCTTAGTATGATATACCCACTCGTGCCTTGAGCTTAGTGCAATATACTCACTCATACCTTGAGCTTAGTGTGATATACCCACTCGTGCCTTGAGCTTAGAGTGATATACCCACTCGTGCCTTGAGCTTAGTGTGATATACCCACTCGTGCCTTGAGCTTAGTGTGATATACCCACTCGTGCCTTCAGCTTAGTGTGATATACCCACTCGTGCCTTGAGCTTTGTGTGATATACCCACTCGTGTCTTGAGCTTTGTGTGATATACCCACTCGTGCCTTGAGCTTAGTGTGATATACCCACTCGTGCCTTCAGCTTAGTGTGATATACCCACTCGTGCCTTGAGCTTTGTGTGATATACCCACTCGTGTCTTGAGCTTTGTGTGATATACCCACTCGTGCCTTGAGCTTAGTGTGATATACCCACTCGTGCCTTCAGCTTAGTGTGATATACCCACTCGTGCCTTGAGCTTTGTGTTATATACCCACTCGTGTCTTGAGCTTTGTGTGATATACCCACTCGTATCTTGAGCTTACTGTGAGATATACCCACTCGTGCCTTCAGCT
Organism: Triturus cristatus; assembly: GCF_964204655.1. Lineage (NCBI taxonomy): Eukaryota > Metazoa > Chordata > Amphibia > Caudata > Salamandridae > Triturus > Triturus cristatus. The sequence goes on along the minus strand of NC_140595.1, from coordinate 36,015,338 downwards.
TAGTGTGATATACCCACTCGTGCCTTGAGCTTTGTGTTATATACCCACTCGTGTCTTGAGCTTTGTGTGATATACCCACTCGTATCTTGAGCTTTGTGTGATATACCCACTCGCACCTTGAGCTTAGTGTGATATACCCACTCGTGCCTTGAGCTTAGTGCAATATACTCACTCATGCCTTGAGCTTAGTGTGATATACCCACTCGTGCCTTGAGCTTAGTGTGATATACCCACTCGTGCCTTCAGCTTAGTGTGATATACCCACTCGTGCCTTGAGCTTTGTGTGATATACCCACTCGTGTCTTGAGCTTTGTGTGATATACCCACTCGTGCCTTGAGCTTTGTGTGATATACCCACTCGTGCCTTCAGCTTAGTGTGATATACCCACTCGTGCCTTGAGCTTTGTGTGATATACCCACTCGTGTCTTGAGCTTTGTGTGATATACCCACTCGTGCCTTGAGCTTAGTGTGATATACCCACTCGTGCCTTCAGCTTAGTGTGATATACCCACTCGTGCCTTGAGCTTTGTGTTATATACCCACTCGTGTCTTGAGCTTTGTGTGATATAGCCACTTGTACCTCAATCCTGCACTGAATTCCCTTACTGTTTTGGACTCTCAATTAGGATTTAAATTCCAGCTTTCCTGGCATGGCACCACTGTCTGTTTCAATCCATCTATTTTAAGAAGAAAAGAAAAATATATATATATATATCTCAACAGCAATTCTGACCTTTTCAAAGCGACAGGCACCGACACGCTGGAGTAGTTCACAGGAATTTTACTATTCAGTAGGCTCTAAGACGCGTTTCGGTGGAGGGACCACCTTGATCACCTCTATATGTATAAAACAATATACCTGTGTATGCTACTGACGTTGCACTTGTTAATTGCGAGACAATAGTGAGACAATAGACACAGTCAATAGATTCGTGCAAACTTAGCTTTAAGGAGCAGAAGAACTATTTACAGGAAAATATTGTACCAGGGTGCCTTGAAACAAGAGGTGTGTGGAGGTCAGTTGAGACCAGATTGGAGAGACATGGGTGGGAGGTGAAGAAGAGGGCAAGGGAAACTTTTACCCGGGGTATTGGAAGACGTCACACTGTATAGTTGAATGTTCATCCAACATATACTTACATTACCCAAGAAAACACACTTCTACAATCTCTGACACATGCAGACAAAGTTATTTGTCTAGAATCACACAATGTTTGGATTGGCCTCAATGGATGCTGGGATTGGAACTCAATTTAAAATCTGTTGCATCTTCTACAAAGAATTGCTTTGTCATCACAGGCTATTTGTGCATGACAAGTCAAAAACTGCAGGTGGTCCCTCAACGAAAGACAAAACAAACATCCGGACTCAAGCGTCCACGTCCCAAGTATCTTACATGCGCCCTCGCAATAAATGTTTTAAGCTTTCACGCTCCTCTGGCATTCAACTCAGTCCACGCAATAAGTTATTCAAAATTTTTCAAATTCGTGGCCTCATAGCATTAATGACACATCCTGAGCTAAATACCAAATTAAACCTATTTCGAAAATGTGACTAGTTCATTTACTGTTTCACCTGCAGCCTCATCTTGGGTAGAAGGTCTGAGCCATGGGTCATGGAGACGAGGGGTTAGAAAAGTAAACCAAATAAATACTAGTTTTGTATTGGCGGATTGAGGAAGAGAGAAATGAACAAGAATATTGGAGAAGTACAAACGCATTTGCATATGGACACTTAAAAACTGAACAATATGGTTCAGGTTTCGTATACAGCGCTTAACACCAGTGGCAGCCATTTATTTACAAGGCACTGCTAAGGCTGTTTTATAAGCTAAAAGGGGCCAGGAAAAAAAATTGATTTATTCAGGATTAAATAATATGGACAAGGCCAGAACTAGGAATAGAATTTAGGTTTGCTGTACCAAAGTCAGTATATTTGCTGCAACTGCTCCACATTGTTATTGTAGGACAGGAAATGTGTTCCCTGCCCCCCAAACTACCCCTCTGAGAAGTGCTGTCATTAATAAAGATGGGAGGTGACACCCGTCTGGGATGTCTCATCCGTCCTCATCACTGGTGTCGTGGTGGAATCTTCGTAGTTCACTGGAGGGCGGGGCCAGCTGTCAGAAGCTTGCACTGAGATCACCGCTCAGTCCATCGGGCCAGGATGGATTGGCAACGATACGTTGTCGCTGAACTGCTAAAAATACCTCTCCGGGCTATTTTCAGTTTACTACGGTCAGGGCCGGTAAATCGGGCTGATCCCGAGGTGCCCTGATGAAGGCCAGAGGCGGGTGAGCAAGGACAGGCACGGTGGTCCTGTGCCACCTGAGGTCCATGTTCATCCGCATTACCAGGGTCTTCTAAGCGGTGTGGTTCAGCAGTGTGCATACCTGCACCAGGTCTAAATCACTCTGGTGGTCCAGGGTTTCATACAGCTTATTGATACTGGCTTTCTTTGAGTTTGAGCCCATTCGGCCAGGTTTATTCTCCAATATTAGTTGACCGAAAATTCTGTATTTGCGTGCAGTACTCAAATTCAGTATGTGTGCACAGTGAACACATCTGTCAGATGAATAGCAGCTGGGCGTCATTCAATGGAATCTCATGATGTGGTAGACTTCAAGAAAGTCTCACCCATTGATGGACCCTGTGGCCTGACAGATGTTAGTGGTCTCACTCAATGAGAGCCATCCTGGGAAGTTACATTTCAGGAGAGTCTCTCTCATTGGACGTCTCAATGGTGTAGTAGACATTAGTAGATTGTCACGCGTTGGACTACTCATTCGTATGGTCGACTTCAACGAAGCCTTCTTCTTTTTTTGCAGAAATTGGGGTTTTAGGCACCATTTAGATGCCTACCGTTTGTTGAAATCTGATTTATCCCCCCTACTGTATTTGCTGTTAGCAAGTATTTAGCAGCTGTATGGAAGATCAGAAGAACTTTTTTAATGAATTAAAAGTTTAAATTGTTTTACATGAGTACTTATGGTTGCAAAATTTCTGTAAATGATATATCCAATTTTACATGCAGATGTTCCTTGTCTTGGAAAATTTTGTTTTGTTTTCTGTTTGTATTGTATTTCTTTTATGACTCTATGAGTCGAAATAAAGATTTAAGAAAGATTAATGGATTTTGGTGCCGTCTCTCAGTTGGCTTCCTTGGTGACTTGATAGATTTCAATCATATCTCATACATCGTCAGTTTCCGCAGCATGGTCAGTTTCATTGCGTTCATATTCATTTCCAGCCTCGATGACGTGGTAGATCATTGAGGTCTCCTCCCTTAGCAATTTCAATGGTGTGGGAGATTTCAGCAAAGTTTCACTTATTAGCACCTTTTTGGGGTTTGGTGAACTTCAGTGATGGTTCACTCACTGGCCGTCTTGGTGGTGGTGGACATCGCAGGGATGAGTGAGTCACCTGTAGCCTCAATGATGTGGTAGATTTCAACAAAGCCTCTCTCGTTCACCATCTATGACATCCATAGGTTTCAATTAAGTTTTACTCGTCAAATCCTGATGTGGTGGTGAATTTCAAAGCAGTCTCGCGCATCAGCACTTTCGATGGCATAGTTTCACTGCAGTCATGCTCACTGGCACGTTAAGTGACGCAGTTTATTTCAGTGATGTCTCGTTCGTTGGACATCCAGGTGGCGTTGTAGAGTTCAGTGAAGAGTTCCTCATCAGAAGCCTCAATGAGGTGGTAGATTTAGTGACGTCTCACTCGCTGGCAGTTTTAATGCCGATACGACTTGTTGCTCATCGGCAGTCTGAATGATGTGGTAGATTTCAGTGACACCTTCAATGGTTTAGTAGATTTCATTGAGGTTCCACTTGTTGGTACTTTTACATTTTATTGTATATGTTGAAGGACTGCGTGTACTGTGGTACTTCAGTGGCCTCATAATCGACCCTATGTTCTCCCATACATTTGAAGGTTGCAAAACCTCTATGTAATCCTATCCTTCGGCAGTTTCATTGTGTTTATAGATGACGATGGAATCTCGTTCAATTTACTGCTTTCGTGACCATTACCAGAATATCTGTAACTTCTGCTAAAAATAACTTCTTGGATTTTAACTGGGTTTTGTCCTGTATTTGATCATTAATCTCACGTTAGGAAACACCTTTCCACTATGAGGTTCATGGTAATTTAAACATTTGGCATAGTACTAGAACGTCGCTAAGTCTCGCGCAGTAGATTATATGTTTTTTATCAATTATTTTATTGCTCTAATTTTTCATCTTTGCCATTCGAACCCAGTTATAATGTCACAACTTCTCCCATTTTGTAGGTGCCCCACCACACTTCATGTCCTCTGAAGCTTATAGGGTCTCTCAGATTTATTTATTTAAGAGTTTTATCTAGTGCTGGCCAAACCCAAAGGTATCAGAGCGCTTTGTAACAATAATTTTGACGATAACAGACAAACATTAGATGAACATTAAATGAAAAGTATTCCCATCTTGCCACCATTTTGCCGCCATCCTAATCTTTTCTGCCAGGGACCAAAAGGGAATTTGCCTTAAACTTCTGTTTTCTTTTTCTTTTTTAAATAAGACATAGTTCTAAAATTCTAAATATCAGAAAGAGGATAAGTTCATATTCTTGCTACATGTTTCTAACCTTTTCTTCTTCCATTCCAGCTTTGATGTGGAAAATGGCCTGTCAACGGGGAGAAGCCCGCTGGATCCCCAGGCTAGCCCGGGCTCCGCTCTCATCCTCCAAGGAAACTTCCCGCACAGCCAACGACGAGAGTCCTTCCTCTACCGCTCCGACAGTGACTATGACATGTCACCGAAAGCAATGTCTCGAAACTCCTCCATCGCCAGTGAACTGTAAGTTTTCCATTGTTTTCTAGGCCGTAATGAGTTGCTCATATGTCACAGTTTCCCTGCATGTCTAGGCTCAGGACGTTGACGCGTGGTCAGTAAGTGACTGACGAAGCCGGAAGTAGCTTAGGGCCACAGTCGAGCAGAAGTGGTAGCAGTTGTATTTGTGGCAAGTGCAAGTTAAAGATGATGTTTGATAAGAAGACTTTATCTAACTTGTGGTTGGTCCCACTCTATTTATCTAATTTGTGAAAAAGATACAACTGACTTAGAGCTCTCTGTGTCATGCTGAGTTTCTGGCAACTCATTAATATTGTGTTCACTTGCAGGTCAATTTCACTTTGTTAACTCATCTATTTGCTTCATAATTTTTTATACAAAATGTTTATTAAAATGCATGGATGAGGACTCAGGCGCATGCCTTGCTGTCTGGAAATGATAAATATATGTGAATATTATGAAAATGGCCTGTTTTCCAAAGTAGTAATCTCGATGGAATTATATTGAGTACTATATAACATAGTTCACACCAACATCTTACCCACACAAATGTTTCCATGGTCACTCACTCTTATGTCTTCTGTGTTCATTCAGGGCCTTCTCGTTCAGTTACGTCAATAACTTAAATTCCATGTTATTTCAAACATCTAATGTCGCAAACACCTGAGTCCTGTATTATTGAATGTCACAGTATCGAAGTCGCAAATGTCGATCACCATCCGCTTCAGAATATCAGCTACCAACGTATCGTCAATGTGATAATACTCGGAGAAGTATAGATTTTCTTTCCTTAACTTCACTCCTACTTACCTTGACAATATGTTGATAGTCATTATTGAAGAATCAATACAAGTCTAGGTTGACATTTAAACTTTGCGGATGTGGTTGAAGAGCAACTAAAACACTGAAATCAGAAACACGAATCTCAGGTGTCTGTGTGAACAAAGAATGGAGGGGCGTGAACTTTCCAAATGTGATGGGTTCTAATTCCCGAAGATAAGCAACTTTCTCCATTTGGATGTTTTTAGGATTGGACCGTGGCCGGGCAGGTCCATTTGAACATCAAAGACTATTTGTATATTTGTATTAATCTCTGGTTTCTTGTACTGGTATCATGGTTTCTAGGCCCAGTTAGATGAAATGAATTAACATCAACCTTGACTGAAGGCTGCCCTCTAGAGGCAGGGTGAGCAACTATCATTAAATTATCTAACGGTCAACCCTGCCGACCAATCCACCACCCGACAGCCTTTTAAGAGAAGGCTGAACTAGGGACTGCTGGAGGGGGAATTTCACACGTGAAGATCTCAAAAATTTGAAATCATTATGCGTTATTGGCAGAGGGAAAAACATATCTGGATTCCTGCAAACATTGTCAACTAATGAGAATTTTTTCTTTGCAGACACGGAGAAGACATGATTGTGACACCTTTTGCACAGGTATGTGTCACCAGTGCTTAAACTGTACACAAAAATGTGCTGGAGTTTTTGTTAAGAGTCCACCACCGGCACTGCCATATCCTGGAGTTGCAGAATACCACAGCTACCGAGTCTTGATTCCAACTTATGCCTCTTTCTTCTCCACCTTTCTGCTCCTGTCTCCTTATCTCACTGTTTCAGAGTCTTTTCACCTCTTTGTCACTCTTTTGCTTTATTTCTGTAGCTCTGCCTTTCTCTCTTTTTTACCTTTCTCATGCTCTGGGCCAAAGTCTGATGAAAAATAAGTCCATTGACCTCATCCATCCATTGTGGTTCTAATCTCTGTAAGATGTGGACATGACATTGGCTAAAGCCATGGATTCAAGCCTACAATGTAGTCCTGATCACCACATTATTAGGACTTTGTTTTTGATTAAACCCATCGTCTTCATGCCACCTTCACGCTTCTGTTCATCATAAGATGTTGAGTTGTTTATGGCTGAACCCACCATGCTCAAGCTTCCGCTGTGCCTTTCTCTAGGTCCTGGCGAGTTTACGCACTGTACGGAGCAACTTTGCAATGCTGACCCATCTACAAGACAGAGTGACAAACAAGTAAGTGATGAGTCCAAATCCATGTGCATGGAGAGAAGAGGGTCACGTTTGCTGGTGGTTCTATGGGTCACATTAGTGATCTGTTGTGACGTACTTCACTGTTAAAGGTCTCTTTCGGGTTTACCACCCGTTACAATTATAAATGCCCCTATATCTTACAAAAGCAGCCTAAATCGGTGTTGTTAAGGTCTATAGAGTTGCCGGTGGAGATGAGTCGCGCTTTTTCTTCTTTTACTCCTTCAGCCATAAGATCGACGCCTCTTGATCATTCCCGTGTTGACCTTGTGACGGTCAATACAGGCTTGAAGACTTGGGGCGTGCAGAAGATCTTGACGGACGGGTTACTCCACCACAACGGTGATGGATATCCTGTCTGCAGAAAAATTAATCCCATAGGATGTCATCGTTGTGATGGAGTAACCCGTCCGCCAAGATCTAAGTCAGTCCCTTAGCTATTCGTCAATCTCTTGGCTGACAGACCAGCTCATGTACGCATCATGGTCTAAAGAGACTGGTGAGTTTAAAAGCCAATTAGGTGAGGGCAGAGTCAGGAACATGTCAGACACAAAGTCTATGAAGGATCAGGAGACAGTTCAGACACAGTCCCATACCCGTCACCTAGACACAGGGATGAATCTTCCCAAAGAAGGAGCTAAGGGTAAACCCACAGAAAGCCAAGAAGGAACCTGACACGATGAAGCAGCAGGAAAACAGTGGTTGGAGTATTCAAATTAACTAATTTCCACCCTTCTTAAGAGTTTAGCGAACAGGGTACCAAATCAAAAACATTTTGGATGTCCCAACCTCCATAAGAGCATATTAAAGTCAAAGAAATTCTAAATATGTCAGTATTGACTGAGTAAAATGTCCACAAAACTCTAAATTTGCCCTTTTGTCTATTTATGATCAACATTTGATCAATACAATTAATTGAACACATTTCATTATAATGTCAGTGTTGATAACAACAGTCTCAAAATACTCATGTAGAAAAAAAAATGTTTAGCATAGTACTTTAAATAGATAACACACAAGAAAACTAGTGAAAATATGCTTGATGCCCAGAAGTAAGTCACGCCTTTGTGTACAGCTTTTATGGGGATACGTGTGGGAACTAAGAGCTGATGACTATAGGGCTACCTTAAATTATTGATGAAAGAGGTTATATTCTCACAGTAAGACATTATTTGATCGTATATCCTTGTCTCACATGTACCATTCTCAGTAGCGTTTCAGGATTGACCAATGGAAGCTATTAATCACTGCCGGATTGACAGATGCAGGTGTTCTACTGTCCCGCACCTCCACATTCTTTCAATAATGTTTTTTCCCTCAATATGACAAGCCCAATTCCTACACCATAGCTATTGGGCCTACTTTTTGCATGTGTTGCACTTTTTTGGTTTTCCTGCCGTGTGCGACACTCTGCATGCGTACTCTTCCAACAGCAGGCTGTCTTACTGATATTTCTTCCATTCCCTGGCCTCTCGAATCAGGGATGAGCCACCTCCACTCTTCTCATTTTTCTTGTTGCTCCCAATTTAGGACTTCTCAGGTCCACCCAGTAGAACCCCTCAGATATTCAACCGCCCTGATGATGGCCCATAAAGTAATTCAGGGTTGAAACGCCATTGAACCTAGGATATTGACTCATGAGCAAACTTTTTGCGACAATATAACCATTTGATCAGCAATTTTGTTACCACAATGAAATGAGTCCCATTAATCATTTTATTCAAATTTTTTGACTCACATTATTGACTAAATGAGTTAGATTAACTACTACAGTGGAACCACTGTTTTTCTGTTGCATCCATGAATGTTTGTCAGCGTTAATGGCCAATCAGAAGGGCAGGTTCATGGGGACATCACTTGGGTTCTCTGTGGACAAGTTACACAATGCGTAGATCCTTCACATGTCCTTGGACTCAAGACATCCCTTTCAGCCCTGATGGTTCTAAAAGTTGTCCGTCAGTGACATCGCTTGGTATGTCCCCCACACTAATAGTTCTCACTCATTTTCTTTTTGTAGACGACAGACCACCAGCAATACACCTTCGATGTGCAAGCCCAACCTCTCAGGTGAGTGAAAAGAGGAAAGACTATAATACAGAGAATGGGAAAAACCTTAGAACAAACTACACGTCTCTGGGTCACAATTTAGTGTGGTTGGGAAACAGACGCAAAGTGTCAGAATAATAAACCAGCCGCAGAATTAGCAACTATTAGTTTGATATGTGCAGTAGTGTTTTTTTCCCATATAAGGTGTTGTGTTTACATTTCCGTCCATTCGCACATCTATAATTGTGCTTATTTGAGCAAAGCAAGAGAGGCATTTGGGAATATTTTGGACATTTGCATCTGTTATCCATCAGGGGAGCATTGTGATGGTGTAAGCATACTGCTCAGTTTAATTGCAGGTTTTCTCTTCCACGCTTCTACACATGCACTCACACTGGACCCGGGTATAGTGTTTTGCCATAATATGAGGGAGCGCTTATGTCAACCGTGGGCTCTGTTCGCGCATAGTTTTCTCAAACTTCAAAATTATGGGAGAATATTATAGAGACCCCGTGGGTTACTCTTTATTAGAATAAAGTCATGTTTACAGTGTACCACTTCTTGTAAAGTCCTGCTTAGTTGTGCATACACACAACTCTCCAAGGACAGTTGTAAAAAAAGATACAGAATGTTATGTTGGTATGAACCTTTCATACTGGTGGCGCCCTTTACCAGTATGGAGGACGTCTTGCCCAGAGACAAAGTGGTCTCTTAGCATCGTATGTGGTTGGGTTTCCTATTTTTTATTGAGGATAGTCTTGTTGGGTAATGTCCGGCAGGATTAGAAGATGGTGAGGTATTGTTCAGTGATGGAAGATACTCTGTAAGTGGCGGCAAAGGGGCCTCTCTGCGAGACGTGTTCTGAGGGGAGAGCATTTATTTTAAAAAGGTTATTCATACGGCTATTTTGATATTTGGACCCAACAGCAAAATACATTTTTTCTATTCTGGAGCTTTCTCTCTGCTAGTAACAAGGCCTTAGTAAGGACATTTGTTGGTATTTAGCTCCCTCTTGTGGCCAATGTGTGGTAACGCCATTAGGCAGCTGTCTGCAGTGGCCTTCATGCAGCACCGCCCTGTTTCTATATGAAACGCCAGAAAGATTCTCCTTTTGAAATGCAGCTAGAGTCCCTGATTCCTCATATACTGTTCTGCCTGTTGACTTGGTGTAGCAAACGTCTGTGTTGTTTATGATGTTGCTTAGAATGTGAACATGGCTGCCGTGAAAAGCATGCACAAAGCAGTGGAGGTAACACACTGCGGCGGTGGGGCTGTCAGAATGCGTACATTCCTGTACATGCCAGTACGTCATGTTGCTGTGGGCACAAGGAACTGCTCGCAGCGGTACACCAAGAGGCAGGGAGACCATGGCTGCTTCAGGGCTTGCATGTGTCTGCTCCTCTGCATGAAAAACTTTGGCCTTTTTGTCCACTATTATGATACCACATAGGATCTCTTCTGTACATTTATTTCATTTCTTGAAGAGGCATTTTTTTTTAGTACAAACTGTTATAATGTAAACGCAGTTATTACCTCTGCCCTTTATTCATATTGATGGACATTAATTTTTTTTAATGAAAATTCATGCATCAACAATAATATTTATTTTTTTACATAAACTAGTAAAGCAAGAAACAAGTGAGAAAAAATTACAAATATGAATGTCTTATGGATTTGCATATCATTAGTTCCTTTAAAGCACCTTGTAAGATTGACGGACATTAAGTACTTATTATTGCAATCAAATAAACGTTGGTAATATCATGCAGTTTTCAGCTCAGCTTGTGGGCCGGCGGATTAGATTTATGGAATTTCAATCTGCGGATAGATTGGTTTGGTCTTAAAGCAGCCATCCAGGGAAAGTATAAAGCGTGTCCTCTTACGCAGTCCTGCGTCCTCAGCAGTCACCAACAATGGGGGGTCCGGAATGTCTCTTTGTTTCATTGGTTGGGTTGCAAACTCTATTGTGACATCCTTCACTAGATGGCCCCTTTAAATATCCAAATAAGCTGCGACAGGGTCTATGTGTACTAAGGATAGCTGAATGCCCCGCCCACATAGCAGGTCATGCATTGAATCTGGTGTTCTGTAGACAGAGTGGCAGCAACGTCTCCTCTTCTCATGGCATCTTCACGCCACCTTGGCATTATACCTCCCTATCCAGCCGGATACCAGTCACTCTCCTCCTAGCTGGACTAAATCATAATGGCGGGGGTTAGTCACAGGAAAACTATAGACGGCCTTTAATAATAAATAGAGGCCAGTTGAATACTTGAATATTTTTGGGGGTGACTGAATCACATGCTGTCTATGTGAAAGCGTTCACAGACAACAATTTACATGGCAGACTAAAACCAAAAAATAGTTTATCTTCTTGGTTGAGGGGTTAAAAAGGAATTGCCATCTAGAAAGGAAGTTGAGATTTAAATTGTGTATCAAGCACAATACCATGTGCATAAAAATAAAAAATAATCAAAACAAATTGTATTGTTTTACCAGAATGGACAAAACAACTGCAAAACAGAATTTTAGCCAACTTTTATAGAGCTCAGCACAGTGGAGTTGTGAGGAATTCACCAAATGTTTCACAGGAAAAATAACACTATATACATGGAGTTTAAAAACATGACTCTTGAGACAGATCACAGGGGAACAGAGGTTTCTGTTATATACAATTTTATGGTATGGAGAATTTTAAACCATTTCTAAGACAATCATTGCGCTAGTCAAAAGAAGTAATTCTACAGAATGCCCCAAAGGATGTCTGCATGCCGGAACCTTTAAAGAAATAGTCTTCTTACCGTCAAAGATTATTCGACATCTTTCGAGTTGGGGATAGTCATTCGCTTCTTGAATTGATTCGATGCACATCTGTTTTTAAAAAGTTTCAGCCCGACCAAGTAGACCTTCCTAACAATATGCCAATTTTGAACTTGTAATATCTTGCAAAATTTCCTAAAAGTTTTGTCAATGAACGGAGTCCCCTGCGACGATCCCAGACATTCAACCAGACAGTCAGTCATCTTGGCCACCACTGTGGACATGAGTGTACGTCGATGTTGGTGGGTTTGGTTACAGATATTTCTCTATCGATCGGTGGTGTTTGACGCCAGTGAGCACTCGACTCTCCTCTATAGACCTGAAATCAAGGGGCTAAAGAGATATTTTCTGAAATGAGTGGATTTCCTTTTATCGAGAAGAACTCAGGTATTTACAATTTCTCCTTTCTTCGATGCCCTTTGAGTTGATGTGTTGATACCTCACAGCTCTGCTTTTTCTCCACCTTCTTAAAGCCTATATGGCTCAATTGATGAAACATCTACAAAGTCTGGATTTCCACAATCTTCTTAAATCCTATTTTGCCCAACTGATTAAACTTCTTCAAAGTCTGGGGTTAGGTTTCTTTACTACAACGATGATACCAGACTCTTTAACAAGGAAGCGCTCACGGAAAACACGGGTTTTCCTTAATGTCTTCAAGCCATTAAACACTCAAAGGACATAAACTATTTAGAGTTGATTCTCAGTAAAATGGAGATAATTATGTTTGGTGGTCCACCCATGCTGTACCCTAAGGTGTTGGGTCTTTGCCCATCTCCGGTGGTAGAAGCGAAGCAACCAGACAATTACGTAGATTCTTCATTGAAATCCCCACTGGCGTGCCACAGTGCCCTCCACTACTACACTATCAAAATAATTTTTTTATTACTTTGTCCAATCTCTACCCTTGTCACTTGGTGCACATTTGCGCCATCCGAGCCATACAGCAAGGTTTTGAAACGACAGTGATGCTGTAAGAACGTGATGTCTCATGGAATGTCAGGGTCTGTGGGCCGAGCGGAGCCTGAAAGGATGGAGACCTAACGAGGCCTGTCGGGCTGTGTCCAGAGGGGTTAACAAGAATTTAAGAACAGACGCCCTACATCAGTGGTTCCAGACCCCTGTCTTTAGCGTTGCTCACCCGCTACAACACATGTGCACCTCCAAGAATCCTCACCATCTTTTAGCTGCACCCAACCAAACCCGGATAGTTCCCGCATAACCACGATGTAAGCCACTACCTACGTCTCGTAGAAACGTTTCTGCTTGTTCTCAAGAACACCCGGCTGCCACTTGAATGCAGATATATATATTACGTGAACCCCTTTCTCTGCGGGGGTGTGAGGCAGTGTCCGTAAGACGGAGCCTACATTAACGTGCCATAGGACATGGGGGTGCAGGGACATTTCAACGGGTTTCACGCCCTGGAACCCCTCTGCTCAGGTGTTTCTGTCTACGGAGGCGCCTTCCTTTCTCTGCCTTGATAATGACTTGCTCTGACTTTGTTAATTTTGGTGAAAGACGCTCCCAGCTTGAATATATGTGACTGAAATCCCCCTTACCTGCCCTGGTATTGCAGTACGATCCCTTCAGTACCTCAGTAACCGGGCTTAACTAATCTTCTTTGCCCGTGTAAACAGAGGGCGGTCTTCTCTTCTTTGATATGAGTTAGCCTTTCGCCATTATTTGCCTTGTAAATAGGGTAAAAACCCGCCCTCAGTGGGGCACTAAGAGAGGTTCATGGCCTTTGCACGTGAGGCAGCCCTGCTTCTCACTTGTCAAAGGAGTTGAAAGCTGATTTGTGATTCACAAGCGAGATAAACACCCTTCTTCACTTTGATAAATGTTATGTTATTTAAATTTATATCTAGGCGCAACAGCTACCCAAAAGGGTTTCCCGGCTCCCGGCGGAAATGACAAAGATAAGGAAGTAAAACCTACTGATTGAAAAGCCAGGTATTAAGTGACTTACGAAAAAGTGCAACATTCATCTGTGTGCGAAGAGCCAACGGAAGAGCCTTCCACAGAAGAGGGCCCAAACAGGAGAAAGAACGGCCCCTAAATGAGGTACACCTTCATCTTAGTCTTGAGACATGAGGTATAACCTGCTCTCCCTTCTTGAATGAGGTACAGCCTCTTCTGAGCCTTCACACATGAGGTGTAATGTGTTCGCCCTCAGTTGATGACGTACACATTCTTCTCTCTCTTCATAAATGAGGCAACACTTGTTCTCCTCTGTTGGAGGAGGTACACCCCTTGTCTGCCTGTATACCGGAAGTGAAGCCAGCTCGCCCTTTGTAAATGAGGCGTGCTCTTGTCTACACCTTGGCAACTGGGGCTGCCCCTCAATCTGTCTTCCTGAATGAGGTAATGCCCGCCCCCCCTTGGTTATTGAGGTAAAGCTCTGTTCTCTCCCTTTATAAATTAAGCACATTATATATATATATATATATATATATATATATATATATATATATATATATCACATATCACATGATCACATGTTATTGTGGGCAACTGTACTTATAAACACACAGACACTTGTATTAGTACAGTGCAAAGGTCAAATTCAAGTTTATTACTACAGTACAGCAAAAGTGACAGGAGAAATATTGTTTTACTGCCTTACAGTTACTTTCCTCACAGAAGCATTAAATATTTGTGTTACATCAAATGCACATGGAAAATTGTAACCATATATACAGATATGCCGAGCATAATATGCTATTTATTACCATTGTTATGGGGGGGTGAAGAATGCGTCACTTGAGGCATAGACGGCTATATCTTCATATAAGTTAAATAAATCGGGTATGCCATCTCTCTGTCCCTCGGTGATCCCTCTCCCTGGTTCGGTACATCATGTAGCCCCCTCCCCCTGCCCCGGCACCGCTCCTCCACTCTCAGCTCCAGCAGCCCTCCGCTCCGTGGACTCCAGGCCGGATCTTCCCTCCCACCCCTGGCCTGCAGACACTGATCCCACCGAGGGCTCCCCTCACGCTGCGTCCCATTGACGTCACGCATCTCGTTAATAAAAGTGGCAGCTCGTGTCTCGGCCGCCCCTGGGGGCAGCGGGCTCCAGCTGCTCTCTCCGACCCCAGTACAGCCTGCTCGGCCTGGCGTGGCCCGCAACCACCCGGCCCCTCGTTCTCAGAGGCCGGCGGGGCTGGGGCAGCGGCGTCTGATGTCAGGTGGCCCTTAAAGGCAGAGCCTGACATGAGACTGACTCCTCCAGCCCTTCCGGCCGCCGAGTGCACGTATGCAGGAGAGGCATCCCAACTACCGAACGTCATGTTTGAAAAGCTCGTGTCTCAATGATATCGGGGTCAACCGTTAGCTTTTAGTTGGAATGCATTGGGGGAAAGTTGTGGGACCATCATCAAATGAAACCTCTACTTTTTAAATAAAATGTTGCTGGGAGTGGGTGTCCGTTGTTATCCTGGCGCTCACACTAATTCTCCTCCCTTCCTCTTCTCTCTCTCTCTCCATCTATGCTCTCGCTCTGATTCTCTTTGTTTTTGCAGCACAGTCACTTTTATTTCTTTAATTGGCATCATTTCTCGGTTTGTATCTATTGCCCCCAAAGTTTACAGATTAAGACAGTCACCAGCAGGCCAAACGAGTTTCTGTTAGTCTGGTCTGAAGTGTCACAAACTGGATACCCCTGGGGAAAATTTTAATTTACCGAACTTCTGTTTTAAGTGGAATTGGCAAATTTCCAAAAAATTCGCATTATGCATAGCGTGTGCCTGCATGAGCGTTGTACACATGTGTCGCTTAGAAACATTTATCCTCCAGTCCGTCTCCTGCCTGTGTCCAGCGTCACTTTCCCACTCATTGCACCCACTTGTGTTAAAAAAATAAAGTTACGCAAGATACGGGTGAACCGCACTTCACTTTGGAAGCATCATTTTATACAACTTTTCCTCACTCTAGTCCTCACGCCTGTTGTGCTACGTTTCCAGTCACCATGTGGTTTGCTGCTTGTAGGGCAGAGGCCTCGAGCTCACCTTTGAACTTTGAGAATGTATTAATTCAGCAGCAAAATGTAATGCGCCCTTTCCCCCTAATATTAGGGGCGCGGTAAGCTCCTTTTCAGCAACACCAATATCTCATCGCTGTCAGGACCTCTCCCCGCCTCTCTCCCTGCGGCCAGACGTACTCCGAGTAACCTGCCCAAGGCCATTCAGATGTCACGTCATGCAGTTGTAGTGTAGTGCAGAGTCCAGGATTTCCATTTTCCCGGGGTGCTCGTGAGTGACGTGGCTCACAGACTTGTGTCTGGAGGTTGGAAGTTTGCCCTGTGGCAGGAGCTGCGCCGCACTGTGTGATCTTGCGCCCTTCCACACTGCACGTGAGTGTGCACAGTGCATGCTGGAGTGTGAGACCGTAAATGCCCCTTACAAGCCGTGCGAGACTGGGCAGAGATGAAAAGTTCCTCCCACTTATCACAGCCTGGAAAGGTCAAGTTAAAGTCATAACTTATGGGTGGGATTTGACCCCAGCAGGGAGGACTGAAGTGGTCTCACACGGGCCACAAATGCAAGGTCAAATTCAAGTCCTTTGTAGATCCAATGTGACCCCAGCAGGGGAGCCTAAATGGTCTCACACTAACCATACCCTAGAAAGGTCAAAATAAATTCATTGGTTATGGGCTGAGCTTGGCCCCAGCAGAGAAGCCTGAAATGGCCTCACACGGGCCACATTCTGAAGGTCAAATTAAAGTCATCATTTAACGGTTGAGCTTGGCCCCAGCGGAGAGGCCTCAAAATGTCCTCCTTGACTTGCGCCAGTAGCCCAGCGAACCCTTTCCCGCCCTTGGCCCCTTTAGAAGCTTTTCATTAAAACACCAGGGCCCCTGGGGCAGTGCAAAGTAGGATTTAGGAGTCCGAATGCACTGGAATCAGATGTCCCTACAAGGAATTAAGGGAACCAGAGGAAGTGAATCCTTCTGCCAGAAGACACGACCATGACGTCAGCAGCACGCCCAAAGATTATCTGCAGCTGGGGCAGGGCGAAGGTTCACCTCTCGAAAACAACCTGTTACAGCATTCCTCCTGGGCGGGAGGTCTGAGCCCTGCACACCAGCTTGTGGCTACAGAGACCACCCCCAGTCGTGAAAGTCCTGGCATTGTCACGCAAACTCTAAGAAAAGTAACTCCTTTTTTCACGAGGATAAAAAGTGAAATGTGCGACAAGTGAGATAAACATATATGAGGTTCACTGTAGGTTTGTGGACTGAATGTGAAACCAAAGGGCACAGACTAGTGCATGAAACAGCTTGTGTCACCCATGTGACGTCAACACTGTTTTACAATTGCTGTCCAGCCATTCATTCGTCATCCACTCACATTTGTACGAGAGTCACCTGCAGATATGTGGTTCCAGACCAATCTCCCATCCATGTATCCAAACCTTTCCTCCTTTCACTCATGTCTGTCCAGCCATTCAATCATTCACCCATCCATCGCTTGTCTCATTAAGCCAATAATTCTGCAGACTACATGAAGCCACTTTCTTCTAACCAAAGAGGGAGAGAGGGCAGACAGAGAACGCCTATAGGCAGAAACCAGGCAACAAGTTAACAGCTTCCTCAAATAGATATGGATGCTCATATTTTTAGCATTTTGTTTATTATTATTTAATTATTAAATAAACTAAGAGTGCACTTTCGCTCAGTCAGAATAGTATGTGTCTCTTAACTCATGCTATTGGCTGTTTGGTGTATCATTCCTCCTCCTACTGAGATGCATGAGGGACTATTTTAAATCTGGAAAAAAATGCTTTCCATCATCACACTTTTGTTGCAATCGATCTTATTAACCATATTCTATAGAAAGCAATCCTTTTTGATGCTTTTTTTTTTTTAATAGCGTTCGCAAAGACATTATGTCTGGCTTATGCATGTGGTGTGAGACCCTCGCTTTGAGTGAAACTCAGTGGGGGTCATGAAAAACAGTGCCTTGCCGTGCAGTGCTATGTGGCATATATACAAGACTTCTTTTTAGTGCCACTGCACAGAGTACATGAAAACGGTTAAGTTACAGTATAGAAATATTTGGTAGGTTGTGTGAGCACATTTTAGGAGCGTTAAAGAGTGCGAGGATGTCTGTGATGACGTCACACCCATCACCAATGACAAAAATGCTTACAACTTTTCTCCCTCTTATGCATTTAGCAACATTCTTCTTGAAGTGGCCAACAGGATTGTATTGAAAAGAACTGTCTCTTTATGTACTACTTAGTGTTGTGTAGTAGAGAAGTGTTCATGTGTCTCCTAGGATTGCATTCAATGGCAGCGTTTGCTGTTATGGCCCATTTGATTGCATTAAACAGCAAACATTTACATACACCCATAGGACTCCATTGACAGAAGAAGTTTGTCATTGTGCCCAAGAGGACTTCATTGAAAGGAGAAAATTGTCCTTGTGCCCCATAGGACTGAAATGAAAAGAGAAGTTTGTACTTGTGCCCCATATTATTGCATTGAAAGGAGACGTTTGTCCTTGTGCTCTATATGATTGCATTGAAAGGAGAAGTTTGTCCTTGTGCTCTATATGATTGCATTGAAAGAAGATGTTTGTCCGTGTGCCCCATAGGACTGCATTGAAAGAAGAAGTTTGTCCGTGTGTCCCATAGGACTGCATTGAAATGAGAAGTTTGTCCTTGTGCCCATTGGATTGCATTGAAAGAAGAAGTTTGCCCTTGTGACCCATAGGACTGCATTGAAAGGAAAAGTGTGTCCTTGTGTCCCCGTTTGATTGCATTGATAAGAGAAGTCTGTCCTTGTGCCCCATAGTCCTGATTTGAAAAGAGAAGTGTGTCTGTGTGCCCCATAGGACTTCATTGAAAGAAGAAGTTTGTCCTTCTGCCCCAAAAGATTGCATTGAAAGGATAAGTTTGTCCTTGTACCCCATAGGACTGCATTAAAAGGAGAAATTCGTCCTTGTGCCCCATTAGATTGAATTAAAAAGAGAAGTTTGTCCTTGTGCCCCATCTGATTGCTTTGAAAGGAGAAGTGTGTCCTTGTGCCCCATAGGATTGGATTGAAAGGAGAGGTTTTTCCTTGTATCCTGTAAGATTGTATTCAAAGGAGAAGTTTGTCCGTGTGCCCATAGAACTGCATTGAAAGGAGGAGTCTGTCCTTGTCCCCCATCGAATTGCATTGAAAGGTAATGTTTCTACTTGTACCCCCTTTGATTACATCCTAGGATACTGTGGTCATAGGATCGGACTCCAGGGCAATCTTTGCTTCTGTCCCACAGGATTGCATTGAAAGTAGCATTTTTTGTGTTACTAAAAACTGTATTGAAAGACTGCCTATGTTCAAGTGGCATTTAGTATTCCAATAAGATGCAGTGTTTCTCTTTGGTGAGTTTAAGGCCTGCCTTTTAGGATAGTGTTTATTATGTGCCCCTTTTCTTTGGAAGCAGTATCAGACCACAGGAGGTAGCCCGTAAACCACAAGGTGACTGGGGCAGTAATCTGTATCAAACAACAATGTCTCGAACATGGGTATAATGTGAATAGCAAATATAGACGGCACAATCAATTGCAGTGGATTTGATCCAAAAGAGGAGAAACACAGGGAGACACATTCATGTAAAGGTAACTTGTATTGGACATGTTGGACATATTAAACTTCATATGTACAAGCACATGGGAAGGTAGCACTGCGTTACATTAATGGACATGTAACCAACAAGATACTGTGCACAAGTGCTCGTGAAGTTTGTGACGGTGCAAGTGACATGTGACGTGGTATATACAGTGATAGTGGTGGGCGCGACAAAGAACAATGTAAAGCAACCACAAATTGACATATTTAGGACATCCAAACAATAAATGATGTAAAATTTCAAAACACAGTTGGGCCGGGTGTCCGTAAATAGGGGTGCCAGAAGTTACGCTGTTAAAGTTGACGGCGTTTCGGGCTGCAGAAGTCTTAGGCCATCATCAGGACAGGTTACAATAGATTTAGAAGCAGTGAGGCGAAGGGTGGTGACCGGGTTCTGTCCGGTAGAAGCAGAGACATCCGTGGTGTCAGGAGCTTGATCGGAGTGGATCTGAACAACCGGGGGGGGGGCGGGGGCCGAGCGTCTCGGGTCCCGAGGGAATTTGATGCAGCCCAGGAGTGATATGAGTAAATTTGTATGGAAAGAATCCGTCGACTTTAACAGCGTAACTTCTGGCGCCCCTATTTACGGACACCAGACCTAACTTTGTTTCGAAATTTTACATCATTTATTGTCTGGATGTCCTAAATATGTAAATTTGTGGTTGTTTTACATTGTCCTTTGTCGCGCCCACCACTATCACTGTATATACCACGTCACATGTCACTTGCGCCGTCACAAACTTCACAAGCCCTTGTGCACAGTATCTTGTTGGTGATATGTCCATTAATGTAACGCAGTGCTACCTTCCCATGTGCTTGTACATATGAAGTTTAATATGTCCAACATAAGTTACCTTTACATGAATGTGTCGCCCTGTGTTTCAACTCTTTTTGATCAAATCCGCTGCAATTGATTTACCCATGTTCGAGACATTGATGCTTGATACACCCTTTTCTTTGGAAAGCGGTGTTCCTGTGCCTCTTCAGATTCCATTCCGAGGCAGTGCTTTGCATGTGCTGGTGGGACAGCATTGAAAGGCACAGTTTGTTTTTCTATCCCATGTAGTGCATGAGAAGGAAGAGTTTCTTCATGGGCCCAAGAGAATGACATTTACTTTGTGTGTGTTATATTATTGTGTGTGTGTTTGTACAATATTATTTTGTGTGTGCCTGTAAACGACAAAATAAAAAACATTATGAAAATATATTTTTCTGAGGAACATATTTTACGTTATGCTAACTAATTATAAAGCGCAGCGCTGCGAGAGCTCAGCTGTCCAGGCGCTAACAAACAGCATAAGAAAGAGATTTAAAAAACCCTGCCTCCTGGGTTCAGTTGACACTGTTTCAATATTCTTTCACACATCTTCTCGCTGTATTAATGTGCTCACAGCATGGGATGTCCCTGTCTTCATGTAATTATCCGGTTTTTGACAGAGCCGCCAAGAAGTCCCTGGACCCCGGGTGATAAAACGCTTTAGAACATGGTAACGTGGTACAAAGTACAAGTGGAGATAAAGCAATTTAGACCAACAACATGTTGTACGTCATAGTAAGGAATGAGAGAGACACTCAGTAACTAGATGTAGAGAGTCTTGCCCAGACATGGAGGCACCTCGGGTATGGACTTTGAGAAAGTCCAGCTTGCGACTCCACTTGAGTCGGAGATTAAAGGGCCCCATGTGATGTGGCGCTAAGTAAATAGGAGATGTCTGCTTACCGCGAGAAGGCGTGGTAGGCCATGTAGTGGATGGGATATTCTGATAGGTCGATATTGTTGACCTCGATATCACGACATGCAGCCCACTGGTTCGAATTCCAAGAGGGTTCATTCAGCCATTCATCCATCTGAAGACTTTAAATGGGTGCTCTAGCGTTGCATGTGTGTGGAGCAGGTGAATCACACTTTATAACCAGTCAGCCTTAGTAAACAGCGGCAGCTAGAACAGGATGCTGGGAGGGCCCTGCACCCTGGGAGAGAGGTTTCCAAAACTGCACCTGGTTTGTCCTGTAGCTTGCTATTAATATATGAAGTGTCTGGCATCCAAGTGACACTGATCCAGCCCTACCCGCCTTCGAAAGGAACCCGCCTGCATCAAAATGTCTACAGTTCTCTCCATAGGACAGTCTGGAAATGAGCTACGGTCAGAGACCTTTTAAGGCACGGTCAAAGTGGGATTGCCCACGGCCCCACTCCTTCCAGGGGGGCAGCTTTGAAGGGGGGATGCCCAGGGCCCCCACCTTCCAAGAGGCCAGTTTAGAAGGTGGGATGCCCAGGGCCCCCCACCTTCCAAGAGGCCAGCTTAGAAGGTGGGATGCCCAGGGCCCCCCACCTTCCAAGAGGCCAGCTTAGAAGGTGGGATGCCCAGGGCCCCACCTTCCAAGGAGCCCCCTTGGAAAGTGGGAATGCCAAGGGCCCCCACCTTCCAAGGGGCCCGCTTAGAAGGTGGGATGCCCAGGGCCCCCACCTTCCAAGGGGCCCGCTTAGAAGGTGGGACTGCCCAGGGCCCCCCACCTTCCAAGGGGCATCCTTGGAAGTGAACTTTCAATCTCTCTCCTTTCTGTCTATTTCTGTTTGTCAAACTTTTCTTCTCTATTTCTGCCTTTTCCTGTCTCTCTCTGGGTTTGTTGGGGCCTTGGTAATAACATTCAAAGTTGTTCTTAATAAGTGCCCTCAAAATATGTCTTCCCTGGGGCCCCAAAATTCTTTACACATCACTGGCTAAGGTCAAATTTCTACCTTTCCACTGACTTTGTTTGCAATAAAAGCCTGTGCTAAAAACTTCCACACACCTGCCCCAAAACTAGATGTGCACATATGTTAATTCAAACAAAGTGGTGGAATTTCCAATTAACTAAATCGCCAGTTAGGTCTGCGTTGTAAAAACTGCGTTAAACCCGATTTAGCTATAAAAACATGAGTTAACGACCGGCTCGGGGTCATGACCTCTGCTCCAACACCTCACTTCCGAGTTTCTCTCTCTGCTAGAATTTCGCCAGGAAAACCTGATGGAATATACCTAGGGGAGAGTGACTGAAAGAGGGAATCATAGAGGAAATGTCTCATAAAACACAGATTTTCAGGGTCACTCCCCATCCCATGAAATGAAACTCGAAATAGTGCTGTATTAACAGACCCCAAATTAGCGGTAATTTTGAATGTTACATTGACGAAACATTCCAACAAGGACCCACACCTGGGCTATTAATTTAGAGATTTATATAGCAGCGCCACATCACAGGCTCATTGGCTTCTAGGCACCAGACTAAACAGAATAGCACGTTTCTTTTTTATTTCTACCACTTGATACAGGCCCTCGAGATTGTTTCTCACCGTTAGGTAATGGAACCAGGGTACAGGCAGATGAGATGTTGCAGGATCACACATGGTGCGTTCAGGCAGGGGAGCCGAGATTGGAACACTGGCTCGCTATTGTCCAATGCTCAAGCGTAGCCAATGGGCCTGCTCTCCAGCCGCCCTCCCTGCCGGCCTGACTCCAGTCCGCACTTTGCCTCTCCCTCCCCCCGTCCCATATCTGAACGGGTTGTGGCAGCTGCACTGTTTTGAAGTACCGCAGCAGCCCTTCCTAACTGGATTTCCCGGGGGTTAAATATTGCCTTTATCTGCTGCCTTTTCGGCGCGGACATTCCCCGTGTTATTTCCCGGGGGCTTTAATACAGCTTTTTTTTCCTTTTTTTTGTAATGTTTCCAGGGAGGAGGGGAGATGCCTGCCCATTAGCTGGAGCGAAGCGCAGCCCTGTTGCGTCGCCATGGCAACACAACAATGGCTGCAATTTTCTGAAAATATTTATGCGCGATGCTGCGCGGAATCAATGGCACCTCTGAGCGACGTAGCCCGGTCCCTTCACCCAATTTTGGCTTTGGTTGACCCTTGTCGTCCGCAGTCGTAGAAAGAGCAACCGCGGAGGCGACACCGAAGGATCCACTGGGGTGTTTTTTTGTAGGGCGGTAAGAAGGCGCGGGGAGGCCAGGGCTATCTCACCAGGCTGGTTGTGTTTCCAGGGGACCGCGGCTGCTTGGGGGCTCCACCTGTGGTCTTCGGGCGAGCGGACATCGCCAACTTTTGGGGGTTTTGGCCTACACGCCGTTGGGGACCTCCGGGCACAGTTCCATCTGTTGGAGGGGACCAGGGTGGATGGTTGAGGAGGGAAGCAGCAGGCCTAGGCGTGAGGCCACTGCTCGGACATGACACTGGCCACCTGGGGCTTGTCGGCAGGCCGCTCGGGCACACTTCCCCTCAATGCCTGCTTCTCTCTCCGCAGAGGATGCCTTTCAGAAGCTGGCGGTGGAGACCCTGGGAGAGTTGGATTGGTGTTTGGACCAGCTGGAGACTCTGCAGACCAGGCATTCAGTCAGTGAAATGGCCTCGAATAAGGTAAGCGGCGCGGCCGTGCCCGCCATCTTGTCCCTTAGTCTTGGTGGGACCCACCTGTCTCATCTAATGTTATGTTACTGATTATCATGTTATTTACATTGGTGTATGCAATGGGCCGGAGGTGTCCAGGCACCGTGCACGGCTCTCCGTCCCATGTGTCTCTGCAGTGCTTGGAAGCCCTCTTGCCTTCATTCATTAAACTTCACCAGAGTGAATGATGAACCTGCAGGGAAATGGGAAGATCTCTTGCCAGGCCTCTTCGTCTGAAGACCTATCGGACTTGGTCTGACCCAGTCATGTTTTGACTTTTCAAAGGTTCTCCTGTTTTCTGTAGAGATGTCCACCGTTGATGGCTGCAGCCCTTCAGTAAAAGTTATACTAAACTTAATATGTCTTCCCACCTAGTTTTTTCTAGCTTCTCACCCAGTTCTTATCCTTAATTTGAGCTTGAAACATCTACAATGTTTTGTCAAAACAATGACACCTTCATGCACAACCCTCCCTCCTGATCTTCTAATGTCTCGGCGATCGCTTTTCATCTCGTCACCTCCTCATGACCAGTAGGCCTGCTGGTTTCCATCGCACCGACTCATTTCAACATGGCTGGCAATGCCTGGGAGCGTCATTTGCTCCGACTCATTCCAATATTGCCAGTAAGTCTTGTAGCTACCATCACACATACTTACATCAACATGGGCCTTACGGCCGGGCTCACTCCATCACACCTCCTCATGTCAACATGACCTCTAAAGCCTGGTAGCTACCATCGCACCTACTCACTTGAACATGGACAGTAAGGCCTTACAGGCTCCATCGGACCTACTCACATCAACAAGGCCCATACATGCGTTGTAGCTTCCATCGCATCTATTGCATCAACATGGGCCTTTATGGCCTGGCAGACTCCATCGCACCTACTCACGTCAACACGGCTGGTAAGGCCTGGTAGACTCCGTTGGGATGGTAAACCATCAGCCTGGGTTCTTTAACACTGTTGTCTGCTTTCCTTATTGCCTCTGGGTCAGGTGTACAAATTGACCAATACAGGAGCAGAGACACGCAAAATCATTATCACTTATCAGATTTTACGGCGTGGTCTCTATGTTGTACTATAATCCTGTAATGCTCAGACTACTCCGAAGAGTAGCACTAAATTTAAGGAAAGAATTCTTGTGACATGTGGCATTAACACGCTGGAGTGATGAGTGGCCACTAACTAAGGCACAGGGGGTTAATTTGTGCAATCAGATGAAACCCTATTGCTCAATCTAGGCGCTGGCAAACGATTTACTCTAAGAAAAGTTATAGTGCTCTGAGGAACTACTAAATTGTGGAATGATGGGTTCAGTATGCTAGGAAGCTGCAATATTTATGTGTTGGGTATGCCATTTCACAGACAATAAGACCTTCACGAGAGGAATTGTTGAGTTATAATTGTAACTGATGGGTTTGTCCAATAAGAATTGTCTTGCCTTGACTATACACTTATAGCAAAAATAACATAAGGATGTTTCCTACTACTGGTGTTTACTCCTAATAGATTTTCCAATCCAAACCTCCTGCCCTCTGTCTTATAATAATCACCAGTTTGTCAAAATGACTTAAACTTCCTAAACGGAAGTGACATAATTCACAGACAGGAAGCTCAGACCAATAGATCTGTAGTAAAGCAGTGTGACGTTGCTGGTGGGAAGTAAGAGCAGATGCAGCTGTTTACATTGTACCTTTGCTGCAGTTACAGGTCGGCAGCTGCACCTCCAGGTCTCCTCTGACGTCATTTCCTGCTTTAGAGATGAGGGCAGTCTAGGAAGTGAAACACAGCTTAACTTGTACTAAGTAAAAATAAATAAGACAGATGTAAATTACAATCTAACTAGTGACTGTGGAAGTTGTCGAAACACTAAATTGTACGGGGCAAGAGATTTGTTATTGGAGTAAATTGTATGTCCTCTTTGACCATGCCAATCTCCCAGAAAAGATGGCAGGTTATTGTTTTTGTTTATTCCATGTGCTCTCCCTAAGTTTATTGAGACCCTGAAGATACAAAATTGTACTTTTTAGAAAAAAAACGCCCAAGTCTTAGGAGAAGTGTAAATTCTCCAGTTGGTGCCTCCAGACAAAGTCATCGCAAGATTAGCCACTGATCCTTCAGAAGTGGCCATCGCTGTCACACTCCTGCACAAGCCCACTCTCCACATCATGCAAGTGAGCACCTACCATCTAGTGCCAAGCCGCCAGTGACAGCGGCTGTTTTAGAAAATGCTGTTGCAGAACCAAATTCTGACTTAAAGGATCAAATAAATTCACACTTTATCCTTGAACTCAAAACAGAATCTGCTCTGATGTTTGTTTGGCACTTGGGAAGATCTAGCCAGTTCTTAATTTGAGCCAGTGTTTTCCGTTGCTCAGCACTGGCACTTAATTGCTGACACCTAATTGCCTGAACCTTCACTTATGACAGCTGCCACATGGTGGTGCTGTTTCTACAATTTAAATATGTGCTGGAAAACAGTTGTTTGTTAATTCAATATACATTAAAACAATTATTACCTGCCACCCAAGCCATTGTTAAAGCTTTGGCGGCCTCCAGCAGACTGAATTGTCACTCTAAAGTGTGATGGTTAGTAGTTGTGTAAGTACCATGGCAATGTGTGGTGCAAACTGCGATGGCCTCCTGATGAGGGCCAGGCACTTTTTTTTCCTTCAAATTAAGCACTGGAAAAGCACTGGAAAATTATGGTTAAATGTTAATCACGATTTCACTTTATTGACCCCTTTTGCGTTCTCAGCACTATTCCACGTAGCAGAAAATCTCATGCAGGGCATTAGTCATTTCATGTGTATATCATTCACTATAGGTAAACAAGCACTTTGGTGTGGGATGAATTTTGTGTTGGTGGAAGTGTTTATTTACATCTTTCGCCTCAGGGGAAAAGTGGTTTGTTTGTTGTTGATGCAAAGGGCTGTTTGTACATGTTTCTCCCATGATTCAATGAGCATGAATGTCAGTCCCCCACACACACTGGCTGCCATCTTGAAAGGTCACACTTCTTCCAAGGTTATATGACCTTTGATTGGATTGTTTTGTTCTGCTTGTGTTAAAAAATATTTTGTTAAAAACACTTTATGCTAAACAAAGTCCAAAGGTGATACAATTTAACTGAACGTATTGTTCGGTCGAATTTCATTTGTTGCAACCCCAAAAAAATAACTTCTTTAATTGAAATAAAAAAGAAAGGGTTCAACGGTGGACACACTCATGCTTCCCCAAACACCTGGGCCCTACTGTGGCCAGCATGGAAAAGGGTGCGATATTATGTATTCCGACGCCTCAGACATCCGAATTTATCAGGAAGTACAAGTAGCGCTTATTTAAAATCATCCCCCTTAGATTGGGGAATAACATGCAGCTTTTTGTGCTTATCACTTCAGTATATGCATGCATGTTCATTTAACGTGGATTCCCCCCTCCCCCCCCAGTAAAATTCGGCAGGTTTGACGTGCCAACATTCGCCTGGTTAAAAGTGCGCCAGGTGTGGTGCTTGCCACTCAACTAGTTAGTAAGTTAACACACAAATTGCAATTAGGGCCTGAGTGGCAAAAACACTTTCTCATTTACCAAACCATGATTCAAAACACTTTCATGGCCTGAAATATGTCCAAAGACAACAATTGTTTCCTCATGGTCTGATCTTGGTTTAGTGTGGTAAAAGTGTAGTGCAGACTTTACCTGCTTGTTTTCTTTTTAACAGTATACATACTTAGGAAAGTGGTTTTTGCTTCTTAATTAATAAGTTTTATTTTTTAATTTTAATCTCTCAAATTTCCTAACAGATGCACTTAGAACAAATCATTTTTAACTCTCTGAGGGATTCTGCTCCAGACGCTCGGCTGCAGATGAGGGGTTTGCTTTGGATGTTGCGTTCTTGAGTCCCATTCTGAGGGGCAGGCAGGGAAGCTTGTAGCAATTTGGGGTTTTGTTGACTGTATCGGCAACTTTATCTTTAATTTGCTCTCACTTTTGGCCCTGTCCCTTCTTGAGTCAGTGTAGTTGGCAGTAACACTTTTATTAATTTTCCTGAAGGGGATTGGCGGGTGTTTCCAACTCTTCCATGGCAGTAACCAGTGGGCGGAGTCATTTTTCTTCCCAGGATTAGGACACTTGGAACCAGCCACATTGCTCACTCCTCTTAATGGATAAATAGTAATGCAGGAACGCACTGTCCGGTACTCTCCCATTAAAGCTATTGCAGCAGTGATTAGAAGTGCAGGTACTCTCCCTTTCAGCTTAAAGAAGTGCAGGTACTCCGTACCTGACAGCACCTGCCCAAGTAAAGCGTTGCCCTTGCTGCACCACAGAGCAGAGGACACCTCAGCGTGCCTGTCGTGGTGTAACCGGCTCCTGGGAACCTGCAGCTTTTAACTGCACGGCCAAATCATTCAACGAAAAACCTAATATATATAAAGGTTGGTTCGAGTCAGATGTGCTGGTATACCTGTGACTTTTAGGATTGCCTTCTGGCTGATTTTTTTATTTTATTTACCAGCCTGGCCTGTATTTCTTAGTCCAGGTTGGTACAAATATTATTCAGAGCAGTGAGAGTCTGTATTATTTCCTCTCTGACACATAAACCTAAAAGAGCAAACCCATAAAGAAATTGGTTATATAGTATTTGAGATCTGTCTAAATCCTTTCAGAATGATCACTTCTTCCAATTTTGTTTTTCAATTACCAGCTCTTGGCTTTTCCAGAATAGCAAAAAATAAATAAATAGTTGAGATTTTTTCTAAGAAAGGTGCCAACATGACGTAATGGAACAAATCTTAAGGCATCTGATGTGTGTCTTGTCGAGGCTTGATGTCTGAACCTTACGGTCAAATCTGAAGCGAGACTTTGTGTCTGAAGTCAGGCCTCAAGCCTAAAACCAGCTCTGGAAGGCAAAGTCGGGTCCACTGTCTGTCCAAGGTCCTTGCATCTGACCCGAGGTCTCGCGCTTGAATGTTGGCTTCATGCCAAAACGTTGACCTCAGGTATGAACTAAGCCTGGGCGTAGTTTGCTGAGTTTTGCTAAGCGGAACTCCGCGTAGTTACAAAAAAACTCCGCAAAGTTCCGCAAGTGGTGGAGTGTAGTGCAAACTGCTGTTAGCGCTGGTCTTCATGCTGCTCGGGTACAAATTCTACCCGAGCGACAGCTCGTGCTCGCGAACTTACCGTTCGCAAGCACGAGCAGGGAAAAAACCCTTCTGCACTACGCGATTATGCACTCCACGAGCTCCGCGGAGTACAGAAAACTCCATGAACGGAGCGGAGTTCAGTGCCCATGCCTAGTATGAACCAAGGGATTATTATTCTGAATGTTAAATGCCCATCAGCTGCTTTGCCTTTTTTTTCTCTCAAGAGCTTTAATACATAAAACACGAGACTGGAACCTGGCATCTCACCTAACAACGATTGACTTCTGTATTATGCGTATTTGAGAATTGTATGCATGGCAGTAGCTTCACTAAGACAAACGTGAAATGACTTCCAAAATTCTAGGCATTGAATTTTATGACTTCAAAGCATAGAATGTTAACCATAGGTCTGCCTAACCCTAAGTGTAACCTGTAACCTTGATGTAACACCTCACGTTTTTTACCCAACCATAACCGTTACTCCCCCTAACCTCAAACCTAATCCTATTTACAGGTCTGTCAGAAGGGGATGTGCTGTAGGGGGAAGGGGCATTTGTCCCCAGGGCCTGCGCATTTTCAGTGCCCCATATTTATGCCGCCAAATGTATTAGGTCTGGCTTGACATCAAAGCTGTTGCTGGACTTTTAGAATCAACTGAAAAGGAGCTTTAAGAAGCACTACTGAGAGAAGGGCTTTGGCTCCACCCACATTTGATCGCTTCGAGGACAGCATTTGATTGGGCAGATGTTATGCGGTTCCACTGACAAAGAGTGCTTGCATTGCAATTTTTATATTTCTCGGCAGCTTATGCTCAAGACAATGTTTATGGTGGCAAAGCAATGATCATTGCTGTGGGTCTTATCTGTGTAAATGCAAAGTAATGGCAAAGAC
This sequence comes from Triturus cristatus, assembly GCF_964204655.1. Classification (NCBI taxonomy): domain Eukaryota; kingdom Metazoa; phylum Chordata; class Amphibia; order Caudata; family Salamandridae; genus Triturus; species Triturus cristatus. The sequence goes on along the minus strand of NC_140595.1, from coordinate 35,985,507 downwards.
AGTAGGCCTGACATATTTATTGTTGAAAAGCAGATGTCAACGTCAGTAGGCATTTAAGGATGGATTGTTGTTGCAAATGTCAAAGCCTGCGGACAGGTATTGTGTCGGATGGAATCTGACAGATTAGTGTAGTGAGCAACGGCCTTGATGTTGGACACCCCTTGTGACAACTCCTGGAAAAAGATCAGCACTTTGACAGACCTTTTTAACCCCTCTATGGCGAGGCAGGACATTATCTTGCCAATTGGCATTTTTGTAAATATTTGCAATTTGTTGATTGGATAACTGATGGGTGCCTTGCTGGAAAACTTAAGTGCAATACTGGTGGCCTGGGTTGGATATGGTGGCAACCCAATGATCAAGTCTTCATGCCAGATTGGTTAGTATGTTCATCATGGAAAGTTACGACAAAGGCAGTCGGCCAAACATACTGATTGTGAAACACCTATGGCAAAGCCAATAGGTTTTTGAGGGTGGGTTGTCTGTATATGGTGTTGAAGCTTGTAGATAAGTCTTATGTGACAATGAATGACTCAGATTACTATAGTGAGCAAGGGGCTTGCTCATCTCCTTTGACAAATCCTGGGGATAGGAGATTTGAAGTGTGATAATCCTTGTTCAACCCTCGTATAAGGAGTTATATTTTATTACAAGAACAGAGTTACAACGGCGGACTGAGAGTTCTGCACCTCGCCCCTATTTCATCAATTATAGAGTCCTGTGCACTGAAAGCCCGGCACCAGCCGTTGCGTGGTACCTCTGCTTCCCAGATCCTGAAGATATGGCTATAAATGGGCGTGCACCAGGTGAAAGAAGTCCAAGGCTATCTTGTAGTGTGCAAAGTCTTTATTATGGATTATTATTCTCAGATAAAATGATAACTTCAGCTCAAACAACGCGTTTCATTCTCATCGGAGAACTTCATCAGGGCTTGAAAAGTCTTAGGGCGGAACCTCGACAGCGGCAAGTGAATGGGGTTCCTGAAGTAGGTGCTCCGGTATATTGCTTTGGGCACAAAATGGCCGTCAGGTGCCCGAAGAAAACAATCTGTGATCAAAGCAAAAGTGAGTCCTCAACAAAGAACATCAGAAGGTAGTTGCTCCAGTGTATTGCACCAGCGACAAGGGGAAATTCCCAGGGCCAGTGAATGCCCAGACGGTGGAATCCTCGTCTGTGGTTCAATGTCTATCCTCATTCGGATTGTTTTCTTCGGGCACCTGACGGCCCTTTTGTGCCCAGAGCAATATACCGAGCACTTACCAACGCGTTGGTTGAGCTGAAGTTATCATTTTATCTCAGAATATTAATCCATTATAAAGACTTTGCACACTACAAGATTGCCTTAGTCTTCTTTCACCTGGTGTACGCCCATTTACAGGAGTTATATATTGTTTGACCACATTTAATTTGGTAAAATTGCATTTTTATGACTGTATACCTGGTGGTTGCCTTGTGGGAAAGCGTAGGCTCAATCAGAAAGTCTAAGTTGTTATGATCACAAGTTGGAAGATTACTCGATAGGCATGACTGGTTCATTTCGAGATGTCATGTCAGGCGCCGGAGGTCTAATCTGCTTATTTTGAAACGTTATTACAAAATCTGCAGGCCTCACTTATTTATTCTGAAAAGTTTACAATTAGGCGGTTAGTAGTGGATTGTCATCACGCTGTGTTAAAGTCTGTAAACAAACATGGAATTACTTGGACTTTAACCCCTTCCCTGCTCATGACGGAACCGTTCCGTCATGAGCCACGGTTGCCGTGTGCTCATGACGGAACGGTTCCGTCATGACAATCCTGTCGGCGGCCGCTCCGCCTGCGCGGCGCTGTTTCCCCGCCTGTGCGGGGCGACAACGCAAATGGGCGGAGTCATGACGGAACCGTTCCGTCATGAGCACAGCTCAACTGTGGCTCATGACGGAGCGGCTCCGTCATGAGCACAGGCCCACCGCGCTGCCCCCCTGCCCCCCCCAGCGCTGCAGCGGAATGTCCGCAGCAGCGAAGGGGTTAAGAGTTTTCGGTGGTATGCCAGGGTTTTCGTGCTGAGTACTCGTTCTGAAAAACCCTGGGGGTAGAAGATTTGTACTTTGATAATCCTTCTCATCTCCTCTTAGGAGAGGTTGTATAATGTTTTTTCAGCTCTAATTCTGAAGCTTTTCGAATTGTAGGATGTGTAATGGATGGTGGCCTTGTGGGTAACCTTAAGCGTGGTATGGTAGGCCAGAGTTTGTTATGGTGGCGCGCCAATGGTAAAGGTAGTAGGACCAGTGGCTTTATTGTGAAAAGTTATGTCAGATGACTTAAGTCTAGCCTGTTTATTATGAATCGTTATGAGATGGGTTGCAGACATATTTATGTCAAAACACACGTTAAAGCAAATGTGCATTAAATGGGAGAGGATGTGGTCCGTCGGCTACACTGACGACTTTGGTGCTGGAAACCAGGGTTCGAGCCTCGGGGTCGCGTCCACATCCTGTGATTCTGGGCACATCACTTAATCTCCTCGTGCCTGAATGTGTAATGTAAATACGGTGCTTATGTAAAGTGCTCCAATACCTTTGGGTCGAGTTCGCGCTATATAAATATGCAAAAAAAAAGGATGGGTTATTACGCTCTTCTAAAGATTGTAGACAAATATTATGGAATCTGACCATTTACCTTAGTAGGCAAGAGTTTTGGTATTGGTTAACTCCTCTGACAAACCCTGGGTATAGAATGTTTAAATCTTTGGAATCCTTATTAGACATCAATGTCATAAGAGGGGTTGCTACTAGAATTTCCAGCTGTGATTTGGTGCATGTTTATAATTGATTGGTTGCCTTTTTCATTGTTGGTTACCCCGTTTGTAGAACCATGGGGTGTATCTCACCTTCTACACCTTCTCATCATGCTTGCCAGCCACTAACCCCGTCACACACTCCACGCCCTCTCCTGACATCTACCAAATACAGGCCCTGTCACAAACTCCACACACTTTACCCACACCTGCCAACCACAGACCCAATCATACACTCTGCTCCCTTTCCACACAACTGTCCGCCTCTGACCCCGTCACACACTCAACACCATCTCCTGACATCTACCAACTACAGACCCTGCCACAAACTCCACACACTTTACCCACACCTGCCAACCACAGACCCAATCATACACTCTGCTCCCTTTCCACACAACTGTCCGCCTCTGACCCCGTCACACACTCAACACCATCTCCTGACATCTACCAACTACAGACCCTGCCACAAACTCCACACACTTTACCCACACCTGCCAACCACAGACCCCATCATACACTCTGCTCCCTTTCCACACAACTGTCCGCCACTAACCCCTTCACACACTCCACACCCTCTCCTGACATCTACCAACTACAGACCCTGCCACAAACTCCACACACTTTACCCACACCTGTCAACCACAGACCCAATCATACACTCTGCTCCCTTTCCACACAACTGTCCGCCACTAACCCCTTCACACACTCAACACCATCTCCTCGCAGCTGCCAGCCTTATACCTCGCCACACTGTCCACTCACATTCATAAGCCACAGACCAAGTCATTCACTCCACGCCCTCTCGCGACACGTATCAGTCACAGAACCCGTCACACATTCCGCAACCCCTCCTCTCTACAACCAGCGAAAGACCCCGCCAGGCACGGTGGCCACGTTTGCCAGGCCCTCCCAAGGAAAGTCTCTGCTCCACCCATGGCCAGTCTACAAATATACGGGTGTGCATTTGTGTTATTTTTAATGTTTCACGTGTCCCTGCGTCCCGTGCTTTCTGCTTCATCGACTCACTTGCGAAATGACCCGTGCCTTGGAATACTTCACGTCCGTGCCAAAGGGCAGTCACAGGGGGGGTAGAGCCGGGTCTGTTATTCAAGGCCAATGCCCAAGGCGTCCCTCTGCCATTCTAAGGAAAAAACAAGCCTTGGTTTGCTGTGGGGGCAGTGAACAGCAGCTGTTGTGACCCTTGCAGGCTACAGTCAGGGCTTTAACTGGGACGGGACCTGCCATTTCTCAGACCCGGTAAATATTAAAAACATTCTTTAGAACGGGTTCCTACAAGGCCGTATGTACACATCTTAAACGAAAAGACGGATCCATTTATCAACAACTGTAAAAACCACATGTCAGTGACGCGGTTTACATTTCACATTTCACGTCATCTTCCCTTTGCTGTGCATATCTGTTTCTTCCAGACGTTGTGTTTCTATAGCGTTTTAATGAAACATGACTCTTGTGTAATGTACACTGTGAACTGAGTCATGTCTGGGCGGGGTCAGGTTGTGTAAAACTGTTCATGATGGGGCACAATTGTGAGCTTGAGAGATGAAGCTGAAGGAAGTACGAGTGTCTCACACTTCATGCCAGTGGGTCAAAAAAGCACTTCAACACCTCATCAGGGGTAGCAAGCGCTGTATAAATGCAAAACATTTCCCTTTTCTATCCCTCCACTATCCTTCTCAATCCTAATAACTGACTAATCTATCCACCACTCATATTACTTTAATATTTCACTATACTAATTCTTCATTAATCCTTTATGGTGTCTGGAGTAGCGTGCTACTAGTTCAAAAAGTGCTTCAACAGCCCATCAGGGGTAGCAAGTGCTTTATAAATGCAAACCTTTTTCCCTCTTCTATCCCTCCGCTATCCTTCTGAATCCAAATAACTGACTAACAAGTGTACAAGTGAGGAGAGAGAAAGAGAAAGTGAGAGGGCACTGTGAATGAGGGAGAGGACACGGAAGGGCATGCAGAATGACAGTCTGAAAAGGCAGAGATGAAAGAGGAAGGAGACGAGTGAGACATTCAGATGGATAATTTCAGAAAGATACCGAGAGGAAAGGTGGTAAGTACCTACCAGAGCAAGAGATTGCGCAGGATTGTGGTGTTAAAGGGAGTGACTGAGACTCTCTGGAGACCACTAGACTGACTTTATTAAAAGTTCATTCACGGTTTCTTATTTTCAGAATTGAAACACTTCCAATTCTAATTCTTTGTAGCATTTTCTGTGTTACTCGTTTATCTGATACAGCTAAGAGGCATTGGCAACAGAAACAGGTTTGGGCTGGTTTAGGCATAGATCCATTGTTGTGAGATGTTTGGCTGCCATCATGGATTGCACACAAATGAGGTGGTTCCACCACGTTATGTAGTAATTATCATACCCCGGCCCATATGTGTCTCCATGGCTCTGAGCCTTCTGCTACTCCTAGGTGGGCTCCATAGAGTGGTTTACTGGTGGTGTAAAAGCGCCTCCAGTGGAACGTGGCTTTCGCTCTTGGGTGGACTCAATTGATGGATGTACGGGTGGCCTAACAGTGCCTCGGCTGTCTTTGTGCCAGAACCGATTCAACCATATCCTCTTCAGGGGGTACCTTCTCTTGTCCTTCCACGCAAACCTTAGCTCTCTTGTCCCTATAGAATATTCATCGTCAAAGCCGCTGGCATTCAGATCACCAACAAAGACAAGGGCTCTCCTTAAAACCAGCACAAATGGATTTGAATGACGCTCGCACTCAGTTTTGTACACCGCATTGGTGGGTGTAGTTACATGCTGCTGAGACAAGTGTGAACCTCACCTTCGGGGCGCTCACGCATGACATGAAAACTCTACACATTAGATGACACCAAAGCTAACCCCATCTGTAAGACAGGGTCCAACCTACCAGTCCACTAGGAGTGCATCTTGAGGACTCAACAAGAGGTGCAGCAAGCACTGTAGGAATGCTGAAATACCAATGGATGAGTAGAGGTAAGGATTCATTAGAGAGGGTGCTTCTGAAAGGCTGAGAGGGCTGTGTCAGAGTCAGTCACATGCCTGGGAATACTTCAATTATATTGTGGTCCAGCTGTGGCTGAATCAGTCCAAGCTTATCCCCACTTTGATGCCTACTTCTTATAAAATGACCCTATTCCTAAGTGGATTGTAAAATGATTCTCTTGGGAGCTTTTTCCTCACACCCTTCCAAGGGATGCACACTGCACCAAGCGCATTAAAAACACCCTGGCTTCTCTTTTCAATAAATATAAGAGAAAAACTCTTGTGTATTTTAAGCAAAGTTACTGACCCAGTATGTATTAAAATGTTCCATTTAAAGTTTTCCCAAAAATTCGTTAAGGAGGGGGATTCATCTCACAACGACAAAACATATTTGGTTTTGATTAATGTTACTTGCCCACACTGTTTTAAAAAGCTCCATTAGAGATTTTTGTTTTCAAACGTTCCCAAAGGGAACTCCTAGCCCAGTATAAAAACATATTTAAATACTCTCAACTTTTGACTCGTGACGCTGCAGTATCTGTAAAAGTGAAACATGCGTAATGGATAGTCGAAAACATTTTGGCCGCGGGCCAAGATGGAGGTCCCGCGAGGAGTCTCACCAGGCCCTCACAGACCCTACTGGCTAGCAGAGGCGTGGCTTGGCCAGTAACATTTGGGGGGGGGGGGGGTGAGCTTCAGTTTTCCCGACAATCACGCTAACATATCTTGTTAAAATACATTATATAAGAAGCAGAGCATAAGGGGGGCTTAAGGGGCAGTGGGAAGGGAGAAGAGTGCGGATTGTTAGGAGTACTTGAAACACACTATTGTTTAAACTAACAGGAGTGTTTGTGTGTTTTTGTCTGTGTGTATTTAAAAAAATCCGAGTGAAATCCGACAAACACCTCACTCTACCATATTGAAAGTGTCAGTACCCAACTATTCCCTACAGAATACATTTTTAAGGGGTGTAAGAACCCATACACCCCCACACCCCTCTGAAACTTGTTTGCTACGTTCACAGTTGTGAATTCAGTGGCGAGGAAAGCTGATGTTTTTGCATCTATCACCTATACGTAAATAAATAGCCAAGTATATCGCTGCACTGTGCTTTAACTAAAGACGGGGAATGCAAGGTCCCAGGAGTAAGTAGTTTAAAGTCAAAGATACAAAAATGTGTTCTGGACATTACCACAGATCGGTCATTAGATCCGACATCACAAAGTATGTGGTACTTTCGCTTCTTGACATCTCCAAATTGGTCAGATTTTGTCAGTCTAAATAGCACATCTCTAAAAATATTCTTTGATTTTTGCCCACTTCCCCCCTGTATCTTCATGGCCCACCCAGGCATCTTCATAGCCTCCCAGATACAGAGTCCTGGAGTCGGGCCTGAAGGTACGCCACATCCTCTCTCACACCGACCAGCCACAGACCCCGTTACACACTCTACACCCTCTCCACACACCTGCCACCCACAGAACCCGTCATGCAGTCCGCACCCTCTCACACACTTGCCAGCCACAAACCCCGTTAAGCAGCCAACACTTTCTCCACTCACCTCCCGGTCTCTGAATTTCTCAAACAACTTACACGTTGGTGGAAACTCACTCGTGCCCAACGTACGTGATTTTGTTGACAGTCATGCACTCTGACTCCTGGACGGCTTACAGGCCACCGTAGACTATAGCAGAGCCTCACTCCAGGCTGCATCGATGGCCCTGTGCATGTGACCGAGACTCAGTCTTGGCCTGGTTAATAGCTCCATTCTTGGCTCACATTAATTTACTCTAGCATAGTCACGGATCCCCCGGTACACCATCCTAGTATCACTGTTAGTGCAGGGGCTCTAGAAATAGCCCCATTCTTGACACATATTTAACATACCCATGTCACTGACCACCCTGGCACCGTCCTCGTGTCACTGTTGGTGATGAGACCAGTGAAAGAGCCCCGTTCTTGGTGCACATTACACACACCCACATAACTGACCACTCATCCATTGTCCTCGTGTCACTATTGGTGAATAGACTGGTGAAAGAGTCCCATTCTTGGTGCACATTAACATACCCACGTAACTGGTCACTCATGCATTGTCCTTGTGTCACTATTAGTGAATAGACTAGTGAAAGAGCCCCATTCTTAGTGCACATTACACACACCCACATAACCGACCACTTGTGCATTATCCTCTACTGACTATTAGTAAATAAACTACTGAAAGAGCCCCATTCTTGCTGCATGTTAACATACCCACGTCATGGATCACCTGTGCATTGTCCTCATGTCACTAATGGTGAATAGACCCCCATTCTTGGTGCACATTACACACACCCACAAAACCGATCACTCGTGTGTTATCCTCTTGTCAGTGCTGCTCACTATTAGTGAATAAACTAGTGAAAGAGTCCCATTATTGGTGCACATTTACATACCTGCATCATGGATCCACCCGTACATTGCCCTGGTGTCACTTTTGGTGAATAGACTAGTGAAAGATCCCCATTCTTGGTGCACATGAACATAGCCGATCACTCGTGCATTGTCCTTGTGTCACTTCTGGTGAATAGACTAGTGAAAGATCCCCATTCTTGGTGCACATGAACATAGCTGATCACTCGTGCATTGTCCTTGTGTCACTTCTGGTGAATAGACTAGTGGAAGAGCCCCATTCTTGGTGCAGATGAAAATAACCACATAACCAATCACCCATGCATTGTCCTTGTGTCACTATTGGGGACTAGACTAGGGAAAGATACCTATTTTTGGCGCGTATTAACATACCCAACAAACCGATCACTCAGGCATAATCCTCACGTCACTTCAGGTGAATAGACCAGAGAAAGAGCCCCATTTCCTAAGTGCACATGAACATAGCCGATCACTTGTGCATTGTCCTTGTGTCACTTCTGGTGAATAGACTAGTGGAAGAGCCCATTCTTGGTGCACATGAACATAGCCGATCACTCGTGCATTGTCCTTGTGTCACTTCTGGTGAATAGACTAGTGGAAGAGCCCAATTCTTGGTGCACATGAACATAGCCGATCACTCGTGCATTGTCCTTGTGTCACTTCTGGTGAATAGACTAGTGGAAGAGCCCCATTCTTGGTGCACATGAACATAGCCGATCACTCGTGCATTGTCCTTGTGTCACTTCTGGTGAATAGACTAGTGGAAGAGCCCAATTCTTGGTGCACATGAACATAGCCGATCACTCGTGCATTGTCCTTGTGTCACTTCTGGTGAATAGACTAGTGGAAGAGCCCCATTCTTGGTGCACATGAACATAGCCGATCACTTGTGCATTGTCCTTGTGTCACTTCTGGTGAATAGACTAGTGGAAGAGCCCCATTCTTGGTGCACATGAACATAGCCGATCACTTGTGCATTGTCCTTGTGTCACTTCTGGTGAATAGACTAGTGGAAGAGCCCCATTCTTGGTGCACATGAACACAGCCGATCACTCGTGCATTGTCCTTGTGTCACTTCTGGTGAATAGACTAGTGGAAGAGCCCCATTCTTGGTGCACATGAACACAGCCGATCACTCGTGCATTGTCCTTGTGTCACTTCTGGTGAATAGACTAGTGGAAGAGCCCCATTCTTGGTGCACATGAACATAGCCGATCACTCGTGCATTGTCCTTGTGTCACTTCTGGTGAATAGACTAGTGGAAGAGCCCCATTCTTGGTGCACATGAACATAGCCGATCACTCGTGCATTGTCCTTGTGTCACTTCTGGTGAATAGACTAGTGGAAGAGCCCCATTCTTGGTGCACATGAACATAGCCGATCACTTGTGCATTGTCCTTGTGTCACTTCTGGTGAATAGACTAGTGGAAGAGCCCCATTCTTGGTGCACATGAACACAGCCGATCACTCGTGCATTGTCCTTGTGTCACTTCTGGTGAATAGACTAGTGGAAGAGCCCCATTCTTGGTGCACATGAACACAGCCGATCACTCGTGCATTGTCCTTGTGTCACTTCTGGTGAATAGACTAGTGGAAGAGCCCCATTCTTGGTGCACATGAACATAGCCGATCACTCGTGCATTGTCCTTGTGTCACTTCTGGTGAATAGACTAGTGGAAGAGCCCCATTCTTGGTGCACATGAACATAGCCGATCACTCGTGCATTGTCCTTGTGTCACTTCTGGTGAATAGACTAGTGGAAGTGCCCCATTCTTGGTACACATGAACATAGCCGATCACTCGTGCATTTTCCTTGTGTCACTATTAGTGAATAGACTAGTGGAAGAGCCCTATTCTTGGTGCACATGAACATAACTGATCACTTGTGCATTGTCCTTGTGTCACTTCTGGTGAATAGACTAGTGGAAGAGCCCCATTCTTGGTGCACATGAACACAGCCGATCACTCGTGCATTGTCCTTGTGTCACTTCTGGTGAATAGACTAGTGGAAGAGGCCCATTCTTGGTGCACATGAACACAGCTGATCACTTGTGCATTGTCCTTGTGTCACTTCTGGTGAATAGACTAGTGGAAGAGCCCCATTCTTGGTGCACATGAACATAGCCGATCACTCGTGCATTGTCCTTGTGTCACTTCTGGTGAATAGACTAGTGGAAGAGCCCCATTCTTGGTGCACATGAACATAGCCGATCACTTGTGCATTGTCCTTGTGTCACTTCTGGTGAATAGACTAGTGGAAGAGCCCCATTCTTGGTGCACATGAACACAGCCGATCACTCATGCATTGTCCTTGTGTCACTTCTGGTGAATAGACTAGTGGAAGAGCCCCATTCTTGGTCACATGAACACAGCCGATCACTCGTGCATTGTCCTTGTGTCACTTCTGGTGAATAGACTAGTGGAAGAGCCCCATTCTTGGTGCACATGAACATAGCTGATCACTTGTGCATTGTCCTTGTGTCACTTCTGGTGAATAGACTAGTGGAAGAGCCCCATTCTTGGTGCACATGAACATAGCCGATCACTCGTGCATTGTCCTTGTGTCACTTCTGGTGAATAGACTAGTGGAAGTGCCCCATTCTTGGTACACATGAACATAGCCGATCACTCGTGCATTTTCCTTGTGTCACTATTAGTGAATAGACTAGTGGAAGAGCCCTATTCTTGGTGCACATGAACATAACTGATCACTTGTGCATTGTCCTTGTGTCACTTCTGGTGAATAGACTAGTGGAAGAGCCCCATTCTTGGTGCACATGAACACAGCCGATCACTCGTGCATTGTCCTTGTGTCACTTCTGGTGAATAGACTAGTGGAAGAGCCCAATTCTTGGTGCACATGAACATAGCCGATCACTCGTGCATTGTCCTTGTGTCACTTCTGGTGAATAGACTAGTGGAAGAGCCCCATTCTTGGTGCACATGAACATAGCCGATCACTCTTGCATTGTCCTTGTGTCACTATTAGTGAATAGACTAGTGGAAGAGCCCCATTCTTAGTGCACATGAACATAACTGATCACTTGTGCATTGTCCTTTTGTCACTTCTGGTGAATAGACTAGTGGAAGAGCCCCATTCTTGGTGCACATGAACACAGCCGATCACTCGTGCATTGTCCTTGTGTCACTTCTGGTGAATAGACTAGTGGAAGAGCCCCATTCTTGGTACACATGAACATAGCCGATCACTCGTGCATTGTCCTTGTGTCACTTCTGGTGAATAGACTAGTGGAAGAGCCCCATTCTTGGTGCACATGAACATAGCCGATCACTCTTGCATTGTCCTTGTGTCACTATTAGTGAATAGACTAGTGGAAGAGCCCTATTCTTGGTGCACATGAACATAACTGATCACTTGTGCATTGTCCTTGTGTCACTTCTGGTGAATAGACTAGTGGAAGAGCCCCATTCTTGGTGCACATGAACACAGCCGATCACTTGTGCATTGTCCTTGTGTCACTTCTGGTGAATAGACTAGTGGAAGAGCCCCATTCTTGGTGCACATGAACATAGCCGATCACTGGTGCATTGTCCTTGTGTCACTTCTGGTGAATAGACTAGTGGAAGAGCCCCATTCTTGGTGCACATGAACATAGCTGATCACTTGTGCATTGTCCTTGTGTCACTTCTGGTGAATAGACTAGTGGAAGAGCCCCATTCTTGGTGCACATGAACATAGCCGATCACTTGTGCATTGTCCTTGTGTCACTTCTGGTGAATAGACTAGTGGAAGAGCCCCATTCTTGGTGCACATGAACATAGCCGATCACTTGTGCATTGTCCTTGTGTCACTTCTGGTGAATAGACTAGTGGAAGAGCCCCATTCTTGGTGCACATGAACACAGCCGATCACTCGTGCATTGTCCTTGTGTCACTTCTGGTGAATAGACTAGTGGAAGAGCCCCATTCTTGGTGCACATGAACACAGCCGATCACTCGTGCATTGTCCTTGTGTCACTTCTGGTGAATAGACTAGTGGAAGAGCCCCATTCTTGGTGCACATGAACATAGCCGATCACTCGTGCATTGTCCTTGTGTCACTTCTGGTGAATAGACTAGTGGAAGAGCCCCATTCTTGGTGCACATGAACATAGCCGATCACTCGTGCATTGTCCTTGTGTCACTTCTGGTGAATAGACTAGTGGAAGTGCCCCATTCTTGCTACACATGAACATAGTCGATCACTCGTGCATTTTCCTTGTGTCACTATTAGTGAATAGACTAGTGGAAGAGCCCTATTCTTGGTGCACATGAACATAACTGATCACTTGTGCATTGTCCTTGTGTCACTTCTGGTGAATAGACTAGTGGAAGAGCCCCATTCTTGGTGCACATGAACACAGCCGATCACTTGTGCATTGTCCTTGTGTCACTTCTGGTGAATAGACTAGTGGAAGAGCCCAATTCTTGGTGCACATGAACATAGCCGATCAGTCGTGCATTGTCCTTGTGTCACTTCTGGTGAATAGACTAGTGGAAGAGCCCCATTCTTGGTGCACATGAACATAGCTGATCACTTGTGCATTGTCCTTGTGTCACTTCTGGTGAATAGACTAGTGGAAGAGCCCCATTCTTGGTGCACATGAACATAGCCGATCACTCGTGCATTGTCCTTGTGTCACTTCTGGTGAATAGACTAGTGGAAGAGCCCCATTCTTGGTGCACATGAACATAGCCGATCACTTGTGCATTGTCCTTGTGTCACTTCTGGTGAATAGACTAGTGGAAGAGCCCCATTCTTGGTGCACATGAACACAGCCGATCACTCGTGCATTGTCCTTGTGTCACTTCTGGTGAATAGACTAGTGGAAGAGCCCCATTCTTGGTGCACATGAACACAGCCGATCACTCGTGCATTGTCCTTGTGTCACTTCTGGTGAATAGACTAGTGGAAGAGCCCCATTCTTGGTGCACATGAACATAGCCGATCACTCGTGCATTGTCCTTGTGTCACTTCTGGTGAATAGACTAGTGGAAGAGCCCCATTCTTGGTGCACATGAACACAGCCGATCACTCATGCATTGTCCTTGTGTCACTTCTGGTGAATAGACTAGTGGAAGAGCCCCATTCTTGGTCACATGAACACAGCCGATCACTCGTGCATTGTCCTTGTGTCACTTCTGGTGAATAGACTAGTGGAAGAGCCCCATTCTTGGTGCACATGAACATAGCTGATCACTTGTGCATTGTCCTTGTGTCACTTCTGGTGAATAGACTAGTGGAAGAGCCCCATTCTTGGTGCACATGAACATAGCCGATCACTCGTGCATTGTCCTTGTGTCACTTCTGGTGAATAGACTAGTGGAAGTGCCCCATTCTTGGTACACATGAACATAGCCGATCACTCGTGCATTTTCCTTGTGTCACTATTAGTGAATAGACTAGTGGAAGAGCCCTATTCTTGGTGCACATGAACATAACTGATCACTTGTGCATTGTCCTTGTGTCACTTCTGGTGAATAGACTAGTGGAAGAGCCCCATTCTTGGTGCACATGAACACAGCCGATCACTCGTGCATTGTCCTTGTGTCACTTCTGGTGAATAGACTAGTGGAAGAGCCCAATTCTTGGTGCACATGAACATAGCCGATCACTCGTGCATTGTCCTTGTGTCACTTCTGGTGAATAGACTAGTGGAAGAGCCCCATTCTTGGTGCACATGAACATAGCCGATCACTCTTGCATTGTCCTTGTGTCACTATTAGTGAATAGACTAGTGGAAGAGCCCCATTCTTAGTGCACATGAACATAACTGATCACTTGTGCATTGTCCTTTTGTCACTTCTGGTGAATAGACTAGTGGAAGAGCCCCATTCTTGGTGCACATGAACACAGCCGATCACTCGTGCATTGTCCTTGTGTCACTTCTGGTGAATAGACTAGTGGAAGAGCCCCATTCTTGGTACACATGAACATAGCCGATCACTCGTGCATTGTCCTTGTGTCACTTCTGGTGAATAGACTAGTGGAAGAGCCCCATTCTTGGTGCACATGAACATAGCCGATCACTCTTGCATTGTCCTTGTGTCACTATTAGTGAATAGACTAGTGGAAGAGCCCCATTCTTGGTGCACATGAACATAACTGATCACTTGTGCATTGTCCTTTTGTCACTTCTGGTGAATAGACTAGTGGAAGAGCCCCATTCTTGGTGCACATGAACATAGCCGATCACTCGTGCATTGTCCTTGTGTCACTTCTGGTGAATAGACTAGTGGAAGAGCCCCATTCTTGGTGCACATGAACATAGCCGATCACTTGTGCATTGTCCTTGTGTCACTTCTGGTGAATAGACTAGTGGAAGAGCCCCATTCTTGGTGCACATTACCTTGCCGATCACTCGTGCATTGTCCTTGTGTCACTTCTGGTGAATAGACTAGTGGAAGAGTCCCATTCTTGTTGCACATGAACATAGCCGATCACTCGTGCATTGTCCTTGTGTCACTTCTGGTGAATAGACTAGTGGAAGAGCCCCATTCTTGGTGCACATGAACATAGCCGATCACTTGTGCATTGTCCTTGTGTCACTTCTGGTGAATAGACTAGTGGAAGAGCCCCATTCTTGGTGCACATTACCTTGCCGATCACTCGTGCATTGTCCTTGTGTCACTTCTGGTGAATAGACTAGTGGAAGAGTCCCATTCTTGTTGCACATGAACATAGCCGATCACTCGTGCATTGTCCTTGTGTCACTTCTGGTGAATAGACTAGTGGAAGAGCCCCATTCTTGGTGCACATGAACACAGCCGATCACTCGTGCATTGTCCTTGTGTCACTTCTGGTGAATAGACTAGTGGAAGAGCCCCATTCTTGGTGCACATGAACATAGCCGATCACTTGTGCATTGTCCTTGTGTCACTTCTGGTGAATAGACTAGTGGAAGAGCCCCATTCTTGGTGCACATGAACATAGCCGATCACTCGTGCATTGTCCTTGTGTCACTTCTGGTGAATAGACTAGTGGAAGAGCCCCATTCTTGGTGCACATGAACATAGCCGATCACTTGTGCATTGTCCTTGTGTCACTTCTGGTGAATAGACTAGTGGAAGAGCCCCATTCTTGGTACACATGAACATAGCCGATCACTCGTGCATTTTCCTTGTGTCACTATTAGTGAATAGACTAGTGGAAGAGCCCCATTCTTGGTGCACATGAACATAACTGATCACTTGTGCATTGTCCTTGTGTCACTTCTGGTGAATAGACTAGTGGAAGAGCCCCATTCTTGGTACACATGAACATAGCCGATCACTCGTGCATTGTCCTTGTGTCACTTCTGGTGAATAGACTAGTGGAAGAGCCCCATTCTTGGTGCACATGAACATAACTGATCACTTGTGCATTGTCCTTGTGTCACTTCTTGTGAATAGACTAGTGGAAGAGCCCCATTCTTGGTGCACATGAACACAGCCGATCACTCGTGCATTGTCCTTGTGTCACTTCTGGTGAATAGACTAGTGGAAGAGCCCAATTCTTGGTGCACATGAACATAGCCGATCACTCGTGCATTGTCCTTGTGTCACTATTAGTGAATAGACTAGGGGAAGAGCCCCATTCTTGGTGCACATGAACATAACTGATCACTTGTGCATTGTCCTTGTGTCACTTCTGGTGAATAGACTAGTGGAAGAGCCCCATTCTTGGTGCACATGAACATAGCTGATCACTTGTGCATTGTCCTTGTGTCACTTCTGGTGAATAGACTAGTGGAAGAGCCCCATTCTTGGTGCACATGAACATAGCTGATCACTTGTGCATTGTCCTTGTGTCACTTCTGGTGAATAGACTAGGGAAAGAGCCCCATTCACCAGCCCCATCATAGATCACCCTGTGCACGGCACACCATCCTTATATCACTATTGGTGCAGGGACTTGTGAAATCGCCGTAGTCTCTGGGCTCACATTGACATACCCCACCACAGAGCACCCCGTGTCACCAGGCTGGCACGAACAGTGGCATCGTGAACCCCCCTTTTCACAGCTTAAGTGGGGGATGAACCTATTCTGTCTGCAGCTCTGCAGACAAATCTCTTTAAAAAAAGAAAAGGAAAGGAAAACAATAATGGCGGACACGGATTTAAAGCCCTCACAGTAAAGGAGGCCCAGCAGGTGAAACAAGGAGTGAAGGAGAGAGAGGGGGGGGGGGGCTGGGAGGAAGAGTGAGAAGAAGGACATCTGAAAAGAAAGAAACTGGCAGGAAGGGAGAGTCAAAGGATGAAAAGGGTGGATACAGTGGTGAAAGGACCAAAGGGTAAAACAACATGTACACGAGTGGGTGAAAGAAAGAATGGCCGGAATGATGAAATGCTGGGTGAATGGATGAATGGAAGCCTGGATCGATGGGTGAATTGGTAAACGGAGAGTGAAGTGATGGATGAATGAATGGCTGGAAGTGTGAGCGGAAGGGTAGAAGGGTGTAATGATGTAAGGAGGTCAGGCAGAATTAAAGGAAGGATGGATAGAATGGTAAAAGGATGGCTGGAAGCATCCAAAGACGGATAGATGAATGGATTAATGAAAAGCTTAAAGGATGAAGCTATAGATGAGGGAAGGTGTTATGACGGACCTCATCTAGGGTTCATATGGCTTGCTCGCTTCACCCATCCGAAGGCATTAGAGGGATGGATCAAAGTGTGGGGGGCGGGGGGGATATTTTCATTTTCAGGCTACTCCCTCGGCCACGAGGCGGACTGGCCCTGTGGAGGTTGTCTGTCGGGCTGGTGTCGGCTAGGGAGGGTCAGTAGCGCCTGGAGTCAGGCTGGCTCCTTTGAAAAACTTGAGTCAAGTGTGATGCGGGCTGGACTGGCCATTCTTTTTCTCTGACGTGTTTCCTGTGGGATGCAGGTTAGAGGGGGGTCTGCTGTCATCACAGGGAGGTTTCCATGACCCAGCCATGACCCCATGACCATATTCTAGTACCAGCCTCCTTCAGTGTGGGGCTGGCTGGAACCATTTTGCCTGGGCAGATTTTGGTGTTTACTCCGACTCTAGAAATGTGAGCCCCTCCGTCGCAGGTCCCCCAACCTTCCTGTAGGCCTGGGGTCAACCCGAAAGCCACTGTAGTACACCGCCATTCATCCATTCAGGGTCTCCTCTCAATGCCGAGTGGCGCTTTAAGAACTCTCCAATACAGGTCTTGGCAGGTTCCTATGTACTGGTCCAATTGAATGTCTCATGGTCCATACCCCACAGACACCGCTACTGCACCAGTGCAGGGCGGCGGACCTTTTGACGGTTATTTGTGACAGGAAAGCCTCTCTGAAATTCAGGGTCATCCCGGAAGTTCAGAGACACCCCATGGAGGTCAAGGAGAGCCCTTGGAGGACGGCAAACCCCCTGGAGGGAAGGAAACCCCTCTAGAGTTGCTGTACACTCTCTGGGGTCCAGATAGCTCTTTGATCCCAGAGAAACCGAAAACCCGCGCCCTGGAGTTCAGAGAGGCCTCTGGAGTTCTGGAAGACCCCCTGGGGTTTAAGGAGACTCTACAGAGTTCAGGGAAACTCTCTCGAGTTCAGGGAGACCCTCTAAGGTTCAGAGAGACCCTCTTGAGTTCAGGGGGACTCCTGTGAGTTCAGAGAAACCTCCCAGAGAACAGGGGTAGCCTCTGGAATTCAGGGTGACCACTCAGGGTCCAGGGAGACCTTCTTCGAGTTAAGAAGTGCAGGAGACCTTCTAGGATGGAAACAGTCTCTCCAGAGTGCAGGTAGACCCTCTAAGGTTCAAGCAGTCTCTACAGAGTGCAGGGAGACCCTATAATTTGAAGCAGTCCTTCCAGAGTGCAGGGAGACCCTCTAAGGTTGAAGGAGGGTCTCCGGAGTGCAGAGACTCTCTAAGGTAAAGGAGCCCCTCCGGAGTGCAGAGAGACCCTCTATGAGCGAAGCAGTCTCTCCAGAGTGCAGGGAGACCCACTAAGGTTGAAACAGTCTCTCCAGAGTGCAGGGAGACCCTCTAATGTTGAAGCAGTCTCTCCAGAGTGCAGGGAGACCCTCTATGATCGAAGTAGTCTCTCCATAATGCAGGGAGACCCTCTATGATTGAAGCATTCTCTCCACGGAGTTCAGAGAGACCTCCTAAGGTTGAAGAAGTCTCTCCAGGGTGCAGGGAGACCCTCTAGTGTTGAAGCAGTCTCTCCAGAGTGCAGGGAGACCCTCTAATTTGAAGCAGTCCTTCCAGAGTGCAGGGACACCCTCTAAGGTTGAAGGGGGTCTCCGGAGTGCAGAGAGACCCTCTAAGGTTGAAGGAGGGTCTCCGGAGTGCAGAGTGACCCTCTAAGATAAAGGAGTCCCTCCGGGGAAAAGGGAGACCCTCTATGAGCGAAGCAGTCTCTCCAGAGTGCAGGGAGACCTTCTAATTTGAAGCAGTCTCTGAGTGCAGGGAGACCCTCTAAGGTTGAAGGAGGGTCTCCGGGGTGCAGAGAGACCCTCTAAATTAAAGGGGCCCCTCCGGAGAAGAGGGAGACCCTCTATGAGGGAAGCAGTCTCTCCAGAGTGCATGGAGACCCTCTATGATTGCAGCAGTAATAAATAAATAAAGCAGTCTCTCCAGGTTTCAGGGAGCCCCTCTGGAGCCCGCCCTCTGCCGGGGTGGATGCAGTCTGCGGGGATTGCCCGTCTCTGCGCGCGCCCGGGCCGGGGATGCCGCGCTCCCGAGGATGCTGGGATCTTCTGGAAGGAAGAAGCCACCGGCGCGGAAGGGGTTACGAGGATGCTCTATCTCTAGGGGTCCTCTCTGCGGAGCAGCCAATCAGCGGCCCCGGAGCCGGCCTGCCTTCTGTTGCCGCGCGTGCCCGCTCGTGCGGCCTGGCGGGTGAGAGGCATCGGGGGCGCGCAGCGGTGGAGGGGGGACACCTGCCGTGCCAGGGAGCGAGCATCCCCCGCCACGCATGGACCCCGGGCGTCCCCGGGGAAGGAGGCCCTGCAGGCCACCGAGGCCTTCCTCGGGGAGAGACCCCTGTCCGGGCCCTGAGATCGCGAGCACTGCACCCACCGGATCCTTGGTACCCACTGGATCCCCTGATAATGCATTGGATGAGCGCTCAGGCCGGGGGATCCCTGGAGGCGGCTGATCTTATCCGCAGATCTGCATCCAAAGATTCATCCATCGCGTGTGGTCCGAAACCTCTTCTCGCGCTACAGCATATTTGGGGTCCTTTTGAGAATGCCCCCCACGAACAGAGGGGGTGATGCGAGCTGTTCCTGCAGCGTGCTCCATACAGAAGCAGCAATCGATCGATCGATGGAATGGGGATCCCCCCACCCCCCGGTTCTTCTGTCGGTGCTGCGGGCTCGGATGCTGCGGCCTGAGGCCACCTAGAGGGGGCATCTTGCCTCCTTCCATCCCGTGCACCCGAGGCCCACACGCCCACCACAGGCCACGCCGCCCCCCGATCCCACCAGAGAGGAGCCCGTCCTGCCTGAGGCGAGCCTGGCCTGCCCGATACCCGAGCCGGGATACTCTGAGCGCGGAGATGCCTGAGGGGGCTCCCCAGCTATCCACCTCCTGGTGCTGCAAGAAGGTGAGTGAGCCCCTGTGATAGCTCGGGGGGTCGCGTGGATGCTGCACAACAGCAGGAGGCCCACGATGGCTGGTTCATCCCCTTGCGGGCAATAAAACGAGTACCAGTGAGCAGCTCTTTAGGGTGCCTTGTATTGGGGTTCGCTAGCCAGCAGAAAGGGGCGGAGTTATGACGGGGCGAGTCATAAGGAGAGAAATCTGACAGTCATCTAACTACATATTAATAAATAAATAAAAAACTCTGCCCAGAAGTGATTGCCAGTAAGGACAGATGTGACAGTACATCTGTTCTGGCCAAACGTGTCTCAAACAGACGGCATTTTAAGATGTGTTGCAGGGTAAAGGCGCCTGCTGTAGAGATCTGTGTATTTCCAGCAAGTTTTGTGGTATAAAAACTCCCTTGTAAAGTAACTCTGGTGTCAATGCACGTGCTGCAGAGACCGGTCAGAAGTCCAGTCACAGGTTTGCCTCATGATGAAATAGCACCGAGGGTTCATGTGCCTGCCGCAAACCACAACCTGCCACACGCAGGTCACTGCTTCGTATTTGACGCAGCTATCTCAGTGGGTTCCTGCTGCTGCCGCAGAGATCCTTGCTCGGCCTGCTGGGCATAAGTTACAATCGTTGTCAAACTCAGCAGCGAGTTGCGAACAAGCACCAATCAGCGGCACGCACTCTGCAATGCAAGCATTTCAACGCTTGTGTGTTTTTACCCATCTTTCGTGATTCTAAGGTTGCTAAAAAGAGTTCACTCGGTAGTGGCCAAGACTTATCAGGACAGACAGCCCCAACGACTGCGTTCTGTAGACCCCAGATACATTATCCCCAGCAGGATTGGTGATGTGAGACTCCTGCCCTCAAACCCTCATTGTCTTATGTAACATTTCCTGTCTACTGACGCCTGCAGTTATATGATTCGTTGCCTCTGTAACATATATGCGTGATGTAAAGCTCTCCGACAACCTACATTGTGATGAGTAGCGCTTGAAAGTACATCTAATAATGATTAATACAATCTTAAGTGTTATCTAAATGGTTAATAATGTAATTACTCTCGTAGGCAGTGATATGTCTGGCATGCAGGGTTGGAAAAGGCCGAAAATTCTTTCCAACTCATAGTTTGTCTCTTAACCAGTTCTCTGGTGACAGCGAGCTGTGTGTCCTTGCTTCCCTCCACAGGATGGGCACCAAGGTGTAAAGCTCCATCCAGCTCACCCCTAGGATAAGACTTGGATAGAAAGGGTGCTGCTGGCCATGTAAGTGAGGCATTTGTGTTGGAACAGCTGGAGCTGTTCCCCTGTAGGTTGCTGTTGTCAAACCCAGCGTCCGGCCGGATCGCCCTCATTTCCTGCACTGCCATTGAGTTGTTTAATAACAACAACTGGGCGATCAAGCGCCAAGAAGGCGTTTCAGTTTGTTATGGCTGCTGTATAAGGGACCGTACGTATTGTGAATGAGAAATAAGGTTGTCATGACAACGTGGGATGCCGTTGTTTTCAGAAACTGGGCGCCCGCCCTCAACAGGGAGCTCAAATTCATCACCCTCCCCCACCTCCTGTGTTTGAATACGTTATCCAGGCCCTTTTGTTTATTTTTCTTAGCGTCCCGGCACCTGTAGTTTCACTTTTTCCAGGGTAAGGAGGCAGACCCGGTAGGACTCCATAGACCTGGGGGCACTGCACATCTCGGCACCAGCCACTATGTCCAAGGATTTAGCGGGTGAGGGTTCGACACCGTGAAAAAAACACCTTGCCATTTGTTGATGTGATTGGCAGACAGCCAGCGGGCGATGCCTGTCGCTCCTAGCAACAATACGCAGTATTTCTACAGGACCAGAGAGGTTCGTTCCTCCAATCGATAGCTGGCTAGTTTATTGGCTCAGAGGGTTTATGCTAGGGCGTTTTTTTAAATTATTTACTTAGGGTACCCTGCAGACATGCCAGGAAATACATGCTTAGCTCATAGCGCCTTCCGTCATATAAGAGAAGGGAGTGAAAACAGATTTCTGGTATAGTTATTGATTATGGATGCAAGAGACTCAATTAGCTTTACTTTATTACGTTGTGTGATCTTGGGCAAATCACTTCTAAAGTCGCCACTTGAGTAGCATCTGGAACAATTGATATTTTCCTCGGCATGTTGCGTGCTGGTACTTCTAGTTTTAAGGTCTGGGTCTTGACAGCAGAGGTATTTGAGTCTACTTCTTACACTCTGTAAAGAGTAAGTTTTGGTACACCCCATTCAACCATTGGCTTTCGTTGACCAGCCTCTTCGGCCATTGGCTTCAGACTTTGTCAATCACGTCTTGGCACGGCCCTGTGGAATATATATATTTCTCGCTAAATGCTATTGGCTGGATGCTCCAGCATTCGCTGAAGTGTTTGCATTGCTCTGCATGAGGAACTTTTTGTGCAGGATTAGATTGAAGGCCAGGGAGACTTCAATACAGTCCACCTTTTGTTCCTTGTCTCGCTTTTATGAAACTATGCTGTTAGCACATTAAACCTAGACTTATCGTCTTTTATTATTGTTGTATCCGCCACTCAGTCTATTTATCTCTGATTATAAGCATCTTTAATTATGTACAGTGTGTACATTTCTCTATTTTTGTACTCTGTCTAATTACGTATTCTGTTATTACCCCACTTAAGATTTGTTATTTATTACTCACTTGTTAAAAATAAAGCCCCTAATGCCTTTTCTGCATCTTTGTTCATACTTATTTAAAACCATGAAAATAAAAAAACGGGAGGCGTAAAACTAAGAATGTAAGAATGGAAAGTACTGCTTGCTAAAATGTCAGGAGTGGAAACTGATACCCACCTCACAGGGGTCCCTTACAAGTTTTAACAAGTGGGCATTTATTTAAAAAAATATTTTATTCAAGAGAGTTGAAAATCTGAATTGATGAGCAATATTGTAAAAGGAGTGAGCCAGTTTAATGGGTGTGTTACAGGATCCTGAGGAGTGGGCGGATGTGGGGGCATATCTCTCAAGGCCCCCCTCTCTGTAAGGTGTTTGTATATCGGTGAGGCAGCCAACCCAAGTGAAATTTACAGGGCCGCCTCCAGATTTTGCAGTCGCCATTGGTCTGTCGGGCAGGTTGTTGCGGGCTTTCCACGTTGAGGTGACAGGTTTGGGACTGATCCGGTGGGCAGCGAGTCGCACTTGGATCGGCCATTTCAGACGTCTCGAGGTGCCCGTGTCTAGTCTGAGGCAAGGCAGTGACCCCAGAAGGGCCCCAAGTGACCTTCCCTACTAGAAGAAGTTGGTGTAATTTAATTACTCCACTAGGAATTCATTCAGGGCTCAACGTAGTGACCTACAAGTACCCTACTCTACTAGGAACTGGTGGTGTAATTTACTTACTCTTCTAAGAGCTCATTCAGGAATCAGCTCGGCGAGTCCTAAAGTTCCTCTATGTTCTAGGAGCAGGAGGAGTAATTTACTAGCAACTCACTCAGGGATTAGCACAATGACCCAGGAAATGCTCTTCTCAAACAAGAACGGGCGACGTAATTTACTTGCTATTCTTGGAACTCTTTCAGGAATCAACCCAGTGTCTCAAGAGGAACCCACTGTACAAGGTACTGGCAGTGTAATTTACGTACTCTACTAGAAACGCTAGTCCAAAATTAACCCGTTGACCAAGGAAGCACCCTAGTCTACTAAGAATGGGTGGCGTAAATTAGTTGATATTCTTGGAACTCTTTCAGGAATCAATCCAGTGACCCGTGAAGTAGTCAACTCTACTGGGCACTGGTGGTGTAATTTAATTTACTAGCAACTCACTCAGGAGTTAACCCAGTGTCCCAAGGAGTACCCATTCTACAAGGTACTGGGGGTGTATTTGACATACGCAACTAGAAACGCTGGTTCAAAGTCAACGCGTTGGCCCAGGAATGGAAGGTTAAATAACACCTTACTTGGGGGAATTCGAAATCCATTTTTGGCTAAACTTTTAAAACATTTTGCAGCAGGTTATAAAATTTCGGAAAGTTTCCAAAGATGAACCTGTGGTTACACTTACAAGTTTGGGGAAGGCTGGTCAGATCAAGGATGTCACTCTTTTAAGGGTGATTTTGAGGGGTTCTGTAGCTCTGTTCAAACACAGGCGTCTCTGTTGGTCACCTTAAATCACACATTTCTCTAAGCTGTTTCATCAAATGTCACAAAACTTACCACACGCATACAATCTACTTATCGCACTTCAAAACGGTAAAACCCTCCACATCTATTTGAAGTAAAAGCGTGGTGAATGTTTTCAAGAATAAGCTATTTAGTGCTATGAAGTGTTATCTGCTGGAACCTACATCAGTTGAGGACTTGAACGGCTAGATCACATTAAAGGGAAATGTAACCAATCATTTACGACTGAGTGGAGAATTTAAGGTAGTTTAGTGTGAGTTGGTCTACTACACTATTTTCCTTACATTGACTCGTGGCCTAATTTATTGTAGTATAAATAGGGTTGTATGTTGTTACAACGCATTCCGTTGCAACGCATGCCTTTACCACGCATGCGTTACAACGGAATGCTTTTTCAACTCATAACCTTTACCACGAATATTCATTTACCACGCATACCTTTACAACGATTTTCGTTGTAAATTTATGCATGGTAAGGGCATACTCTTGGTAAAGGTTATACCCCTCCCCTTGTACCCTTACGTGACCCCCCAGGCCTTCTTATATTTACCCCTGCCCTTAACCCTCAATCCTTTTATATATATTTAAAAATAAAAAATGCAATTCCCCTTAACTCTTCACGTCGTCTCCTCTCCATGACGTCGTACGTCGTAAAGAGGAAGCGGAAGTTTCTTTCCGCTTCCTCTCAAACGACGCCGATTGCCTGCACTTCTCGATGTGACATCAGGTGAGTTGTTTGGGGGGGGGGGAGACCCCCCAAGCCCCCTTTTTCTAATTTTAGCCTTTACAACACATGCCTTTACTACGTATCTCGTAGTAAAGGTATGCGTGGTAAAGGCTTTCGTGGTAACCACGCACGCGTTGTAATGCATGCGTGGTTAAGGTTTGCGTGGAAACAGCCGCGTTGTAGTGGCCGTTTCCCATAAATAGCTGTAGAACCAAATCTACTCTACTAAATGGATGGAGCACTCAACCTATTGTAGTCTGAATGGTTTTATGACTTCTATTGTACTATGAATGGACCAATGACAACTTGTTTTGTATAAAGTGGGTGTGTAGCCTAATCTACTGTACTACGAATCGGTGCAGGGCACCACTAATTGTAGTATGAATGGGTGAATGACCATCTATTGTACTGTGAAAGGTCAGAAGATGTAGCCTCGTGTATTATGAATGGGTGTATGGACTACTCCATTGAACCTTGAATCGGGGGAAAGACTTAATCTATAGTCGTGTGAATGGGAGTATGACAACCTATTGTACTGTGAAGGGGCAGAGGACGTAACCTATTGTACTGTAAGTGGGTGCACGACATTCTAGTGTACTATGACTGGACAGAAGGCCTTAGCTCTTGTAGTGTGAATAGGTGTATGGAGTCGTCTACTGTACAATAAATGGGCAGACAACGTAATCTATTGTAGTATGAATGGGTGTATGAGAATCTATTGTACTATCAAAGGGCGGAACACAATCTCCTGTTGATTGGAGGAGTGTATGGATTCATCAACTATGTTGTGAATGGGCAAAATATTTAACCTATTATAGTATGAATGGGTGTATGTGAATCTGTTGTACTATGATTGGGCAGACGACTCCGCCTCCTGTATTATGAATGGGTGTATGGATTAATCTATTGAACTATGAATTGGGGGGGGGCTTAATCTATAGTAGTGTGAATGGGAGTATGACAACCCGTTGTACTGTGAATGGGCAGAGGGCTTGCCAATTGTAGCACGAATGGTTGTAGGTCAATCTATTGTTTTTTGAATGGGCTGAACACAATCTCATGTTGTATGAATGAGTGTATGGATTACTCATCTGTATTATGAATGGGCAGATGAGTTAACCTATTGTATCGTGAATGGGTGTATAAGAATCTATTGTACTACGAACGGGCAGATGAGTTAACCTCTTGTATCGTGAATGGGTGTATGAGAATCTATTGTACTACGAACGGGCAGATGAGTTCACCTATTGTATTGTGAATGGGTGTATGAGAATATATTGTACTACGAAAGGGCAGATTAGTTAACCTCTTGTATCGTGAATGGGTGTATGAGAATCTATTGTACTACGAACGGGCAGATGAGTTAACCTATTGTATCGTGAATGGGTGTATGAGAATCAATTGTACTACGAACGGGCAGATGAGTTAACCTATTGTATCGTGAATGGGTGTATGAGAATCTATTGTACTACGAACGGGCAGATGAGTTAACCTATTGTATCGTGAATGGGTGTATGAGAATCTATTGTACTACAAATGGGCAGATGAGTTAACCTATTTCAAAAGGAGTTTGGCTTAATCCGATCTTTTTATAAATGGATGGACGGCTTAAACTACCAACTGTACTGAGAGAGACTTTTTTCTACGGAGACTAGGAAAATTACTTACACTACCACAGAAGAAGTGGATGAAGAACCATTACTTTCAAGATAATCCAAAGTGTATTTTATACAATTCCCCTTACAAAATTAGGCCATGGCAACTGTGTTTAATGTATAAACCAACATGCATCAACTTCAGGGGAAGAGGGTTGTCTGTATAATTGCTACAGGTGAGTTTCTGAATTGAATGCGATGTGGATAAGCCACTCGTGGGATGAGAAGACCTGGTGGAAAACTACAAGCAGAGGGTGAGAATAAAACAAATTGGTAGTGTTAAAAGATTTGAGAAAAACAAGGGAAGGTAATATTTGAACACGGGGAACAAGAGAGAAAAATCGAATTTAGGGAACATTAAAAGTTACACAAAAAAATGAAAAAGACATTGGACAAGGTAATAAAATACAAGTTGCTTTGGTAAATGGCAAACTTTTCCTATAGCTTGAAAATAAATAGGTGAATTATATGTGCAGCTCGGATGTACCTCACCATAAGTTCTCACGTATGTTGTGATCATATCAAATTCTTCCATCATATTGTCTCTTACTTTATTTTTTAATCCTGTTTACTTTTCTACAGTTTAAAAGGATGCTGAATAGAGAATTAACACACTTGTCAGAAACGAGTCGCTCTGGAAACCAAGTCTCCGAATACATCTCCAGCACTTTTTTAGGTGAGTTATTTAAGTATCAATCACGGCATATGTAAAACACACTACATACCCGTGAGGGTCTCAAGGCGCTGGGGGGGGTGGGAAGCTGCTACTGTTCGAAGAGCCAGGTCTTGAGAAGTTTTCTGAAGGTCAGAAGGTCTTCGGTCTGCCGTAGGCAGATGGGGAGGGTGTTCCATGTCTTGGCGGCGAGGTGGGAGAATGATCTGCCGCCGGCGGTCACTCTTCGGATGCGGGGGACGGTGGCGAGGTCTGCGGAGTGGAGATGGCGGGTGGGGGTGTAGAGGCTGAGTCGGCTGTTGAGGTACTTTGGTCCGGTGTTGTGGAGTGCCTTTTGTGCGTGGGTGAGGAGTTTGAAAGTTATCCTCTTGTTGACAGGGAGCCAGTGTAGGTCTCTCAGGTGGGGTGCGATGTGGCTGTGATCAGTATAAAGGCAAGCACACTGCATTCCCATTGTACCACACACCTTGATGCACAAATTCTTGTTTGTAGCTCAGTTGGTTGAGCAGCCGGTGTCTTCTGAGTACCTACTGGCTGTCGCTCAATTGATTAAGCAATCAGTTGTGAATATAACTATTGTTTCCAATGTTGTTTACCTTATTTGTTATAACTACTGATGAGATGTAACTATCACTATTAAATGTTAATATACAACCATAAGTATGCAATAATTGATATTACCTGTGACACCTGCTATCTGTAGCTCAGAAACCTTCAACCATTGGCTTGAGAAACTGTCAATCACATCATGGATTTGCCTCGATGATCAGGCCCTGAACATAGTACCACCTGTCACTTCACCTACGCCTCATTACAGGGCATCTTTTAGATTGCTCATAATGATGGCAGTTATGATACGGATGAAAGCTTTCCAGGGGCAACATATGTTCTCCGAACTTTCATCTCCATCTAGATTGGTAATATTTGCACCGGGGAAGTTCGGGGGACCCGAAAGTTGCACTTCCCGTTTACATTCCCTTATTTATGTCTTAAAAAAGGAAGAATGCAATAGATACTGCCCGGACGCATGGTCAGTGCGTATTGGGCAGGGCCACTGGAATTATGCGGCAGGTGACAACAGAATTGTGCGGAACAGTTGACTAAATTTTGCCGCAAGAAAAACCAAATTCGCCGCACAATGCAGCACATTTTGTTTTAGCTTACTTCATTATTTTTATCATTTTTACACACAGTAACACTGTCGGGGAAAAGATTTCACTTTATTGGTACCAATTTGACGCCTAAATACAGCAATAAGCAACTGAAAGATGACCAGTCACCCTTTGTGAAGGGCCGTCCACTGTGTAGCAATAGGTGTTGTCGTGTTTTAGTAACTTTTGATCCGTTTGAGCTTTAAACCATAGTTTGTTATGCGCAGATGATGGATTAAATGGTAAATGCGGCAAACCAATAATTGTGTGGAAAATGCTGCAATGTCAGAATCGCGTCATTCCAGTGGCCCTGGTATTGGAGCAGGAGATGTTGAGCAGACGGTGTGGGTGAAGATCGCGCCATGTGTACAGTCCCAAGGGCACACATGGAGTAGGCGAGACGGACACAGTGACTGGGAGAAGGGCATTGTTCATGGCCAGTACTTGCTGGACATGGAGGCCTGGGGTGCTGGTCCAACTCTTGTGCCCAGTGGCCCTTTATGCAGTTGTATGTGGCATCGGTGAAGGGCCTGTTCTGTGCCCCATAGGTCTGGTCACATATATCACCGAACTGGTTCTATGGTTTGGGCCTTACTTTATGTTTGTGGACAACATAAACAATATGCGGTGTGAGTAAAAAATAAAAGAGTCATGAAAAACTTCAGTTCCCACAGTGCATCAGGTCAATGGGCAGCCAGTGCTAGCCACATTTAGTCCATGATGGCGCTTGCTCGTCTGACAGCCCCATACGGAAAGCATCCCTTCACCTCCCAGGGCCGGCGGCTTCTGCTCCGAGTTGTTCCCACAGCCATTAGCAAAGCCCCTGAACTTGACCCAAATTCCATCTGCTCATCTCTCCAGAGAAGCAGATGGCGCTGTGAGAACGAGGTCATGACCTTTTGTCCGCTTCACCCCGCTCGCTTCCGTCACTCTCACGTTGATCACGTACCACAGCCGCCAGGGACTTCCGGGGGCACAGAAGTGACAACAGGAAATCCGCTCTGAGGTTTTCAAGAAGGTGCAGATATGTGGCAGCCGGCGCGAGACGATGTCCGTCCTTAAATGTGACTCCCCCGCCCCCCACCACTTGCTGGCAGATATGTATGTGTTAGAGGGCGGTGGGCTTGGCAGGTGTGTGGGGGACCTACAGAACTTCAACTCCAACCAGCACACGAGGGCCTTTTGGGCTCGGGAGCTCGGGAGCTGCCCGGTGTCGAGTCTGAGGGGACCAAGTTGAAAGAACGGCAGCTGACGTCACTTGTTGTAGAGCACGTTCAGTGCAGTGCTACCCAGGCATGTATAGGACCCAGTCGTGTAAGGTTTGGGCACTTCTCGCGCCAAAGACAGAACTACAATCTACCGAGTGTGGACAGTAGAAACATCCCACGCTTCCCTGGGTGGCACGCTTTCCTGGGTGGCAATCTTCCCTGGGTGGCAAGAGCAGGGTGGCTTCAGATGGCTTCTCCCGGGAACGCCTTCTGCCACCTCTCACAGTCAGAATGAAGCCTCTCACCCAAAGAAGAGACTAGGCTAGTCCTGTAAAAACAGTGACAACTTTACTGAGCAGGACTAGTTCCCAGTTACTTAGGAGAGTAAGTAACCATGCCATCCTTCTGCAGAATCCACCCTTCTCTGCTCACTATCGCACTCTGCTGACCCCCTGCCCGTGCAGTAACCTACCTAATGGGCAATGACCTCTCTGCCTAGGTGGCACAAGCAAGGGGGCAGCGATGACAGCATAGTGTAACAGAAGTTCATCTTGTCTAGAGAGAGGTGGATGTCTTGCACTATTCTCCTGCATATTGAGAGAGGGTATCTCGCACTAATCCCTCCTCTGTCTTGTGCAAGGAGTGATGGATGTCTTGCACTACTCTCCTGCATATTGAGAGAGGGTATCTCGCACTAATCCCTCCTGTGTCTTGTGCAAGGAGTGATGGATGTCTTGCACTACTCTCCTGCATATTGAGAGAGGGTATCTCGCACTAATCCCTCCTCTGTCTTGTGCAAGGAGTGATGGATGTCTTGCACTACTCTCCTGCATATTGAGAGAGGGTATCTCGCACTAATCCCTCCTCTGTCTTGTGCAAGGAGTGATGGATGTCTTGCACTACTCTCCTGCATATTGAGAGAGGGTATCTCGCACTAATCCCTCCTGTGTCTTGTGCAGTAAGGGACGGATGTCTTGCACTACTCTCCCACATCGGGACAGAAAGATATTGTGCACTAACCTCAACTGTGTCGTGTGTGGGGAGATATGTATATCTTGCACTACTCTCCTGCATTGGGACAGAAGGATATTGTGCACTTAACTCTCCTGTGTCTTGTGCGGGGAGAGAGGGATGTCTTGCACTAATCTCTCCTTAGTTTGGCGCATTGTGAGTGGGTGCTGAAGTCTGTAAGATAGGTAAATGTGTAGTGGTTCTAACCTCTTTGCCCTTTAATCTGAGCTCTTAGCAAGTCATCTGTCTCTCCAAGTGCAGGAGTGTAACATAAAACA
Source organism: Triturus cristatus (assembly GCF_964204655.1). Lineage (NCBI taxonomy): Eukaryota > Metazoa > Chordata > Amphibia > Caudata > Salamandridae > Triturus > Triturus cristatus. The sequence continues at coordinate 35,954,935 of NC_140595.1, read as the reverse complement.
ATAATCTCCCCAACACAAGTCAGAGGAGAGACTAGTGCAAGACATCCATCTATCCCTGCACAAGACAGAGGAAAGACTAGTGCAAGACATCCATCTATCCCTGCACAAGACAGAGGAGAGACTAGTGCAAGACATCCATCTATCCCTGCAGAAGACAGAGGAGAGACTAGTGCAAGACATATATCTATCACTACACAAGACAGAGGAGAGACTAGTGCAAGGCATCCATCTATCCCTGCACAAGACAGAGGAGAGACTAGTGCAAGAGATCCTTCTCTCCCCATGCAGGACAGCAGTGCAAGACATCCATCTATCCCTGCACAATACAATGGAAAGATTAGTACACAATATCCTTCCTTCCCCATCGAGCAAAAAGACAACATAAACTTCAGAACCCTATCAGTTGGTTTAAAATGCAGCCCACTCCCTCGACCATAAAGAACTGGGTAAGTGTGCACTACTCACACCTGTTAGAGGGGCTCATACTAACTAGGTCTGTTGTCAGGGGGCTCCGGTCCCAACGCCTAAAGACAAACAACCGAGGCAGATATTTTAGAGGGAAAACTTTGCCAAAAAAAAAACATTAAAAAAACAATCCTCGTTTAGTTCCAAGCTGGCCCGGCTCTAGCTAGTCTGTGCAAGTCAGCAAAACTCAGGAGTGACATCGGGCGAGAGTGAAGGGTTATTTTATTGTTCAGGGATTTGCAAAGGTGCAGTGTGTGCACGTGGAAGTAAAGCTGAGGGGTGGGGCTAGCCGGAAAGCGCTTACTATCAGGTATGATGTGTAGCCGCTGAAAGTTTTTCAAGAAATGTATACTTTGTGTTTAATTTACGGAGATTAGTATTTATTCATGTACAAGGGTGGGGATATAAAGATTAAAATTTCAACAAACATTTATACATTTAAAAAAATACTTTTTAACAGACCATACCTGTAGTTACTCTGATGGACGCCATGCGTGTTTTCTAGTTATCTCGCCAACTCCTAGCACAACTGTGGCATTTTTTGTTGTACACTTTCTTAGCATATAATTAATTTATCTATGCACCAGCATTTGGCATTACTTCCAGAACGGCCTTGCATAGCATCCATGCCCGCTGTAGCTAAGTAGGATTGCAGAGGCTGGAACGATGACAGAGATTTTTCAAGAAATAGTCTGTTTTTCTGAAGATAAAAGGCCAATTTAAGGACATAACAACAATAGTAGCATTATTCGATGTATCATAACACGGTAGAAGTGTTTGCAGTTTCAGTCCAGTGTGCGTCATTCCTTGTTCCCATGAGGCGAGATGTCCGGGTAGCTTTGAACCCGCTCAGTGTGGGGCGGGGATGTGACCTCAGGAGGCAGGGAGTTCCTATGATGAGCAGAAATGCTTCAGATGAGTGTAAGGCAGGGAGTCTCCAGGAAGCCGAAGGCAGGCAGACAGCTAAACAAGCCTTCCTGCCAGGGTGCCTGATGACCTGAAAGAAGTGTAAAAAAGCTCAACGGGTCAATCTGTAAATGTGAAGGGTGCTTGGAAGCTGGAATTGGCTATAATTAATGAAATCACTTGAAGCTGCCTGATGACACAGATTTATTGTTTTTAAGTGGTATTGGAAAAGAGTTTCCAGCTGAGCTGTGAAGTGCGTTCTTTTTAAAGGCCCGTAACACAGGGCCCTGCACCGAAGGGGCTGCAGGGGCCTGTTTTACGAACCTTAAGTATTCTCCGCTGCTCCAACCAGGATTCAATTTTCTGGCTCTCTGGTCACAGACACAGACCTCTAGTAGACATTATAAAAACTACGATGGTGCATTTTTCACTGTTTAACTTAATTTGCTTTTGTGTAACTTTTAAGCAGTGTGTTAATGTATATGTACACACATGACGGTGAAAGACCGAAAAAAGGTCTGGAATAGTTTGGTTTTTTAGCCCCCCTTTTGACCCCACCCCACGCCTACTCGCTCTGCCCCCATTGTGCACAGCATCACATTTCCCTTTTTTCTTAATACACTTCCACCACTGTATGTATATATGTATATATAATCATCAAAAGGAAGGGATTACTCTCCCTCCAGAATATATATTCAAAATATCCTGGAGTGCGAGTAATCCCTTCCTTTTGATGACAATACATAATGCGGACTACGATTCCTGATGCGCACTACTCGCACCCACCCGTGAGCGCGCTGTGAAAGAGGAGCCATTTGTTGTGACTATATATATATATATATATATATATATATATATATATATATATATATATATATATATATATATATATATATATATATATATATATATATATATATATATATAATGAAAGTTGCAGCGATGTCAACAGCCAAGACACAGGATCACTTCAAACAATGGCCTGAGCGTTTCGGGCTTACGCCCTTGTTCACAGGCCGATTCAGAGCAAACAGCGGCACATTACAGTCACCTGTTTTATTCAAATCAAAGTTCCGCCCCCAGGGGGCCTCCTTCGTAGATGAAAAGCATTCTGGTAATGGTGGTTCTGTTTCGCCCAAGTGGGTTTGCCGCCGTTCCCAAATATTGAATACAGTTCATTACCCCAGTGGGCTGATGCCGATGTCGAACTCCTGAACTCGCTGCATATATAGTGGCCTTCATTATGGACCTGCTGTTCTAATATCGGTTCCAAATATTTCTCCACAACAAACTGCAAGTCGACACAGGAACCCCAACTCCAGGTCAAGACATCACTGCATCGGCACCCTATTGAAATGAACGCATGCTTATTCACACACGGCGGTAAATAATATCCCAACGCGTTTCGGAGTTACAGCACTCCTTGATCACGGGTCAGGCATGAACGTGCAATCTGCCTCTTTTAAAGAGACGGACCATGTGTTATGCAAACAACATAGAAAACATACTGTGCTCCGTATTTCAGTTGTTCCATGAGCGTTAAGAGTTGGATACATGGCAGTTCAAAATAACACGTTTCTATTCATAATATGTCAGTTACATATGTTGGGTTTTTATGCACAAACTTATACTTTCATGTATAATCAAAAGACGGTGTTTTCACTGATTAATCACCTCATCACACATAGTACGAGGGTGTCTGTTTATGCGCAAACACCAAGTCCTATTAGACTGATTTAGAACTGATTAAAATCACAATTGCTAAGTTGTATGAAAACCATTACAGTTTTCAAGCCCCAGTGGTCATTTCATAAAAGCAAGCAAAGGAGAGAATAAAAATCTGACCACAGTTGGGCACAGTTATAAATGATTTGCGTCAAATTCATATATATATATATATATATATATATATATATATATATCAAAGAAAACAATCCTACTCCAACGAAGAAGTGTCACGTACTCAAGGTATGCATAGATAAGGCTTCTTTATTGTTATTCAGGTCTCCCACGACCCGCATAAAAAGAGACGCGTTTAAGCCTGCACAGCAGGCTTTGTCAATCCTATACATATATATATATATATGAAGACTTAGGTAGTACTTAATAACTGAATGTTCAGTCCCCCCTTTACTCTATAAAAGAAAAGTATTTTAAGACACTTAAGAATAATTCTCAGCACATAAAACAAAGACCAGGAAAGAAAAGCTGGCATTCCTACATCCTTCCTAGCAGAAGATACCACCCCAGGTAGTATTATAGCACGTTAAGACCTATAGGCAAACTGTTTGCTGTGTGTGGCACTAGACTGCAGTTCTTTGTGGAGGTGACCCTGCGTCCATGACAGATGTAGGTTCAGCCCGCCTGACCAATCCGGGCTCGCCTTCCTTCTGTCCTTGCTTGGGTGGTGAATGGGCTTTCTACTGTAGCCGCTTCTTTGCAGCTGTGGCGCGTGGTTTGTGTTTGCTTGTGTTGCCATCCTCAGGAACTTTCACAGCGAGGGAGCACCCAGGGCTCTAATTATAGTCTGTCCCCAGTCGAGGGCACAGTTCAAGCGGGGTGCCCCGCCGCATGCCACCCAGAGCAAGAGCTACGCATGCTGGCATCAAGCAGCTGGTCTGAGGAGTCATCTGGCAATGCCAGCATGTGGCTGAGATTGGTAGTCCCATGATCTGAAGAGTGGGTGGAGGGCGATGTTGTGAACACTGGCACACGAGCCCTGGCACACATCACAAATACATCACAAGGTACCCCTCTTTTCTTTCCTTCTCCGCCTCCCTCCTGTCTCTTGCCTCTATTAAACCTTTCCTGTCTTTCCGTCCCTTAGTTCCTTTCTCCCTGTACCTGCTCTGTTCTTTCTTTATGCCCTTCACTTTATTCCTTTGACACCAGAAGATTCCATAAATGGGACATGGTTTGGGTTGATATTCTATGCAAAAAATGCTAAAAAAAAAAAAAAGAGTTACAAAATATATATAAGATACAACATCCAGTCAGGGGAGTATCCTCCGCCTGTGAGAACTTTTGTGATGTCTCATTCATTTATGATGTCATCTTCCTAGGGTCTCACCATTGCTGCTGTTGTGTTGTCACCGTGTCCTTTGTAATGTCGACATACCCTTTGTGGTTCATAACTGGCCCTTGTGATGTCACCTTTATGACGTCCGCATGTCCTTTTTGTATTACATTCACTTCCTTTGTGACATCAGGCTTCCTGTGATATCTCCTCATGCTTTTTATTGTCACTTGTCACCCGCCAGAGTCGCCATAGATCACAGATGCACACGTATAAGAGAGTTCTACGTGTGAAGAGACTGTTAAGATGGTAGAGTCGGACCTTAAACATTGCCCATGGGGCCATCTGACCTACTAATGAACTTGTTGCCACTGTGCACTGTTGGTCAAGATATAGGCCTGAGTATATTTATGATATTTTTGACATTATAATTTGTAAACGTTTAAATAGCAGAGTGACAATACACTATGGTCCTGAAGAATGCCTGGAACATCTTAGTCACATAAGGCAGAAACATGTTGACCGTATACAGGGTGAATATCCATAACCCTGTTTCACTTTGCTTTTAACCTATATCCATTAGGACATAGGAATCTATCATTGAGATAGTTTTAAGACACTTTTTAGTTGCACACTGCCCCTCACCCTTACCCTAGAGGTACTAACACATAGACGTGCTACTAAAAACACTTCCTGCGGGAAAGTTGTAGCTCACACTGGGTACCTTGCGGTCCCAGCGTGTGGAGGGACCCGATGATGAAGCATGTCACCCTCGGGTGAGTGAGGGTTCTTGTCCAAACACCTGTAGTGCCCCCACCTTTTGTTCCCATTTCTTTCATTCTAATTGCGCCTCGCTACTCTATACTCTGTGTGAGCATAATAAAAAAACCTTTATGACGTCTCCATGTCCTTTTATGTTAGATTCACATTGTTTTTGATGTCACCCTTTCTATGATCCCCCGGCACCCTTTGTGATGTCAACTTTATGGCGTCTCCATGTTCTTTTGGGTCACATTCACATCTTTTGTGATGTCACCCTTTCCGATGTCATCATTTTCTCTTGTTTTACAATCCCATTCTTTGTGATGTCACCTTTATAACGTCTCCATGTCCTTTTGTGTTAGATTCACATCGTTTGTGATGTGATCCTTTCTGTGATCCCCGTCATCATTTGTGATGTCACCATTCTGTCCTGTTTTACAATCTCATTCTTTGTGATGTCATCTTTATGACGTCTCCATGTCCTTTTGTTTTACATTAGCATTCTTTATAATGCCACCATTAAGGGGTCTCCATGTCTTTTTGTTTTACAGTCACATCCTTTGCGACATCACCCTTCCTGTGATCTCCCATCACCCTTTGTAATGTCAACAAGATCTCTTGTTTTACAATCCCCCATCCTTTGTGATGTCACCTCTATGACGTCTCTGTGTCCTTTTGTATTAGTCGCACCCTTTGTGACGTCACTGTGCTCTGTTTTTATAGTGACATCACCTTGTGTTTTGCTTGTTCTCACTAGATCCTATTGTGTCGTCATATCCATCATGATGCTCAGACATAATCGATAATTAGATTTTAAACATCCTCTGATTGTATGTAAAATAGGATTATGAATGTGTCTTTATATTTTTCTGTGCAGTAATAATTCAAGACACAGTGTAGCTCTGAAGGGCACACAAATTAGCATTTTGTGACCCAGCCACGACACGACCTTGAGGGCTGCGAGGTATTTGGTCCCTGCCATCCGGGAAGAAAGGCCCGCGAGGGGGGTCTGTACTACATGGGTTTAAGGGAAGCACCGACATTCCTCCACACATTGTCTCCCGTTGCCATGGCAGCGGTAATATTATTAGACCCCAACTTGCGTCAATTGGCAGTGTTGAAATAATATTAGCGAGGGCTCGGGGCTTGAGGCGACGGGAGGCTGCCAAGCGGAGGGCACGATGCCTGCTGCGGGGCTCCGCCCGAGAAGCTGAGCCCCCGGGGGGAGATGCACCTTCAGCCGGGGGAGCTCCGGGTTCTGGTTCTAGGTGGGTGCGCGAGGCCACGAGGGGGGATGCGGCGCTGGGGTGTCCCCCAATCGGCGCTGTGCTTGAGACATGACAGAGGTGCAAGATGCGCAGTGTGGCCCCTCCCCCGCGCCCCTTGGCGCCCCAAGGACGATGCTGTGATACATCTGGCCCGTATTACGATATCACCTCTGCCAGAGATGTGTAAATTGGTATTTTTAGGACCACATTATTTTGGTAGCCTGTAACAGGTGCTGTACTCTCACCAAAATGCAGCATGTGCAATATTTTCGATTTTTGCCTCTTTAATGTGCGATAAAACATTAAGCCAATTACGCGTCCGCTGCCAACCCATCCACATAAAACTGGCACAGTAATTCCACCGTGCACCAGAAGAACTGTGCCCCTGGGCGGGAGGGCAGGACAGGCTTTACCGCCTATCTGTGGACCCCATAAAGTGGCACCCTAGTGTGGCGAGCACGGGCGCGGTGATACCGGCTGGGTGCACGTTAGCCCATTGGCATCTGGACTCTCAGAAGCTTAAGTTCTGTCAAAGGGCCCTGTCCAGATGGCATAGGAGTAAAGACTTCTGATTGGTCACTGCTCAGCTGGTGGGTGGGATTGGAGGTGGGCGGCAGGTTTGAAACTGCATCCGGCTGCAGGACGCGCCCAACGAGCCCAACCGGAGGTGGACTTCATTCTGACCAGAGCTTCAGTGCTCCTGTAAACGTCATCTGGTCTTTTCCCAAATCTTGCCTTATTCTTGGTTCTAGGCTGAGAATCCTTAACATGGGTTTTCATGTTATAAAAAATATATCTTTTTCAATCTTAATAGGCATGGCATGTTCTTGTGTCTCCATAACCTTTTTTTAAATACATTTTACTTCTCCATGTAGTTCCTTTGAAGCCTCTTCAGAGTCTGTGCATCAAGGGCGGTGCCAGTGTGCTGGTGTCTGTTCAGCTTACACACATACATCACGCCAGGAGCCTGCCCTCACTGCGATGCTGGGAGGCCTCCGGGTAGCCATGCGCCATACAAATGTCCTTTCATTTCATTTCATTTCACGTTGGCTTCAAGAGAAACTTGCTGGATGACTAAAACAGTGAAAACATAGGAAAACCAAACTTGTCACAAAAAATGGTATGCAACTGAAGTCAAATCATAACATTGTAACATTTAAATTGAGTAAAACTGAATAAGCCGTACAAAAAGTTAGGTATTCGTAAACAACACTCAATGGTGCTGTCTCCTGTAGAGTAAATTTGATGGACGTTAACGATGAATGCAGATCTGAACCGGTGTACTTTAATCGGGCTTGGATCCCGGCTGGCCCGCGTCTCATATCTGGCTTCTGTCTCCTTTTCGTCCTTAGATAAGCAGCATGAAGTGGAAATCCCGTCGCCGACATCGAAAGAGGACAAGAAGAAGAGGCCGATGTGCCAGATTAGTGGGGTGAAGAAGCTGACCCACAGCTCCAGCTTCACCACCTGCAGTATTCCACGCTTCGGGGTCAAGACCGAGCAGGAGGGATCGTTAGCATCGGTGAGCATTGTCGGGCTTTGGGCTAGGTTTTAGTGTGGGCTTTGGTGGGTGATGCCTTCTGGCAACCAGTCACTTCCTGGTCACCTCACCTGGGGTTTGGTTTCTGTATTGAATGAAGACATCAGATGTTGAACTGGTCGTGTTCGACGGGTGAAGTCTTGCTGGATTGCAGTTCTTCACGACATTAAGTTAAGGGACTAGTTTAGAGTTGTGTGCTAATGTGCATTCCTTCGAATCCTGGAGAAAATGTGAAATGTGAGGAGAACCCACTGGTGGGATTTCCACCGATGCAGGCAGGGTCTGGCGGACGAGATGCGACTAGTGATTTTTCCTCTGATTTATTTGATTTCCTCCAAATACTTCTCTTAATGCCCAACTCTGAATCATGCCCCTTGGATTGCCTGGAGTGTGAGGTTCATGTACTCTGCTGTGAGAGCTGGTGGGTGCCCTGCTGTGAGAGCTGGTGGGTGCTCGGCTGTGAGAGCTGGTGGGTGCATGGCTGTGAGAGCTGGTGGGTGCCCTGCTGTGAGAGCTGGTGGGTGCTCGGCTGTGAGAGCTGGTGGGTGCATGGCTGTGAGAGCTGGTGGGTGCATGGTTGTGAGAGCTGGTGGGTGCCCTGCTGTGAGAGCTGGTGGGTGCTCGGCTGTGAGAGCTGGTGGGTGCATGGCTGTGAGAGCTGGTGGGTGCATGGCTGTGAGAGCCGGTGGGTGCATGGCTGTGAGAGCCGGTGGGTGCATGGCTGTGAGAGCCGGTGGGTGCTCGGCTGTGAGAGCTGGTGGGTGCATGGCTGTGAGAGCTGGTGGGTGCATGGCTGTGAGAGCTGCTGGGTGCATGGCTGTGAGAGCCGGTGGGCAGCCTGGTGTGAGAGCTGGTGGGTGCATGGCTGTGAGAGCTTGTGGGTGCATGGCTGTGAGAGCTGGTGGGTGCATGGCTGTGAGAGCTGGTGGGTGCATGGCTGTGAGAGCTGGTGGGTGCTTGGCTGTGAGAGCTGCTGGGTGCTCTGCTGTGAGCGCTGGTGGGCAGTCTGATGTGGTGCAGGTTTCCTAGCTTGTGTTACCCTGGTGGGCGGTCTGGTGTGAGAGCTGGTTGTCAGTCTGGAGCAGAATCTGGTGGGCAGACTTGTATCAGAGCTAATGGACAACCTGGTGGGAGAATTGGGGGGAGGTGAGCGATGGAGGATGTCTAGTGTCAGAGACAGTGGGCAGTCTGGTGTCAGCTCTGGTAGGAGAGTGTTTTTCTGTAGTCTGGTGTGAGTGCTCGCGAGCCCCCTAATAAAAAAACTTGTGGGCAGTCTGATGTGAAAGTTGGGCAGTCTAGTGTTATGCTTGTTGGCAGGCTGGTGTTAACTGGTGGCACTTCTGCTGAGAGGCTTGGTTGGCAGTCTCTAAAGGGCTGTCTCATATGAGAGCTAGAAGCAGTGCTGGAATGTAATCATGTGTGAGAGGTGTAGAGTGGGCTGGTCTGAAGTCTTCAGCAAGAGCTGGAAGAAAAGCTTCTACGCGTCTCATGAGGGGTGAACTGGTATGCAGTCTCGTGTGAAACCTAAAGGTTAGGTTGTATACAGTGCCACGTGATTGCTGGTTGGTGTGCTGTCTCGTGTGAGAATTAGAGAAGTCTTTTCCTTCTAGCCTCTATTTTGCAAATAGTTTTGTTCTCAACATTAACGCAGTCCATTTTCTAACCTGTGATGGTGCATTGTTGCCTGGTACACTGAGTCGTCCTTTCACAATGATGCCCAAGCCTCATCTTGCACTGGGTGAAGTGCAAATAGTCTAGCTGTGACCTGTGACCTCTCTACTGCGACCTGACATACTAGACTTCCACAGCCAGCCAGGACATTCATACATACATACCTTTCATTCACTCTGCGCCACAAGACCAGAAAGGTTCCTGGAGATGGGTGTTGGAGATTCAAAAAGTGCAATTTATTTCAGGGATACTGACCCAATGCGTTTCGGCTCAGTCTTATGAGCCTTGAAAGGCATTCTGCAGCACACGTACAAAGAGGAATAAGCCTCAAAGGATAGGTTTTTTGTAGGAAGGTGCCCCTCACTGCACAAAAACTATCTTGCCCTTAATGCAGGCATCCATGTGCCATGGCGCTAGGCAGCCAGAAGTATTCCACTGCTGCGAGAGAGCCAAAATGCACCATATCTTAGTAGCTATGGTGAATTGCTGCTCTCTCCATTTGATGCCGTGCAGAAACTTTCCTTGCTACCTTGCGTTGCATCAAACTTTAGTAAACGTTGGCCTAAGTGTGTTTTTTTGGCTGTTGCCCTGAAATTGCTGTAGGTTGCCTGTCAAGTGACTTCAGTTGACCAGGTTAACATTTCTGGTCTTTTCCATACTGTTAAAATTAGACCTAAACATAGATTAGGAAGACGATGATTAACCTCCAGATCTGAACAGAGATAGTAATATGGAAGGTACCTTAGGAAACTTCCTTCTTGCTTAAGACGTATATGTAATCCATGTGTTTCTTCCACGTGTAGGAAATTGAAGACTCCAACAAATGGGGCTTGGATATGTTCAAAGTAGCAGAGTTTTCGGGAAACCGGCCTCTGACGGTCATCATGTACACCATATTCCAGGTAAGAGACTGCCTCAAAGTGGCGGAAGGAACTCTTCGACAGTGCTAATACTGAGCTCTGTGCGATAAATCAAAGGTGTCTGATGATTGGGCATTAAGTGGAGAAAGCCAGAACTCTCGCCATTTTCCTGACACCAGGAATATGGACCAAGATGTACGCTCGCAAACTTTCCAAATTGGTAAAACAGTGGGTTTGCAAACAATAAAACCCTGTCATTAATGTACTTAACCAATTTAGTAGTTCAGAAAAGTTTTTTCGAATCATTAATTGGGATTAGAAATGGATACTGAAACACCATTTGTAAGGGGCGTTTCTACGGTGTCCGTTCCAAACTGAAAATGGTTTGCAACCATAATTTAGGCTGCATGACCTTGAAAATGTATCGATCCCCAGTTGGTGGGTAACTAATTTGCATAAATAAAGGGGTGCCCCTTGGAGCCCTCCAACACTGTGGCTTGTGGAAAATGTTTCTGTGGAAGTAGACAGTGTTACAGGGAACCACTGCCAACTCTCAAAGGAACTTTTTAAAATACTATTTATTTTAAAAGGAGTCCTGTTTCTTTTACGGAAATTGGGCAGGTTAAAAAAAACTGTAATAACAGGCATGATGCTCCTATGACTCTTGCAAGCCACCATCCCAGTGATAGTATCCAATCAAAGTGAGTCCCTATTTTCAACCTACCAAAGTAGTATTATTTAGGTAGGTTGGATTATGACCCACTCCGATTTGCAATTTTACAAACCGGACTATTAGATCGTTTTTGCAAAACTCATTACTGGTTACAAATTGTGGGAAATCCGCTCCTCTAGGTTTCCATGTTCATTTGAAGTAGGTTTCAGAATTTTTGGGGATTCATAAAAAAAACTCGAGTCCAACTGAAAAGCTTATGTAGTAATAAATTTCCAGGAGTAATGGTTTAATGAACCACATTTTTTGCTTATGCACTTACCACTAATTTAAGAACCGAAATCAGTAAAACAATTGGGAAATGTCCCTATTCACAGATGCCAACCTTTGTATTTGTCTATTTATTTGTGTTCGGAAGCAATTCCTCTAGAAATGGCATAGATAGGTTTAACAGAGAAGGCGCACCTACCCACCTAGCTACATGATGGCAGCATTAACTGTGATTGGAGATGAACTGGGGACAAATGCAACAACCACATTACAGCAGACCGTACCTCTGAGGTTGTATGCATCTGGTCACCGTAGTCAGGATAAATAGCCGGGGTGAGTCTGGTTGAGCAAGCTATGGTGATCTTTACCTGGGTGGAGATGGTGATTCTGCAAGGCTCTTTCGAACGTGAAAAGGAAGGTAAATGGGAGCACTTCGAAACTTGCCGAACGCAGCGCATGGAAATAGGAAAATTATTACACTTCCATGAGGACTTTTCAGGGTATGGCTGCAAAAGCAATAGAGAAATCAAGCTCGGAGTCCTAGAAGCTATACATTTAGAGCAATTTCAAAACTTGATTATTGTGTGAAAATAGAAAACGTATTACTTTTCAACTTTTAATGATGAAACTCCTCTACAACTGCTCCTGGTGGCCCTGCCCAGTGGCTGTTCAAATATTCACCGCGTCTCCGGTCCGAGCAGGCCTCCTTGTTCAGCTATCTGCACATTGTCCACCGCGACAGCTCGACATTACAGGTAACAAGCTGTTTGTTAATCTGTATTTACAGGAGCGAGACCTGCTGAAGACCTTCCGGATTCCAGCCGACACGTTCATCACCTACATGATGACGCTGGAGGATCACTACCGTGCTGACGTGGCCTACCACAATAACATCCACGCGGCTGATGTGGTCCAGTCAACGCACGTGCTGCTCTCTACTCCAGCTCTGGAGGTGAGCATCAGCCAGAAGTCCACCAGTGACCCTCTGCTTTTTAGGGTGTCATCTCCCCTAAACCTGGCTTCATATAGAAGCCCAGGCTTCTTCCATTGTCTGAAGTCACTTGGAGGCAAAACTGACTTCCGGCTTTTGGAATGCATGTATAGCTACATGCTACAGCCAAAGGTGTGATTCTCTGTACTTTTTAAAAACTATACATTTTGGGAAAAAATACTTTGTTTCAAAACCTAGGGCAGATTTAGCAACATTTGGTGCAATGCAGCAAGACAACTTACTGTGCTACATCAAATAGAAAGGGCAGAAATGCGCCATATTTACAGGCATATGGTGCATTCCTGCTATCTCCCTGTGCTGGCGCACTTGTGACTGCTAACGCAGACAGCCTTGCGCCCTGGTGCAAGATTGCCTGGGTTACAGCCAGAATTTGTTTTGTGCAGGAAGGGACACATTTCTCCACAAAAAATTACTCAGAGGCAGTTTCCTCTTTCTACGTGTTCTGCAGAATGCATCGCACGTAGAAAGAGGAAATAACAAGGAGAAATAAACATATTTCTCTCATTACGCCTCTGTTGGGAAGGCATATCATTTTGAGGCATTCCCAGGTCTGCTAGTCTTAGTAGATGTGGCAATGCACCAAAAACCATAGGTGGATGTGTGGGAACGCCCACGCGCCACCCATGTTACGCCTTCCCAACCCATAGTAACTCAAGGCAGCAACTTGCGCTGCCTTGAGTTACTCCAGATCTAATAAGCCACGCAAGGTGGCTCTGCATTACTTGGTAAACCTGGCTGAGGGGCTTGCATGCCTCGCGTCACGCTGCGTAACACAAGTGCAACGCAAGCCCTTTGTATATCTGGGTCCAACTTTTTAACTGTAATGGGAATCTGAGTCTTGACAGAGGTCGGTTATTTTAACTTTCAGTCTGAAGACTGCAGGAAATCAGTTTCTCCAACTGCTAACATAAAAGAGTAGACGTGAACCAAAGAGTACAAACTTAAATTTGCTCTTCTGTTTCCAAGATGGTTACAAATGTAATTATTTTTTCAAGATATATGGAGTTTTAAATATTCTATTTCTGCTTTAGAAATACACATATCCTTAATAATGCAAACATTTAGACTCATTTTTCTTTTTGCGCAAGATTGGTCACATAAATATAAAATGCAACCCAGAAAAGGTTTCTAGTTTCCAGTTTCACAATTTTTTTTTTTTTTACTTTATCCTAGGCTGTTTTTACTGATCTAGAAATTCTGTCTGCAATTTTTGCCAGCGCAATCCATGATGTTGATCATCCAGGGGTGTCTAATCAATTTCTGATCAACACAAGTAAGTAGGAATCCTCTCCTCACTTCATAATCATTACCTTTAGGTTTTTTCTATTTCAGTGAACTATTTTATTCTGTTGATCTGTAATCTGAGTAAACAACTAGGTGCAAACAGTGTGAATGCCACCACCTAGTGGTGGAAACAAGTAATGTCCTCTCCTGAGGCAGAGTGTGTCACCTCAGCGTGGTCAGGTGAGGGCAATTTCTTTTAGAAACTGATTTTAACTGTGACTACATTTTGGTTGTAAATCCACATTAAACAAAAGAAAATCCTGTGGTCCTGCTGTATTGATTGTTTTCTCATGCAATAGTCTTATGATTCAAGGTGCAGCATTCCATGAGTTTCACCTGGTATCAAGAAAAAGACCTCATAGCTGTCCCCACCGTAGCCAGTGTGGGTGCTGTGCTTACCATCTTTTTTCACTCTCTCCCCCCACCAGTGCTTAATTTGAGCCGGTGGTTTCCGGGTCTCGGCATGGACACTTAATTATCAACAACTGCTCTAACGATAGTCTGCCGCATGGTGGCGCTGTTTATCCAATTTAGAGACACACACAGCAACAGATGTTTAAAATGACTAATACCTGCCCCCTAAGCCATTCTTATACCTTTAGCGGCCTGGAATACTCTGAGTTTTCACACTTGGAGGAGTGTGATGGTTAGTAGTTGTGTTGGTGCTGTTATGGCAGCGCTGGCAGGGGCAATGGTTGGCGCATGCTGTAGTGGCCTCCTGAGAAGGGCCCTGGCACTGATGTGTTCACAAATTAAGCAATGTCACCCACACTCAGTCACCCAGCAGCTATTAAGTAGGCCTATATGGACGACATTTATTGAAGAGTTGAACAGATGACTGTGTATGTGGTCAAATGAATGAATGGATTATTTCAGATTTTTACGCCTGACCTCGAAGTTTGAGACTTGTTCATCATTCCCTTAGAATCCCTTCTTGGTAAGAGGTTTATTTTAGTCACCTCATCGTGGTTTCCGTAGACCTCTGTTCTTGGTATTCTGCATTTTTTGCCCAGGGTCTGACTCAGCTAGTTCACACCTAAGTAGGTCATTCCCTTTAAGAGGAAACTCGCTGAGTCATCTTTTCAGTGAGTCATTGAGGGGGAATACAGACCCAAAACCCATAAAAAGCATTTTTAGTCTACAGCCTAATGCAGAAGATATCTGTTTCTAAAGGGAATTGGCCTTACTCTACCAGCGCCTGGAAGTTATGGAAAGGAAAGAGGAAAAACAGTTTAATTGATTCTTGGAAACCACACTGATCCTTCTAAGTTTTCTTTACAAGCAGCATAGACTCAAAATCATAAACGTTATTACACAAAGCTCAACATTCTTTCAATCTATACATCTCTATGTATTTGGAAATGTCTCAGGTGAGGCAATAGTGGTTGTACAATGTGCTGTTTACCAAACTCAACTCAGCCCATCTACTTTCGTGACTTCGGACGGTGGCCGAGCATGTTGCCAACCTTCATATTCCTTGTTTGATAAGTTTACGCTTTCCCAACTTCACTTACATGAGAAGTTTTGTGCGCAAAAGGACTATGTTTTGTAGAGAATCTTTCTGCTATAAGTGAATGACTTTAAAAGAAACTCACAAAGTTGCAAAGGAAAATATTTTGTAACTTGTCTTCTATCCACTGGGTTAGGACAAAGTTCCATTAAATATTACAGTGACAAAGCAAAGATGCCCAGGCATTTTTAATGTATCTCATGTATCTAAAAGTCACACATACTCTTTCTCTTTCCATCGTAGACTCAGAGTTAGCACTTATGTACAATGACGCCTCCGTCTTGGAAAACCACCACCTGGCTGTTGGCTTTAAGCTTCTGCAGGAAGAGAACTGCGACATCTTTCAGAACCTGACCAAAAAACAGCGGCAATCTCTACGAAAGATGGTCATAGACATGGTGAGGATTGGTCATTTGGGAAAGTCTGGTATTCAGAGAATTTTAAGTTATCCACCCTTTAGGGTGTTCATTTAATGCCAAGACCATTGGTTCCTTTTTTACACCTCCTGTTTACAGTAATGTTTACATGTTAGCACTACGTCATGTGACTTTGGTATCTAGGGCTGGACATTTATCTTTCAAGCCTCGTCAATTGTGGTATACCTACCTCTCACGCGTAAATCGAGGCAACATGTGCATATTGTTACATTGTGCAGAAGACAGGATGTTATGGCTGTGATTTACACCCACCCTCGGATGACATTTAAATGCTGCAGGTAGTGCAGAACCCAGCAGCGCCTTTTCAGAATATAATTGTGTTCTTAACAGCTTTGGGTTAAGTTATTTTCCAATCCGCTGCATCTCTGTCATTTTAAAAACCTATCAACAAATTGGCATTTACTGTTAATGTTTATTATCTAACCAAAAACTATATTTGTTACTTTCTAACAACCAAGAAGCCAAAATCTATTGTACAATTTACAGGCAAATTTGCCTTTTATACTATCTCCCTCCTCTGAGATTCTCTGCATCATTGTGCACCTAAAATATGGTCAAGAAATCCCTGAAGACCTTGTTGTATTAAGTAAATGACGTATATGGGCTAACTGCCAATGTTATGTGGTTTAATGCAATATAAGTCTCTTGATTGGTTGAGTGAATTTGATCAGTTATCATGAGATTTTGGGAAAGTCACATTTCTTCTCATAGTTGAGATTAAAAAAAAATCCAGGAGTCAACATGCTGCTCAGACTTGGATCATGTAACAGGAAGAGCCTTCCATGATGAAAATAAAATAATGTCTCCAGCGTACAATGGCATTGAAAAAGGGCACACTTGATCATTCATTAAGAGAGTATTCTCCTAATGTATTGACTATTGATTATTATACATTCAATTCTGGTGAAGATAGTTACCTATGAGAAAATGAACTTTGTTAAAAAGTGCGGACTGAGGTATCCAACTATGGTTTAGACTTCCAAGGTACCCATATGAGATACATTTCATTGCAGTTTCCAGATGAGAACTATTTACAGAGTAATTTGTAGGTCTTGCGTGCAAAAGCGCATATGCTGCATGCACTCCCGCTTGCGAGGCCTATTATTCATAATAAAGGGCTTGGGGACCACCCATTGCTTACCATTCGTTGGCTTATTTGTCACTCTTCTTTGCTGCCTTCTAATTGGCCTGTTCATGTCAAGTGTCACTTCCTTTTCTTTCTGTGGAGCATGAACCAACTTAATTAGAGTCCGTCTGCTGATCGCACTGTGTTTGAGATACACATTTCAGGACACTTCTGTTTTGGGTTCTCATGTTTTCTCCATTTTATTCTGTTTTCAAATGCCACTCAAGCTAATCCACTCCACACTAGGCCATTCTACGGCACTCTATGCAACTCCCCTCTACACAATACAATTATACAACTCTCTGCTCTATACCACTTCTTTCTACGCCACTCTATTTCATACCATTCCTCTCCACTCTATGCCACTCCACATCACTATGCACCACCCCACTCAGCCACCCTACGTAACATCACTGTACGCCACTCCACTCTACTCTGTGCCAATCCAATCCATGGCACTCTACACTGCTGTACTCCACTATACGGCACTCCACGCCACTCCATGCCACTCTGATACTCCACAGCACTCCACGCCACTACACTACACCATGCCATTCTAATGTATCCCACTCTATTCTGTGCCACTCTACTCTATGCCACACCACTTCACACTATGCCACTCCACTCTACCCCACTCTACTTTACGCAACGCCACTCTATGGCACTCTACTCTACTCTACACCATTGAACTGTACGCCACTCTACTCTACGCCACTCTACTCTTCGCTACTGTACTGTTCGGCACTCCAATCCACTCTATGCTACTCTACGGCACTCTTTCTTCAGTGATGATGATCTCACCATGTCTTTGATAGGATGCCGCAGATAAGTGCCTTTTCCTGATTGGTCAGAAGAGCAGAGGCCCTTTCTGTGATCCCTTATGTACCCTGGTTTTCGTATCGTTTACGATAGTACTGATCCCCTTGTTCTTCCCCCGTAGGTGCTGGCGACGGACATGTCCAAACACATGAACCTGCTGGCAGATCTGAAGACCATGGTCGAAACCAAGAAAGTCACAAGCTTAGGAGTCCTGCTGCTCGATAACTATTCCGATCGAATACAGGTGCATATGAAAGACGCGGAGTATGTGTTGTAAAGTGCTGTTAAACTGTTGAGCAGGAAATGGGGGAGAATAATCAGAGATTTTCACTTGAAAGACCAGTAGGACAGGGGTGAATGTTAGTGTCACAACAACAGAGCCTGAATTGGGGCAGTGGTGGCAAACCGGTGTTAAAAGTGAGCTCCACAGAGGAATCATAGTCTCTTCCACCACCCTCACACCATGACGTAACCCTGTCCTCTGCTTTAAATCGAAGCAGCGCTCCTCCCCCCAGTTATTGCTCGGGCAATTAGGCATTTCAGTCTTATTAACCATTAGTTCTTAACTATGAACTGCAGTCACTGTCCCATTTCTGTCCCATTTCTGCTCACATGTGTCCAAGGAGCCATAATATCTGTGATATATGAAATGAAATGAAAAATTATATTTATATAGTGCGTAACTACCCGGAGGCCTCGCAGCGCTTCAACTGATTACTCTAGCGAGCTGCAGGGTAAATTAACACGCTTTTGTGATATATGATATATGATATATATGATCGCGTATTTAATATAGTCAAATGGAGCTGGGTGTAAGAGGACAGCTGCCAAAAATTGGTGAAAGTCCCATCCATCCAGGTGTCTCTACCTCATTGGAGCCCACGGAAGGACAGTGTTTCGAACGACAGAGCCGACGGCTGCTCCATTGACTGAAACGCCCTCTTTGATACCTAACCACAGGTGTGATGGCCCCAAAGGGGTCACCCCAATTGGGATCAACCTTCTAACTATTATATTTTCCTGTCCGCAACTGCCAGGCATGAAATGTTAGTACTGACCAGGGAAAAACAGTGATGTCTGCAAGCTGAGAGAAAACTGCAGAGGTTATCAATGTCATGGTATTTTTATCAATTAAAAAAAAGAGCAAATTGGGGGGTTATTTTTTTAGAAAACAAAAGAATTGAGACCAGGCTGCAACAACTAGGTAGACCAGCTGGCACTGTGTCCATCTACCGATACTGTCATAGGGTGGCATGAGCAGTTTTGAGGCCTTTGTCGAAAGTTTCCCAGCTTCACCCATTGTTCCAATCATGCACTATTTTCTTCTTTAAATGATTCTTTTTTAACTTCGATATTTCGACCATATGACGAAAATGCAGGTGCAGGCAGAAGATTTGGACACAAGGCTAGAAAATGGGTGCAAATGTATGAAAAAACGTTGACATTACTGTCAATGCTCACAGTTTAGAAGGTTCAAGTGTGTTGAATTGTCGTCTCTCCTTTAGCTTGCCACCTTCACTCTGGATTAAACACTAACTTTTCAGAGGTGTGTGAAGGGATTACTGATGAGCGATCATACGGCCATAACTTTCCAAGAGACCAACCCCACTCTGGTTGAATATCACACTCGGTTTTTTGAGGAAGCAGAGGATCACACTTTGCAAAGTGTTGTGCGACAACAACCAATAGAATAAATAGCTTGTAAGGGCAGTGGTCACTTCACACACCCGAATGAACCCTTCTAATGGTTTGATCCAGTGTTGTCAAGTGCAGTTTTCTTCTATGCCTCTGACCTTTGACACCCGGTCTCCTGTTTTAACCCAGGTGTTGCAGAATATGGTGCACTGTGCAGATCTCAGCAATCCCACAAAGCCCTTAGAGTTATACCGACAGTGGACGGATCGCATCATGGTCGAGTTCTTTCACCAGGGAGACTGCGAGCGGGAGAAGGGCATGGAGATCAGCCCCATGTGTGATAAGCACAACGCTTCGGTGGAAAAGTCACAGGTATGTCGAGGGACCTGTCCTCAGTATGAATGACAAATAGAGTGCAGAACACGTCATGGTAGGCAATGCACCTAATAAGTCATGCAGCGCCATGACCTCACGATGAGAACACTTCCGCCTAAAACGGCAGATACACCTTGGGCTTAATTCACAAAAGTAATGTGCACTCAACCTCAATTCAGATGTGCGAATGGCATGATTTACGAGCGTAAATTCAGGTTTGTAGTTTAAAAAGAAAGAATTTACACTCGAAAATCAATTTACTTCTGTTTAGTTTTACACCAGCATCATAAATCTCTACCCAAGGGACATATGTAAGAGTAAGTGAATGCCCACAAACTTGCAAGTTAGTTAGTACTCACAAACTTATGCAAGCAGTTTTTTCTTTGTAAATGCACCTTAAATTACGCGGAACTACTTCTAAGAATCTGGAACTCACGCACTTTCCTAGGAGTTCTGGAATCCTTTCTAAATTGCGAATTTGAAAAATTACACCACACGTAGTTGTAATCCTGCATTGCCAATACATTTTAAATGTATAGACTGTTACTACATCTAGCCCCCTTACCAAAGGGCTATACACCCAATTCACAAAAGACCTTTAGACTCCTAGACACAAGATGCATGTAAACATTTCATGATTTTTTATAAATGGGATGCGTACTTCGTTGATAAGACTGCGAGATGTAGGCTTCAAATGTGTACACTGCTGTACCTAGACAACCTTTCAAATTAAGCATGCATGGTTAGATGCCACACAGAAGTGAGTTGTCGCAGATTGTACCTGGATAAAGTTTGCAGGTCGCCTTGTGTGGAGAAAAACAATTCATGCCTGGAGATTGACTGACAACGTTTCATCCAATCGTCCAACATTTTTTTTGGAGGGGCGGTTATATAGTGCGAACTTGACTCGAAGGTATCAGAGCGCTTTGCATGAGCACCAGTTTCATTACAGACCCACACATTCATTTTTTTAGGCACAAGGAGATTAAGTGATTTGCACGGGATGTTGAGCATCCCTGTCGAGACTTGAACCCAGTTCCCCAGCCCTGAGGTCGACCGCTCTAGCCATTATGCCACATCCTCTCCTATGCAATGCAACGTAAGGCTGCAGATAGTGGGGTCAAACTCCATACGCAAGCAGAAATTGACGGAGCTTTTCAAATGTAGCAGGTAGATACTATCAAGTTATAGAGACAGGTAAAGCTACACGCAGATAAATATCACAATGGTGTCAGACTTAGGTTTGGAATAATAGGAGTTTATGCATGTGATTGATAGGTGCGCATTTTCGAAAAATGAGTAGATCAGAAATGGTCCAGGGAAATGTCATTGGTCATGCTGTGGAAATGTACCCAAAAGTGAACACACTGGTGCAGGGTCACCCTCTTGTCCAAGGGTCCGAAGACCAACAAAATAGAGATCGGCACTGGAGCTGAAGTAAAATAAATCAAGTTTATTAATCACTCATGAGTGGGACCACATCCACACAACACTCTCAAGTGCTGTAGGAGGTAGTACACTGAACTCACAAACCATCGTCTTTCATACTCTTTTTCTGCAATGTAAGCATGTGGACAAAAATGGAAGGAACAAGTTTAGAAATAGCTATCAGCAAACAAGGGCAGATCAATAACCACTTGGTCAGCAAATAGGGAGGGGGAGCAGGAATGCTTATGGCAGCAGTAAACAGTCAACAGATAACATCTAAGACCAGGTGCACTGGCAGCTACAAACCCCCAGCACGTACATTGCTGAGCCATGTGAAAGAGGTCAACTAAAATAGATGACACAACCAGAGTAAAAAGGCAAACAGCAGAGTACGAAAGAATTACGAAGGAACCTAAATGGACACCACAGTCAAAATGGCTGTAGCTTATGCTAAGTAAAATATTACACATTTCCACACACGACCCTTTTCGCATAAGCTAAGACATTTTCTTATTTTTTAAAAGGGGTATGATATACATCATGAATATCAACCGACATCATTTCACAAATTTCTCGTTCCATTGCTAAACAGGCATTTGCATTCTGGACATTCGTTTTAGATGGTAAACAAGTAGTACAAGTGAAAATACAGAGGGAACAGAGCATTGGCCCACATTGAATACATAAACAACAAGAGAAGATAATTACAATAATTATGAATAAGGTCATTAATACTTTCAAACCCCATACAGAAAATAAGTTCCAGAACCATCCAGTCCAAGTCCATGTTCTTGATGTATCTCAGTGGCTATTTTATGCATTTTAGAAACTGCATCATAAACAGAAGGGGTGTGGTCAGGGATGAACACGCTGCAACTACTCCCGATAATGCGACATGCTCCACCATGATCAGCAAAAATTACATCTAGCACCATTCTATTTTGTAAAGTCACAATTCTCATAATTTGGAGTTCCTCTGTAATATTTCCAAGAGCCATTGCTGTTTGATTGTTCACAGCCTCTACCACTCGGGTCAAGCGTTGTATTTTCCTGCTATTTAAAGCCGCACCAACAAAGAAAAAGAGTCCCAAATTAAAGTTAACATATTGTTGTAATACAGTGTCAGTTTGATCCACTTCATCATTATTTATAGTTCTTTTGAATCGGTTCAAGGAAATGTCATTAAACAATTTATGATCTTTATGATAAGATGCAGGTGCTAAGAACACAGGAGGAAGCAAGAAGGACACATAGCATATTCCAGACCATCTGATTGGTAGATGGTAGTAACCTATACTTCCACAATTGAAATAAGTGTTATGTGAAGATAAAAAACTGCTATTGTTCATTCCAGTGATATTCAATACTGTAGTACAGTCACTTTTTCCCACTGGGATACTGCCAAAACTGCTCACACAAAGATTTGCTCGGCCTCTAGTAACAGCGATAACAGGAGGCCCATTACCCTTGGCCGTTCGAGTGTTGGGGAAAACATAGCTTGTGGAGGAATCTCCTTTGCGATACTCCTCCATTTCCCATACAGTTCCTTTGGCTTGTGGGTCCCTTTCCTCATCAAGGTAACAAACCTTGTTTAGTTTTGCATTAAGTCCTCCTACATCAGCTAGAGTAATATTACTGATTTCAGAGGCCCACAACAGTGCGAACCAGGCTCTACAGGAGCCATTATGCGAGAATGGCAGAGGAATGAAAGGCGTTCCTCCTTTCTTCTGATGGGCTGGCATCATTCCACATACCCAGCAGTTGGTAGTTTTCTTAGCATTATGAGTTTGATGCAACATTTGTAGGAAAGTGTTATTGAGATATGACATTTGGTGCTTCTTTTCATGATAGGGAAGAGTGAAATAATAATGTTCGGTGGGGACAGGAATAGTAGCAGTCAGTAAGTTTCGAGCCGGAGTTACTTCCTCCACAACCCACATTATTACAGCAATGATAACAGCAGTCAAAGTTAGTCCAGTGATGAACATTGTGTATTTGCTACAGATTTTTACAGCATTCGATTTCTTCTCCTCAGGCATGTTCATCTCGTCGGCAAACAACAAAACAGATGATGCCCTAAGGTCCTGGGCGGGCGTTGGTATCTTCACTAACGTTGAGATGAGTAGTCACTAAAAGGCTATCCCCCTTTATAGTCAGTCTTTAACCACCCAGGACAGTGGCTCAAACAGTCTCTTTTTGCAATGAAATGTCTTTCTTCCTGGATCGAAGCAAATATCTAGATGCACCAGGGATCGTGTAGTACGGGAAGACTTCCTCAGGCCCTTCAGGTGATGCAGCTCATCCTTTCTCGGTGACCAGGATGTCACGGTGATCTGTCAATGCAGCAGGGCTCACGAGGGTGTGTGGAACCTTTCGACAATGGCTGGCATGGACCCAGTTCTTCCGGTTGGTCACTCGTACTGCAGTTCTGGTAGCAAGGAGAACCTGCTCTGGGTCACGCCACCGAGGTGACAAGGAACTTGTCCATTGAAATGATTTCGTCAGCACGAAATCGCCAGGCCGCAGATCGTGGCCCTCACCCTTGTCTGGAAGCTTTCCGCACCTGCTGATAAATAGAAGACAAGCTGTCAGTTAACTGGGGCAGATAGTCGCTCATCAATATGTGGGGAACATCATGTATAGGGCTAGGCTTAGGGACCCCCCCAAATATTCATGGGCCTTCCAAAGACAGTTTCATGCAGCGTAAGGCCAGATCGTGTATGTGGTATTGATCTGATAGAAAGCAAGGCTAGGGGCAGTGCATCAGGCCATTTCAAAGACGTGGAAGCCTGTATTTTAGCCAATTTCAATTTCAGGGTGGAGTTGTAACGCTCCATCAGGCCTGCTGATTGTGGGTGAAAAGCGGCCTGAAATTTCTGCTTAATCCTCAACCCTTTCATGACATATTCTACAACTTGCCCAATGAAATGAGGTCCGTTGACACTCCATAGGACCCGACAAATGCCGAATCAAGGAAAGAACTCCTTTAGGAGAACTTGTGCTGTTGTGAGAGCTGTATTATCCTTCGTAGCATACGCCTCCACCCATTTACTGAAGGCACAAACCACTACTAGGACATATTTTAGATTATTACAGCGCTCAAACTGAATGTGGTCCATTTGCAGGACCTCAAAAGGTGCAGTTGGTGTCGCAAACCCTCCTGTTGGAGTTTGCGTTCCCTTTCCAGGATTATACTGGCGACAGACCAGACAAGACTGGACTATCTTTTTAGCAGTGCCGGCAATATCGGGATGATCCCAAACTTGCATGAGTTGTTTTGCCATTGAGGATGCAGCAACATGTGCCGGCCCATGTGCCATGCGAATCAAGGGGTATAAGTAGGCCGTGGGTAGCTTCCATTTAGTCTTTATTCCTCCAGCAGCCTTCATCATCCAGTGTTCCCTCCTTAGACCATTGGTCTAGTTCGTCAGCGGAGGCAGATTGTTGCATGTCCAGCACCTCTTGCCTGGCATCATGCCAACGTTCAGCTTGTGACTTCACCACATACATAGATGTGGTACTTCGCTGCATTGCCATCTCATGGGCTGTGTGATCCGCAAAGGCGTTACCTGCTCCTACTTTATCAGTCACTTTCTTGTGTTAACTACACTTAACAATTGCCACTTTCTTAGGATAAGTTAGGGCCGAAAGAAAATTATGTACTAATTCTCCATGTACTATCTGTGTCCCATGTAAGGTAAGGAAACCCCTTTCTTTCCATAAGTGGCCAAAATTGTGTGCCACTCCGAATACGTACTGGCTGTCATTGAAAATATTGACAAGTAAGTCTGTACTAAGCTCACATGCTCGTTAGTGCAATCAGCTTGGCCGCTTGGGCCGACTTCTGTGGGATACGAGCTGTCTCAACTACTATCTGAAGTGTTGTAACAGCATAGGCAGCAGATGTAGTGCCATTGGGTAATTTTAAACATGAGCCATCAACCCATAACTCCCCATCAACACTAGAGAGAGGTTTATCTTGTAGGTCAACACAACCCTTTGTCGCTCTTCAGTGAGAAATATACAATCATGTAACTCTTGTGACTGAGGCTGAGTAACTGGAAATGGCAGTAGTGTAGCAGGGTTAAGTGTCAAACATCTTTTCAATGTGATATGAGGGACCAAAAGTGTCAATTCATATCCCGTCAAACGAGCACTAGCACTAGTCAAATGCTGTGTTTTCATTTGATTTAGTAAAGCATCAACTGAATGGGGTACTAACACAAGCAGTTTGTGTGACAAAACTATTCCCTCACTCTGACGTATAAATACAACCATTACTGCCACCGCTCAAAAACATCCAGGCAGCGCGCGAGCGACTGGGACAAGAACAGCTGAGAAATATGCACAAGGACATTGTTTATCACCGTGAATCTGTGTTAAGACTGAGAGGGCACAACATTCCCTCTCGTGTACGTAGAGTGTGAAAGGCTTAGTGTAGTCTGGAGTTCCTAATACTGGTGCAAAACAAAGAGCTTGGCGTAACTGTTGGAAGGCATTCTGACATTCAGTAGTCCATGTGAGGGGCATCGGAGTGTCTTTAGTCAAAAGGGGCGACAAAGGTTTAATAATGTGCGAGAAACTGGGGATTCACTGTCTACAAAAAGAAGTGAGGGCAATCAGTGCACAGACATCCTTCTGAGTACGAGGCACAGGAGTATCTAAAAAGGTCTGAAGGCAGTCTGGTGTGAGTGCACGTCCCTCCTTAGACAGTAGGTGACAGTGGCTCCTTCTCGTCTGATTTTAGAGATACGCTTTGGCCACCGGGTTTTCCTCGACCAACTACAAGTAAAGGCGCCGTAAAAAACCTTGGCATCTGGTTCGATGAAAACCTGAATTTTTCGACACAGGTGAAGAAGCTGGCTGGTACCTGCCTTGAGGAAGTTTCTTCCTCTTTTGCCAGCTAGTGCCAAAGAAACTATGGTCCGTGCCCTCATTTTATTCCGTTTGGAGTATGCCAGCCCAGGTTTTTTAGTTAAGAAATTGCAAGTTGTTCAAAACTCAGCGGCCAGGGTTCTTCTGGGCTTGCGATCAAGGCTTAGTGTTCGCACTCACCTGCGCTCCTTGCATTGGCTCCCAGTCGAATCCCGTCTGAAATACAAAATGTTATCCATTGCCCATCGGGCCCTTTATGGCCTGGGACCTATCTATCTGCAGAAGAGGTTTGCCTTTTACACACCAGGGAGACAGCTGCGTTTGTCTGCTCAGCTGTTGGTTCAGACCCCCAGGTTTAATCGCCAAAGACTTGGGGCAACTCCTTTGTGCGCAAAGCTGGCCTTGCCTGGAACTTTTTGCCCTTGGCTCTTCGGGCTACCCAGGACCCTCTTTTGTTTAAGAAAAAACTAAAAACACTGCTTTTTTAGTCTGGATTGGTGGGACACTTTCGAGTAGCCGTGCGCTGTACAAATTAAATATAACATAACATAAACAGGTAATCTGCTGTCTACAATATTGCAATTTCTTTCTAGAGACTTTGTGATTATGTGATGCAAGAAACGATAACAGTAACAATGTACCTTCTTCACATTGCTCAGGAGTGTCAGCAGCTAACAAAATGTCATCGATATACTGAATGAGTTCCACCCATTCTGGTACAGGAAAGGAATCAAGTTGTCTTTTCAAAGACTGGCTGTAAATACTGGTACTTTCTGTATAGCCCTGTGGAGCTCTACAGAACCGGAATGATCTCTTTTCCAACGTAAATCCAAAAAGATAATGGCTGTCTGGGTGAATGGGTATTGAGAAGAACGCGTTCTTTAAGTCGATCACCGAAAATGTAGTGGCAGAGGGAGGGACCATAGTGAAAAGGGTTGTGATATCAGAAACTACCAGGTATCGGGGCACTACAATTTTATTGACCTCCCGCAAATCAATAATGAATCTATAAATTCTAGTGTCAGTGTCTTTTTTCAAAATAGGAAGAATACCTGCTAGTGCTTCTTCACCCTCTCTGGATATTTTGTATTGGGGCAGACGAGGCAATGAAACACCTCCCTTTACTTGGATATGCACAGGTGGAATAACCATTTGACCTACATCAGTATCTGATCTAGCCCACAAAGTACAAGGTAGGGACGCCAGAGCGGCATCTTCATTGATAAGACAGGATGTCTCAACCATTGGATAATTGTCATTTAAAATAACACGCACACCTTCCGGAGAACAACATATTGTAGCACGAAAATATTTAAGCATATCGATATCCACAATGTTGTCTGGCGTTTTAGGGGAAAGCAAAAATGGACATGCTGCAGTGAATTTGTCAAGTTCGAATTCAAGTGGCTGAGAAAGCGGGCTAGGTGTAGGTGTTCCATCGAATCCTATCGATGTTATCATTGTGCCGGACAGGGGAGCCCTAGGAACCAATTTTTTAGACAGAGCACTATGGGTAGCCCCTGTGTCAACCAGAAACCGATCAGTAGATCCCAAGACATTTGCATCAACATAAGGACCCATTTGATCTACTGGCACCTAAACCGGTCCCTTACCCCATCCTAGGCATCTCTATGCGTAATCGGAATATGCAAGTGCATCAGCAGAATAATCAGACATTTGGTATTGATTTCATCTATTAAAAGTATTAGAGTAATTTGGTCATTGTTCAACCGCCACAAACCTGGGACTAGCTCCTGTACCTCCCCTGTTTCCTGAATTCCCTGGGCGTCCTCTCATACTTCTCCTTCCTCGCTGGTACTGCTGACCTTGCAAACGAGGGCATTCAGAACGTCAATGCCCAGTCTCTTTACAATAGGCACACTGATCAGGAGACAAATTTGCTCGAGGAAGAGGAAGCTCCAGGTGTATACATTGCACGTCCGCCTCTTCCACCTCCCCTAACAGTGGACCATATACTTGAGCCAACATAACTTTTGTCTTTAATTCTTTAACCTTCTTATCCTCCCTGCCTTTCGCTTCCTGTTCCTGTCGCTCATAATATTGGGCCATGGTCAAAAGGGAAACTGGGGAAGACGTGGTCCAAGAACTCTTGCTAGCCTTTAAGCGACTAGCTATTTCCGGTAACATATTAGTGACAAATTTGTCGACAGACAAATGTTTACCCATATCATCGGCCAATGACTGGCCACTAAAATCATGGAATGTCTCCTCAAATCTTGAAAAGAAATCAGAAACGGACTCATTATTTTTCCGTTTACAGGACGCTAACGTAGTCCAATCTATCTTCTTAGGGATATGAGAGTTTTCAACTTAGTCACAATAGCTTTAGGAATATCTAATATCTCCTTCTGAGGTTTCTACGCAGGCGCTCTTTCCGCATTTTTCTTCTTCTGAATGTTCCCAGGTATCACCAAATGCCACAGTGTCATCTATTTTACGTATTGTTCTCCACATATCAGGGGGCAAAATAAGCCCAAAGAACATATCAATATCTGGCAAGGTCATAGTGCAGGAGCTGATGGCTCCTTCCACATCCTCATAAAAGGTGGCAGGATTTCTTCGGGGATCAGGCAAAGCAGTTTTAAGAGCCATAACATCGGCTCTACTCCAAGGAGTATAAACCTGATTATACATAAAATATCCCTTTGCATCATCCGAAGTTTTATCATAGTTTGTTCCCGCACCCTTCAGAGGAACATACAGGAGTGCAGCTTCACGCATTGGTTTCATAACAACTTCACTACTATTGGGTTTTTTCACATCTACCGAAGCACCTACTTTGTTTGCCTGAGATTGAACTGCTTCTGCAACTTTATTTTTCCTAGCTAATTCTTGCTCCTTTCGTAAACGCAATGTTTCGTTTCGTAATTAGACCACTCGTCTAATCATATCAGGTAGGTTCGAAAAAAGGAAAGTCCCATCTTCTAACTGTTTATAATTAGTACTTATATCATCTGGCTCTGTTTCATTAGAAATATGCCGCCAACCATATAGTACCTCCCAAGTGAACTTTTCTACAAAATAAATTGCTCTATATCTTTCCATTGTTGAACCATAGCTACGAGGATCAATGCACCGTTATTCCGACGAGCTTCCTCTCTAGCAGCGGTTTTTAAGGTATCTTTTTCTGCCTTAGTCAAAGTAGAGCGAGTCTGCCACCCACCTTGCTTATCTTTATCCTCTGAGGAAGAAAGCTCCTCGTCAGAAGCTTCATCCTCAGGGGCACTTGGAGTAGGGAATTTATATGGGGTGGGGGTCGATCTAACAAAATAGAATCATCTCGAGGCTTATTAAGTATCGGATAAATAGGGCGTCCAATAGGGTACTGGCCATTTACCTCTAATCGACGTTCTCTATCTTCCTTTTCTATTCTTTCCTTCATTTCTTTGTCTTTTAATTCCACCGATTTTTGATATATCGTTTTTCGCTGCTCTTTCTCTGCTATGGCTTCCGCTCTCGTCGCTCTCTCCCACACTTCTTTATCTCACATACGTACACAATCAAACATATCCTGTCTACTTTTTCTTTTAAATAAACACTGTTCTACATATTGAACCTTTTTAGAATCAAATGACCCATTCACTGGCCATTGTAAATCCGACTCTTTCTTTGTGTATTTGTTCCGTAATGAATCATACATTATGAGAGAAATACCGTATTTGATGTACATCTCCCTGTTTGGGGTCCCTTCTGCAGGAGCCGGCTGACTTTGCTCCAAAGCTTTCTCGGTACCACAAGAGCAGCAACACCACTTACGGAGTGTGCTGAGAACAGGCATGTTTTTTTTTTCAAATATATGTAAAATATTACTACTCCAAACAAATATTCCAAAAGGAGAAAAATCTCCACATTATCTGCCTTCAGTCTTTGCAAAGATTTTATACCAAATCCAAACCAAAGACCAAACCAAAAAAAATCAAGAGTGCCGCTTCAGCGGCCTTACCAAACAGAAGTTTCTAACTCCCACCTGCCAATCTCTGGTCGACCTAATGGTCACTTCAGAATACACCAAAGAAAACCCCAGTCGAGACCGGCCACCACCTGGAGGGTCAAATCGGGAAAACCGGAAAAGTCACGTCGGCCTGCAAAGACAAAGGTCTCCTCATGCAGTGCGCATCCTCAGTAATATTTCGATCCTCCATCAAGACCACTCCTTCGGACGGCCGTGTCTCCGATGGGGCCCCATGTGTTGAAATGTACCCAAAAGGGAGCACACGGGTGCAGGGTCACCCTCTTGTCCACGGGTCCAAAGACCAACGAAATAGAGATCGGCACTGGAGCTAAAGTAAAATAAATCAAGTTTATTAATCACTCACCACGTCCACACAACACTCTCAAGTGCTGTAGGAGGTAGTACACTGAACTCACAAACCATCGTCTTTTATACTCCTTTTCTGCAATGTAAGCATGTGGACAAAAATGGAAGGAACAAGTTTAGAAATAGCTATCAGCAAACCAAGGCAGACGAATAACCACTTGGTCAGCAAATAGGGAGGGGGAGCAGGAATGCTTATGGCAGCAGTAAACAGTCAACAGATAACATCTAAGACCAGGTGCACTGGCAGCTACAAACCCCCCAGCACGTACATTGCTGAGCCATGTGAAAGAGGTCAACTAAAATAGATGACACAAGCAGAGTGAAAAGGCAAACAGCAGAGTACGAAAGAATTACGAAGGAAAGGAAATGGACACCACAGTCAAAATGGCTGTAGTTTATGCTAAGTAAAATATTACACGTTTCCACAACGCCACTCGGTGTTCGACCACAGTATTGGGTTTTAAATATCGTCCCGACAAATATTGTATACAGAATTTAGACTGCCACAAAATCATGACGTTAAGTCTGTGTAGTTATGTGTACAGTTACTATTCTTAATTCATCATCTACTATTCTTAATTCACCATCTACTATTCTTAATCCAACATATACTACTCTTAATTCAACATCTACTACTCTTAATTCAACACCTACTATTCTTAATCCAACATCTACTATTCTTAATCCAACATCTACTACTCTTAATTCAACATCTACTACTTTTAATTCAACATCTACTATTCTTAATTCAACATCTACTATTCTTAATTCCGCATCACATCAGGCGTGGAATGTAGAATAGTAAATGTATGCTTATCGATATAGACTTCACTTCACAATATTCATATCATCAGGTAGGTAGATGTGGAATTATTTATGTTAAACTGTGTATACTTACCTTCTCTGTATCGCAGCAGTCAAAATTCTGCATATGACATTATGGCATAATTATATTTTTACTCGATATTGTGACAAACATCTTCCCAAGGTAGAGTCTAGTGTAACTGTGCATCATGGGTACACATTACTCCTATGCAGCGGGTTTGCCGTCTACTCAGTCAGTAATAAGAGATTTTTTGCAGCGGATGCACAGATATTGTTCATACATAAGATCTGATGGTGGTCCTTCTACGCCACAAATATTGGCCATATATAAAGTTGGATGGACTGTTTACGTGGGAAAGAGCCGGCAGACAAGGCGTGTGACTATGCACACACAAGGTTGTGGCACTATGCGGTCAGCGATCCTTTATCTGTAGAGCCTGCAAAGGTTCTACACAAAAAGGTGTTTGTCTTTGTCTAGTGAATTCATGATGTTTTATGAAAGAAGTAGAAATGATTCATAACTGATGTAAGGTGCAGACTGGGGTCTCTTCATACGGGGGTTGGACTCAGAGTGACTTCAGCAATGCATATGCGTGTACTGACACGGCTTCCTACTGAGAGATTCTTAGAACACACGCATGAGTGTCCATGAACCCAGCAATGAGTGATGAGCAAGCACTAAAACTGCATGCAGGTATCAAACGGAATCCTGGCTTATATGGAAATTGACTGCACAAAGAAAAGGTACGACTGACCATAGTGAAGCACTACAGGTATATGCAGGAATCGCATTAGATGTCTTTCAGATGTACAATGGTAATTTTGATGCACAGGGAGCACACAATTGTGCATGTCTCTAAGCCAGGATTCAGCCACATCTCTCATCTGCAATGTATGGATACAAATCCATAAGTTGACCACAAGAGGGTTCTAAGAAAGGAGAACGCTGCTGTGAGAAGGTGTAGGAGCCACCCAAGCTTTGTGTGGATGAGTAGATGTGTTCTTTGATGTCTCAGATATTTAGCCGTAGACACTTCCGCCACCCCGATCACAATATCACCTTGTGTGTAACCACCAACCTTCTGTTGTCTTTTTTGCAGGTTGGATTCATCGACTACATTGTACACCCTCTGTGGGAGACGTGGGCGGATCTGGTGCACCCCGATGCCCAGGACATTTTGGACACTTTGGAAGATAATCGCGAATGGTACCAGAACATGATCCAACAGAGCCCATCGCCGCCCCCTGAGGATCAAGATCCAGAGAGGGCCTCCGGTGGGGACAAGTTTCAGTTCGAGCTCACGCTGGAAGAGGAAGGCGAGTCCGACACCGAGCACGAAGAGACCGAGAGCCCACTGGAAGAGGACACTAGCGGGAGCGATTCCAAGACACTGGCCACGGATGACTCCGAATCGGCTGAGATCCACGGCAGCGACGAAGGAGTTGACCAGCTCTCGCCCATTGGGGTGTGTCGGAGCGTGTCTCAGAAATCGTTACTGGACTATGTGGCCGAGGGGCAGAATAGCCCCCCTAAGCTATCGATGGTGAAGCAAAAACAAGCTTTAAACTTTACCAACAGAAAATCTGTTGAGAGGACGCTATCGCAAACGGACACAAGTACCTCCCGGGTACAGACAGACCTCCCCCGAAAGGAGAGCTCAGGGGAGAAGGCACTCAGCCTCGACCAGGAGGGCAACGTCACATTTCTTCCACTCGGAACGTAACATCAATTGAAACAAAACCTCACAACGACTTTGTCACTTTTAACCACGCACTTGGCTGATTGCTTTAGAATCTTTTATAAAAAAAAAACACAAATAAAGAAAAAGAGAAGGAGTGTATCTATTTAAAACCACCACTGTCACCAAGAAATGTGGTATAATATTTAATATGGGTCTTTTTATTTTAATTTGCGTATTTGTTTTGTTATTTCCATTTTTTTCTGCAAAAAAATGCTTTCATTCAGGATTACACAAAATCCCTGAAATGAATCTAAATAGAGCGTCCCAAAATGGGAAAAAATTGTATGTATTATTTATTTTATTTAAAGTATTTCTATAGCACAGAGCAAACAACAGTGTCAACTGAGAAGTGAATGTTTATTCCAAAATGTCAGAATATAGTTTTATACAGGAATCCATTTGATGACATCAGCAGAACTTATTCTACCCTGTAAAAACAGTCCCTGACCAGTGTTGGGTTTGAACCTTTATTTGTGCCTTAAGTCTCTCGCCTTCTAACCCCGGCTCTTAAGGGCAGAACGTCTCCAGGCACTATCCCATATCTGGGTAGTAACTATCACATGCCAGGGTACTTGGTAAACAAGATTGTTCACATCTGACTCTGAACCCCCTATCAACCGCTCATGTCCTTCTTTAATTTCTATACATGACTGAACATCCTATCATCCGCTTAAGTCCATCTTTCATTTCTATACATACTCTAAACAGCCTATCATCCGCTCAAGTCCTTCTTTCATTTCTATACATGACTGAACATCCTATCATCCGCTTACGTCCATCTTTCATTTCTATACATGACTCTGAACAACCTATCATCCGCTCAAGTCCTCCTTCCATTTCTCTACATGACTCTGACCATTCTATCATTCACTCAAGCCCTTTTTTCATGTCTCTACATACCTCAAACATTCCTTTGACTCCCAGACGCCTTCGCCTTGACTTATGCAAATGAAGCTGTGTGACTCTGTAACCTCCCAGAAATTTTCACTGTGGTTTCTGGGATGAAATGATATTTCAAAGAACGAAAAAGAAGAAACCACTTAGGTTTGAGAGGGAGAAATATACTTGTTTTCTAAGCCTATAGTCAGGGCCAATGGAATTATGCGACAGGGGAGCACCAAATTATGCAGTAGAGTTAGCTAAATTATGTGGCCAGAAAAGGCAAATTATGCGGCATAGTGGAGCAGATTTTTTGATAGTATTGCTTCATTATTTTGTCATTTGTGCACATGGTAATACTGTTTGGACAAAGATTTTACGTCATTAATACCAGTGTAACCACTGAATAGAGAAAAAAACAGCTAAAGGACGACCAGGGGCCGTATTACAGATGACTGCGCCAGTGATAATTGTCGCTGTGCGCCAGAGTATGTCTGTGTTTATGTGCGGTTGCGTCTGTGTGCTAATACAATATGCGCACAGATGCAAACGCACATAAACACAGAGTTCAAAGTCTGTGCCAACATCACAATGGCATTACAGACTGATCCTCTGTAATGCCGTAAGGTGCATACTCTGGCGCACAGCGGCAATTTGCGCTGGCGCAGTCATCTGTAATACGGCCCCTGTTAACCTTTGCGAAGTTTCTTGCGCTGCATGCAAACACTTTGCAACGTTGTTAGTAACTTTTGATCCATTTAAACTGGAAACAGCTTTTTTGTTACCATCAACAGATTATGCAGCAGATGATGGATTATGTGGCAAATGCGGAAAATCCATAATTAAATCACAAAGAAGCTGCACCCGTAGAATTGCATAATTCCAGTGTCCCTGCCTCTTATGAAGACAGAAGCTTTGCATAGATTTGCTAGATTTTTATTTTTACCCTAAATTTCTCTGAATTTGTTCTCCCAGGCTTGCAAGAAATAGTTTTATTTGTTTAGGGGATGGCGAGCTATGTTGATGATCCCATTTTCACCCTCCTTTACTCATCAATTCCTTTCAGATACATAAATTCGGGACTGACTTCATTTTTTTGTTGAATAAGTGCAAAATAACCACATGGAGTTTGAGGTTTTTACACAACTGCTCAGTTGCGGGTCTTTTATCCATTGTTATGTATTCATAAAACATAGAAAAATGGGGAGTTTTTAATAAAAACCTCATCCTTCTTGCCTAAGGCCAATTTAATAATAAAAGTGGGGGATTTAATCTCATTTACGTTTGCAGGACTATCATAAAATACTTTCTTATTTATACATTAATGTAGTTATGTATGGACATTTCTAAAGCACTACTTTCAGTGTCTCGTAGCCTTTTGTCGCGTTCTCCTTGACGTATTTTAATTATATAGAGATATATCCAGATAAACAATTAGTACATGGGCCTGACTCTCGACCAATAGCAAGCACCTTACGCTTTATGTCAAACTGGTGAAACATTTTCTTCCAGTGCAGTGGCCCCCTGTGTAAAGCAGTGCAGAAAATTTTCATTGTGGGAAATCCTCCCCAGGACTGTGCTATGACAAGTTGGGCTCAATGGAATGGGGAATTACCGCTTGGGACCAGATTTACCGGACGTCCCAAAAAATAATTCCCAATTCCTTGGAGTTTAATGCATACTTTTACCACCTGCTCTGAGAAGTTTTAAAATGTATGCTTCTGCCTCAGGGTGGGGAGTTGGTCGAGGGAGCAATGGGTGAGGTGTGTTGGAGAGGGAATGGTGTTTGCACCCATTGTAGTAATGGTGGTGATTGGAAGCAAGATGCTAACATGGGGTAAAAAAAGGAAAAGTTCCTGTAAAAAAAGCCAGAAATAATGGAAGGTTGGGGCTTCGAGGGCGGACAGAGGGGTGGAGCACTCCAGCGAGGAAAGCAAACTGTGGAAAAAGAGATTGAATGCAGGGCGGCGGCAAGGTATAACCAGTCATTATGTACATCAATTCACCAAAATCCCAGGGGCAGAGGAAATGACATCACACAGCCTTTGACTACTGATAAAATCACAAGATTGACCCTATACCCACCCTCACTCCAGCCTCATATTTGACGCTGTGGAGCTGAAAAAGGGGTAAACGCAACATTATGGAGGTAAACAGGTGTAGCCCAGCCTTGCTTCCCTTCTGACCCTGCACTGCCTTGAAGACCCTTAGGGCAAGGCAGACCTGCCAGGGTGGTTTTCCTTGAACTCTGGGACTTGTAGTCTTGTCTATTCCAGGATCGAAATCTGTATAGGCCTTAAAATGCTGCATGAATTAAGTTTGATACAGTGCCAGAGCTGTGTTTCCATTGGTCAATGAAGCAGGAAGCAGTTGCCATCGATTCAGTCCGAATGTATGTCGTCATGCCGCCGTCTTTTTCCCGCAGGGAATCACAACGCGGTCGTTACAACGACCGCGTTGTGATTCCGCATACCATTACTCCGCAAGTTGGAACAACGACTTGCGGAGGGGGGGGCGCTGGATGTTGGAATAGTATAATTTACTATTCCAACTCCAGTCTGTGCGGACACTAGGGAAGGTGTTGGATTTTAAATCCAACACCTTCCCCCCCCCCCCCCCCCTCCGCTTGTCGTTGTTCCGACTTGTGGAGTAATGGTATGCGGAATCACAATGCGGTCGTTGCAACGACCACGTTGTGATTCCCTGCGGGGAAAAAGTTTTGTGGTAAACGTTGTTTACCATTCAGTTCACTTCCTAAAAGGGCTTGGCCATACTGCTGCCACCGTAAACAAGGGACATTAAATAAAGTGCTGCGTTGATGTATCGGCAGGAGACTGGTCCCTGCCGTGGCAGTTATCATACCTAAAGAGTAGGCGACACAAACCCGTAAGTCCTTCCGTGCTCTATTAATATTTAATATTTAAATATATCCCACGTTGGTTCAGCTGTCTGGGTTGGGGAGGGTTGCTTTTTTTGGTTAAGCTTGTTGGTAAGGGCAGCTCATTTAACAACTAACCTAGGATTCCATAGTAGCACGCTACTCGCCGTAAAGCACTTCAACGCCTCGTCAGGGGCAGTAAACGCTATATAAATACAATTACAATTTTTTTAAAAAGAACTTCTGGTCCACTTCGGGCTGTGTGCACGCCCTACTCCTCCCTGCCATGCCTGTCGGATTACTTCAGACAGTAGGTGATCAAATATGGTTTACAAAAAAAGGTGTGTTTATCTGCCTCTGCCTGGCAGTTGTGCATTTGTTTTTCCTCCATCATGATAGTTTGTGTCTCTGTTCATTACAATAGCAATTTGGAAATAGTAAGTAGACCAGCAAATAAAGGAACATGCCATTCTACAACGTCCTGCTTCCTTATAAGAAACTAGTATGTGGTAAACTGCCTTTTGGAGGCCTGCCTTGGTCCTTACAGGACGTGTCTTTCAGACGACCGGCAGGACCCGTCAAAAAACTGCTCTACAGAGTTGAGGTAACTGCAGGCCTTTAATGAAGTCATAACACACAAATTTAAGTATGGGAGATGCATGTTCAGAATTCTATTCACGGGTTTTTGGAGCGCATGGCTACCCGAAACGGGCTTCCCAGCGCTAATGGCCCTTGCTCGAGTAAGACCGTTTAAGAGAACAGATGGGTTTCAAGTTGTTTTCTGAAGCTTAGTAGATTGCCATTTAGTCTGAGGCGGGTTGGTAAGGAGTTCCATAGTTTAGGAGCAAGGTAGGCGAACGAGCGGCCGCCGCCTCTGGCTCTGTTGATTCTTAGAACG
The DNA here is from genome assembly GCF_964204655.1 of Triturus cristatus. Lineage (NCBI taxonomy): Eukaryota > Metazoa > Chordata > Amphibia > Caudata > Salamandridae > Triturus > Triturus cristatus. The sequence goes on along the minus strand of NC_140595.1, from coordinate 35,917,445 downwards.
GCGAGAAGACCTAAGTTGTTTGACCTGAGTTCTCTGTTGGCATGGGAGTGGTTGATAAGGTCATGTGACATACGCGGGCCTACTTTGTGTTTTGCACGCTGAGAGATGCGAGCGCCTCAAATTGGATCCTTTTGTTTATTGGCTGCCAGTGAAGCGCAGTGAGCGGCGGGCGGGCTGATTGAGTTTTAGGAATACCCAGTAGGTTTCGAGCAGAGGCATTTTGGATAGTTTGCAATTTGTTGATGACAGAAAGTGGGCGGCCCAGGTAAAGGGAGTTGCCATAATCAAGGTGAGATAGCATGAGGCCCTGAACCACTGTTCAGCGTGCGTCCATGGGGAGCCGTTCAAGAGTCTTCCTCAGTGCTCTGAGGAGGACAAAGCAGCTGACCACGGTAAGATGACTATCCAATGTGACTCCCAGACTCTTCCCTTCCGGTTTGTGGGTGGGCGGTCACCTAGGGACGGAGATCAGTAAGGTGGTCCCATAGTGATGGGTTATTACCGACTACCAGGACCTCCGTTTCGTCACCGTTTCACTTTAAGGCAGCTCCCTGCCATCCAGTTAGTGATCTGCTCGAGACATAGGTTTTGTTTTTGAGATGTGGAGCCAGCATTGGGTGAGAGAGAGAAGACAATCTGCATATCGTCAGCACACGATACCTTAGTGAAGCCTAGAGAACATATACTGTCAGATAAAGGGCGGGCATACAGGCTAAAGAGGGTGAGGCATACAGGTTAAAGAGGGTGGGGCATACAGGCTGAAGAGGGTGGGGCATACAGGTTAAAGAGCGTGGGGAGGAGCCCTGCGGCAGTCCGCATTTTAACTGATGGCTCGTAGAGAGAAAACGCCCTCGGCTGTCTTGGAAGCCCCTTTTGCTTAGGAACAGTGATATCCATTTTAGTTTGCTGCCTGTGATGTCGGCTTCTTCCAGTCTCCAGAGAAGATATGGATAGGAAACCATATGGAAGGCTGTGCTTAGGTCATGGAGGATACGCGGAGCTAACCTACCTTGATCCAGGACATTTTGTAGGTCCTTCGCAGACATCAGGCGCGCTGTTTCCGTGCTGCAGCCTGGGCGGGAACCTGTTTGAGTGGGGTGTAATGTGCTGTGCGAAGTGGGAATGCACCATCACAGAAGGTATGTCACCCCAAAGCTAAAATGTCTTTTACATTTAATGACACCCCTCTTTTAAGATGCATTGAAGACTGTGGCAGTCATGGGGAAGCTTGCAACCAGTGCAGTGATGTCATCAATGTGTGACAGAGCGCACAAAGCAGTGTAGCAGGATAACGGTTGCCAAACGGCACAACATCATCCATCCCTCATTATTCAACTCAAACATTTCTTTCAATAGTTCAAGTTAATTAGAAAATTGAGTTGAATTTGTCCCTCTGACATCTCCCCGAACACAACGAAATGGAGACACCCAGAGTAGATAGTAGTGTAACCCAGTCCACTGTCTGCCACCCGACAGGAGAGGGCAATGTAAGCCATCGAACAGCCTCTCCAACGGGAGAGTAGTACAAGTCTTATTACTGCCTCTGTGCATAAGAGCTGATCGTTTACGCCATCCCACCAGAGGAGGGTGTAGTTTTAGACCTGACCTCCTCCAAAAGGTGAGGGTGGTGTACGCCACCTTAAAAACCTGCCCGAGGAGGGTGTAGTTTCAGCCCTGGTCTCCTCCTAAAGGATGGACAGTTGTAACATCCTACTAGCCTGCTGGAGGAGGGTGTAGTTTCAGCCCTGGACTTCCCTTCCCAGGAGGACAGCCTGTCCTAGTTACAGGCCCCCACCAGCCGTGACTGGAATCTCTATATTCCGGTGTGGTAGATACACTGAAGGCACAGTAGCATATGAAGCAGGCACCATGTGTGTTTTGGGTTCACTTTTAATTTTTTGAGTGAAATAAACTTATAAAGCTGGAGTTTGCTTCCGTTAACCAAGAATTAAAAACAATGACCCTGGCACATGGGGATTTTTTTCTGCACACAAAGGCGTGTTTATTTTCCCCACTAACATCCCAAGCAGGGAGATCCACTGACCACTGGACAGCCCTAGATAGGTTGAGGCGCCCATTACCGAGACTCGGAGGTTCAGTGGTAGAAGGACCCCCCGGTCAAAGGTTTCCACCGACAGAGCCTGCTCGTACTCCATTGGCGGAAACATGTCCCAACTATTCCTGTGGCAGAAACCTGTCCTGCCAAACCCTAAATGACCCCTTTAGTCAGTTTGCAGACAAATCGAGATATGTTTGACCCAGACATTATTCGAAAATTTCACTATTCCCATGAAAATTCAAAATCCATTTTTTGCGCACGGCACGAGTCCTCTCGTTGCCCTATTGCCATTTGCAGTCACCCAACAGCGGCACAGTCACTCTTAGACCCATAATGATCTTCGAAGCGAGGGTGCCCGATTAGAGATAAGGTAACTTAATTTCTGTCCTGGACACATGAACAGAAATAAAATCATTAAGGCGGAGATGCCACACGCCACCCCCAGTCTGTGCATTAATAGCATCCTTACTTTTGCAAGTTCGTGAAATTACTGACATTTTCCTCCTCACACTTTGTAAAGTTTTTTTTTTAAAGCATTTTGGGAGTTTGTGAAGTTCACCAAGGTTATAAAGCAAGCATTGGCAAATCCAATGGGTTTGATAATGTCACTTCTGAGCAGAATATAATGCACTTGTAATAGGCGGACAGAACATCCACCCTGTTTGTGACACAGAAGCTGTCTTCCAAATTTTATGTTGTCATACTGTCAACCATTAAAAAAGTGCCTGCGGCAGTGCAAACCCTTTCAAGAAAATGATTGCTTGGTGTATACAGTGCATGCAGCGATAAGGAAGTAAAAATGTGATGACGGAGCGTACTTTTCAGATGTAAATTAGTCTCTCATGCATTCCAATGGAGGAGGCAAAATAAACCGAGACAGCCAGTAGATAAAAGCTGAAACTAAAATACTCCGATGAGCTGATCCAAGATGTGATTGACAATGTCTCAAACCAATGGCTGTAGGCTTCTGAGCTGAAGAAGCCAATGGCTGGAAGAGGCTGAGCAAAAACTGCTTAGATTATCTATAGGTTATAATATGGTCTTTTTTTTATTTTGATAATTTCCACGGTATGGGTAACAGTTTATTCACAATATTATTCACAGAACTATACAGAGGCAATCAATTATCAAATTTCATCACAAATGTTGATACAGTACACCTTAAAGATTGGATATAACACGGTCCATGTTAAAAATAAAAACAGCTTAAAATCAGAGCATACAGTAAGAGAGCTCAAGGTAAAAAACGTACAGTAAAATGATAACAAAACAGAGTAAAAGCAGCGGCATAGTAGCCCCACAGAGTTGAACTCTCCTGATATAAGGTGCTTGGAAGACACTAAAGTGCAAATATTGACTACGGCCAAACCTTTAAATCTTTTCACAACTCATCAGAGCCTTAAAGTGGCATGTGCATGGATTTAGACCTCATTACCCCAGGACCCCCTATATACGACTCAACCCCACCCCTCCTGTTATTCCGGGGTTGGTTGCCTCATCCTGGTTTATACCTTCCATCCGTTCAACCACTGGAGCCTAGATCAAGCTGCCCTCTTTTGCACCCTCCTCCCCATTTGCTCATCACGGTTTTCTCCATATTATACATGACCATATTATACATGACCAAAAATGTGATCTCCACTCCATAAACGGTGGGGAGTCCAGACTAATCCATCAGATGCCGGACACATTTGTGCCATAGTGGCCCCCCTCAAGGAAGTTTTTCATCTTCACTGACCCCAAGGAGAATTACCTGGGGCGTAATATTCACATGTTGAGTTAAGATGAAGCGTGCCACCTCTAGTAAAAATATTAGCCACCCAGGGGCACGTGCTAAACATATGTACTAGATCTGCATTTTCTGTGCCACATCTACGACATTTTGAATCTGATCTCTTAACCTATTTTAATAACTTCTTAGATGTGTAATTTAGGCCGAAAGCTTTTTTAAAATGGTGGCTCCAGGGGCTAGCAGTCTAGAGTGTCTCATTACAGAGCTCCAGAGAGGTCTCGAGTAGTGGTCGTTTTGTCCGCACCCTTGACTCCCACTTCCGATTCTGGAGTTGCATATCCTCTGGGAGATCCTCTATCAGGGCCCTATAAATATGCCCAATCCGTCCACCCCGGTCCACTGTGTCTATTACTGGGTATTTGGCGGCTGACAGTTGTTTTTCATCCAGCTTACCTAAGTAGTCCCGTATCTGGAGTATTCATAGAACTTCCCCTTAGTTAACCCAAACTCTTCCTGCAGCTGCGTGATCGAACACAATAGGCCATTATTAAAGAGATGCCCCAGCTTCAAAATTCTGCAGGCCTTATATCAATTGCACATGCCATCTTGAAATATACCTGCTAAGTGCGAGGGTCCCACGGGGGGGGGTATACTGATTTATTTTAGTAATATTAGTAATATGAAGTCTGTTTTTTTTTTATCAAACTTGTGTTTATTGAATTCTTCGAACCACAATTATCACAGTACATGGTAATGCAAAGAATCATACATACCGTATACAGCTGTAATAATGCTAGTTCCGTGTACAGAGTATTACGGTTATTACGGGTCCCAGGTGTTTCTAGAAGACATATACACATTACCAGTACATCGCTAACAATAACTTCGCTTTAAACTAGCCCCTCCCATGAAGCCCTAAGCCACCACCCTCCCCAACCCCCAGTCCCCTTGCCAAGTAATCACTCCTGTTCTCGTTTACGGAGAGTACGCCAGGGGGCCTGGGAATGAACTCTCTTTTTGATCTAACCCCGGGCCTTGAAGTCCCCATCCACTGTCTTAAACGTAGTCTTCTTATATTAGCTCTTCTCTAGGTTCCTGAAAGCGGCCCTTCACATCGGAGCCTAATATAAGTTGACATATGGATAGTGCTACAGCCAAGTTCACATCTTGAGTATTGCCTGTTATCAATACTGCAAAGTGTTGTATCATGCAGGCCCAATAATATTGTACAATACTAGGAACCCCTCGTCCCCTGATTTTTGGGTAAAATCATAAATTTTGAGGCCCGCCTTGGTTTCTTAAACTACCACATAAAGCTATTACAGAAGCTGCCCAGCTTAGTCAACCAGCGCTTATGTATCTCAAGAGGAATAGTTGAAAAAGATACAAAAGTTTCGGGAGGACGGCGATTTTCAATACATTACACCTCCCATCCAGAGTCCAATGCAGATTACCAATTCTATGCAGATCCAGCCTAGATTTAGTTCCACTATCTTCCCAATGTCAGATGTAATGACCACTCCGAGGTAGGTCGCCTCCTCCATCCAGCGCTGATCACCAGAGTTAACACCTTCCGTACTTATCACTTGGGTCTTACCCTCATTAAGATGATATCCTGGTATAGCCCCAAACCCGCGCTCCTCCTCTTCAATATGATTTAAGGCATTACGGGGGTCTGGTGTTATGGAGACTACATCATCGGCATATGTCAATGCTTGTGCTTGAGTCTTGATTACTGGCTAAATCCTACTGTAACATTCCAGTCGGATTAAAAACAGGTCAATATATAAGGCAAATAATCGGGTTGAGCAAGGACAAACCCCTGCCTTGTTCCACACGTAATATAAATTTGATTCGACCACCTACCTATAATCTGCAGCCTGGTCTTAGGAGCCCGGTATAACACCCTAATAGATTTGATGAAGTCCCTTTCACTTCAAGACCTCCCAGAGGGAGCCCCAGGAGACTCGATCAAAGGCTTTCTCTGCGTGCTGGAACACCAGCCCCAATGTTGATTTAGCAACCTCTGCTATATCCAATAGCGTAAATACCCTGCATACATGGTCATGAGTTTCGCTATGACCTTCCTGAGTCTCGTTGCTAGGATTTTTGCATAGATTTTAGCATCTGCATTTATTGGGGAGATTGGTCAGTATGACCCAGGGTTCACAGGGGGTTTACCCTTTTTCTTTTAAACACAACAATATTGGTATCTTCCCATGATGGGGGTGTTACCTCCTTCTAGTTGTGCTGGTAACAGAATAAGAGACATACAGGCACATGCATCACAAGAAAAACCGGTCGCAAACGAGCAGATTCTCAGAATCTGCCCCTTTGCGACCGGTATTCTTGCATTTGGGATGCATCATCCCAAATGCAAAAATTGCAATTTAAGTAATCGCTAAATTTGTGATTACTTAAATTGCGATTGCATTTAAAGAATCGCAAATTGAGATTCCTTAAAGTAAAAAAAAAAAGCGATTTCGCTAATAGGGGGCACAAATTACCATGAAGTTGAACTTTTTGAAGTTTTTTGGCATTGGGGGCCCGTAACGGGCCCCCAGGGATTCTGGATGGTGGGTACCTATGGTTCCCCCTGCAGTTCCATGCACAACATGGCAGGCACCGAGCGGTGCCTGCCATGTTGTGCATGGAAGTGCACGACATGCCTTCTTGACATTGCCTGCTGAGAGCACCGCCTGCTGCAATGTCAGGATTGCAGGATGCACCCGCCAGTGTAGCGGGCGCATCCTAATGTCACCTATGGGACCCCCGCACCAATGGCGGGCGGTCCCATTCCACGACAGGACCGCCCGCCATCCTAATGATACCCAAAGTGTGTGGACCATCACTGCATCATTCAGATTAGAACCATACGAAGAACATATTGTTACCCTCCCCGTACCAATACGCATATCTGCGATAACCCACCTTGTTCACTTTGGTATTAATTAATGACCCCACAGCCCAATTGGCCATTGTAGCAACCCCTCTTGCAGTAGCCTCCTGCATCGTACAACTTAGTAATGTATTTCCCATTTCCTCTAATACTTTCCTGCTCTCCCACGGGACACGGGTCTCCCATAGACATAGAACTTCAGGTCTCATAGCCTTGAGACCCGTTGCCATTCGACCTCTTTCCCATCTGTCATTCAAACCACATACGTTTATTGTGCACATACACATTTTACCCAGCATCAAAAACTGCTCTGTTCATTTTCCAATTTATACAAACCACCTTTTTTAACGCATTAGATTTAATCAGTATCTTCTCCAATTTCTTACCCCAATCAATTCTGTTGATTGTCTCGAAATATGTGACCCACACCTTTCTTACACTCCCCACGAATATAATATGGTCTCTATGAACGGAGCAAGCACCATTAGCAGTCAAACCTTAAAATTGGGGAGAGAAGCAAAGCAAAAGGGAAGTTTGCGGCAAGACACCCCCGCAGAAAGAGAACTTTCTAATCAAATCACTTTTGCAGGAACTACTTCAGGATTTTTTTTTGTTGCAAAAATGTTAACCTCGGGACAACGTTTTGCAAATATGAACTTCAAAGTTACCCTTGCAAAGGTTGTTGGTATAATTTCGTAGACCATATAGTCTGGGTGTGTGTGTTCCTCCATCTCACCCTCAAGTGAGACCCTCCCCCCTCGTTCTGTTTAGTCTCACCCGCTCTCATTTACTTATTCTGGTGCCACCGCAGTGCCTCCCGGACTCGGCCTGCCCCAAACTATTATGAAAAGTTTTCAGGGGAGATATATACACGTCAGTGTCTTGTCTCATCACAAAGCTCCTGCTGTGTCCCAGGAGGTGGGGGGCTTGAGTGTATGTTTATTTGTGCCTTAGAAAACATGCCCTGGTGGAAGGAGGGGCTGTGAGTTAGCCTGCACGAAAGTGTCATATACTAAAATAATGTGCTTCGTAAACATTAAAAAACGAGGTATACGAACAAGCACTTTCCTATAACTGGTGATGCAATTACTCAATGCAGTGGTGCTAATTTTATCAACCTTGGAAAGATAAATGGATAAAGCAGCCTTGCTGGCATTCATAAACATGTTATACACATTAGTGGACGGGTTAACCCACTGAGCTATCTCTAACCCATCAAACTATTGCGATAGTGTTAATTCCTGTTGATAAATATATGATTGTCGAGAACAAAAATATCGTCCTGCCAAATATAGTGACTACCACAATATATTAACGTTGAGTGTACCGGCCGGGCAGGATCAAATGTAAAACTCTTTGCTTCGCCTTGAAAAGCTTTGAAGGGTGGGCAGAAAAATCAAATAGTACCAGCCGACCCGCTCTTCACCAAGACCAAGGGCGAGTTATGCGTACACCGAATGCAGGGCGGAGGATTCTGAGGGGCTGGGCCCCACCTCTGGAATCAACTCTCCTGTAACAACTGCGGGGCCCCTGCCCCTATGAGCTCCAGGGCTGAGCTGAGCCCACTTACTGCCCCTTTGGCACAGGTCTAGGACCACTCTCTCCCTGCAGCTCTGCTCTGCCGTCTCTTGCCTCCAGACCCGACCTCCTCCTTGGGAGGTTCGAGGCTGCTGCCTGCTCCTGCGCCTGCTGCCCGCTCCAACTGGGACCAGACTGCCTGCAACCACCATAACCTTTCTCAGCTGTTTTGTCCTCATATTTTTCCCTGTTGTGCCACTGTTATTGTGCCCATCTGTGTCTTGCTCTAATTCCACCACTGTTTTTATTTTCTCGTGCCTGCCTGTTCCTTTTGCTGCTGCTGCCCCTGCGGCCCCTCGCCCCGAAATTCCCCCGCTCCCGCCTCCCAGCCTCTCCTCCATCCCAGCTCCCCTACCTAATGGCGGCCACTGTGCAGTCACGCCACAGGCGCACACAAGGGCGTGCCCGTCTGTGACCCGACCGCGGCCAGTGCCAGGAACCCTGGACATCCCACTACCCATCGCTACGACACCACCACCCTCCTCGCACTCAACCCTGGAAGACTTAGAGAATGCCAACAGGCCTTGCCGAACACGACCCACTGCCAGTTCTCCTGCCTCCACTGCCGCCAGACCCTCAGCGCCATCCCGGCCTCCAACAACGCCAACGCCAGCACCGGCGAAACCCTAAAATGCATCCTCCTCAACGTACGCTCCGTACACAATCACGCCATGGAAATCTGGAACCTACTTGACTCTCTCTCGCCCGACATTGCCTTCTTCACATTGACCTCGACCAACGCATCCTCCGCCCCCAACATCAGCACCGCCATCCCAGACAGATACAAGATCCAGAGGAAAGACCGCCCCAACCACCCAGGAGGGGGACTCGCCATTGCCCACAAGAGTACCCTCCGTCTCACCACCTCCAGCGAAACTTTCCCCTCCACCGAACACCTGCACTTCCAGATCCAGACCACCTCCAAATCCACACTCTGAGGAATCCTCGTCTACAGACCCCCCGGCCACCGAACACCCTTCGCCACCACCATCACTGACTTCATCGCACCCCACGCCATCGCCTCAACAAACTTCATACTCATTGGAGACCTGAACTTCCACCTCGACAACCCCAGCAACTCCAATTCCACTATCCTTCGTGACAACCTCACCAGCATCGGACTTAAACAACTTGTCAACACACCGACTTACAGAGCAGGACACACCCTCGACACCATCTTCGCGGCAGGAAACAGCGTCCAATTCAGCCACACATCGCAGCCGCCGTTGACCGGCCACCACTGCGTACACTTCGCCATCAACAAACCCAAGGCACCCAAACCAGCCCCACGCCCACCACGAAGGAACTGTAGCAAGGTTACCGACGAGCAACTTAACTCCACCCTCACCCGAGACAACCACACCTGGGCACCCCACGCAAACTACGCAAACGACAAGCTAGAGAACTCCACACCTGGATCTCCAACTGCACAGACGAGCTCGCCCGCAACCCCGACAGACAACACCCCAGACGCACCTGCAGACGCCTGGAGAAGAACTGGAGAAACGCCAAGACAACCGAAAACCACACCATCTACAAGGACGCCATGATGGACTACCACAACCAGATCAGAGCCACCAAGAGGAACTTCATTCACAACAAAATCCTGGCCAACTCCACCAACTCCAAGGAACTTTTAAGTGTCATTCAAGAATTCGCCAACCCACGTAGTGAAGCCACAGACATCACCCCATCCCAAGACCTCTGCGACAAGCTTTGAACCTATTTCCACCTCAAGACCAAAAACCTCTACGACAACTTCATCGACCATCCACCAGGTACCACAGACGGCCCCTCGCCCCCCAGAAACACCAGCCAGCCCACCATCCCCAACTGGACACCAATCATGGCCGAAGACACCGCCTCGACCATGAAAAGCATCCACCTGGGGGCCCCCACCAACCCCTGCCCCCCTCACATCTACCACAGAGCCGCGGCCGCTATCGCACCCGAACTACATCGCACCATCAGCACCAGCTTTAAAACAGGCACCTTCCCAGACGACTGTAAGCGTGCAGAAGTCAGACCCCTGCTCAAAAAGCCCACAGCTGACCCCACCGGCCTCAAGAACTATCGGCCCATCTCGCTCCTCCCCTTCACAGCAAAATTGCAGAGAAAGCAGTCAACAGGAAACTGACAAAATTCATTGAAGAGAACGCCGTCCTCGACCTGTCCCAATCCGGATTCCGAAGCAACCACAGCACAGTGACTGCCCTACTCGCCACCACAGACGACATCCGCACCCTCCTGGATGAAGGCCACTCCACAGCCCTCATCCTCTTCGACCTATCAGCAGCCTTCGACACCATCTCCCACCGCACACTGGTCGCCAGACTACACAACGCAGGCATACAAGGAACAGCCCTGGACTGAATCTGATCATTCCTCACCGGAAGAAGCCAAAGGATCAGACTCCCACCCTTCCTCTCCGACCCCACGAAAATTACCTGCGGAGTCCCAAAGGGTTCATCCCTGAGCCCCACCCTCTTCAACATCTACATAGCCCCCTCGCAGCCATCGTCCGACAACACGGCCTCAACATCGCCTACGTCGACGACACCCAGCTCATCCTCTCCCTCACCAAAGACCCCACCACTGCCAAACTCAACTTCCAGAAAAGAATGCAAGACGTCGCAGTCTGGATGACCAATAACAGCCTGAAGCTTAATGCCAAGAAGACAGAAGTCTTCGTCCTCGGTACCACCCCTTCTGCATGGGACAGCACCTGGTGGCCGACCGCCCTCGGAAGCACACCTACGCCCTAAGACCACGCCAAGAACCTCGTCATCATACTCGACTCATCACTCACCATGAACCAACAGGTCAACGCAGTCACCTCCAGCTGCTTCAACACCCTCCGCATCCTCCGCACCAAGACCTTCAAGTGGATCCTCAATGAGTCAAGGAAGACAGCCACCCACGCACTCATCACCAGCAGACTGGACTATGGAAACGCACTCTACGCCGGCATCAACAAGTTCCTACTCCGCAAACTCCAGACAATGCAGAACACTGCTGCCAGACTCGTCCTCGGCATCCTCCCGACACGAACACATCAGCCAGCACCTACGGAGACTCCACTGGCTCCCCGTGGAGAAGAGACTCACCTTCAAAATCCTCACGACAGAATCAACTTCCACGTACCCAAAAGAAGCCTCTGATCTTTCAAACTCACACTGGCTGAAACCCCGCGCATGCAGAGAGCCAGAGCAGGCAGAAGATCCTTCTCTCACATTGCAGCCAAGACCTGGGACGAGCTGCCGTCAGACATCAGACGCGACCCCTCCCTGAACACCTCCAGGAAGACCCTCAAGACCTGGCTCTTCGGCTAAACAGATCTGCGGACCCCCCCCCCCCCCCTCAGCGTCTTGAGACCCTCACGGGTGAGTAGCATGCTTACAATTCCCTGATTGATTGATTGATTGAGGGTGGGTACCGGAGCTGCTAAACTCATCACCATCCCACCCCCAGACTCCCCAAGAAAGATCTGCAATATGATGGCAGTGAATGGTGTAAGCCGCTGAGTGAACGGTATGCAACTTGCATAATTATTTGTACGAGACGTGTGCTCTATGTAAAAACAACTGACATGTAACACACAAAAGAAATGTATACATCCTGCAGGGAGTATCTATGAATTGGAAACGTATAATGACTCTAAAAACTCTATACAAATGCTCTGATGTCTCACTGTAAAAACATGTTTGATTGCTCTTTCTTACAAACCACCTAGAAGCATCTAAACTGGGCAATGAGCACTAAACAAACAGAAACAAAAGTTTAGCCAAAACTGGAAATGGACCAAAACGACCCTCTAAACTTCTTGGAGTAGAAACAAATGTTGCGAATAAGAAATTAATTTGGGATTGTTACATTGTGTAATAATCCTTCGGCAGTCACAGTTTGTGAAATAATGTAACAGATTTGGCCGGTTTGCTACAAAGAACACCAGGGTTCTCGACAACCGATGCTTTTCGAGTTGTACCCCTAAAACAGCTTCATAGTGTTACATTGGCGCCATCAAGCGGCCACTTAGATGTATCCCACCCGAACATGAAGAAGTATTAACCTAATTCTAATACAACAGTGCTACCTCGTGCTCATAGTAGAGTATTACGTTTGAGATCATGAGTCATACAATAAATTGATCCATGTTTAATTAAATACCACGTATTGTCACAGATGAGGCAAGGTAACCAAAGAGAAAGTTTTCACTATGTAAATGTTCTCCCCTGCTATATTTGTGGTTAGTGTTCATAGAAGGAGTGTGTTAGAAAGTTGCCATAAACTAGTGTTCACAGACTACCACAGTTGTTTTTTAGGTCTCGCCTGACCCAGCGCATGCGCTGGTCTGGAGAGACTTTCCTGGCGAAAGTTCCGGGAAGATAAATTTGCATTGAGTCTCCCACTTTTGTAGCCAGTAATTCACATTTGGAGAGGTGTGTAAACTGACCTCAGAGCAGGGAACAAAGGCCTCGGTGTGTGGAGGTGGTGCTGCTCCTTTGTCAGTATCACTAGTAGAGTTGGGCCAAGGAGCTACACAAACGTCAAAGAGATGTCCCCTCTCATAGGCAAATGTTACCTACCACCTGGGCAGGGCATACCTTTCATCCCCAACCCCCCCCCCCCCCCCCCCCCCCCACCTCCCACCCAGACAGGCTACAATCACAGTGGGCCTCTTTTCCCGACATTACAATGTGAAATCCTGCTGGAGTGTCAAATTTTGCTTGACAGGTCTGTCGGGGTTTACATATAACACTGGGGGCACACTTTAAAGGATGGGAAAGTGGATGTCAAAACAATTCTTGTGTATCCATTGTCCATTTGCTGGAAACCCCTACTTTTGTTCTACCAGGCTTTTCTCTCAGAGTTTGTCTGGAGTACAGCGACCGCCCCAAACTAGATTTTAGTATTATATGCAAGAGGACGGTAGGACTACCATATTACATTCCCCACATGCCCTCAGTACTCAAGTGTAGTGTACTGGAAGACTTCCGCTATCTTCAAAATGCCCAATGTGGGTAGGGTTGGACCTAAAAACCTTTACTTCATTGGTTAGGGAAAGCCCATGAGTCATTTCCACCCACTAGTTCAAAACTGGAACATTTTATGATTTTCTCATACGAAAAAACTAGCTGTTCATTCTATAGGTTTGGCATCTGTGCTTGGTTTCTAAATTTTGTTTTTACATTGTTCTGATATGGACAAACATCCAATGAGTTCTGAAGATGGTGGAGCATGCACGAACGATGTTGAACGGGCACTACTTGAAAGTCAGGTTTAACAGTCTGTCATTGGGCACAGAAACATAAGTAGACATTATTGGTCTGAATCACAAACTTAATTTACACTTTTGAGTCATTTTACTACTTTTTGCTTATTCACAAAATATGAGTGTAAGTTACTACTAAAACAAAAACCAGTAGACATTCCAGCACCACACATGGCCAACCACAGGTATTGCAACACCTTGCCATAGAAAACAATGGAGATAGGGAATAAAAAAAAATACATAGGGAATAATGTTAAATTAAAATACTTAAAAATATAAATAATTCTAATTCAATTAAAAAAATATATAAACATAGTACATAATATTTCATTATAAAGTATTTGAATAACCTATTTTGAATTTAAAAATTAATATAAAAGAAATGTTATTAAAATATAAGTAAATTATATTTCATTCATTCAAAACATACGTTTTATTAATTATTAATGCATAATAGGTAAAAGAAATTCATTTATTTATTAGTCTTTATTTCGACCAAAAGAAAATTCTTTATGTGGGAATTAATTTTTTTATGTTACACTTAAGGAAAGCAATTAGGTTAATAGTGCTGCAGAATTTTTTATTTTGCTGTACATTTAAGAATTTACATTACTATTTGATACTAGATATCTGAATATTTATTTTAGGGTAAAAATTTGTTTCTACTTCTTCCCTATACTTTACCATCAGGTGACTCCACAGTTGGGGAGGGAAAAATAAAAAGTGTAATCCAAGGATTTTATTAAATGAAGATATGAAAATCCATAACTCATATGCAGGCTTCAGAAGGGGAGGACTTCCAGTTATTGTGTGTGTGTGTGTGTATATATATATATATATATATGTTTACACAGTCCTCCAGAAAGTACGGGGCTTAAACTTGCAGCCGTCCCGGGTTGGTTCCGGACGCCTGCTAAATAATATTCACAACTTCTCCGTCTGCAAAAAAGACGCCTGGACACTCCAAAGTGCTTTTAACTTGCTTCGTTTATTGTCACGAACGGCTCCCTACCAACGCGTTTCACCTTGCGGCTTGATCACGGTATCGTGTTCATTTCCATACAGCCGTTTACATACACGGCAGAGTTAATGAACAGTAAAGTAGGACTTTCCCCAACTAGTTCATTGATTTGAAAAAGTGCACAAAGCAAGTTAAAACCACTTTGGAGTGTCCTGGCCTCTTTTTCGCAGAAGGAGAAATTGTGAATATTATATATATATATTCGCTTGTGTAGCAGCCACCGTGCACCAGACCAGAGCGCGAGTCGTCGTTTCCGGATCACCCAAGCTCGATCCGGTAATTATTCCACCAGAACCTCCGTTTTCCAAGGGACAGACAACGCCATGTGGTGACAAAAATAGGCTTTATTTGTCAGTTGCTCGTACGCGTTTCGCCTGAACAAGCCTGCTGGTTCAGGTGAAACGCGTACAAGCAACTGACAAATAAAGCCTATTTTTGTCACCACATGGCGTCGTCTGTCCCTTGGAAAACTGAGGTTCTGGTGGAATATATATATAATGCTAAATATATAACCAATATGTTCATTTTGTTACAATTTGCGTTAAGATGTTTTGTGCATCATAATAGTTATTTATTTATTTGTGAAGAAGCGAGGTATGTGGTATTCTTAGGAGACAGAGTAGAACTTGGACTGAGGGAATATCTTTATAGCGCAGGCCTAACTATATAGGGTCAAAGAGAATCACAAAGTCAAGGAGTGATGGGAAGGGTAGCTGGTTGTGGATGGTTAATGCACTGTGATGTAAAGCTTTTTTTTTTTAAAGAATTGAGTATTCAAGTTATATACGATCTCCATAAGATCCAAACAATGAAACGTCAGATACCACTTGCAATCAATGGCTTCCCCATAGCACCGTACACATCTTGCTACCTAGTGCTCCACCATGAGACACTTCCAGATGCAACGAGTCCAGCTATAGGTACAGTTAAGAGCAGGAATGTCCCGTGTTGGTCGACGAGGATCGGACCCAAGTAACACTTTCCAGCTATCTCATTAAGATACATTTACGTACAATGATACTAAATTGAACTCATTTACATAGACAGTGGCTAACTTAAAAATCATTCTTGTCTGTCCTTCTGAGACATATGGTGGACACCCCTAGTTTTTTGTGTTCAACGAAAAAAAGAACAGTCCACGGGAGTGAAAGTGAGCTTTTTTTTAAGATGCAAACCTTTTATTTCCAGCAGTTCTGCAATGCCAGCACAGGAGGACACTGAGGTTATGGAAGTTCTCCCTTTTCAGGGGGCAACCATGATCGCCACGCTGAATACGCTTATTGAGCCTTTCCCATGCTTGAAGAAATATGTTATCGTCACAAACACTCCAATTCGGAGTCTGCAACTATTAAAAACATATTTTTAACATACGAATCCCATTTTAGAAGCCTTAAACCTTTACCAACTCCTAAAATGGGATTCCAACCCAATACAGACGTGGTATTTGGAAGAGACGTGTTGTAGGCATCCCTTCTAAATACCAATTGGCAAGCCATGAATGAATGCTTTGCAAAAAAAATCTGGTTGCAAAACATTGCAATAATACCGACTACTGAGTTTGGGGTAATGAGCCCATTCCCTTTGTGATTTGAGAACAAGGTTTGTTGTGGATTAGGTGACCATTGCCAACTCTGAAACTTAAAATAACTTTTTTTTAAACATAGCACTGTTTTCTTAAAGTAAAGTTTGGTGCATGTTTAATGAACTGCGATCACTGTGATGGCCACCAATCAAAGCGAGTCACACTTTGCAAGCAACCTGATTAATATTCATGAGATTCGTCAGATTACGACCCCCTCTGAATCGGCCATTTATGAACCGACCTATTAGTACATTTGTTTTTAAAATCCTTAACGGATTTCAAAAAACTATTTGCAAAGTGTGACTATTTTTTTGTGCCCAGTAATTCGTACATCAGGCTTGAAATCCAGGGGCACGTGCAAACATTCAATGCTTTGAACAGTACCTGGTTCTGCTTTACAGTGTTTTCCAGTTGAACATCAGAGCTCCTCGCTTATCTTCCCCCTTTCTTAGATGGTGGGTTTCTAGGTATCTGCAAGCGTGGACTTATTTCAAAATTATTGTGCATATTAGTCATTTCTGGCACCGTGCACTGCTTCGCACGTTGTTGTTCATCTATTTTCACCACCATATAATTAATCAGCTGGCGATTTAATAAAAAATATACTGAAAAAGCAAAGTATTGGTTGTAATAACAGCAATGTTTCTAAGGTTCTTTATTCTTTCGATTTGGGATATCCACATGAAATAGATGTATAATGAGTGAATCGAGATAAGAATCATTTACGCAGTCTATCATTCATATACTGTGTTCGGTTGCAGCACTCATGGTCGGTAGTGAGACACCCTTGTCCACTGTTTGGAAAATAATTGTTCAAGATCCCGCCTTTAATACCGAGTCAATAATACAACTACAGTTTCATAAACAGAACTACCCTCTATGTTATTAGATTTTAATTGCAACAGAAATCCTCGCATAAGCATACTTTCCACAGCCGATCAAAGACTCTGACAAAAATAACGTGTGATAGGGAATAATTTATTATTTTTTTCCACAACATATCTTTAATACAGTGATTTAGGAAATTTGTACTTGCTTTGACACTTTTGACATTTTTACAGTACAGCATAAATTTTCCATATATCAGTAAACTTCACAAAAATAAGATGTTTCGACTTTTTATTTTAGTGTATAGGAAGGGTGTCTGTAAATAAAAACACAATGCTTCCAAAAATCAAGGGAATTGATAAGCTCTACTTTGGGGTTTTGTTGTTGGGATATATTTCACTGACTCACAGTCCGCACATAAAGCACATTACTAATAGATATAGACAAGGTTCACCGCCTGTAGCAAAGTAGCAACAACACTCTTTCGTGACTTGGAAATAAAAGTGAAAATGTGCATGGTATCAGGTGGCGTGGTGATCACACTGCCTGTACACTTGAAACTAAAATACTTCTTATATGGGCTATTTACAGATCTATGTCCTATATAAAAATTGAGATTTTGATCTTTCCACCTGACCACATAGGCTTGCGTGCTCCGTTGTTGGTGCTACACTTCGGATAAAGATCCTATCGATTTTCCCAGACTCGCCACCGTATGTGATATGTTCTTTGCCCGACTCTTGAATGGTTGCTGACCCACTTTTATTCTCCTTTTCTACCAGTAAAGATGCTGGTTAGAAAGTTGGTCCAAGTGAAATAAAAATGTTTCAAGGTGTTAAGGTCCAGAAATCAGGTCACTAGAGACATTAATATGTTAAGACGTTCCAAAATGTTTTAACAAAATCAATTTTTTTCTGTAACTGATATGATTTAATCGGGTTATAGAAAGAGAATGCAAAGAAAATAGATTCAGAATCCTCTAGAATGCCTATAAAGAGATCTTATTTAGTGTTTTTTTGTTTCAACTTTTTATTATATTTTTCAACCAGTAATAATTACATCACATTTCACCATCAAAATCACAGCATACACATTTTCCTTAATCCTTTTTCAAATATCGTAATTCTAACACACAATGGAAATTTAAGTATCTTTGACCTCAAAATATAAGGCTTTAATCTAATAGAAAGGTTTAATGTTCAGGAAGACTTAACCAGATTCTATAGAAATGCTTTTCGTCAATATGGTTTCTAGAAGGAACAGGGGAAGAGAGATGTAGCAATAAAACTGTTGGTGCTTCTTGCCAAATGGTTAATAATACAATTGAGAAGAGTCAAAAAACTGAGCTGAGTACAGAAATTTTGCTATTACAAAGAACAGCTTCGGAAGGTGCATTCAACTTGGAGTTCGAGCAAGCGGACGTTACAACATCAGGTCTGATGCCGGGAAGATCTGTGTAGCATCCAGTTCTAATTAATGTCTGGCCTTCATGCAAGGTTTAGGGAGCAAATCAAGCTTCAAGATGGGACATATCCCACCTTTCATCACATAACTGGACAGCAGGTGCAGTCGCCAGATCGAGGCCGTGCAAACTGGCAAATTCACTGCAATCAACAATATACTGTTGTCGACTCAAACCATTATCACCAAACTTGTGAATATTATTCACTTGTATAAACAGAATCCAGGAGTAAGAGAATTCTTGTTAACCACAATTAAAAGTTATTTCATCTCTAAATAGTTGTCTCTCGTTTTATGATACAAATTTAACAATCATAAAAGCGTTTGTTACTAGAACTCGTGGGCTCCTCACTGGCACTTGGATTCTTTTCCCCATCCCCGGCAGGCCCATGGCACCCCTAGTGTTCCCCTGTCCTACTCACCCGCCATTTTTTAATGGACCAAAGAGCTTGCAAAATCCGGGACAACTCAGTCACACTCCTTTCAACAAACTCATAATCCTTCGTGACCTCTTCCTACCACCTCTGTGTTTTTCTTGCAGAGCAGGTTCTCACACAAGGTCATAATCAATGCCACTAAGGGCCAAACACATCTCTGGGAGGCAACCAGTCTCTGCTTGGGCTCTAGACAGCAGACCAGAACCCTAATAATATTAAATTTTTAGGGAGGAAGTTTGCTTACTCAGAGTTAGCCATTTATAGGTTGGATATTAGTCCATTCTGGCAATTTACAGACGATGGGAGCACACTTTACATTTTCCCTCTGTACTCTACTATGCCTAGAGGAGATGGTTCCTCGGCCCCTTGGCTGTAGCCATATTCAGAGTTTCAAATTGATATGTCTATGTTACTAGTCAAAAAGCTGAACAGGCCTCCTGAAATCGCTATTTTGAAGCACAGCAGATATAACCATCGAGGCACCCGTAACAAAGTGAAGAGAAGATGGAAGTCCCTAGAAAAGGCCCAACACTGTGAAAGCATCAGATTGTGACTGGTGTCAGTGCGGATCAAGAAGACGTTGCAATCACAGAGAATTCATTTGGTTAGTATCAAACTGCAGTTTGCACTTTTCGCATCTACCTATGAAAGCTGTAGCGAATTTGCCTGAAAGAGTAAGATGTGCATGGATCTTTCAGTGAACAGGCTGCCATTTCACAACCAACTTGTTTCTCACTTGCCGCCAATTTGACTTCTGTCTTTCAGCTAACTAGTCTCTCTTCTCTCCTTTCACCCCACTACCCTCTCTCTTTTAGCCGAGGGTCTTTTTCTTTGTGCAACGGGCATATTTTTTACAACAAATGAATCCCTCTTTCATTCAATTGCTTGCGATCATTCCCCCGGCCGCCTCCTTTCGATCTCTGTTTTTTCAATGCCTCTCCGCATAGCAACTGGCTCTTCTCCATTAGACACATTAAGTGCATCTACTTTTCAAGATGATTTACAAGTAGCATTCACTTCCTTAATTGCAAATGGTTTGCGGCGGTTGCTAGTATACAAATGCTAAATCACACTGATCGGAGTCAACAGAATGTGCCAATTTGCTACAGAAGTTGCCTTCGTTTCTCTTGATTGTATAGAATGCTTTTCTCCATTTGGTTGAATTAGTTAAAAAAAAAAAAATTGCAAGCAAGTTCACAACAAGTTAATAACCTAAATAAATAAACACGACCACAGCAACACTGCATGTTAACAATTATACAACACACAAACAACACAAACTTGCTATGAATATTTACACGTTTATATTTACAAGAAGGAAGACCGCGTTGGCTGGATGGGGTGGGAGTCATTCGTAGGCTAAAAAAAAAATCACCACAGGCGCAGTTTACCGAACAGAGGAGGAGATATCACAACGGGAAACAGAGAGGCGAGCGCTACATCCAAAGCAGTTCGGAGCAGTTGTAGGCTTGGCTTAACTCCCGCACTCTAAACGTTCGGCAACACAATAACGGAGGTTAAATAGATTTTCTTTATAGATCATGAATCCTATCTCTAATCTGCTCCAGGGAAACTCCAGTCACAAAGATCCTGCTGTCTGTCATGCTCATTACTTACTCCCCGACCTTTGTTTAGAAGGCCACCATACGAAGAGAACCGACCAACATAGGCCTCCCAAGATCTAACCAGTAGTAGCCTCAAAAGGTCTCACGTCAAACACAGTTCACAAACAAGGATTCCAATGTGGGAGGGTAATATTCTGAGTGCCTCTTTCTGTACATCTTTCAGACATGAACATAGAACTCTGTAGTCAAACACTTGATGCTGTTTTGCTGACGCAGAACTTTATTTTATCATACACACCTCAGCGTACTGATTACTTTACTACTCCCTTCTGCGGTCACTCTTGTATACTCCTTTTTATACAAACAATATACTGGGTAGAAGAGTTTGTTTAGTTCCATGCTATGTCAATTTTGCACTAACAGAAACTTTTTACCTACTTTGTCCTTCCTTTTTGTCAGTGTTTGTTGATATGTTCATGGCTATTTTGAAGCCTGAAGGCCTCCTGCTTGTAAAATTAGAAGACGGCGTAGTAGGAAAGGGTGGTAATTGGTGTGTTCCTCCTCCTTGCTCACACAGCTTTTATGAAAGAGAAGTGAGGGCAAAGCAGTAAGTTGAGCAGATAGTGAACGGTTCTTAGGACCTAGTAGGCAACATGCCACAAACTTCAATTATATTAAGCTATTATATCGGCCGTACTATGAGGTTTTGAAATGTGTGGTTTTGAAAAAAGCAAGTTAGACTGACCCTTTAAATTGTATACAGCTCTGATGCTGGCAGCTATTCTCATCCAAGCGAATGTTGTTTATTGAACGGCGGCGGGTAGCCTGCGGCCCGAGTTTATGCATAAATAGCAACCAATGTTTTTCTTCTGTTTTGCAAGGGTGATCAAATAAACAGGTCACAGCAGGAATGCAATCATGCTGTATGGGTAAGAGACAGTAACTGCAGACCACGTACAGATTCTGCATCCGCATTCTGATGCACAAAAGCAGAGACTCCTGGAAGGACCCAGCATTCAAAACAAGCTGACATCACAGATTACCCACAATGCACTAATGGTCATCTCAAGATGGCGTTGAGCAACGGTCCCCCAGTTTCCTGGTTTTCTAAGATGACACAAGTAAAAAAGCATGAATGTGAAGGTCAGCTAAAACATTTGGTTTGAAAGGAGAAATGATTTTGCAGGCATGTTATAGTAACACCTACAAATGGGTGTTAGAGCAAATCCCATACAGTTATGGCTGTATTTACACCGGATAAAAGTGCAATCTGCTTCCATCCTTGTATTTATCATTAGAGTTACATTTTCAAGTTTGATATGCATTTGAAAGGGAATAAGGGTGGTTGGGCTGCCAATAGAGAATCTACTACATCCTGCTCCAGGTGTAACATCAGTAAATAAGAGAAAATCCAACAGAAAAGCTTTAAGAGCTCATGTGTAACATCTGTTGAAGAAGAAGACAAACAAAAGCCATGTACGGCAAACAATGAATTTGTCAAATAAAGCTCTTTTGAATTTTTCTAATTCTCAATGTAGAGGTCATGATCGATCAATCGAGAAGGAATATTACAGGTTGGCCGGCGGTCATGCCTTAAAGGTCCACGATACATCTGGAAGGTTTTTCAGGTCATTTCTGGTTTTTATTTCAGAGGCTAACAGTTAAACATATCTTTCCACTGGAACCGAGCAATAACGTGGCATGATAACCTTGTCTTCAAAATTAAAAGAACTAATTTCAGGAGGGTGTGCACACGAGCAGGTGAGCCCGATTCTCCTTTGCATAGGCTCAGGGTATCTGTATTTCCCCCGATATCCTTTAACTTTTTTCAGCTGAACTACTCAAAACCCTTAATAAACACAAATGCTCTTTTCCCAGAGGGAGGGAAGCTGCTGTCCGAGGTCTAGATGAGTTTAATGACCTCATAAACAGACTAGTCACGCTTACCTGTTCATGTTATTAGGCCCTAAAAGCACACATTTTTGTAAACATTTTAAAACTTTCCAACTCAAGTAGTGTGTAAACTTCCTCACTGAAAATGAAATGACCTTACTTTCGACGCTCCTAAACTTTTCTATTTACCATCGGCTCTGCTGTCACGGGATCAAAGCAAGATGACACGCTGCAATCAAGAACATTTATAGAAAACCGTTGCTGTGGAAAACAAATGCCCCACGGCCAAAGGTAACTAATAACGCAAGTCAGACCTACAGGAACGCATCTGTTTTTGAAAGAAACAACTATTCATCAGACTGTTTTGGAAATATTAGATACTGTGGTGAGTCACAAAGAACTTCAACTAGTTGAAGGTGTGTTCATTGAACAGACCTATACAAGTTAACCTAAACATCAAACAA
This sequence comes from Triturus cristatus, assembly GCF_964204655.1. NCBI lineage: Eukaryota > Metazoa > Chordata > Amphibia > Caudata > Salamandridae > Triturus > Triturus cristatus. The sequence continues at coordinate 35,894,654 of NC_140595.1, read as the reverse complement.
AATTTTTTATTATTTTATTTAAAGTTTTTCTAAAACATGGGTACTTAAGAGAACGCATTTATGTGGAACTACATTTCCCATGAACCAAGTATGTGGGTAATTTTGAGCTTTTTCATAGGAAGAGAGAGTCCCGTCCATCACCACCTGCTTGTCAATGAAGATGACAATATTGAAAAGGGTCCAACAGTCGGAAGTCTACGGCTACGAACACAAAGAGAAACACAGTCTGATTTCCAAAAGCAACCGTTAATCTGGATTGTTCCGTATCTATGTCAATTCTACAAAGGCAGGTCTAATAGAGATTTGAATTTTGGGAATGGTTATTGAGCCTTTCAGTTACCTAGTGATTCACAGAGGATGAATCTGTTATTTAAGACACTCTTCTTGGTTTTAAATGTAAGAGGACTTTAGGTTTAATGAAAATAGAAAATGGATGTGTTTGCAAGAGAGGGAGAAGGAATGCATGCATTTTATCTGGAATTAAAAGAAGCAATTTGGCTTTCGTGAATATTGGGAGACAATAATGTTGTGCCTCACGCAGTATTAGTATCTTTTAATATAGTAACTCTGGAGCTTACTGGTATTGCACCTTAGATTAGGAGATTTGTATTGTACAGGCAAAAAATGAAGACGTACAGATAAGATGTCAGATTCTGTTTCTACTAAAAGTAAAAGAAAGCCTCTTGGTTTTAGTGGACACTGGATAGAAGTGTTTTGTTCCTTACAACTAATAGCATTTATGGAGATACTCTTAAGTCTATTGGTTGTATGGTTTTAACTAGGAGACTTGTATTGTTATACAAAGCAGAGATCTAAGAATGATTGATAAACAAGTGTTTGAAACTCATAAACTGCTCATTAAGAATAAGACTCAACAACCTAAATACCGATATTTATTTCCATAACTTTTCTTTGTAATGAGTAGCAAACTTAGATACATAGCTGGACGGTGTCTGAATTTTCTTAAGGCCAAAATATATATATGTGTGTCTGTATATATGTATATATATTTATGTGTGTTCAAGGTAGTGGAATATTTGGGCCAATGGGGTGCAAGAAGAAGCAAATCTGGTGTGCTCAACAGTCTTGCCACGGCACCCGTCCCCTGCTTTTGCCGATCATACAGCGACAAGCAGACGCTAGTAAGACAAGGCCTAAACCATTTTGTTTCACTAAAAGAACAAATGAGGGAAGCATTCGATCACTGCAAAGAAGGACAAAAAATTCAATTGAAAAACATTGCTTGATCAACAATCCCTCTTCAATCTAACAGCTGCCTTGCAAACTACAGATCCTTTAAGTGCACCCAGCTTAAAATTCACATAATACATATATTTTTATTTTCCTTAATATTTTTAGAGTGTTTTACTTAAATATTATAAATAACTATCATCTACCCCCTTGCCATGTTTTACAACAGAGTCTTGTTTTTTTATTTACACCTTGAGGCTGGGAAGGAAACTACAACAGTCTTTATTCCAACTACCAGCCATATTTCCTGCTCTTCTCAAGGAGTCTCTGCATTTATACAAACTGAATAAATAAGACGGGTTTCACATTATTTTAATCTAAACAGTCTATTCAAATAAAAAGAAGTAACAATAATAAATATTTTAAGAGCAGGAGAGAGAAGACACAGACAATCCTTATACAACTTTTTTAAAAGCAGGCCATAAATGGAATCCCCCCATTTTACCCAGAAAGACAAGAATTTTTGCAATTTTGCAAACATTGTTACTTGGGATGCTCACGGTAGCAGACAGAGGGAGTAGCAGTGGAACAAGATATCTTATTTAAAGTTACTGTTTTTTATTTCAAATAATGTTATGGTACTATGAGGGGGTAGCAGCAAGTCATGGAACATATTTCCAAGATGTTGCATTTCTCTCAGCCCCTTGACACATGGTGTGGGCAGGTCTCGCTCTTCAACAGGTTAATGTTAAGGGTGCTCCGCGAGCCTTCAATGTGGGTGCCTGCCACTAGGGGGCGTTCTGAGTGTTACACTGCATTGCATAGGGAACCAATTCATCCTCTTCCCCAAGAAGATGAGCAATATGTATGCATCATCCCATATAGTGTTCGACAACACTGATACGTTCTTTTCATAAAAACATTTAGACTTGTAGGCCCTTAAAGTTGCTGCCTCTACAAATGGAAACTAGATTTTAATTTCTCTTTTCTTACTAGATATGAGTAAGTTCCAGCGCTGCGATCGATATATAATAAATATTTATATATACATATATGTGTAATAAATAATGGTACCCTTCGGTCATAGTCTTAAAAGGTCATCAACATGTTGTATCAACAAGATAAACCAATAGGTCATAGGCTGGTGGAACGCAATGTACCAAATCCCACAGAAGCTATTATCTCTGGCAACGATACATTTTGCTTGCTGTGTATTTCTATGCTTTATAATTGATGCAAAATAATGTTATTTAATATTACTCTGAAGATATACACTGATAATCACAATAAAATTGTTTCAGTCTTTCATACTTTTGGGAAAATTGCATAAAACCCATCAAACAGCGTGTTTGTCAAAGAGTGTGTGTATGTGTGTGTGGATGGGGTTGGTTTGCGGGTGTGGTGTATTGTATAGTTTATATATCTGTCCTAGGATTCTCACTAACCCACGCACCAGGGTGGCCACGCAGCAACTGCGCTGGGTAATTCCCTCCGGAAGCGAATGAGTGTTCCGCCTTTTCATGTTGGAGACAATGTGGGAGACTGACGACTGCTGCAGTCTCTAGGCCACCTCTGGCACAAAACTTTACTTTGCCGTTGGCCTATTGAGTTATAACGTAAAGTATCCTTTACATTCCACTCTTCACATCCACCCAATTGAAACAGGCGTATAATTTTCTTGATTAAATAGATTTTCATCAAACATGGTTTGCCAGCTTGTCCATCAAAGACCAGAGGCTCTTACAAACGTATTCATAAAATGCATGGACCATAAAGTGCCGCTGGACTCAAGGCATGAAACAAAAACACATACCCTTTAATTATTACTTATAGGATCATCTTTGGTTACCATTTAAGAACATCTCCCCCTTTGCGTTTCCTGGCAGGATTACCTTACCGCCGCTCCCCAGCAAAAGAACGAGCCAGAACGACTATCATTTTGCCACAGGGAATTATTTTGTTTTCTTGTGGAAGAATCCTAGTGCTCCCCTATCAGAGCACCCCTAGCATCCGCCCTTTCACGCCTGATGGGGATGCAACAGGCAGTGGTCCACGTATGCAGAGCTGCTGTAAATATATACCCAGTGGTGGAACCTTTCAAAGTCAACCACTTTGTGTAGAAAGTACATATTTTGCATCACTTCGTAAACAGGGCCCAATCAGAGTCAACAAATGGCCTCCATGCGCCCACACGCACTCTCGCACACGCCAACCAAAGGAATGGGCAACTCTTCCGAATTACAAGGACAATTTTCATGGTAAAATATAATGCTATTTGGGGACAGTAGACGAAACATTTCTGGATGGGAAAGGCCTGAGAGACAATATGAATTGGGGGAGGGAGTCCTTAGCAAGCACAATCCTGATGTGGGGGTGCCTGCTGGTCGGTCAACTGAGGTCCTTGCTTGGCGCCAGTAACTGCAGGATCAGCCGTGTCTAGGCTTTCCGACATTTTCTCGCAGATGATATCGACCAGCCGTTCAAAAGTCTGCTTTACATTAATATTGTCCTTAGCACTGGCTTCAAAAAACTCAAAACCTAAGGTGAGAAGGAAGAGAGGAAATTTAACAACTTGGCTTGAGAGGCGGCAGCAGCAGGCGACAAGCGATGGTGACAGACAGACCAGAAAGTGCGCATTATTCACACAAGCCAACTTATAGCAGTTCTTGCTCTCGACAAAGTAAACTAAGAAATATTATTACATGATGAACAGTTATTTCATGTGTGAAGCATTTCCAACCATTCAGGCATGCATGATTTCTGTGAGCCGGGTACGACTCCATTTACAAAAGCATATGTCTGCATGTGCAAGCCCAAGCATAACAATGGGACACAAAGGAGTGAAAAATGACACCTGAAAAGCCACACATTAAAGTTTGTGAGAACTTCTTGTGGTCAAAGTAATATATTGTAATTAGGGCTCCCGGTTTTATGGTATTTATTTTTCTGCCGTTTCTGTCTGTATTTATCCATATTTCTTTTTTGCTGGTTTTATCTGTATTTATCCATATTTAGTTTGGGTTTTGTGAAAAATGTAAGCTAAAATTAGCATATTTCCACATTTATTTAACCGATAAATATGCTCCCATGCTTGAAGGGCTGCCAGGTTTCAGGGCTGTGAACACCCACAAAAAAAAATCCGTGCACTTATATGAAAAAAATGCAAATTTCACTGTCCACCTTGTGCATATCTACTGCTGTTAAAGCCTCGTTACTAAAATTCCTTTCTTTTTTAACCCGCTTATCTATCAATCCACACAGCTATAGGCCTGGCAGTCATGGCAGACAGTATTTAGAATCACTCAAAAAGCAACCCTATTTCTGTTTTTATCCACATTTAAAAATAAATACAGACAAGAAAATGAATGTTTTCTGTCTGTATTTATCTGTAAAAATCAGTAAAAACGGAAAACAGGGAGACTTAATTGTAATCTCCCTCTTCTGGCAGTGCGCCAAGCAGGATTTGCTGAGAGCGAGCTTGGGCCACGGCAATGGTTTAGCCTGGTAGTAGTTTGACCTTGAGCTAAGCCTGGACAAAGCACTACGCTACGCTCGCGTAGTTTGCGAAGTTCGCGCTACTTCGCACTACGCTAATTGCACGTAGCACAGTGCGAACACACGTAGCGTAGTGTTGCGTAGTGCTGCGGTCATTTTTTGCTTGCTCGCGGTCCTCAACGTCAAGTTGGCGACCGCGAGCAAGCAAAATGACATCCCGGCGAGACTTTTTCCTTGTTCGCGATCAGCAACATCAAGTTGGCCATCGCGAGCATGGAAAATAAACCTCCCGGCGAGATTTCCAACGCGAGGAGGTCAGGTTTCTCATTGCGAGTGGTCGCGTATGCTCAAGACCGCTCGCGATGAGAAACTACCAGTTTGCGTTGAGAAAGCTGCCGCTCGAGTAAAAATCTACTCGAGCAGCAGAAAACTACAGCTCGCACTGTGCAAGATGCCATTTTCAATGATAGCACAGTGCCGGTTGCTTGTCCGCACTGTGCAATCATTGAAAACGACATCTGGCACAGTGCGAACAAGGTACTACGCAGTTCGCGACGTGCTACGCGTAGCTCGCGTAGTGCGAAGTGCACTTTGCGTAGCTTCGCGAAGTGCTACTTCGCGAACTACGCCCAGGGTTACCCTGAGCTCCAGTTCTTCAGTAACAAATCCAAATTAGGTCTAGTGATGGCAAACAACTAGCATCTATTCAATTGCTGAGTTTTCTAGAATGAAAACAGCTCCTGGGATTTGTGTGATTATTCAGTGGCCAAGCTTCCACACTTTACGGAGGTGCCTGGTCACTGCATATCAATGAAGTAGGGCTTTAATGGTAGAACAATAAAAGATTCAGTAAGCAAGGAATCAGTGTAACGCCATATTTAGGTTTTTTAGTCAATGCCTGTGTCTACCAGATCTATGCTGCCAGCCATCAGATACATATATGAAATAAATACCACATAACAGAAGTTACACTTGCTGTTTACCTCCTGTACCTCAAAAGCAACTTGCGAAATCTGAGAATCCCTAGCCCGTTGTGAAACTTCAGGAGGAATGAGTGGAGACCAATATCTTATAGGTAAGTGTGGAAAACACTAGTGTATTTGCCTGAAAAGTTAAAGAATATCTTGTTTTTGTCAAACAGAAAACAAAATAAAAGATCCTGAGGTGGTGACGGGCAATTTGCAAATTCATTATTTAAAAAACACAGAGAAGACTTTGCCAGTTAAAGCGGAGGGGTCGGCAGCCTGAGAAATCGCAAACTTTAACGGAAGACCCTGGGCCTCTGAGTCTCAGTTCCTTCGGGCTTGAATGCACTACAACGGCGAGAAAGGTTCTACCGAGAGCTGAAACACTGGTTCATTTTACACCAGATTGTATTTCATCATGAAATCCTGCGAGGCCGCTGACAGCTTTACAGAATTTAAGTTAAAATAAACGGGCACATATATCTAACACAAGTCTTTAAGAATGGCATCTAAACTTTTATCCAATGGACCAAACCTCCTTCTGAGCCATCCTTATGACAGATTGTTTCTGTAACAAACAGCAAATCATTACTGAGTTAGCTCGACGCAAATACACATTTTCAAACCCATTTTCTAATCACTGCGCTTAACCTGGACAACAATTCAAACAAGCATGGGCATAGCCAATAGGTCTCGCTTTTGGGACCTTATAAGTGTTTAGCAACAGTTGCATAACTAAATACTTATAAGGTCCCAAAAGCGAGACCTATTGGCTATGCCAATGCTTGTTTCTGTTTATTACTGCTCTGTAGTAATGGCAGCGCACGGGTGCCACCATTACTACATAGAAGTAATAAACAGGAAAAGAAAAAACGGGCTCACGGAGAACATCAAAACGGCCGTGATCGCAATCTAACATCAAAGCGGCCGCGAAAGTGAGGTGCGCGCGCCCGCGCACATGCACTGTAGCTCTAGGCTACAGTGGTAGCACTTTTTTGAGCCCTCACAAAAAGTCTCGCCAGGACAGTGCATTCGCTGGGTCAGGCGAGACCTAAAAACATAGCGAATACTTAGCTGCAGATTTAGAGAACCTGATTTGTTGGTGTGCAAGAGTATTTAGAAACCATAGAGATGCAAGAAAGACCTGGCGAGTTCTGCAGTCATGCAATAGTGCAGAGGAGCTGAGGTGTCACAATTTGGAAAGACATACCATGTCACGGGTGGTCGGGGCAAAGCCCTTACCTGTAAGGTGTTTTTTGGTTTTTTTTGCTTTTTGCAAAGCGATCAATGGCCCTAATGTTTGAGGACAAAAGATGCAAGAGCTTGTTCAGTAGAGAGTAAAACAAGGAAGAAAATTGTTGTTCTCGAGGCAATATAAGGTCAGAGGGATTTTAAGCAATTTCTTATTGACCATACAAGCAAAATCTGGCGAAATAGAAAAGGGTCCCTGTATAGTCAACAGGATGTTCTCCTTTATAGTTAGAGGTATTTCTGAGAGAACATGTTTTGGCAAAATGCTTTCAATCAAAACTTTAACTCTTGACTGTTTTTGAAATCTGTGAAAACGAAGCACGCAGCAGGGATTTCCTGAGAACCTTGACTGACATAAGCCCAATACATGCTGTAGGAAGGTAGAATCCTTTTGCCTGGTGCCAAGCTGGTTTTTGACTAGTCTGACTGGGATCCTGCTAATCAGGACCCCAGTCTATCTGCTTTCTCCCTGAACTGTTATGTCTTGTACTTAGGTACAATCCAGATTGAATACTGGGGTACCCTTGTCAGTCCCTAGTATATGGTACCCATGTACCCAGGACATAGGTACCCCAGGGGCCTCCCATGGGCTGAAGCATGTATTATGCCACCCATGAGAGGCCATGCAAAATGGAACTCCAGGTCTGCTACTGCAGCCTGTGTAAGGTGGTGCTCGCACCACTTACTAAAGATATAGGTTCACTATATCTAATGGTCACTACACTTAAAACCTATAAGTCACCCCTATAGCAGGCTTTAACGATCCGAAGGCAGGGTGCCTGACTCTAAGTGAGAGGGTGCCACTGCATGAGCATAACACCCCTGCAGCCTACGGAGTCCATTCTTCCAGGTTGTTAGTGAAACAGCCATTTACAACATATAGAGTGTTATTATGAGACCGCGTACTGACCAACTCTAAAATGACTGAAAGTAACCCTGTCGTCTTTGGTGTCAAACATTATGGAATCATACCCCCACACCGGTAACCGGTGTGTAACCGGTTTGGGAGGTATGATTACACCCCTCAGAAACGAGCTTCGTTGGGTCCCTGGTGTTCTCGGTACCAGCCTTCTAGTCCCGGGAAGTACAAAATGGTTGCTGCCGACCAGAGACACATTTCTGCCCTCCTGCTGCTGAGCCAAGCTCGAGCAGGGGAAGACAGAACAATAGGCATCCTGTCACAGGGAGGCGTGACCACCTCCCAGACAGGATTTAGTGTATTAGGGCTGGGTGGGTGCGCTTGCCAGCGACCGGAAATCTGCATGAGGGGCACATTTGGTGTCTCTGTGCATAGTGCAGTTCAAACCAGTCCTGGGAGACCTTGGTTCCTGCTCTGGCACGAAACTGGACAAAGGACATGGGAGTAACCTCCCCACTGTCCAAACCCTCCCCTGGGAGGGTCCCCTGAATCTGTCCAACCCTCTCCTGTGGGTACAAAAGGGCTAATCTAGCTGGAGGACTCTAGATTCAACGTGGACAAGATTCTGATCAAGAAACCACTGACCTTCAACTGTCTGGACACTCTGGATTTTGCTGGACTTCGTTTGGGCCTGACTTTGTTTACCTCTCAGTCCAAAGCCTCGCCTGTGCCCGTACACCATACAGGCTCCGTGCAGGACCTGTGGAGCATCAGGGACAACCTAACACATCTCCCTTGGAGTGAAGGAGTCACTCCCCTGCATTCGCAGGCACCACATCACGCTTGACTGGTCTGCTCCTATGGACTGTGAATAGTCCAGCAACACAGGAGGTGGCTTCCTACGTCCCCCGAGGTCTGAGCTGCCCTCTTACCGAGTTAGAGGTTGGAATCCATTGTGGGGGCTGCAATACCTGTACCCCTGTGCACCACATTCATTTGCAGTTGAATATGCTTGTTGGTGTTCCAAGAGCAAGTGCGTTGGGCTCCGAGTAGCCCAAACCTCTGGTACTCTTACCTACAAAGAACTCCAGCCTCCTTGCACCGAGCGCTCTGTGGGCTGCTGCTTTGTGAAAGTGCTCGAAGTCCTCTTGCGATTCCTGTGCCTCCGGCCACTGAGTCCACTTGAGGGTCAAATTTACTTTTCTTGGGCTCCACTGGTTGCACCAGGCTTGCCCTGACTCCCCTTGCTTTGGTGAGTGTCCTGGACCTTGCTGGTCCAAACCGCAACCTTCCTTGACCTTCTGCGTGGGTTGCCGTTGCCAAGGCATGTTTGTGCTTCGGACGGACACCGACCCCTCAGCACTCGACATCCTTCGTGGGACAGCTCTTATTTGGCTCCTGGTTGTTCTCGATGTCTCCTGATCCTCGTGGCTGCAGAGTCAAGAACTCCATCAACACACCTGAAGCATCCGACATCCGTGAGCATTCGTCTACCGAACCCATGGTCACTCCTGAGTGACCCAGACTCTGTCCCCTCTGCTTTCAGGTACTCGTCGACCAGAATACACCTTTGGATTCCAACGGACACTTTTTTTCTTCCCAGCAGTGGCTCTTCTTCGAAGCCCTCCATTGAGATCGACGGCGGTTTCTGACCCCACTTCAGACCTATGCACCCGGCATCATTGGAATAGGTAACTCTGGTACTACGGTATCCATGGGTGGGGTGGCTCTCCAACTTCCTAACTTCCACAGGGTTTCTTCAAAGTCCACTTGGAAGGGTCCTTAAACTTTAAAACTTCAACCGCGACTCTCCCATTGAATTGCACGTAGCACGCGGTTGTGTTCCCACACTGCACACGTCATCCGTGGGGTTCCCATCTACTCACCTTGGGTGGTTCCTTGGGGTCCCAGCGATTCTACGTACTCTAGACACCATCTTGACTCAAGTCATGGTTCTTATACCACTATTTTAGTATATGGTTTGTTCCCCCCCTGGGGCTCACTGTGTATTATTGCTTCTTACTATAGTTTCTGTGCTAAAGTATTGTGTGCTTTGTGAATATCTTTGTGTAGAAGATATTGTGTCGTACTAGAGAGTGTTACATTAATAAATACATATTTTTATAACTACTGTGTGGTTCTCCTTTCATTTAATCAATACTATAATGTTGCATTCTGGTAAACCAACAAGCTGTTTAACATTCCTTCAAGACTAAGCCTGAAGTCTGCTCTCCACAGCTACCACTCGGATAGCTTTCTAAGGTTATCTTTGACCTCTTAAATCACCATAAGGGTTGTTTGGACTGGTGCAAGGTGCCCACTTTAATTAGTGGATGGAATATACCAGGCCACCTTCTCACACATGCGTTGAAGTTTGAGAGCTGAGTTACAGTACAGTACACTAAAATATTTGAAGGGGAGTGTGTGTAAATGTCTTTCAATCAAATGCTCCCTGAAGAAGGCTGATTTCATAAGGGGAGCTACCTTTCTCATTACCATATTCAGGAGATGTGACATTCCCGATGAAGGTGTAGAGCAGTATTAGAGACCACACTGAAACACACAGGAAAATGAAAGGAAAGGTATACCCAGCTATGCATCAAATTACCACAGGTGCAAGTCCCACCTCAAGAACATGGAAGAGTCAAGGTAGTTAGTGTTAGCCCCATTGTTTTTTTTTTTCAATCGCTGACTGAAGCAACAGGGACATAAGAATTGCAAAATAGATTATTTCATTTTAAACACCTGCATTGCAATTCCAGTAAAGAGCAAGTTTGTAAAATCTTGCATTCCTGGTTGGGTACCGACTGTTAAGGCTACAACGCATTAGAGTGTTGCTAGTTGAACACAAATATTCACATTTGTATCGATAAAAGGCTTCCAATGCACGTCTTTTAACAAATGATATTCATCCGTGGTTGTAAATACCCAGACCGCTGGAATCTAACGTGCACTCACCAAGATGATCTGCAAGCTGCCGCCCCCTCTCACACAACACAACTCGCTCGTCTTCCATGTCACACTTGTTGCCAACGAGTAACACTTGTGCGTTGTCCCAGGAGTAGGTTTTGATCTGGGTGGACCTAGTGATGAAAGAATGAAAAAAATAATAAAAAATGTAACAGTCATGTCACTAGGTTGCCATAACACACACTAATTTTACCTTGACCAAAAGTTCACACTAAACAAAATAAAGGAACTCATCAAAAAGGTATGTAGTCAGTGCCACTACCAACAAAAACTGTGCCGATGTATCGGGTTTCAATACAATATTATTCATTTCACAGGGATTTGTTTTTACAAACACTCAATTTCATTGGTTATGACTCGGCGGGACCTCAGTTTGGTTGGTGGTTATAGAAGATGATATATTCCGGGTCTCCTCCCCTCCGATTCACGGCTTACCTCGGTTTAATTAAAAGGTTTCTCTTCATGAGAAGTGTTGCCATACAGGGCTCTTAAGCTGAAGCATCACGGGGTGGGTCCTAACTATTAATGGACAAACCAATACCAATCTTATAAGATCTAATGAAAGTGAAAAAGATCAATCAATCAGACATTTATAGAGCTCTGCAAATCACTTGTGAGGGTCTCAAGGCAAACAAACGGAGTGGCTTTTACCATTATCCACGTGAAGTCTACAAATTCAAAAGCTGCAATACTTTCCCAAGTATTGTAATGCCATATTTCATTTTCTGGTTCAATGTGGATGATATGTCGCAAATTCACTACTTAAATACCTTGTGAGAAAATAAACATTAAAGAGGAATAGAATTCGTTGTCATTGGTGGACTGAGGCATTTCCGATGAAATGTTCTCTGTCCAAATTAAGAGGTTTCCTAATCAATTAATAATTTTCCAATATCCCATGTAGAGTATAGATTCATGTTTTTTTCAATGATCATGTAAGCATCTCAGAGGTGTTCTTTTGATGGTTACTCAACAATTCTCCTTAAAGTACTTTGAACATCTGGGTCAAATAAATTCTTTCTGGATCCAAGATGCAAACATGCTATTGAAGAAATAACGCCTTATTGATTTTGTTATTTTATTATTTGTGATTTCGCTCAGCTGGGACACCAACTGGGAAGTGGCAAAACGTTTTACGTTAGGAACAAGGATGTCTATAAAAGAGAAGATATATACGAGTGTGACAAAAACACTTTTTATAGGAAACAACATTCAACATAGTTTGCAGGGCGGATTACAGACATTAAGGTTATTTGGCGGGCAAGGAGGGAAATCATAAATGAGACAATAATTAAAAATACATACAATATCCTTGGAGGCAGGCATTACGGATGATGGGCTGGTGGAATAAATTGACCAGGGAAACTCCATTATGGAATAACGGTTGTTTTCCGCAGCTATTGAGTCTCGCCGGGTTTCGTGATTGGGATAACATCGGAATATCTACCCTGGGGGACGTTACGCGTAGCACAGTGTTGAAATCCTTCCAAGACATCCAGACGACCTTTCAGATGCCAAAGACTCAGTTTTTTAAATATTTACAATTTCGGCATGCCATCGCTCCCAGCTTGGAGGGTCTGGATTCACTACAGGAGTTTAGTTCGGTGCAAGCTAAGGTTTTTATGGGGGATCTCCTAGATCATAAGATTTGCTAAATCTATCAATCTCTGGTTACACACTGTTCCCCCTCCTTGCAGCGTTTGAGGGAGGCCGGGGAGGGAGCTGTGGGTCAGTTGGAAGAAGAAGGCAGGACAGAAGCTTTGGCATCCCCATGTGGGGCGGCCATAGCTGTGCTCCTGCGGTTAATCCTATTCAAATACCTCCACCGGGTTTATTTTACCAGGGTGAGACTATGGAGGGCAGGCCCGGTGGCTTCCCCGGGGTGTCTCCGCTGTGGGCATTAAGAGGGGTCCCTGATACACACTATACGGCACTGAACAGCGCTAGCACGCTTCTGGAGGGGGGTACTGGCCTGTCTCTCTGAGAGTCTGAGGTGGGAGCTTCCTCACTCACCAAAACTAGTCCTCCTCCATGTGATGGACGGGATCAGGGGCAACATTTATAAGCGACATCTCATGCTCCTGGGCTTTACTTTAGTGAAAAGAGACATAGCTAGAGCCTGGAAGGCGGTGGTTGCCCCTTCGGTTTCAATCTGGAAAAATTGTCTTGACTATAGTATGGGCCTCGAGCTCCCCATCTTTGAGGATAGAGGGTGCCCTAGGAAGCACTATAAGATCTAGAAACGCTGGGCGGATTACCGTGGCTTGGAGCTGGAGCCTCCGCGGGAGGACCGGGGTCAAGGCTCAGAGTAACTGGTGGGCCCCTCCCGTCCCCTGTACCTCTTTTATGTGTGGCCCGTGATTCCTCAGTAGACACTGGTATTCTGGATGTTGAGCTCTGGTGTCGATTGTTGGCAGCTTAGGATAGTAATATATTGTTCCGGGATATGTAGACGGTGCACTGGGGGGTGGGGAGGGCGGTGGGGTAGTTGGTTGTTTGCAGGATCTGGTTTTATTTGTATTGCCTTTCATATTCTCCTGTCTTTATTAATGTAAAATGGTCAAAGTCTAAAATCTGTATCTTACATGCGGCAGTTGTCTCTGGGGCTCAGAGATCTGCATCTTACGTGCTATTTTGACAAATAAAATCGGTTTAAAAAAATATATATATGTACAATATCCAGGTATAATGGAGTACAAATGACACTGTACGTAAAATTCAGGGACAATCATGTACCAAAGTTCAGGGTAACATTAAAATACCCGTCCCCAAGAATCTGTCCCCCAAAGGCGGAGTTTTCTATTGTTTACTCCTATTGTGGCCTCTGCATCGGTAAGCGTTCTACCTTGTTAAACCAGAGACAAAGTGGGGGTGTTTAAATTTACCCTTCTATATCACCCAGTGGCCATGATTACTTGTGGCAATCCTAGAGACAGTAATGGTGGCATTAAAGATCATTACAACTGCTACCCAGTTATTAGAGCAATTTCCAGGAAGATCTCTGTTTTAAACTGTTTAAAGATCCCTCCAGTTTAATGCAGAAGAGGCTTCCCTCGGCAGAAAGATGATGATAAATTCCATCACATTTAAACAGAGAGGTACATACCAGAGTGTTTAAAAGGGATAGACATTTCTGGCGGGGAGTGCCTGTACTCTATTAGAAATTTCAAACCACTCACAACCGACAACCCAGCTCATAATCTGCAAATGCATGACACAGAACCCAAGTTTACTCAACAAAAACTATTTTTGTTTTTACCTAGACTACTGAGTCCATACTCTTTGCACATCAGTATTTTTAATTCATGCCCTAGAAATTCTGGTCATAACCATGTTGTTTTCCCCAGACAACTGGATAGCTTTAACCCTCATACATTCGGGCACACTTCACCCTTTTGTGACCACCCACCAGGCTAACCAACTCAGCTATAAACCCCAGAATATCCACCCCAGTCCACCTCGCAGGATCCTCCCTAATATCTGTAAGAGCTCTGTTAACCTTCCTACCAGTTCTGTTCTTGATTGCAGACATCCCTAAATTGCTCATGCCCAGTTAAAAACTTTTCTGCATCCCTATTTTATTAGCACTTTATCAATGAAATGGATAATTTTTGTTTGTATACGATACCGAAGTGTTGTGCATAGTAAAGAAATGCAGGAGGGGTGACAGTCGTCCATGAAGCACTGACTCTACAGAGGAGCTGTATAAGAAGTCATCAAAGGTTTGAAGGGCTCGGCAGAAGCGTGTACAGATTCACTCGCCTTTCAGAGGAAGTGGTCTGTTCCCTTCTGTGACTACTTGTTTTGATGTTTAAGGTTGAACTGATCCTAACATTTAGTATTACGTGGCCGAGGGTTGTAAAGAGCGAATCAAGGTGCAGAAATAGAGTCTACAAGGATTTATCCTCCGCAGTATCGCACAGGCGTACAGAGTTGAATGATATCATCTTGGCTGAGCTCAGGCTGTTAAGAAGGATGTTTGTCTGTAGATCAATAGCTGCTCTAGATTTCCCTAATGCAGAGTAGCTTCTTCCAGAATGATGAAGTAAAATGGGTCCCAGTATCGGGAAAGAGACTGAAATCAAGTCCTCACAGGAGCCCTTTAAGGATGAAGAGAGATGTGTAAGATACTTGTCAAACCCCTCAACAGGATCGACTACTTTTTCCATGACCTCTTTGGTGTCTGCACTAAAAAAAATTGCTTTTCCTCCTTTTTGTTTACAGAAAAAGCAGCCTCACCTGTAAGTCTGCAGTGAGCTGTGCAGGTGAACGTGAGCTTATGTTCACATTTGATGTATTTCTGTAGAAGCCGTTGTCCCTGTAACAGTGGTTGACTGAGCAGACAGTGAAGTTGCTGGTAAGTTCCTTCCAGAGCTCTACAGGAAGCTTCGGCTGCATGCCCTTGGGTCACAGCGGCTTAGGCACCGTTGTTAGTGCCAGAGCACGTACCCAACTTTAAATTTCTTGTCCAGATGACAAGTGTTGACGGATTTTCTGCCAATATTCCTCACAGTGGTGATGGCCCAACCTTCTTGCCATTCTTCATTCACCAGGGACACTAGTGGTCAAAAAGAGCTGCGGCAGCAGCAATAGTGAAGATGACGGAGAGATAGTAATTAAGAGCAAGCTACAGGAGAGCATCGCAGATCCACCAAGGAGAAGAGAAAGTTAAACGCCTGGTGTAGGAAAGTAGGATCTGCTTCTTATGGTTACCCCCATTTTTTGCCTAATGTGATAATATTTTTGACTAGTCCGACTGGGATCCTGCTAATCAGGACCCCAGTCTATCCCCTAAACTAGAATGCCATGTACTAAGGTACACTCTAGATTGGATACTGGGTACCCTTTTCAGTCCCTAGTATATGATACCTATGTACCCAGGGCATAGGTACCCCAGAGGCCTCCCATGGACTGGAGCATGTATTATACCACCCATGAGAGGCCATGCAAAATGGAACCTACAGGCCTGCCATTGCAGCCTGTGTAAGTTGGTGCATGCACCACTTACTTAAGATACAGGTGTACTATATCTAAGGGTCACTACACTTAGAACCTATAAGCCACCCCTGCTGCAGGCCTTGACAATCCTGAAGGCAGGCTGCTTGGTTCTATGTGAGGGGGTGCCACTGCATGAGCAGGACACCCCTGCAGCCTACGGAGTCCATTCTCCCGGGTTGTTAGTGCTGCAGCCATTTACGACATATAGAGTTGCATTATGCGACACCGTGATGACCAACTCTACAACGGCAGAAAGTAACCCTATCGTGTTTGGTGTCAAACATTGTGGAATCATACCCCCACACCAGTAACCTGTGTGGGAGATATGATTCCAGCCCTCAGAACCGAGCTTCGTTGGGTCCCTGGTGTACCCGGTGCCAGCCTTCTAGTCCCGGGCAGCACAAAATGGTTGCTGCCGATCAGAGACACATTTCTGCCCTCCTGCTGCTGAGCCAAGATCGAGCAGAGGAAGGTGGAGCACATGGCATCCTGTCACAGGGAGCTGAGACCACCTCCCAGACAGGATTTAGTTTATTAGGGCTGGGTGGGTGCGCTTGCCAGCGACAGAAAG
This sequence comes from Triturus cristatus, assembly GCF_964204655.1. Lineage (NCBI taxonomy): Eukaryota > Metazoa > Chordata > Amphibia > Caudata > Salamandridae > Triturus > Triturus cristatus. The sequence goes on along the minus strand of NC_140595.1, from coordinate 35,878,354 downwards.
GCTGCATGAGAAGTACATTTGGTGTCCCTGTGCATAGTCCAGTTCAAACCAGTCCTGGGAGCCGTCGGCTCCTGCTCTGGCACAAAACTGGACAAAGGACATGGGAGTAACCTTCCCACTGTCCAGACCCTCCCCTGGGAGGGTCCCCTGAATCTGTCCAACCCTCTCTCGTGAGTAGAAAAAGGGCTGACCTGGCTGTAGGACCCTAGATTCGAGGTGGACAAGATTCTGAACCAGTTACCACTGAACTTCGACTGTCTGGACACTCTGGACTTCGTTTGGGCCCGACTTCGTCTCCCTCTCAGTTTGAAGCATTGTATGTGCCCGTGCACCATACAGGCTCCGTGCAGGACCTGTGGAGCATCAAGGACAACCTAACACATCTCCCTTGGTGTGAAGGAGTCACTCCGCTGCATTCACAGGCACCACATTGCGACTGACTGGTCTGCTGCTCCTACGGACTATAGATGCTCCAGCAACACAAGAGGTGGCTTCCTACGTTCCATAAGGTCTGAGCTACCTTCTCACCCAGTTTGAGGACAGAATCCCTCTTGGGAGCTGCAATACCTGTACCCCTGTGCACAGCGGTCATTTGCAGTTGCATATGTTTGATGACATTTTCCAGGCAAGTGTAGTTGGCTCCGAGTAGCCCCAACATCTGGCACCAGTTCTTACCAAGAACTCCGGCCTCTTTGCACCGAGTGCTCCGTGGGCTGCTGTTTGGTGAAACCGCTTGAGGTCCCCTCGCAACTCCTGTGCTTCTCACCTGTGAGTCCACTTGAGGGTCAAATTTACTTTTCTTGGGCTCCTCTGATTGCTCCAAGCCTGTCCTGACTCCCCTTGCTTTGGTGAATTTCCTGTACATTGCTGGTCCGAACCATAACCTTACTTGACCTTCTGCGTGAGTTGCCGTTGCCAAGGCTTGTTGGTGCTCCCGCCGGACACTGACTCCCCAGCACTCGACATCCTTAGTGGGACAGCTCGTATCCAGCTTCTGGTTGTCCTTGACATCTCCTGGTCCTGGAGGCTGCAGAGTAAAGAACCCCCTCAACACACCTGAAGCACCCGACATCGGTGGGCATTCGTCTACCGAGCCCCTGGTCACTCCTGAGTGATCCAGACTCTGTCCCCTCTGCTTTCAGGAACTCTTCGATCAGAATCCACCTTTGGATACCAATGGACCCTTTTTTCCTTCCAGCAGTGGCTCTTCTTCGAAGTCCTTCATTGGGTTCAAAGGCGGTTTCCGACGCCACTTCAGACCTATGCACCCGGCTCCTCTGGGATAAGTAACTCTGGTACTACGGTATCCATGGGTGGGGTGGCTCTCCAACCTTTAGTTTTTTTGCAGAGTTTTATATAGCACGAACTTGACCCGAATCCAATCAGGTATCAGAGCGCTTTACGTAGCACCAGTTACGTTACATGAGGACACACATTCATTTTTTTGTTAGGCACGGGGAGATTAAGTGATTTGCCCAGAATCACAGAATGTTCAGCATCATTACTGAGACTCGAACCCAGTGCCCCAGGTCCGAGGTCGAGCGCCCTAGCCATTAGGGTTTCTTTGAAGTCCACAGGGAAGGGTCCTTAATCTCTAAACCTCCAACCGCAACTTTCACATAGAGTTGTAAGGAGCACGCAGTTGGGTCCCTACTTACTCACCTTGGGTGGTTCCTTGGGGTTCCAGCGATTCAACGTCATCTAGACACTGTCTTGACAGTCGTGGTTCTTATACCACTATTTTAGTATATGGTTTGGTCTCCCCCTGGAGCCCACGGTGTATTAGTGCTATTTACTATTGTTTCTGTGCTACAGTATTGTGTGTTTTGTGAGTATCTTAGAGTAGAAGATACTGTGTCATACTAGAGAGTGTTATATTAATAAATACATATTTTTATAACTACTGTGTTGTACTCCTTTCATTTAACCAATACTATAAGGTTGCATTCTGGTAAAACAAGCTGCTTTACATTCCTTCTGGACTAAGCCTGAAGGCTGCTCTCCACAACTACCTCTTGGATAGCTTTCTAAGGTTGTCTTTGACCTCCTAAATCACCATCAGGGTTGTTTGGACTGGTGCAAGGTGCCCACTTTTTTTTGACACGAGAAAGGGAGATGTCCCACTGTAGGCAAGCTCTATTGAAAACACACCAGTGTCAGTGTTACAAAAAAACAACCCCTGATTGCCAAGCGCTGGCAAGACTAGGGTTTAGAAGCCAATCCTAAAATGCCTCATGATGTGTGCCGCTGAGGGGACCTTCCATACGATATTGTTGCCCTCTTGAAAGATTTCTCAGAAGCTGCCCCAAATCTTAGGAGCATATTTTCAGATGAACAACTAGTATTGGGAAACCACAGAAGTACTGCCTACACACTTCTTGCCAAACTTGCATTATTACAAATAGCTTCAATCTTTTTATTACTGTTCAATCCGAGATATGTAGCCATTTAGTTTGTTTTATTGTAACCTGGGACCTCTGTCTCCACAAGTTTTTTCTCTTTGGCGTGCACTGACATCTCTGCGTTGGAGTGGTTTTATCAAAAGTGTGAAACCAGTAAAAGAACATTAATGACCCTTTGAGAGCTTGTAAAGTTTGGAAGCGTTCTACCAACAAAACTAACATAGTAACAGGAGATAAACAAAGCAATACTGAAAAGCTCAGTCACAATCTGGTGCTGGAATACACAACAAGTGCGTGTTGGTCGCTGGAGGGTTTATTTATATTTTTGTATTGTTTTGTAGAGTGCGTAGTTGTCAAAAGGTGTCCTGGTGCAAAAAAGAAATGAGGCCCTAATATAATGAACATAAATGCAGGAAAAGCCACTTTTTTCCCTTTTTCCTGCATCTACAAGTTAGATCCCACTCAAAGAGAGAGCAAGAACGCATTCCAGATGTTGGGTATTATGTAAGCAAGGCATCGACCCTGCCACTGCATCTTCAGATAATATGGGACTTCGGGGTTACAAGCCGAGGCGAACGCAAAGCCCTCGACGGACAACATCGATGAAAGAGCTCACACTTGAATGATTGGCTATGGTTAAGACATATGGAACTCATTTCCCAATATCTCACACATTTTGTATTCTATTTTGTTAAAAACAATACGATAATCTAACCATCACAGGGGGGTTGTGTTGATGGTTATTCAACCATTCCACTTATAAATAGCATTACCATCAGAGTCAAATTTAAAGCTGAATGCTCCATTCACTCGATGTTTACAATCCTCTCAGACGTTTTCGCTCAAAATGGGAGCAGAACGATGTCATGATTGTCACTTGAAATTGAATGGTCTGGTGTTTCTTTCAATAAGGGAATGATACTGGCCATTTTAGGTCACAGCCTACCTACCATATAGAACACATGTCTGGTGGTTTGCTGAACACATCTTGGGTACATCCAGAAAGTTGACATAGGAATGCATTCAGCCCATTGCTTTGTGGCTTTCTGTTTGCTGGCTTTATTTGCTTTAGGCTCTCCAGGTTCCATTTGTCCCTCCTGTTTCCTAAACTGTGTTTACTGTATTCTTCCACAAACTCGCTTTCTGGAAACAGGCCTTTGAATTTTGTGACATTTGCTGTGTATTCAAAAACAGAGGTCAAATGGCAAGCTGCATCTTCGAAGGAGCCTCATGTTTGTTTTGCTTTCAGCTGACTTCAAAGTTGCATTGGAGCGCTTTACACAAGCACCAATTTCACTTCACAAGGTCATTTTCTGGCATGGGGCGATTAAGTGACTTGCCAAGAATAACAGGATGTTGAAGTTGACGCCGAAACTGGAATTTTACTCTCATTTCTCCCATTACTTCTCCACATTCATCAGGGATGGTTACCCTTTGCTTGACAAGGGTTTTTCTTTTGTTTTAAAGAAACGTAGAGCGATGTTTGCCAGGTCACATCACCTATATGTCACCAGAACATAATATCATTATGGTTTTGCATTGGAAAGTTGACCTCCCAAAAACATGAATTCACCTTCAGGCATGTACCGAAGAGAATGTGGAAGCACGGTACTGGCACGCAACTGCCTCTGAAGTGCAGTACTGTGGATTCCCAGAACTTACACGACACCGACCGGACTCCAAGGCAAAGATCACTGCTCATGAAAAACCTACATTGTAATCAGTGCAAACCCGGGCGGAGAACTTCGCTTCGCCCGCGGAGTGTGTTGAGATGTGCCTCCTCCGCGTCACGCAGAGTAACGCGGAGAATGCGGAAAAGGCAAATCTCCGAAAACTCGCAGCGGAGTTGGCCAGCCCCCGCCTCCACCCCCCTATATTATCAATTAATTGTACATGACTTAAAATTAAATTAAAACCACTTGAGAAAACTGCGCATGCGAGCGCGCGCGCATGCACAGTTTTCTCAAAGAATTACCTAGACGGCGAGGAAGAGGAGCAGGGCAGCCCAGGGACGCCGCATGCCAGGTAAGTGGTTTTAATTTAATTTTAAGTCATTTACAATTAATTGTTAATATAGGGGGGGTGGAGGCGGGTGGCGTGGTGTGGCGTAGCGTAGCGGAGGTCCACGGACTTTGTTCACAACTCAGTAGACCTCCGCTTAGCCCCGCTATGCCCATTACACCCGGGGTTAAGTGCCATAGCAAAAATCAGGAGATTAAACGATCTGCAGAAAAGTTTGGCATGGCCTCCTGCACAAATTTCTACTTACTCTAAAAAATAAAACGCACATTGGCATTTGTCAAACTACGTTTCAGAAATATCCAGTGTCTGCAAAAACTATACATTTAATCCGTTTATCTTGCAAAAAATTATTAGGCTTGTTCTAGAGTTTTGATATGAGACAACAATAGCTGGTGCTAGCTGTTGAGCCAAGAGCTCTTTGCATTCTGGGACTTGTATTTCGAATTTAGAAATACGGGTATAGACATGTAATTCGCAGCATGCTAAATACTGTGGATTACAAAGCCAGGACTAGTGAGTGTATCTCACTTTACACAGAGCCGTTTGGAAGCTATGGTAGCACGTTCCTCAACACAATGGGTTGGTGTGTAAGAGGGGGCCTCCAACAATGCGGCAGCCGCCCCGTGTTGCTTGTCCCACCCGTCAAATAGCTATAGCATACACAAACGATATTTGGCTTTCTTATTGTGTTTTTTTAGCCATTCTATACATCACCCCAGCTGACGTGCAGCATGGTTGAAAGTAAAAAAAATATATATAGATAGATAGATAGATAGATAGATAGATAGATAGATAGATAGATAGATAGATAGATAGATAGATAGATAGATAGATATATGTGCTATGATATACACCACGGCAACAAAAAAAACACTGACAAACTCAATAGATCTCGCATAGGCAAGACCTTTTGGTTTTGCCGATGCTTCTTCCATCCAGTGAGCACTTTGCATGACTCAAGAGAGGCATCAACCGGTAGACACCAGTGAGCTAATTTTAGAAGTCACCAAACTGAAAACATGTTCTGGGCAAGGGTCACCTGGAGATCCTGATGTAAAGCAGCTGATATCAGTTTACAGATTGATTCAGGATCAGTGCCTAGAAATCTAAAAAAAAATGGAACTAACAGATGGTTTAGCAGACATCAAAAGAGAAGGTCATTCTGCAGAGGACAGAAAGGATGGGTCAATGGCCTAGATTTGGTCGATAAAATACTTTGCCAATGACTCACAAAATTCAGATGACAGCACAAATGCACTGGGAGCAGCAGACCGGATGGAACTTTCCTGAAGAATTTTAATCACTTCCGAGTGGAGTAGTATTCTGAATGTACTTGCTCAAATTGTACCTTATTACTCTTAGGAGCCTCTTTTTATTTCAATGTATCTTCAACTATAAAGATTTTTCCATCAAACTCTTTCAAGGGTTGCAGGCTTGCTTAGACTCGCTTAGTTCTGTGTCGTACCTTGGTGTGGTTGAGACCCCGCCGCGTTACACTACATTTTTAAAATGACCATTTTTATCTTAAGCAGCTATAATCCCCTCATTAAAGTTCGAATTCATATCTTTGTCCCCATCCAAGAAAGAGGAGTTTATCCTATTCAGTCCTTTGAATTGTGCGCATGGACAAAAATTTCATATATTTTCCAAATGCAATGTCTTTCACACACTTCATCAAGGTGCCTATGAATTTAGGCACAAGCAAATGTATTCATTTGACCAGGATTACACTTTGTTTAGGCCAGGGCCAGAAAGGTGGATTACAACCTCATGTCCTGAGGCTTCAAAGTCACAGCTTGGCCAATAGACAACATGCATGCCCCCTAAACACTGTGACATCACTATGGGTTCCCCTCTGTCTCTACCAATCACCTATGCCTGTAGAGAGAGCAGCATCCACTAAAGATACAATGTGAGACTTTGTGATAGGGTGCCCGATATAAAGGCGGCGGGGTGCCTTGACAACTACGGCCTATGCGCGCGGACCGCAGATCTGGGTGGGAGAACACAGGCAGTAGAGTTTGGTACGTACAGGAAAGAGGAGAGACTTCTCGGTCACTCGCTCTCCACAGCCAGCGCGAAGGAGCAGTGAACTTACAACCCATTTACGTCAGGGCGTAAACACATCGCAGCTGATGCCTGTAGTGTGCCAGTGGCGCTGCTACCCTACTAACCATACAACTCACAGCTAGGACTGCACACACAAAACACCAAGACCACACCCATGAAACACCGAGAGTGGGAATGAGGGCACTTTTTCCACTCTATTTCACATGGTGCAAAACCTCTGACCGGTCTTGGACCGTACTCGATATACCTGAAGCCAGAGGCTTGGAATTTTTGTACTTTACTTTAATTTACTGTTCATAATGAGCAGCAATTTCAGGAACCCACCCTCAAGGAGCAACAAATAGAACAGGAAAAAAAGAAAACATAAAACTAACACATCAACAGCTCTCAAGAGAAGAGACCTATGCAACTGACACATAAGGTGCCAACACTGCAACATAAGTCAAAAACAAAACTATAAAAAGAAATGTAACCACATAAAACCAACATAAGGTAGCAAGACCAGGGCTTAGCTAAGAACGGTCAGCAAACAAGAGCTAAAAAACTGTTTTCTGAACAGTTCCCTAGACAAACTGACCAGCAATTAGTGAGAGCTTAATTTTAATTTGATTTGTTTTACTATCTGAACAGCATTAGCGACACCTAGAAATAAGCTATTTCTGACCCTATGTTAAAAGCAATTTAGAAAACACACTATAGAGGGGACATTAAGAGAAGAACATTTCACACAAGTCAGAATCGCTGTTCTTTATTCCTACACTGAGTGCTTCTTCGTGCAGGAGTCGGGCATGCATTATGTTTAAAGATGGATATGGCTTAATACCTTCATTCAGGCTTGCAAGTCCTAGCACATTCCAAAGCAGGCTACTTGTGAAATAGGGGATGTTTAAAACACTAGTTGGCAGTGACTGTGACATCTCATTGGTATTCACGGCCACACAATGACCCAGATAGGTTTTCCGCTCCTTGAGCAGCGCGCATGCCGTGTATTGATTTACCTGCATTGTGAATCGTCCAGGGCTTTTATTAGAACGCCAGCCTGCCCGCGACGCAGTCATACCTCTCAAGCTGTCACTTTCAGAACATGCGCGTGGCTCGCGCCTTCGAGAAGGCCTTAGGGAAGGATATTCTTGATGAAGGCTGAGACTATAAGGCCTGTGCTTAGAGTACAGATGGGCAAACCGAGTCCTTCCCACCGTCCCCGGTACGCTTCTTATGACTTTGGTCTACCGTTTGGCACAGTCTCCACGGCAACACCCAACTAATCCGTCATGTCACAGCCACCAAATGTATGCTATGCGGATTCTGAGCTATTAAAGTGTGAAATATTAAGGCAATTGGTGTAATAGTTTCTACTGCTGAGATATGCGCTTGTACGGGGGCATTGAACTTGTAGGTCTTTGGTCATTTGGAAATTCCACGTCATCTGATTAGCATATCTTTGTATTGCAAACGTTCTTCTGTTACATTCCTCTGCTAGAAAGAAATCCTAAAATATATACTTCTCTGACAAATAAGCTCTTTGGACTACCTATAGTAAGGGGATCAGTCATCCCCAAGGCCCAGAAGCCCTAAGGGCCGTGACGCGTAGTTGGGTCTCCTCACCACTACTCCACCACTCTGGAACCAACTTCCTTTAACAATGCATCCGTTTCTCTCCTAGTTGGAACACGGCAAGGAACTGAAGGCTTACCAGGTCCAATCAAGGCAAATTGTAATGTTTATTTTAAATAGAGATTATATCAGTCATGATGGGTAGACTGTCTCAGACCATCTTTTTTTCGGGAAAAAGAGTCCAGCGCCTGTTGATATTCTCTGAACAAAGTACCAAGAACATAGCGCCATGACGCGGCTCTGGGCTCTTTGGAACAAGCTTTGCTACAATTGATAAGACTGGAGTTTAACTGCACACTGATACCTAGAACTGATTCATTTATTTCAAAATGTATCATTCACCAGCGATGCGTAACTCCAAAAAGTAGGGAGGGAGATTGTCCTATTCTAGTTTACTAACTGTTTAAAGACTGCAAAAGTAAGAGGTTTAATCAATGCAAATCAGAAAGGGTAGACTGGAGGAAACAGACTCCGGTATTTGTACTGACACCTTTCGGAGGCGCATCCTGCTAACAAAATGGAAGTCATCAGTTAGGCAATGCCATCTGGAAATGTTGGTCATGAATATTCCATATCCAATGCATTAATATTGAAGCTGTGCGAGCTACTTCAAGACGGGGAAGGGGAGCAGAAAAGATGTACAATTCTCACTGGGGGAGCCGCTTGGCCGAGAGAAAGAACAAATAAAATACAAAAACCGGCGAAGGCATATAACCACTGTAATCCAGATGTTTACATCACAAGGAAACACATAACACAAAAAACAATGCATAACAGGTACCTCACGCCCCAGATACAGAAACTTTTATGTCATTAACGTGCAGCAACAAACAAGGTGTTTTATGTTATTTTTGGAGGATATACCTCAGTCTGCGAGATTTGGGAACGATCAAAGAGCTCAGGGGTTGCCCGATGATATTGGTGCCTGGAAGATGATGCTGACAGCAGAGTCCAAAGTACAGCAAAGGCTGAAGGGATATTGTGTGTCACATGGTAAATGCTGCTTGGGCTACAACTGGTTCACTTTTGAAAGGTATGGAAGCAGTGAACTACTCCAGATATATCGACAAGACTTTAGAGCTCGAGGACTGTAGAGAAGCTAATGTGTCAGTTGATTCAGCCAGGGGTGCACCACCTCAGTATTAGGAAGCCATTGTTGGACGACATGGGAGGATGGACAAGTGCATGATTGATGTGTTCGCCTAGACGGAAATCCCTGGACCTGTAATACTTAATTTGGTCAAGTCAAATGTCACTATGAAATGGAATAATTCCCAAAGGGGAAACAGCGTTTAAAACGCTGGTAATACCACGCGGGTAGGTTACAACGCGGATGTTACATCGTCCGCGTTGTTACCACGCATGGCATTATATCGCAAGTCGTTTCAACAACTTTCGCTAGATGGCGCGTAACACCAGGGAATGTGTTGGATTTGAAATCCAACACATTCCCTGCTGTTGTGCTAACTGGAGTAGGAATAGTAAATTGTACTATTCCTATGTCTAGCGCGCCCCCTAGTGCAAGTCGTTGAAACGACTTGCGATGTAAAGCCATGCGTGGTAACAACATGGACGATGTAACGTCCGCGTTGTAACCTACTGCGGGGTAATAGATGGCGTAGTAACGTCATACATTCCCCTGGTGAATCGGTGAAAGCTCCTAAGTAAGAATCTACATCTGTGCCTGGCCGGGCTCGATACTACCTACTTCGGTTACATGATTGTTAGCAAAAATAATGGATTTCAGTTTAATGTTTCAAAACTAAGAGCAGTTTGATATAAAATTTTGCATTCCAACATGACATTTTGCTATTGTTTCCTACCGTAAATTACTACAACACTATGTGCTAGTATCAAAATCCTTCATAGTCGTTTCCAAACTGTATTAGCTTGTGCTAATAATCAGTGTGTTAGCTCTTCTTGAGACTATTCAAAGATCAAATACTTAAGCCAAGCAGATGGTGTAGAAACCCTGATGTGGGAAAATGGCTGCTAGTAGCAAAGATCAGTAATTCTGTTCACTACTATGGAGTGTAGACTTTCAAAGGGCATAGAGGCTGATGCCAGCATCTTACCAGTTCATCTGAGGACAAATATGGTCTCAACAAAAGAGATGCCAACGTCAAAGCGAAACAGTAGAAAAGCAAAGGTCCTGGTGGAGGGCGTAAGTGTCCCACCAGCCATGTGACATGTCTGTTTTTCAAACTTGGGATCCAAAATACGCTGGGTATTTAAATCAGGAGAAGAAAAATACAAATTTAAAAGGAATATGCAATGCCACAGGTAAATAGTAAAAAGTTATGAATAGGTTAGGTAAATTATGGTGCCTCGGAACGGCTATGGTTGATGAAATAGGGTAAGATTGAGGAAAGAGATCACAGAGGATATCCCAAGCAAGCATAAAAACAGAAAAGGGAAGACAGGAATGGAGAACTGAAGATGTATTTTGGATTACCTTAAAAACGAGATAAATGTCTAACAAAGAAAATGATCAGTGCCTGAGATTAACCACGCTCCACGTAATCACAGCGCGAATAATGGACCCAAAGCAACCGCACATGGGAACTCCAGCACAAAACGTGTCTCATCTCAAAAGATGTTTCCTCAGCACATAGGTGTAAGTTACAGTTTCATCATATAGGTGCAATATAGGAAAGTAGCCTCAACAGGTGTGTGGAGAACAAGACTGCAGGCAAAAACACGTAGTTACTGCATTTGCAAAATGCGACTAAAAAGTGACTAGCCGGGTTAGATATTTATAGCTTCTGTGTCAATTTAACACGCATGTGCTGTCGGTGTATAAGTGTAAGCAGCCAGGCCATGCACAGTGGCTTAGCCTCCTTTTGCATCAGATCCATTCTTAACAGCATCATTGGATCCTGTAAGACTGTTGACAGACTCCAGCGAGTGCATAATGCAGCTCTTGGGTTCCACTCAGCTGCAGACACTTTCCGCACACTGCACACATCTTGTAAGGTGACCAGTGGCCCTTATGTGAGCTCTCATATGGTGTTCAATGAAACTCAAATGATACCCCGTGCACGACACGGCAAGCATGCCTGGTTCCAAAGATGGTGGGCTTTCAAGGCAACTGGAGTGCGCACCTTGAAACCACTGCATAGATTTTGATTCTGTTGAGGCCACTCAACAGAACCCTGGGCATCCTCCCTCTCCAACGCCGCACCCACAATCAGAAAAATATTCAGCATTGGAGCCGAATGTACCACATCTCCGTGGGTCAGACTGGACTAGTCCGTGTGCTTCTCCAATTTTAGTGGCTGAATCCCCCTCTAGCAATCTGTGTGTGGCCACCCTCACAGGGTCTGAACAAGCAGTGGAACCTTCTTTTCTCTGGCTATCCACCTTTGGAACTCCCTTCCTTTTGTCATCTTGTAGGTAACAGTCAAGACGCCAAAGCCTTTCCACCCTAAATACACTGTAGATATGCTTTGGTAGACTTTTAGGGGTCAGAAGATCTTTCCCCCTTCCTCCCTAACCTATGTGAGGGAGAAGGACAAAAATACTCAAACAACATCAGGCTGAAACAAGATATACTTTAAAAAGACAGACTGGAAGACAATTTCCAGCAAGGAATAAGATGTACAAAGAAGACGTTGGGAGATAGCTCATTGGATCAGTGATGGGTGGGAATGGAGAACTCACGACCACTGACAGGCTGGGTAGGATGGGAACAGCCACAACTCTCAGTTTTTGGTATGCGGCACGGGTGGTAGGCTCCAAGCTGGGGTAAGCCCTTGGGCTCACAGTGGAAGGGCAGTTCACAAACTCAGAAATGGGATACTTATGAGGCTATAACGGGCAGGTGTATGCTTGCCTCAGGGGCAGATATCTGGAAAGAGAAACTTAAAGTCATGGCTGCCTAAAGGCTTCACATTAAGGAGATAAAACCAATTCATGAGATTGGACTGGGGCTATACGTTCCCTCACTTTCAGGGTGGCCGAAGAGACCAATACCAGGATGTTGAAAATGAAAAGTTCATACATAGTGGACAAATAAACAGATGAAAAAGGTGGGCTAAGGCACTTGTTGCACCAAAACCCAGGCCAGAGGGGGTCAGGGAGGAAGCCCTGAAACTTCATGTGCCACGCATGGTCTGTGTCCTCCGTCTTTCTAGAATGGCCCAAGGGACATAACAGGAACAGAATAAAGGTCAGTGGCTGGAGATTTTCATGGCGTTTCATGGTTCTTCACTTCCTGTATTCTGTATTGTCTAGAAAACATCTAGTTGGGTCCTTAGTGAATGGGTCAGTTTTTGGGTATGAGGCAGCATTCCGAGTGCAATGGTACATGTCAAAACTCTCATGAGCTTGTATTGTCATTGTACGGGGCACAAGACGAGCAACTCCACTCCATCGGTCCCTGCATGTATCTGCTAGACAGCTCTGCTGACTGTTGCATGGCCGAGATGACGGGGACTGCTGAATGCCACGCGGGGTCTGGGTGTTTCCATCCGCACTGCAATGAGCTCTTGTTGCATTTCGAAAACAAGTCCATGGACTTGTTGTGGGTTTCTAAATGGTACACATTTGCATATACTCACCGTAATGAAAGACCACTCAGTGTAAATGTAGCTTTGAATGAATGAGCACGCCGTAATCTCCTGAAACAGTGATACACTGCCAAGATGGCTGACGCGGCAAGTCCCCTGCCATGGGCTCTCACCTTGCGTGATCCATTGTCCTTGTTAACATGAGCCCCGCGGCACAACAATAACTCTGGGATGGGCTGCAGTATTATTTTCTCATCAGTACTCAATACAATTAAAAATCGAAAAGTGAGATCTGCCTCCTGGCAACAGGGTGAACGAGCCAGCCCAGCGCATGGTGCGTGGAAGGCGCACAAGGACCGTTGACAGCGGCGCACATCACACTGCACAACAAATGCTAAAAGACTTATGCAGGACTAGGCTAAACGTTAACTTGGGATTCATGGGTCGCATTTACAAAATGCATACGAGACCGATCGCACAATCACAACTAGAATAAACCCGGTCCCCAATCCACCATCACTGATCCGAAATTAACTTAAAACCCAAATACCAGCCACTCACTGAATTAAATCAGCCCAGAGACCAGTCAAATCGACATAGGAAAACTCTGAGTAAAGCCAGCAGTAATCTACCCACACCCCAAGGACCTTCTACTCAACATCTTGGACACCAAGCAGCCAATCTCTAAAAACTATAACTATACAGCCAAAGAACGCTCAGGGATCTTTAGGGTTCGAGAAGGTATTAAGTTCATGACAGAAAGTATGTAAAGTGGGAGCCAACATTGAAAAGAGGGCTAGACAATTCCAAAGCAAAAAAACCAAGAGAAGGCAAGGAAAGGCCGAGTATGTAAGCAGTGAGCCGTTGAGGTGGGATAGCTTTGTCAGATGTACTCCTTGGCTGTTGTGTTGTCCACATGATAGATACATAAGTTCTGTCCAACACTCTCTGCTGGAGTTGGGCTGAAAAAACATCTATCAAGAAGAGTTAGTACATTGTAAGTAAGCGCTGTTGGTAGACTCAAGATAGCTGGCTAAACTGAACATCTTAGACTTAAGGGAAACTTTATGTCTCATGGGTGCTGACATGTGAGACAGAAGCAGACAGAAGAGGGAGTATACGGTTTGAGTCAGTAAAGTGTCAATCAATCTGAATGGATTTCATTTTGCTCATATAAACTGCCAATGCACTCTAGAAGGAAAGCAACCCACTTTAAAAAGTATGCCAGCCTCAAAGGGGAGCTGGAGGGGGAAAGGAGGGGGCAATGCTGGGTTACAAGCCCCCTTTGCCCCACCCAATGACCTCCATCTAAATGAGAAATAATCAGATCCCGAAGCATAAACTAAGAGTTAGCTTCTTTGCACGCCCGCTCAGTTTTGGAACTCTAGTGCTTTATTAATAAATGAATAAATATATAAGTGAGTGACCCAAAATGTTTGCTTCGGAGCACATCTTGCGGTACCGAATGCCAAGGTTTCTAAATTCCAAGTCCGGATTCCACTTAATGCCTTTTCTTCCCCCACCCAGCCCTTCCTGTTGTTATGTTAATGTTATGTTATGTTAAAAGCATTTATTAAGCGCGCGTACACCAACGGCTTCTTGGCGCTCAGGTAAGGATCGCGGCGATGGCAGGGGGATTGCTTTAATCAGTATATGCTTGAGTGAACAACCAGGTCTTTAACTGTTTCCTGAACTGGGCAAGAGAAGTCAAACACCTAACCTCCGCCGGAAGAGAGTTCCAGAATTGCGGAGCGAGGACAGAGAACCTTAATCCACCATGCTTCTTTCGCTTGGCTGTAGGAACTTCCAACAGATTCAAATGAAAAGATCTAAGATTACGAGAGGGAGTATTGCGGTGCAAGCGGGCCGAAATAAAAACCGGACCGTGGCAATGTAGTGCTTTAAAAATGGTGCAACCCATCTTAAAAGCACAGCGCATGCTCACTGGAAGCCAATGAAGGCTTTTCATTAATGGGCTAACATGATGCCATTTAGGCTGATGAAAAATCAGCCTGGCCGTCTGGTTCTGAACTAGTTGGAGGCGCCTTAGTTGGTATTGTGGAATGCCAACATACAGTGAGTTGGCATAATCCAAGCGAGAGATCACTAGGGCTAGAGTGGCCAGAATCATAGCTTCCCTGCTCAAGAATCTACTGATCTTCTTTACTCTGTGCAGCTGAAAGAAGCCAGCAGAGACTACAGAGCTAATCTGAGCCTTCATGGACATATCATTACTGATAATGATCCCCAGGCTCTTAGACGAGGCAGCTGGCACAGGGGGATTACCAAATTTAGGGGGCCAGAAATTAGAATGCCATGGATTTGCTGACCCACCAGTTAAAATCAGCTCAGTTTTATCCGGGATCAGCTTCAACTGATTGTTAGGTCTCGGCTAGCGAAGGCTGCGCTTGCGCAGTCTCGCTCGCGAGATTTAGTGACTTGGAGAAGTGGGGCTTGAACCCGTCCTCTTCTCCCTTGGCTGGCCTCTTAAATGCTGGCCAGCCATTGAAGAAGAGGTTTGTCACTCCGAACAGGCCCCGTCCTTTTTGGATTCGGGGGCGTGTTTTTTCGTTGCTTTTAGCCCGGGCGCGTTTTTCTCTCCTCCAGCCAATGGCAAGAGGAGAGAAAAAGAAACACGCCTCCGAATCGGAAAACGCCGCTGCCTTTCTCCGAGGCATTTCTGCCTCGCCTCGGAGAAAGGCGGTGGTGTGCTCATCCTCTCCCCCTGCTCTATATATAAACCTGCACTAATGAGCGAGTGTTTACCACCAACATCTGGGCAGCGCTGCGGCGATTAGCTGGATGTATGCGGCAAGCACGCATAGGGGTATGTGAAGCGGGATGCAGCGTGGTTGGTCCAGACGGCGGACTTCCCGCCTCGCCGCGCCTAGCGCAGCGCTTTTCTCTTCAAGGCGCGCGTGGCAGTTCAGTTTATTTGTAGCGGCTTGAAGGTCGGTGCAGTCCTGTTCCAAGCAGCGCCTCCTTTCTAGTGAGGGCCACAGGTGGCGATGATGGCTCCCAGCGTGGGCAAGCATGGCGGTCTCAGTTGGCTGCAGAGATCTCGCTCTCGGTAGAACAAAACCTTCGCCAAGCAACCTCGGTTTGTTTAGGACACGTGCGAAGCTGCTATTGTTGGTCCCTCTGGGCTTCCTTCCGGCATTTACCACAAAAACACAAGAATATCGGCCAATAATGCCTAGATAAATGGAGTACATGCAGTGCCCACTGGGGTGGCCAGGCTGTGAAACATGGCGGCACCGCCTCATTAGGGCCCCCCTTTGCTTGAAGAGGGGGTGTTTCTTTACAGAACAGCAGAGCACCGGGGGACTTGATTACCCTGTTCTGGCGGGTCTGGTCGAGATCCCCTCAAGACTTCCCAGGGGCTCCTCACTGTCAGAGCAGGGAGACCCGCTGTGCCTCTAAGGTGTAGACCTTCTTCCTGGCTGTGTTGTAGGACACACTCTTGAAGAGAGTGAATGGTTATGCTACGGAAAAGGCTCCCTGACGATCTGGGATAGTTGTTCACTAAGGCAGTACATTTTTTCATTAAAAAACAAACTTAACAAAAAACTTTTTTTAAAAGGCGCGAGTTAATGCGTGAATACGTGTGGCATGACAATCATAGCTTTCCGATTACTGGGAGCGTGCCCACCAAGTTCGCTCAGTGCAGGAATCTCGGAGACTACCCCAAATTACTGCTGTGCTGATATCGGGTGCGATGCATGTACTCAACCAACGCTCTACCTGCATTTCCACACAAGTAGAAAGCACTGACAACCGGAAGAGGAGGCGGGGCATACCTGCCAAACTTCTCCTGCCAGAGGAAGCTTTATTCGGGTTTCAAAACACTCGTTAGCACACTGAGAACTTTAGAACTTTGCTGCAACCCGACATAGCTATCTATAGTGCAGCAGGTTCAGTGGCACCAGGGTGCACTCCGCAGCGGGCTTGTTTGGGGCTTCTTTCGGCAGGAAGTGGGTCTTAGTTGCCACGACAGGCCATGCTCCTCTGGGCATGCGCTGTTCCTCCCATTACACCCCTTGCGCTGTGGCTGGCTGCAGTGATTCCAGGATTTCTGCCGTCTGGAGCTTTTCAGCGTTCCAAGAGGGAAAACGACAACAGGAGGATTTGACGGTGGCCAGGCTTGTTTTTTGGGAAGTTTGGAGAAAGTTTCGGGTCCCGGAATCTTGCGCCTGGACGGACCACGGAAGGGAGAATGCGGCCGACTAGGATTTGGGGGTGAGTACCGGGATCCGCCGCTGGTGTCATTTAACCAAAAAGACTCGGATTATAGGATGTTTTAAAGGCTGAACCGGGGAGTCCCTCTACCCTTTAAACGTATTTTAGAAATCTGTTTAGTAAATAACAGCCCTTTACATTGTCCCTCCGCTGGCTAAGAGGGTTGGAAGAACTTCAAACAAACAAATCTGAGCATTTGGCGTTATATGGTCTGTAAAGCTTGCGTGATCTGTCTTCACCAAAATGCATCACGATCTGCAACAAAATAATCACGTAACCCCTCCCCCCACACTCTGGGATTTTTGCATTTGAACTGTGCTTTTTTGTTAATTGCGTACCACCTTCATCATAGGGAGTCGCAAGGTTTCCTTTGGTTGTACTATTTGTTGCCATATTGTTGCAGTCTGTGTTGGTAGCGCTATTTTGAATGCTGTGTTAGTTATTGACTGTCTGTCGCCTATAATACAGAAACAGTGTTTCACTCACCCCCTAATGTCTGTGTGTGTGTGGCTGTGTGTATGTGGCTCTGTGTATTTGTGTGGCTCTGTGTGTGTGGCTGTGTGTGTGTGTGTGGGTGGCTCTGTGTGTGTGTGGGAGGCTCTATGTGTGTGTATGTGTGTGCCTCTGTGTGTGTGGCTCTGTGTGGGTGGCTTTTTGTAGGTGGCAATGCCAATAGCTCTAACTTAAACAATGCCGAGACCATTGCATTGTAAATGCTTGTTATTCATCCAGTCACTTATAAAAACCATTGTATCTTGAACGTTGGATTCAAATGAGGCAGAGGAATTAACATTGAACACCAGTTGAAGATCGTCTGCGTAGTTAAAAAATTCCAACATTCTTTTTTCTCAATGAATGAATTAAAGGAAGGAGATAAAGATTGAAAAGGAGTGTGGAAAGAGAAGAGCCCTGAGGAACCCCACAAGTAATATCTCTTTTTTTTGGAAGAGAAATTGGCGAGGCGCACCGCTAGAGACCGATTGCTCAGAAAGGAGGAAAGCCACCCCAGAGCCATACCCTGAATTCCGGCATTGTTGTGGGTTCATTTTCACCTCTGCTTCCTCCCTTTGTTGCTGTTTTCCTATCTTTGTCTTCCTTCTTTTCTCTCTCTTTTCTTTCTCTGTCTTGCACTGGGTTGAATTCTGATGGGGAAAAATATGTCCCGGTCGTCAAATATATGTGCTGGCACCCACCACTGGACCGCGTTATTACAAATCAAAAACTGTGTTCCTCTAACTCAGGCAGTGGCGTAGCTAGGCCATTTTGCATCACATGGTGGTAACCGCTTCTGCCACCCGGAAAAGGGCGAGGAGGGGTGTTAGTCGATTCCTGCGTTCATTGCCCATTGACAGCCACAGGTAAGAGCGGGGCTGGGCCCCCGCACCTCATCTTGCTACGCCACTAACCATAGGCTCAGCCGTGCAGAGGACTTAACGTTGGCACACCTCAGCTCTACCCAACCAGTAAGAAGGCTCAGCAAAGTAACTCTCATAATAATTTTCACAATTTGTCAATTAAGTGAAGAAAATTTCCTATATGTGAAACTATATACCAAACCAACTGCACAGAACACTTTATTAAAGTATAATAGCCTCCATCCCAGGAATTTGACGGATACGTTGCATTTTGGCCAATTTTTAAGAATTAGACGGAAATGCACTAATAAAATAGACTAATTTCAGGGAGCAGAAATATTGTCGCGTAAACTGATTGCGTGAGGTTACCCTCCAAGATCGGTAAAGAAATCCCTGAAGAGAGCATGGGTTAATAACAGAGATGAACTTTTGAAAGAAAAGGTGGAAAGCACAGACACCAAACGCATCACACGTGCAACCATATATGGGCCTGAATCCAAAAACATAAAAAAAACTATACTATAAAAGCTGGCATTTACTAGAATCAATGAATTTCACATTAGGAAAAATGCTGTTTCCCTTCAAGAGAGGACATAACATGAGAGATAGTCTAGTGAAGGCAAACTAAGAACCTAGAAAACATCAGTCACACAGTTATGGAGACTTCACCCTATTATAGGTCAGTATTAGTGTGGCGTCTGCCCTGCAGGTCATTATACCAGTACCCCGAAGAGTTGTCTTGTCGATGGCAAAGAGTAGATGTTCAGATGGTTATCAAACTGTGCTTCTAAAAATGTTGTTTACTGTATTATATGCCCATGTGATAGGGTGTTAGACGCCGAATACTCCAACATCAATCGAGGATTTACAGTATTGTGCAAAATGCCCTTTAGGTTGAACATTATCAAACTATGTATCGCAATGTTATGCATATGCAATGGCTTGTCCTGGAGATGCTGTCAGGTACGACTACGAACCGTAATGTGGCTCGACCACTCACTCAAAAAGAAAACAGATGGAATCGGCGCCTTGATTCTGTTGCAAGAGGCCTCAGTCAACAGATAGAGAGGGAAACTTAGGAGGTATTAAATCAGGACTTTTATGCAACAACAGTAAGAGGTGTTGGTCATTTCTGGGTTTGCACATTTAGTTATATAGACGTGTTATCAATCTACGTTTTAAAGTTTGTTGAATAGCCCCTTCTATGAGGCAATGAACATCACAATTTAATGGGACAGTTATTTCCTAACAGAAGACAGTACTATCTTGGCACTTTGCTCTGGATTACACCTGACACTATCTTCTCTAACATTTGAATTACGTAGTATTATATTGCCTGCAGCTTAAATTTAATTAATGCTGATAACTGGGTATGGATTTGACAATTTATTGAGTTTATTGAATGCTTCCCTTTGACATTTGCTCTCAGTATTGATTTAAATACTTGTGGTTTTATGAATATGGTTTACGTTTTGATTTGATCTATTTAGTGATTACGATATTCTAGACTCTATTTCTTGCCTATTCCAATATTGCGGTACTCCGAGCTTAATAATATGGACGATTTGAAGCTGTTATGACTCGAGAGTGCACGTCCGTATTTAGACCGGTGACTCGACTGCAATGCACTGGATTCATTCTAGAGTGCCGCATGAACTGAGCGCACATTGGCTTGGATGCTGTTCTTGGACAGTAACCTAACAGCTAGTAACACAAACCCCTGTATGGAGTTATCGATTATATTCTCTTATACTATCACACTGAATACGATCTGTTTGATTTACAGGGATTACATGATGTTTTCTCCCACATTGTTTGTAAAGTATACTATATGCTTAAGCACAGGTTCTACTTCCCTTTTATGGACCCATTGTTTTTTAATTTGTTAGGTTTGATTTGGGTGGTGTATTTTTTGCTCTTCCTTTAGGATTTATTTGTCGATTTTGAGAATCTGGGATTATGCTCGACTTTGGAGCATTGGAGTATCTCCACTTTGATTGCAAGTAGGGTTTCGGTGGCCATTGTGCAGGTGATGGTATCTGTTTAATTCATATGGTGATGTTTGTTTTCACTTGGCTTCTCAGGTGAATTACTTGGCGAGTTGGATTCACATCTCTGATTCACTAGGACTTATCTTCTTCTTTTTAACTTTATCAATTGTTTATATTTATCTTATTGCGAAAATCTAATGTGTTCTGATGGTTTTAGGTTTCATTGTATATTTTGGGTCTCCAGAATTGTACCAATCGACACTAGGTCCTGGGGATGGTTGCATGTACTTATTCGAAAACAGGAAACCAAAATGTCGATGAAGTGGCCATCACAATCTGCAAACATGTAATATGGATTTACAAGGGGAAGCAGCCTTTACACGTTTTTGCAACGCATTTGTGCAAACGGAATGCGTTGTAAAGGACCGCGTTAAGGCAGGTGTGATAACGCCTGCATGGTTCTGACATCCATCCTTTTTCAAGCCTCTCTTCTTAGAGATATATTCCTTGAACCTAAGGAGGACAATACGGTTGGGTGGTTCCCTGATCTGTCTGGCTCGCCATCGAAACTAAGAGAAATAATATCTGGGTGATGGGATGTTGACAGCAGATAGTGCGTTTTGTTTTGACCCATATTATATTGTATATGTAATTAATAAAATTTGTGTTGATGTCGAAGTAAGTACGCCTTTCCATAGTTACTGTGCTGTATAATTTATAGCTTTTACTACTCTATGTGCATTATATGTAAGGGAGTGGTCATGGTTGCCATATCCCCAGAACAAATAACTGAGTTTTAAAATGTCCTCCTACGTGAGACACTCTGTGTTGTTAATGTTCATATCCAGTCTCCTGTGGGAATATTGGGTTGTCCTATTTTGTTGTGCAGCGTTTGTTTACTGGCACTACCATAAATAATCATTCATTGCACAGTGATACCCATTACTAGTGTTACAAAATTCATTATTATTTATATATTTTATCAGCAGAGTTGACCCTGCCAAGACTCAAACCTTGGGCCTGCCAGTTGCACACAGATTCTAGCACAGAGTACTTAAATACTAGTTCCCACTACTTAAACAGCAGCCGGTGATGCTGGCCAGGATAGATGTGCATTGGCAGAGATCTGCGGGATTACAGTACTAAATAAATGAGTCTGCAGGCCATAAATCAGCTATTAACAAAGTACTGGTTACACATACAACTAACTACCACGGTTAGGGCTGTTTTCTAAAAATGTAAAGCAAGGATTAGCTACATAGCCTAAGGAGGATGAATGGCTATATTAGCCCTGCAGGAGGCTGCTTTCTAGCTTTTTAAATGTAAGCAATGATAAATGATCGATGTACTGTGTCCCAAATAAAAAATACCCTCAAGATTGACTTTTCTTGCATATCAATTCAAGATTGAGAAATCAAGTTTTCCATCCAAATCTCACTTAATATTGAGAATTATCTTCCATTACACATAAAATACTTTTTTTACTATGTCAGAACTTTTATTAAATGTATTCAAAACTTCAGCCTAGCCCACATCAGCGGTGCAATACTCCTCAACAATAACAACTTGAAAAATATACTTAAAATGTCTTTAAAAAGCGCATAACAAGTGGCCAATATATAAGAATTTTTTTATTTTAACTGGCGGATATGATATTGCATACCAACTAAATTATCATACATTAAAAGTTTGCTCCTTTCAATGTGTACTGTATATATTAATTTACTAATATTGTACCACTGTTTATTGCAGTACTTAACGTGCATCAAATCTTCACATTTACTTTTGACTTTAGCCTGTTCATTTAGATTCAGCTTGTAACCTCTTATACCACATCCCCACCACAAAATCCACCTGTTCGAGTTTTATAATTCACTCACAAATTCTTCTTATTGGGCAATATCCTCAACTGTTTATGTTGCATCTGCAAGTATGTTTAATGAAACCAGGCAACTTTTTTCCCAATTAACTTGTGAAGTCTTTAGAAATGGAGCAGGAAGAAAAACATCTCTGATTTCGGTAATACCTACATCTGTCAATCATTGAGCAAAGGAAAGGGTAACAGCAGAAGAGAGATTACTGTGTTCTATAAGATGGGTATCACGCCATAGTCATTCCTAATCCTCACATTCTTCAGTTGCTCCTACCAACCATCCCTCCTGATGCTATTTATTGGACATTCCCTAAAAACATCTAAACTTCAGTACACCTCTAGTAGCTAGTGCGGGATATCCCAGTCCTCAGGTGTGTGTATGGGGGGTAGTGTAGTGCCTGGGCAGAGGAGTGACCCTCCTCTGAGACAAGTAGTGAGGATGGACTGCACCCAATGGAGTTCCTGCAATCCTCCTGCACATGATGACTCACATCGATTAAACGGTGTGGAGTCGAATCGAGAGCGCAAGGGCGTATAGAGAGGCAAAGGACTGCAAAGGTCGGGGAGGTGGGAGAGAAAAAGAAGGGAGAGGGAGACTGGTTGTAGCTCAGCACTACTAAGGGGCAGGTAGCAATAAGTCAATGCAGACATAGTACATAATACTAGTGCAATGTCAGACTCTAAAAAACAAACAAGGAAGCTTTACTACTTACCAGTCCTGCACAGCATTGAAAGATTCTTCATTGGTGATGTCGTACATCAGAATAAAGCCCATGGCTCCTCGGTAGTACGCAGTAGTGATTGTCCTGTACCTCTCCTGACCTGCCGTATCCTGAAAAGAAAACAAAATCCAAGTAAGCGGGATTTGTGGTGTGTGTCTACTCCCAAAATAATCTCATTAATAAACATGAAACTAATAATGTTATCTCTGGGAGAAAGTTAATTTGGGAGAAAAACTCAGCTAGTCTGCAGACACCGCTGAACAAAAGAAAAAGGTGAATCTTGGATGAATATGCTATTTTTACAACTCGTTATCAAAGTTAGTAGCAGGCGGAAATTTGATAATCTAGGGCTTGATTTAGATTTTGGCCTAGTTTACTCCTTCACAAATGTAACGTCTGTCTTATTACAAGGGTAAGATATCCTATGGTACTTCTAATGCCCTTAAATTGATCTTAAGTGCAGTAGCTTATTTTGGGATTGAGAAACCGTAGACTTTCAAATAGTAAAAAACAATTCTTGGAGAAACCGCAACGGCTCCCCGTGGGGAATTAAGTGACATTGGTAGTGGATCACACGGCTCCTCGTCCAATTGTCCTCTGTCAATTCAGTTTTAGCTGTAGACAAAAATTCAACAGCTTATCCTCCAACTGCCTTTGCAGTACTTAAAGCTTAAAAAATCTGCAGTGCTTAAAATTGAAGTATTATCATCATCATCATCATAAGGAAATTCACATATAAGTTAAAATCCACTTACAATCGATCCGTTTTAGGTAGTGTTGACCATTTTTAGGTCTCGGCTAGCGAAGGCTGCGCTTGCGCAGTCTCGCTTGCGAGATTTAATGTTTTCTAGTAGTGGGGCTTGAACCCGCCCCTCTTCTCCATTGGCTGGATTCCTAAACGGAGGCCAGCCATTGGAGGAGAGGGGCGTCTGTCCATTTAAGCCCCGTCTTTTTATGATTCGGGGGCGTGTTTTTTAGTTTCTTTCCCTCCTCTGGAATGTAAACATTCCAGCCAATGGGAAGAGGAGAGAAAGAAAAACACGCCCTTGAATCCGAAAATGACGCTGCGTTTCTCCGAGGCATTTCTGCTTGACCTCGGAGAAAGATGGTGGTGTTGATGGTGTCATCCCCGTCCACCATGGTACCCCGTACATGGCCCGGCTGGAAGGGTGAAGAGAACGAAGGCGATTTCAGAATTCCCTCAGGGAAGCAATTCCCTCAACGACTGGCAGCTGGGCTCGCTCGCCGCCACAATGAGAACACGTAACATTTGAAAGCGTAAATCCGTTAGTGTCGTATTCCATTCTCACCAAAAGTCACTCCCACTTGTAAGAAGCACTTAGCTCCGACCGACCGTACACCCGTGGCTTGGTCAGTAAGAATGGGGGGGGGGGAGGAATATGCTTCACATTTCCTAAGAATCTTGCTGGCATATCTTGATAAACACACTGAGAAGGCGGACTCGGGGGATTCTAGCTCACCTGGCAGCGCATAGAGGCTCCTTGCGAGGTGTGCCTCGGAGGTGACGTCCTTATTCCCCACGCACCCCAGCTCTGAGTCTCCAATGAGGGAGTGCTGCACGGAGAGCCCCGTGGCGGCGGAGAGACAGTCACTCATCCTTAAGCTGCGACGGCCGATGTGAGACGGACCGAAACACCAGTGGCCTTGTCCGGTTACAGAATCTGCATTTGAGGCGAGAATATGTGCTCCTTTCACCGGCTAAAATGCGGACTCGTTCTGCCAGAACCCTGTGGCTGGGATCCTATTCCGGGGACAAGCGGCCATCGGTGAAAACGTCCCCGGGGAAGATGAGGGACGGGACTCTCGCTGCTCCGGGCATCCGGAGATTTCAGGGGCGAGGATAACAATTGTTTAAGTCCCCACCGAGGCACCGTCCGCCCTAAACCACAAGTCTGTGCCACTGCCATCGTGGAACTGAGCTTCCTTTTTAGGTCTCGGCTAGCGAATGTGTATGTGTCTAGATCTATGTGTGTGTGTGTGGTTCTGTATGTGTGTGTGTGTGGCTGTGTATGTATGTGGCTCTGTGTATGTATGTGTGGCTCTGTGTGTGTGGCTTTGTGTGTGTGGCTCTGTGTAAGTGTGAGTGGCTCTGTGTGTGTGTGGGAGGCTCTATGTGTGTATGTATGTGTGTGCCTCTGTGTGTGTGGCTCTGTGTGGGTGGCTTTTTTTGTAGGTGGATCTATGCATGGGTGGCTATGTCTGTGTGTGGGTAACTCTGTGTGTGTGTGTGTAGGTGGCTTTGTGTGGGTGGCTCTATTTGTGTGTGGGTTGCTCTATGTGAATAGCTCTGTGTAGGTGGCTCTGTGTGGGTGGCTCTGTGTGTGTGGGTGGCTTTGTGTGTGTGGCTCTGTGTGTGAGTGTAAATGCAATAGGTCTCGCATTTGAGAGCGATTAAGCTATTGACATTGTAAATAACAATGCCGTTTCTTTAAATGTTTTAAAAACAAAACCATAAACAAAAATAATGTCATGAGCAATGCCAATAGCTCTAACTTTAACAATGCCGAGACCATTGCATTGTAAATGCTTGTTATGATTAATTAGAGGTCGGTTATCATGTTTTCAATCTTTCTTGGGAAATTGTTTCCAAGCTGAATTGTGTTACATGAAGACGTGTGCCGCGGTACATGCCAGACAAACCCTTTTAAGGGAACTCAACAACTCAAGTTACTTTCAAGAGGTTGTTAGCTTGAGTGTCTTTTGATGATTAGTTGTGACCAAACAAGGACAAAGAAAATCTGGACCTTGTATTTAACTTTGGAATCCAGGACGAGTCCTAGCAGTTTGAGCCTTATGCTGGGTTGGACTGATTTACATATGATCTGCCTCCTTTTGAAATAGAACAGATAAACTAAAATGAAGTGACATAATTCCCTGAGATAGTCGCACAGGTTTAGGGATGTTGTCATAGTTACTCGTTGTTCTAACTTGCATCTAAGTGAAGTGCATCTGTCCAGATGTGGACCTCTTCATGTTCTCCAAGAGGGCTGAGCTACACCTCTCCTTTACGTGCTGTTGTAAGGCTGTAGCACCAGTGTCAACATCTACAGGCTCCTGAGCAGAGTACATATACCGGCAAGGCTATATGTACCCCGTCCGTAACCACGTTTCACAAATGCAATCGTTTGCGGCATATATGATTGCATAGCTAACACTAATTAGCAAACTTTAGGGTGATGGCTAGTTGTTGATCTTAGAACCATAATGTCTCTTAACAAAAACTTTGTAATGAATACACCATAGAGTCTCATATAATTCCAGTTTAGAATTTGACATAAACAGATAGCAAGCTTTTCACATTCAACTGAGCTCTTTTAAGACCTTATTTAACTAAGAGAGTAATGGTCACACTTGCTTAGTTAGCTAGCAGAAGGACTTTGAGAGCTCACAAGTCCAAAGGGACTGCATCCTTTGAATACTGTAGAAGGAATATTAGGCGTAGGAGTCAATTTCCATTTGGTATTGGATGGACAGACTATGGATAATGACGTGAGGACCAGGGGACAATCTTGTCTAAATGCTTGAAGCAATGGTAAACTGTCCAGTGTCAAAAAAGAGATGGTGGCGTGGATGGATGCAAGGGCCTTAACAAAATACTGGAGTATGACAGAGGACAAAAGGGAAGGGGCCAAATAAAAATGGCATAATGCTTATGTGAAACCCGAAATAAAATATTTATTGAAATATAATTAGGGCTTCCGGTTTTATGGTATTTATTTTTCGGCCAATTCCGTCTGTATTAATCCATATTTATTTTTTGGCTATTTTATCTGTATTTATCCATATTTATTTTGTGTTTTGCCTATAAATTAAGTTGTGAAACTGTACATTTCCATATCTGTTTAACAGATAGACTTGCACCTCTTACTTTGATGTCTGTCGTGTTTTAGCTATTTAAGCTGCCAAATATTACATAACAATACATCCATTGGTAAATACTAGCATTATACCACAAATGCGTTATTTAAAGAAATGTCATCCTGTTTTTTAATTAACCATGCTGTTCATCTGCTGGCCTATAATTCATGAAAGAGTCACTTAAAAGAAGCAACATTTTTTGTATTTATCCACTTTTAAGAATAAATACAGACAGAAAACAAATTTTTTCTGTCTGTATTTATCTGTAAAAATCCATAAGAACGGGAAACAGGGAGCCTTAAATATAATTAAGGATGTACCGCAGGCAATATTGGAAATAAAATGCAATCAAGCTTTACAGTTCCTTCGGTCCACCTCATCTTGCCAAACTATTTAGCACGCCCTACGGTGCCGCGCTTTTGGCAGAGCTCAATCTTGGGTCCAAGAATATGACTTTTATTGAGGAGGCATGCAGGAAAGAAAGTGCGCAGAGCAACAATGGACATTCAGCCAGGTCCAAGTCTCACTTAATTTCTACTAGCTTAATAGGTGCTGCATTAATACCCGCTGGGATCATTGTTGCCCGCTCAGCTATCGTCCTAGGATCAAGGAACTTTCTGCCCTACTTACGATAAAGGCAAATAGACTCAACATAGGTCCAGGTGAGTTACCTTGCAATATTTAGGATGAAAAGCATGTAAATGTGTCCCATTTATATTCATTTTATGTAAATGTATTTTACATGGATATCCTGAAAGTCCAGCCCTCCGGGACCGACATTGGACCCCCTACTTTAAAGCAGATAAACAAACCTAAACTATCGCTGGGTTGTCTCCTATCTTACACTGTCTTAAAACTTTTTTTTATTATTAAAGACAACCATATTCACTAGAGATGGGTAAAGGTCTGCAATTCCATTCGCCTTCCAAAAGCACCTAACTCGTTCAGGCGGAAGTAGATGACACAAAGCCCTTTACGTTTACAGCAGATGCATAGGTATCCGGTTCTTGAAAATGTGCCAATCTGCTCGTCCCAATCACCGACCTTCAGCCACCTTCTCATATTTACAAGGAGAATCCACCGTCTTTGGAGTCAGGCCAAATCCAGACTTCACTATCTCTCTTGTTAGAGGTTTCAGACACTTACTGAGTGATACACGCATGTCTTCCGTCGAATCGTATGTCTGATCTATCGCTAGGTAGCAAAGATAAAGTTACTCTTATATAGTTATATATTAATGAGTGTTCCGCAGCTATAAAGCTGTCTAGTTCTAGTTAGTTAAGATCTTTCAAGTTTACGGTAAAATGTACAATATTACTATTAACAATGCAGACCACTTACATCATGCGCACGGCAAACTAAATTTTGACTCGTAACTAGGTATTCTAAATCCCAATGAAATGTTAGCATTTTATTGACCTCAAAGGATCAAAACATGAGCTGTACTGATGGGACCAAATTTCTCACCTCAAGCTTTACCATAGCTCTCTGCAGTGGGTACGGATTGGCTCCTAGTGAGTGGTGGTCCCCGGACACCACTAGAATAATCAAAAACATTTGACCCAGGGAAGGGAGTACCCAGAGGTGGACAGAAACTTTACTGGGCAGGACACCTCTCTTAACTGGGATTGGCTGTGATGGTCGCAGCCATCTTGTGAAAAAGATGAGGTTATGCCGAGCCCTTAATCTATGTTTATCTCTTTCTCATGCTGTCTCTCTCTCTCGCTCTCTCTCCCAACCAGAAACCATTCCCAGCAAAACTCCATCCTTACTACTCTAATGGGAGTAGATCACCCGCAGGGGGTACCATGAACCCAGAAAATGCCAAACCGATGTTCTGACCCAGGGCAATTTTTTGATGTTTTCTTACATCTTTCCCAGCCTCATCCACCTGTGGCTGGCAGCCGTTCTACCCCTGCCTCCCACCCCAGCCACTCTCAATCTGCAATCTGTAAGAGGCCGGGGGCAGGAGGCTTCAAGACCATTAGCAGCCATTTACTGAGGCCAGTCTCCGCCAACGGAGCCTCGGCAGACTGAGACATCAAGAGGCCCTTGTCAGCCACAGGATCGCCAGGTTACAGAGATGGTCACCTCGCCCTATTTACAGCAGGGCAACAGTAAATCAGTTTTGTTGCCCAGACAAGCCATGATGACCCGGCAGGGAAAACTCACAATGGCCCTCACACAGAGGGATGAAGGTCCCTGCATGTCGGGGCACTGCCTTTTTTTATTTTAGGAAAACAATCTCCTTCCTTGGGAGTTTGTGTCATTAAAACAAACAAAAAAATGCTGGTCGGGCGTAAAAAGCGCAGTGCCAGCTTGGCGTACCGCTGTGCTTTTAGCGCGTCCACCAGAGCACCGGGCTGCTCAGAGGGCAGTGAGATCCCCGCCAGACAAGTGGGCATCCAATAATATTGCAAGCATTCCAATGTCAGGGGAGCGGTGGCCATGGGCTCTTGTGGAGAGGCAAAGATTACAGGAGTAAACCCGTTAACCCAGGTGATACCGGGTGAAGTTTATATCAAAACACAATGTCTCAACTGGAAAACATTAGAAAAGGCAATTTTAAGGTAGTAGCAAAAATCACAAGGAAGGGAACAAAGGGAGACCACAACAGGAATGGCGAAAGGAACAGGATTATTTTATATAAGGAGTTATATCAGCACAACCATATAGTTAAATATAACAGTGACCATACCATACAAGTGTGCACTGAATGTGCAAGTGAGAGTGGGCGGCGCAGTGACACAAGGGTGAAAAAACACAGCGTGAACGGCGCGATAGGACAAATAATAACGTGGTCAAAGATACCAAATATATACAAAATCAGTATAAGTCAACTGAGTGGGTTAATTTGACCACAACAGCGCCAGGGTTCTGAGCTGGGTAGTCGACGGCGTTTCAACCTG
Source organism: Triturus cristatus (assembly GCF_964204655.1). Classification (NCBI taxonomy): domain Eukaryota; kingdom Metazoa; phylum Chordata; class Amphibia; order Caudata; family Salamandridae; genus Triturus; species Triturus cristatus. The sequence goes on along the minus strand of NC_140595.1, from coordinate 35,848,767 downwards.
ATCAATTTCAGGTCATCATCAGGACAAAAAGGTCACTTGATTTGAGAGCAGTGCAGGATGCTGAGCAGGTAGCGTTAGATGGTGCAACACGAGGAGACAGTCAAGGGAGGAGGAAGCAATGCAATCCTGATTAAGAGCAAAGAAGCCCGTGGTGGGGATACATCCGTGTTTGGGAGATTCAATCACTCGAGGGGTCCACGAGATCCTGGGTTTGGTGATCTGAAATACGGAAGCTGATTCCAGGAATCCGGGCTGTGGCAGGTTAATGGCCGGGTTGCTTAGGAAGATTAAAGTTGTCGGTCTGGGGAATTCACAGCGTGGTGAGTCAATCACGGGGAAAACAAGGCGGCAAACGGACGATTGAAGCGTCTACGTGTACCGGTGGGGCTCTTGTGAGCGGGGTAACCAGCATGCCCACCCGCCAGGGTCTCAATCACAGGATTCGGTTTTCCAGTTTCCTATTTCCTGTTTATTGTCCAAACGTTACTGGCTCTGGCCTCCAGGAAGGTTACTGGTGCCTCAAGTGTAGTGACAGGAAGTGCTTAGTTTGTACAAAATAATTTAGTGCCAGGGCCCTTTTCAAGAGGCTACTGAAGGCTGCTCCACCCTTCGACCCTGCCTGCGCTGTCAATGGCAGCGCCAACACAATTCGTACCCATCGCACCGTGACAATTCAGTCTATTCCAGGCCACCCAAAGCTATAAGAATGGCATGGAATAGTCTGAATTGTATTTTTTTATGTTTATTCAACTATTAAACAGTGTTGTGTGCTTATCTCAAAATTAGACAGACAGCGCCACCATGTGGTGGGCTGTCATAATGTTGAGAATTAAGTGCCAGTGCTGAGCACCGGAAACCACCGGCTCATATTAAGCTCTGGTGACAGGTAGTCAATACTACACTGGCACTGCAGGTGCACTTCTTTACATGAAAAGTGAGAGTACCAGCACTTCCCAGGAGGGTTACAATACGTTTAATGATAGAATACTAAACCTTCCCAATGGCAGCCGGGGATGAAGAGAACCTTCTATGAGCTGCTGGCATTTCAGCTCAAATACTGTTACCTGAGCCTTGGCACTTAAAAAAATAATATTTACTACTGATAGAGAGAAGTCAGCTGCCTGTGTGCTGCTGGGGAGATTTATTGACAGTGTGATGCTCCTGTGAGCAGGAGACCCGGGGTGGCGGTGTGCTAGAAAAAGAGGCGACAAGAAGAGGAGGAATAAACCGTCTTTTAATTGTGAACACCCTGTAGGAAACTGCTGCCTACTGGGCCTATAGATTGAGTTGAGCTCAAGGTGTGACTGTAATTTTAGCAGCGAGGCTCCAGCTGTCAGAAAATAATTACGGTGTGTTAATTCGATTCCCCAGCCTTGCCATCGCAGGTGTTAACTTTCGTGCTGAATAACGCGACACGGTGCCTGCTTATAGCTGCCACCCTGCACGAGACGGCGTCACGTGATCCTCACGATACCAAGAGGTGCCAGCTGGAACAGCAAGAGTGTAGATAACACATGCTTGTTTTTTCCTTCTAATCTCTCCCTCTGAAAAATCTTGCACAATTCGAGTAAAAAATATTTATTTACGTTTATTATAGCTTAATAGCCTGTTTGGGAGCTATAACACTCGGTAAAGGCCCTCTCAAGTTCCAAACTGGAGTCTGCCATCTTCAAAAGAGGAAGAATGCATTTCACTACCGTGTAAACTTTGGAAGAAGGAATTTAAGACTATTAGAAGATTCCACCCCCTGAGTATGGAGACGTCTGAATGAAACCGGAAGGAAGGCATTGGAATGTGGAGCCGAAGGTCTATGCCAGCCAGATATTATTGGCCGTCTGTCACTCTACTGCTTCCAATGAAGCTCTCAACATTGCAGTGTTCTAATATAGCATTATGGACTGCTGCGGAGGGATGTAGCGGTTGTTAAAGGCGCTCAACTCAGCTTGAGTTATAAACCCGAGTAGCAGGCGAGGGCCTATAATGAGGCAGGGGGCCTTTAACACACTGTATAGCCTGAAGCATGAGGGATGTAATGCTATTACAACATTCCCCCACTGAGGGTAAAATGCTCCAAATTAAGTAGGGAGACACAGAAAGACTCTCAAAGTAGAACGTCTGTCCCAGCCATTATTGGTCAGCAACCACTCCTTTGTTTTCAGGGCTGCTCCCAGCATTCCAACGTTCTAATACAGTCTTATAGCCCGGCGCTGAGGGCTATATCGGTTGTTAAATGCCATGCACCGAGTTAGAGGCCTGAAGAGCAGGCTATAACGAGGGAGAGGGCCTTTAACAACCAGTATAGCCCTAGGCAGAAGGGATATAAGGCAATTAGAACATACCAACCCGGAGGGTGGAATGTTCTGAATTAAAAAGGGAGAAAAAGAAAGATAGCCATTGAAATATTGGAGTATTAGGTCTATACCAGCCATTAGCAGCCCTGAGCCCTTCATTGTCTTCAATGGAGCTGCCAACATTCCAATGTTCTAATATATATCATTGTATTCATACAGCACTTATGCCAAAGTACTTAACAGATAAAACCTCAACTACAGAATGAGTGTAAAACAGGTTAACAATTAAAATAAAGGAAAGTGTGCTTCTGAGATTTTAAGACAGAAAAACAGGTCAAAGAAGACTGACCAAAAGACAAAGAATTCTGAAATACAAAAAATCCTATAAACAAAAAATAAATGCAACCCTGATCCACCCTGGCCAAAGGAAGAATGAACAACCAATCGAACATGAAAATTGAAACAGTCCGCGGGGAGACAATCGAGTCACGTAGCGTACGTTGATAAACGAGTTCTGTCATCATCTAACAAGACTAGTTTTCAACTTCTTTAGGTAAGTTATAGGTTTATATTCAAGACATTAAGCTACCTGACCATAGATACTGCTAAAAGCAAAGTTATGAGCTTCAATCAGTGTAGGAGAGTAGGGTCTGCTATCCTATGGTCACCCCAAATTTTTGCTTTTTGCTTCACTGGTTTTTGACATTTGAGGCTGTGGGCCTGCTAATCAGACCCCCAGCCTGCTGTTCTCTCTAACTAAATTGACACTATGCACCCTAGGTGCATAACCAATTGGAAGTGGATCACCCTGTGAGCCCCTGTACCAGTGTACACTAGGTACCCAGGGCATTGGTGTATCTAAGGCCTGCCAGGGGCTGAAGCATGTATTATGCCACCCCAGGCTTGGCCTAACAAATTTGACACAACTGGCTGATCACTCAGCTGGGGTAAGTTGGTGTAACCACCTCTTACTTAGGTGTAGTATACCTATACCTAACCTTAAATGGGACACATGTTAACCTATAAGTCACTCCTATGGCAGGCCTTAACAATCCTGAAGGCAGAGTGCTTGGTTCCATGTGAGGTGGTGCTCTGGCATGAGCTGAGCCTGTCTGCAGTGGTCGGAACAACTTCCTTCTACTGTTTCCAGATATCGTCATACCATATACTCTTAAGTGCATTATGAACCTCGCGGTTAAATGCTATCTTTGGTTTGGCTTTATCAAAACATGTCGAGTAAGGTGTCATACGAATTGGAATACTAACCCCTCGCCAATTCTGGCGACGGGGTTAGCATTCCACCCTTCTAGAGGGACACGACATGTACAGTACCTGAAACCCGGGTAAAATCAGACATAGCCTCAGCTCCACAAAATGGATGCTGCCACCACAGACACAAGTCTGCCCTCCTGCTGCTGGGAGTCCTTCCAGCTTGGGAGGTGTGGACAAAGGGTTTCCTGCCAGGGGAGGTGCGTGCACCACCCCAGACAGGATTTTGTGTATTGGTCAGGTAGGGCTTGAAAGAAACCAGACATGCCTGAGGCTCACAAGGAGCCTCGGTGCATATGCCAGTTCAATCCGGTCCTGGGGCACACCAGTCCCGGGCCTGGGGCGAGCTGGACAAAGGATTGGGGGTGTAACCACCCCCCTTCCTGGTCCCACCCTTAGGGAGGGACCTAGCAGGTAGTCCGGCCCCTAGAATCCGCTTAAAGGTAGGAGCTGTGTCCTAAGACTTCAGACATCCTGGAATCAACTTAACTACAAGAAGAAGACGGGAACTTCGACGCTCTGCCGCACAGAGGACTGAAGGAAATCTCCCCTGTGGTCAGGGAGTGACCACCTTGCTAACGCAAGCACCATCCAGCGAATCAACGTCTGCTTTGCCGCCGCCTCCCGCCCGAGCCCAGAGACTGACAAGACCAAGACCTCCAGACCTCTCACCGCCCGATCCACAGTCCCTGAAAAGAAGGAACCCGTGGAGGCACCGAGAAATGTGGAGCCAGCCATCTTGAAAAGACCACAACAAGCTGCAAGCGCGACAACCGAGGCTCCCTCCAAGTTGTGCTTTGGGTCCTGAGAAGCCCCACACCCGAGCAGCATCTGCACCAAAGGTGAGCCCTCCAGCATCTCCACAATCTGCGTGGGGCCCCTCTGCATTTTTGCCACTCGACGCGCCTAACCGGTTGCTGGCCCGTTGGCTAGTGGCCATCTTGGCGACGAACTTCAAGAACTACACCACTGGTCTGGTTGCTCCAGACTGGCCCTTGCTCCCCTCCAAAGGAGCAGTCCCTCTGACCTTGCTGGTCAGAACCATCAGCTTATTTCGTTTTCCACAACAATTGCTTTTGCCAAGGCTTGTTTGCTTTGATCAAGTCGCCGACACTGCCGACAGCGAGAGCCTGCGTGGGACAGCTCGTGAACCGACTCCTGGACGTCGTCGACCTTCAGGGACCACGTGGCTGCAGAGACAAGCTGCTCCTTTCCTCCTGTTTGCACCCGACATCGCCTGGTACCCACCTGGTGCCACGCTGGTCACTGGCTAGTGACTGTGAACACTGTCCCCTCTGCTTACAGGTCTTCTACAACTCCGATCCACTCTGGGATCCACCGCATCTCTTCCGGACCGACCGCCTGCAGCATCTTTGTCTTCAGGCTCCATTGAACATATAGAAGAAACCCGACGCACTTCGAGACCTATGCACCCGCTTCCTGTGGGTGAGGTAAAGCTGGCACTCCGGTGCCCAAGTGTAGAGTATCATCTCTAGTGTCTGTGTTTCCAATCTTGAGTTCATAGTCCATCCGGAAGATCCTTTTTGCAGTAACTTTGTAACTTTTACGCACCCATTGAAAACCTATGGGAGCCCGCGTGTGACTGTTTGCTCTGCACACGCAACCCGTGGACCTCCTGGTCACTAACTAAAGTTAGCTCCTTGTAGGCCCAGCGATTCTAGAGGCCCTAGGCCTTTTCCCTTTTCTGTTCGTGGTACTTATACCACTATTTTAGTATATGGTTTGAGTGGCCACCAGGGCCTATCCATATAAAGTGCAACTTCTGTGTATTCTAACGTATTCTTGTTTAACGATTTGTGCTCCTGTGCTCATAAAGAGTCTAGGGGATACTTTGAGAAATAAATACATATATATTTTCAATATATATCTGTGTGGTGTCCTTTCATTGGTATAAAAGGGGGTTACATTTGGTAAAACAGCCTGCTTAACACGCTTCAACGAGTTTAGCCTCAAAGACTGCTTAGCCTACGCTACCACTAGGGCAGCTAGTCCGAAAAGGTTGACTTACAACCACACCATAAGGGTTGCTTGGCATGGTACAAGGTGGTCACTTTAACTAGTGAACATCATATACCAGGCCAACTTCTCACATTGGTGAGCAGCGGTTGGATTTGAGCTTGCTGTGTTTTACCATTGTAATCTCTTGGTTACCAATTGAAAGATCACATAGGTACCTGTAGGTACATATAAAACAAGATTAGATATACTTAAGTTCTACTGAACTTAGTTGTTGTAGAGCAAAGGGAGTAGCACACCCTGACTACAACTACTAGATAGGTTTAGTAGGTAAACCCAAGTGTAGGTAGATTGCAACACATCCACCCACACTTAAGAGCAATGGCTGGGGCAGAGGGGTCCAAGGTACCCATCTCTGTTGAGAGTGACCCCCAGAGGGCACCATCCATCTTTGCTACCCTAAACCAAAATGCTCAGGCAGTTGGCAAATATCAGGGGCCTTAAACAGCCCAAGAACCCTACTTCTGCTGAACTCAGAGAGCTTTTACAGGCTGATGAAGATCAGAAAGCTCTCACGAAAGCCTCCCAGTTAGGCCCCTTAGGGACAGGAACAGGAGGCCCCCCTTCTGAAGATGCTACTGAAGTACCCCTTTCCAATAGTCATCCCTTAGATGAGAATCATACAACATAGGATGAAAGTGATAGGGATACAGATGCTAGTGGGGATGAAGGGAGAACTAGCCCAGTGCCAAGTGTTATACGTGGCCCAGCTAACCTAAGGCTATTGGGGACTGACAATGGGATCACCCCATTGGATCTCCCCAGTGGACTTAACCAGGGGCTTGGGAGGCAAAGGAATCACTCAGGTGAATCGAATGCTTCTCATGCCTCTAGAGGCTCTCAAGGTCGCTCCAGGAGAAGGACGACCCCCCCTCAGAGGAGGGAGCATGAGGCCAGAATGCAGGAAGCCCAGCTGAGGATCAGGAAGCAGGAGCTAGAAGTAGCCCTGATGGAAGAGAAACTGAGCAAGGCTAGGCAGCCTAGAGAGAGTGGGTCTATACCCACTGGTGGCAGCATTGTCCCTAAGGACAAAGATAGGGTCTTTGACAATAGGAACCTGTCCAAGGTTGTGCCCCCCTACAAAAGTGGGGATGACATCCACAAATGGATGACTGCTCTTGAGAGAGCCTGCAAAGTGCAGCAGGTTCCTGAAGACCAGTGGGCAGCAATCTTATGGCTCTCCTTTGAAGGAAGAGGCAGAGATAGACTCCTCACTGTTAGAGAGGAGGATGTCAGAAATTACAGAGTCCTGAAGAGTGTCCTAGTTGATGGGTTAGGCTTAACCACTGAACAGTACAGGTTAATGTTCAGAGACACCCAGAAGACTCAGGCTCAGGACTGGTCTGAATACATTGAATGTGCCACTAAGGCTTTGGAGGGTTGGTTGCTGGGAAGTAAGGTATCTGATTATACAGGATTGTACAATTTGATGATGAGAGAACAGATTTTAAATAACTGTCAGAACCAGCAACTGCATCAACACTTGGTTGACTCAGATCTGACCTCTCCCCAAGAATTGGGAAAGAAGGCAGACAAATGGGTCAGAACCAGGGTTAAGCAAAAGAACCAGAACCAGGGCCAAGGGGGTGATCAGAAGAAAACAGACCAAAAGGGTGGAGATCAGAAATCTAAAGACCAGAAGTCTTCGACAGGGCCCCAAACTAGTACTAATGGGGGTGGGTCCCAGCCTAAAGGGAAGAAGAAAGAAGGTCAAAAGAAACCCTGGTGCAACTCTTGCAAGAATACAACTCACTGGACTAGTGATTGTAAAAAGGGTGGAGCCCCCAACATTGTTGCCCCTAAGGCACCTGCTCCCAGTACTACTGTTAGCAGTGTTGGTCCCCAAACAAAGGGTGTAGTGGGAATCACTATGGGAACTGAAGGAGATTCTGACTTAGACAGAACCCTGACACAGGCAGTCTTGATCTGTGATGGGGACATGGATTTGTCCCTGACTGTGAGCCCCAGTAACCTGGGCAAGTACAGACAGACTCCTTTAATTAATGAAAAAGTGGCTCAAGCCTACAGGGACACATGTGCCAGTGTCACTATGGTGACACCAGGCTTTGTGGATCCTGGACAGTACATACCAGGTGAGAATTACCTGGTGACCAATGCCAGCAATGCCACTACTTCACATAGTGTGGCAGTTGTTAACTTCTCATGGGGAGGGGTAACTGGCCTCAAAAGGGTTGTGGTTAGTGCAGACCTCCCAGTAGAATGTTTGTTGGGCAATTACCTAGAGAGTTCTCTATGGTCTGAAGTGGAGTACAGGACACATGCAGAGATGTTAGGTATATCACCACATGTCCTTGCTGTGACCAGGTCACAGGCCAAAAAGTGCCTTACTGAACCACAGGTCTTGGATCCTGGAGCAATGGACCAATCACCTACCAAGAAGAAGAACAGGAGGGTCAAGGCTGTGCCTTCCCCCCTGCCTCAGAGTGATGATCAACCTTCCCAGGAAGCTGATCTAGAGAACCCTGAAGGAACTGTCCCTGAAGAGCTTGAACCTGATCAGGTTGAGTTTCTGGGGACAGGGGGACCTTCAAGGGCTGACTTGAGGCAGGCTCAGTTATCCTGTCCCTCTCTTGAACCCCTCAGACAGCTGGCTGCTGCTGAGGCTGCTGGGAATGCTCAAGGTACCCATAAAGTGTATTGGGATGAAGGGCTCCTTTATTCAGAGGCTAGAGACCCAAAGCCTGGTGCAACCAGGAGGTTGGTTATACCTCTGCAATTTAGGGGCTTCCTTCTTACCTTGGCCCATGATATTCCTTTAGCAGGACACTTAGGCCAGAACAAGACTTGGGACAGGCTTGTCCCTCACTTTCACTGGCCTCACATGAATGAAGATACCAAGGAGTTTTGTCGCTCCTGTGTGACCTGCCAAGCCAGTGGCAAATCAGGTGGCACAACAAAGGCGCCCCTAATACCACTACCTGTGGTGGGGGTCCCCTTTGAAAGAGTGGGAATAGATATAGTGGGTCCCATGGATCCTCCCACTGCATCTGGGCACAGATTTATACTGGTGGTAGTGGATCATGCCACCAGGTATCCAGAGGCAATTCCCCTTAGGACCACTACAGCACCTGTTGTGGCCAGGGCCCTGCTGGGAGTATTCTCCAGAGTGGGGTTTCCTAAGGAGGTGGTTTCTGACAGAGGTACCAACTTCATGTCAGGATACTTGACAGCTATGTGGAAGGAATGTGGTGTCAACTACAAATTCACCACTCCTTATCACCCACAATGCAATGGGCTTGTTGAGAGATTCAACAAGACCCTAAAGGGTATGATCAAAGGATTACCTGAAAAGCTCAGGCGAAGATGGGACATCCTTCTACCCTGCCTTCTGTTTGCTTACAGAGAGGTCCCACAAAAAGGAGTTGGCTACAGCCCCTTTGAATTGTTGTTTGGGCACCCTGTAAGAGGCCCACTGTGTTTAGTGAAGGAAGGATGGGAGTTACCTCTCAAAAAGCCTAAACAAGACATAGTGGACTATGTACTTGGTCTCCGCTCCAGGATGGCTGAGTATATGGAGAAGGCATCCAAAAACCTTGAGGCAAGCCAGGCCTTACAGAAAGCTTGGCATGACCAAAAGGCTGTCTTGGTTGAGTTTCAGCCAGGACAGAAGGTATGGGTGTTAGAGCCAGTGGCCCCAGCAGCACTCCAAGACAAATGGTCTGGACCCCATACAATCCTGGAAAAGAAGGGAGAGGTCACCTACTTGGTGGACCTAGGAACTCCCAGGAGTCCCCACAGGGTACTCCATGTTAACAGGTTAAAAGCATATGTTGACAGGGCAGACATGGGCTTGCTCATGGCTACAGATGAGGGACAGGAGGAAGAGAGTGACCCTCTCCCCGACCTGTTGTCTCAGAACCCTGAGGATGGTTCAGTTGAAGGAGTGACCCTTGGAGGCAACCTCACTGATCATCAGCAGACTGAATGTAGACAAGTTCTACAATCATTTCAACACATGTTTTCCTTGATACCTAGCCAAACTGACTGGTGTACCCATGTGGTGGACACTGGTGACAGTCTGCCTGTAAAGAACAAGCTTTACAGACAACCTGACCACGTCAGGGACTGTATAAAGGCTGAGGTACACAAAATGCTGGAATTAGGTGTCATTGAACCCTCAGAGAGCCCCTGGGCTAGCCCAGTGGTTCTGGTCCCCAAACCTCACACCAAAGATGGCAAGAGAGAGATGAGGTTCTGTGTGGATTACAGAGGACTCAATGCTGTCACCAGGACAGATGCACATCCTATTCCAAGGGCAGATGAGCTCATAGACAAACTAGCTTCTGCTAAGTTTTTGAGCACATTTGACTTGACAGCTGGCTATTGGCAAATCAGATTAGCTGAGGAGTCTAAGGCCAAAACAGCATTCTCAACCCCAGGTGGGCATTATCAATTTGTGGTGATGCCCTTCGGTCTGAAGAATGCACCTGCCACCTTCCAAAGGCTGGTGAACCAAGTCCTTACTGGGTTGGATGACTTTTGTGCAGCATATCTTGATGACATTGCTGTCTTTAGCTCCACCTGGGAGGATCACCTGATCCACCTGAAGAAGGCTCTTGAGGCTCTGCAAAGGGCAGGCCTCACTATCAAGGCTACTAAGTGCCAGATAGGGCAGAGTAAGGTTGTGTATTTGGGCCACCTTGTAGGTGGAGGCCAAGTTCAACCACTGGAGAGTAAGATACAATCCATCAAGGACTGGTCCCCTCCAACCACCCAGACTCAAGTTCGAGCTTTCTTGGGTTTGACTGGGTACTACAGGAAGTTTGTTAAGAACTATGGGTCCATTGTGACTCCTCTTAATGATCTGACATCCAAGAAGATGCCCAAAAAGGTTCAGTGGACAGTAAGCTGTCAAAAGGCATTTGATGACCTGAAGGAGGCCATGTGCTCTGCACCTATCCTGAAAAGTCCTGACTACTCCAAAGAGTTTATTGTCCAAACAGATGCTTCTGAGTTGGGTGTGGGAGCTGTGCTGTCACAACTTAATGTAGATGGTCAAGACCAACCCATTGCTTTTATTAGCAGAAGGTTGACCCCCAGAGAGAAGAATTGGTCAGCTATTGAGAGGGAGGCCTTTGCTGTGGTGTGGGCCCTGAAGAAGCTGAGGCCATACTTGTTTGGCACTCACTTCAAGATTCAGACCGACCATAAGCCCCTCTTGTGGCTAAATCAGATGAAGGGTGAAAACCCCAAACTGTTTAGGTGGTCCATTTCCCTACAGGGTATGGACTTTACAGTGGAGCACCGGCCAGGTACTGACCATGGGAATGCAGATGGTCTCTCCAGGTACTTCCACTTAGGACATGAAGACGAGACTGGTCAAGGCTAGTTTAATGTCCCTGCGTTTGGGGGGAGGTTGTGTAGGAGAGTAGGGTCTGCTATCCTATGGTCACCCCAAATTTTTGTTTTTTGCTTCACTGGTTTTTGACATATTGAGGCTGTGGGCCTGCTAATCAGACCCCCAGCCTGCTGTTCTCTCTAACTAAATTGACACTATGCACCCTAGGTGCATAACCAATTGGAAGTGGATCACCCTGTGAGCCCCTGTACCAGTGTACACTAGGTACCCAGGGCATTGGTGTATCTAAGGCCTGCCAGGGGCTGAAGCATGTATTATGCCACCCCAGGCTTGGCCTAACAAATTTGACACAACTGGCTGATCACTCAGCTGGGGTAAGTTGGTGTAACCACCTCTTACTTAGGTGTAGTATACCTATACCTAACCTTAAATGGGACACATGTTAACCTATAAGTCACTCCTATGGCAGGCCTTAACAATCCTGAAGGCAGAGTGCTTGGTTCCATGTGAGGTGGTGCTCTGGCATGAGCTGAGCCTGTCTGCAGTGGTCGGAACAACTTCCTTCTACTGTTTCCAGATATCGTCATACCATATACTCTTAAGTGCATTATGAACCTCGCGGTTAAATGCTATCTTTGGTTTGGCTTTATCAAAACATGTCGAGTAAGGTGTCATACGAATTGGAATACTAACCCCTCGCCAATTCTGGCGACGGGGTTAGCATTCCACCCTTCTAGAGGGACACGACATGTACAGTACCTGAAACCCGGGTAAAATCAGACATAGCCTCAGCTCCACAAAATGGATGCTGCCACCACAGACACAAGTCTGCCCTCCTGCTGCTGGGAGTCCTTCCAGCTTGGGAGGTGTGGACAAAGGGTTTCCTGCCAGGGGAGGTGCGTGCACCACCCCAGACAGGATTTTGTGTATTGGTCAGGTAGGGCTTGAAAGAAACCAGACATGCCTGAGGCTCACAAGGAGCCTCGGTGCATATGCCAGTTCAATCCGGTCCTGGGGCACACCAGTCCCGGGCCTGGGGCGAGCTGGACAAAGGATTGGGGGTGTAACCACCCCCCTTCCTGGTCCCACCCTTAGGGAGGGACCTAGCAGGTAGTCCGGCCCCTAGAATCCGCTTAAAGGTAGGAGCTGTGTCCTAAGACTTCAGACATCCTGGAATCAACTTAACTACAAGAAGAAGACGGGAACTTCGACGCTCTGCCGCACAGAGGACTGAAGGAAATCTCCCCTGTGGTCAGGGAGTGACCACCTTGCTAACGCAAGCACCATCCAGCCAATCAACGTCTGCCTTGCCGCCGCCTCCCGCCGGAGCCCGAGCCCAGAGACTGACAAGACCTGGACCTCCAGACCACTCACCGCCCGATCCACAGTCCCTGAAAAGAAGGAACCCGTGGAGGCACCGAGACACGTGGAGCCAGCCATCTTGAAAAGACCACGACAAGCTGCAAGCGCGACAACCGAGGCTCCCTCCAAGTTGTGCTTTGGGTCCTGAGAAGCCCAACACCCGAGCAGCATCTGCACCAAAGGTGAGCCCTCCAGCATCTCCACGATCTGCGTGGGGCCCCTCTGCATTTTTGCCACTCGACGCGCCTAACCGGTTGCTGGCCCGTTGGCTAGTGGCCATCTTGGCAACGAACTTCAAGAACTACACTGCTGGTCTGGTTGCTCCAGACTGGCCCTTGCTCCCCTCCAAATGAGCAGTCCCTCTGACCTTGCTGGTCAGAACCATCAGCTTATTTCGTTTTCCACAACAATTGCTTTTGCCAAGGCTTGCTTGCTTCGATCAAGTCGCCGACAGCGAGAGCCTGCGTGAGACAGCTCGTGAACCGACTCCTGGACGTCGTCGACCTTCAGGGACCACGTGGCTGCAGAGACAAGCTGCTCCTTTCCTCCTGTTTGCACCCGACATCGCCTGGTACCCACCTGGTGCCACGCTGGTCACTGGCTAGTGACTGTGAACACTGTCCCCTCTGCTTACAGGTCTTCTACAACTCCGATCCACTCTGGGATCCACCGCATCTCTTCCGGACTGACCGCCTGCAGCATATTTGTCTTCAGGCTCCATTGAACATATAGAAGAAACCCGACGCACTTCGAGACCTATGCACCCGCTTCCTGTGGGTGAGGTAAAGCTGGCACTCTGGTGCCCAAGTGTAGAGTATCATCTCTAGTGTCTGTGTTTCCAATCTTGAGTTCATAGTCCATCCGGAAGATCCTTTTTGCAGTAACTTTGTAACTTTTACGCACCCATTGAAAACCTATGGGAGCCCGCGTGTGACTGTTTGCTCTGCACACGCAACCCGTGGACCTCCTGGTCACTAACTAAAGTTAGCTCCTTGTAGGCCCAGAGATTCTAGAGGCCCTAGGCCTTTTCCCTTTTCTGTTCGTGGTACTTATACCACTATTTTAGTATATGGTTTGAGTGGCCACCAGGGCCTATCCATATAAAGTGCAACTTCTGTGTATTCTAACGTATTCTTGTTTAACGATTTGTGCTCCTGTGCTCATAAAGAGTCTAGGGGATACTTTGAGAAATAAATACATATATATTTTCAATATATATCTGTGTGGTGTCCTTTCATTGGTATAAAAGGGGGTTACATTTGGTAAAACAGCCTGCTTAACACGCTTCAACGAGTTTAGCCTCAAAGACTGCTTAGCCTACGCTACCACTAGGGCAGCTAGTCCACCTCATGCCTCTTTCTTCCACCACCTACACTTCCTGCCTCTTTATGTCATGAAATCAAGCCTGCCTGATCCTGATTCCACCTCATGCCTTGTTCTGCCACCACCATACACTTCCCGTCTCTTTATCTCATGAATGCAGAGGCTGCTTAGTCTTGATTCCACCTCATGCCTCTTTCTTCCACCACCTACACTTCCTGTCTCTTTATCTCATGAATGCCGAGGCTGACTGGTCTTGATTCCACCTCATGTCTCTTTCTTCCACCCCCTACACTTCCCTTCTCTTTATCTCATGAATACCGAGGGCGTCTGGTCTTGATTCCACCTCCTGCCTCTTTCTCCCACCACCCTACACTTCCTGTCTCTTTATCTCATGAATACCGAGGCTGCCTGGTCTTGATTCCACCTCCTGCCTCTTTCTCCCACCACCCTACACTTCCTGTCTCTTTATCTCATGAATGCCGAGGCTGACTGGTCTTGATTCCACCTCATGTCTCTTTCTTCCACCCCCTACACTTCCCTTCTCTTTATCTCATGAATACCGAGGGCGTCTGGTCTTGATTCCACCTCATGCCTCTTTCTCCCACCACCCTACACTTCCTGTCTCTTTATCTCATGAATACCGAGGCTGCCTGGTCTTGATTCCACCTCCTGCCTCTTTCTCCCACCATCCTACACTTCCTGCCTCTTTATCTCATGAAACCAAGCCTGCCTGATCTTGATTCCACCTCATGCCTTGTTCTTCCACCACCATACAATTCCCGTCTCTTTATCTCATGAATACTGAGGCTGCCTAGTCTTGATTCCACCTCATGCCTCTTATTTTCCACCACTATACACTTCATGTCACTTTATCTAATGAATACAGAGGCTGCCTGGTCTTGATTCCACCTTATGCCTCTTTCTTCCACCACCATACACACCCTGTCTCTGTATCTCACTCTTACAGGTTCTTTTTCATCCTAGCTTTCTCCCCTTGCCATAGTTTGCCTTTATTTATTCTCCCTCCTCCTTTCTCCATTTTCTGCTTTTATTTCTCTTGATCTGCATCAATTAGCTGATGATGAGCAAAAATTTGGAGTTCCTAAAAATGACTGCCAGTAATTAAATTAAGCACTGGTTGAACACCATCATAATCCAAACATCACCTGTTTTTTGGGCAAATTAAATGATCAGTATTCTGATTGGTTGTTATTGAATGTGCCAATAGTTACTACAGCACATTCTGTGTCTGGATCCCAAAGTCATTATTGAGACATTAATATTACTACTGCCAAATTTAGACAAAATAATGGTGGGTGATATCACTTGAGATCTTCTGGGTCTAATAACATAATTAGTGACCAGATGGTTAAATGCATGAGACCATTTGCTAAAGAAATTAAACACTACCCCGATGTTAACAAATTGAAAGTGTTCTGCTCAGCCTAACATTATTTTATATTATATCATTGATGCTTAGTAAATTATTACATTTAAATTGCCCTGATTAAAAATATAGGGAACAAGAATATGTTTTCAAATTTTAATTGTAGATAAAATGATAATTTTGTAAAACATGTAAAAAGAATTATTTTAAATACCTACATTAAAGTTATCATGAACGAGGGCAGGATGCTGAATAGTACCTCCAAAATAGTTCCTTATGGACAGCAATTCTCCGTTACATACTGTTAAATAGATTGGTTCCGTTATTGTCCAGTGAGCAAACCATCCTCTCCAAGGCTCTAAACATTGAGTTTTGTGAGAGATGGGTCAACCTTTCCTGTCTCCTCCTGTCAACCCAAAACATAATTTTTTTCTCCGTTCACAACTCAATTTTCCCCTACACTTTGTCTTACATCTTTCATTCTAACCCAATCGAAGAATCAAAGATGAGAAACGACATGGGCCTCTGTCTTTCTGGATGGGCGGCAGAAAACGAAAGACTGAGGTAGCAGTCATAAATTTCTTTGACACAAGGCCTTTGAATTTAAATTTACCTGTGTTCACTTCAAGGTCTATGCCTTTAGATACATCAAAAATATTTTTTAAGCAAAAAGGAAGATGCGGGAAATATCCCCAGAAATGAGGTCTCCTTCAAATTTATTATCACTTGCATCTCAAGCCCATCAACAAACCCCATGCATTATAAGAAATTAAGTGCCCCCAACAATACGTATAAAAATGTTCAATTCTATAATGGCAAATGGACTCAGGGCTCAAAACTCATTATGATCTGCAACATGTAATAACCTAAACCGTTCACCTAGTAGAACTTTGGGCTCAATTTAGGGTTTGACAGACAAGGTACTCCTTCACAAATGTGATGGGTTACCCTGTCTGCCTAACCTTCAGTCCTCTCGCTCTATTTAGAGTCGGGGGAACAATCCGATGGTGGTGCCCCATTTGACTCCGCTGTCAGAAAGCTTACTCCAACGATCCAAGGGAGTACGGCCTGTCGGAGAAATGACCTCAAACCGCCTTCCTTATTTGCAGTGGGCGCTCTGATGTTTTTTTTTCTGTCCGTCACTACTGGGTCAAACTTAGCAGTACCAGACAGCAGAACAGACAAATTACACCCTCCCCGGGGAGGAAATTCCTAGGGTGTGAGGGTCATTAGTTTTGAGGTTTTTTTAAAAACAAATTCCTGCTTTAGGAGTTTGTTTTGAAAAACAAAAAAGTTTAGTGAAAGATGGTGGCCCCACACCAAACTTTGGGTGCCTTCGGAGGAACTTAAGACTGTGGATTCCCTGAAGGCCCAGATATCAATGTTGGATGGGCGGTGATCTCGATGTATGGCAGGCAGTGGTCCGTTATGACGGCAGATGGAATGTCAGCCACCACCCAGGCAGATGGGAGGGCGGTCGCCACAATCTAGCTCAGCCTCTTTATCTCATCTATAGCCCTTTGTTTGTCACTCTCTGCCACTGGCGCCTCGTAGCACAGCACCCATGATGTATGTCACTATACATACAGTATGCATTTTGTGACAATTCTCACCTGCGTGTCAAATAATATATAAATTGGCTTGAAGTACAGCAACACTTGAAAGTCTGAGTTTATTCAATACAACTTAAATCTACATATATTACCTTCCTTATACATATATACCTTCCATGAACTTATGTACCTTTATATTTATTACTTTACTTCTGATTCAGCATCTCCAATGCACTTTCGTATAGTTCACCCTATACCACTCTCTGACACATCCCAAACCCCATTCTCCTACTATGATCCCCAAAATAAGCCTTTCTAGACTCTTCCCTCCTCTACCCCTCCTTGCATCATCTCAAACAGCCTTTACTATTCAGATCTCCCAAACAAGCCTTTCTAAACCCTTCCCTCAGATTCTCCCTCCCTCCACCTCACCTTTACTCATAACAAACCTCCTCCTGCTGCTATGATCCCTCCCAAGACCCTTCCCTCTTCTATCTCTCCAGTATCCTTTTCAATCCACTAACAGACTGACATGAGCTCAAATTAATTTCATATTTCCCAATACTAATGCCCCAGTAAACCATTTTGGGTTCCGGAGTAGCGTGCTACCCACCATAATTCGCAGAAAAGCACTTTGACGCCTCGTCAGTGGTAGTAAGCGCTATATAAATACAATTACATTACAATACAATACTGTCGGGTAAAGGTTGATTTTGTGTTACTTGTGCTGTCAGGATGTAAGTAAAAGGCGAGAACTGGAACCAAAATCTACAGAGACACAAAAGCAATTAGAATGTATGAAACACCAGGCGGACCCACCAGGAGCAGCGCTTGATCGCTCAACTCTGACTGCCAAGAAGCCCAGAGCCTCCTTAGCTGCATTGCGTTTAATTGATCCATTTTAAATTGGCGCACATTTGCTGTGCCTCCCACGAACAAGATGTTGCTTTTGCTTGTTTTCGACCATAATTATTGATTTAAAATGCTGTACGTGATGTACCACTCACACAGAGAAGGGAAATGCTTCCATCATGGCCATTGCTAACTTTTAAATACACTGCTTGGAAGAGCGCTGTTTGGAAAAGTAGGCATCTTTGGGGTTCTTCAGCTGGTGCGGTGCTAAGAAAAAACTAATGTCCCCTGGAGCATCACCCTTTTGCGAGTATAAGACAGCGAGGAATAACTTCTGAAGGCTTCTAGTGAGAACCCCACAATCTGCGGGAGTCGCTGCCCGGCTGGATGGACTGCCCATAAGCTGAAGTTCTGTACAAGGGGTATGACTGAGGTTTTGTCCTAGTCGATCCCTCCGCTGGACACTGAATTGAGCACTTGACAGTCATGGTCCATGTCCCACTCTCTAAAAATGTCAGAAATGTAACCCAGCTTAAAACAACCTTTAGAGACACGAAGGATGAGGGTACGGGCTGTAGGACATGTAGGCGCACCCTTTACCAGTAATGTTTACCATGACCGTGTCTTACTTCTTCAGTCTCAACCAGGCACTTATAGGGTACAGTCCAGAGCATTAAAGAGGGCATGGGGTGAATGATGTCACAGTAGCTTGTACAACCCAACCAGACATCATCAAAGAAATGTACATTCTGGAAAGCGATTGTTGGTGATTTATGAGGACATACGATTGGGTAAGAAGACAAGTTTCTTTTCTCATCACTGGATGGCCCCTTTAAAAATCCTCCACTGATGAGAGGCCAATGATTTCTGCTGCCCTGTGGAAAGTGACAATTGATAGCTGCCCTCCCATGATATCAGGGCAATGCCTGCTGATTGATGATGTTTGGACAATGGTGCACCAAGCAAGGACCCCCATCCCGCTCTTCGGTATGGAAGGGAGAAGGGTACAGAATACAAACATTGAGGAAGAGTGGAGGAGAACACCCAAAGACCTCGCCACCCCCGCCGTATTGCATGACAGGGAATATTAAACAAATAAACCATGGCCTTTGGCAAGTGAGGGGTCAGACGTATAACCCTCTTGCATTGGACAAGATACAGCGGGCCTGTGACCTCAGTTTCCTCTTGCCTCTGGCACACAGTCTGATCTTTCCCACCCACTTCTTTGGGTACAATGGGTGCAAAGTAAGACCCCTTGCACATGGGCGTGACATGGGGAGGAGTGCAAACAATTAACTACCCCTTCACCTTGGGAAACATGGAGTGTAAATACCTTAGCGGCGTTGGACAAGGCGGTGGGTGCCTACAACGTTGCATTAACTCTTATGCAACCACCTAACTCTTCAACATTATAACTCAGGTAAACATATTGAAAGCAATGAAATCCTGTGTACGCTATGTTTGATGGAGGGGGGAGCAATATGCGGGTCTAGCACAAAAGATAAAAGAACAGCACTTCCCTCGTGTACAATAAGGATAATTTGTAAACTTCACTACATCAACAATGAATACATAATATTGCACACGTAAATACCACACTGCATAATCTATGTTATCACTAGCACTTCAATAATGATTACACATGGATGTAATCACTGCTAAATGTAAAATCTTAAAAAGCCGACGTACGATACTCCATACGCTATCATACAGAGGCATAAAGGGAGGATTTAATAATGCATGATAATATGTCACCTGCATAGCAACAAACCTACAAAACACGTCAGTGTCACACACAAAGGTACGCTCCTGCAATTACACTTTCAGTACAGGAATGGCTCCATAAATTTGCAAATGAAACATTCTTCATTTTCTAACTATTCCCTAGCATATTCCAAGAACTGCTATCATTGTGGTGAGTGTAGCCTCCATTCAGTGAGTAATCCCAGCAGTTGCCAATGAAATGCAGGTTCACATGGGCGTCCTGTGCTGCACGGCATGAGTCTATCCAAATCCCTCCGAGGGGGAGCTCCTGAGTAATTCTCATCGATGGTTGGCCCAAGTGTGGGTGAATAGGTGGCGTGCCCGGGTTCAAACATCGGCATGTCTGTGTGCGACATTTACCAATAGTGGATGGTTGTCTCGTCCACTTCAATCTCCTATAGAGGTACACAAGACTCGGTCTTGGCGCCATGTATAGCCTTGAAAAACTACCACTCAATGTCCTTTTTGGGAGCCCAGGAAGGAGTTATCTTTAGAGTCATGGAATGTAGCAACACCTGTACGTTACTGCACTTGCCAAGTTGCAAAAGCTCTGCCGTTTGCTAGTAACAGGAAGCCCCAAGACCCTGCCACTGTAAGTAAAAACACTGTAACCTGCCTCCCCGCATCCTTTGTTGTTAGATGGCATCGCTACTGTGGATATCATTACATCGTTCCTCCTCAATCACCAGAACAGTTTCCATCTATGCCAATCTGAGCAGCTTCACCGTGCTGAGAAGGCAGCATCTAGAGTTTTGAGAGCAAAGACACCCTGCAGATATAATCCTTGTGTGTTTAACACACTTGACCGGCTGCCACCTAAGTCGAATGTTAGTAACTTGTGAGAGTCATACGACACTGGCAGGTTTTGGAGTCTTATGCCTCATTGATAAATTCACAGAATGTGCACCAAGACTCGCTTTGTGCTCTGGTGATGCAAATATGCTCTGCATACACATGTTTACAGATGCCATGGTACGTGGCAGAGTCTGTCCTGTAATGAGAGCAGCGCGGCAGACCAAGCCTGCATCTCTACCACCTCCATCTCAGGTTTAAGAACAAACTTGGAAACGATTAAGAGAGTGATAGGTCTTTCTCGATTCTGTCCGTTGAGGTGCACGATAAGTCTTAGTTGGTGGAACGATTTCTCTGATAACTACCACGATTACGACTCCTCGATGCTAACTAGTTACGAAGCCCGCAGGATTGTACACTGTCCTCACGAGAGGGTCAAGTTTTCTCCCATATGAGACCGATCACTAAGAGCTCTATTATGTCCTCAGATCTCCGTGGATGGCAAGGCGTCTCTCCTCATCTGGGCCAAACTTTGACATGTGAATGAATTTGGATTATAAATACTAAAACACAATCATATAGACATTGCTGCTCTTCCATATATGAGACATTCTTTGGGAGCAGGGAACTGGATGAATGCAATTAAGTCAGGAGACCTAAAAATGAAAGATTTCTTATTATTATGAAAAAAGAATTAGATAAATATCTAAACACTTTTTTTTAAATGAGTTCTCTGAGTAAAAAAGTTTTTTCTATGTAGCCAAAGGAGACACTCTGGGTGTGTTAATTACTTTCAAGAAAGGCCCGAGAGCACGGCTAGATGGTATCATGTCTCAGTTCGTCATCACCCAGGGGATAATGATTTGTACCACTGGTTTCTTTAGGTGCCACCTCCTCGGTATGAAGTGGAACGCAAAAACAAAGTTTAAGCTGTGTTATTGACATGCATATACAATTATCATAAGTAATGTGTTTTGTAGGGGGAGTTGCAAGGAATCTAAAAAAGAGGTCCTATAATTATATGGCAACCTTCAAGATCCTAGAGCGGATCCAGCGGTGCTGGTGTAAACCGTGGTGAGTGTATGGGATTAAAGCTGTCTGGAACCAGTCAAATCACTTGATATATATACGACAACTAATAGGTAGTAGTGTTCCTTATAAAGGAATAACCGCATACCAGAATGTTAAACAAAATTATGAATTGAAAAAAATATCTTTTCGCCGTTTAGTTTCAATTGTTTACAGTTGAATCGGGGTGCTCAAGGCAAGTTTTGACCTCTACTACCTAGAGACATCGCCAGCATGTAGAACAACATGCATACATTGAAATTTAGAAAAAGCCTGAACAGCACACCCCTGTATATTACATTTTCAGTCCAACATTAATGTAGGTTGATCACTGTATCCAAAAATTGCATGTACTCGTCAGTACAGGTGGGAGACATCAGTTCCATCAATCAATGGTCTCCATTGTCAAAGAATCCAAACCCCTTCAGTTGATTGTCATTTTTTACTGTTAAAACAGAAATCCCAGCACACGATCCAGCCGACACGTGTTTCGTCTCATACTAAGACTTTTTCAAGGCAATTGGTGTGTAACAATCATCCCGGTTGGTACTTGTAGGTAACCCTCAGCAAATCGTCCAGTCGAATCAAAATCACGTTCGGGAAACCATGAATCAGATAATAAAAGACACAGGTATCCTTGAAATGAATCGTAGTTACACATAGAAATGTGAACCCAATGAAAAACAACACGCTTCAATCACGTTATGTCAGTATTCTGTACAACTCCCTGATATGAGTGTACACGCTATCCCAGAACGGTATTACGTATAACCGAACGTTTTGTGTCCCGCGAAAAAATTATATAAAGGCCTTTTGGGAATCTGTATTCTTTAAGAAGCAATGAGCAATGATAGCACAAAATTGGTTGATGACAGGCTTGTTCTGGACAATATGGAAGGAGCATATGACTGTTGCTCGAATCCCAAAATCATGTGTGGACGTCTATCACATATGAAATTGGCAAGAAACGATTCACTTGCTTCAGTGAAGAAGCCCACTGGCTGTTAGTTATGAGGCCAACACACTGAAAGGCCCATCTGAGATCCCCTGGATGGTTCTGGAATATCAGCCATTCAGGAAATAACTAAACAATGTAAGAATTTAAATCGCTTATTTACATATTCATTAATTGACACCATTTCACATAATGTACTTGACTCCCTCATTCCTATGCGACAGGAATTAATTTCTATAATACTTTGAATGAACTTGGGTCTGGAGTTAGACCTTGGTGGTTTTTACTCTGTCTGTCAGTGTGACGGAGACACTATGACCGCCAGCCTGGAGGAAAGAAGGCCCCCATATTTAGAAGCCCCCGCCACCCAACAGTGATTTCTGTGCTTTCAGAGGAACCACCATTGTGTTGGTTTCTCTGAATGCACTGCAGGTTTGATGTGTTTTTGTAGAACAAAATACTAATGGCTGTCACACCCTGTTGGAGACCGCCAGGTTTTTTCTGACGGTGATGGACAGACCAAAATACATCAGATTGTCTGCTCTAAACGGGGCAGGTGATCTGCTGTCCTTGCCGTCATGGCTCTACTCTGTTAGGCCTTTGGAGTAATCATTCCGACAGTGGAGGCACCACCGTCGGAAAGATGATGGTCTGTCCTAGTTTAAAGAGAGCAGGTAGACTGTTAGTTTAGCTGATAGGATAATACCCATTTGTCTACCCTCTCTGCCAAACTCTAAACCATGCCTTAAATATTGATACATATTGATCTGAATGCAATTGATCAAAATTGCTCTTTCACACAGAAAGTACAATTTGTTTGTGGCAATTTTTTTGAACTTGCATTTTGTTTGAATGAGGAAAGGACCCATTACCTAAAACGCCTAGCACCCACACTCGTTCCGTACTTCGTCTACTCTTGGATCACAATGTCCAACAATGAAGTGCACTTGGCCTTTGCATACTTAAGGGTACGCTCAGCTGGTGTCGAGCACATTTTGCACTGCGCCCTATAGCAGGGTGCCCTTGATCTACATCCTCTACAAGGAGGTAAACATTGCCATACAAAGGTCTACTTCGCTTTGCCTGTGCCCTACAATGGTGTACCCATGATCCATAGCCTACAAAGGGACTCATTAAGAGTAACTCCTACTTTCAACGTGCCTAGGAACAGAAGTTACCTGACCCATCAGGAATATAAATAATGCTGGAAAACGACGGGCCCGTTCATTTACCACCAGTAGTACCAGTTACTCAAAGCAGCCAAAATCAATGTGCGAAACCGAGGTCAAAAAGGAGCAATGACCAGCAGGTTTGGATGCATTAAACCTGATTCCCCAGTTATTCACCATTCCAAAGAGGACCCTCACAGTCCAACAAAGAGTGGGATGATTTTCAGCACCCTCGTCCCTCCATCCCCCGGATATATCGTTTCGACCGATAACAGCATCCACCGGAGCAGGCATTACCGTACAGATTAACAGGCACTTGTCCTTCTGTGGCTGCAGGAGCGCAATGGGTTTGGGTTCTCTTTAGGCAGTTAAAAAAAGACAGTATTCCAAATTTCTGCTCAGACGTTTTTGGATATCCTTTACACAAAAAGTACAAAGAGGAAGCGAAACCTTAAACTGTTTCATCTTCTTTTCCAGCTCCACAGCTCTTTCTTCTGTGACCTTGTCTCGCTTTGGGTTTTCAGATCTGAATTAATTGGTACCTGCTCCCCATGGATCGAGGCTTCCAACATCTGCTGTTGTTCCTTTTGTCTCCAGAAGGTCTACTTGATGCCTGTGATTAAGACTGTCGTGTACATAGGACGCGCCTCCTTTGTCCCGCTGAGGGAATTATGCAGCGGAGTGCCGACAGCCCGCGATGCCATTTTTAGTGCCGTCTGAATTAGCTATACACAATCAACCTTAGGCACATGCTTTCAACATTTAGAAACTATGCATTTGATGGCAGGTGCAGATGACTTTTCCATTTCCTTCTCTAGTTTGCGTGACTCCTCCCACTTCATGAACACCACATATAAGGTAATTTAAAATCAAGCGGTGGGGCAAAGCTGGGGACAGTCGATGTTTAGACTTGCATTACTAAAGGTGAATTGCCTTTAGGCTCTCGCGCTGACAGTGCTCTGCGGCCCCACAGACGGGTCATTAACGAAAATACAAATTTAAGACTCAGCCTCCTCCTATGTTGGGATGTAATGACAGCAACAATCCCCTCCCCTTGTAACACATGTACATGTACTAGGGAGGACAAGATGCTGAGTTTTCCTGTTTTGTTTAAAAAATGTGTTCTGGAATATTCTTTACTTTAAGATTGGGTGAAATTCTATGCCAATCAGATTCATGAAATTTGGTATTTCGCATATCTGGTTTAACCGCCTCACATAAATATCTTGCAAGACACAGTCAGGAGATTGGTTCGCACAGAAAATTTCTCACCAATGTTTCTCTGATCAAACCAGTCTCCTGCCGGTATCTTATAAGACTTTTTTTTATGCGAGAGTTGCGTTCAGTTCAAACAGCTGCATGACACACTGGCAAACCACATACCACTAACAAAGCATAAAATTCACAATATTTTGTAGGGGAAACGTATACAATTTCATAAATTCTTTCATGCAGTTTACAAATATTTGCTAATTCAGCTGCCCAGGGCCTCCAAGCCTCAACCGCAACGTTGCTTCGGAGGTCTACAACTTACTCGCATTATGAATGGGACAGAGAAGTTGCTTGGCCCCAGGAGCAGGCTGCAGGGTGTGCCTTCAACAGAAGTCGTCTTCTGGATGAAAACAATAGCCTCAAAGAGGGGTCGGGAAGAAACTTTCTTGCTTTAAAGGATGTAGGACAACTTCAATATGTAGTGGGGAAAGCAAGGGAGGTCTTCGACAGCCTTTAAGAGCTTCATGGAATGTCTCTAGTATTGAAAGAATTTGTCCAAGACTAGTAGATAAGCTCATCCAATCAATATCTCCCAGTTGGCTCCCAACCCTTTGGAGATAGGACATCAGGCTGCAGAGATTTGTGTTCCTTCTCTTCCCGCTGCCCCAAGCATCCCGGAAAGATTTCCAAGAGCAGGGATCTGAGATGACGTGATTAACCCAAAAAAACTGTACTTATACCCTTGACCAGAAACCCTACAGCTGTGTGATGAATACCTTTTTATTTTTACAATGCTGAAATAAGGAAAAGATTGAGAGAAAACCACAAAGCCCACGGTAAAGCAGTAGTTTGAACTTCTGGCGATCTAGCTAAACTCACGAGTTTTAGAAAAGATTGCTTTGGTGTGAAGAGAGCTGAAGAACAAGTCATACAAGATGAACTGCAAGATCATTTTGTCTCTGGCTGATACGGCGGCACTGGGGCAGGGGTGCAGTGAGCTGTGTCAGTGTGCATTCTGCGGTGAGTCCTGCAGACCTAAAGGTCTGGACACAGAAGTGGAGGGTTGAGCTCAGGAAAACAAACATCCACATGTGAGAGTAAGACTTGCCCATGAGACTTGATTCATGATGTGGATTGGGGTAGAGTAGGAAGGACGGCCGATGTCTTGATGAATTAAATACAGCCCACGAGATCTTAACAGTCAGGAGTCATTTCTTACAATCGTCAAGATCATAATGTAAGTTGTGGCTAAAAAACAAATGCCACCTTACGGGAGGTCTACTGTTGACTATTAGCCATTGCAGCCAGGTTATAAAATGGGCAATAAGTCAGTATTCACACAATTAGGTTTTGACCGAGAACCTGAAATAAACCCTCCTAACTAGATGCTTTCCAACATCCACTGACAGAGAGCAGTGTTAGCAAACTGTACCAGCCGTCTTGGAAAAACAGACTGTGTTTATGACCTGCATACATTTTAATTTGTTTAGAGTAAAAGAGATTATTCTTCGTTGTAGGCCATTGTGGACATTTACTCTCCTTGGCCCATAAACACTGGCAAAAACGTGCCCAAACACCAAACAAATTCTCCCCAGACAATAAGTCTGGATGAATGGAATAAGGCAGGTTGGACACCAGGTGACCCATGTGAATCCCTTGAGGTGGAAAATGTTTGCTCCTTTTTTTTTGAAGAGCAAAAGTAGAAAAATATCTTTAAAGCTCACACTTCATTTCTGGGGTTAAACATCGTCACCGGAGGTTTTTGGATGTTTATATGGTATAGTGTGAATGTGATCTTCGGAAATAGTAAACAAACATTTTTCCCCCCAGCCCGACCACACAAACCAACAGTTAAAATGTATCCTACTAGCACTGAAACTTCTAATTCCATTTTGCATTGCCTTCAATTCAGCTAGTGCGTGCCAAGACCCTTCAAGAGTCCTTAGCTCCTGCTACAAGCACTTAACTTTTAACTTGCCTCATCAAGCAAGCGTCCAAGGCTTTATACTGTAAACCCCGACTGTACACCCAAACTCCGCTTGAAGTTGTTCTGAACCACTCAACCGCCCCAATGCAGTCCAGAGCTGACAGAGCCCCCCAGGGTTCCACCACTCCGCCCACAGCTCTCCTGGCCGCTGAAAGTAAGGCTAGTCAGTTTCCCAAATACCAACTCAGTTAATCTGTCTCCAAAAGGAATATGCCATGATGTCTATTACAAGTCAGTTTGAGAACCTAATGAAGAACAACGGCATTAGAGGGATAGAGTGGCAAATTTTAGGATAGCTCCGGAGCAAAAAAACAAATCCTTGGTACAGAAGATGTCAGTGAAAACATTAGATAATGGCCCTACAAACCCTACTGTTTTTAGCTGTATCATAAAATTCCGATAGATCCAGGGCACTTGCGTGGGCCAAACTTATTATAGAACAAACACAAAGCCCATGAGATACAACCTACAAGGTAAAGCCGACTACGGTCCGGTGCATGTACCAGATACCGCGTCTCACCAAAGGCGATTTTCTTTGGTAGCAAACAAAGCCCACTTCTAGCAAAAAGTACCTTTTCAGTGTACTTTCTAAACAGCAATCAGAAACCATTGTATAAGCCCTTCTCTGAAATGGCATATTTTTAGAAAAAGGAGAATTTTCTAAAGATCAAAGACTCGGACCATAAGGAGCTGGAAGTGAGAAATAGACCCTCAAAACACTCTAATTCTTGAAGATCTCAGCTGCTTCCGCCACAAGGAAACTGAAACACTGGGATGAAATGGCGTTCGTGGAGTGAGTGACCAGGTAGGAAATAAAATAACATAAATTGCAGATCTTAGCTCTTTGTGGTCAGTGGTAATAAAAAAAAAGCAGTTCGATAAATGATGCACACACAGTCCTGGTGTCTTTGATAAACACATAAAAGGGTAACCACACTCTTGTACATTTCGTAAAGCATGGCCGGGCTTCAACCGGAGCATGGCTGGCAGGTGCAGAGTGGTTCAGCCCCGTCAAGCCATAACGGAGGTACCACTTGACACATTCTGGGGGCAAAGTATGCATCTATTAGAATGATGCTTATTACACTCCAGCTTTCGACTCAAGGTCAACAAAAACCGGAAAAGCTCACGGGGATGTTTGGAGAGAAGACCTATACCAGATGAAAAAAAAAAAAAAGGTTATGCAGAATTCTCCCCATTATGAAGTTCTATCACTCCCCTTGATTGCAAATCACTCCCATTACACTTGTATGATTTTAAGACCACGCACCGAACCCTCTTGTGCCTCGAAGACTTTTAAGTTTATCCTGTTACATTTTCAGAAAATGCTGCTTCTAAGACGTCCTACTATGAAGACTGAGTTCGAGAGGAGTCAATTTCTCAGCGGCATTCAATACCCATTATTTTCTTCTCTGATATTCGAATGAAGAAGCTAACAATTATCTTGTATGAACTTTGCGTGAGTGCTTAGCTGTGACCTTCCTTACCAGGATGTACGGGCAGATGCTCCTGGATTTTCTGGTCTCGTTTTAACTTAAGCAAGAAGACAACCTGCCGCCATCTATGGAACCATTATGACCATTTCAAACAACTGGAAGATTTGAAGGACTCACCCAAATCTGCAGTTTGATCCTCTTGTCATTCCTGTAAATGGTTTTCACTTTGAAGTCAATCCCCACAGTGCTGACGAAGGCCGGGGTGAAGGAGTCGTCTGCGTATCGGAAGAGGAAAGAGGTTTTTCCCACGCTGCTATTTCCAATAATTAAAATCTTGAACATATAGTCAAAGTTCTGATCAGAAGATTCCTTCTGTCCGTAGCGGGAGTCTGTAGCTGAGGCCATCTGCGGGGGGAGAGGAAATATACAGATGAATTAGGGTATATTAAAAAAGTAAATTCTCTGATGTCAGAAAACCGCTACACATTCAAGAGTTCCTGTATTACAGACTAAATATAAATACCTCAGTACAAGAATGAAGAGACTTTTACATCCCCAAAAGCTAATTTTGCAGATATTTCTTAATAATAATGATTATGGAATTAATGTGTTACGGCACACGGGATGGTCGATCCACGGCTAACTGATTTTGAACTAATTTGTGTAAAACATTCAACTATTTTCCTCACTAAGTGAACAGTCATTTTAAAACAGCTGGTTTGTTTTTTTACTTCCAAACAATTTGAATTATCTATCTAAGCACTTTGCACAGTTCTACTCTCCAAGATCTGCAAGGTCACCTGGAAAATATCCAAATGCTGTCCAAAAAGCTTTTAAAGTGAACTAGAAACTGATTTTATTTCTTAACAAGCTCTGTACCTGAGCAACTTCACTAAAAGTACAATATTTAGGAAGAAACATTTTATCCTTAGAAAAAACGTTGAGATTTCTTTCGTAGTAGTTCCATGCTTGGCCATCTTACTTCCTAAAATGAATACTCAAAAAGAATGTCAACCCTCACACTCCTCAGTTAGGGGAATACCCAGCGTAAGTGGTCCCCTGGATGGAGGACTCAAACGACATTCTGGAATTGAGAGATAGTCTCAGCGGCAGCACAGAACCAGATCAAAGTGTTTTCAAACTCAACTGGATTAAACAAAATCAATAAAAGATCTGCAATTAGGTCACAACAATTCAGATTTAATTAATTTGTAAGGAAAACTGCCTTTTTAAAGATCATTTATCTTTAGGCATTAACTGATTAATTAACCATATTTTGGAACTAATTTTTACACAATGAGTGTAACGCCGAGTTAATTCAAAGATGTCCTCTCCAAGCATTGAGTTTTAACCTGTACGTTTTCTATGGGGCATCGTTCGGCTAGTCTGTCTTTAGTGTTTATGGGGATTGTGTGGTACGTGGTGCTGCCTCCCCCTGGTGCCATGATGTGGAGCGCTTCTGTCACTCCTGGACAGACCCCATGGAGCATTTATTCTGGATGATTGTAACATGCCGGCAGATTGCCCCTCGGTCACTCGCGGATTGTATCTAAAGTGCGCGTGTAATGGTTTGTTTTTCATCTGCACGCCTACAGGTGACTCTTTACAGCATTTACGATTGCTGCTTATATCCAAAGCCTCCATCTCCCCGGGTGAACGCTTTTAGAGCTTTTATTCTAACTCACTTTGAACAGATTCTGTAGAGACCAACTCAATCAAGCGCAAAATTAAATGATTTAATGTTGATATGCTTATATTTGTATTTATTGTACAGTGATTTTAAATCATGTGTAATAAAAATGGCAACTAATTCTTGTTAAGTGCATTTGTTTTTTCTCTCGCTCATCTTCCCGCCATTACAGGCCCAGGTCCCGCTAGCGAAGACAAGAGTCTGCAGAGACTCCAGGCCAGGCGGAGCCTAAATTGATACAAACGAGACTACATTAAGCCCACCCTGACGGTCTTCTGCTGTCTTTCAGTAGGTAGACGTTAGGATTAAATTCAAGGTTTTATGCACTGCTCACAAGGCGTATCGGAACAGGAGCACAGAATATGTGTACAAGCTGGGCCCCCTCTAAACCCCAGGCGGGAACCTCAGACCTGCATCGACCATCCTGATTGATCGTGATTCTACGATAGACTGAAACATTGAGGCAGGTCCCAGGGAGCACAGGGCCCTACACTTGCATACGGTCAAACCTGACTACCACCAGTCCAGGAAACTCCTAGAGAGTGCACTATTCAGACTTGCTTTGTAATTGAACTCCCCCCTGATTAAGGGTTGCAATCGCAATACTAGAGCATTTCTGCAAAGCGGGGCTGGCAGACGGAATTCATGAGCCGAGTGCGAGTGCGTCACTCGTTCACCACGGAATGTGCTCACAGAGGAGCCTGCGGTTCCATTCCAACTCCTAAACCTGGTGTGAGCGGTGCAGTCTCAGGCTAGACGCAATCCAGGCAGGGGTCATATCCAAGAACTGCCCCCTCTCTAACCCATATATAAGTATGGTCATGCAAGGCATTGACTTAGTTATAGACCGTTCCGCTTCCTCGTTTTAGGAGACGGAAAATGGGATATATGCAAAGCAGAGAGAGAGCCCTTAAAGTGGTAAGCTCAGCACGGCACCCATTTCATCAATGTGAGTAGAAGTGAAGGGCCTGTTGATGTTAGCGTGCCATTATCCTTTCATCCACTGGGCTAACGAGAACCATTACTTTTTCTCATCACTACCATATCCACCAACAACACGCCGGTCTCCGGTGACCATTGGCGGGACAATTGATTTGGGCCTAGGCATGAGCACTGCACGCACCTCACGACTAAGCGACCTCAGGAACTAGGCCCCACGGCCTGCTTTAAACAAATCTTATATGATCTCTCTTTCCAACGCCCGCCTCATACCTCAAGGTTCTTTTTATTAAACGACGTTACACTGGTAAAGCCCACAGATAAGGCCTTGGGAGAACAGCATAACACAAGTTTATTTCACAAGCACACGGGCAATAGGACAATGTGTTTAAGCACTATGTTCTAATGACCTGTTGAATGCAGATTAGAATAATGAATGCTGGGGTGCCAGTCTATGATCACAATAAGGGATGATTATTTTACCACCACTTTGAGGGGTATATAAGGCTCTGCAACAGGAGACACACCACTGGAAGGGATGTTTTCTTCAATACAGGAACTTTACAAACAAAATACAGTTACAATTGATTGATATCAAAGGGAAATTTCTAAGTAAATTTTAGGGTATCTGGGAGGTATGGCAGTAAAGTAATAGCAGACAGGTACAAATCAATCAAGCGGAGCGTCGAGAGCGGGCATGGCAGTTGCCATAAACCCATGGCCAGAAGAAAGAACGAGAACAGTGCGCCATACACACACAGACACGCACACAATCGCACTCCTGTTCTCTCATCTGAGATTGCCTAAGATACGTGCACCCTAGAGCCGGCCTAGTCTGCACGTGTTGTGGTGGTCCACCTATCCTACCGCAATCTCAACTAACCAAAGTCACGTGTAAGCTTCAAGCCGCAATGACAACTCACTGCCACCCGTGTCAACTTTATGTTGTAGATCTGGAGCGGGGCGGCATCATGGAGGGTTGAATCCATGTCAAATTTTCTAGATAACCATTGACTTGGCAAAAGAGTTAGACTTGGATTCTGTGCATGGAGATAAACCTCTGGCATGGATCGCGCACTCCTGGACCTACAATGCGCTGAGCGTGCTTACAGACGTATCATGGTGACATAGTAGAACCGTGGTAGATCCATGCAGCCACTCATTTCCCTGCACGTCTCTGTGCCTTGCCTGCACAGCTGCTCATATGCTGAAGTCCTTCTATAAGAGGCAAGCCAGATCCCACAGGCGAGAAATTCAGACAACTTGCAGAGACACAGGCAAAAACACCATACTGTTCACTACACGAGGAATTGCTACAAGTAAAATAACGACCATTAAAGCAACTCTGAAACCACCCGCGCATTATTGCCAACAAAAGGCCTACGTGCACAACTCAATCCCTCTATGACTAAACAGGAGCCAACTTTTATTCACAACCGACCTGTAAGGTTGCAGTTTCCCCGCAAGCGGTGGAGCAGAGGCGCTCTTTCATGGACTCTACAATCGGCTCTAATGATGTACAAAACCGTCACTGATAGTCCCAAGAGAGGATATCAGGGAATTATAACTACTAGCAGTAAAGCTATTTCCCTGCTGAGGTACACAACAAAAGATGCAGAGAACACAGGGGTTTTCAGGACCACCAGGATCTGAAGAATGTGGTCTGACATCAAAGCTGAGGGGGGCTGAGGAGGACTCCCTTGTGCTACTGAGGATGGTCATCAGACATGCTGTAGATGTTATACCTCTTATTGTGGACGAAACACTGACCTACAAAAAACTTTCATTCACGTCATCGTCAAGGTAAGTATGGACCAGCAATTCTTCACTACACATAACCTCATGATTTAGCGAGGAGGTTGATATACTGAATGTGACATTTCTACCAGCAAGAAGGTTCCGCCTCTGTGGTATGGCAAACTCTGCAACCGAGGTACCACCTACAGAGGATCATAAACCCTGAGGCTAAGATACCGCCTCTAAACATCACAAGCTCCGCAACCAAGATACCACCTCATAAGTACCACGAACCCGCCAACTCAGATACCGCCTCCAAAGTACCACAAACCCCGCAACTCAGATACCGCCTCTAAACATCACAAGTTCCACAACCAAGATACCACCTCATAAGTACCAGAAACCTGCCAACTCAGATACTGCCTCCAAAGTACCACAAACCCCACAACTCAGATACCGCCTCCAAAGTACCACAAACCCCGCAACTCAGATACCGCCTCTAAACATCACAAGTTCCGCAACCAAGATACCACCTCATAAGTACCACAAACCCGCCAACTCAGATACCGCCTCCAAAGTACCACAAACCCCACAACTCAGATACCGCCTCTAAAGTACCACAATCCCGCCAACTCAGATACCGCTTCCAAAGTACCACAAACCCCTCCACTCAGAAACCGCCTCTAAAGTACCACAAACTCAGCAACTCAGATACCACCTCTAAAGTACCACAAACTCAGCAACCGCCTCTAAAGTACCACAAACACAGCAACTCAGATACCGCCTCTAAAGTACTACAAACTCAGCAACTCAGATACCGCCTCTAAAGTACCACAAACCCCACAACTCAGATACCGCCTCTAAAGTACCACAAACTCAGCAACTCAGATACCGCCTCCAAAGTACCACAAACTCAACAACTCAGATACCGCCTCTAAAGTACCACAAACTCAGCAACTCAGATACCGCCTCTAAAGTACCACAAACTCAGCAACCGCCTCTAAAGTACCACAAACACAGCAACTCAGATACCGCCTCTAAAGTACCACAAACTCAGCAACTCAGATACCGCCTCTAAAGTACCACAAACCCCACAACTCAGATACCGCCTCTAAAGTACCACAAACTCAGCAACTCAGATACCGCCTCTAAACATCACAAGTTCCGCAACCAAGATACCACCTCATAAGTACCACAAACCCGCCAACTCAGATACCGCCTGCAAAGTACCACAAACCCCGCAACTCAGATACCGCCTCCAAAGTACCACAAACTCAGCAACTCAGATACCACCTCTAAAGTACCACAAACTCAGCAACTCAGATACCGCCTCTAACGTACCACAAACTCAGCAACTCAGATACCACCTCTAAAGTACCACAAACTCAGCAACTCAGATACCGCCTCTAAAGTACCACAAACTCAGCAACTCAGATACCGCCTCTAAAGTACCACAAACCCAGCAACTCAGATACCGCCTCCAAAGTACCACAAACTCAGCAACTCAGATACCGCCTCTAAAGTACCACAAACTCAGCAACCGCCTCTAAAGTACCACAAACACAGCAACTCAGATACCGCCTCTAAAGTACCACAAACTCAGCAACTCAGATACCGCCTCTAAAGTACCACAAACCCCACAACTCAGATACCGCCTCTAAAGTACCACAAACTCAGCAACTCAGATACCGCCTCTAAACATCACAAGTTCCGCAACCAAGATACCACCTCATAAGTACCACAAACCCGCCAACTCAGATACCGCCTCCAAAGTACCACAAACCCCGCAACTCAGATACCGCCTCCAAAGTACCACAAACTCAACAACTCAGATACCGCCTCTAAAGTACCACAAACTCAGCAACTCAGATACCGCCTCTAACATACCACAAACCCCGAAACCAGGATACCACCTCCAAATATCGCGATCCCCCATTTGGACAGAGAAATAAAAAAGGGTGTCGGGCCAGTTCTGCACAGCTGCAGAAAGACAATAAATGAAAACACAATCATTGCATATGTCTGGAGGTAACACAATGTCAGTGGGTTAAGGATGAAAGATTTCAGCATTTGCATAATTCATGCTAAAGCATCAGTGCCCATGGACTCTCATGTTATTGTCGCCTACAGATCCTTTTCCAAAGTCTCTATGTGATTAAAAAAAATACACCTTATGTGTATATGTGCTCTCCAAATGTATATTTTAAAATATGTTTTGCAAAGATTAGAAATATACATTTAGTATGGATGAAAGCTCCAGGTCTGAGCTCCAATTAAAACATATAAAACGTGCAGAGCGCCCCCAATTTGGGAACACATTTTCCAGGACTCTTTCTTGCCTTAGAATTATCTTTCGTGCTGAATAAAGCATAACGAGCTTTTATATCCAGCACAGGTCAAACCAGCTTACAAAATGGAAAGCATTAATAATTGATACCGGCTGAAAAAAAGCATCAGCGAGTTATTTTTGTCCGACCTCTGAATCTGCTCATGGAAACCTCACACCCACCATCACCAAGTGCCTTCAGAGAGCTGTGCCCACCTGCATACCGCAAGGTCAGACAGGAATAACTACAGCGTCCAGTAGGATAGCTCCAGAGGTTAACGCGTCTGCTGAAAAATTCAATGAACAACATGCGAGAACGAGGCTTGGATCCGGGCAGGATACTCTCACCCTTGCATCCTTTTAAGGCTTCGAGGTCATGCACTAATCGCTCCAGGCTCTGATGAGATAACTCGGTGGGTTAAGGCACCTGCTGCAGAAACCTGCCTGATGTGAGAATGTTGCAGCTTGAAGTAAAGTAACACATTTCGACTGTTAAGAGCTGGCAGGTAGGGCGCATGTGATGCTGAGCTTAAGGTGTCCAATCGGAGGGGCGGGTTCACAGGGAGGAGGATGAAATCCTCATGGCAGGCATCAATCTCCAGATTGGTGGGGCGGGACCCTTGGGAAACCAATGGCTGGAAGGGACAGTACTAGGCTGGCTCAAGACCCCAGTGGACAGCTAGTGTCTTGACTCCTATGGCCCTATGGTCTTGAGTCCACCCATTTATTTCTGAAATCAGCCTCATGCCACCAACACACAGGGAGCATTCGCAGTTTCGGATATGCCAAGTCGAGCCTAGAGGTCTCCCTGCTCCACCACAGGTCTCGTACACCCTCGTCTGCTCTTCATTGCCGAACTGTATGCAATGTGAGGGCAAAACATTTCCTTCATCATCTGTAGTGACCCATGGGTTCTCTGTGCCACACGTGAACGATTCGGTCACTTACGGAGCAAATCCCAACTGAAAATGAGCCATTAGCAAAGTACGGGTAACTCGCCAACCTTCTGGTCAACATGGCCAGTTCAAGGTCAAGACAAGAGCAGTCAACTTCCTGGAGTGCCACAAATATCAGTGACTCCAGACTGACCCTGGAATCAAGAACTGTAGCTCAACTATTAGGCCAAATAATATCACACAACATAACAAAGAGTCAACTGACGTGTCAAAATTCCATCCGCTGACCGTGCTGGCAAGAACATGCTAAGATCTGCCAAATTCACACTTAAATGGTCCACGTTACAAAGTTATTTGTGCATCTCAGTTAATCTTGTCTGCATGGACACCATCATTTATGAGTGCAAAGTGACTTCAGAATCCACAAAAGTTACACTCGTAAAATGATTTACTTACACAGAGGTTTTCATTGAGAAAATCTCTTCCAAGGCGTTGGCATTCCAAGAGGTTTACTCCTGAAAACGGCAGGAAAAAGCACTTTCCAGGGTGGCAAGGAAAAGTCAACAACCAAATTTGGGGACGGTGTACTGGAAGACACTTCTACACGGGGACAAGTATTGTGTCTACAGAGAAGTAAAAACATATAAGTGTATATTGAGAGAAGACTTTTCCAAGACTACACTGAAAAGCTGAGACCGGCACTGACACCTAGGCATAACTGCGAATATTCGGCACATTCTTCAAAGTCACAAATAGGCGACCATGCAAGGGTTCGAATGTATGATGCTATCTATGAACTGGGCCCAGTGTATCAGAGCAATCAGCGCAAGGGTTATGCCCCCTCTAGTCCACCTCCGTACCCCTCGCAATTAGAAAACTCCTGGACCACTCCTGCTGATATCACCTCATTGTCCAAGTCGGACCTAAAATGTGCTTACTTGCGTTTTATTGCTATATCACATCTTCACACTTCTGGGGTTGGTTCCCTTACTCCATCTTGTTTGGAGTTTAAAGTGAACTACCATCTGGAGGAGTTTTGGACGCGATTGCACCTTCCCAAGCAAAGAATTTATATCTCAAATTTCGTACAGGAACTCTGCCCCTTGCTCATTTACATCCAAATGGAAACGCCATCTTGATGACCGTGACCGATTCGGTCCATTTTACCCGCAAGAGGTGGAATCATCTGAGCATGTTTTGTTTTTAAAATTTTAATCTCCGATCCCTTGAGCTCTACTTGCAGGGAATGTCTTTGTTTTTTTTTTACGAAGCACGAATGAATGTACAGTTGTATTTATTGTTTAAAATATTTTTCTGTATTGTATTTTAAACAGGTTTTATGGCCGAAAAAAAGATATTGGATTGATTGAAACTCCTTTTCTTAGAGATATAAACTTTGCTTGCACCCTGTGTTTCCATGGGTACCATTCGTCCAATCCATATGCGTTTAACCATTCTTCACCGTGTACTTTCGGTGAGTGCATAAAAGGCCTTGGCTGGGCATCGTTCAGGAAGTGGTTGTTTCGGGAGTTATTGGTCATCAAATCATTGCTTTGTGGTCTACGCTGCTCAGTGCGTACCCAGGGACGTGGTTGACATTTCCACCTTTGTGCAGGCGTCTTTAGGTCTCATGAGGGCAAGGGCGAGACATGGTCAGTCAAGCACCCTCTCTCAATTGTTGAGTCACTTAAATCCGTAGATTGACCTGATCTACCCTAATGCAGGTAAACCGTGGCCATTTCATGTCCCGTTACGCATGTGCGTTCTGTTGCACCCAGTTGATGAATAACGAAAACACAGGCTGTTGGCCCCTCCCCCAACAAGAATGTGACGCCTTAAAAGTTCATAAGATTAGGGCACTAGTTACTATTTTGAGGATGTGAACACAACAATAGGGCCTGAATCTCATAGTCGGAAAATTCTGACCAATGTCAAACCCCTATTTCAGAAAGGGGGGGTTCAGAGCTGTGCACACATTTTCAACCTGGTAAGCACTTGGTGCAATAAAGTTTGCGCCCCCTAATAAATCTAAATTTGGCAACCATGCCAGAATTTGAAAGGCAAGAGAAAAGCCTGGCTATTTATCCGGACATGGAGTTCTTGGTGTGGTAAACACCAAACTGCACATGCCCATGGGAAGGTACTCACAATAGGTGCCATTTCTTGCAGGCTATAACTTCTGAGGCAAAGCAATCGGATTTTATCCGGTGTGATGCAATAGACTCTCCAAATGAGGCCAAGGTTGTCTTTTTAACTTGACAAACCGACCTATGATGGATTTATTCAATTTAAGAAAATAAACCGTGATTATGGATGACATTAACATAAGGGGAGCAAGCAATTAAGTCCAAAACCGCCACGTGGCAGAAGATTTCCCGCCAGTAGCTGAGGCTTTCGGGTAGTCCGTGCCCACCAGGTTTACCCATATATTTGATGTGCCTCGTCACGGTTCACGAGGCTCGCGGCCACGGGTTCCATCCAGAGCAGAAGACATCACAGGACCAGCGGGGGCGGGGGGGGGGGGGCAAGAATGAGACCGCCCGCCATGACTTCAGTATAAAGTCGTCTAAAAATACCCACTGTTGCCATGACGACGCCCCATCTGCCTCTCCCTTCCTCGCCGCTAAATTAACTGCACATACTAATTAAGAAATGCGCTCCGGAGGAGAGAAGAGACGTCCCCGGCCTGGCAGCGCTCTGTGGGCCTTGCTAAAATCACCCCCACCCTGATTGCAAAGTCTTTCAAAGGCTGCAGAGGCTTCCAGCTCACACTTCCGCCTCCCGCCATATTTACAAATGCGATTATCATGTGTCATGAGCTGTTTCACTTCAGAGGCTAGACTCATGATTACATTAGGCCGTGCTCCCCGGGCTTCTGGGAGCTATATGCGGCAGCTTACATCCAATGTGCACTTCAAGACGCTTGTGGTCTCTTTTAACTGCTATGAAACCTGAACTTTTTACAAGCAAGTATGTTTGACCTTTGGTTTGACCTGCGCATGTTATACGTGAACGACGTGCCTCAATCACTAGTTTGCAGTGCAATAGGACGACCATGACAAAGCAGCAGGAGGCCGCTTTCTAGGTCCGCGGCAAGTGACGTCACTGTCAGAACTAGTATCAACTATTATCATAATTCAGTGTTCGGCGAAATGATGGGAAAAGCTGCCTTAATGGAAATAGTAGGGCATCCTGCAGTGTTTTCAGGTGGTTAAACTCCCCCCCCACCACTGATGTTAGAACCCTGACACAAGGTTCTATGTAGGTAGGCCGCGTCTTGCAGGTCACTCAGAAGGGTGGTCACAGGCCCATAGAGGTGGGCCACCAAGCACCTCATGGACACGGACCAATCCCGGGGCTTGAAATGTAGGTCTTTGGTCAACTTTAGCCAACTCCCACTCACGAGTCTATCCACAGATTGCAATAAGGGGGCATTAAAGGTTCCGGAGGGTTCTGTAACCTGCCGGCTCCAGACAGATGTGGGGTCACTGCAAACACCTGGCACATTGGACCAAAAAAAACAAAATGACGTCCTTTGGACCAAAGATAAACTACAAAAGGGGAGAGAGTAGTGCTTTGTGGAACCCGTCACGGCACGTATACAAAGTAACACCCAAACTGTTGGTATTAAACGCAAGAGGTAGAACTGTTCTACTGTATTCTGAAAGTTTTTTAAAAGTTGGCTATAGAAGAGCAAAGCTGCATTGATGGCCCAAAAGTCACTGGATAAGTCAACGGAAGGCTCCGCACACACGTATGCATTCCATACCTGGTGTCGGTGCATGCGTGCCTTCCTGTTCTGGCCCTTTGGCACCTTCCCAGCCGAAGCTCAAGGCTGGCGGGGGTGTGGGCACCAATCTAACAAGTTCCTTGGCTTGGGACATCACTCACCGCTCCGAGTCATCTCTCCATTTAGATGAGTCACTCGTCTGTGTTGGACACTGAGCCTGGACACACAGTGCTCGGCTCTGACCAGGGCTGAGGCATCGGATGGGTTAGCTGTTTTCTTATCTTTTATCTGGCACTGGGCCTCCCTAGAGTGATGCTCTAGTTGGCTACCGTCTCACACTCGATAACAAACTTGACTCAACTTAGGTAAAGAGGAGCGGTATCCTGCAATAGGAGGAAGAATGTCGTCTGGATGATGTCTGGAGAGCACAGGTTCCTAGGGGAGACGTCGAAGAGGGAGAAAATGGAGTTCTGGACACACCATGGAGCCAGGGCTAAGAGATACAAGCTAAAGGGCTTCCTAACCGCAGGGAAATATAGAATTTAAAATACACGAGAGAGGGCTCAACGATGAGGAAGTGATGAAGAATTGGGTGCGGAAACCGACCAGATGTGGCTTAGCACATAGAGCTGATGACTTTGGTACTTGGGGACCCAGGTTCAATCCCGGCCTTGTAGTCCACAGCTTGTGATTCTGGGCACGTAACTTAATCTCCCTGTACCTAAAAATTTGAAATTTGAAGTGGAAAATGTATTTGTGTAATCCTCAATTTGATGCACACGATCTTGCAGAACGTCTCCCTTTCCCCCAAGTAATGCACATCGCTCCGTTGCGTCTGAGTTAGGTTTGCGCTAAGACACATATACCCACATATATCCTCTCAAGGACGGGATTGATGAGAACAAGAATTGTAAAAGGGGCCAATGAAGTGACGTCACTGGCTCTGTGACCCACGATGACATCAGAGGAAGAGACACTATACAACTGTGACCTCAGTAACAGATCCTTATATTTTTTATTCACTTTTTTATTGAAAACTAAAAGGCACAAACATGCTAGTAACCTCTGGCTGACTTCAGACCCTCCAAACGACACTACTAAAAGTTGCAAAACTAGAAGATTCACTGAGATAAGTATGGGCATGAACCTCAAGGTTTGCACTGTAGTAGCAACATAAAAGTTCAGATTGCAACCCCTCTCTTCGCATGATTGATTCCCACACACCAGCAGCGCTCGCAGTCTGCCGATATACAAGCAAGTTTGTTACATGGCAGATTTACTCTTATCAAATTTAGGATTACAGCCACAGCTCTATTTATGACTTTGGTTCTCAACTAGGGAAGTTCCACTAACCACAACAGCCATGTTGGGAAATCTAATTTCTCTGAGCTCATTGGTTCATTCACAGATCTGGAATGTTATGATGTCACTACATTGGCTTTTATTTCAATATCTATTCATTAAGAATTCATTAATCATCTACCCTGTATCAGTTGGTTGCCTAATGATGTATACATTTTTTGTCCACAGCCTTCTTTAAATATTTCCCTAATATGGCTTCCAAAAGATGGCTCTGAGAATTTCTCTTTCATTCACAAAAATTGTAGTTGACTCAATTAGCAAAGTTTTTATGGTGTATCAAGAACAATATATTCCCAAAATTCTATTAAAATATATGTATCCCGAAGATTGTCATCTCAAATACAGCACTGGGCCGAAATGTCAAATAGTATATAAAGGATGCGAGACCACAGTTTTGAATGAGAAATTAATCCAGTGGATTAAGTGATGAAAAACATATATTACAAAAAATATGCTAACAATATTCTCACACCCATACAAGAGAATTTATTTCTCAA
Source organism: Triturus cristatus (assembly GCF_964204655.1). NCBI lineage: Eukaryota > Metazoa > Chordata > Amphibia > Caudata > Salamandridae > Triturus > Triturus cristatus. Next base: position 35,807,813 of record NC_140595.1, on the reverse strand, counting down.
ATTTTCTTTGCTAAATGTCACTTATAATATCCACAGTACTGTTCCCAAATGTGCCATTCTGCATCTTTGTATGTTGCGTGATCAATAGCAACCTTTAGAAATGATATGCTATTTTGCAAAACATAACTATGATTTTCATAAAACATCATTTCAATGCATTACATAGTCTCCATTTGTAGATTTAACCAATTTCACAAACTAAATCTTTCAAGGTTAACTTTACAAAAAACTTATATGGGTTGTTAAAAATAAGGCCCCAGTCTATAGTTTGGCCGTCTGTCCGCCAAACCTCCAGTGTATTAGAGTCACCACCTCGGCAACACCTATCATAAACTAAGTCTTCCACTACCCTTAATGAAGGGATATTTATTGTGTTGCCCTTTTAACTTCCTTCTCTAAATTAGCCCCTAAATCTGTTTTCAATAACAGACCGATGGTAGCACCACATTAACACCCGTTACTAATTTCACAATCAGATGACGTAACATACGACATACTGGTTATTGTTTGCTTTTCCATGCTTCAGTCATCGCTACGATAGTAACACTTTTTTAGATTTACCATTAGATGTTTTTTGTTCTTGCAAGAATACCTTTAACTTTCAGACACATACTATCACACAGCTTCCTGTTTTCCTAAAAAGTCTGCCATGGTGCTCAGCCGTACTCTAGATAAACGGGATTTGACTAATCAGATCGTTATAGAAAATTCTCACTCACGACTGTCTACGTTGCATCGTATTCTTTGTCAATCTATCGCTGCTGTCGGCACCACAAACACCCCCACAGAAGCTTACGTTCTTCCGCTGGTGGCTCAGCGAATCAAAAATGTCACCGACGACATTTGAGAGAGCGACTTCCACCCAAAGATGTTGTATTGTGCAAAATGAACGTCAAGTGCATGTCAGGTTATTGAGTTCTACTTTGTTCTCTGTGTCTGAATTTTTAATGCTTGCGGTAATCGCAGGCAGGGGAGTGCTGGGAAATGAAAGCACGTGTGAGGCGGAAGCAGAGAACACGGGGCTCGTTCGGAAAGAAATCCGTAAATCTACGCTGGAAGGTCTATGATTGCAGATTTGCTCATTTCATTAATTCATAAAGCGCGTTGAGATACTTGCGCCAGTCACAATTTTGCAGCCGTACTCCTGTGAGAGTTTTGTGCATTACATTTTTGTCTGCAAGAATATAACACATGTAATATTAATGGGAGTACTGGGTTTTTCAATGCTCTCTGCAAGCGCTTAGACACTGATCAAGTTTGCATGACGGGGGAGGTCCTATGCTTAGAGCCCCACCTGCGCCCTGACGATGTGTCTGTAATTCAGAGCAGGTACATTTTGGGAACAATGCCAACAAGAGAGAATTGCAACAGAGAGTGGAGGTAGTATGCAATTTTACTGAATGTATTTTAAAAATATTGATACCCCAAAATCTTATTATTCACCGGGGAGCAATATTCAAGGAATGCAGTGACTTCCTAACACTGCACAACTGGGTGAGATCTGGCAGACAGCAGTCAGTTTACCAGATAACCCTCTGTGGAGCTATCTTGAGGGAAGGATGAAGGGATTTGCAGGGTGGTTTCTTACATTTGTATAGTTTCTTATGGTTTTATGTGCCACAAAAAAGACAAGTATTAATAGCTCAGAGCTTTACAAAGAACAACGCTACAAGAAAACAAGCAACTTGCAGTATGGAATTTCAACACTCGAAATAACATCTGATTTAGAAGATATATACAATAAACAGAGGGCTCCAATAATGATTAGTAAAGACCAAGTCTTAACTCAATTTAGAACATTCAAAAAGTTTAGTTAGGAAGCACCTTGGCAAGTTGTTGTGAAGGTTAATATTTTTTTAACGTTTTTTATTGGAAGAATATACCACAAAAAGAAGAAGAGAAAAAAGAAATCATGTCTCTGCCTAAATGTGCCAGCCATAGGATTGCAATAGAAATTTTAAATAAAAAGAACTAGCACATATCATTTTAATACTGTGAGTGATTCCTAGCAGGCAGGCGTATTTAGTAAATGTATAGCAACCCTTTTTAGTTTTAATGCATATTACAGGAAAATACAATTCGTATTGGTGTAAAAACTGAAAAAAATGTTGAAATATCGAACAGGACAGACGATAAGGACAATACAGCCGGTTCTGTTCTACCCATTTCTCTACCTCAGGCTATGAGGTTGTATATTTTTATGTGTGTACTTGATAGTCTAGCCAAGCATGCACATTTTTTTTTAAATACAAGCATATGCACAAAAGTAAAACTAAATGCAAAGAAAGTAAGCACCTTTCTTAAAATCCAAAAAATACTGAGGCTGCAGCTTTACTAGTGATGTTTTAAAATAAAAATAAAAAGCCATTCAGTTGTGGGATGTATTTTATTATTATTATTAGCGAAGGATAAGCCATCATCAAACTAACCAATCGATTCACAGGTAGCTGTGATGTCGATTAACGGACCCAGAAAGCAAACCGCCACCATCTAACTGGGCAGGCAAAATAAATAGCATGTATATAAACGTAATATAGAAAAACATTGGATTGAAACAAACTTTGAATCAGGTTTGTCACTGAAGAGAAAAATAACTATTTTAGGTGGATGTAAACAATGTGAGAGGCTTTGCACAGTCACTCAAACTGAAGTGAGCCAATGGATATAGAGGGCGGGCCCACTGCCCCGTGCAATATGCTGTAGTGCGTGGTATCAAAAGAGAATGTCAATACAGCAGAACAACGGACAAAGCTTCCTCACCAAAATTCTCTATTCGTAAGTACACTATCTATGCATTATTTTGTTAAAACAATAGTCTGGAGAGACCTAAAATAGCTCACAAACCTATAAAGCACTGCCAAAAATACAGCGCTTAGTGGCCCAACCTGTCACTGCGCTTGACTGGCGGCCATTTTGTTTTTTCCCCTTTATGGGTAAGAAGCACATGGCACCTTACGGCTGAGAGATTTACGCATACTGAAAGTACCATGAGAAAGCAGAAATTCAATCTTAATACATCACAACCTAAGGAAAGTAAATCACACGCAAACGTAGAGGATTTTGCATGCCTATTTGATAGCATTGTCGAGGGCAAACCTCTTCTGTTCTCTTCCAAATCATTCTTATTGCGTTACAGAATAGTTCACCACCAGCATTTAGAAACAATTCCGAACTTATGTTTCAGGCATAATGTCGTATAAAGCATCCGCTAATCGCTACCACTCATTATATGAATAGTGTCTTACTTAGGTTATGACAGTTCAGTTTTGTAGCATGCAGGGCAGGTGCTTTCCAGACAGTGCTTTGCAGAGTTAAGACTCTTTCCCAGCTCCGCTCTAATCCGCACTGCTGGGATTTACTCCGGTAAACACCGGCTCAAAATCTGGCCGCCGACCGCCAGCCACATCACAAAATCTATATATTAGGATTAATCTTAGCTGGACTAATCTATTGTCAATAAAGCGAGCTCTCAGCTCACCCCTTCGCTGTCACAGCTCTACACAGCCGCGTAGAAAGCTCCTCCATTGACCAATTACACAAATACATACACTGAACAATGTATTTTTTTTTACTTCTGTGTGACTTACACAGCAGTGTACCACTCAGCATAACCTCATAACTACCTCAACATAAGGATGCAACGCAATAACTATGCATCTACAATCAAATATATTTACTACACCTCTACTAGAAGTACCCATTCCATCTCTACAGCTGAAGACCCGCCTCCTGCCTCATGGCGTATAGAACTCTAATCACAGCCACTCCCTCAAAGCCCCCCAGGGGGTTGCGAAGACAATTTCATTCAGAAACCAACAAAAAGTTACTGTTTTGTAAAAATAGGTGGCAACCTACTCGCAAACGAGCAAAAGTTGGTTGTGGAGTAGGCAGGGGTGTCAGAGACTATTGTGAACACCTACACAGTAAACTTTTTTTCTTTAAAAGCAGCCCTATTCCCTTTAAGGGAAATGAGTTGCATTAAAGAAAAAGTTTACTTTACTTTAATGCGATCACAGACATGGTGGTGTGCTGACCCAGCAGGACATTTTACCTCCAAGTGGTGGCATCCAATCACAGTAGGTCACAATTTGCAAACTACCTCATTAATATTCATGAATAGGTTGGACTGCATCCCTCTCCAAATGGTGAGTTTGCGAACCGACCTAGCAGTATATAGGTTAGTTCTCTAAATCTCAATGGATTCTCAAAATAGTTGGCCCACAACATCTAGTCCATAGTAGACTATGTCCCTCTTACCTTCTCTCTCTACTGACAAGATGAGGAGAGTTACTCATCTCTTTATGACGGCCCTCCCATCATCAACTTGATATAATTCATGTCATAAAACAATTCAATATCTAGTCCCTTATTTTTAACAAGGCAGGCATATCATGCCTGTGGAATACTGATGCAAATAGAAGGCACAAGTATGACAGCCTACATAACTGACCACTAAATAATAAATATACTGGCCATTAATCAAGACATCTGCCACAAAATACAGGTCACTGGGTGATTGACGACCCCGCAGGTCCCAAATTGTGACATACGCTGAGCATCCTGTTATGGCAAAAAGGATGGCAATAATGCATTCCATCTTGGCGAATCACTTTCATTGACATCCCCCAATGGCGCTCATTTGAGTGTCATATACACACAGTATTATACACAACTATCTATTTACAGGTGGATTCACACCGAAGCATAACCCATGTCCAGGTACGACGTAAAGTTATTCTGTCCTTAAAGGACCGCTTCAAAATTCATGTCCAGATTATTAGCCAGGGAGACAGTAAGCCAGCTTGCAAGTAGGCTCAAGGAATGTCAGTTTGCAGAAAAATGAACACCTTTCCTTGGCGGGAGTGAAATGTCCAACGTGAATCTCCTTGAAGGGGAGCAAATTTCCAAGATGACTGTCTTGACTGCATATCAAACCCTATATTCTCTTGCCAATCATAAAAAATAGGCATTTATGAAATTCTTTGTGAAGCAACACACAGCTATCATTTTGCAATTCAGTTTTGAAATCCCTTTTGGAAGAAGACGCAGCTATCATTTTGTAAGTCAGTCTTGAAATCCCTTTTGGAGGAACACACAGCCATCATTTTGCAATTCAGTCTTGAGGAGAGACGGTGTTGACACATGCCTGTCAGAGTTGAGTCAAATCTCTGTCTGGCCTCTCTCCAACATTCATTGATTATGATAAGAGATGCTTCGATCTGGCTAGAACGCGCCCTCCCTTCAAATAAAGAATTTACTAAGCTTCTCATTTAAGGAAATAAAGTGTCTCCTTTCATGGTGGGTGCTAAAGGTGGTGGTGAGCCCACTCACAGAAATCCTACGTAAGCCAATTTTGCAAACATGTAGTTTTCTTTAGATAAAAGGTTTTATGCAACAATTGTGCTTTCTTGTGAAAATACTGAAACCTCAAAAGTAGTGTGCGTCGTATAAGCTTTCATTTGGGTACAAGTTACTATATACCGCTATTCAATATTAAAATACATGGCCAATTGCCCTTACGGCTTTTAAACATCCAGGGGGCACATATTTCAGTTGCCTCTGTACTGTGACAAACACCACTGAGTCAGATTGTGCAACTTTCTTTCACTCTCAGAAAGAAATGCTAAATTGTATCACACATCAGGACCCGCAACCTTAGATACTGCTTCTCTCATTACAGCCAGGTGTAGCAATTAACAAGAGGTATCTTTCAACACAACAAAAAAAAATGTATTATTTATGCTACACATGCCCCGAAAGACAACACCTGCTGATTTTAAATCCAGGTCCAGAAATAAGAAAAATATTTTGGGGCTGCAGATGAAGTTTCTGAGGAAAATAAGGCAATGCGATTATTACTAAGTGTACACAGATACTTTCTTGGGAGGTCGCAATCCACTTCCTCAACTCAGCTTCATCAGAAGATGAGAAACCTGTTGTCGTCTCGATACAACATACGTTATTCCCCTGTTATTTGATACTGAATATCAACGTTACCGGGTAAGCAGGTATTTTATCTACCCGGAAGGAACCACCAAGACACGCCTCAGAGCTACAATAAAGTAACCAGGTTTTTCATTAGCAGTCGATTACAACAAGTCGATATCGGGGCAAAAACACACCGACCTGAGTAGGACCATTCTCTTCTCTCGGACATCTTAGTCCGTTGGGCATCTTCATCGCTCCATGTGAGACGATGGCACTCAGACTGGGAAAGGCCAGCAAGAAAATATGTACAGCAGGCACCTATCACTTTTTGCAAATTTGCATGCCATGTAGCCACGAATGTGGAGTGTTACCATGCTGGAAGACTGCTTTCGACAAAGTGAATACGGGTCAAGCCCTCTCATCGAGTTTGACGAGGTTAGCTGCGACGAGGTTAGGATCGAATATATTCTCCTGCTTCAATGCGGACAGGGTATGAGACATCTCCTTCTAGGAAACAGAGGATTTCTTTTTGTTTGGGCTGTTGAATGAGCCCAATAATTCTGCCAAACTACTATTAGAAAGTTGTTCCTATATTTTGTATTCAGCTGCTGTCCATTGGAATAAAATACCTGGAAAGGTTCTCCCTCCAAGTTTTCCCGAAAAGGCAGAACTCTAAAGCTATGTTAGACTCTCAGGTAACAAGTTTCTAAAAAAGATGGGTGTGTTTTTATTTTTCTCCCTTGCTAACCTTTTGTAAGCTGCCCAGGCTCAAGGCATTAAGTAAATCTGTGGAACGCAGAGGATTTAATCAGTGTAAGAGAGACCTTTTGGGGTCTCGGCATTTGGTATCGAAGCGGAGTCTTAGAATCTGTAGTTTTATGGACTGAGAACTGTCGTTCGGGGAGATCAGGCTTTCCACCCGATGACATGGTGTGATCCTGGGCACATCATGTTATCTCCCAGAGCGTAAGTTGGCATAGCTGCTAAAGTTAGCAACTTCCAAACGGATTAAATGCTGGTAGGATGAGTCTGCCGCGGCAGAATCGTTTGCTGTTTCTCATCTTTACTCGGGTCCTTCACCCTACCTGATTGGCCTCTCCACATGACTGATCATCAGATTTCTGCTTTTTCTATTCTTCTTTTGTATAATCAGGGAGAAGAAAGCCAAAAACCATGGTCATAAGGTTCAGGGCAGGTACATCAACAAGTCCTGGAGTATGCCACTTCCTACCCCTAATGCATGATGTCCCCGACCGAAGGGACACTTTGACAACAAGATTCATCCAGTACGTGGGAAGTAGTTATGATCTGGCCAGAATCCCAACTTAACTTGTGATTTATCTCTATTCAGAACAAGACATTCAACACAACATCATCCTCTTTGTGTGTTTATGCCAAACAGTGATGGTTCAGTACTTTGTGCTGTCCCTACTCAGGTGTTATCCTGCTGTCTATCTAGTCAACTAAGTACAGCCCATGCCCTGGGGACAGATCGGGATAAAGTCAACACTGTATCACACAAAAAACACACGTGTGCCACCATACTGTGGATCTTACATGTTACCAAGACTGAAAGAGATGTCTTGAGGCTTCAGAGTTTGCTGAATAGCATCGTTCTTCTGTTCTTGTATAACATCCCGGCAAATAACCATCCAATTCACTCCATAAACCTGGCTACAATTCATAGACAGATATTCCTATCTGTATGTATGCATCTCTATGCATCCACCTATCAATCCATTTAGCTATATAGTGCTCGGTCACCTACGGCATGATGGAGTCAGAACTGTGGCGGACATCCTTCACATCAATAGATCCTTATTCAACAAATCAAACTGCTTTTAAGAGGTTTTGGAAGGTACCAAATTATTCCACCAAACACAAAAAGGGGGGCTGCAAACTCCACAGCTTGTGGAAGAGAACTCTAAATGTTTTCCCACCATGCGGACATTCCTGAAACTTGGAACCTTCTCAAGATTGTGAGCGACTGGTCTAAGAGCGTGCGTGGGGATGTATGGGGAAATTGTGTTTTCAAACAATCAGGTCAGAGAGACACTTGAATCCCTGGTGGTGGATTGTCCTATGCAGCAAAGATGATATCTTAAAATGAATGCTGCTTGACAGGCAGGAATTATTACTCATGGTGGTGGGTGCCTAACACATGGTCAAACTTGTGCAACTCAATTATGACCTGTACTGCCATATTCAGAATATGCTGAAGTTTCCTGGTCTGCCGGGAGAGCCATATAAACAACACTCCTATAGTCTAGTAAACCAGGATTAAGGCTCGGTTTACCTGTACACATCTGTCCGAGAGGACGAAGAGCAAAACTTTAACACCAGAACCACAAAGTAGTTGCATCGGTGTCGGGCTTCAGGACCGGATCCTCGTGGCCAAACCTTGATCCGTCTACATTATATTCATGACCCTACGAATCTATCCCCTCTCTATCTACATCTATCTTTCAATAGCTCTGATAATTGATGGTCTCCAGTATATTGATACATTTATACAACAATCTGTTGATGCCTCTACATCCGCCACTCAGTATCTATATGTCTACCTCTATTTTTGAGGCAACTAAATATTATTTTTAAATTTTATCCAAAATTGCAACATAACACATGAATGTAATACAACACAACTCATCTATATAACTAATATATCTTGCTAATCTATCAAATCACCTGTCAATCCTCATCTCTCTGTGTCGATCCATCCATTTACCTCTATTCATATCCAGTCACTGTCCCTCCGGCTCTCACCCTCTGTCCACCAATCTTTTCATTTATCTGAGTTCTCTTCATTGCTTGTGAACAGCACTATACAAATAGGCAACATAACTTATTGACAGAACAATATATTTCACCTTAACATCATCATCTCTATCTGTATTTATCTATATTAGATTCAATATCCAACTGTCCCCATTTATCTATAATTGACGCACTCGTACAACACATTTACTCAAACCTGTCATGCTGTGGACCCGCCTCCAGCAAGCCAACTCAAAGATGCCCCTCAACGTAAGAATAACTCAATGCGGCTGTCCGTTATATGGCAGGAGAGCCAATTAGTGGCTCCTTTAAGGGCTTCAAAGGCATGTTTCTGCACTGACCTTCAGTATCGCCGCACAGAAGTAGCCGAGCCTGCTGAGCTTCTACCAGTCTGTGAGCGTTCACCCCACTGCACAAGGGATCATCGTGCAGTGAGACGTTTGGCCTTATTTAGTATTTAATGCAATTAGATATTACGTCTGGTGTGTTTGCCACTTTGGAAATCGAGACCGTTTTCTGAGAGTACTTTTGAGGTACATATCCGATCTTGCATTAGCCAAGACCTACTAATAATATATACATAATATACTTACTTAAAGGGTCTATCACCAGCCCTCTTCTTCCATGTGCCTGTTATTGGGTCATTCACATGTTTCCACTGTATGCAGCATGGGGCAGTGGGTCAGCCCACTTTAGCCACTACGTACCTTCGCTGTGAGTGGCAGCATTCTGCCATTCCACAAGGAATACTTTTGCCCATTAAGCCTTTCCCTTCACTGCTATTGACGACTATGGCAATATCTGCTTTAACAAAATGTTTGCCTTAAGCCAATGTGTTATTTGTGGGGTTGGATTTGTCAGGATCCAACAGTTTCTCCAACGATAAAGTTTTACTAAAACACTAGCAAAACAAGACAAGCCAGGCTGACCCTATTCAGAGAGCATCCCTCCTGGCAGTTCACAATTCTGGTCCCGTGTTCCACCCGATCTTTACTCTAACACATCCACAGACCCAAGAGACGACACCTGGTGTCCGACACAACCGACCAAACGCTACCAACGGTCCAACATCATCCTTCGTTTCCAGCAGTGGGTGTTGTCTCTGGATGGTGTGTTTAGTATAAAGGAGCCAGATATGTGGTTTAGGTACTACGCTGCACGAACACAGGAGCATCTGGTCACTTTCTAGGTACCCCCCACTTGCTCTTCTCCGCCCACATGCCGTGTGTCTTCACACAATACTCACAATCTAAATATAATGGACCTAAACTTGCAATGAAAATGCCAGGATATTGGAAAACAGTCTAATTATCACTGGGATGAGACAGTATGCAACTCTGAGAGGGAACTCGTACCTAAGCATCAGAATGGGACCATTCTTTAAAAGAGACCTTGTGGGGAGCTATTCTGGTTGTTAATGTTTTTGTATAAGGCGGTGACTAGGCAGAGATGAATGCTAGATTTTATTGGCAAGTCCAGCATTTATTTATCCCTATGTGCACTTTCTGAAGTCACTAACATGCTGTTCATCTACAACTCTGTTTTATTCGTTGTGTTATCCACAGATAACAGAACAGATATGTTAAACGCTTTGTGTACACACATACTCTGCTCGAACCCATATTAGCCATCACATTTGCATCCTCTACTGCATTCAGCTCAATTTACTCCACCAGCAATTGAAGGCAGGCACCCAATCCATTTCCAGCTCAATTCTACAACCAGGTCCAACCACTCATCTCATCTAGCAGTATCCAGCAACAGGCAATAACCAGATCCCCACAAGAAACCCAGCCACATCTAAACGCACTACCTTGGACGCCACGCCAATTCATAACTTTAACAGTCAAGCCCACCAGTAATTTCACGATTCCAAACCCCATTAAAGACAGTTCTCGGCACTCAGTAAGTGGTATAATATCAAAAATTCAATTTAATGGAAAAACATTCAATTAAAATTCCCAATATGTTTTGACCGCACGACTTGTTCACAGGCATTGCGGTTCATTCCTGCTATTGTTTTTTAACAGTCAATGATGTCTTTTCTTCAATCCATTAAAGGGTTATACTAAATCCTGAAAGAACATCTAGATGAAAGCCCCAATGCATTTTGGGCAGATATCCTGCCCTTCGTCAGGGAGTAAATTCATAAAGAAAGCAGAGATAGTCCAAAATCAGGTGACCTGAGTGTCTATGGGATGGATATCATTTTGTATTAAGAGTGAATAAACTAAGGGTGAATACCCTTAACACAAAATGCAACCTTAATACCCTTAATGCAACCTTTGTTATATTATTATGCCTTGGTTTAGAGGACGATACCTTCTCGCACACCCACAAAATTGATACAACTGAGTATAATTGATTAAACAGCATACCCTGGTGTGCGTGATTCGCCAACACTATATTATACCATACCATTCATGAAATTCCTTCATTTCGCAATCTCCATATCCATCGCTTTTAAATCCTTATCGGTGTTTCTACCAAACACCAATGACAAGGATTATGGACGCCAATTAATTCATGAGATTTTATTTAATCCAAATAATCATTCACAACCTTTATCCAGAGTATTGTTTCCCATTGATTTCTGGGAAATGTAGTTTATCATGTTCAAATTCAGATGACAGGGTTTTTAAATCCCATTTCCCCCAGCGAGCAATGGAAAGATACAATAATGTCAGAATCCCTTCCTTTCGTTGCTACCCTCCAGTGGGTGAGCTGTAATTTATATTCTCAAGACGAGAACAACCCAAATTTCCATGCAAACTTGGGTATTAAGGCAATATTTTGACAAGCGTTCACATAGAACTCATACACACAATATACAACGAGACAGCAACATAAATGTCATGATTGAATCCGAAGAAAAATCTAAAGAAAACCAGCATGTAGGGATTACTTTCAAATAGTTTAAATTGAATTCATTTATGCAAAGAAATGCAATTGAATAAAGAGAATTGAAAAATAATTTGTGAAAAGTGTGCAATACTCCAATGGTATACAATAACCAAGCAACATTAATGAAAAAAGTGTGTGTAGTACATAGGTTGGTAATAGCAGACAGCCATATACAATGTTAGTTTCTGGAGAATACAGGAACACCATGGAAGGTCCACATAGTGTTATGGCAAACAAACGGTCTGTGTGTGGAAATGTCATTTCCTGGTGTTTAAGTTCCTACGCTCATAGCCTGCACTGAAAGTTCAGGGAGCAGAAATGCTCATACCTCCTCCATTTTAGAAGGTTAACTACAACATGCCGTTTGTAGCCCCCACAGGCCTGATGTTGCCGGCCCCAAATACAGACTAGTACATGGGTCTAGTCACAATGTCGGAATAGATGAAAATGACGGGAGGCATTCTGCACAGTACTTGCGGGTGATAGAACCAGCTTTGAGCGGATACCACGGCTGCAAGTGTAGCAACAAGTCTGAATCAATCCGCAGCCTTAAGCTGCGCACCTGTGTTAAAGGTTTGGAGCGGGGTCAATAGTTTACGGCCTTAAGGATAAAGACTATAGGTCTTCAATTTTTTGACGCACCAATAAGGCTATTTTTTGCCTGTGTTGGGTTTTAGCCCACATGCTGATCCCACGTGCATCAAATTGTCACAATTGTGTGGTCAGATGTCCTTCTTTATGACTATTTTAATGTCTGGTTTAAGAGATATAAGGGGACTAATAAACCGTGAAATGGCTAACTCCCTTGACTGCAAGTTGACAAGGGATGTACCTCCATCGTCTCCTCGCTGGATTTTTTATTTAGGTCATGAACCGTAAATAACAACCTGATGACATTCTCAAACAAATTTAGGAGATCCTGAAAGGTTTCTGAACCAGTAGAATTTGTTTATAAATTGAACAAAGTGCATAAGGATGAAATTTGAGCAATGAATAATAGACGATTCATTGTGAGGACAAGAACAACCACAACTGGTCACACGTGAATAACGTACATTAGGAATTGTGATCTGTGAGACAGCTTCTGTGAAACGAGTTAGCAGTCGCTGTGCGGAAGATGTCCATGTCGCACAAACCACTATGATTCGCTGAGCCTGTTGATCAAACACAGAAGCCGCGCATTGAATGAGGTTGTAATCCTACTGGTGGACAAAGAAGGGTGTAGGCGTTGTGGTGGCGGTCTCTAGCCTCCATCGCTCTCTCGAGTAGTGCTAGGATGTGAATGGAATTTAGATCGGAGTGTCCATCCTTCCACTTTGAAGCACTGCTGCAGTTCTCATATCACTCTCGCAGACCACGTCAACAATGCAGCCTCACAACTGGCCAGTCGTCTTATAACGAGATATCTAAATGCATAGGGATTCATAAATTGGCCTACTGTGAAAATTAACAACAGTACTCAATTAACAAATGTTGCTTGTTGCTGTTGTGTAATTAACTGCTGTGGTATGTTTTCCCCAGTCTTTCATTATCCTAATGTTGCCATTAAGAGTTAGTTTGTCAGATATACATTCTTATTATTCAAGTCAGCCCTAACTACTGTAGTACGTTTTAAATGCAGAGGTTCTGCTTCTGCAGACCAAACACTCTCAAAATATACTGCCTACTAGTATGGTGGACATGTGATTCCAGCACCTTGGAACCCTCGTTGTCTTATGTAACATTTCCTATAGACTGATTTACACGTGTATGGTTCATTGTCTCTGTATAATGTATGTGTGCTCTGACGCTCTACACTAGTATGAGTAGCGCTATAAAACAAATAAAATGCATGTGAAAGAGTGGTTTATGGAGAGGTGAGGTGAGGGGCACTGTTGGAGGGTGGTAGTGAGGGAATCCGTGAAAAAGAATATCGCACCGGGCGCCACCAGCGCTAAAGCCGACTCTGATTAAGTAGGAGGGACCCTGTGGTATTTCTCTCAATCGTCCCCACACCGCTCCCCTAAATGGCTGTGATGAATGAAGCTCTAATCAAGTGTCTACAGCACACACTTAACAAGTCAGATCATGGGCTGTGAACAAATTCAAAATTAGCTCTGGGTTTAAAGCGTTAATATATGCCGATTTAGCACTCTAGGGTTTGACAAAAGGGGGGAGCAGGCAGGAGTGAATGGAGAGTGATCTAGCTCAAAAGTAGTCCCTCATGTAGTTCAATGCAAGTACTCAAGTGGAGGTGGAAGAAATCAACCAATAGCATTAAGAGACAGAGAAATACTCCAGTAGCTCGAGCCAGGGGGTGATTGACAAAATCTCAAGCCAATGGCTGACAGAGACTGGCCAAATTAATTCAGAGGTTCTAAGGGGAGGTTCCAGATTCAACTATTTGGATATTGTTAGCAATAAGTCTATCAACTTCTCTGTCAAAATATATTGGATAACCAAATGACATACCAAAAAATGTTCTTTGCTCTATTATGTTATGCGCATATTGTGAACTTCAACATAAGTGGATATCAAATTTAATATGCAAATTTGCAAACAATACACAGTTGAACTGCAGAGGACTGCTTGGAGGGTAAGATACTCTGAAGACTGATGCGTCAAGTTAAAAAATGTGTGTAACATGAAGGATGAACCCCAGGATGTCCATTTAATGTTGGGATTCTTCGGAGAATAAAAAGAGCAGGACTATGTTTGAGGTAAAAGAAATCTATGTTGGAATAGCGCTTTGAAACTTAAGTGCTGTATAAGTACTGTGTATAAGTATAGTTATCACTAGGTGCGCAAAGGGATCCCTTCGTCATTCTAGTTTTCAATCGGGTGGCAATAGAGTTTTATCGGGAAATATATTATAAAAAAATATATATATTTAAATGTGTAGCCACCATGATACATTTCAGTATGGAGCGGAATTCTTAGACTTGAATTTGGGAAAGTGCATAAAACCAAAAAGGCATCAAAGCACTGTCACCGACAAGAACTAAACAGAGGAAGCAAACAGAAGCATTAGTGTTGTGAAAATAACCAGGTTTTCAAGTACCAGCGAATCATGGGATAAGAATTGAGACTCGCAATGTGCTCAGGGAGAGCGGTCCATAACCTAACCGCCGCCGCCGCCACCACAACTGAAAACGCTTGTTCATGCGGTCGCGTGGCTACATTTTCAGCCTTGTCTGATAATGGTCCTAATTTGGCATGGTCTACTTTTCAAAATTTTAGTAGCGAATACCAATTAGGATTAGGAACTAATATTGTCCCGATGGCACCAGTTCCCACATCCATACTTGCTTCAAAGGCCCACGCGTTCCTACACAAAGCCATACAGGGGATGTTTCGAAACAAAATGGAAAGATAACCTGTTCACCTGTGCCCCGTTCCTCAAAACATGAGTCACGCAGGAGACTTGTGACGCGGCAGCCATTCCTGCCCCCCACATAGATGGACCAGGGATTTTAATAAATTATTTATAACCAATCAAACACTAACCTCTTCAAACCCATCCTCTGAAAAACAATGTGAGAGGGACACACACAAATCCTTGCCCTCTAGCCCAGGAGTAGTAAAACTTTTTAGTCTTACGAATACAACCAGCACAGCTTATCTGCTCTGAGCACTCATAGGATAGTGCGTGGGCCCTTAGTACACCCGGCATACTGCAAACACCGAGAAATCTTTTTTCAGACTCAACTAAATGGCCATATAGTTGAAGGCTTTCTAGCAGACAATCAGGAAAACTAAAGTGTGTAACATATGCACACATGGAAGGTTAATTATATTGTAATGGATGAGAAGCAACCCTAAAAAGGAAACCATGTGTCCATGTGACAACCTCCAAGTGTCCAGGTCTCCATGTCCCAGTGACCATGTCACCATCTCCCAGTGCACGTCACCTCGTCCAAGTGTCCAGGTCTCCATGTCCCAGTGACCATGTCACCATCTCCCAGTGCGCATGTCACCTCGTCCAAGTGTCCAGGTCTCCATGTCCCAGTGACCATGTCACCATCTCCCAGTGCGCATGTCACCTTGTCCAAGTGTCCAGGTCTCCATGTCCCAGTGTACATGTCACCATCTCCCAGAGCGCACGTCACCTCGTCCAATTGTCCAGGTCTCCATGTCCCAGTGTGCATGTCACCATCTCCCAGTGTGCATGTTACCTCGTTCTAGTGTCCAGGTCACCATTTCCCAGGGTACATGTCTCAGTGTGTCTGTGAGCATGTCACACTGTCCCAGTGGGCCTGTCACCCCACCACTGTGTCCATGTCACCACATCGCAAGGTTTATGACACACTGTTTATGTCACTCCGCCCCAGTGCCTATGTCGTCATGTCTCAAGGATTGTGTCACTCTTTCCCAGTGCCATGTCAACGAGTCCAGTGCCTTTGTCCCAGTCTCGTATTCTAAGCTGTCAGATGACCACGTCCCAGAGTCCATATTGCCCGCTCGCTGTATCTCTGTTGTCTATCTCAGTGTCTCCCTGTTCTAGTGTTTCTCCATCCAAGTGTCTTCATGTTCCAGTATATTCCTGCCCCATGTCCAACATTCACAAACCTTTTTTACCCGCCGACTGCCTGTTCCAGGATCATGTCTCTTTCTCTTCTTGTCTTGTGTCATTATTTTTCCATGTTTTCTGAACCTGATGTTTGTGTCTCTTTGTGTCAGTGATTGTTTCCCTTTCCCAGTATCTCCCTGGCCCTAAGTCTCCTTCAGTCGCTTGCTTTCTAAGTGGCGGCATGTTCCGGCTTCCTCTGTCTCCCTGGGCTCTCCACTTCAAGTGTCCACGTCTACTGGAGACATCGTCCATGTAGCCTTGTCCTGGTGTCTCTGTATCTGTGAGCCCATGTCTCCGCTCTGCTTATCTCTTCTTAGTATTGTTGTCTACTTCAGCCATCTTCCATGTCTTCTTATCCTGGGGTCAGTGTCTCCTCATCACAGTGTTTACATTTCCCTGCTCCATTATCTCCCTGCCCCAGTGTCTCCATCGCAGTCACTTGTCGACTCAATGGTTGCCTGTTCGTCAGTCGCGTCTTCCCTTCTCCCTGTCTCAGTGTCCATCTCTATCGAAGCCTCTTCCATGGTGTCTGTGTCTCCAAGCCTCAGTGTCTGTGTGTTCATGTGCTTCCCTTTCACAAAGTCTGTCCCCTTGTTCCACTGCATGTCTCCCTGTGCCTCACTGCCCACATCTCCCTTGTAAGGGCCTGTGCCACCTTCACTTGTTGCTTTATGAATGACTTTAGAAAACGCGGTAATATGCAAGGGTTGTTTCCATTCTTAGCCTCGATGGGCCATCCTTGGTCACTGTAAACTGCTTCCATCCCAGAATGCACCTCTCAGTCAACAGTTCCTTTCAAGCATGCTCTTGGTTATATTCCCTATATTTTCTGGGGCTATCTGTTTCCCTAGGAATACTCATATGTATCGAGATAAACATTATTCTATAGAAATATAAGGTAGGCTCAAGGAGGAATAACTCCTAAAGAATCAGATATAAAGCCAATCTGTGTCCCGTGGGTCATACCATAGTCATGTTGGAATGATGTGGCAGAAGCGGACCAAATTATGAAGCGGGTTGACTAAATTATGCGGCAAGAAAGGCAAATTATGCTGCATAAGGTGCCACATTTTTTGATTGACATAATGTCATTATTTGTTCATGTTAACACTTTCTGTCCAACGTTTGTCCTCATTAGCCCCAATTTAACACCCAAATACAGCAATAAGCAACTGAAAGGTGACCGGTGAACCTTTGAAAAGAACTTTTCACAGCGAGGCAACACGTATTGCTGCGTTTTTAGTATCCTTTGATCCGTTTGAGCTAGAAACAATTTTTTGTTAAGATTTGATGATTATGCCGTAGATGATGGATTATATGGCAAAGGTGGCAACATCATAATTGTGCAGGAAACACCGCAGCATCGCATATCTAGTGGCCCTAAATAGAGAGCAACTGAAGCATATTATAGGGAGGGTGCCTTAGGCTAACTACGGCAAATAATGTCCATGTGCCAGAAAATGTCCACAACTTGTTGGGGGCTGCCACCACCCGCATAGGGCCTTTGCTAGGATTTTAAAGCAGCCAGGTAGTACCCGACATAGGATTGTGCCCAGAAATTCCTCAGAGCAGCCTTCGTTCAGCTGTTCCTAGTCCTATCAATCAAACCTCACTACATCACCTAAGCGTTCCTAGCCTACAAGGGCAAGGAAGTCCAAGCAGGTATGTACTAGCCAAGTCTAACCAGAGCTGATGCAGAACTTCTTCTACACCTTTCGGGGCAGCCATATTGTACAACCTGAGAAGAAAAGGCCGGACATTGCTCATACCGCCTATTGGCAAGAGTAAAATAAGTACTTCTTGATGTGATTAACAAAGGTTGTGCAGTCTGATATTAAGCCCTCCAAGATTCAGCAGCTAGAAGACACTCTTTACCTCCTAATTACCTGGACTCTGAACAGCTCTCCGCGTAAGCAGAGGAACCCTGAACTGTACAACTCCATTTCCCACCTGTTCAGTACATACCTGGTAGGGAAGAGATCTAAACTGAAGTCAAGCTTATTTTAAATACTGCACAAAGCAACCAAAATACTGGGAGATATATATGGGCATAAATTATAGGGATAAACTATAGGGAGTATCCGTACTATAAATTATATGGATTATGGCTATAAATATTACGAGTGTCCGCACTTCTCTTCCCAATCTCCCCCTTGAAACCCTGTATTGTCAAATCAATGGTGGGAATCTATCACAGAGACTTCTTTGCAATGCACTTTTCCTCCATCAGGTTAGTGATGCTTTATTGATCTATTGATTGATTAGTATCATTTACATTTTCGTTAATTTGCATTTTGATTTAAAAATGCAACTGCTGTGGGGTTTGAAGATTATTCTAAAATCCCGTTTTTGACAAGATTCCACCCTAACTTCAGACATTTATAAATGAAACAGAAGATGAAAAAAAGAAAATGTACTAACAAATGGTTCCTGCATATCACATTTATAAAAAAAACATGTTTCTACAAATCAAGATACCCCTATTACTTTAATCTGAAAACATTTCATAGATGATTTCTCTCCTCATTTGCACAACCTTGGCCCATCCAATGTGCTGACCAAGCTGTTTAATAATAATGAACAGCAAACGGTGACAGGCCCATGGAAGCGCAGTGCCAGAAAACAGGCCAGACAGGCAAAGCACTGGTGCACTCATCTGTTTAAAACATTTACCCTCCTTGGAGTGCGCCAACCAATTAAAATGATGTGTCTTGACAGTATATTCCTTACTTGACCCTTGGGAAATGATTTCAATGTATTTCTTCTATGGCTGCACATATGTTCGTAAACCAAAACTTAACAGACATGTTTTCATTGCAATAATTAATCTAGTGCAATTCAACCATCTTTTCTTTTTTTAATGTCTGAATCCATGTTATTTAATTAAAGCACGCCAGAGCGCTATCAACAGAATACACCAATTATCCTCAAAGGACAAAATATAAAAGAGAGACAGAGACGGATGGATAATAAGAGAGGGGAGATAGATGGGAGAAACGGAGAGAGCGAAGGAATGAGAGTGATAAATGGAATCAGAGGTTGATAAAGAGAATAAGATTGAAAGAAAATTAGTAAGAAATGGAAAGAGAATGAGTGAGATAAAAAAAAGTGAGAAGGAAAAGGAGAGGGAAAAACAATAAGGAGAATGGAAAGGGTAAGAAAAAGAAGAGGAAAAGCGAGGCAAGAGTGAGGTGGAGAGCCAAACGCCAGCTTTGGACCAAATACATCCACATAGCAATTGCATTTCCTTCCTTCTAGCACATCAACAGAAATCAGCACCATTATACCATGTGGTGCCAGACATTTAGTCAGCAGTCAATATTTCCTCAACTTCCATTTTCCAATCTCCATCCACTTCAATATACATAAAACAGAACATATTGAACCCATCCTTCGTTGGTCCACTTAAAGCATTCAACTTGTCCATTCATCTGTGGGTGATACAAGGCTACCTTTTTGTGCACATTAATCTAAAAGTTAAGATAAGATGCTATTTACAAGGATGTTGCTGTCTGTAAGATCTGCTAAAACCAAGACAGAATGGAGGGTGACAAGGATATGAGGATGAGCGTCGATCAGAGTTATCATAACTGTGAAAGTTCTCAACACTTTGGTTATCTGAAGGACAATTAGGTGGTAACAATGTTATGCAAAACGCATGGGGAAAAAGTAATGTTTCCAAGTGTTGTAGGAACTACAGCAAGAGAGAAACATGCACGGTGTTCAAAATGGAATGAGCATGGAAGGGTTTAAGAAGCCAGCCAAGGGGTAGCAGTGTTGGAATTGCTACAAAAGAGAGTA
Source organism: Triturus cristatus (assembly GCF_964204655.1). Lineage (NCBI taxonomy): Eukaryota > Metazoa > Chordata > Amphibia > Caudata > Salamandridae > Triturus > Triturus cristatus. The sequence goes on along the minus strand of NC_140595.1, from coordinate 35,787,853 downwards.
TAGTCAAGAGGGGGACAAGAGAGCTAATTATTTTACGAGGTCCTGTTCTATTGCTCCCTGATAAGTACATAAACAACCAGAAAAGAACAGTTCCTCCTCAAGGCTAGGGTAGTTAAAGTTGCTACCGGCTTGCTGTTATTTGGTCACAAGAGGGAAATCTAAATTTCAGATCTTGTTGCCCTCACACACCTGGTAGGGTGTCATGCTTCATCATCGGGCGCTCCTCGTCGGACCGGCGCTGCAATGTCCGACGGGCCTGGTGGCATCTTTAGCGGAGATCTTCTGATCTGAGAACGCCGTATTGTGATGAATGTGAGTGGGAATATGGAAGTCAGTAATTAATGATTAGTGTGGGGACTAATAAGACTAAAATAGGCCCTGGCCCCTGAATAATTTTAATTGGTTTTATGTGGGGCTGGGACTAGATAAAACCAGGGAGGCTACTATAGAGATTCTAGGTATCAGGGTAGCCTTTAGTTGACAGAGGTCAACATGTTCGTGTCTACTATGCTCTAAATCGAGCGACACTTCTTCAGGACCGTGGATAGAACTGCAAGTAAATAAACCTCGGATCTGATAACCGGGTAAGATGATCTATCACAACTAGAAAAGTGTCCCTGATTCAGGGTCTTTACATATCGCCTCCGCCTAAATAGATGGAAACAGAAACAAGAGGACAAACAGCACACGTCCCATTAACAGCTCATACAAGGAATTAATATCCACTAGTAAAGTAACGGGGTCAGAACAACCCGTCAAAGGGCCAAACAGATCCCTCATAACATTGGACAAAATAGAGGTAGGTTAAAATCATGAACTAATAGAAACAGAACCAGACCAAGGACCCTCAATGAAATAACAGTGTATATATAAATATATATATATATCTAAAGCAGGATAAGTCCATACGGGTGTGTATATCACCAGGTTAGGTGATTCATGGATGCTTACCTCAAAGTGGAGGGGTAGGAGGCTTCATAGGTGAAGGAGTAGCGACCGGACTTTTTGAACGGTCCCACTAAAATGAAGCAGTAAAGGTAAAAATACAAGGGGTGGTAATACCAAGGTAGTAGCATATTCTTGAAGGAGTGCAATAGCACACGCAAGAAAAAGTGAATGTGGCAAGGGTTACATCAGCATGCATGTGAGGACCAACTCGCGAGTGGCGGCGGTTGCCAGAGGGGAATTACTCGTAATGATAGTACTCGGGTGACGGTGTCCGCAGTTAATCAAAATTGTGAGTGTGCCCGCGTATGGTCGGAGTTTATATCATAATGAGGTGACATCCGATATCAGCCACGAGTACACGAGTCCCCCTTTAGTTGCCTAATATTCTATCCATTGGCACGTTATCTCTCCGTGCTGATTAACTTGCCATGTGTAACTTACACATAGACATAGCGATTCAGTTTAACGGGTTCCCTTTTCCGTTTTTATTTTTATTATTTTTCTTCCAAGTTCTCGGTACCTCAAGTAGTGTGACCGAAAACCTCCACCCCCTTACATTGCTTCGGTGACTCGTCCACCCCCGGCACCTGCTTTGCCGATCCTCTCTATCACCCATTACGTTAGAGTCAGGCACTTCCTGGTTGGGACAACATGGCTGCCCACCGAGGAACCATCGCGTGACTACGTCCCTGCTTCCTGATTCAAGTACAGGACCCCAGGAACATAGACGCTAACATCCAGGTGAGGAGCTGAGCGTTTGTCGAGTGAGGCTAACCCACGTATTTTGTTGGTAAGTGTATACAGCATGCGCCTTTGCACGATCCCACTGTGTGTCCGCATCCTATACCCCTGTGAATATGACTGACACTTCCGATATAGTTCTGCTCACCCCAGATTGATTTTTCAACCGGGTTTGGCCACCTTGCCTCGGATACGGGTATTCCTTCTGGTATTCCGTTTTGGACCCTGCTTTGCAGCCCATTTTTTACTATGTCATCTTTTAGAGCCACCACTCGATGGTCGCGTGGTACTTTTATCCTGCATGTGATTTCTTACACCCACTCTGGATACTCAGACACCGTCCAATATACGTTGTCTCTCCTGTGTGTCCATTTCTTACTACGCCTCCACCCTGGGACCGTGTACTCATGGCTGATATCGGATGTCACCTCATTATGATATAAACTCCGACTATACGCGGGCACACTCACAATTTTGATTAACTGCGGACACCGTCACCCGAGTACTATCATTACGAGTAATTCCCCTCTGGCAACCGCTGCCACTCGCGAGTTGGTCCTCACATGCATGCTGATGTAACCCTTGCCACATTCACTTTTTCTTGCGTGTGCTATTGCACTCCTTCAAGAATATGCTACTACCTTGGTATTACCACCCCTTGTATTTTTACCTTTACTGCTTCATTTTAGTGGGACCGTTCAAAAGGTCCGGTCGCTACTCCTTCACCTATGAAGCCTCCTACCCCTCCACTTTGAGGTAAGCATCCATGAATCACCTAACCTGGTGATATACACACCCGTATGGACTTATCCTGCTTCAGATATATATATACACTGTTATTTCATTGAGGATCCTTGGTCTGGTTCTGTTTTTATTAGTTCATGATTTTAACCTACCTCTATTTTGTCCAATGTTATGAGGGACCTGTTTGGCCCTTTGAGGGGTTGTTCTGACCCCGTTACTTTACTAGTGGATATTAATTCCTTGTATGAGCTGTTAATGGGACGTGTGCTGTTTGTCCTCTTGTTTCTGTTTCCATCTATTTAGGCGGAGGCGATATGTAAAGACCCTGAATCAGGGACACTTTTCTAGTTGTGATAGATCATCTTACCCGGTTATCAGATCCGAGGTTTATTTACTTGCAGTTCTATCCACGGTCCTGAAGAAGTGTCGCTCGATTTAGAGCATAGTAGACACGAAACATGTTGACCTCTGTCAACTAAAGGCTACCCTGATACCTAGAATCTCTATAGTAGCCTCCCTGGTTTTATCTAGTCCCAGCCCCACATAAAACCAATTAAAATTATTCAGGGGCCAGGGCCTATTTTAGTCTTATTAGTCCCCACACTAATCATTAATTACTGACTTCCATATTCCCACTCACATTCATCACAATACGGCGTTCTCAGATCAGAAGATCTCCGCCAAAGATGCCACCAGGCCCGTCGGACATTCCAGCGCCGGTCCGACGAGGAGCGCCCGATGATGAAGCATGACACCCTACCAGGTGTGTGAGGGCAACAAGATCTGAAATTTAGATTTCCCTCTCGTGACCAAATAACAGCAAGCCGGTAGCAACTTTAACTACCCTAGCCTTGAGGAGGAACTGTTCTTTTCTGGTTGTTTATGTACAAAAGAGAGTACTCAAGATTTAGCTGCACTTTAATGGCTTCTGGAACGCCACTCAGAGTAAGGAAGATGAAATTTGGTGTGTGGTAACTGCCCCTGGGAGAGAGGTTTGTGTGTCACACTAGGGTCAATACCAAATATGTGCCATTAGTTACGAAAGTGCCGTAGAATCATGCAACAATGATGAAATGAATTACAATGAAGTTGTAAAAATTGTATGATGCACCCATTATCCAGATCATTTGGGTGTGTGAATGGGCCGTTGCCATTGGTTTCACTAAAGAACACCTCCGCTCATCCGGACTCCTACTTGCACACATCCCACACATACGAAAAACCAGATCCAGAGGTCGAGCCTTCTCCTACAGCGCTCCTAAAGGGTGGAAAGACCCGCCACTATACATAAGATCCTCCTCTTCACCTCTTGAATTCTGCAAGAAGCTGATGACCTGCCTTTTCAAGTAGTCGGTTTGGCTAGGCTCACACTTGGCCAGTGCCAGGATACCCTCCCGAGTCATAGTGCGCTTTACAAGGCTGCATAACATCTTATAACATAGGAAATCATCTGGTCTAATAAAATTCAGTGTGAGCCTGAAAGTTTGTAATATGTGTGTGTTAATGTTGACAGGCATGCATAGCCTTGCAGCGGATCCAGATTGATCCAACATCTTTGGATTAGAGTTCCTTAGCCACTGAAAAGCAGCATGAAGGAATGTCAGAGAGAATCCGCATTGTGTTTGAGACCAAAACAAGTGCTGGAAACAAAGGTTGAGCTTCGAGGATAAATAACAAAAAATGATATCAAACACTGTAAGTCTTGAATTCACAGCATCATTTTTTGCTTTTACCAATTTGAAAATTGCGGTGCCCAAGAATTGTCCAAAGTGGACTTTACCAAAGCATTCCATACAACGTGCTCAGGTAGTGAGTCAGGAGCATTACATATTGCGAACCTAGAACAGGCTTCCTTCCCACATGGATTATTTGCTGGGGGAAAGACTCAAGAAAATAAGTTAGAAAGTGTTATTTGGATTTTAAACAGATGCTCTCTCTTGTGGATTCGATGCTAGGCAACACAATGCCATCCTCAGGCTTACAGGGACCCGAGGACATAGAGAGACTCCAGGCACCCTAGGTGAGTACACGAGGTGTCTGAAAAAGTTCCCTGCAACGCATGAGTTGTGAGTCAGACGTAGAATCTCCACCCTTTGCAGCATGGACAAGATGGTCTGAGTAGGGAAACAGAAGTTAAGTGCACTTTGTGTCCTTCCTTGCATCAGACATGCAGAAAAGGGTAAATGGTTAAAGTGTGTATAAAAAATGATCTCCCTGAGAATAATGGTGGTAAAGGCACTCCCCCTCAGGGACAATCCAATCTTGAGTCACATGAGAGGGCCCACAAAATGTGCTTTTGTGCTACAACTGATGCTACATAGACATTCAAAGCGGTACAAAAGGGGGTGGTGATGGACGGAGCATCAGAACCAATCAAACACTCACACCCAGTCAACAGATCTTGGTTTGATCCATCACCGTTCTTTAGCCCACTCTGCCTCCCCAGTTCAGACATGGCCATATGCAAATCAGTCTGACCCTGTGCCTCATGGGAACAGTCCAGCCCGAACTGCCAAGCCATGCCTTCCCTGGACTGGAAACAAGCATCCTAGGACCGGTTTCTGGCATTTCAGCCGTCTTCAGCCAGGCTTGCTTGACTCCAGTGGCAAAGTGAGCAAGGGACTCACGTCCGAGCATACCCTGCCACCTTATGGCGAACAAAGCGGTACAAAAGGGGGTGGTGATGGACGGAGCATCAGAACCAATCAAACACTCACACCCAGTCAACAGATCTGGGTTTGATCCATCACCGTTCTTTAGCCCACTCTGCCACCCAGTTCAGACATGGCCATATGCAAATCAGTCTGACCCTGTGCCTCATGGGAACAGTCCAGCCCGAACTGCCAAGTAAGTTGGCAGGGTATGCTCAGACGTGAGTCCCTTGCTCACTTTGCCACTGGATTCAAGCTATCCTGGCTGAAGACGGCTGAAATGCCTGAAACCGGTCCTAGGAAGCTTGATTCCGGTCCAGGGAAGGCATCACCACCCCCTTTTGTACCACATAGACATTCAGGCGTGGCTATGGAAGAGGAGGAAACTCCTACCCAGGGAACCCCAGGTGTCTGACTTTACATCCCTGGACAGGAATATAAGTATGCATGACAGGTATGTAAGTAAGAATTGAATATGGTGCACTACATGAAACCAGGTGTCTTCTTCATAGCACGCTAGTTCTATGTGGAAATTCAGACAGGAAGACCGAGTGAAGTAGGGCCAGGTAGGTAATACTTTCTGAAAGATGGTTCCAACACAAGAGTCCAGGTTAGAAGTCCTTTCACAACTCTAGTCCCACCACTACTATTTTCTGTGCCCTAGCTTGGATTTTATGACAGTAAAGAGATTTTCCTTGCTTGAGCCAAGAAACTAGTTAGTGTAAGCCTTGTATCTAGTATATTTTATCTAGTATATGCTCCTCACAAGATCCAGGGTCCCCCACTTATCCGATGATTGTCAAGTGGGATCCTACAAGAATAGGCAGGACGTAAACACCTGACCACATCAACATGTACTTTTGGTGACACTGGTTCCCTTTGTACTGAACCACTAATGCCCGCAATGATTGATTTCACACAAGAAGGATGGGATGGACGCTTCAAATTAAATGCTGGGATTTATCGATTCCCGGACACTAACACACGCATATTCCTTTCGAGCAGCAATACGCCCGTGCATGCTCATGAAAGATGCTGCAGCCTTGTTATCTCACGGATGTGCTTTCACCTCAGTTTCATGGGGATAACCTTGCATATGTGTAGGGATCATTTATAGTTCCTGTGAATCAGACTCCATAACGCTGTAAATGTACCCCCTACAGGCAGCAGTTACCCACTGCAAACTATTTGTACAAGGATAAAAGGTTAAATGATCGTAAGACGATTAATATCATTAACGAGGCACCTAAGGTTTTTTTGTGTTCTTTACCTAGCACACAGGATTACACAAGTCACCACAGGACAAGTCCCTAGAGATTGGCTTAGGAATTACATAATGACACCCCTATCTCAAAAAAGCAGAGTAACAACCAGATATCAAAGACAGTATCTTACAGCCGAGAAGCATTAAACTGCATGCTTGACTTGCTGTGTTTAGAAATGACAAGGTCAGCAGCTTACGGGCCAGTGGATAAGACCGATGTGCGACATTCATCCGTCTGCGTTACAGACCGTCTGGTATGCCAAATAACGATGCATGGTGAAAAGCATTCAAGAATTGGAGGCAAACATGCAAGAATCTATTCTTATATCTTATTTCGCTATCTGAGTTTTTGGTTGTAGGAAGCAGTACAAGGATTGTCTGTCTTTTAGTCGAATTTTTAATGCACAGGCTTTATCTCTCGGCATAAGTCAATGGTCTTTGCTATGCATTTAAACAGACGGTAGGAAATAATATTTTGAGGTCAGCTTTTGTGTGGCACCCATGAAGTCTTCCCAAGAGTGCCAGAAACAGATATCATTGTACACCAGTCAATTCCAAGACAGATATTATGAGAACAGGCAATCACACGTCCGTCCACGCCTGCTCCCTCTTCGAGGTCATCTCATTATGGCAATATACAGGTCAAGCAAAGTGATTCCTTGATTCACTGCACTTTATTCAGAAACAGGTACGGAGAATAAAATACATGTACTGCCTGTTTCTCTCATTAAACCCCCAGATTTGAAACAGATTCCTTTAAAGCTAATAAAAGTAAGTCTTAAACAATGTATCGATCTGTGTTCTGCAATTGTTTCTGTCTTAATTCACTAATAAAACAAGATCTTCTCAATGTTCTTGAATCCACAGAGAATTTGCAACACAGGGTCAAATAGCAAAAGCTATGAGGGTTTAAGAATAAAAAAATAGGGTACGCACGGATGTTGAATTAACATATGCATTTTAAACTTAAGTTAATTCACAAACCTGACAAATGCAAAACACAGAAACAAAACCACAGAATAGTTACTTCTCAAGAAATATTGCTTTTTTTCCTTTTCAAATGTGCTTACTCAGCAACCCCACTTATGAACCGGATGGGGACGCCTTTAATACATGTTGAAATCAATACTGTCAACAAACAAACAGAATTAATAATGAAAGACCGAATTTTGCTGGAGCTGGGAACATAAGCCTGTTCCATCTGCGGAGGGGGGGGGGGGGGGGACACATCATATTTATCTCCCTTGAGGAAGGCTCCGAAATGGATGCAGCGCGAGCCAGCGAAGCAACCCTTATGCCCAGCATCCCCTCCCCCATCATGCAAGCAAAAATGAACATCCCTGGAGGGGGCAGACTGATGCCCCCATCCTCCCCCTTCCCTTGCACCCCACTCACCTCCCCCACTCTGCTTAAGCACCAACACTGTCTCTCCTACTTAAGAATTAAAAACATGGCTGTGCTGTCACTAAATATGATTATTTTTCAAGGCGGGTTAGAGTCTGGGTCATTCTTTTTCGCAGGATTGCTTAGTCAGCATGTAAAATGTACAACAGAATAAAAAACGAGGATATTTTTTAGCTCAGATCTAGAATGGTGGAATTGTTCTGTAAATTATCACAGAATTATTTCATGCAAAGATTTAGATGAAATAAAATAGTAGTGTTTTAAAGGGATATGCTCCCAGTCCATGAACCATGCAGCTGATACACACATGTAAAAAATCTACAAGCAAACGGCATACCACCTCATCATGCGAATGCACATGCCCTGATGCATGATGATGGTCATACGTGCGTGCACAAACACTATAATAGTTCGTACCTATGTCCCTATCCGAGCAATGTGTATGCACTGACCACCGTTAATTTAAAGCGCTTAGAGGCAATCCAATTTTCTCTTTGAGCTATACAAAAATAATCCGCACCGTTGAATATACACATTTAATTTACAACGCCCCACCACCCCTAAATATTTGCAGATCTGAATATAAACACGAATGCTGAAAACACAACAGCCCTCTGCAGGATCGAGGCATCTGCACCAGGGCTATCTATGCTTATAAATTATGGAACATCCGCGGTCAGCCCTCCATTCTCATCGACTACAGAGAGGCACATTCCGCCCCCGACACATTTAATGCAAATCCTTCCGTTTCAGCATCCCTGCGGTGTCAGATGAAGGTTACACAGCATCTTTCCCGTCTTAGCAAGCAAGGAGCCAGGATGCTGCAGCAACCTCCTCTTTTTCCCTGTATTACATTACTGCATAACGGGCGTGTTTAAAAAAACAAACAAATACCACAATATTTGTGTGCATTGCAGAAGAAATACGGCGTAAGCCTCTTACCTCTCTCGCCCTTGCTTTTTATTGCTCCGCTCCTATTGCACCAAACGCAGCCTATGCTCCTGCACCTGCAGTGACCGCTTCTGACGTCAGCCTGATTGACGGCTGCGAGGCGAAGGGCGTGGCCGTTCTGGCCGCGGAGGACACGCCCTCCTCTCTAGCAAGCGGAGAGGACGCCTTCTGCTCCGTAGCTGTCAATCAAGCCAGCGTTGTTTTAACCCCGCCCCTCTGCTGCCTTTTCTCAATCAGAGCGGAACGCGCGGGGTGATTGGCGTGGCTCTGACCAATGGGAAGGCGACGCTTGGTGGCCGGGCACTGCCTCCCCATATAGGCGGAGCTTGTTTCGTTCCTTCGTCTCAGAAAGTCTGTTGCTGATGGCGAAGCCTGATGCATTATTAAACCGTCCCTCCCCTGGTCGTTAATGGGTGAATAATGAATGATGGGAGTCGGTAATGCGACTCCAGCCTAGTGACAGCAACGGGTTGCTGACGGCGGGGCCGTGCGCCCGTTGCCTGCCCGAGGCAGGCGATGGGGAGAGCCGCTTGTTGTCTGGCCCTGGGCGCCATTTTCTTCAGTGGCTGCATCCAGAATGAGCCCACAGCAGTGCCCCGCAGTTGTGTATCAGTAATGTCCATGTTTCCCAGGGGTGTAGTTAGCACAGTAGGCCATGTCAGGGATGAGGCTTGCAGCTCGGTGCAAAAAAGATGCAGATATCTGTATCACACTTAAAAACTACAAATTCTAGCATGCATCAGGGCTGTGGGTAAAAGAGACTGCTCACAAATCATTTCTAGGACACGGTAGAAGAAGGCTAAAGTTATGCAGTAATACCCCAAAAAAGAGTGTTGTAATTTTTTAAAAAATAAACCTTTTGACATAAAAAAAAAATGATATGTATTTAAGCATAGCAATATGGCTCTGATGAGTACGTTGTCAGCCTGGTCCTAGGTAAGCTGCCCTGAGCAGTTCCATTTAAAGTAATTTGTCAACTTTCTTTTGGTGAAGTAAACTCGAGCCTTATGTATTAGGTGTTACCCTTTGAACTCTTCAGCACATTTTAAACTAATGCAATAACTCCCATCGACTTGATGGAATTGCCCCCCTGAAAACATGGCTCACCATAAAAAATTAAAATAATCTCCCTTGAATTTTAATGGGTTCGCCTCTAAAACTGACCATTATCGCTCTCCGTGGAGATTCAAAGTGTTGTGAAGGGGTAACCATTTGGTACTGACCCGTGCGAGTCAGTTGATTTAATGCAGTTAGTGTTTTTTGTGTTACTTCAACATGAACTGCAGGTGCTGTTGGATACAACATAGAGGTTCTTTGTTAATACCTACCTAGGCTACTTTGCCACAGTGACCTTAGGGCACAAGGGCTCGTTTCACTATCGTTTGAACCCTTCACTCACCCTGTAATTTTACAGTCATTAGTTTACCCTGGTAGACCTTCAAAGGAGCCTTTCCACCTGTGTGCACCAGATGATTCAGCCATCTTTAAACAGGCAACTAACAATCCTTGTTTTCTCTGAGACCGGCTTCCAAAAGGAGATATCAAATCTGGAAATATATTCTAGCAAAACAAAGGTTCACTGTGCGATTGGTTCTCATTACTTATGCTGTGCCAGTGGTTCAAGGTGGCGGGAACTGGCACACGTATTAGTGAGCTAGGACTTTTTTTTAGATATCATCAGACTTTGACACAGGGCTTTAGGGATTTAAAAACAGTGAAGAAGGAAAGAGGCAGTAATGAAACCTAAAATAGTGGGGGGAGGGCGCCTGGAATGTAGCGTGGTGAAAGAATTGGGTATGATGTGAAAGGAATATTCATCGGTCTCCGTATTTAGCAGCCCTGGAATTTGGCGGTGCTTGTAGCAGGCTTCTAAGAAAATCTTTTGTCTCCTGCAATTATTTTATTATACTTTTTACATTAAAGCACTGGTGTGGTGCTATGTAATATTAAGTACCTTCGTGCTTAAGAAAACCTGATCTGTTTTTACACTGTTTACGTTCTTGCTGAAGAGACTAAACCCTTTGACCACTCTGACGACATGGGCATCAATTGGAAATAGCCGGAGGTTGGCTTGCTCCTCTTATCGCTGCCACTCCCCTAACCACTGCAGATCTGATGACGGTATGACAGGAGTAGAAAGGAAACTGGGCTCTAAGACCTCCTTGTATTTTCCACTTCAAGCCCTTCCTATATGCACCAAATTGAATGTGCTGTTGTGGGGTTAGGGGGGAAGATGGTGTCAACCCGGGGATGTCATTGAGGACGTGTAAAGGGACCCTGATGTCAGTTTTGCTGCCCATGGCATTTTGGTGGGTCAATGGAATTTTCTGGTGAATGCCTCCATCAAGCATTCCTTTGTGTCTCTGACAAAGCTGTACCCATTCTGGCCTCTGTTGCAGCCGGATGCTCAGGCACAACATATTAAGACTGGTATAAGGGGGCACAATAGGGCTCCGCTGACAAAAAACGGCACAGCACCCGCAGCAGGTAAACAGGCAGGGATGAGAACTGACCAAAATCACAGAAGCAGGTGGGATACAAGGAACATGTACAAACGAGAAAAGCAACAAAGTTAGACAGATAAGGTCAAGAAGCTACACAGGGTAGGGGTGGTACATCTATTTCCCCCATACAAGCAATTATCCCAATTGAGTGAAAAGAAAGAGAACCATGGGTTTAGTGGGGTCACCGCATGCAGAGTTTCACAGTTGATGATCAGAAGTATCTGCTCTGTGTGGGGTCTGCAACGTTCTTATGGCAAATACCAGGCTCACAAGCTACGGCGTGCTTGACAGAGAAACTTTTTAAATATATTGCAGCTATGGCTCCCAGATTTCAATTTTTATTGAATTTTACACATACAGATAGGAAACAATATGGCATCTTGGTATGTGTGTATATTTATTTATTTATTTTAGTTAAATAAATGTGCAAAAATATAACTTTTACAGCTTAATTTTTTCATAAAATCCCAATTAAAATTGGATTAACACAGAAAAACGCACACAAAATAAATATGAATAAATACAGAAATATATATAAAAAAATCACAACCATAACGCGAGGCTCAGAGCAGCTTCACTTGCAAAGCATAAACTCATGCTACTCTGGTAACTACCCACTTTCCCTGGTATCCCTGCTCCCCAGTGACCTGTTTTCCGTGGTCTCTGTATCATAACAGCAGCAGGCAGGACCTCAGGGCAAGAGTGTCATTCCCATGTATGCCAACATTTGGAAGCACCTAAGAGAAGGATTTTCAGACCCAGTTTTGGGTACTAGGTATGAGACGGCTACTGAGCCTCTATCTTGGTAGCTGAGTCTCTTTACCTCCGAAGTCCCTGGGCCTCCGGCAGGGGTCTCTAAAAACAAAGCTACAAGAACACAACTCTGCAGCTCATGCCCCAGAGTACCGAGAAAAGTAGTCCATGGCTTACGCAAAGAGATAATATGCGATTAGAAACACAGAATCCAACAGTTCACTAGACACTTCTTAATACTTGAGTCTTGTTTGCTTCAGTTTGGCCCGAGTGTCTTGTTCATGTAGTTCAGTCACCAGAGACCATGCTTGTCTCCGGTGGAAGTGTTTTACATGGGCAGCTTGTGGCGTTATCTCAGATTGAGATAGGCAACCTTTGAGTGTGGTCATCTGGCAGTTGTGTCCATTCGGCCTAGCCCTGCCTCTCCCAAGAGGCGCCTGTTGGCTGCAGAGCGGTCGAGTCAAGCAGTTGAGTGGTCTGTGTCATCAGGTCAGCATACATGTGATTGGGAAGCCAGCACCAATACAGAGAGAAAGGCCCACCTCAGGATCTTCCATGTGAGGTGCTGCAGGAGTTCATAGGGAACTATAGATGTCACAAGAGCCCATTTTCGGGGACCCTCAGAGGCATGTTAGTGTGTGGGCAAAGAACACCAGTTCGGGAACTGCAGCTTGCTGCTCAGTCACTTTGGTTAAGGGCGCCTTTGGAGTATGGTGGAGTATGGGACTGGGATGGTCGCGGGCGTCCCACCTCAACGGGGGCTCCTCACTGTTATTGATTTGGGATCCTTATTTCCCACCGGCGAACCCGCCATGCTAGCGAAGCTAGAGAGGAGAGTCCAGGGCTTTCAGTGGGCCATGTCCTGCGGGTGCTCAGCACCGGCAGCTCTATAGAGCAGGTGCCGACTGGGTCCCTATCGGTTTCTCCAATTTTGCCCTCGGTGGAAAAAAAATCAAATCTTATCCCTGCAGCAGTGACACCCTTCACTGCCTTAGCGGTAACTTCAAAGAGACTTGTTGTAGTTCTTTCAGCCTCATCATTTCAGAACGCAAGCATTTTCAATGTTATATTCAAGAAAGCCATAGTTGTTGCTGATTTATCTTGCACAAACAACAACCATTGGCGAAACCAATAGCCCTGGCTTTATGTAGGTGTAATGTTACTTGTTGTACCAATATTATATATCTGGATGCAATGACAGAAGCAGCAAAATACCAGTTGGGCGGCACACCATGCTAAGCACAGATTTTTAGCTTGCATATATTTAAGCCACACCCTTAATTACATCAGCCACGCCCCTTTGAGAGGCCCTCCTAGTTTTTTTCATTCCACTTAAAGCCCTGGAAGGGCCAAGGAACAATCCAGGCCACTTCAGGGCAGCTGACAGACACCCACAGAGCACGCAGGACGGCAGCAGGTCGCCACACTCTCGGTGGTCGCCTCCGTTTCGGTTTACTGTAAGAATCTCACTCAAGATGGTGGCATCGGTGCACTTCTCTGGGCAGCTTCTCCACCAGGCAGCTGGGTAAAGGAGGCCGATATTGGCAAGTTGGTCCCAGCTACTGTTGGGGGTAGTGCGGTTCAAGACATTGTTTCAGCCATGTTTTAAGTATTTTACGAAAATGGCAGATTGGGGTGTATTTTATATTGGAGACAAGCGAAACAACCAAAGGTGATCTACAAAATGTCATTATTCAAATAGGACAGGCCTTATAATTCAAAAACGGCTGGGAACCAAAAACAAATGCAATACCGCCTGTGGTTAAAAAGCGAAGAACCATTTGTCTGCTCTCACAAGGTCCCACCAGCCTTCGTCTACTCGATTGACTCACTGTGTCTTGATGTTACTCCAATCTCCCACGAACGTGGTGGGCGAGAATTCTCTATAGCAAGATGCATAAATTAGGCAGGTTTACACAGTGTCTTGAGCGATCACAACTAATACTGTGACTCAATATTTTAAAAGCCTACTTACAAAGACAAGTGGCAATTCGATGGCAATAAATGTAGATACATATGCAGAGATACACTTAATTATGTGATTTATTTAAACAGTCAGGTTGCAGTTGTTTTCATTTCAAAATATCTTTGAAGGTGCCTCCTACGTGTGTGCATCTTCTGTCATCTGAAAGATTGCTGGCTGTCATGCAAACATGAGAATATATGCTTATTGTGGATGTGAACAAGAAAAAAGACCAGATGGTGCTGAGCGCTTGTAATGAGTGGAACTGAGTTCCCATCAAGCAGAAGGTTTGCATGTGGACGTTCAGCTAGAAACATGCTCAGAGACAATGATTTTCATCTTCAAGGAGGTGGGGGATGGACACGTCCCTCCCTACCCATAACCGTGGAAACATATATTCTTACAGAACATTGTATACATTATGCCCGTTTGCGCCATCTTGAAATAAATGGCAGAGGCAGGTTTTGGTACTGAAGGAGGGAAGAGACCTCAGGAGGGCATGTATATATAGAATTAATGAGTAACAGGTAAATAGGGTACAATAATCCCTCTGAGAGGTTCTGGTGATGCTTTGCAAATTTCAGACCCTAAAGATGACGACATAGGAGAAAATGACACATCACATATGTCATTGGCTATTTTTTATATTACATGACTGTTTTGGGGATGTTAGCTTGCATATTTATTTTTTTTACAATGGCCACTGATTGGAATTAGAATGATTTTCTCTGCCCTTCATGAATACATTTTTTTTTTATAAAACATGAATGTGATGCAGCTGCTTTTCGAACGCAAATAATTTATTTGCAAAATGAGTTACCTGATGTCCCATGTCAGAACTTGTGTGTCTGATTTAGCAAAAGGAATGCTTGCATTTCAAAGGTGAAATGCAAGAACCTATCATTATCCGGATATGACCGTGCACCAGGAAAGGGGCGCATCATGACCAGCAAAGCAAGCTGATTGGGTGGAGGCATGGCCCGAGGCCCCCTCATGAGCGCCACTACTGCTTGCAGACCTCTTATTGGCTAGATTACGTTCATGTGTTCCTCACATATCGTTTCATCAGCACACAGGAGCAACTGCATATGAGGTGCAGTTTTGACACCAATCTAGTGGACCCTCTGTGGGGGTCTAGTTGCGAGTTGACAGGGTCACTTCCTAGCAGAACCTTCCAACTTTATTCAGGTGTTGACAGAACCTTCTACTTTTTTGAAGAATCTAGTTGATATCTTAGATTCTAACTAGCAAAATTCACTGCTGAAGAAAAGATTGGTACATTCTCAAAGGCTGTCTCTACCAGTGGTTAATGTGTAAAAGAACATAAATTCCAGGGCTCTCGTCAGGAGGCAGCTTGCACCAGCCCATTTCTCCTGTTAGTGCAGCCTAAAACAGAACCAACTACTAACCATGAAAGTGAGGAGAGGATGTGACGTAATGGCCAGAGCTACCAACTTCGGAGTTGGGGAACCAGATTCGAGTCTCGGCATCAGCTCAAGATCCTGTGATTCTGGGCAAATTACTTAACCTCCCCGTAAATTAATGTATTCTTAACTGGTGCTCATGAAAAGCGCCAGTGTTGATTGAGTGCTGGTGCTTAGCACCGGAAACCACCGGCTCAAATTAAGCACTGGTCTCCATTATTGCACAGTTGTCAATGACAGATCAGCTCTGACCCATGCCAACACCAATCACCTTAATGTTTTGATGCTGAACTTCACCTACGATTGCTTTTTACAGAAAAATGGTTGCCTCTGACCTCACTTCCCCTGTTTTTCTTGGTGGATAGAGGGTGAAGTATTGCCAACGTTTTTTAAAGAGGCCATTTCGTGTAGAGTATTTTTCTTTTATACCGAGTTCTCCATATCTAAGAGGCGCCAACAATATGCATTTTAAAATGGTCCTTTGTTTGACGATTTGTTCTTGGGTTTTCTGACCTACTGTCTCGTCCTTCAATGGAAGCCCTTTCAAAGTCGGTGGCAGAGGGCTTGGAAGCCCCTGCTTTGAATCTGTCAGGAATTCCTTACCTTGTTTCAAAAATATTATTTTCTTTTAGAGAGCGTCGCCATTTATAAGAGGAGCGACAGAAGTTAGACACATTTATTAGATGCCATTCCTATTTGTCTTAATACACTGATTTTATTTCTTTATTGATTGCAGCCTCAGCTCGTTGAGGGTTCAAGTTCATTTAGTAAAGAATTCAGTTGTATGGATAATAACTTGGGTTTTGATTTAACTTCCATGTAATACGCTGATTCGAACAGCGCAGATGCCCATGGTTTTTGGGCAGGATCAGCCTCCCCATTGGCATTATTCTCTCCCTTCCCTAGGAGAAGTCACAACCTTACCTTCAGAGTAGAGGGCAGCATCCTCAGCTCTATGCTGTGGTCCAGGGTCAGTCACAGCCAATAGGGAAAAGGCAACAGCGTTCTGTTTGTGGTCCTTCTTCTTCTCTTCGTTGATGCTGCAGAGCTCTTTATCCAAGTCCAAAACAAACACAAAGTACCGGTCCCTCTGCGTAAAGTGGGCACACTGGCAGGAGTGAGGTCCCGTTACGAAGGAGTCAACCTGGGCATGGAGAATCTTCTATGCATCGTCCTACGATTCCTGAACTTAAAAAAAGGAGCAGGGGCTCTACAATGGGATGTGGACGGTAGAGGCCAAAGCCAGACTTCTGAACTGTACGCAGGCTGCAGCAGGAAGAATAGGACATGTTTGACTTCAAGCGGACATAACCAATGAGGGGCTGTAATTGCTGCTCAACTGCCAGGCTGTTTGCTGATGGTGTAAACTTCCATCTTTTTTATTCAATGAACATTGGATCTTCTAGTGCTTTTTTCCTTCTCTACCATATGTAGGGAACCACCATCTTGTGCTACAGTTATCGTGTTCCTCCGGTGGACACCATTCACAAAGCATTTGAACCGCCAAACACATTAGCACAGTCACACGGCTCAAAATCAGGGGCAAAAGAAAAACTCCAGTTCTGGTGGCTGGATAGATTTTCTTGGACAGAGTTGATCGATTCCCTATCCAACAAGTTTGCAGATCACAAGAATTTGCATCCCAACAGTACACCGCCACAATCATCTGCACCCCCATGGCACGGAGAGGTGGTGGTTGCCTCCCTCCACTATGGACGGGGAAATATTTTCAGCACCTTGGAGCTGGGAACAGCAACAAAGAAAATAAGGAGCACCTCCAGTAGTGTTGAAGGTTCCCAGATCACTAGCAAAGACAGAGTGCCGCAAAGACAAGGAAGGGCAGGTTGGCACTTCAGTTAGTTGGGCGATTTCCATGTATCTACCTACCCTTTCCGCTTTCCTTTAGGGAATTTATACGTCTTTGCAAAGCAGTACGGTGACATTTTGAGATTACAGGAAGCTGCATGACCCCTACGTTGAAACATCTACAGCAGCTTCTTCTGGAAACACAGGTTCACCTTACAGAGGAGGCAATTTATGGACAGGGACTAAAATAACCACAGGATAGGTTTCATGACACAAATCAAGGAGACGGCGAAGGGCAGCGGGAACTCTGAGATTGATAGCAGCCGGAGTGGAGCAGAAAACGCGGCGAGAAAGAACAACTTCTGCAGAAGGGTCCAGATTTTAGGTAAATTAGCATCCAGATGTTTGAGCAGAACCCTACAGGATGCAAGTGCATTAAGAAGTAATTCGTACATGAGGTGTTTATACCGTATGGAAGCTCACCGCACCTGCGCAGTACATTGACAAGTTAAACATGATGTTATCAAAACATCTTAACAGTATAGCTCGTTACATGGAGCATGATGAAGACTTGAGAGTAAAGCAATCGCTCTATGAAGAAATATCAAGAGGCAAGACGAGCACAACATCACTGTACAAACAAGCATTGACAAATCCAAACGGTCGTATCTTTGCTCTGTCAATGGGTTTTAGCCACGCGGCACACAATTCCTGTTGCTGTGTGTGCAGCATGGCTAAAGTTTAAAAAACAAAGCTTTTGACACAAAAGCCATATCATTTTTTGTCATGCGCACCACCTGTGCGCATGCCTACAAAGTGACTTGGGTGTTTCTTTTATTTCCTTTTAGTTGAATCAATAACTAAAAAGAAAATGCAAAAAGTATTTTGTTTTTGAAAGTGAGGGGGCAGGGCTTGTTTGAATGAAAACTGCAGTTAGGAGGGTGGGGCACCAAGGCTACATGGGGCAGGGCTGGAGGGTGTTGGGAGACACTAAGCAACACGGGGGAGAGCAGGGGTGCTGGGAAAGCAACACGGGGAGGGACTGAAAAGCCTACGCAACACGGCTGAGGGCGGGAGGGACGGGAAGCCTACATGGAGAATTCTCCCTGTTGCAGGCAGGCAACAGAAAGAATTACTAACGAAAAGGCAGTTTGAAAACAGATGCACTCTCATGGAGTGCTTCGCAGAAAAGAAAAAAGTAGTGCCTGAAAAACATGTACTGGAAGAGCTGTGCCGGCCAATCAAAGTACGGTAAAGAGGCCATGCTCCACTGGAGGGAGAAACACAATACTGAAAAGCTGGGATATGAATAAGAAGCAAGCAGGCAAATCAGAGCGACAAGAAAATCCAACCAACGGTAAGCAGTGGGCGGGCTCTAAGGTGCTCTATGTACATGGAAAGCCACAATATGCCTTGCAACAGACGCCCCATGAGCTGTCTGGAGGCTCGACCTAAAAACGACAAAGCGTATGTCTTGCAACAAAGCTACAGACTAATTTGCACAAATGCTGTATATGAAAGACAAAATAAAAAGTGCATGTTTGTTTCACTGTGTTTACTTTTGACAGAGCTGAACCTTTCACTGGAATGAACAAGAGATGCGGGTGTATAAATGTTTCTGCACTAGTATAAAGTATGCTGATTCCCCGGCTCCTGACAGAATGTTTACGAATGTTTGCAAGATTGAAATGCGGCTGGGAGCCCGGGCTGCAGTCTTCTTTACAGTCAATGCAATAAGTGAATTCCATGCAGAGGTGGGGTGCACTCTCTGCACGATTTAAGAAATGTAATATAACAAGTGATGCCGTCTCTGGCCTTCGGCCACCCCTGGCAGAGCCCTTGCCTCGCTTGGAGGGCTGCCCTGGAATGACTTACTCAATTTAAGGAGGGAATAGGAACAGAACAGACCGGCTTCACAATGATCCGGGAGAAATTGGGGATGGTAGTGTTGAATCCAGCCAAAGATGTGGCTATTTCTATGGAAAGTTCACAAACATTTTTACAATTCTCAATCAAGCATCAGCTAAGCTCATAGAGCGGGTTTCCATTTTGAGTCCTGACCAAAACATAAAAAATGCCAAGAAACCAAAACAATTGTTTTTTTGTATACAATGTATTTTTTTGAAATAAAGTATTCGATGTGTGAGGATTCCTTTTAAGATGTACAATAGTGCCTCGTGTGTTGCAATGCAAGGGTTCCAAGGGAGGGGGGGGGGAATGATACACCAAACAGTCAATAGCATGAGGTGAGCGGGTGATACTACACTGGGTGGAGTGAAAGCCCACTCCATGTACATTTTAAATAATTCGTAAAAAGTGGTCGAACAAGACAGCTATGCTGTAAAGTCAGACCAACATTTATCAATTTACTAGTGCAGTAAGGTGGTTAAGAAGCCGTAAGGGCCGCCTTTCATACAGGAAGATGATGGCGGTATAGGTATACCAGTCCTCCAAGTACGTACTGTCTTGCCGCTGTTTGCGGTATAATTTGGCGATTCTTGTTGCAGGTCTTGCTTCTTCCTGCTAGTAAGTGCTAACAGCCAGTGTCAGGGAGGAAGACGAGGGGTGTGCTGAAAAAGAACTAATAAGAGGCCCTGTATGTTTGCCCACACTTTCAATGTATAGATCACATACCTCTGTCGCCATCATATAATTGTAATCTTCTGAAGCCTGTGGAGATATTCAGGGCATGGGATTGATTGGGCCAGGCCAAGATGAAGCCTCGTACGAAGGTGGACCCCTGGGCCTTCATCTTGTCTAGGTATACCTGCTCCTCTTTCAAGCCCTATATTTCTCTTGGAAAAGTCAAGACGTCATGGACGCTCATGAGAATCTTGTGACGTCATGGATCCTTTTGTACCCGGTGGAACGTCCATAACGAGCAAAGGCATTAGGTCTTGCTTTAATATGAGAACGCGCGCAAACAAAGGCATAAACAAATGCTGCCTAGCGTCTAAAGCCAGAGCTATTGCCTTTGCTAGTGCTGGGGGAGATTATCAACAAATGTTTGTTTACAGAATAAAATGCAAATATGTGATCAAGAATTGAATTTGACAAACAGTGTGATAATTGAGGGCACTTTTCAGATGTAAATACAGTCCATCGTGTATTCCAAAGGTAACACTTGCCAGAAGGCGGAATAATATCTTAAACATCCAACAGCAAGAGGCGAGAGAAACCTTCCCAGGGTGGAGTCGAAGCCCACTCTATGTATATGTGAAAACATTGGTAAAAATAGGTCTTGTAGACACCTGTGCGGTTAAACCAGACCTAATAAGCAAAGGCCAAGGAACTGTTTAAGAGGGAAGCTACTGAGGCTCTGACACAGGAAAGAGTTATTCAAACTTCCCCTTCGTGACCATGGAGTCGATTAATAAACAACTACTTGATAATGATGGAATCTGATGCAATCAAGTACCGCTGAGTTGAATGGAGGTAGGCAGGGACTATCCCAAAATTTAAAAAAGGAATGGCCCTAACACACCTGAACAAGAAGAAATATCTCATCTACTCTGAAATGTGCATTTTCATAAAGCGCTATAATTTGGCAAATCAGAAGACACAAACTGGATGACTTTTGGAGGAAATCTTTACCAGATATCTGATCACTTACAGACAACTCCACGTGTGCGGTTGTTCTAGTAAAACACTAACCGTGCTCTTACAGCTCAAAGCACCAGGGGCCATCAAATCCATACCGCTGCCCATATCCTAAATTATTCCAGAAAGAGATACATCGCACATACTGGAGAAAGGTGACCGTGATCACGTCTGAGATTCTTTGCATGTCATGCAACAGAGTGTAAGTAATTCTTTGTTTGATTAACAAAAATCATTACAATTTAAAACAGTGGAATCATATAAAAAACAGTTCCTCAGTCATCTAAAAATGTTTCATATGTTAATTAACTAGGACCATTTTCATTTTCCTTAATTCGCAATGAGTGAATTAATTTTAATCTTTTTATCTTTAAAAACTGTTTAAAGCTGAGCTTTGTCATTTTTGGAAATGCTAACTGCAGATTAAAACTCTGAAAAGATGGGGAAATATGAGATCTCCAGGCGTCTGTATGAACAGAACAAATGATTTCACACCAGCATTTGTGTGCTAAAGAGTTAGGATCAGATAGAAACAGGGAATACATACATTTCAAAAAGGACCCTTGCACCACCATAGACTGTCTCAGGAGACCAAACTGCAAACTTTCGGCAACAGCCTGACCCAGGCTCTCACTGTTCTAGAGGTCCATGGGACTTGGGTGTCAAAAAAACTTTGATGAAGACTATTTCAAATCATGCAAGAAAACCTAGTAACAATTAAGCTGGATTTTTTTTAACCTTAAAACTGTGTACCTAGCCACCCTACAGTTTAAGCATTTTGCAACTAATGCAAATAAAGCTAAGTAATAAATATCTAGTTCATAGTAGTAAATGCAAAAAAAGGTCTTTGCGCTTGTGCTTAATTTGAGCTGGTGGTTTCCAGTGCTCGGCACCAGCACTTAATTGTCAACACTGTTGTGACAGTCTGCCACAAGGTGGTGCTGTCTTGCTAATTTAGAGATGACCACAACAACAGTCAATTATCAATTCAATATATATTAATTTTTTCTGCCTTATGGCGCAGTCAGAAAACTGCTGGCAGGGCATCGGAAGGTCCACCTCTATATAGAACGTTTTTGACTGCATGCCAAATGGCAGTGCAGCAGCACAGAGGGTGTTTCCGAAGGCATAGCCGGTGAGGGGGTTCAACTTTTAAATCAGGTGGATGGACTGAGGGTTTGGTGGAGAAGGATCACACAATTTTGGTGAATGTTTTCTTACAGGCCATCCCCAAATGAGGCCCATTTTACCTAACCAGACATGCCCAAAAATTCAAAATACTGTGCCCTGTCCTAGTAAAAGTGGGTGTGTATTGTTTGTTTGAGGGCTGGTATTGTGTGTGTTGAGTAACATCAAGTGTTTCTGCACTGTCAGTCCTGCAACAACTCAGGAAGCATGTGTTTACAGGATCCCTGCAGGAAGTGTAAGGAAGAAAAATACAAGGACCTCTGATGCAAATTATAGTATCTATTTACTTACCACTGTACAAGGCATGTGCGCAGCTCCAAACTGCCTCGCCTCGCACAAGCACCTGTGCAAACTGTAATAAAAGCGGGCATTGCCCCCAAATCTCTACTGAGAGAGAGAAAACAGCAAGCACTGGAGAAGAGCTCACAGGGCCCTGGGTTCAAGGGAGCAGCGGTACAACGCTCTCAGTGGTTGCGCGCCTTACGCTTTGGTGCACAGCCTCACTCCTTTGGTGCGAGTCTCATGTCTTGACTCACAGTTTCATCCTGTGGTTATTAATCTCACACCCAACCACATACCTCTTCGCCAGGGCTGCTGGAATTATGTGGCAGGGGAGGACCAAATTATACGACAGGATTGGCTAAATTATGCAGCAAGTAAAGCCAAATTATGCGGAGAATGCAGCACATTTTGTGTTAGTATTACTTCATTATTTTGTAATGTTTACACTTGGTAATACTGGGCAAATATTTCACCTCATTAGTACTCGTTTAACCACCAAACACAGCAAATAGAACCTGAAATATGACCGGTTAACCTTTCCAAAGGGCCTTCCACTGTGCAGGGACACGTCATCATGTTTTTAGTAGCTACTTCTGATCAGTTTCAGACAGAAATATTTTTTGTTAAAATCTGCAGATTGTGCAGCAGATGATGACTTGTGTATATTATATGGCATATGTGGCAAATGAGGCAAATACATAATTATGTGGAAAATGCAGCAGCTGCAGAATCGTCTGATTCCAGTGGCCCTACCCTTAGTATTATGGCAAATGCTACATGCGATCCTTTGAGGACAGGATATTCTAAATAAAGCCAGCAGGGCGGCCAAACCTTGGAATGTTTATGGGCTGGCCCACCCACACTAGGCACGCTGCCCTTGTCTTCAACCAAGCTCCAAATATCATCATTTTTGGCATTGATGTGCATTGCAGAGGACGTTATTATGATAAATGTGCCTTTCAATAAATTAGGTTTCCTGAGCCACAGCACATGGCGAGAGCATAGGGCAATTAACACACGATAAAGCCCTTTAAAACGCGATTGGAACCTTGGGAGACTGTTTTAAAATATGGTGGATGTGGGTCAAATGAACAGATTTTAAAGAAAACTGACAATGTAGAACAGCCCCGTCTGCTGTGGAAACGCAGCCATGGTTTGGCTTTTTAGTCTATTCAATGTATTAAGAGATTGTACAGAACTTTAGCAGCGAGGCAGAGACCGAAAACGCTGATCAAAAGCCTGTTCCTGTCCAGCCCGCCGCCTGCGACTCGTTTCCTGTCTTCTCCACGAGGCTGCTGCCGGGTCTCCTGTGATCTGCACATTTGTGGGGCCCCTCACCCCGGACAGCACGTGGGAGCATCTCCAGCGGCGCAGCTGCGGCTTAATGATGCCTCATTCAGCGAGAGGTCGCCTGCCAAAGAGATGGGTTACCATGGCGACCAGGATGCGCGCCCGCGCAAAACCTGCCCATTAAGAAGCACTGCGGTTGGCCATTGTCAACCGCATCCCTTGGATCTTAGGGTACCTTTCCCTTTTAAATGAGTGAATGATACGCTCTAACCGTGTGGTAAAGTCCTCTATTCCAGGAGAGGGGTGGTGAGGACGCCAGATATCTAGTTCCTGGCTCATCTCAACCATTGTTAAAGCATTCTGGGAGTTGTAGTCTCATGCTATAATCGAGCTGGTTTACAACTTGTTGTTTGTGCGACAGGGTATAGGGGCAGAGAGTTTCAGGGATAGGAACCTAGGAAATGCTGCCGTTAGAATCTTGATGCCACCCAAGTGTGGTTTGGTGCAACCACCAGGCTGTGGTCTACCAATCACAGATAGTCCAGCAATGTGTCCCAGGCCCATGCCTGATACAATGCTCCATTCCATGTTTTATCCTTAAATTCTGGGACTTGTATTCGTGGTTATTTCATTTTAGAAGCACAGGACTACAAGTCTCAGAATTCAAAGAAAAAAACCTGGGCTGGAGTAGCACATTACGCATGGACCTGGAAAACTTGGCAGCTAAGCGCAAACTTCTGTAGGCCTGAAGTAGGTGGCAGTGTGGGTGAAGCCAGTGGTCGAAGTGGGGAGGGGGGGGGGGGATTTGAGGGGCGCGACTTGCCCAAACTTTTTTAAATTTACAGTTTCCCTCCCTAAGTTGTTCAGATGAAGTGTGAGGCAGGGAGTACCCTGTGCAGTGAAACCGGCTGGGGGGCAGATAGCTAATCAAGCCTTCCTGCCAGGGTGCCTGCTACCTGAAAGAAATGTCTTTTTTATGGAATCATTTGAAGCTTGCTGATGACAGACATTTATTCTTTTTGAGTTGTATTACAAGAGGAGCTATCACCTGAGCTGAAAAGTGTGTGCTTTTAACAGACAGTTTCAAATAGAATTTGCACTACATACGGTCTGGGTATTACTAAAATCTATATTTTGGAAGGCCCTTCTTATCTTAAACCTTGTTGTGCATTTTGTAGCTATATTATCCTGTGTGTAATGAAAGTTTAAAATAATGACTTACATGTTCACAGTGCTTTCTGTCACAGACGGAGACCTCGTAGCACTAAACAGACACAAGTTACTATTCTCCACTGCACCAACCAGGGTTCGATTCTGTGGCCCTCTGGTTACACACAGACCTCTGCGGTGCATTAACTGATAGAGGTTTTATAATGTCGGATAGTGCATTTCCCACTGATAAACATAACTTGCATATCTTTTTCATTTAAGCTCTGCGTTATTTCATATGTAGTTAAATGAAGGTGAAAGACCCAAAAAGACACAGAATATTTAGTTTTTTTAGCCACACCTTTGACCCCACGCTCACTCACCTCACCCTCACTGAGTGCAGCATCACAGTTCACATATTTTTTTTAATGCACTTCGACCACTGGGTGAAGTAGGGTAAATAAGTGCTAAGATCAAGTCTGAAAACAATTGTCAACAGATCCTAAGTCGGGTAGGAGAGAGTGACTGATAAGTGATGGCGGGCACAGAAGTTCTTTGGCAGAAGGAGCTAGGGTTAATAGTTTGACCACTGAAGGGATGAGGTGGTGCCCAACATGTATCATGTGACTTGAGAATTGGGGGTGGCTACCACGGGTGAAGCAGGAGGGAAGTGAGAGGCATTAATGGAGTAAAGGGACGCGGGTTAGTGGGAGGGAAGAATGAGGGCATCTGGTCAAGTAGTCAGGGTAAACAATATAACACCATTTTTGCATAGTTTTTATACAACACACTCTACACGAGTCATCTCTGTGACCAGCTCACAAACGAGGCGTGTGTTGCATGAAGCAACCACAGGCAGAGTCTGTGCCCAGCTGGGTGACTCACGCGGATGAGTATAACATTTCACTGAATACGCCTGCTACTGCCAGCAAAAGATGACTATCTGTTCAGGGCCCCCGTGCCAACCGCCCCTTTCTCCCACGCACCCCTGCATGGAGAGCCTCACACTCACTTTGAGGAGGAGGTGCCTCAAGGCCGCTGAGGAACGACCACATCGCACCAACGCTGGTCACTCTCCGCTGGTTGCCCAGTGAAGTCAGGTCCATATACAAGACGGTTTGTATCACTCACAAGGCTCTATACACACCCACTCCTTACCCGGCAGACAAACAAACTCTCCAGAGGTACTTGATCATCGCAAAATGCCAAAGCTCTGCTGTTTGAATCCCCGACCTTTAAAAAGGAACGACTCATGGCACAATCCTTCTCAGGTAACGCGACCAGAATACGGAACTCTTTACCCAGGGCCGGACTGGGAACCGAAACCAGCCCTGGCAAACTGCTCGGCTGGCCCCCCTAGGGGGCTGGGGGGGTGCGGCCGATCTGCTTGCAAGGGCCGGTTTCGGCTGATTTTGTTACCGGGCCCGCTATTGCAGCTCCCCTGTAAAATAAAACAGCCCCCAGGTGCCCAAAACCAGCCCCCACCCTAGCGGCCCACCGGGGAAACGCCCACTACGGCCAGTCCGGCCCTGTCCTTACCCCACAAAACTACGCACCACCACTTTGCTGGTGATCTTCGAACCAGAGCTGAAAGCCCTTCTCCATCAAAGACATTTCAGCTTAGTACATCCTACCCTCCCCTGTTGGGGAACTGCTCTTTCTCCTATTAGGCTCAGCCTCTGACCATGTGTTCTTCTGCACTGCTCTATCTCATTAGACCCTCACTGGAACTTGTTCTATCTACTTCTTCGAACAGTAGCAATTCTGTGTCCTATGTAATGATCATCCATTTGAATTTTGGACCCTGAAATGATCTTAGTTTATTAAGGGAACAGTTGTAAAGTGTACACTTGTAATTCAGTTTCTTATTTAATGACTACTTTGCAATTTTGGACCTTATGTGACGATTTTTGTCTATTGTAAAACGCTGCAACACCTTTAGGTAATGTAAGCGCTATATAAAAATGCATAAGTGTATATAAATACTTCAGACTGAGCGCAAACTCAGCCCCAACTCGAATTGTAATTGTGAAGGCCATGACTGTACCCTAGGATTGCCACCATTCTCAGATTAAATACCGGCCTTTTGTTTACATTTTATTATTCTGTAAGCATGGCACGTGGTACTTAAATCAGACTTTATGTAAACTCTTTTGTTTTGAAGTTACACATTTCTGTCGCTGCTAACTTGATTTTTCCTAAATGTGTTTGCCAGCCTTGACATGAAAATACTGGCCTTGCGGTAAAAAATAAAAACAAACAAAAACAGCCTGGTGGTAACACTAATGCATGCTGACCCATCCCAGCACTCCGTCACAGTATTAATATTGGTAGACTTAGGTCACCTTGGTGATGCAGACCTACAGCCAGACTCATTTCAGAATTTCCTTCAAGTCTCATTTCTGAAACCCCACCGTGAAGCGCAGCAGGCCTTCCGCCGCCTGCCAAGCACACCGCTGCTCCCCTGTGTCACTATTAACCACAAATAGCGCTGCGGGTCATTATCCGACCGTGGGAGCTTTTTAATGAGCGAGTTTGCCTCACACTGAACATCTTCGCTGGCCCGATGAGGGCGAAAACGGAAACGAGCGTCGAGATTCCCAATGGAAATCAGGACAACTTTTCTTCAAACAGAAAGCGGTGTTCGGGCAAAAATGCTAAAATAATGCCCCTCTACACCAGAGGTCACTTTTACTGAGCGCTCAGTTTGCCCACGTGAGCAGCACAGCATGGCTCATTTTTAGGTCCCGCCTAGGCAGCGTGATGGGACCTCTTTTGGCCACATATGGTACTGCACCTTGCAACATGGCTAGGTAAAAAAAAATAACTCCAACTCCAACAAATGCGAGACCGATTGCCTTTCCAAAGCAATAGGTCAGTGTTTTTTACTTTTTCTTATTTATACCATGGCAATAGTGCTATGCAATTAATAACTCCACTGCAAATAAAAAAAACAAAAGTAAAAAACGTTGGTATTTTCAACGCCACCAACTCAAACTTTTACAACTGCGAGACCTATTGCATTGCAAATGCTTGTTATTAGCTTTCTGTAAGTTGTCCTGATAAACAGAACTACAAATCCCACAATGCAAAGTAAAGCACTTTGACTATATGAGCTGTGCACTGAGTAGCCTGAGACTTCTGCTTATGAACAGCCTTACCAAGCTTCCCAGACCCATGTGTGGTTCCAGTCCAAGTTTTTTCTTTGAGTTCTGAAACCAGTAGTCTTGAGTATTCCACTCTAAAACAGGACTACAAGTCCCAGAATCCAAAGAAAAAACATCGAAAGTAGACTCAACACATCACGCCTGGACCTTGGAAACTTGGAAGATATATAATACATTGAACATTTGCTATCGTAGGATATCTCAGTGAGTTAACATAAAGCTATTAACTGACCCTCATCTCTTCAATGGTTATTTTCAGGCACTCCTTTTACAGCCGTAAGGATGGGTTGTAAACCCTGTCCTGACGGTCACCGTCATGAAATGAGGTCACTAGATAGATATGTTAAAGCATGTGCTGCAGACACTTGGGTGTAACTGAAGACATTATTGGAGGGTCGACTGGACCCTCCATCCTTCTGGGGTCGATAAAACGAGCATCAGTGAGTTGGGTGATTGGAACACAGGGGCCTTTTGTGAATTGTTTCTCAATCACGTCCTTAGGAACTCTTCTCTGTCTATAGTAATGATCGGTGCACCAGTCTGTAAATGATGTAAAATCGTTTATTTTCCGCAAGTAGATTTTATATTCTTTAGAAAATTCCCGAACCATTTCCATAATGGCAAGTTTTTAATGGCATGACTCATTTTCTGTTTTTATTAAGAGTTCAACCGACATCACCCTCTGTCAATACCGAGATGTCCTTCAAACCCACTGAATGGATGAGTAATTGTGGGAAATGACTGTTCCTCGACCTGGCAATTATAAGATAAAATACAGACTGCTGCTGGCCTCAGTTTTACTACACCAGAGGCAGGGCCCTCTCAGCAGGAGAGACACATCCCTCATTCTTGACTGCAGGAGGTCACCTTGTGCCTGGAAGTGACTGCCCGCTGGAGCGAGAGGGAGAGAGAAAAGGCAAATGAAACACTGAAAAAAGCGAGCACACACTCTCTTTTGGGTGCTTTTATTGGACATAATGCTTTGGAATATTAAAAAAAACATATTTCACAGGAAAACGTGAAATACTGAAAATATGCCATAGTTCTCTGTGAAATATGGCTTTCATCGTCATGATAACAACACGTTACTATTGTCAGGGCTACTGGGATTATGGGACACAGATGACCAAATTATGTGGCATGGCTATCTAAAGTATTCACCCCAAAAAACTAAATTCTAGAATTATTTAACTATTTACATTAGTAACAGCATTTTTGTAAAATCTGCAAATTATGTGGCAGATGCGGTAAATCCACAGTAGTTAAAATAAAAACTGAAGCCACTGATGCGCAAAAAACCATGCCCCGAACCATTCTCTGTTGATAATGAAACACAATTTGAGGTAGATGCTGTTGTTAGCTGCACTTTGAATAAAATACTTCTTCTAGCTAACAACTCCAAAATAAACATGCATTATAAAAATACATAGCAGGTAAAGCTTGTTATTACATTTTGCGCATCTGCATATAGGGGTTATCCACGGTATATTTATGTATATTTCTTTATTTTTATAAAAAGATATTTAATTGGAATTAGAATGAAAGGGCTTACATTTGTACATTAACATAAAATCACATTAAAGAGGCCTTTTGACCATTAGGAGAGTTGTTTACCTGTATAACATTCATTGCACTTTGGAATCAGTGAGGCAGTGAACAATTTGCTCTCCTGTGGTAAACATGGATTTTCCCCTTGCACTGTAGTGATAAATGTGAGACTGTGCAATATAGCATCACATTTATTTTCACGGCCATTGCATACGTATTATGTATAGGAGGGGGATCTTCGGAGAAGGGTGAGATGGAGGAGACGAAGGGAATAACCAGAGGTTCTGGTCAGTAGCCCATAGAGGCAGCAAACATCAGGACAAGATGGCCGCCATATCTGTTCTCCTGGTTTAGCGGTCACCGTGCAGGTTGAATAAACCCTCTTGTTCAATATAGTCAAATGTAGTCTGGCGCATGCATAATGCAATACGCTCAGGGAGGACACACTGCAAATTGGATGCATTTCATCAACATCTCCTCCGACCTCATAGCGTCTTAAAATTACTCGCTTCAGAGCTGGATGGATCCTTTGCTTCCGGGGATGACCTTGAAATCTAACTTCCTGGAGGCAAAATATGTGCCTAACCTTTACACCACAGAAGTTAGAACATAAGGAAAAGTCTGTGGTCGTAGATTCTAACTTAACATTCAAAAGACTGATGTATACTAGAAGACCAGAAGCGCTTCGCTGGGTGATCTTCCCAAACCTGTGGTAGATAACCTGATTTTTATGTTCCCATTTTATTCCTTATGTACCCGCTCACGCTTAGCGGTCTTCCGCCGCTTCCCTCAGTGGTATCCCGGATTAGATGAGGATGCTTAGGTGGCAGGTCTTTATCCTACATCCCATCGATGATGTGACGTTTGGTCCCTTTTCTGTTGGGTAGTCAAAATCTTCCCATATCTGTTAGTAAAGATCTCAAGGCCCCACTCTTTCTCTCTTCATTATGCAACTGCTTAGCAAAACTCCCTTTCTAGCGCCGAGACACCTTTTTGAGGTCGTTGGGCGCTCTACAAGCTGTGTTCATTAATTCCTTCCTCAGAAAGGTCCAGTGGGTAAAAACTATAAACAGATTTTTCTTGATTAACAAATGATGTAAGAAAATTTACAGAATCAACAATTTACACCTGGGTTCTCACATAAAAGGACAAAGAGACAAGAAGCAAGATGCCGGAGTGTGTGCAGAGGAGACCCGCTGTCATGGTGCTGACGGTGAGAGGAAAGCGTCGAGAGGCTCATGAGAATCATGGTTCATGACAATCATGAGCAGAAGTTTGAGCGGGATCTCCGGCAGACGTGGAGAATCCTTAGGAGCAGTCCAGGCCTCTAGAAGGCCTCTCACTGTCTATTGAAGGTTGTGCGGTTGGTGACGGTCGCAAGACAGCTGCACAAGGGTCATGTTGGGGATTGTGGGTAAAGATAGAGGCAATAAAATACAGAACGGAGAACCAAAAATGTTTTGAAGACCACAAACTCAACATCAAACAAGCATTGGCATAGCCAATAGGTCTCGCCTTTGGGACCTTATAAGTGTTTAGCCATGCAACAGTTGCATAATTAAATACTTATAAGGTCCCAAAAGCGAGACCTATTGGCTATGCCAAGCGGCCGCGAAGTGATCGCGATCAAACATCAAAGCGGCCATGCGGCCGCGAAAGTGAAAGTAATCGCGATCAAGCGCGGTGCGCGCGCCCGCGCACATGCACTGTAGCTCTAGGCTGCCTGGTAGCACTTTTTGGAGCCCTCTCAATAAGTCTCCCCAGACCAGCGCATGCGCTGGGTCAGGCGAGACCTAAAAAGTGCTTGGGAACATGAGAGAAAGGATATGGTCACGGATATCTTGGAAAGGGGGTAAAAGAGAAGCGGGCCTCCTCAGATACCAGCCCGAAGAAACTGTTGAACGTAGAAAAAGCAATGTCAGTGATTGAGACATGTTTGCAGGTCATGGAGTGCAAAGTCATAGGAACAGAAACTAAAGTTGCAGTACTGGTTGCAAAAACGAACAGGATTACAGCAGCCTAACATTGATGTACAAGATATGAATGCATTCCATCGAGGAATCGTAAATTTGCTATTAAATTTAAAGATATTTGAGAATGTTCAGCCAGCGAATCAGGTGAGAGTTCTTGGATCTGCACAGCCATAGAATGCACCAAATCAACTGAGAAAATTAGAGTGAGTAAGGCATGTCAACTCAATCCTGAGTCCTCGAGTGATGGTGGCCGGAGGCTGATGGTGGAACTGTGGTGGAAACTAAAGAGCCAGAGATGCAAGATTGTTGTCCAGAAGAGTGGGTGATAAATAAACAAGACGTGACATATTGAGACTAATGTTTGAAGTCCTGATACTGCGAACTAAAGGGGTCATTGGAGTTCTGCAAGGAACTTCTCGGTATCAAGATGGCAGCCGCAGTCTGGAATCCAGCAAATTTAGAAGTGAATCTTGACTTTAAGGTATATCTTCTCACGCGAACTGAGGAAGCCTGACCCTTATTGGGTGGCTTAAAGACTAGCCCTGGGGCAGGTTTGGTTCCTTTGTGGGTATTACAAGGCCGGATGCTGTTTAGGCCACCGAGCTAGTCGACAAAAAGGGCTAGAGCGGAGATTGCACACTAGTTAATATTGTAGACTTGTGGAAGAGAACAATGTTAACCCTTGGTGGTGCACCCTCCTAATCCCTGTCCACAAATTATGTTTAGATGTGCAGTAGAAACTTAAGAAAAGGAAAATAAATTGGCATTTTAGTTGGCAGTGGCCTGTGGCGTTTCTCTTCTTTGGTGGACAGCCGAGTGTTGTTCACGAATAACAATTAATCTGATGACGCATTTTTGGTGGCCGAATCTCAAATAGTGGGTAACACCAGTTCTTTCACTATGTGATCACATTAATGAAAACAAATATAATATATATATATATTTTTATTTTTTATTTTATATAGCGCAAACTCGACCCGAAGGAATCGGAGCGCTTTACATGAGAACCAGCTACGTTACAGAGGGACACATTCATTTTGTTAGGCACGGGGAGATTAAGTGATTTGCCCAGAATCACAGGATGTTGAGCGTCCCTGCGAACCTCAACCCGTCTACCCAGCTTCGAGGCCAACCACTCTAACCGTTAGGCCACATCCTCTCACATCCTCCACATAATTGAAATAGAATGAAAACTAAACCCTTACATCTCGGAAATTGTCAACTGCAGATTGCACTCCCAGAGTCGCTGCCATGAAGGAACATGGTAAAAAAAAATCTGATTCCGATGCAATAACCTTAAAAAACAAACGATGTCTGCAACTGGAAATCTATAGTGATAATTGTTCAGTAGGATAGCACTGAAATATCTGTAGAAAATGTTGCCTTCGTCATCAGAGCTTGGCTAAGCATCCCAGCTTGAAGAGATGAAGACAGTGTGTGATTAAGCAAAGAATTCAGCCTTCTGTACCAGCTGGTGCATCATAAGCCAGAAACAATGCGCTAATTAGCTGCTGTAAGGGCAAATGGCAACCATTACTTAAATGCCACGAATGGCTCTGAAAAGGACTGCTAAACAGCACAATGTCGATTTCGGTTCAAAACAACTTTATTAGGAAATTTGCTATGAAAGTTCGTAAAACATAGCAGTGCAATGATTTTAAATCAAGAATATAACATCACTTATATATTTGTGAAGGTCACGTTCACCCAAGGATATTTTAGTGCTGAATAAGATGTTTATTGTCACACAACTCAGTGGTACTCATTTTATCGACCTCAGAAGGATGAAAGGCTGAGTGGACCCGCCGGATTTGAACCTGTGGCCATGAGGTCGAACACTGGCCTCGACAGTTGACGCATTAGTCCACTAAGCCATCGGACCCGACATATAAATAGTAATAGATACAATCTACATAAAGGTATACAAAAACAATACACAGTGCAAATCACAAAATCAAACTTTACATATTGAGACAATTAGTAAAGAACAGGATAGGTGCCGGATGATAGTTCATTAGTGCCTTACAGTGCCGCTTGAAGTACTTTTTGCCTGATCCTCCACAAACCCAGAAGAAAACGCAGGTTCGCAAAAACCACACATTGGCTCGTGTCTGTCTTTATGGTTCTCAGTGCTACTCTAAGTTCTCTCGCCCCTATGTTACGACAGAGTGGTAAAATCCATTCCTTTGTGAAGCTCCGGTAAGCGGGGCCAAAAAATAAAGCAAAGTCAATTCCTTCATTTTGATTAGTACAAATGGGCACTGGCCATTTCTTGACTTGGTTTCTTGCCCCCACCTAGCTGTGAATGAAGAGAGTGGTAGGGTCCCATATCGTAATTGCAGGTAGCGCTTCCTGGCAGTTGTAGGCTCTATTTCATCAAGGCACTGCTCTATCTCAAAACCATCCTTCAGCATTAAAAAAGTCGACGTCGGGGGTCCCGTTAAGACTGGCTTTGCAATATACCCATTTTGTATTGCCAGCATGCCCTCTAAATGTGATCTTTTGAGATCACACAGGCCTCCGTAGGAGTATCTCACAGTCGTTCAAGCCCTAAATTTGTAAGGGTTAGCCTCACATGCCTAAACCACGGGAGAGCGCAGGTCCCTGGCAGACGCAGTACCTCGGCAAGACCTAGCCGGTAGGGACTCAACTCGGGCGTTGCCCAAATCCTCCTCCAAAACAAAATGGCCCTTACACATAGCACAATATTAAGATTTTCTCCGCCATTTGTTGACTAGAGATATTGTTCTGCAAACATGACAAGGCGAGTGACTGTCTGCACAGACTTGTAAGACAGTACATCACATACGAGTGACACATATATATTCCTGCATTAATCATACTGCAGTTTTTCATCTAAAATATTGAGATTTTTTCATGGAAGAAAGTGGTTAGACTCGATGGTCTTTAAAAAGTAAAAAACAGCACCCCTCCCAACCCACCCTTGAAATGGCTTACGGCAAAGTGTCAGGCTATCCCCTTAGTTGCCCTGTTGTATTGAAGGTTATGTTATGTTATGTTATGTTATGTTATGTTATGTTATGTTATGTTATGTTATGTTAAGTTGATTTGTTATGCGCACAGCTACTCCAGCCAAGGAGCGTCCCGGCGCAAAGACAAGGAGGAACACAACACAGCAAAACAAAGACGCCCGAGATAGACAGCTAAAACAAAAAAGTCTTAATCGCTCTACGGAAGGAAAGTAGATCGTCTAACTGACGGATTTCAACTGGGAGGGTGTTCCAGATTAGTGCAGCTTTCACGCTGAAGGAACGACCCCCCATCCGACAGAGTCTAAATCTGGGGACCACAGCAAGGGCCTGGCCCTGAGATCGAAGGCTACGAGTGGGAACATAAAAGGAGATAAGATTGGACAAGATTTCAGGGCCAATGCCTCTTAGTATCTTAAAAGCCAAGCAAAGGACCTTAAAAAGAATACGCTTCCTTACAGGTAACCAATGCAAGGATCGGAGGACATTCGCCACCGGGCAAAATCTGGGCCGGCCAACAATGGCTCTAGCCGCAGCATTTTGCACCCGCTGTAGGCGAAATAACTCAGCCTGATTCGCCCCAACCAGAAGAGAGCTAGCGTAGTCCAGGCGAGAGATGATAGTAGCCTGGACTACCAGCTGCCTGGTAGGGGCATCGAAGTATTTGAGGACTGGTCTAAGACCTCTTAATAGGCCGAAACAACAGGCTGCCGTTTTTTTAGTATGTCCTGTGAAAGAAAGGCCGGCGTCCAACCAGACCCCCAGATTTTTCACCTCCGACACAGGGGTCGGAGTGGGGCCCAGCTCAGAAGGCCACCACTGATCACCCCAT
Source organism: Triturus cristatus (assembly GCF_964204655.1). Taxonomy (NCBI): domain Eukaryota; kingdom Metazoa; phylum Chordata; class Amphibia; order Caudata; family Salamandridae; genus Triturus; species Triturus cristatus. The sequence continues at coordinate 35,752,681 of NC_140595.1, read as the reverse complement.
AGCTCCACACCCTTCCCAACCACCATCACCTCTGTTTTTGTGGCATTAAGCTGGAGACAGTTTTCTGTCAACCAGCACGCCACCGCCTTCAGTCCGGACTGAAACCTAGGGGCGTCTAGATGGACATCTCCGCTAAGAGTAACCGCCAGCTGAGTGTCATCGGCATATGAGACCAAAGTAAGGCCCCACTGCCTCGCGACATCAGCCAGCGGTCTCACGTAAAGGTTGAACAACGTGGGACTTAGCGAAGACCCTTGCGGAACCCCCATGGCCAGAGGCTGAAAACTGGACGAGAAGGGAGGAATGGCCACACAGAAGGAGCGATTGTCCAGGAAGGAGCGGAACCACTGCAACGCCAGACCCCGGACACCAATCTCCTCTAGCCGATGCAGGAGGATGCCATGAGATACAGTGTCGAAGGCGGCGCTGAGATCTAACAAAATCAGCGCCGCCGTCTGACCCGCATCCAACCTAGCACGCAGATATTCCACCATTGCGAGGAGAGCGGTCTCCGTGCTGTGACCAGCACGAAAACCGTTCTGTGTGGGATCAAGGGCGTTGGTCCGGGCTAGATGTTCCGACAGGGCCAGATTGACATGGGCCTCTGTCAACTTTGCCGACCACGGTAGCAGCGAAATGGGGCGGAAACTTTCAGGCTTAGACGGGTCTAGGGAGGGTTTTTTAATAATCGGAGACACTACCGCCTGCTTCCATTTAGTTGGAACTACCCCCGACTCCAGAGAGAGGTTGACAAGGGAGCGCACCGCAGGGCGCCCCAGAAAGGTCTGGTCTCGAAAGAGAGCAGACTTTACCGGATCAGATGGAGATCCTGATTTAACTTGCAAAGCAAGTTTGTCAAACCCATCAGAGGTGAGGGGGGGAAATGAAGGCAGGATGAGCTGACGTGATGTCTCGATGGAACTTTCCAGCGGAGCCCCAATACTAGGGAAGGTCCGATAGATGGCTTGGACCTTTCCCAAGAAATAAGAGGCTAGGGCTTCACAATGGGAGACCGAGCTCTCGGCTAAAGGGATAGTCCGTTTGGCCATAAGATCTTTAACCGCTTTGAAGATAGCCTTCGACGGGTTGATGCTGTTCCGAAATTCTTCAGCATAGAAGGCAGCGCGGGCCCGACATATGGCCCGGTGATAGAGCTTAACCGAAGCAGCATATGCGGCTTTTAGGTCAGCCCCATAGGTCTTCTGCCATGCCCTCTCCGCCCGTCTACAGGCTCCCTTCAAAGCGCGTAAGGCCCCACCATACCAGGGACTAGACTCACGGGGGTTGATCTTAATTGATACAATAGGTATCAGAGCGTCCAGCGCCCTAGTAAGCCAAGAGCAGAAGAGATCGTACCCTTCATCCACATTGTCCGATGTGCCCAAAGGTTCCACCAACAAAAAATGGTGAAAGTCTTCCAGCCTGAGTTTGTTCCAAGCTCTCCTAAGTACCCGTCTGGCTGAAGAGATGGAAAAGGTCACTGATACGGGACACTGAATAGACACCAGGAAATGGTCAGACCATTCTACTGGTGTAACTGCATTGACTTTGGCCTCAGTCAAGTTGGTAAAGAAAGGGTCCAAAGTATGTCCCCCGATATGCGTAGGCAGTGAGACCAGCTGGAATAATTGAAAAGCCTCTAAATCCAAAGAGATGGCACGAGCTGTCAAACTGGACAGTGTGTCGAAATGCAGATTTAAATCGCCCAGTATAGAAAAATTGCCGCAGTCAGTGGTCAAAGTGCCAACAGTATCCACAAAAGCATTTCTAAACGACACATCACTGCCAGGCGGACGATATACCACCAACCCAGACAGTGTGAACTCAGGGTTGACAGAAACTTTGAAAGAGGCACTTTCACAGCCAGCGATCTTAATGCTATTCCACACACAGGGAAAACAAGATCTAACTATCAGCGCTATTCCCCCTCCTCTGGAAGCTCTATTCAAGGTGTATATCGAATAGCCAGAGGGGCATGCCAGATTGAGAATGGCAGTATCAGCTTCCTGAAGCCATGTTTCCGTTATAGCCATAATGTCCGGAGCTTCATCCTCAATGAGGTCAAACAGATTTTGTTGATGTTTCAGAATCGACCTCACATTCAAGTTCATAATCCGCACAGCAGAAGAAGAAACCCTACTATGTTGGGAAACCAAGGGAGATTTCCGGGGGAGAGACCTTGGAGAGTCAAGTATCAGGCCATTGCAAGGACAACGGTACGGGCCACAGAGAGGATGGATAGGCGGGCGCGCACAGCAGCGACTCACCTGGTTAATAAACATCAAACTCTCCCTGGAATATGTCAGCATGGCAGCAGACACGATGATAAACTCTCACGCACCCGAGCCAGAGCCCGCCACGTCCCGCACGGCCTTAGCGCGGACGGGCGCAGACGGGCAGGACTCTGGCACGACTCCGGTCACGCGAGGGCACGCCCGCTGCGCGATCCCGCTGCGCTAGGGGAGGAGCGTTAAATGCCCATTCCCCGGCTGGCGCATGCGCAGTAAGCGCTGTCAGCCCGATCCTCACACCCCAACCCAAGATGTCTGCCACCCCGGAACCAGCCCGCCAAACGGCGGTGAGGGCACGAATTATGGTGCAAGTGAGAGGGGAGTGAAGCGCAAGTCCGTGGACCTAAAAAGAAAAAATAAACAGGTGAGATTTAAAAGTTGCGCGACAGCGCCGTAACGCTCCTGCTGCAAACGCTCCTTGTCAGGGGGAGGGAAGGCGGGGACTCGCCTTAAATGCCCATTCCCCGGCTGGCGCATGCGCAGTAAGCGCTGTCAGCCCGATCCTCACACCCCAACCCAAGATGTCTGCCACCCCGGAACCAGCCCGCCAAACGGCGGTGAGGGCACGAATTATGGTGCAAGTGAGAGGGGAGTGAAGCGCAAGTCCGTGGACCTAAAAAGAAAAAATAAACAGGTGAGATTTAAAAGTTGCGCGACAGCGCCGTAACGCTCCTGCTGCAAACGCTCCTTGTCAGGGGGAGGGAAGGCGGGGACTCGCCTTAAATGCCCGTTCCCCGGCTGGCGCATGCGCAGTAAGCGCTGTCAGCCTGATCCTCACACCCCAACCCAAGATGTCTGCCACCCCGGAACCAGCCCGCCAAACGGCGGTGAAGGCACAAATTATGGTGCAAGTGAGAGGGGAGTGAAGCGCAAGTCCGTGGACCTAAAAAGAAAAAATAAACAGGTGAGATTTAAAAGTTGCGCGACAGCGCCGTAACGCTCCTGCTGCAAACGCTCCTTGTCAGCGGTGACAGAAGTATTGCAGATTTAAAGTTAGACCTGTAGAATTAAGATACATTTGATTTAGGGACGGGTCGGTTGTGTTTACAAAATTGAACCCATGGAGGGCAACAGTTTTGTTACCTCAGTCGTTCGTTTTCATTGGCAAACTTGGAAATTTTACAAAATGTAAGATTTCTTTAGTTGAGCTGTCAGATGTAGGGGCTTGCTTAAGGCTGCCCTTACATGACTGCCCGAGATACACTTCATTTCAGTTAGCATACTCGGATGCAGTGTGGTTTATTAAGAAACAGCCTTTAAGCAAAACATACCTATAGGGACAAAAATAGCAGTTCACTCTTTGTTTCCAAGGGGCGGTTAACAGCAGTTAATGGCCTCATTTGAGTTATGAGATATATGTGGGGAGCAACAAGCATGTAAAATGAGGAATTACCAGGCAATAAACTTGGAATTACCACTTCCCCCATTAATTTCTTTGCTGTGGGGACCACACAGTTCCATCTGTAATGCCTGTTCACTCCAACCTCTGGAGTTACCAGTACCCACATATCCCCAACTCCTTGGGGGCAAACTTAAAAGACGCAAATCTGGGACTGCGTATTGAGGTCCCTGTGTGTCCGGACATTTTCGATTGCATTTCTACATGGAGCTGGAAACCTCATGGATGTATGAATGGATGAATACCACTTTTATGATATAAACGTTGGAGGAATTTTAAGAAAGTGACTCTGTTTATACTGTTCCCAAAGAGGTACAGTGTGCACAGAGTCCACAATCTCCAGAGGTTTGCCAGAGGCTAAAGTTAGATATAACCTTACTCTCTAAAGTGGTAGCTTGGTCGAGCAGTAAGGCAGTGTCAGAGGACAGTGTAAAGCATTTGTTGTACACACTCAGTCAGCAAATGGTCTCACACACTCAAGAACTGAACTCTAGGGCACTGTTTTTTGTATAAAAATATATAGTTGTTTTATTTTAGAACCAACAATAGGTATCAAAATATACTTTCTCAGGATGAGATGCTTTAAATAAATACTTTTCAATAGGTAATAGACTTTTGAATATAACAGTTACAGTGGTTGCAATAGGCAACACAATTTCAAACACAATAATACATTGAGCTCAATGGGAATTTCTAGTTAAATGCAATTAGTTACTTTAAGGATTACTTTTCTAACCACCGGACTGGATCCTGGATTCAGTCCTGGGACATTTCCTGTAAACAATTGAGTAAAAGCGTTTTGGTTACAGTTGTGATTTTTAAGCAATATTTTGCTATTTTAAAGGTTGACAGAAACTTTTTCACATAGAATCACCAATGTCATCCTATGGGAGGAAATTCACTTAGCAGGTAAGTGGGGTTATTGTTACTTTTTCTAACTCAGTGTTGGATCCTGGATCCAGCACTGGGGCATCTCCTGTAAACAGTTGAAAGAATGAGTTTTTGTTATACAGGCGATTTTTAACTAATATTTGTACGTTTGGAAAATCGACACGTAGAAACTTTTTCAGCAAAAACCAGGCAATGTTATCCTATGGAAGGAAATTCAAATTACAGGTAAAGTATGTTCTCGTTACTTTTGTAATCCAGTGCTGGGCTCCTAGGTTCAGCACTGGGACATCTATCTAAAACATGTAAGTAATTACGTTTTCACAGTTGGTGTGTTTTTTAAAGAATATTTGTAGTTTGCAAAAATCAACAGAAGAAATTTTGCAGAAAAATAGTCAATGGTTTCCTATGGAAAACAATTGGGTTAGCGGTAAGTATGGTTGTAATTACTTTTCAGGGTCAGTACTGGGCACCAAGATCCAGCACTGGGATCTCTCCTGATAGCAGGTGAGTATTTTCGTTTTCGTTACTCAGTTGATTTTAGGTGAATATTTTAAAGTTTAGAAACTCCACACTTGGAAGAATTTCCAAGTGATTTAGTCAATGTTACCCTATTGAAGAAAAGAGAGTTATCGGCTTTTGGGTAAGTACTCGACTGGCAGTGTTAAGGTTCTGGGCATAGACTCAGGGGTCTCCCAGGGTCAGGTAAGTACAGTTGTTACACCCTCACCGGCACAGGGGCAGCCAGGTGCAAAGTGAGTTAGGCCCAATGTTATCCTACGGGAGGCAGGGGGCCCTTGGTTGGTGGCTTCTGGTTAGCAGGCCACGCGGCTGTGGGAGCTGGGCTCCTGGTCACTTGCTCAGGGCAAATGGGTAAGTAGATTAGAGTAGAGATTGCACTGCCATGGGCACTCGGGCGGCTGGGTGCAGAGTGCTTTTGTGCCGTCGGGCGCTCAAGGGATTGCAATGGAGAAGCTCAAGAACGAACAAAGGCTGCAAGCTCGAGGACGAAGATTCTTCAGGTGCGACCACCACTTCGAGAGGTAAGTTGGGTAGTTGGAGGATAGGTAGGCACCCAGGAGTTGGGCACAGCGGGCCGCAGGGTGCAGGGGTGCCTTTTGGTGTCGGGAAATCTTACCCTCTGCTGGTCGCGGTTGGCGGGGTCCCTGGTTCTGAGGCTGCAGGCGTCATCAGGAGCGTCGAAGTGGGTCCTTGGGTGCTGGATTCGGGGTCACATTCACCGGGTGGACATCCTCGTGGTCTTTGTCCACTCCAGCACAGGCCAGGCTTGGCGGGTGCAGAGTGTGCAGGGTTCGCGGTTCCTGGCAGATGCCAGGGGTCAGTTACTTGCTTTGAGCAGTACCACTGCTCGTGGGAGTCCCAGTTGTTTAGAGTCACAAGGCAGCCAGGTCCTCCGGGGTTGGTGAGGTTGCTGGCCACTGGAGATGCCGGGGTTTAGCAGGAGCAGGTTCGAGGGTCGACAGGCCGGTAGGGCTGGGGCCAAAGCAGTTGGTGTCTTCCTCTTGTTAGCAGCTGCACAGCAGGTCTTCTTGTTTCTTGATCTTCTTTGCTGTTTCGGAATCTGGATCTAAGGAAAGAAGGTTCAGGGTGCCCCTAAATACTAAATGTAGGGGTGTTACAGGTAGGTAAAGGGCAGGGACCACTGGGTCCCTGCCCTGGGGAGGGTACACCCCCTATCCTGCCACTCTCCTGTGGGAGGGGGGCAGTAACCTAGACCTGATTGGGCAGGGCTTCCCATCTTCAAGATGGTGAGTACCCGGAGATGTGCTCCACCTCGCCTCCCCCACCTGAGGGGTGGGGTTGGGCACACCTCCTTTCCTTCCTTGGGGTTTCTGGCCAGTCTTCTCGCCAGAGTGGGGGTCAGAACCGGTGGGGGCCAGTTGCTGAGTACAGCAAGTGGTCTGGAGAAGCTCACAAAGGCGGCATGCCTTTGAAGCTTCCCCTGCCCATCCTGGGGGAGGAGACCTAGCACCTCGCCCAGGATGTGCATTGTTGCAGGCCCAGGAGAGCAGATGGCTCTCTACTCAGGGGTCCAGCAACATGTCTGCTGTGTGGCAGCCTAGGCAGCCCCTCAGACAAGATGTGGATAGTAGGTTAGGCTCAGGGGGCATCTCTAAGACGCCCTCTGTCGTGCAATGTACATTAAATCCCACACTGGCATCAGTGCGGGTTTAATGTGCTGAGAAATTTGATACCAAACTTCTCACTCTACATTGGAGCCATCATGGTGCTGTGGAGTTTGTGTTGGCAATCTCCCAGCACCATATACTCTTAAAAGGCAGCACTGCACTTACAGTGCCCAGGAATTGACCTGGGTACTGTAGGGGCACAGGGCTCATGCACCTGTACCCACACCACTGGCATAGGGCACCCAGCTAGAGGGGTGGCTGATGTATGCCAGGGCAGTGTGTGTTGTGGACATGGCACACAGGGCCATGTCGACTCTCTGTTTTGTTCTGTACCCAGACACTCAGCCTGCCAGGACAGTGTGTGTGTGTCAGGGTACAGGGCCTCTAAGGGTGGCACAATAAGTGCTGCAGCCCTTAGGGGCCTTCACTGGTCACAAGGCCCTGAGTACCTAGTGTACCATTTACCAGGGGCTGACATGTGGCCAGAGATGCCAATTGGTCTTAGGTTTCAGCACAGTTTTAGGGAAGGAACACAGGCCCGGGGTACCTGATTGGCAGGAGCCCAGGGCACACTCAGTCAAAGTACATCAGCAATTCAGCAAAGAGTGGGGGGCATACCATGCAAGAAAGATGGCACTTTCTCACAGGAATGAATCAAAGAAACGTTACCATACAGGTTATTTTGTGTCACTAGCTCCATTTGTGACAAAAAGCTGCCTCAAAGCGCTGGCAGGGTGACACAAGAGCAGCAGGGGGACACCTATATCAGCAGAAAGCTTGTTCAGAGTTGTGTATTCATTGGCGGATGTCAGGTGCCGTGGGATATAGTGCCGCATATGTGGTCCAGTCGTGTTGTGGTGAGGTTGTCATTAGTGGTGTACACACTGATGTTACAGTGGTATGTCAAAAGGGACAGAGCGTGCCTCATGCAGCATTTTAAATGCCAACAGCATAATACTGAATAAACTGCACCCGTGTGTAGTGTCTCTACAATTACAACAATTGAATAAGTGTGTCACAATTCACCACAATGGTGTGCGCACTGTTTGTGGAAGCAAGGAAGAGCTGCTCGGGTGCTCCTAGCCATATACTCCCGAGGTAGCTTGATATGTTAAACAGGGCCCGCACGAATACAGGTACTGGCTCACAGGGCAGGGAGAGTGGGGGAGCAGCTGATGGGTGAGCCCTAATCCTTGGGGGAAATTGAATAATTATTTGTAAACCCCTCACTGCAAGATGGGCCCTTTACCAGCAGGGTGCGGCCCATTGCAGTTACAGCCCCACTGATGGATGGCTCGGTGCTGCCGTCATAGTGCAGTGAGAATGATGGATGGCTCGTGGCTTATGGACGTCATCACAGCGCAGTGAACAGCAGCTGCGTTGATAGGATTGGTCCACTTCCGGGAGATCTCACAAGATGGCGCCGCTGAGAATTCGGTGCCATGTCTGGATGTTTAATTAAGAAGATGCCGTGACAGACAGCCGCACTGTACTCCCCACCGGCGTGGACAGAACGGACATCACAGCTGGAGTCTCGCTTTCAGACGGAATGTCTGGAAAAGCTCGATTGTATTCTTAATCAAGTTCAGAAGTGTTAAAATGAAGCTATATTTTTACAAAGTCCATGAGCGTGTGTTCACTATTTTCTGGCCTGCGATGCCAAGCAAAGTATAACCTGCAGGGATAGAAGCTTGTGAAAGGCGAGAAGGCATGTGTCAAGACCGTCTGTTTTTTATTAGGTCTGGCTTTGGAGAGCACTGGGATGGAGACTATTGGTAGTAGTTTAGGAAAGGGCTTCATGCCCTCACACAGGGTAAAAGGCATTAATAACTTTTTGGCGGGAGGGGCCAATGACCACTCACATTGTGAATCCAGTGCATCACTGCCTTGAAGCAGGGTCGCACAGTCAGTATTTTGATGTCTCCTGTGTGAGAAGTTTGACTTCCTGTTGTGCACAAGACCAGAGTTTTTTAGCTGACAGTCTTGCAAACCTTGGGGCTAGAAGAGTCTGGTGTTTCTCCTCTTGTCCCACCCTCACTCCCTGCCGCCTTTGGCACTGTCCTTGGCTGCCTCGAAGACCTTCGCTGATCAGTGGCCGCAGAGGACAATCTGGCCTATAAAGGATGTCGCAAAAGCCAAAGGGGACCACCAGAGCACCATCAATGCTGCCTGGTGTGGCGCTAGCAGGACACCATAGCAACACAAAAAGATGGCCAGGTCCTCCCTTGCGCCAGAGAACAAACATCCTCGGACTGGTTTCGGGGCATCACCCCTCATCAGCCAGGCTTGTTTGAATCCAGGGGCAAGGGAGCCACGTCTGGGCTACTACAGCAATACAAAAAGATGATGGACGGAATGCCGGACATTGTCTAACATTCACCCCCAGTCACAGATTTGGGTTAAATCCATTGGTTTTTTTTTCTCACCATGCCATTTTGGACCCAGCCATAAGCAAATCGGTCTTGACCCTGCTCCCCATGAGAACAGTCCAGCCCAAACCTCCAAGCCCTCTCCGGACCTGAAACAAGCAACCTGGGACTGTTTTCAGGGTATCACCCCTCATCAGCAGGACACTAGCAATTGCAACCACCAACCTGCAGCTGAGGTCGCTTTGTGAACGTACGCTATTGTTACTATATATATATAGAGCTTTTATCATTGACACGGCACTGAAGAACGTTTATGGACAGGAAGCATGCTACTCTGTGGGAGTGCAATGGATGAATGACCTACCTAGGTAGTATCACCTTGGTGGGTAGCACAGATGTCATACACGGTGACCTGAATTGTGCACTTATCTTTTTTTATTCCAGAGTCTATGCATGCACTGGAAGCAAAAAGGAGTGAAGGACAAGACGCTTAAGCATAACACCCTCATGCAAGGGGTCATCTGCAGTTTGATATTGCAATCTAGCTATAGTGGTCGAGCTGTTCCCGGTCACTGGCCTGCCACTCACAACAAGAACACCTCATCTTCCCGATAAGACAAGAACTCACCTCTTTGCCATAAATGAATGTCACGCTCATAGCGGGAGCCGAACGCCTTGCATCCAATACCACACTCGTAACGAGTGCGATACGCCTGCACCGCTCAGTCTCTGAAAACCACGCACAGCGCTTCCTGATCAGTCTCCAGGGTTCGAATCTGAACAAAGCACAGAAAAGCTTTCGAATGCAGAGACATTGACTCTGTCAGTATGTTTAATCAAGAGTATTGAGACCATGTTTTTTCATCTGTGTTTCTCACAAATTGCTTCTGGAATAACGGTAGCGACTAAGATGGCAGCTACCATCATGCCAGATTACATCACCTTTATTTAGTGTGACGAACCCTCGTAAAATTTAAGTTTGTCAATCAGTCAGGAGCTAGCTACCGTTATTCTCCCTGATAATTCTTTTAGGGCCAACTCTAACATTATTCATGCTCCCCCGTTACAAGCTCCCATACCTCAGGCCCCTAATTCGGGATAAGTTGCTTACGCCCATAGAGTTTGGACACCTCGGTGTTGTCTGCTCTTTCAGCAAAAACACCTTCTTAAAACCCAGATTTCTGTTCCGTGTTCGTCTTTAATCGTCTACAATGCGCTAGTAAACCTCCTCTTAACTCCCTATGTACTGCTGTGTATTAGCCGCAGTTCCGATCCACGGTGTAGGTTCTCTTCCAACCCCGGGGAGGATGTCTCGACCCTCACAAAGCACCTTATCCAGTTGCGCATTCCGGGGAACATTGCGTTATGGACTCCTACTTGGCCTCCAGATGACCATTCCAGGTGCCACAGTCATCGCTGGAGAGGACCCAGGCTTAGCAAATTAAAAATGGCAGAATGTCCCAAGGAGGGTCAGCGAAGAGTGGGCAGGTTTCCACTCAGCATCACCTCCAAGAATGGCTTCTCCAAGTTTAATCTCATGAATGGCCCTAGAATCAGAACCTTTCTAATAAGGTTAATGGATCCTCTGTTTCTCATTTGCGGTGTATTGTCCCTGATGTCGGCTCTAATGGCAGCATCCCCCATGTCTGTGTTATTACACTGCTTCTGTAATCTTTCAGGACAAATATTACTCAGCTGTGAGAGGCCCTCTGTTTCTGTGTCCTCCAGACTCTTTGTTTTAAAAGTAAAATACAAAATTACAATTTTTAAAAAGATCTCTAAATGTGAAAACATTTGAAACTGGAAGCTAAACATTTAGGGGCTCATTTGGATAGCGGGCGGATCGCCACCGCCTTTATGGCGGTGGCGATCCGCCCGCTAAAAACCACTGCCCGCTTCCAAATTCCCCCCCCCCCGCCTTGGCAGGGGCGACCCCGGTGGACGGAAAGACCGTCCGCCGGTTTTCCGCCCGGTCGCAGAGTCGAACTGCTGTTTTAAGGGTTTATACCCTCTTTGGTAACATAAAAAGGTAGCGTTGTGCAAAAAAGTTAATGAAAATTGGAAGAACCCTTTCATCAACCCTCCAAAAGTTTAACATAATGGTGCAGTGAAACAACATTTAAAAAAAAAATTAGTGTCTGCCTTGCTTTAGCCACAGAGTTAGGTCTCGTTCTTATAGCAGTTACAGGTGTCTGGCCGAACCTTCTCATTAAGGAATGTGAGAGTAAAGAGGTGAAAATAGAAAGGAAGACAGAGGAAAAACAAAAGCAAAGAGTCAAGTGCCCCCCCTCACCACCCTCCCAGAAACATTGTATGCTGAGCGTGCTACGACAGGGTCGCCGTCCCGTCTCCCTGGGAATTGTTGGTTAATAGCCCTGTGTTTCTATGATCCCAAAAGTCTACATTTACCGCTTCTTTGCCATGAAAACACTGCGTTAGTGTCCCTCCCCACAATTATTCACCACCCTTGAGGCCTTATGTGTCCTTATAGTAAAAAGGATATGGCAAACGTCTTGGTTACAGTGTCTGACATCATGTAAGTGGGCGGTGCTGCCTGCTCTCCAGCGCTTTCCAGTGTCTATTGTAAGGGTCGCGGTGAGCTAGCTTGCAGAGGTTTCCACTGAGGTAGGTGGAGTTGACGTAGTGGGATCTTGGTATAGTCCCTTGTGCATGATTGAGTCAGGTGTAAGGCAGAGTTTGTCTTTGACCACCCGCACAGGCAGTGCTCTCCTCTGCGTTGCTTCGAGGTCCGGTGGGCTCCATCCACTGTCGGTTGTTGACTGTCACGGTCAAGGTACTGGTCCGGTTGTGCCCAGTTATGCGTGGCCTGCAGGGCCTTCGTTGAGACTGCATGATTGTTTTGTGGTACTTATGATACCTTCAGGCATCTTTGAGGTAGTTGGAGCGTGTTTGTTGCAGTTGATGCTAATGAGGTAGAACACGTTGTTTCTGTGTTTTCAATATTTTTTAATGAGACTTTGCGCAGCTAGAGGAAGGGAGGTACCCCACCACGTTTGCTGTACTGAAATCTAGACATAACCGATCAGACATCGAGTTCTACAACTTCCTGAAAATCAAAACAGCCCTATCCAAAGCCAAACTATCACCGGTCCAACCGTCAATCCCACAGTATTTAGCAAAGATCAACAGACTAGGTCATCAGGTATCACACCTCTATAAACTGCTATGCCCAAACACCACCAAAATTAATGCCAAGACAACTAACTATTGGGTAAAACAAGGCAATACTTCACTGAATGAGCAAGAACAGGCTACACTTTGGTCCTCTGCTTCACGTAACAAAATCACCCCGGTACTATCACAAACAAAGTTCTGGCTACTCCACAAAGCCTTCTGGACCCCCGCTCGATTATTCTCACTAGGCCTCAGGGAAGATGAGTTGTGCTGGAACTGTAGCAAGGAAAAGGGGGACCTAGCGCATCTTATCTACTATTGTCCATCACGCAAAATGTTCTGGAAGAAAATCTTTGGGTTCATAAATAATGTACTGGGATGCACAATAAAAGCTGAATTTTCCTCCCTCACCACCACTAAGATCAGAGCATGATAAGGACCTACTAGACCTGCTTCTCTCTGCGGCAGTGAAAATGGTCCTCACCAACTGGATACAAGGGCTGGCTCAACTGGGTGACGTACCTCAGAGACGCGGATAACATTGCTCTGCAGAACTCTACCTGTAGACCAGCAACCAGGGGGATGTGGAAGTCACTCGACGCGTACCTAGACTCTTACGAACCCCCCTGAAGCGAGTCCGGCTCCGTCCTCCCCCTCGGGGAGGGGGGGAGGGGAACGGAGAGAATTGGACATTACCACCACGGGCCGAATGGACACCGGGAGGCCTTGTTGGAGTGCCTTGTTGGGCCACCACTACAGCCACAGGTTAACTAGTGGGGTGTCAGATTTGTCACATGACTAAAACCCCTGCTAGACTCAGTGCTACAGAACCTCTCTCGTATCTTCCTTTCACCCCTTTCTTTCCTGTATCTCTCTTTCTATCAGCCTTTGCCTAATTTCCCAGCAAGTCAAGGTAGAGGGGATTAGCTAAAACATATATCTTACCTTAAATACCTGTAATCATCGCATACATACCACGTTTGGCTAACCTCGTGACAGAAATGCTATTGTATCTGTTTATAAAACAAATAAAATACTTTGAAATAAAAAATAAAAAAAATAGATTTAAAATATTAAAATAAATTAACAAAGAAATATAGCCTACTGCAGAACCCCCGGCGCCCTTCACCGCGTCAGCACCAGAGGCAAGTGAAGCCCTGAGTACACAAGTAAAGCTCTGCAGCCAGGTCTATAAATCACCAGGGCCAAAGCACCATGAAATCAATGGCTGCCTCCAGATGCTGACCTCAGCTGCAATACATCCCCACACACACATAACTATACACTCCATCGCCTAATTAGAAAAACGAAAAGCTTTTCCGCTAATTCCTAATTAGGTGGAATCAATTAGCAAGCAACTGTATCTGCACTAATATAGTGCATTCGGTGTGCATGGTCTTGGAGCAGGCAGATGCATTGGTGAGTTTGTAATCCAATAGAAGGTCGGACCAAGACTTTTTGAGCCATACGCGCACAAGTTAGTAAAATTCCTATCTTGAACAACAGTAGACGTGTATTCATGCAGTGCAAAGGGCCACCACCAAGAGAAATAACATTATTATTGGTATGTAAAGTGAAATTACCCAACTTCTAGGTACATATTTAAGAAACACTGGCAAAGCCGATAGGTTTTGCATAGATCACTAGCCATTTGTATGGTCAATACTTGTTTTTTGCAAGATTTGATTGTCAGGGGAGCTACCAAGCCATCGTCAATATTTTTTGGGGGGGATCATAAAGCACACATTGCCATTGTAATCCCCGGACCATACGGGAACTACTTTGCGTGTGGGTGTGCTGCCTGTGAAAGAACAGAATGCTGTCATTCACTGTGATGTTAGCCAATGGCTAAAGTGGGCTGACCCATTACCTCATGGCATATGCTGTAGTGCCGGGGTTCTTAACCTGTGGTCCAGGCATCCCTGGGGGCCGCGAAGCCTTGTCGGAGGGTCGGTGACTGCTTAGAAAATTAAATAATACTAAAAAAAAGAGTATATAAATGAAGAAGTACAATGTAAAATTAACATTTTTTACACGTTCTGTAAATTTGAAGGAATTTGTGGATACTAAGTTCATTTTTATCCTCCAATTTCAAAGTGATTTGTGGGCGCAGCGTAGATGCAGCAAACAGAATATAGTATGGGTGATGAGTGGCCTCAATTGAATATAGAAAAGCTCAAACCTTCCCATTAAAACTAAAATGTTGTTTCTTTTTTGTTTGTGAATTAAATAAAGGATTTCATCAATTGTGTATTTTGTTGGATGAATGCTTGATTCTGTAATTTGTGTGTATTTTTTTTTTGTGGTTCAAATCATCAAAAATGCTTAGCTGGAGCTCCCGCCTTCCTGAAATCACTCCGTGGGCGTTTCCCGGATTCCAGGAATGATTCAACGGGGGTCCCCGGGTTCCAGTAGTAATTAAGTGGGGGTCCACAGAAATTGAAAGGTTAAGAACCGCTGCTGTTGTGTTTGATGAAAATGTGAAGATACAATAACAGACCAATGGATGAAGAGGGCTGGCTGAAACCTTATAAGTACGTATATTATACATATAATTTTAGTAAAATCTAACGGTCTTGGATAACGCAGACTAAAAAAAGCTCATTCTCTTCTGTTTCACTGCTTAAAGTCCAGCTAAAGAAACACTGCTGACAGCGAGTGGAAGGGATTTATTGTAAAGACCGTTTTACCCCAGACAGAGAGGCAATGCACTTTATAACCAGGGTAACATTGATAGAAAATACAGTTAGAAATAAAACATAGTCAACATTTGCAGTACTTGTGGTCTTGTTCAGCCGGAAGGAGTCGGGGGATGTAGAGATTTTTTGGTTGGAATCTGGTGCTTCTGGCTGACTCTTTGTTGCGAAAATCAAGGTTTTAGAGTTCGCGAAGTTTAAAGTCAAGGGGTTTTACCGTGGTGATCATCTCAGGTGACAGATCAGTGGCTAGATCCTGACATTTGTTAGGGGAGAACAGAAGTACACCTTCTGAGCTTTCAGCTTTAGTTTCATATACACAGGGCTGTCCAACAAACCACCTTTTTTGTCATCTGATTATTATTATTTTTTTTAAGTATTCCTGCTTGTAACATTATTGTTGTTTGGTTTCCTATTAGTCGTCCGGTTCGGAATTTCTTTAAGGTGGGAGGCGAAGGCCTTGAGGCACTTTGTACAGTCCCAATATATAGTTGGGAATAATTTGCGTAATGTAGAAAGCAGATTTCCTGTTTGGTGTGAGCATCGCCTACTGAGAAGTACAGGGTGAGGAGGAAGCCTTAGGGACCCTGTGTAAAACTTTAATAGGATTAAGGAAAAATTTCCTATTTTGAGCATTTCAGTAACCCTTGTATCATGATGGTGGAGGAGAGATGTGTCAGAAGGTGCTGATCCACGGTCATCAAGGGACAAGAAGGCTGAGAAGAGATGTGCGAGGGTGCAGAGGCCCTGGTACAAGGGTATATGAAGACTGAGGAGAGATGTGTGAGGGGGTCAAAGACCCTGGCATCTGGATGGCAGAGGAGAGATTTGTGGAAGGAGAGAACTAGATAGAAACCCTACCTTTATTACAGTTACCCCGACAACGGATAGCAGGAGCGCAGTGTGTGAGGTGCCAGACCCTTGCATCAGACCATAAAGACTGCAGAGACATCTGTGTGAGGGACAGACCTTGACCTAAGATGTACATACAGGGCGATGGAAGGTGGACTGACGTATGTTTGTAGTCCTGGAGGTGATGCATTTAGTGGAGGTGGGCAGAACATGATGTCCAGGACCAAGCTTAGGTAAGCCAGGCCCACACCGCGGTGCCGACATTCAGACGGGCGCCTAGAGCTGCCTGTTCTCAGGTCATGCAACAGTCTGCATTCGATCAGGTCCCAAAACAAAGTCCTTTTAATCACTGTTTCTGCCCGTGTTCAACCGGTCTGCAAATCTGCTCATGGTTTACTCTCTCTTGCTCCGCGCCCATTTTTTCAACACATTTCGCAGTGGCTGAGGGTGAACAAACAATGCACCGCGTTGCATCCAAAGACGATCAATGGGACGACGAGTGGGTGTAAATGAATCCCTGATGCAGCTAAAGCAAAGGGAGCATTTAGATTTCATATTCCTAGTCAGTACTTTGAGGATGCTACTTAAACACAAGCGTCTGGTTCCCAGAGCAGTGAATGCCTTGTCTATAGTAAATACAGATGTGCATCTTCAAGGAGAGGGAATATACAACTTCATTTGCCTTGCACTGAAGGTTCCCATTGTAACACATGTTCTATGAAAGCTTCACGTCATAACAGGCAGAGAGGGTGGGTGGACTATTTTGTCGCTAAGGTGGATGGAGGAACAAAATTTGGTTTCACCTGGGGTCATATCTGAACAAAGGCGAGCTCTTCTGGCATCCGCACTGGGAAGGCGTGGTAGAGAAGGATGCGGTCATCGCTTATTTAGACCTGGAGCTCTCATCTTGGTCAGCGCTCCTTATCTTTTGTGGTGACCTTAACATACATATGGAAGTGAGTGGGAATACTGGGGGGGCATATACACCAAATTTTGGTAGGAAGCCAAAGGTGTTTGGAGCAGATACAAAAAGATGTACTTTTAGGTAGAGTAAAAGTCCCGGGTTCACACTTTATTCCTCCCTCCACAGGAAGTTAGTCTGTTGGAATTGTTTTTTGGTCACCGCAGCGCTTGGAGGCCAGGTGGGAACGGAGAGAGATCCCAGGGTTTTATCTGATGGGGTTTTATCTGATCGTAACTCATTGGGGATCGAGATCCCTATTATTGGTTTAGTCAAGCTCCGGGGCACCTAGACTTTTGACAAGAAAACTCGTTTTTGAGACAGAATATGTTGGCCACATGCATACATGGACAACAGACTTCCTGGCAATGCAGAGAGGCACTGCTACTGATAATGTAGTCTGGGATTCATTAAAGGCGGAACTCGGGGCGAATCGGAGTTATAGCTTACACCGGCAGAAACCAGGGGCGTAGTCAGATTCAAGGGCTATATGATGAACTTTCGTTTTTGGAAGCACTACAGATCAAGCTGAATATAGGGAAAAGTGACTAGAAGGAGACCCAACAGAAGACTGCGGTGCTCAAAGCTCAGATAAACCGGCATTACAATAAGAAAGTAGTCGCAAAATTCCCAAACTATACACCAAGCGTATGGTAAAAACAGTGGGAGATTGCTGGCGCTCTGTATTAGACAAAAGGACACAAAAAGGGGGATAGACGCTTGTCACGGGGCAGGAGTTCTCAGGGAAAGAAGGGGTCAAACAAAAGACTGGTGGGAAGCCTCGGATGTTATCACGCCTCTTCTTTTTCCAAGACAGGATGAATGGAGTGACCCGAGTCCCGTAGCTACCACCAAAAGAAGCTCGTGTCTCTTTAACTGGGAGCCAGTCATCGAGAACTCCACCCCCTGGACGGACGTCACACACCTTGGGCCAACAAGAGACGACGAGACCCGGAAGAAGGTGGGTATCATCACCAGCGGAGAGGTGGAGAGCTAAGTACGAAGGATTGCGGAGGAAACATCAAGCCAAGCGAAGGACCGGAGGACTACGGAGGGAGTATCAACCCGAGTGGAAGACCGGAGGAGCACGGAGGGCGCACCACGCCAAGGAGAAGCGGAGGAGAGTCGAGAGACGGCGGGAAAGCCAGGAGGCCACCGAGGACACGCTTCGCCCAGCCACGTTCCTGGAGGAGCGTGGCTAAGCCAGGTACGAGCGCGATTTGCGGGCTGGGCAGGGAGGCGGGAGAAGCCTGAGGGGTAGAGATGCCAGCCCTGTTGTGCACTCGTCAAAACGCGTCCCCCAAACCCAACACCATCACCCCCTTTTGTGCCTGGCAGTGACTCACTGGTTTTGGTTGGTGCTCCTTCACCCCCTTCCCCAACACTAATACAGCAAGGCTGTACCACTGACACCCTGTTTCCATCTGTCTTTTCTTTTTGAGCCCACGAGTTTGGCGTCGTCACCGGCTCGCATCTGGGACGAGCAGAGAAGAGAGGGAGAGAACCAGGGAGAGAGACGAAGACCTAGAGAGCGGGAGAAACACCAAAAGGACATAAAGACTATATATTCGTTTGCCGGTATATACTGGCTACAAGGAGAAGACGTGTACCTTTCGAAATAAAACCCGCCTTGATCCGCTCTAGAGTCCCTGTCATTACTTCAGAACCGCTACAACGCTATATTGGACAGACAGGGGCACCCTGGAAGATATCATTAGGATCCTCTAGGAGTTTTATGAGGAGCTATACACAGAGGACATATCTCCTCCCATAGACGACTACATAAAGTTACTAAGTAAAATAAATGGGGGTGTATTAAAAGACGATGATGGGGCCCTCCTTGGAGCTGCCGATCTCTCCTGAAGAGGTAGCGGAGGCTAATACATCTCTGGCTCTGGGGAAAGCCACGGTACCAGAAAGGATCCCCCTGGAGTTTTATAGGACTTTTTATTCAGAACTAGGGAAAGATATAGCCTCTACTTTATTGAGGGCACAAAGCAAGGGGTGGGTCGCATCTTCTTGGGAATCCACTAACATCATCTTATTTAGGAAAAAGGCAAGCCCCCTTTAAACCCGAAGTGTTTCAGACCACTTTAATTGTGATGTAAATGTCTAGGCTAACATATTTGCGAAGTGCCTAGGAAAGGTAACTGATTTCCCTGTCAACATAGCTTCCTCCCTGGTTGTGGCACGGCTGGTCATGTTAGAAAGTTAATCACCTTGTTTTGACTTAGCTGAGGCAACAAAAGCCTAATATTATTGGATACGGAAAAGGCCTTCGACTGGGTCTCGAGGCTACCTGTGGGAGGTCTGAAAGTGGAAGGGACTTGGTCCTGGCTTCATCAGAGCATTACATCAGGATCCCAAAGCTGGGTTGCATATAATGGGGATAGAATCAGACAAGATCTTAATCTCCACAGGGACAAGACAAGGGTGCCCAAGCTCGCCATTGCTAGTCTCACTATATATTGACCCCTTCATCTCACGATTGGAAAAGAATCCTATAATTAGGCCGATCTCTGTAAATAATTTAGAATATAGAGTTTTGGCCTATGCGGACGATATTGCTGTGATAGCACCAGACCCTGTAAGAGCGTTAACCGAAATCGAGAGCGAGGCTAATAGAAACAATGCACTAAAAGAATATCATATTAACGAGCGTAAAACTTAGATAGTATGTACCGGGGCAACTGATCTGATGGACCAGGGGGTGGTGGATGATGCAACCTATCTGAGGGTCAGGATAACATCTATGTTGGACCAGCTAGTTGAACTGAATGTAACACCCCTGTTATCGAAGAGAAGGCAGGAATTAAACAGAAACGATAATTTGCACCTCTCAGTGGTGGGAAGATGCAATGCATTAAAGATGGGAATACTGCCAAAAGTAATATTGTTTAGAACTATCCCCTTGGAGGGTTAATAAGCATTGGCTCTCAAAACTGGAGAGAGCATGTTTTAGTTTTCGCTGGCTGTTTAAGAAGCCAAGAAGGGCCTATAAGTACATGATACTTCCCAAGAGCAGGCAGGGGGATGAGCAGTTCCTAGTGTAATATTTTACTACTGGTCCTGTATGCTGCAGCGTACGGGGATCTTGTTCACGGGTAGGACGTATCATTTAAGTCACGCCGAAACACCAATTTTATACGAATGCCTTTTGAGAAAAATGGAACACAGCTACCAGAAGAACACGAGGTTTAAGACTGTGAAGGGGGCATACTGGGTATGGCGGGCAAGTGAAGAGAAGAAAAGGCATCACCAAATATATTTGGTATACACAACTATGGGGCTATCCAGTCTTACCCTCTATATTCCATAATAATATGGGTAAAAGATGGGAGCAGAATGCCATCACACGATTCGGGAACCTCATAAAGAGCAGCTATATCCATTTAGCGGAATGCAGGAAAAGTATGGGCTAATGTAGGAGAATTTCTTTAAATATCTACAGAGTTGAGATTTTACTGACCAAGACTTGGCTCTTGCCCATCTTACTAATAAGGTTCCTATTATGAAGCCATTGATGGCGGAGCTAGGGTCCAGCAAATCTATAACCTATTAACACAAGCTCTGCCCGACAACCTAGAGGCTCGGAATGCTAAGTGGGAGATGAGACTAGAGGCAGACAGACCAATACTACAGAGATCTTTGGAGCTCGGCAGTGAGACACTTAACTGCAGGTTTAAAGAGCCAGCACTTCAAGCCTGTATTTAATTTATATTATATTATATCCCAACTAAGCTATGCAGATGGAGTAGGAAACCCGAAGCTAAATGCCATCGAAATAGAATAGCCCAGGCTGAACTTATACATATTTTATTTTTCATGCACAAAGATAAGCTCTTACATACAGGAAGTTGGGACCTTCATTAGTATGATTTTAAAAGTTCAGAATAAGATTACTCACCAGACGATGTTGTCAGGGCTCGTGGAAGGTCCCAGATACCCAAAAGGGGATTTACATCTGATATTTGTGGCCATGGCAGTGGTCCGCATGTACATAGCTTCAGAATGGCTAAGCCCTGACCCTCCAACCTTCTCAGTTTTTGACAATGTATAATATGGAAAGGAGCCTATGTGAGTGTAAGGCGCGAAGACGTGGAGTCTTGATATGGTCTCATTAACCGACTGGAATGAGAGTATTAGCCATAGAGATCATCTGTCGGAATAGGAGACAATGCTGATATTCTCTAATTATCCCCTAGGGAGGTAGTATTCACTCACCGTCTCGCACTCTTCTGGTTTGTTGATCAGTAATCTCAAGGAGATGTACAGGTTCTCTACATCTTATGTGAAAACTTGAAGTGTCATCCTTAATATTGCTTCCGGTAACAATATGCGAAATTTAAGGTGTGGCGGTCGAAGCTCACTTTTGTTTCCCGTTCCTCGCCTTCCTAAATGTGCTCCTAATGTCATATGGGATGTTAAGATTTTAACCTCATCAATTAAGATTTGCACTTTATTACTTTGTAAAACTCCGGTATAGTTCAGTGTCGATTCAGAGACCATCTTATCCAATCTATATTGCAATAACTGAGGTTATGTGCTTATTTATTGCATAAGCAGTTGATTTTATATTGTCGTTTTTTGATCCATCTAGGTAATAACTGAGATTTTGCACTTTATTGTATTGGTCATATCGTCTATTTTTTGCTGCTAAAAGTTATATGAATTGTAAAGTACACTGATTTTTAAAGCGGTATATATCTTTTTAAAAATACACTTTTCCAACTGGAAAGTGTAGGTATGATTAAGAATATGCACTTTATGACTTTGCACAAATTCGACTGCACTGAAATATCTTGCTGTATCTGATCTACTTGACAAATCAACACCACACACTTTATCACTGTATTTGCCGATTGCACTATTTTAAGTTGCCTTACTTGTTCCATTATGATACATATTGAGGTTTTGTACTATATTACCATATGTGATATACTATCCCTCCATGCTGCTAACAGAACTGTATAGTGCTCAGGCTTTTTCTTTTTAATGTGACTTGCATCTGGATATGTGATCTGTCCAATTGGACAACAATTGGTATGTCTGAAAATCTGTATCTTGTTATGTTTTTCGTGTTCTCTTCTATATATATATCCAACAACAAAGTTTGCCCCAAAGGATGAGCCGCCAGATAAGTTGATATTAGACTTATGTTGAAGAAATGCAGCCGACAGGATTGGCGGTTGACTGGCTTCATTACTTCCTTCGCCAGACGGATTTCCCCTTCTTTGATGGCGTACAAACAAGCAAATGTCATGGCAGAACAGTGCTTCAATATACAACCCTGAATCTCCCCAAGTGGGTGTGGCCACTCCTGTGGCCTTATGGTTCAAGTAGTTCGCACATGAAAATGTAAATCTTAAGTGAGCTTGCCAAACATTTCTACACGTTTAAAAAATATATAGAAGCACTGTTCTGCCATGACATTTGCTTGTATCTACGCCATCGAAGAAGGGGAAACCCGAAAAACGTCTGGTGAAGGAAGTAATAAAGCCAGTCAACCGCCAATTCTGTTGGCTGCATTTCTTCAACATAAGTGCAATATCAACTTACCTGGCGGCTCATCCTTTGGGGCAAACTTTGTTGTTGGAGATATAATATATACCTGATGTTAATGTTATATGTATTTTGGATTTGTATAGCCCCATAAATAAATGTTGTTAGGATTTCCAGGAATAGCGATTATTTTTCACACACACACTATTTTTTTTTTTTTAAATCATCTCACATAGTGAGCAGGAATTGGAGTTCCTGTTCATATTTCTCTTTTGCCAACCTATTGAGCTCAAAAAGGTGTCTGTAAGACATTTGAAGTTATGTTTCAGGAGAATTGCTGAGGGATGCACAGATAGGCAAAGATTTCGGATTCATGAAATAAAAGTTGGGGCATCATCAAAGAAAAAAACATTTAATAAAGCTTAAAACATAGAGGGGTAATTGGTCAATGATCGCAAAGCAGAGTGTATTGGGACTTCTTAGCAAAGTTCAAAATCTTAAAGAGAACACTAGGTAAAGTAAGAGCTTCTAGTTAAATGAATATTGTAAAAAGTTTTATACTTTTGATGAAAAAAGTGTGTTGGCTGCTTCCTGGCATCAGAGAAAGCATTTTAAGTGCATAACTGTGAGAGGGATACAGAAAGTGAAGCCTACAGTTAAACAGGAATACTTTTTTTCCAAATCAAATTCAGGAAACCCGCCCAAAAAATAACCTCAAAACAGTCCCCCCAAAACATACCACAGTGCTCACTTTCTCATCCTTCAGCATCTTCACTTTGTTCCCAACTTGAAGAAACTAAAGACACACGCACAAGACAATCTGAACAGTAGTTTTTCTATGAACTTGTTTCCAGTTAGCTCCACAAACACCCCAAAGCACACACAAATCAACACTAGATGCACCACTTCACATTCCTCCAAGCAGTTACTTAGCAGTGAGCGCAGAAACAACTTCACGCAAGCCACCAAGAGAGCACACAGTCCAAAGATGTGGACCAGGGCTTCGGGCCTGAAGTCAACCAACATAAGCTACTGCGGTAGTCAAGTGCAAGAGGTTGGTGTTACACTGGTGTTGAATTTGCATACTTAACAAGACAACAAAATGGCCAACTACATGCACAGTGAAAATGCACAATGGGTGATGTGTGAACTTTTATTAGAAATATTCTTCTCTAGTGCCTAACTCCCACAGGGATCTATTCCTATTTAACACATCTCGTCAACACATTTTGGTATCAGCATATGGATTGAAATGATCAATTTAACAACTGAACTTTACATCAAGAGAGAAGGACAGACTCTTAGACAAGTGTGCACATTACAGCAAGGCACATTAATAAAAGCTCTGCACACTGGATTCCAATTTACATCAAGTAAATAAGAAAAATATGCTCAGTCGATGAACGAGCTGCAATCAAAATCGCATCGGTCCAGCAATTTTTAAGGATATGTCCTTTTTTCCCTTTTAGTCTGAACCGTGCAAATTACTTGGGTATATCCCCATTACTAGTTAGTGTTCCCATAACTGCGTTAATATTTGACAATATAATTTTATTCCATCAATATCAAAAGACGATTAAAAACTCTTTGTACAATAGCTGGTAAAGTGCCCCTTGCGGACACGGCTATTCAGTGGGCGATATCTTTTGGGATGGCAGGCACTGCAGCTTGCAGCCGCCATTCCATCTTTGCGGACAGTATCACTTTGATAAGAAGGCCCAGTACAAGGCCGGACCAGAAGAAACACTGAAGATGTAACTCTTGTTCATTCTATGCCTTTCTGACACGGTTCAAGTCAACCCCAGAAGCATTTTTCATTCTATCTAACTGGACGGTTCAAGGTCTAGCTGCAAAGCATTGTTATGGGTGCATACAGCACTTTGGTCGCAATAATTTGCTTGCATAAGATCCGGTCGGCCATGTTGTTATTGCTCAACTAAAGAAAAAAAAAACAACAAGCAGCTTACGGTGACTGTATTTGTTGGAATGTGAGAGGAAAGATGGTACCAGTGAAAAGAGGCTACATTCCATCCAGTGTTTCTTCTACCTTCCACTTAGCTTTAAAAAAATAAATTTCACCAGTTTCCAGTGCCTCCCTTTTAAGATACAAAATTCCTGGTGAAACAAGGGGGAGAATCAACCTTGCCTAAGTCACTCACATATCTACAGTGAACATGTTAACCAAGTCCGAAAACAAATCGGATAAGGTAGTGCATCATGTTTCAGCAGTTTCTGTGTAACACTTTATAAAGCCCACGAGGACAAATGGACTGAAACAGTTCTGCCAATGAACAATTCAGGAACTTCAACAAAAACACTGATAAGCCCTGCAATGTTGGGCAAGCTACACCCTTAACACCTATTGAGGGCATAAATCACTATTTTAAGTGCAGATAATATTTTTAGGTGAAACACAATGACCCAGCATCACTGAGCTTAAATAAAATTAAAATTAAAAAACAAGGCAATAAGAATGTTGACACCTGCAATGGCTTTTTAAGTAGATCACTGCTGACAATCATTTCAGGATCTCTACAGCCCTCTGATTTTTGGATTTTGGAGAAATGTCCAATCGAGAGGCAAGATCCGAAAAGCCTTATACAATGGAACTCTGTGATTGCGGTGAATGCTTTATGAATGACTGTGGCCGCTTGAAATCTCTTCTCGACTTTCTTATAAGCATCAGAGACATGGGCCCTGATGAGCTATAAACAAAAGCATTTGTTTACTTCTCTTTTTGTTTTTATTTACCGGGTGCTGTTACTTCTCAAAACACAAGAGAGTTCTGTGAGCGACAGTAAATGAGAAGTCCGATTGGTCGCGGTCTCTTCAGCAGTATCTCTTTCTCATGTAGTTCTGTGTATGATTTGGTCACCTTTTAATGGATCACACTTTTTCATCAAGTGCTTGTGGTAAGGAGGGCGGGGAAGGGACTGTGCTTTCTTCAAGATCAATTTGATTTTGAATGTCTGTACCGAAGTCCTCTGGCTTAGTCTTGGTCTGAAACCAAAGGAGAAAAGAGAAAACAAACACTTTCAGTAAAAATTTACTTTAAGCCGAGCTACAAAAAGACCTGCTCTAAGAGAACAAAGTTTGCTAGCTCATCTCATGATTTAGGCCAGATTAATATTATTAACACTCAAAACATCACATGACGAGCTTCTTAGCTGAAATGTATTGTTAGAAGCTAAAAGCAAAAATCAACAAGTTCTTCAATTTTGTTCACTGTAGGACAAAAAAAGGCATTCCTGTTTGAACGTGCATCCAAAGCATGTAAGTTAGCTCCATAAAGACACTTTCATGTACTGAAACTCTACCAATAAATTTGTTCAACATGTGATGCCACTGAAACAGCTCTAAACCTGAAAGTCACAACAGATAATCCTGCACTCACTGTGCTCCCCCTCTATGTGTGCCTCACAGTCAGTGCACCTCCCGACAGCCTCTTTGACTGTGAGCCTGTGACTGGAACACTGAATAGCAACAAGGGGTTGCGTTCGTCAGCAAGGCTCGGCCACTACAAAATTATAAGAACAACAGACACCAATGCTGACTCTATGTAACCAACACAATGATTTCAGGTTGTGGTCACACAACTTAATTACTTTTATCACCATTTAATTTCAATGTTATTCATGAAAAACTTTCCAATTTACATACAACTGTCATTGACAAATTAACATCATGAAATGAATCACTTTACATTCATTGCGTGTCCCACATCAAATAAACATCAATACATTAGCACAACAGTGAATTATTGTACACGACAAAACACACAATAAAAAAACATGTATTTGTTTGAGTCTGTAGTATGGCATGGTAGCAAAGACAAAACAATCCCTGGTTAGCTAGAAGTCACTTCTCCATGCAAGCGACGGCAGGCCTCCATGTGATCCCACCAGAGCAGATTTAGCGCCAACGTGATTCATGTTGCAGAAGGCCTCGCAAGCATCTGCGTCCCCTTTGGTAACATCAAAGCCCCTTCGGGTGCAAAAAGTGGGTGCACGTGCCTGTCGCAAACTGGTTCCTGGAACTTTGTATAATACACCCCCAGGTGGCTAACAGGCAGACACATTAATTACAGGGTAAACCCTTGTGACATGTCAGAGAGCGGTGCTCAGTATCAGCAGCACATTAGACCTTTACAACTTGCATATTCCTTGCTATGTCTACACTACTCGTTCAGGAACAATGCATGTACTGTTCCACCAAATATGAATGCTTACTAAGAACAAAGACTAAATACTTAAAAGGGCTTAACGGCTGTGCCCGGTGGAGGCGGTATGGAAATTAGCAGGTGCTTCTTTTATGATCCTCCTTCGCAATGATTAGCCATCCTGAGATGACCAAGATGTCTTGTGCTAAGCACGATATCCAATATTTTCCAGATTTTGAGAAAAATGTAACTTAACATGAGCCAATAGCCACCTGCTGAGCAATTCATCTTAAAAATTTACAATATCATGTACCAGCTTTAAGTAAATTGAATTTTAAATTTGGAAATCACCCAGCCTCATTTTTCAATGATAGCATTATTTGGAAAGAGTTTCATCTAAAATTTTGCAGTAGAGAGGATGGAAGGTCAGTTAAGACCGTTCACACAGTGGAGTGGGTGCTACTAAGATCTGACTTTTGCACACTCTCCACTGCGTCCACTCAGTCTCTTACCATTTGAGTTTGAGAATACACGAGTTGGGCAATGAAAACAACGGACAATTCAGCATTAAGAGATAATTTGGGCTGTGGCTCAAGTCACATAAATGGTCAATATAGAAACATAAATCAATTTAAAATCCAAGTAGTCTATCGTTTTGAAAATCTTCAACACTTCCGGGTCATGCATTGCATGGCTGTGGAGTGCCAGCAATGGCGGTGAAGATTTCTAGGAAAGGAGTTAATGGCAACCTGTTCCCGGAAGGGTCTGCATCAACAATAACTGGAATAAAAGCATCTTGCATCACAGAGAAGCTTCTTCACTCACCCTGTGCTTTATGTAAGACAGGTACGTGTCCCATCCCAGAGTAATCACATTCACGTAGATGACACGATACTTCGGAGCCAGGAAGTAGAAATTAATCATCTGAGCAGGTGGCCAAACACACCAGTCCGCCTAGAGAGAAGAAGATGCTAAACATAAAAACCCATTTCACTACGCAAAATAGACACATTTAATTCTGATCACTCATCAATTACAGAAAACTTACGCATATCATTCTACAGTGAATGTCCAGAGAGGTTTGGCCACAGCTAATTAAATGAGCTACAAAACCTCAAAAACATATACCTTTTATGTCTGTCCTCAATCATGCGGTCCCAGAATAAGACAACTGGACATATGTGCATGGTCTGTGCCGCACTCAACTCACAAATCCAAAATGCAGGTACTATTTTGAATTAGAAACATCCTTTAAGCGAAAAGAACACACAGGAGATGAAGTCCACTTATTTTAAAATGTATGCAACCTAGATGAATGAGATCACCCTTGTTTGAGAACCCAAAAATGACTAAGTTCTCATACTAGTCCAGACCCCTCTCGACTATAACCTAAAGACTAAACTGGGCTTCCCACATCATTCGATCTTACAATGTGTGATTAAGTCTGCTGCGCTGTACAGCAATACACCGCAGAGCCATAATAAGACCCTGCGTGCATTCTTCACTTCCATTCATGGCACGGGCACTGAAAATAGTCAGCCTTTTTCAAAGTCAAAATGATTTCCATGAACAAATGATTGTCATGTGATTTCCACCCCCTCTAGACTCTGGAAAGGCAGCTTCTTAGCCTTTTCTACAGCATAACTGAAAAACAAGAGTGATGGTCGTGTTCCTAAAGTAAATGAGACAAACAGGAACTAGGTAAGAGCAATCACTGAGATTGGCAAGTCAGAGGTTTTTGTCTGGCCCGAGTCAACAAACTGAAGCAGGGCCCGCCCTAGGCCGAGGACCAGTTTCACAAAAATGTCCTGACAGTAATAAGAAAACATGGCAGAACCAACATCCAGCACCATCTACCGGTGTTAGAGGTCCCATCATTAAAAAGTAAGATGGCTTTGCTTTCAAATCTATGAATGCTGCAGAAGGGGGACCTCAAAACATGTGTGGCTTCTGAAATACTGACCCGCTCTAAAACACCACTTCTGATGGCCCTGACTGAGACACAGGCACTGGGGCAATAGGCCACGGAAAAGGACACCAAGACAGGTGGCCATGGCACAGTTACAGATACCGGACACTGCAAAACTTGGTTTACAACATTGCTTCATGGACAAGGGTACAAAGCCATTAAGAGTGGGTCATTAGCACTAGATTAATAACACAATAACTCAAAACAATAAGGCACAATATCGGAAAAAAGGCATTAATACATCAATACTAGCACAAACGTATTCAGGAAGCATGTTTGAGGAGCAGAGACTGGCGCAGGCACGACCATCATTAAGAAAATTGACAAAGCCATACAGGAGCCTTGAATATCTGGCGGTACTGCAAAACAACCCATTTGAGAAATGCTGCTCAACAACAAGGCTCCCGCTTTTAGGATTCTCATTTTTTAAGCATTTCTGTTTGTAATTCTCCAGGTTTATTTTTTGCACTTTTTATTTGAATTCACACCTACACTCCCTGCGGAAACAACCATCTTAGCCTCCTTGTTCCAGACTGATACAGTGGCACCGCAGCTGCCCGGGTTTTCCCGCTGGGGTCTTCCCAACCAGGTTTTTCCCACTTACCTTTCATCCCAGCAACAGAAACACCGCCTACCCCAGGACCTACTTAATGCAGGCTGCAGTGCAACCACAAAGCAGGTGCGCCACTGGCATTTTTCAGGCAGGCCAAAGGCAATCCCATCTGCGCCCGTCCACCCCCAGTGCCAGGACCCCTGGCTCTGCAGCCCCCCCAAAGATACACCATAGCTGAGCTCTACAACCTCTACCCTGAAAGCCACAACAAACACTGCCATTGCTCTGACCCATACTTCACTGTAGGACCTTTCACCTGCACTCACCGCCACTGCACACACAACAGCCCACCGGCCAGCCCTACCCCGAACCCACCACAGACACTACCTGAACAAAAACACCCATTTGCATGTGCCCTTCGCAACACACGCTCACTGTACAAGCATTCCACTGAATTATTAGAATTCATCGCCACCCTCGAACCCGACAAAGTCTTACTTATTGAGACCTGGCTCGAACCCACATCCGCCCCAGATATTGCCACAGTGATCCCCAATAGATATAAAATCACTCACCATGACCACACCAACAAGCCGGGAGGAGGAATAGCCATCATCCACAAAGAGACCATACAGTGTACCATCACCACCACCGACAATACCACCCCCTACCCCGGGGACATCTCAACTTCAAGCTCCACAAGGACGACAAGACAGCCATCAGAAGCACCCTTGCATACTCACCCCCAGGCCCACGCCTCAGCAACACCATTGCAGACTTTATTACGCCCCCAGCCTTAGACTACATCTTCCTCGGTGACCTAAATTTCCACAGACGACCCCAACAAAAACACCACACACCTCTTTGACAGTATGAGCAATCTTGGATTAGCCCAGATTGTCCAACACCCTACACACACCAGACCAAATTTTCACCTCCAGAAACCGCGTCAAATACAGCAATGTCACATGGACCTATCACTCCATCGTCCACTTCCAAATCTCCAGCCCCTGCTTCGCCACTCCCAAGATGACCAACGCCCCCCGCTGGAGGTGGAACAAAATCTCAGAGACCAGCTGGGAGAATGCCCACAACACCGCCAACCCTGTTACTGCCAACAACCTCGAACATTGAGTGAAAAACGTCAACGCCTGGATCACCAAATTGCAGACATCGTCCCCATCAGGAGCATCATCTATAAAGAAAATCCTCCAAAAAGGTCAGCAGGCACATCCAAGAACTCAGAACAGTGAAATGAGACAGCAAAAAGTTGGAGAGGAGATGGCACACCAGCAAGGACACCTCCGACAGGGCAGCCTTCAGGACCTCCCTCAACCTCTACCACCGTCTGCTGAGGGCAACAACAAAAAAAAGAGAGCCCTTTCCGCACACATTTAAACTGGCGCCAATAAAACCAAGGAACTTTTCAATGTCATTAATGAATTCTTCAACCCAGCTGCCAGTGAAAACAACATGACACCCTCACAGAATTGTGAGGCAACCTCGCCCCCTTCCATGACAAGATAGCAACCATATACAGAAACTTCGAACCCAACCCACACCTTGCTCAACAGATACGCTACCACAGTAACCGACACGAAGCACACACTGACCACCTGGAACATCCTCTTCGCCCAGGACACAACCTGCACCATGAAATCCATCCACTCGGGAGCTCCCACAGACCCATTCCCACACCTTCAACCTCCAAAACCCAAGGATGGGACAGCCTTTTCAACACCTCTATCACCACCGCAACATTTCCGGATGCCTGGAAACATGCTGAAGTCAGACCACTTCTCAAAAAACTTCTCCCGACCCCAGTGAACTCAAGAACTACCGGCCAATGTCTCTGCCCCCGTTCCCAGCGAAGGAACTGGGGAAGATCATCAACAGTCAACTCATGACACATCTGGAGCAGAACAAGCAACTAGACACCTCCCAATCCGGCTTCTGCAGCAATCACAGCACCATACCCGCCCTAATTGCAGCCACGACAACATCTGAACCATCCTCGACCGAAGAGAAACAGCAGCTTTGATCCTCCTCGACATCTCCACAGCCTTTGGTACCGTATCTCGTCACACACTGATGTAAAGATTCCACCACATCGGCTCAGATGGATCACCTCCTTCCTCACCGGAAGAAACCAGAGGATCCACCTTTCACCTCAGCACCCAAGGAGACCACCTGTGGTGTTCCACAGGGCTTATCCCTTTGCCCCACGCACTTGGACGCATATATGACCCCACTGGCCAACATCGTCAGATACCACGGTCTCAACATAATTTCCTACGCAGACGATACCAAACGCATCCTCTCACTCACTGAGAACACTACCACCACCAGAACCAACTTCCACAGGTCGGAGACAAACGTCGCAGACTGGAAGAACAACAACTGCCTGTAGCTGAACAGAAGTACTGATCTTTGGCAACAGCAGCTGCACACAGAACGACTCCTGGTGGCAATCAAACCAAGGACCAGCACCCACTACCTCCAACCATGTCAGAAACCTCAGAATCATCATTGACAATAAGCTCACCATGAAATCACAGATCAACGCCGTTTCTTACACTTGCTTCCTCACTGTGTCTGCTATGCAAGATCTTCAAGTGGCTACCCTTACACACAAGATAAACCGTGACACAAGCCCTCCTCACCAGCCGACTGGACTACGGCCATGCCCTCTACATAGGAATTGCTGCAAACCTTCTACAGAGACTTCAGACCATACAGAACGACACAGCCAGACTCATCCTCAGCCTTCCCCGACGAACCCACATCACACCCCACTTCAGGACACTCCACTGGCTCCCTGTATAGAGAAGATGCCAATTCAAGCTGCTGAACCATGCACACAAGGATCTACATAACCAAGGACCCGCCTACATTAACCACCGCCTGAACTTCCACCAACAATTGAGAAGACTATGCTCCGCCTCACTTTCACTTTCCTATACTCCCCGCATCTACCGAAGTGGAGGACGTTCCTTCTCCCACATCGCAGAAAAGACCTGGAACAGCTTCCCCAGGCACCTACGGACCATCACCTCAACTCCAGAATTCCAAATGGCCCTCAAGACCTGCCTGTTCAAATAAGCCTCTGGGGCCTGCAAGCGCCTGGATACCAAATCAGATGATTAGTCACGTTTTATAAATCCTGCCCGACTACGTCATAGGATTTTGCCTCCCAAACTGGTAAAGGGGATGCTACATATATTACAAAAAACTGTATAATGTTCAAATCATTTTGGGCTTCTCTAAATAATTTTCAAAATAGATCTAAACTAGCTCAGAGCACCACAACTTCCTAACCATAGAATATTTTTCTTTACCTTGTAAAATTCCCAGAATTTTTCCTTGAATTCCTGGGTGCTTTCTTGCAAGGTTTGGCCCTCCATTGATCCAATTCCTAATGTTAAAATAATTGATAACATTATTAGTTGTATTCATTAATAGGCTTCTTACGAAGGAGGGTAATACAGCAGGGAGGGATGCTATTCACATGAAGGCCACTGTGAACGTGGGACTTAATATGTGTATAAATGAAATGTTATTAAATCTTACCTAAGAAATACCACGCTCCCAAAAAGGGTGAACATATGAGCTGATCAACCAGCACCTTCTTTGCAACTAGTTTAATTCCCTTCCCTGGAAAGGATCGATCCAACCACAGGTACCAAAAATGCATTAACGGCCCCATACTGCAACCGATTGCAAACATACTTCCTGCAGGGGTGGAAAAAAACAAATTCCATGCGTTAAGACATGTAGCTGTTCGTCTAAGGAATCACAAATTTAGCCCTTAAAATGTTAAATACATACAGAATGGAAATTGCAATAATAAACCAAATGTTCTTCTATAATGTAAGAGAAGTGAATTTGCCTACGTACATGCTGTCCTTCAGTGCCTTCACCTCATATGTGAGCAATGGTCATTAAAAATTTATCCTGGCTTTAATAGAATTTGTTAGAAAATAGAGGATTAGAGATGCTTTTTTATGTATTTTTTTGGTACACACAAGTTTTTGGTTGATATCCACCAGTATACCCATTTGTGAAAGCACAAATATTGAGTAAACATAAAATTTTGATTTTTTTTTTTTTTAGTTTGGGCTAATACAGTTACCTCACTTTGCATTAGCCACTGTTGGTTTTGTTTTGTAATCAGCTTTTCACTTCTATTTAAAGATGAGTATGTTAAGTATTTTGCAGGGCCACATGGAAGTACGACAGAGAAGAGTCCAGCATGGTGTTCTTAAGATGGCATGGGGGTAGCTTAAGAACGCCATCGGCTTGAATGAACAATGTTAAAGCAAGAACCCATGCTTCATTGTGAATCATTTTACGGAATTAAATGAACTTTAGGAAACTAAAAGAGAAATGTTCCTGTTACCTGTTCGTGTCCAGTTTCGCTTCTGTTCAGAGTTCTTGCGAAGTTCACGAGTTTGCTGAATGATATCGCCAGTGGCCAAGAACGCCCCGCAGCTTACCGTGTTGGTCACGATGAGTAATCTTCCTTTAAAGAAAGGTTTCCAAAGAACTGACAACCGTGCAAAGAAGAGCTTACCCTGGGGAAGCATTGCTCCCAGAATTTAATGTCGTCAAATGACGAAACCACATTGACCAGGAAAAGAAATCAATGTTCCTTGTACCCTGCAATGAAGAAAAAAAAAAGAGAAGGAACAAAGAAGAATCAAGACATTAACTTACTTAACAGGGCTTACAAGGTGTTCAAAAATTGCATAAATTTTCATTTTAAATTAGCACTATCCTCTATACAAAAAAAATTAAATCTTAAACTACTTTTTAGGAAATAACAGTTCTGCCAGTGTTAAATACTTCCGCGTTTGAGGTGATTTGTAAACAAAAAGAAGTGCCAGGGCCTTCGTCAGGAGGCCACTGCAGCTTGCACCACCCATAGCCCCTGCCGGTGACAGTACCAACAAAAGAGTGACAATTAAGACTATTCCAGGCCCCAAAGCTTTGAGAACGGGTTGGGCAGCAGGGATTAGTCGTTTTAAATGTTTATTTAATTAATAAACAAATGTGTGCTAATCTTTAATTTAGACAAACAGTGCCACCATGTGGCAGACTGTCCTAAGTACCGTATTGAGCACTGGAAACCACCAGCTCAAATTAAGCCCTGTATGGCATTCTGAAGGAACTGACCACAACTTCTTTCAAATGTTTTGTTGGGCACCAATTGCAAAGTTCATGAAGAATTTCACGCTATTAACTTGACTGTCATGCCAAATAGCCACACAAAGGGCATACATAAAATGCATGTGTTCACTGGGCAGACAATTCGCAGCAGACCGAATTTACAGTGCTGGTAAGCGGAAGTCTGTATGTCTCATGAAACGGTGTTGTCTACAGTAGGAATGAAGATTTAGGCAGGAAAGAACAATTACCATGTCCAGCTATTATACCTTTATAAAAAAACACACACACAACAGCAAAGGGGTGTTGTAGTGCACCCCTGGACTCAACACATAGCTGCCACAGAACAATTACCATGTCCAGCCATTATACCTTTATAAAAAACACACACACAACAGCAAAGGGGTGTTGTAGTGCACCCCTGGACTCAACACATAGCTGCCACAGAACAATTACCATGTCCAGCCATTATACCTTTATAAAAAACACACACACAACAGCAAAGGGGTGTTGTAGTGCACCCCTGGACTCAACACATAGCTGCCACAGACAACTAGAGGTGCAGGTGGACAGAAAAAGCAAATCTGACGGGCGAGGCAGTGCAGGGCGCCAATGATGGTGGGGTTGGGGGCGTGGGTGGTAAACGATAGCCACCCAGCAGCATGTGACTGGGTGGGCACCACTTGTAGAGGTGGCTGTGAAGAAGAGTCATCCCTGCATGGGGTGGGGGAGTCTACCACTTCAGGTAAACAAGGAGGATCAGAAGCCTGGATTCTATGGGAGGCACCCCTGAATAAAGTATAAGGCACTGTATGGCGCGCCATCCCTAGCAGTGTCGGCTGGACTACCACTCTAGTGGGTCACAATTAGTAAGAGGGTGCAGACAAGTTAATAACGGTAAGTGGATGGGCTGCACTAACCAAGGGTGGCCAGTGGGAGTGGCTAAGTGCAGGGAAGAAACCCATGGCAGGAGATTAAAAACAGAAAACATGGTTTGGATAGGAGGGTCACACCCAGTAGAGAGTATGAGGGAAAGTGGTGTACTTCTCTCTGTCATGCAGTGAAAAATTCTAAATAATCAAACGGCAATATGCCCACACCTGCCATGGAGTAGAAAGTAAAGCAAAAACCAGCATGTGGTGTGGGTGAGACCCCTGACAAACCTGGGACATTAAAGCTACCCACTGTAGAGGCGGGAAGGTCACATCTGCCAGGGCAGAGGGAAGAGAAACATTTAAGGAAGCGAGACGGTGGGGTGAAAATGCCACCGCTA
The DNA here is from genome assembly GCF_964204655.1 of Triturus cristatus. Classification (NCBI taxonomy): domain Eukaryota; kingdom Metazoa; phylum Chordata; class Amphibia; order Caudata; family Salamandridae; genus Triturus; species Triturus cristatus. Next base: position 35,717,318 of record NC_140595.1, on the reverse strand, counting down.
GCAAGGGGCAGGAATCGGATAGCACAGAGCCACCCCTGAGAGTAGAAGGGTGATCTTTGACACAGGTGGGATATGACAGGCAACTACAGAAGAGACAGGAAACCTACAGCTCGTGGAGAGGAGAAGGGAAAGCGACTTCTGGCAGGGTGCAAGTATGAGAAGTATACCACAGCGCAGTGAGGTGTGGGACAGAGGAGGCACTTGCTTTTCACAGTAGGTGGACATTTAAAGCAAGGGGCTAGAAGGGATGTGAGTAGTAGGTAGCTCTCACTCCATGCGGGCTGACCTGTCTGATGGGTTCCTAGGTAGGTTACTGTCATACACCTGCTCCCCCACACGGTTTGCGCTCAGTGGATGCACGGAATTTACCTCGACTGACCAGCAGGAAAGTGAGGGATGCTGGAGCTGGATCTGGAAGGTTCGGCTAGTCCACTGGCAGTGGCGGCCGTTGGTCATATTTGTAAATAAGCCATACTGTTGAAGGAAAACCAGGATGCAACTGTGTCTGTAGTGTTTACACTACATATTGCTAACAAACTAAAATAATGTGTATCCTGAGTTTGCTCTTCAGCTAGAGTAGATGAATAATGCCTGGTGGGAAGGCACGTGGTGTCCGAGGTCCTTCATGGAAATGCTTGTTTGGGGAGCTTTAAGAGTTCTTTTGTAAACTACTGTTTCCCCCCACTTTGCAGTTTCTCCTCTCGCTCGGTAGGTGGCAATGTAACAACCTAGAACTGACACCTCTACCCCGTGCCGCCTGTGTCCTCAGTTGTTCGAGTAGCTTCGGAGAGGGACCGGAGTCCTGAAGTTATCTATCACTTGGCAAGTGAGAGCTCTATGGCAGAGTAAGAGATCAATACAGAGGGTGCAGAGTGGCGTACACAGAGGGATCTCTCCTACAGGGCTTGCAAGGGCTCAAGGTGGGGTCCATTGCAGAAGATGATTTCCAAGCTTCCTGAAACTAATTTAGCAAGGAGGGTGTGCTTTGATTCAGGCTGCTGTCACTTAGTGGGCTGTTAATGAGCGACAGGATGTTGGAATAAAAAAGAGAAAAATTAAAGGAAAGGCAAGACATTGTAAATGGGACAGAAAAAGCGATGGGGAGGCGAAAGTTGGGCAAAGTGTTCCAGGTTAAGGCACAGGTGGAGGGCAAAGTTCGGGGGACGAGAGGAAAGGTGTGGCGACCGTGGGTGATGGGCCTTATGACTTTGCTAATGAAACAAGCCACAAAATGAATGACGGGAAGAAGCGGTGAAAGAAATAAAGCTGCGTGCTGGGGCTGAGCGGGGACGTCGTACAGAAAAAAAAAAAGTAGTTCCGAAACAATGCGATAAAATGATTGCTGCGTATGTTTACCAGTACTTAGTTACTGCGCTCGGGAAGGGCTAAAGTCAGGAAGAGGCATGACGCATGCATGCCATGGACCAAATGGGAGATGGAATCACGGAGAGACGTGGGAGCCAGCAAATGGTAAGCCTATGGGCGAGCTGAAGCCCACAACAGTAGATACAGCATGTCTCTCCTCAAGACAGCGCATGTGTGCCAGCTAGAGCAGAGTCCTAAAAAAGTGGAACTGAAGATTATATTTGGAGACTCCATCCTTCTTCTGTAAATGGTCAACTGGATTATATTCAGAGTAAATACTAACCACACTTCACAGTGTTCCATTGCCTATTCTACAGGTCTGCGATACATATATACTACACTAAGAAAAGTGTAATGCTAAGGAATGTGCGCAATCAACATTGATTCTCAGTATGAACTGATCACTCAGCCTTAAGAACGAGGACTTATTTCTTGAAGTATGCTCATTGACGGGTCCTTAATTTCCTCATATTGCAAAATGAACTCTAGAATATATTAGGCAGAGGAGATCCTGATCTATAAGTGCCTGAGATACGATTTAGTGTGCGAGTCAATTGAAGAACTAGGGAATCTGATGTGAACCTAGTTGTCTCACATCAATAAAAAAAAAATAGTACAATAGTTATAAAACTATCTCATCCTCGGTATTTCCTTATGACCTGCAAACATTCGGGTGCTTAGACAGAGACTTACAACCAAAAATCAAATACTATGAAGGTCTCATCATATGAAATTCCAGACGCTGCCCACGCCTTCCATTCTGTTCCAATTGAATGTGTGAATCCTTAAATGGGTGATTTTTCGTGTTAAAATGAAATCTGGGTGCAAGTGTCCCCTGCCATGAATTGTGAAAATACACCAGGACCCTCTTTTCAATTTCAGAATGACTGGAGCTTGAATGCACATGCCGAGCCAAAGCGAACAGAATGGCTGTGCGAAGTCACCACCATCACATAGTTAAAAAACACTCCAGAGTAGGTTAAAACACCCAAAGAAGAACCCTGGCCTAACTGAAAAAGAAAGCAACACAAGAGATAGAAAGAGTAATGTAAAGGAGAGAAAACAACTTAGTTGAGTGACATGAGCGTGAGAAACCAAACCAAGAGAAACAGTGAATTAAGAGCGAAAGCCACATAAGAAAGCACAAGAGATAAAGCAACACAACTGAAAAAGAATGCAAATTGATGTATTATGGGGGTTAATAGGGCAGCATTAGACAATGACATCGACCATGCATTTGGAAAGAGCAAAAATTAATAAAGAGAAAATAAGAGGATACTGATTGTGACATGCATGTTCAAGATAAATGATTATGCTCTTTTCAATTCAGGTTTTTCTCCTATTTGGGAGATTTCCCCGGTGATATGGTTGAATGTATTTTATAACCCAATAACAATTATTGAAAAAGAGAAAGAGAAACTCAAAGAAGGTATTAATGAATAAAAGAAAGGCTGAAAGAATAGTTAACAGAATGGAAAAAAGCATTAGAATAAAAGCGCATGTACACAACAGAAGATTATAATGAGTCGAATGATATAAAGTAAGAAAGAAAAAAAAATAGAAGGGAGAACGTCAGTCATGGAAGGAAATGAGAATATCTGAGCAGGGAAACCATGGCTGGCAAGCAATTCCATATCACGTGTGATAATTTCTGTTTTTGTATGCAACAGCACTTTCTGGTGTTTTGAGTTGCATATTTGTTGTGTTAAAGGTGAACTAAAAGTTCTAGATTGCAACATGCTGTTGCTTAAATGTCATCACTGACTAAAGGTATCCCACATGACACTGGGCCACTTGAGAACTATATAAGCAACAGACGAAGGGGGCAAGTAGAAGACACTAGTGAATTCTTTGGTCATTATGTATTCATCAGTACCTTAAGCCTAACCATATGACTGTTATATGACCAGCCTGTCTGTGACTGTGGATTTTGCTGTGCCTTTCCACGAATCAAACACTGGCAAAATAAACACTTTCAAACAATGGTTCCAGAGCTATTGAGTTTTCCAGGTCCACGGATGAGTAGCTGATCCAATTCAAGGTTTGGGGATTTGCATTTCAGTATGTGTAGTACTCAGTTGGATAAACAGAACTACAAATCCCTGAATGCAAAGCAAACAGTTCTACTGGATGAGCTACCCACACATGGGCCAGGGAAACTTGAGAGTCGTGTTTTCTCCAGACTTCCCAGATCCACCTAAAAGGACGGTCAGATACAGAATGCGCTACGATGCACTAACATGGGTGGTATACAATAGTGAATAACTTACCTTTTTTAGTGTGTGTGTGTTGTAAACTCATAACAAAAGCAATGTGTCCTGTAGTAATACTCCACGCCAATATCCTTGTCAAAGTAAATCCTTTATTGAGCTCCAACCACTAACATGAGACCCTCCTTGCCTGCTCATGCTCAACTGTCATCTCACCCCAGATGGAACCCTTCAAAGACAAGGCTCCACTGGTACCTACAGCAACGCGTTGAGCACCAGGGCAATAAATTATGTAATACACCAACGCCATGTATCATAATGGAAGGAAGGGAGAGCATGTATGAAAGATAAGCAACAACCACAGATAATAAAAGAAATCTAACATAGGACACTAAAAATACCATAAATCGTCATGTTAAGTATCTCAAGTGTGGCACTGGAGTACCCTACCTGTGGTTGACTTTAGCCGGCCACAGAACTCACCTCCCGTCCTCCGGTGAACTCTCTTAAAACTCGTGCCGGCACCCCATGATCTCTTACGACTGTAAACCACCGGAGACAACTGAAAGCCGCGGGAGCCAATAGGAGAGCTAGCCTGCTATGAGTGACAGGGAAGAAAAGGGGCGAAACCAGGAAGTGTTCCGCCCCAGCTGTCAGCCTGCATACAGTAAGGAAAGAGAAAGGCCCGCCCCGGTAAAGTAGGAGGAGTTATCCCGGAAATAACCTCTCTGACTAAAAATGAGCTACCGCTAGTGCCCCCGGGGGACACAAAGTGCCAACCCAGCGCCGCCTCCGGGGTATTAATGTATTGTTACCCACTCCCCACAGCCTAGTCGCTCTGAGTGCTTAGATGTAGGGCTGACTACGTGCGAGGAGCTCCAGTCCCATTCTACTGCTTCCATATTGAAACGAACCTCTCTAATAATTAGCTAACAATAACACACATAACATTTTAAAACAAGAAAGAGGGAGTGTGTTTTTTAATCGGGGGAAATCATTTTCACTATTGATATACATTGAACCTGAGACAGCTAAAATGAATGCATTTTTGGCTTTAGGAAATAGTGACTTCTTCCTGATTCGGGTCTGTTCTTTATGCTAAATGCTGACCCTTAGCCCCAGTCACACGATGTTGTAAAAATAACTTTAGTCATTATCTTACCATGCAGAAAGAGGAATTCTTCTGTACAGAGCAGCTTCATAATTGTTTATTTTCCCATGTAAAGAGGTAATCGCTGCTCGGCAAAATAGCATTAGATTCTTTCAACTTCCCACAACAAAAGCTGGCCAAGCAGGGTCTAATTCTCCATGGGCCAGATTTTCCCAACCCTATTAGTTACTATTAACCCTAGAAATCCAAGGATGGGGAAAATGTTTCTCAGACACCGGGTCATTCATAATGAGGGCCTTAGTAGCTACACCATTTGTGGTGCATGCTTTGAGAAAAGTCTTGGGGTGTCTTTTATTAGTGTGCATTGGTGTTGTCCTTGAAGCCTGGAGAGTGTGCTCCAGACTGCACAGCAGCTTGTAGCATACAGGCAACATTTGGGACAATGGAGATTTAGGTACAAAAAAACAGGGTTTTCCTCCTTAATTAGGGAGTGTTGTCATATATGACATCTTTACACAAGTAAAGACAGGTGAAGGAAGTGTGAAGGATAGGTTAGCATGCTGTATATACAAACCAGTTTGACTAACAATCCAAGAGTCACCACCGTCATGATTTTGTGAATAGCCAGATTGTTAACACTTTCCTGAATTCTGGTGGCGTTCATGATTATTCTCCTCTTTGGAAAGATCCTTCTTGGCTTGCATAGCTATATGGTGTAAGACATTCAGCCTGTGAGAGTTGTTTGAAAAGGGTCACTTATTAGTAAGGGAACAATTTTTGATTCAAGGTTTCTCTTTTGAATGAAGTATTTGAGTTTAGATTGTAAAAAGATTATCCATTCCAGTGTACAGTGCAGACGGCATTGAAGGGAAATCTCCTTCCGGCTGGTTATCATACCAGCGCCTTTAATGCAGAAATTATGTGATCCTTTGGACTCAACTTTAGGATTTACCTGGTTGAGGGATTCTGGATTTGCTGTAGCTTGTCAATAAAGTATTAAAGAATATACAACACTAGGGCTATTGATGTCTGTATCCAGTGAGAAAGGCCTAATTATGGGAAGATTTGTTGTACTTTTCTCACTCAGTGGAATGTTTCTTTGGTCACTTTGGCAATTTGGCCTTGAAGTGAGAGGTTGAAATCCATAACCACACTTAGGCTTTTTCTCCTCAATCGATCTGAGTGGCAGGCATTCCATCTCAAGAGGCTTGACTGATAAAGGATCGTAATTTTGCCATGACACATAAGTGAGTATTTCTGTTTTGAAGAAGTAGTTAACTTTAAGAGGATGCTTCATGATTCACTGTTCCACTGCCAGAGGCATTCAACAAGCCAGATGTCTCTCATTGTTTTTGGATGGTCTGAGTGTCAACAGCATTGCTATAGCAAATTGTCTTGAAGGAGTTAACAAGCTCTAGTTTTAAAGTCACACATGGATATCAGTGGTTAAATGAACTTGCTTATTTGTTCTATGTTTGATTGCACACCCCACCCATTGGTTTGAATGTCCTGTTTATAAAGTAGTAGTAGTTAAACTGTAAATGCGTTATCAGGTGACCAGTGGAACAAAATGGCTTCCAGGTGGTTCCTTATAATGGGCGACACCTTCATCCAATATTGGCTATTTAACAACAGCAAACTACCCAAGAGGGATTATAGTTCCACTTTAACATTATATGGATCAAAAATCGCAGCATAGAAAGGTGCTATAACTTGTAAAGCTGTAATTGGCAGAACATGTCAATAATTGAGGCAACTGTCAAAAGGATACACACTAGATAAGTTGGTTATTAAACCTTATATTAAAGTGGATATAACATATCATGCATGTGGTTTTACTCTTTCCAATTAGAAGCACTGCCCTACGGCTTCCGGAAAGTTCATTGCTATTTGATGAAAAGACATGGCTATCTAAAAGTCACCCTACTGACATGGATTAATTTGACAGAAACTCATATATTATGTTTCTAGCACTGAACTAGTCAAATATTCAACATGCAGCAAAAAAGATCGACAGAGGTTGTTGGCGAAATTAATGCTCCTGTCCGCTAGAGACACAAGTAAACTTTTTTTATGATGTCTTGTTGCGACTGGATACATCTGAAATGCAGAGCCTTCAACTGTCCCAAGTTCAAGTGCGAGTAGCTCATCAAGTCCTGTTTTTCCCATTGCATTATATTACTTGTAGTCCTGAATTTACGAGATAAAGAAAACTGCAAGTACGATAATGCAAATAAAAAGCCTATACTGAAAAAGAAAAAAAAACAACTAATGTAAAGATATGTTTTCAGCTATGTGCAGCATTTCTTGCTGTGACCTTTCTGGCTGTGATGATTCTGTAATCTCTCTTAAACAAGTCACAAGTGTGAAAGTGTTGTTAATAAGCATGTGATGGTAAATTACAGAAAGAAAGTTTCCTTCTTGCTTTATTTTCCTTTTGCCATGTGTTCCTTCAACTGACAAAGGAATTTGAGTAGCTGCAATGTGTTTTTTAATGGAATTTTTAAGGGGACAAGATATTGCTGGCATCTTTGACATAACATGAAACATCCAACCTCTTACATGTATGAATGAATGCAATAATCTCCCATTAGTCCTTCTAACCTAGGATTTCTGTTTCAAGTGTTTATTTTGTGTGGAATTTGTTGTTGGTTTTTCAGTATTTTTTTTATTTTTGTAAAACATTGTGTTCGAGGTATCTGTGGCTGTAGATACACATGCTTTGCATACTCCTGCCATCAAGTGTTGGGTCCCGATGTTTGCGAGTTGTTTTTCTTTCGAAGAAGTCTTTTGATTTATAAGGTAAGGTGACTCCTCCTCATTGTAATCGTGCACATGGGCATCGACTCCACTGTTAGATTGTCACTCCCTCCTCGCCATTGAGCTTTCCGGAGTTACCCCAGATGAAGGACACAGCCCGAAATGCATTGGATTTTTGTAACATCATATCACATATAACGAATTGTGAATTACGACATGTTTCAGAGCTGCGCCTGGATTGGATACATTTGACACAGGACGCACACAGAGTATCCAACTGCCTCCATTCACCTCTGCTCCTAAAGACATCATATGCAGCCTACCACAAGGATCATCCCTCAGCCCCACCCTATTCAACATCTACATGATTCCAATTGCAGATCCCACGGACTCAACATAATCTCCTGCACAGACGACCCTCAACTGATCATCACCGAGGACCCCTCCAATGCCAAACAAACTTCTGCAATGCCATGGCCAATGTAGTCAAATGGATGTGAGACAACTGCCTCCAACTCAACTCTAACAAAACAGAAGTATTGATCTTCGGGAAATACACCCCTGCATGGGACCACAGCTGGTGATCTGCATAACTTAGACCTACACCCACAACAACCGACCATGCACGGAACCTCGGCATCATCCTCGACAGCCAACTGATCATGAAACGACAAGTCAACGCAGTCGCCTCCCCCTGCTTCCACACACTTCGCATGCTCTGCAGAATCTTCAGATGGGTCCCAAACAACACCAGAACGGCCGTCACTCAGGCCTTCGTCACCAGCCGCCTCGACTACAGCAACGCCCTTTACTCCAGCATCTCAACCCAGCTCCTCAGAAGACTCCAGGCCATACAGAACCGCATGACCGATTCCTGGTGGAGCTGCTCCGCCAGCTATAGGGGAGACTGGTTCTGGCACACCGCTATGGCCGTCACCTACCCAGCCGGACTTCGGACATATGTCTCGTCTCTTTTTCCGCTGCTGTCTCCTTCATGTGGACTCCCTGCTCTCCCTGGCCTATTTGGATCTTGATTCTGTAATTTAATTGTGAATATTTTCGTAACTTGTCACATGCTGTTTCCTTATGTAAAGCGCTCTGATATCTCCGGGTCCAGCCAGCGCTATATAAAACTCAAATAAATAAAAATGCTGGTAATAAGGAACTGTTTAGAGAGCTAGACACAATAGCTGCAAAACATGCATTTTAGTGAGTTGAGTACTGTACTCCTTAGGATCAAACTAATGTAATGGTTTGGTTAATAAAAAGAAAATTGAACAGGAGTTTAGGGTTAATGCCCCAAAGAAACAGTTTTATGCCGGACTTCTTTTTTCCGTATCACTGAGCGAAATCATTTCCTTTCATATTGATGTGAAAGATCTTGAGCATAGGGTTAACGTTCTGCATAATACACACTACACTACTACCACTCTCAAAATATTTTTAATAATGATAAAACATTTTTTTACAGCTTTCCTGACGCTAATTGTCTACTTTGTACTCGTTTTGCTGTGCTTTACATTTGAGAAGTTACTATTAAACAATTGCTGGGAACTTGATCAGCCTCATAATGATTAAGGGCAGAATTGGCCCAGCCTGCAACTAATGATTAACTCACTGAATCCTCAGCATCAGCCTGGTGGGACATTTTATGAAGACTAAAGATCACAGTGGGGTACTAACAGAATACACATTTAAAGGCAAATACAATTTATTTTGTTGATCATCAATAAAGAAAGTCAATTCCAATCTCAAAGGATGAGAACATGCACAGTTTGTTCAATACACACTCCGAGTCCAGCACAGGAGAGTGGTACCTTAGAAGCTTGACTAACAAAAGAACACAATTTGCAATGTCTGAATAAATGGTATCAAAAAACACTTTAACCCGGGGCATAGTGGGCGTGGCGGGGCTACGCGGAGGTCCACGGAGTTGTGAACAAACTTCGTGGCACTCTGCTCTGCTACACGCCTCCACCTCCCCTATATTAACAATTAATTCAACATTACTTACAATTAAATTAAAACCACTTACCTGGCATGTGGCATCCCCAGGCTGCCCTCCTCCTCTTCCTTGCCGTCTGGGTAATTATTTGAGAAAACTGCCCATGCGCACGCGCATGCGCATTTCTTGCAAGAAACGTGCATGTGCGGGCGCAGGCGCATGCGCAGTTTTCTCAAAGAATTACCCAGACAGCGAGGAAGAGGGCAGCCCGGGTACGCCGCATGCCAGGTAAATGGTTTTAATTTACTAGAAGTAATGTAGATTTACTTGTTAATATAGGGAGGGTGGAGGCGGGGGCTGGCCAACCCCGCTCCGCTGCAAGTTGTGCGGAGATTTGCCTTCTCCGCAGAACGTGGAGGTGGCAAATCTCTGCACACTCCACGGGTTGACCGGAGGTCTCCGTCCGGAGTTAACTTTGACTCCAGTCGATAAGAATACCAGCACAATAAACGGCATCCAGATTCCGACGCACTACGGAATGCTTCAAGTGCATATAACCAGGGCCACTGGATTTATGGGATTGTGCGGCTGCAGCATTTTTTGAAGGATTTTCATTCCGCCACATTTGCCACATAATCCATCACCTGCAGCATAATCTGCACATGTTAGCAAAAAAAAATTTCCTAGCTCGAACGGTTCAAAAATTACTAAAAACACAGCAATACATGATGCTACACAGCGAAAAGCCCTTTGCAAAGGTTGATTGCTCGCTCACCTTTCTGTTGCTTATTTATATGTTTGAGTGTTACACTGGTACTAATGAGGTCCACGATGTGCCCAGACAGTGTTAACAAGAGTAAAAATGACAGAAAATATCAGAAAATGTGCTGCATTATGTCGCATAATTTGCTGTTTCATGCCGCATAATTTAGTCAACCCTGCCACAAAATTTGTCCCTCTCCTGACATATATTTCCAGTGGTCCGGTGTATAACATAACATATTTCATAATAGTTTGAATTGGCAGGACAAACATATATAGTGTTGGAGAAGCTCAAGTTGGAAGTAGGTATCTGGAAGTGGTACACAGTACCATTAACTGAAAACTTTTCAAAAATGTTTCTCTGGAGCAGCTTAAACTTCACGAGAGGGTTATTCTTTAGTGCAAAAGAATGTGAGGATCACCAATTGGTTCTCTAAACTAGACTTCTTATCAACTCGACCGTTTACAACACTGGCACATAAGTCCCATTTTATGAAAATCGATTTGGTGGCGGGAGCTCAGTCTTATCTATTGATATGTTTGGAAGTAGGAACCAGAAAGTTATTCTTAATCTCGAGGATAGGACATTTTGATACCATCCCATATCGAGGGAATTTTTATAATGGTAATGCAAGAAGATGGCCTTCGAATATAGGGTCACGAGACCGTAGCACTTTGGTGTACATCAGCTCCGTCTGCTTTATGGTTTCAGGTTTAAAATTGATATATGTAAATTATCCAGTACTGAGTAACTTCAGATTACCATGAGGTAATTTTAACTGTCACAGGACAAAAGAGATTATTTTTTAATGTTGGAAGAGAAATCTTGTTGTGACATAATCAAATGCATGTATAAAGTATGGTTAGTGTACTACGTAAACATGTATTATTGTGTATCTTAAATACTGAAAGGTTGTGTAAACGATCCAATAAAACATTTAAAAGTTAAGATCGATAGAAAATGTTTCATCCATTGCATAAAATAGGATTTTAATCTCTTTCCAGTGGATAAGACACAATGATTATCGCTTGCGGCTGCTGGTCGGTTAAGAAATAGAATAACATACCCATCCTGACGAGGGTGCATGAACGGTCGGACTCAATAGACAGTAGTTTGGTAGTGTGAGGGCACACACTGCAGACTCACATATGAGATCTATACCACATTCAGTGCCCAAAATTCTTCAGGAGATCTGTAACTGCATATTAAATGATCCATATTGCGAGTTACCAATGTGCACACCGAAACACAAACAAACCGGAGTGGATCAGGGGAAAGGCAGGCATCACCGTAAAGTTTACTCAGCATATGGAAGAGAATCAATGGCTCAGCGTCCTGAGTCCTCCATAACCGGGCATGTCCTCTGAGAGGTTCCTCACCAAATAAAGACATGAGCTATGCATGATATTACAATAAGCTTTATTATCAGAACCCATGGCTACAAAGTCTTCTCACGTCAAGGTGAGCCTCCAATCTTCACTCTTGGATCTCACCACCTGGGTAGTTCCAATGCAATACCATAACATTCCATTTAATCCAGCAATATATATTGTGTCCAGGATACAACACACCTGCCCAAACTGGTCATCCACATTTTAATGGAAATTGATTCCTGATCCAATAAACACGGATTCATTAGACGTTAACCAGGATAGGATACCACAGGTAGCACGCCACAGGAAGTGCATCGGTCAGTGCCAGCATGGAGCCTTTATTCGCTTCGGCATAACGCTAAAAAGGTTTGGTGGGTACCACTTCATTGGCATTTCGTGCAAATACAGATAAAAGTGCCTCAGGCTTCTAGACAGAAGTGTTAATTCATACATACATGGTCCAGCTTTATTGGAATTGGGCCTGTTTTAGCCTTACAGGCAATTGGTTTTGGTCCCTGCGGGGAGACAAAAGCGGTTCATTGGTTACAAGTCTGAGAAGTAATGAAAAAAACTTTAATGAACAGAATCCAGGAGATGTACCGCCTTTATTATCATCACCATATTATACTTTACTCTAGGAATGTATGTTATTGCCCTCACAAGAAGCTTGAATGACTTGTTTATTTATTGATATGTTGACTGAAAATGGGTTATGAGGTCTGTGAATTTAACTAGTAACTGACAAGGAAAATGTAACTAAAGGAAAGTGATTGGAGCATGTCAAGAGATTTTATTTTCATTCATGTTATTTTTTGTTTTGTTCAGCACCAGAAGGCATAAGTAGTCGTCTCGGAGTGCTAGAGACGAAAGGAAACATCAGAATAACGGAGGATCGGTGACAACGAGGAGAGAACATAAATCGACAGCCATGAAGGTAAAATCCAACACCGAAGAGTTTCAAAGGTCGAAAAGCCTGAGTAAGAATCAAATCTACTAGTAAACGAGTCACCCAGAACTCTCTTCATTGGATATTCTTACTACGCCTGTTCCAATGGTATGCAGATGCTTATGCACGGATTGCACCTTCTAGGGCTTCTGCTAATCCCTTGACTCCAATCTTATGCAGTAAACTGGAGGATGATAGAGAACTGGCCCTGCGCTTCAGACTTCTATCTCGTTAAAGAAAGGAGACAAAGAAAGGCTTTAGAACCACCTTGGTGCTTCTCCAAGGTTAAAATAAATGTGTCCTAAAGGTCTGAGATTCATGAGGTTTTTAAATGACATTTGATTGCCTCGAAATCCCCATCATTTAATACAACTCGTATCATGGTTCACAGGCTTCGCCGTATTGAGGCATCTGAACCGTAAAAAAACACTACTTACCGTGTATGTTTCACAAATAAGGTTGAACAGCGCGGTCTGGGCTTTGCTCTGAAGTTCATCTGTGTGTTTCTGGGTAGAACAAATCAAAATGTTGGAGTTACTTAAAGGCTGCACCAGGAGAATGTGATGTGTTTTAAATATAGACTCGGTTTATGACTAGTGGTCATGACTCAACGTCACCAGAGATGAATCATCAATTTGGTGGTCGGGAATCTAACTTTACGCAGTCGATCTGAACTTATCCATGCATCTAGCTGTGGGCAGTCTTACTCCCATATTTGGTCAGGCATATTGACCAGGTAGATTGTAGTTTGGCACAACTCCATGAGATAGAATAATCCCAAAATATTAATATGGGCGTCGTTATAGCCTCATGCTTTTTATACCTGGCAGCGGGGACTGCGAGATACCTGGTATTTTGAAGACAGCTACCAGGCTGCGAGTTGTTACGTATGGTTTAAAGTAGGGTGTCGAACGTTGGCTCAGGAATGCTGGGTTTATGCCATATCGTGACAACAGTGTCGAGCCCCTCACGGGTGATTTGCAGCGCTCTATAAATGACTGATTATGTAAATAATTTCCAGTCAGATTAACTGGAAATAAATTTCTCCTATTTGAGTATCTTGAAAATGTCTTATGGGTCCTGTCCTTGGGGACCTGCTTTGGACACTTCTGGTCTAATGGATTACTACAAGACCTTATAAACAGGTAGAAGAATACCTATAACTCTATTTTTACTGGGTTTTTTTTAAGTCAACTCAGTGATACAGAGGAGTCTAGTTCAGTAAGTATATAGTCAAACTATACACAATATTGTATCCCTGGCTGCATTTTGAGGCACTTATTTAAAATTAGAAGGCACGGGCAGTGCTGTTTGCATAATGCTAGCTGATGCTGGTATAAGCCACCACTCCTGATCCGAGAAACTTAGAGTCTGAGAATAAAATGTGGACTTTGGGTGTAAGGTGCCCCTTCCTCTGATGCACCACCGTGCCAACTCTCCTGCTTTAGCACCTGGACTCCCTCACGATGGATAAGCTGTTCCATACAAATCTACATAACCTAACTGTGCTTTTTTGGATGTGAGGTACAGCCCTGATGGTATACAAGAGGTCCAATAGTTTGGCTATTGATAAAAGGCGATACCCTAAAAGGTCAAAGTCAAACTACTACTACAATTTACACTCACACTTAGTCAAGCACAAACACATATTTGCACACACTTTGCTATCTGAACACACACACACACACTGGCACTCAAACACTCACATACAGGTACGTATGCACACACACACGCACATGTAATCGTACCCCATTTACGACAATCCAAGGGACAAACTTATGGGGTGGATCCAGCTGTTCTGTCCGTAAGGCATTTTCATGCATCAGCTTGTTGCCAAGGTCACCATTTGCGCACTGCATGACTTTATCCAGGCTCAGCTCCGGCTGATAAACCTCGAGGCACTAGAACAAGTCAGAAAAGTGGTTGGAAACATGATAAGCAATAAATGATTTCTGTTCAACTGACAAAGCGTGCATTTGAATACTTTCCCCACATATGTCTCTTTTGTTTGCAATAAGGACACTATTTTTATTCAGTCCAGTTTCATAAGAAAAGTAGTACATTTGCACTCATAGATTCACACCTAGATGTGAGTGTAGATATTCTACTATCTGGATTCACTAACATTTCCAGTAATATGCATGGGATGCAGTGCCAGGGGCAAAGGGAAGGTCAGGTGACATGTCCTGGGGGACCCTTGGGCAAATGCAATTTTTTTTGTTCTGGTTAATCTCCATGGAGAAAATATTTTTCCTTGTGGAGAAAGCCCTTCTCCTACACCACGGCACATTTAGCTTTAAGATTTTGGAAGTGGGGCTTATTCCATCCATTGGCTGTAGTAAACATCCGACCCTTTCCAGGATGAATGGGAACGAAGAGGAGTTTGTCAATGCGGAGGAATGTGCATGTCTGTGGGCATTCCCAAACTTCCAAAGCAAACCATGCCTTGGCACGTCCACTTCCCACCACTTGAGTGAGATTTATAAGTACCGACAACTCCACACGTCAGGTAGAGATCTGAAAAACATAACTATGCTACGCCTGCTAGGAATGCCATTGCGAATTCCTGGCAGATGTACAAAAGGTAAATTCAGTTGTAAATTTATGTTTGTGGACGAATTTACTTTTGTGAATAGGACCTAAAGCCTTTTTCAGCTTAGCTCTCTATTCAGGTAGCTACTCAACCATGTATGTGGCTTTGCGTATCAAGATGCCCGGAGTGCACTGATGCTGCCACCAGACAAACTTAATTTCAGGCGTGTCATAAATGTCTCTCTCCTCCCAGGGTGGTAGAATTACTAAGGAGAGCTCATAAACAGACCTGTCCAGTGTCCAGGTACACAGTCTGCATCTAGTTCTAATCCCATTTTATATCCCAAGCGACACATCTTGGCACCCGTAGTGTGGCTTCGGCTGCACCCCCACGCCTCACTGTTCTGTGCACAGAATGTTCTCATGCACTTGATACAATCAAGAGGTTCTTGGTAAAGCACTGAAGGGGAAAAAACCTAGGGAAGTCAGTGTACACAATAGAAAATATATACAGGCGAAGCAACAATTACAATATGCAGGTCAATTTGCCATGCTTACAAATATTAAACATGACACTTTTGTATTTTGATATAGATTTAAAAAAAAAATTTTTTATTCCATTATCAAAAATTATATCTTGGTGAATAATTGATATTGTTAAAACCATCCATACATTGTCAAACATTGTGCAGCATTATTGTGTCCATGAAAAGCGTTTCATTTCACATTTATGCATTTTCTTTTAACCTTATACAGTACATATATATGTGGACATTACACAGTATGAAAGAAAGGCGAAATCCAGAACATAAGTAATCACAATGAATGAGAAGGCTGGCGGTAGGTTAAACACACTACGCGCGTTTCGGCTGGAGTGCCTTCATCAGGGGACCGTCACAACATTCACTAACACTGTATCATAGGTTATCACGATGAATATTGTCGCTCTAGCAGTTCAGGTCTGATGCAAAGGCGTCCTATCAGTGATGAAGCTTTATTTTATATTATGGGGTCTTCATGGGGAGAATGTTTTCTATAGCTGTGCAATAGTGCGGAGATTGATGGAAAGTCCACATTTAATTGGTTCAAAATAGGTTTGCACCATGGATATAAAATTCGGTAATCACCAGTCACATGATTGTTTAAAAGTGAGTCAGCGATAGTTTGACGCAGACCAGTACATCCACGTGGAGCTAAATTTGGTCATCACGGCTCACATGATTATTTAAAAGTGACTCATGGATGGTTTGGTGCAGACCAGTTCATCCACGTTGCTCAGGGTGTGGAGCTTTGTATGGCGTCTAGATGGAGGTCCGCATCACGGAATCCATCCATGGGGACGGTAAAGTGTTGCGCAGGTGTAGGAGCTAGGCAAATATGCTAGACCAAATATCTTAAGTATTACCACTTACTGGCTGCACAGCTTTGATCACACTTTCTGCCGATTCAATGCAGTAGATGACTGGGAGATACAGCTCCGCGCTTTCCAAAATATTCATCAAGCAGGTCTACGAGGGACATAAAGCACAGTCATACGTCGCATTTATGTTATGTCATAGGCAAAGCACTTCACACCATCCTAAATTCACTTCGAGGCACTTGGATATTATCTGTCTGGTCACTGTCATTGCCATAACACATAATAAACTGAGGTCTACTTTCCAAATATGCACATTGGGTTTTTACACTGCCCAAGTTGTACCAAAGGGTGATTCTTTTATGCTCTGCATGGGATGGTCAGAGGCTTGTAGTTTAGAGTATTTCAAGCTCTGGAGACTTCTTGGCGCCAGGATCCAGTGGCCACCTATATTTAGCAATGACACGACTATGTTTTAGGGACAACAACACAAAAAGGGTTGGCTTGTCCAGTTTAGGGTTCTTCAGTATGTGAACTGTGGGGCTCATAGGGAGGGGGAGAAGTGAGTGGACCTCTTTCAATGAGACTACTGAGCAGGAAGTAAACATCACTTAGACTGAATTAACAGGAAATGCTTGGAGCACAGCCAAGGCGAACGCACAGGTTTGTAGCCAATTGGTCGAAGGTTATGAGTTTACTATCGAAGAAGTTGCAGGGCTGAGAAGTGGGAAGGGAAGGAGAAAGCCCGGGAAGAGGGGCTCATGAGAATACCTTGGTGCGCCTGGTTCAATGCGAAGTCACTTCAGCATATCAGTTGTTTGGGAGTCCTGGCATCTGGATACATACTGCATTGGTCTAGTTAACCCCTGGCACTAGGGTTCATCTAGGTATCATGTGAAGCATGACCGCATGGGTGAGTCAGAGATTTTGGGTGGGTGCATGTTTTGGGATTGTACAACCAGTAGAAAGCAGGAGAGAGAAGGGACAAGAGTGGAAGCGTTTGAACTGTGACGGGTGGGGCCATTGGCAGTCTGTGGTGATCCTTGGATCTGGCTGTGAGTGACTGTGTCTGGCACAGATGATCAGTCCAGGATAATGATCAAGGTTGCCAACTCTCCAGTGTTTTTATTACTGATATGGCTACAAATTTTATGTCATGACCGGTCAACAAATAAGAAAATAAATAGCAAAAAGGTGCATTTTTTCTTCTTTGAAATAGAAACTTAAAACATAAAATACCAGAAAAAACCTTACAACATGATGATAAAAATGTAAAATATTTTTTGAGCTCAATTAACTATTACTAATCGTTAAGTGGAGAAAACAAAGGCTGAATTGGCATGTCAAAAAATATAGCATTTTATAGAAAAAATTACTTCAGTGTCAGCTCCTGGCCCACAACTTCAAAAACATGAACAAATGCTAGACTTCACTTTACCCCTTAGAATGGTGGTGTTCAGACGTAAAACACTGTAGTGCATTCTTAATTCCTCAGCCTTCAAGACAAGACTCAAAATGTCACACTCGGTCGTGTCTACCATTGCTGATTTGCACTAGCTCTAGTGAACATCTCCCTCTTTTCCCTGATCCAACTCTCTCCCCACGCCGTTTGCTCTCTCTTTGTCATGCTACCGCTTAGATGTGGCTGCTTCCACAACATGTTAGAGCTATACAAACCAATTAAACACAAGGCGATGTTCTCCATAGTTTATTACAGAAATTATAGATTAATTCAGCCATTCAATTCTTTAAAGAAGGAAATTAATATCTCAGTCTATCTAGATGTCCTGCTACAAATCAGGTCCTGTGGATAACCAGTCAATACCAACAACAACCCCCATCAACCCACCCCTGGTCCGTAAACTAACCTCAATCAGATTTCCAAGACACTCATCGGGTCCGTGCTGACAGTTGAAGACCCACTTGCCGCTTTCATTCCTTTCCTGCAAGAAAGACGCATTCAAACCAAAGAATGAGACACACCATCGAGTTGTGGCTTCCGATTAGATTTTAGAAACACATCTGAGCCAGAGGCTGCGGCCTACGGGGGCTCTAGTAACTTTGCCAGCTCTTTATGATAAATATTACTTTGACTTCCCCAATTTATCTGTGCCCTCATTTGTGGCGGTCAGCTTGGAAAATGACCTCTTGGCAGGCCTCAACATAGGAAGAGTAGAAATTATAATATGCTAGAAACAATTCTCTCTAAACCAGTTTTCAGTTCTAAGATCCTATAGACGTACTCCCGATTGTCCCGCAGGTCCCTACTAGTTGAATTTCTTATTGGTGGGCCCAGTGGATTACCTTGGAACTAGAGCCATCCTATCCTCATTTTTAATTTCTTTTCCCCACTCTAGCTTGTTATATAAACCCCAACGACGCCGAAGACTAACTGGTGGCATGTGACTGGCTATCTCTCACCCAGCTTCTTCTAACCTTTCTACGCAGGCATGGTTTTCCTGCGAGTTTACAAACTCCTATATCAATTGCAAGAGATCCTCCCTAGCATAGAGATATGCCCAACTGCAAGAATTGCTAACTAGCTCTTAATTGACAGAAAGTGTTGGGGTCCGGACTTAGACACCTCCTCTTGCTATGCTCACAAGCGCTTATGGCTCAACTGTTTATTTTGACCTAAGTGCACTCTTCATGTAGTGACTGCACTGTCCCGTATCTACATGGCCTAAATTCTTACTTGAGTCACAAGTTTCTTTCATGGATGAATTTGCTTTGCAAACTCTCCAACCTCTGTACGAAGTTATAATGTACCGCTGTACTTTGATGAGGCAATCCCCGACGGTAGCCCAAGCTCACAACTGAGAACGATATGCCTTATAGTGGCTTAACTGGACAAGTGCCACGGCACCCCTCCTAACTTTGTGTCATCTTCACTCTCCTATCCCATCTGGGAAACAGCCTTTACAACGGATGCGTTACAACACACGCTTTTACCCCGCATGCCCGTACAACGCAAATGGCTTGTTGCAGGGGGTATAAGGTGTTGCATTTAACTCCAACACCTTACCTACTGTTTCTTACACTGGAGTTGGAATAGTAAATTATGCTATTCCAACATCCAGTGCATCCCCGATAGCAAGTCAGGGTAAAAACTTATGTTATAACTGCATGCGGGGTAAAAGCATGCATGGTAACGTCATACACCCCATCCCATCCCATCCTTCCAGCCCCCAGTTTTAGCATTGCTACAGAATACTGCGCCTTTGGTTGTCCTGGGACTATATCTTCTTGCATATACGTTTCTTATGTTATGCTCCTTTACATTAACCCCTTCAGTGCCCGCCCCTTTCCCCGCCCTGTGCCGGCCGTTGTATTAGCGGGCGGGGTCTATGACGAGCTGGACTCGTCATGGGCACAGCGCCACCGCGGCCCATGACGAGTCCAGCTCGTCATGGGCACTGAAGGGGTTAAAAGACGCCATTTGAGTAAATCTGATTGCCTATATTGGTGATGGGATTTAATGGTACATCTCCCAAAAATAATTCCTCAGAATATGAGCTTAACTAAAGATTTTTATGATGACTATATATTATTCTCATTCACGGGGGTATGAGCGGCAATACGTTGGAGGATTTTTACAGTATATACATGAAGAATTAAAGAATCCACGTTGATGCTTGTGTTGTCTTTATTCTTGATGTGCTCAAAGTTCGATACAGCCAACGCGTTTCGCCCAAGCATGGGCTTTTTCAGGGCAAATTAAAATAAACAATAAAGCGTCTTGGGGCAGGCTGGGTGTTGGGGTGAGTTCCCGAAAGTTCCGTGACTGAGAAGTCGGAGTAAGGAAATCTCTCAGTAGGTTAACTGAAATGATCCTGAAAAAACGAGGAGACAGTGAAACGCCTCCTATTGGCTAATCCTTAGTAAGGATGTGGAAATTCAACTAAAGTAGTGAGGTCCGGTGAGGTCCGTGTGTAGGGAGCCTTCAGTGCCGGTACGTCCGTCAACGTAGATATAATATTCTCTTCAGGCTAGGTAAAAGTCACTTCTTTACCATCTTGTTCAGCACGCTGATAAACCAGGCAGATTTGTCGGCACTAACAAAAACTGTAAAACCATACAAAATTTGATTATCCAGCTGTGCACTTTGCCATAGACTATGGATCCAATTTTTCTTGAAAATAAATGGATCTTCCGATTTTTAGACTTTCTTCCTCTTTTCTGCCTAATTTAAGATTTATGTTTGGCATGTAAAAAACAAGCTGTCAAATCCAGTTACTTATTTCGCTTTAAAATGCCACCTATTTGAGCATGCTAGTAGAATGTATAGTAGAACATAAAATAACAATTATACAAATTACAAATACTAAAATCCCGCAAAAATCATTCATTTGGAAATATTTATAATGGCTGTATTCCTTGGCTGGTGCATAAAATGTTTTGGCATTGTACGTCCCATGTATGTTTGTGGAAAAAAACATTATGTTGTTTTACCTAGGGTATACACGATAGCGACGTGGAAGCATGCGTGTGTACTTAGATTTTTGCATAGGGGAATTGTGAATATAAATTCCACAACTTCTGCAAGAAAAATCCCAAGAATGTACTTTGGCATGGACACACAGGTCTTGATTTTCTAGTTTATTCTTATATCAATGTAAATCATGAGCCATTTATAAATAAATAAAATTTAAAAAAAGCAAAACAAATCTTGTTAAGAAGTGAGTCTGAACATAGTAAGGGAAATGTAAAAGGCTCCGTCTAATCTCTTTACTGTCATGGCTATGAACGCATTCATTGCCAATGCTAAGATAGTGACAAGAATTTATAGAGAAACATGACACAACCATTCTGTAACAAACATTGTAGGCAATATGTAGTGGTCTAACTGGCAGAGAGAAGTGACATTCGGTTGAGACATTACCTCTGCGTTCCCATATGGGACCAATGTGATGTTCATGACGGCGCTCAGCATCTTCCAGGTGGGGAATAGTTGGCTGGTAAAGAAATTTCGGCAGCCACCGCAGAGACTTTCATAGTACAATTCGATCTGTACCAGGTCCTCTGAGTAGGACTCCGAGCGGCTGTAAGACTCCACGCATTGCTTTTCCACCTAGAAAAAGCACCATAAAAGAGTAACACCCTAGGCCAGACCCCAAAAAATTCAATCGATCTAGGAGAAAATCTGTACATTAGGACATCAAATAGTTGCATCATGGTTTCTCAACAGCCTCGTATATTATTCGAAGTAGTGCTTAGTTTGTAAAAAAAACATAAGTGCCAGGGCCTTAATCTGGAGGCCACCGCAGCTTGCTCCACCCATCGACCATGCCAGCACTGCGAACGACAGTACCAACACCACTACTAACCATCCCACTCCTACAGGTGTGACAGTTCAGACTATTCCAGGCCGCCAAAGCTAAAAGAATAGCTGGGCGGCAGATATTAGTCATTTTCAATATGTATTGAAATAATAAATAATTGTTGTTGTGCTCATCTCGAACTTAGATAAGCCTCGTCACCTTGTGGCAGACTGCCATAAGAGCTGGTGTTGACAATTAAGTGCCGGTGCTGAGCACCGGAAACCACCGGCTCAAATTAAGCACTGATCCTAAGGGCCTAGAAGAAAGGGAGGGGAAGTTAAAGGAATTAAATATGGGTATTTACGCCCTTTAATGATGATCACTACGAAGATGTGGAACATAGGTTCAGGGTGTCAGATCTACACCAGATTTTCAAGTCTTTCACTGACTATGTGATTTTTTCTAAATTAGATTAGTTTTACCTTGCTGCCCAGTAAATCCGGCATGGGTCCAGCTTTCCTTGACGTAAGCTGGACAACCTGTTTTACCGAAAACACGTCTGCAGAAATTGATTCCTGGACTCATGACCCTTGTCTCTTTTTAAATTCAGGGTCAGATGAATGCTGGGAGATGAGCCTGGCATACCGGGTGACTGGTTTTGCCAATGATTTCGACAGATGTACTACTAACCAGCGCATAACAGAACTAAACTTGTGAGAAAACCAGAGTCTGCTTACTGTCTCCATTCTGTGGAGTCTGAGAGTTCAGGCTCTTTCGCGGTTGCGTGACCGTAATATACCACCCTGAGCTCTATCGCGCAGCCAGTGGCGAGCGGGCGGAAGCACTGTGCATGCTGGGAAGAGCCTGAGCGATATTGTCATTTCCAGAGAGAGAGCCACAATTAATGCACATAACTTCTACATAAGAGGGGGCTGCAGGGGGTCCGGGGTGGAGCACTAGGAGGAACATGCAGTTGTCCCCTATGATACTCAAATTGTCAACTTCCCTGCTCTGAAGTAGGAAGCAAAAAACAGTGGTCACATATACAGAGCACCTGGGCTAGTCGCCTTCGATGCAGGGAGCAGCATTTTGAGCTTTACAAATACCAATATTTCTTACAGTTCAACCCTATTGTTTGAAATGTGTTTACCTGTCAAAAATCATCTATGTACTACTTGACTCTAAATGATTTATCTTTTATGAACTCTAATTAGATATACTGTTGTTGAGGTAGTATTTCATTTCCAATAAAAAACTAAAACAGAGATCAAAATTGTCAACTCTTCAAGTTGTAGTATTACATCAACAGCATTTATTTCAAGTATTTATTTCTCATTCAATAGTTTTTTAAAAGTTTTTTTAGAGTGATGCACCACGCGTTTCGGTCATGTGGTAAACGTGCATGTTTGAGGCGTGCCAACAGAGGAGCGTGGTGCCAGTTTCAAAATGACCTCACAGCACATTACGGTCAGGTCACCAGAACATGAATAACTTCTAGGTCACGGGTAGAGGTTTGTCTAAAAAATGTGCACCACTGGATGCAACAGGAAAGCCTCTTTCTAAATTGGTCGAAAAATGGGAATTCATGTACCCAGGCGGCCTGAAACCTGGGACGGGCTGGACACACTGCCTCTCCCTGCAATCCCGACCTGGAAAGTATGTGTCATGGGTTCACAATTCCGGTGCTTCCTCTTTTCCATTCCGGAAGTCAATGCGACCAACATAGAAGGGTTCCATCCTCTTGGTCTGATGTGGTGCGACCCCCTCCCGACCCCCTCCCGCCCCCCCCCCCCCGGTCACTCTGATACACAGGGTTGTAATGACCTAGTTCAGGTTCCACAGAATTGTCTCTATGGGCTTTAGAGCGAGACTGTCCCAAAGCACCATAGAGTTAGCAGCCATGAGGCCCAGCTCACGACAAGGCTGCAAGATGGCCGCTCTGAAGACAGTGGGCTACTGGGTAAATACAAATCCCAGTTCAATACTTCACGTGCAGGACACCAATCTATGCTATGTGCCCATTCCCACCTCTAAACTCCCAATCCCAGGTGAAAAAGATTTCTGAAGGCTCACCTGTTCTGTTCCACACACGGCAGTGGTGTCCAACATAGGTCCAGATACACCATTTTAAGATATCTAACTTATGGTATATTTATGAGATAGATTTACATGCAAAGTATCTAAATAATAACAATTCTCATAGTCATTGGAAAACTTCAAAACTTTATTACGGATTAGGCCCTTCTGGGCTTACTTTGGACGAGGATCTCCAGGTTACAAAGTCTGCAATTACCAAGTTAGTCATTTATGGTGTAGTGTAGTCGGGGCCCTGCCATAAACTTGCCTAACCCATACCCCCACACCCTTTTATAACAAGTGGTCTGCTGATGGGTCAATGGAGAGCCTCTATTGGCTCAACCAGAAGTCAATCATAGGCGGTAGGCCTGTCCGCCACTAACCTCCATGAAGTGTGATGTCCACGTGCATATATCTCATGCATGGATCCAAAACGTGGGATACGAGCGTGGAAAATAAATAATGTCCCTTTTGCATGTTAGAACAATTATTTTGTTCTTCAGATGCTCACCTTATTTTTGTGTTTAAAAAACAAAAAACTGAATCCACCATCATGGTGGCCTGCTTGGCTTTCTGCTTTGCCGAAAGTCTATCTGCCACACAAGCCAGTGTCCTTTCGGCAAAGAGATCCTTATAAGGCAGGCGAAGGTCTCTATATACAGCCGGTGACCCAGCTCCAGCGCTGAGGAGACAAGAGCCCCACCAACCTGGCAGGACCTCCCACGTCCTCTGTCCATCCTCGTTGAATGACAAACATCACTCGAAAGAATAATGTGGGTAAATCTCTGAATTAAAGAACTCTGAAACTGCTCTGATGTGGCTATATTGTCTCGTGTGCGCCAATAACCCACCTGCCCATTAAACTGGACAATCTGGAGGTTATTTACCAAACTATAATGTTCCTACCCTACATTTTCTCCATGAATGGGGGGTCTATGCAAAGCAGTGCTATTTGTTGGCTTTCAGTGCTGCATTGTCCCTGGACAAAAAATGAAGAGGGCATTTAGTGCACATCTCTGAACTTTTCAACCACTTCTTAAATGTGGTAAAAAACGTTTACAAAACCGTAGAGATGCAGCGAAGAAAGCAGAAGTATGCATGCCCTCACTAAGACGCCTCACCGATGTGTGAACTAGACAGACCGCCTCACCCTGCACAAATAGTCTTCGAAAGTTGTTTATCTCCTAGAGACCCAGGTGTCTGGTGAGCACCACATAGAGACAGACTCATAATGTACCAGGCAGGCACAGCAAACAAGCCTAACCTGCTCCCAGAACGTCGCTGTGCATTGTCCACATCCGCCCGCCAACCCGCTTCGAGAACTCATTTAAAAAAATGTAGCACCACTATTTGCAAAATATAGATCGACAACAAACACCACAGGATTTCCATGTTATTTTACAGAGAAGATTTGTGAAATATTCCAATATTTTTGGTTGTGGAAAATAACCCAACATGGGAATTTCAAAGCTCTTTGGAACTTAGAGAGGTTTAACAATGCATCAGCATAACAAAGCCATCTTAGGGGAAGACCCAATATTCCAAAATCAAGCTCCCAACTCTGAAACACTAAGTCCTCCAACACCCAAACCTATTTCCAATGTTTGTGCTTAGTTGTACGCTTTGTATAACACTCATGTGACATCACAGCCACCGGGTGCACCCCTTGTACCATTGTCCTTTGTGAACCTGCAACACACTAGTCGATAAACCTTTGCAACTACTAACATAGTATCCTTCCAGGCTGCACCGCACTATAACACGTAAACTTAGGCTTTGTACGCAAACCACTTACAAAGCACTTTGATACCACCATGAAGCTTTATAAATGCATAACTTATTGCTAGAACCCATCACAAAAAGCTAATTTTACTTGTGGGGTGCTATTGGTATCAAGATTTTAACCTCCCCACTCTAAAACTGAGTCAGCACGAGCCTAATGTGTCTATTTTAACCTCTTCAGGGAAACAAAGTGTTGATTTCTTCTAGGAAACTCCCCAAACACTCCCTGAAGAGAAAGAAGGTCAGAGCAGACGAAACTACAAGTGAAACTTAGAAACGACTCTCTGCTCGGTTTCTCCTCACCTTGCAAGCAACAGCGATGTCCAGAGAGCTACACCACAGGCTGGGGGGGTACCCGCACCCTGGCAGGGTGCCAGCACTTGCCACCCCTAGGAGGAGGAGTGGGAGAACCGCCTTCATGGTGCTGAGCTTGTATCAGAGTCCTGGGAGCAGAGCCGGCTCACAGTGGAAAACACTTCCTTGATTCCTTCCTGTCGGATTACAGCTCTCCTCTCGGGCTGCTGACTGCACACCCCCTCCCGCCTCCACACTCTCAGGCGGAAACTTGTTTCGATGGGGACGATGCAAGGTCGAGTTCAGCCAATCTGTTGACTCAGCCGCCCCTGTATCAGCGCTCTGTGTCCTCTTCACGGGAAGATCATCCGCGACAAAAAGGAGTCCCGCCCAAACATCCAGCAGAAGAGAAACCATCTATAGGGTGACCAGAATTTTAAAGCTAAAAACAGGGACATTTCACAAAAATAGAAGGACTGCTATTTTACTTCAACTGAGAGCACAGAATGACAAACGCTCCTCAGCAGAGAAATACAGAAAAGGCAGTAAGAACATAAAAGGCAGTTTTTGAAGCCAGTCTCATGCCTGCTAATTAAATTTCTTTCTTATAACAGCTGATGACTATCCCTGCTTGGGAAAACATAAAAAGGCACCTCCCCCTCTAAAAACCAGGACATGAGTTAAATTTCCTGAAATCTGTTGGAAAAGCTGGTGAAAATCCGGGACGTTTGGTCATGTATGAAAGTTCTGGAAAGTTTTATTAACTTTATTTTAACTCTCTTCGCAGTGTCAGAGCCTGCACTACGTGTATTCAAGCATCACAGACTGCCAGCCTGTGCAGAAAAGAAGAACTTAGAGTGCAATATTTTTTTTTTTGTTCTGTGCTCAGCATCGCCTCCTCTGCGACTACCAAAACAGATAATGCTGTATCTTATCTCCTCAGAAAGGAAATTGAGATCTATTGCCTGCTTTCCTTCCAGGGCTGTGTGGTGCTCGTGTGATCTGAGATATCATCACAGGACGCCCCATTTGTTTTAGATATGTGTGATCTCTGGCACTTGTGCAAGTTCAAGGTACTGTTGCTCCACCTTCAATAGCAGAAGACACGGCGCCCTTGGTTGCTACAGGAAACAGCTGGTTCTTTGCAGGGTTTTTGTAAAGCTCAGGTACACATAAAGGTAAGTGGCTGTTAGGCAGCCCCCAGTGCCACTACACAGCCGTGCAAGAACATGCATAACTTATTTATCATTATTTTCATTCAAATTCAGTTTGAATAACTTTTACATTTACGGTAATTTTGGTGATGAATCATTTAATTTTTTTTGCATTAATATCAGTTAAAGTATCTAGCTCAGTAATCAAAGGAAAGTCGCAGAGTTATACTCCAGGGTAATCCCCATGTTTGACGTAGTGAGTACTTTAACGGGAAATTCCATCGCCAAAGACCATTATGAGTTATTGCGTTTGGCGCACGATGACTTGATAAAGTCTCTGGCTGAAGTCCTCTTCTGTCCACTCAAGAAGGGGGGGGGGTCCACAAATCGCCAGACCTGGTACAATGTTGCTTGCCGTATGGCGAAATTAGACCTTTTAATCGCCATTAAGGAAGGCAATAGCCGAGCTGAGATCAAGGCTAGGAGAAGGGAGTATAAGCGTTTGATCTTTAATGCTAAGATCGAGTGGGATCAGGAGAAGTGGGAGGACCTTACTAAATCATTAGCCAATAGGGACTCTCGCAAATTCTGGAGAATTGTAAACACCGGTTCAGAAGATCTTCCATCGGCCATAGAACCTAACATCTCAGCTGAAGCTTGGAAGGAGCATTTCTGGTCCCTTTATAGGATAGAGGCTGGGGCCCCCGGTGAATTACTACCCGCTGTAACATCATGTCATTCTGGAGACCATTTTACGGTGACTGAAATTAGAGCAGCGATTTCTGCTCTACCCCTTGGCAAGGCCCCGGGGATCTCTTTAAACAGGAACCAGATGTTTGGGCACCATATCTAGTGTCCTTGTTTAATGCTATTCTGGGGGGCATGGAGGTGCCTAGTACTGGCTGGGCGCAGAGATTGTGCCAGTCTTTAAAAAGGGGTCACCTCTGCTCCCAGCCAACTACAGGCCCATTAGCCTTATAGATGTCTCCCAGAAGCTCTTTGGTAGGCTGATTCTTGATCGCCTCCAAACTTGGATTGATGATTTCTCCATCCTTAGCCCCTACCAGGCAGGTTTTAGGAAGGGGGTTTCGACTACGGACCAGGTGTTCCGCTTGAACCTTATTTACTGGAAGACCGCAATAATCGAGGGTGGCAGCTTGTACACGGTTTTCGTGGACTTGCGTGCTGCCTTCGACTTAGTTCCAAGAACAAGACTCTGGTCCGTCTTGGCGGACCTGGCCATACCGCAAGACATCCTTTCCATTTTGATAAGATTGCACTCGGGAAATTTGGCACGTGTGAGGTGCGGTAGGAATGGGGTACTTACGGATAGATTCCCGGTTGACAGGGGGGTAAGATAAGCTTGTGTCCTCGCTCCGACCCTATTTTACCTCTTTGTCAATGGGGTTATCGACCACCTGTTGAGGGTGGCTGTGAGAAGTTGGCCTGGTATATGCTGTTCACTAGTTAAAGTGACCACCTTGTACCATGCCAAGCAACCCTTATGGTGTGGTTGTAAGTCAACCTTTTCGGACTAGCTGCCCTAGTGGTAGCGTAGGCTAAGCAGTCTTTGAGGCTAAACTCGTTAAAGCGTGTTAAGCAAGCTGTTTTACCATATGTAACCCCCCTTTATACCAATGAAAGGACACCACACAGATATATATTCAAAATATATATGTAATTATTACTCAAAGTATCCCCTAGACTCTTTATGAGCACAGGAGCACAAATCGTTAAACAAGAAAGTATTACAATATACAGAAGTTGCACTTTATATGGATAGGCCCTGGTGGCCGATCAAACCATATACTAAAATAGTGGTATAAGTACCACGAACAGGAAAGGGAAAAGGCCTAGGGCCTCTAGAATCGCTGGGCCTACAAGGAGCTAACTTCAGTTAGTGACCAGGAGGTCCACGGGTCGCGTGTGCCGTGAGGAAAGTTACACGCGGGCTCCCATAGGTTTTCAATGGGTGCGTAAAAGTTCAAAAGTTACTGCTAGAAGGGTCTTCTGAATGGACTACGAAATTAAGACTTAAAACACAGACACTAGAGATGTTTCTCTACACTTGGGCACCGGAGTGCCAGCTTTACCTCACCCACAGGAAGCGGGTGCATAGGTCTGGAAGTGCGTCGGGTTTCGTCTATCTGTTCAATGGAGCCTGATGACAAAGATGCTGCAGGCGGTCGGTCCAGAAGAGATGCGGTGGATCCAAGGGTGGATCGGAGTTGTAGAAGACCTGAAAGCAGAGGGGACAGTGTTCACAGTCACTAGCCAGTGACCGGCGTGGCACCAGGTAGGTACCAGGCGATGTCGGGTGCAAACAGGTGATGAGGTGTAGCTTGTCTCCGCAGCCACGTGGTCCCTGAAGGTCGACAACGTCCAGGAGTCGGTTCACGAGCTGTCCCACGCAGGCTCTCGCTGTCGGCAGTGTCGGCGACTCGAAGGAAGCAAACAAGCCTTGGCAAAAGCAGGAGTTGTAAAGAATGAAGAAAGCTGATGGTTCTGACCAGCAAGGTCAGAGGGGCTGCTCCTTTGGAGGGAAGCAGGGGCCAGTCTGGAGCAGCCAGACCAGCATCGTAGTTTTCAAAGTTCATCGCCAAAATGGCCACTAGCCAACGGGCCAGGGACCGGGCAAGCGCGTCGAGATGCAAAGTGCGGAGGGGCCCCACGCAGATCGTGGAGATGCTGGAGGGCTCACCTTTGGTGCAGATGCTGCCCGGGTGTTGGGCTTCTCAGGACCCAAAGCACAACTTGGAGGGAGCCTCTGTTGTCGCGCTTGCAGCTTGTCATGGGTCTTTCAAGATGGCTGGCTCCACGTGTCTCGGTGCCTCCACGGGTTCCTTCTTTGCAGGGACTGTGGATCGGGCAGTGAGAGGTCTGGAGGTCCAGGTCTTGTCAGGCTCTGGGCTCGGGCTCCGGCAGGAGGCGGCGGCAAAGCAGACGTCGAGTAGCTGGTTGGTGCTTGCGTTAGCAAGATGGTCACTCCCTGACCATAGGGGAGATTTCCTTCTGTCCTCTGTGCAGCAGAGCGTCGAAGTTCCCGTCTTCTTCTTTGTAGTAAGTTGATTCCAGGATGTCTGAAGTCTTAGGACACAGCTCCTACCTTTAAGCGGATTCTAGGGGCCGGACTACCTGCTAGGTCCCTCCCTAAGGGTGGGACCAGGAAGGGGGGTGGTTACACCCCCAATCCTTTGTCCAGCTCGCCCCAGGTCTGGGGCTGGTGTGCCCCAAGACCGGTTTGAACTGGCATATGCACCGAGGCTCCTTGTGAGCCTCAGGCATGTCTGATTCCATTCAAGCCCTACCTGACCAATACACAAAATCCTGTCTGGGGTGGTGCACGCACCTCCCCTGGCAGGAAACCCTTTGTCCACGTCTCCCAAGCTGGAAGGACTCCCAGCAGCAGGAGGGCAGACTTGTTTCTGTGGTGGCAGCATCCATTTTGTGGAGCTGAGGCTCTGTCTGATTTTACCCGGGTTTCAGGTACTGTACATGTCGTGTCCCTCTAGAAGGGTGGAATGCTAACCCCGTCGCCAGAATTGGCGAGGGGTTAGTATTCCAATTCGTATGACACCTTACTCGACATGTTTTGATAAAGCCAAACCAAAGATAGCATTTAACCGCGAGGTTCATAATGCACTTAAGAGTATATGGTATGACGATATCTGGAAACGGTAGAAGGAAGTTGTTCCGACAACTGCAGACAGGCTCAGCTCATGCCAGAGCACCATCTCACATGGAACCAAGCACTCTGCCTTCAGGATTGTCAAGGCCTGCCATAGGAGTGACTTATAGGTTAACATGTGTCCCATTTAAGGTTAGGTATAGGTATACTACACCTGAGTAAGAGGTGGTTACACCAACTTACCCCAGCTGAGTGATCAGCCAGTTGTGTCAAATTGCTAGGCCAGGCCAGGGGTGGCATAATACGTGCTTCAGCCCCTGGTAGGCCTTAGATACACCAATGCCCTGGGTACCTAGTGTACACTGGTACAGGGGCTCACAGGGTGATCCAATTCCAATTGGTTATGCACCTATAGTGCATAGTGTCAATTTAGTAGAGAGAACAGCAGGCTGGGGGTCTGATTAGCAGGCCCACAGCCTCAATATGTCAAAAACCAGTGAAGCAAAAAGCAAAAATTTGGGGTGACCATAGGATAGCAGACCCTACTCTCCTACACAACCCCCCCCCCCCCCCCAAACACAGGGACATTAAACTAGCCTTGACCAGTCTCGTCTTCATGTCCTAAGTGGAAGTACCTGGATAGACCATCTGCAGTCCCATGGTCTGTACCTGGCCGGTGCTCCACTGTAAAGTCCATCCCCTGTAGGGAAATGGACCACCTAAGCAGTTTGGGGTTTTCACCCTTCATCTGATTTAGCCACAAGAGGGGCTTATGGTCGGTCTGAATCTTGAAGTGAGTGCCAAACAAGTATGGCCTCAGCTTCTTCAGAGCCCACACCACAGCAAAGGCTGACCAATTCTTCTCTCTGGGGGTCAACCTTCTGCTAATAAAAGCAATGGGTTGGTCTTGACCATCTACATTAAGTTGTGACAGCACAGCTCCCACACCCAACTCAGAAGCATCTGTTTGGACAATAAACTCTTTGGAGTAGTCGGGACTTTTCAGAATAGGTGCAGAGCACATTGCCTTCTTCAGGTCATCAAATACCTTTTGACAGCTTACTGTCCACTGAACCTTTTTGGGCATCTTCTTGGATGTCAGATCATTAAGAGGAGTCACAATTGACCCATAGTTCTTAACAAACTTCCTGTAGTACCCAGTCAAGCCCAAGAAAGCTCGAACTTGAGTCTGGGTGGTTGGAGGGGACCAGTCCTTGATGGATTGTATCTTACTCTCCAGTGGCTGAATTTGGCCTCCACCTACAAGGTGGCCCAAGTACACAACCTTACTCTGCCCTATCTGGCACTTAGTAGCCTTGATAGTGAGGCCTGCCTTTTGCAGAGCCTCAAGTACCTTCTTCAGGTGGATCAGGTGATCTTCCCAGGTGGAGCTAAAGACAGCAATGTCATCAAGATATGCTGCACAAAAGTCATCCAACCCAGTAAGGACTTGATTCACCAACCTTTGGAAGGTGGCAGGTGCATTCTTCAGACCAAAGGGCATCACCAAAAATTGATAATGCCCACCTGGGGTTGAAAATGCTGTTTTGGCCTTGGACTCCTCAGCTAACCTGATTTGCCAATAGCCAGCTGTCAAATCAAATGTGCTCAAAAACTTAGCAGAAGCCAGTTTATCTATGAGCTCATCTGCCCTTGGAATAGGATGTGCATCTGTCCTAGCGACAGCATCGAGTCCTCTGTAATCCACACAGAACCTCATCTCTCTCTTGCCATCTTTGGTGTGAGGTTTGGGGACCAGAACCACTGGGCTAGCCTAGGGGCTCTCCGAGGGCTCAATGACACCCAGTTCCAGCATTTTGTGAACCTCAGCCTTTATACAGTCCCTGACGTGGTCAGGTTGTCTGTAAAGTTTGTTCTTTACAGGGAGACTGTCACCAGTGTCCACCACATGGGTACACCAGTCAGTTTGACTAGGTATCAGTGAAAACATATGTTGAAATGATTGTACAACTTGTCTACATTCAATCTGCTGATGATCAGTGAGGTTGCCTCCAAGGGTCACTCCTTCAACTGGGCCATCTTCATGGTTCTGAGACAACAGGTCTGGGAGAGGGTCACTCTCTTCCTCCTGTCCCTCATCTGTAGCCATGAGCAAGCCCATGTCTGCCCTGTCAACATATGCTTTTAGCCTGTTAACATGGAGTACCCTGTGGGGACTCCTGGGAGTTCCTAGGTCCACCAAGCAGGTAACCTCTCCCTTCATTTCCAGGATTGTATGGGGTCCAGACCATTTGTCTTGGAGTGCTGCTGGGGCCACTGGCTCCAACACCCATACCTTCTGTCCTGGCTGAAACTCAACCAAGACAGCCTTTTGGTCATGCCAAGCTTTCTGTAAGGCCTGGCTTGCCTCAAGGTTTTTGGATGCCTTCTCCATATACTCAGCCATCCTGGAGCGGAGACCAAGTACATAGTCCACTATGTCTTGTTTAGGCTTTTTGAGAGGTAACTCCCATCCTTCCTTCACTAAACACAGTGGGCCTCTTACAGGGTGCCCAAACAACAATTCAAAGGGGCTGTAGCCAACTCCTTTTTGTGGGACCTCTCTGTAAGCAAACAGAAGGCAGGGTAGAAGGATGTCCCATCTTCGCCTGAGTTTTTCAGGTAATCCTTTGATCATACTCTTTAGGGTCTTGTTGAATCTCTCAAAAAGCCCATTGCATTGTGGGTGATAAGGGGTGGTGAACTTGTAGTTGACACCACATTCCTTCCACATAGTTGTCAAGTATCCTGACATGAAGTTGGTACCTCTGTCAGAAACCACCTCCTTAGGAAACCCCACTCTGGAGAATACTCCTAGCAGGGCCCTGGCCACAACAGGAGCTGTAGTGGTCCTAAGGGGAATTGCCTCTGGATACCTGGTGGCATGATCCACTACCACCAGTATAAATCTGTGCCCAGATGCAGTGGGAGGATCCATGGGACCCACTATATCTATTCCCACTCTTTCAAAGGGGACCCCCACCACAGGTAGTGGTATTAGGGGGGCCTTTGTTGTGCCACCTGATTTGCCACTGGCTTGGCAGGTCACACAGGAGCGACAAAACTCCTTGGTATCTTCATTCATGTGAGGCCAATGAAAGTGAGGGACAAGCCTGTCCCAAGTCTTGTTCTGGCCTAAGTGTCCTGCTAGAGGAATATCATGGGCCAAGGTAAGAAGGAAGCCCCTAAATTGCAGAGGAATAACCAACCTCCTGGTTGCACCAGGTTTTGGGTCTCTAGCCTCTGAATAAAGGAGCCCATCATCCCAATACACTTTATGGGTACCTTGAGCATTCCCAGCAGCCAGCTGTCTGAGGGGTTCAAGAGATGGACAGGATAACTGAGCCTGCCCCAAGTCAGCCCTGGAAGGTCCCCCTGTCCCCAGAAACTCAACCTGGTCAGGTTCAAGCTCTTCAGGGACAGTTCCTTCAGGGTTCTCTAGATCATCTTCCTGTGAAGGCTGATCATCACTTGGAGGCAGGGGGGAATGCACAGCCTTAACCCTCCTGTTCTTCTTCTTGGTGGGTGCTTGGTCCATTGTTCCAGGATCCAAGACCTGTGGTTCAGTAAGGCACTTTTTGGCCTGTGACCTGGTCACAGCAAGGACATGTGGTGATATACCTAACATCTCTGCATGTGTCCTGTACTCCATTTCTGACCATAGAGAACTCTCTAGGTCATTGCCCAACAAACATTCTACTGGGAGGTCTGCACTAACCACAACCCTTTTGAGGCCAGTTACCCCTCCCCATGAGAAGTTAACAATAGCCACACTATGTGAAGTAGTGGCATTGCTGGCATTGGTCACCAGGTAATTCTCACCTGGTATGTACTGTCCAGGGTCCACAAAGCCTGGTGTCACCATAGTGGCACTGGCACATGTGTCCCTGTAGGCTTGAGCCACTTTTGCATTTATTAAAGGAGTCTGTCTGTACTTGCCCAGGTTACTGGGGCTCACAGTCAGGGACAAATCCATGTCCCCACCACAGATCAAGACTGCCTGTGTCAGAATCTCCTTCAGTTCCCATAGTGATTCCCACTACACCCTTTGTCTGGGGACCAACACTGCTAACAGTAGTACTGGGAGCAGGTGCCTTAGGGGCAACAGTGTTGGGGGCTCCACCCTTTTTACAATCACTAGTCCAGTGAGTTGTAGTCTTGCAAGATTTGCACCAGGGTTTCTTTGGACCTTCTTCCTTCTTCCCTTTAGGTTGTTGGGACCCACCCTCGTTAGTACTAGTTGGGGCCCTGTTGAAGACTTCTGGTCTTTGGATTTCTGATTTCCACCCTTTTGGTCTGTTTTCATCTGATCACCCCCTTGGCCCTGGTTCTGGTTCTTTTGCTTAACCCTGGTTCTGACCCATTTGTCTGCCTTCTTTCCCAATTCTTGGGGAGAGGTCAGATCAGAGTCAACCAAGTGTTGATGCAGTTGCTGGTTCTGACAGTTATTTAAAATCTGTTCTCTCATCATCAAATTGTACAATCCTGTATAATCAGATACCTTACTTCCCAGCAACCACCCTCCAAAGCCTTAGTGGCACATTCAATATATTCAGACCAGTCCTGAGTCTGTATCTTCTGGGTATCTCTGAACATTAACCTGTACTGTTCAGTGGTTAAGCCTAACCCATCAACTAGGACACTCTTCAGGGCTCTGTAATTCCTGACATCCTCCTCTCTAACAGTGAGGAGTCTGTCTCTGCCTCTTCCTTCAAAGGAGAGCCAGAGGATTGCTGCCCACTGGTCTTCAGGAACCTGCTGCACTTTGCAGGCTCTCTCAAGAGCAGTCATCCACTTGTGGATATCATCCCCACTTTTGTAGGGGGGCACAACCTTGGACAGGTTCCTATTGTCAAAGACCCTATCTTTGTCCCTAGGGACATTGCTGCCACCAGTGGGTATAGACCCACTCTCTCTAGGTTGCCTAGCCTTACTCAGTTTCTCTTCCATCAGAGCTACTTCTAGCTCCTGTCTCCTGATTCTCAGCTGAGCTTCCTTCATTCTGGCCTCATGTTCCCTCCTCTGAGGGCTGGTCATCCTCCTTCTGGAGCGACCTTGAGAGCCTCTAGAGGCACGAGAAGCATTAGAGTCACCTGAGTGATTCCTCTGCCTCCCAAACCCCTGGTTAAGTCCACTAGGGAGATCCAATGGGGTGACCCCATTGTCAGTCCCAAGTAGCCTTAAGTTAGCTGGGCCAAGTATAACACTTGGCACTGGGCTAGTTCTCCCTTCATCCCCACTACCATCTGTATCAGTACCCTTATCACTTTCATCCTCTGTAGTATGATTCTCATCTAAGGGGTGACTATTGGAAAGGGGTACCTCAGTGGCATCTTCAGAAGGGGGGCCTCCTGTTCCAGTCCCTAAGGGGCCTAACTGGGAGGCTTTCCTGAGAGCTCTCTGATCTTCATCAGCTTGTAAGAGTTCTCTGAGTTCAGCAGAGGTAGGGTTCCTGGGCTGTTTAAGGCCCCTGATATTTGCCAACTGCCTGAGCTCATTTTGGTTTAGGGTAGCAAAGATGGATGGTGCCCTCTGGGGGTCACTCTCAACAGAGATGGGTACATTGGACCCCTCTGCCCCAGCCATTGCTCTTAAGTGTGGGTGGATGTGTTGCAATCTACCTACACTTGGGTTTACCTACTAAACCTATCTAGTAGTTGTAGTCAGGGTGTGCTACTCCCTTTGCTCTACAACAACTAAGTTCAGGAGAACTTAAGTATATCTATCTTGTTTTATATGTACCTAAAGGTACCTGTATGATCTTTCAATTGGTAACAAAGAGATTACAGAGGTAAAACACAGCAAGCTCAAATCTCACCACTGCCACCAATGTGAGAAGTTGGCCTGGTATATGCTGTTCACTAGTTAAAGTGACCACCTTGTACCATGCCAAGCAACCCTTATGGTGTGGTTGTAAGTCAACCTTTTCGGACTAGCTGCCCTAGTGGTAGCGTAGGCTAAGCAGTCTTTGAGGCTAAACTCGTTAAAGCATGTTAAGCAAGCTGTTTTACCATATGTAACCCCCTTTATACCAATGAAAGGACACCACACAGATATATATTCAAAATATATATGTATTTATTACTCAAAGTATCCCCTAGACTCTTTATGAGCACAGGAGCACAAATCGTTAAACAAGAAAGTATTACAATATACAGAAGTTGCACTTTATATGGATAGGCCCTGGTGGCCGATCAAACCATATACTAAAATAGTGGTATAAGTACCACGAACAGGAAAGGGAAAAGGCCTAGGGCCTCTAGAATCGCTGGGCCTACAAGGAGCTAACTTCAGTTAGTGACCAGGAGGTCCACGGGTCGCGTGTGCCGTGAGGAAAGTTACACGCGGGCTCCCATAGGTTTTCAATGGGTGCGTAAAAGTTCAAAAGTTACTGCTAGAAGGGTCTTCTGAATGGACTACGAACTTAAGACTTAAAACACAGACACTAGAGATGTTTCTCTACACTTGGGCACCGGAGTGCCAGCTTTACCTCACCCACAGGAAGCGGGTGCATAGGTCTCGAAGTGCGTCAGGTTTCGTCTATCTGTTCAATGGAGCCTGATGACAAAGATGCTGCAGGCGGTCGGTCCAGAAGAGATGCGGTGGATCCAAGGGTGGATCGGAGTTGTAGAAGACCTGAAAGCAGAGGGGACAGTGTTCACAGTCCCTAGCCAGTGACCGGCGTGGCACCAGGTAGGTACCAGGCGATGTCGGGTGCAAACAGGTGATGAGGTGTAGCTTGTCGCCGCAGCCACGTGGTCCCTGAAGGTCGACGACGTCCAGGAGTCGGTTCACGAGCTGTCCCACGCAGGCTCTCGCTGTTGGCGGTGTCGGCGACTCGAAGGAAGCAAACAAGCCTTGGCAAAAGCAGGAGTTGTGAAGAATGAAGAAAGCTGATGGTTCTGACCAGCAAGGTCAGAGGGGCTGCTCCTTTGGAGGGCAGCAGGGGCCAGTCTGGAGCAACCAGACCAGCGTCGTAGTTTTCAAAGTTCATCGCCAAAATGGCCACTAGCCAACGGGCCAGGGACCGGGCAAGCGCGTCGACATGCAAAGTGCGGAGGGGCCCCACGCAGATCGTGGAGATGCTGGAGGGCTCACCTTTGGTGCAGATGCTGCTCGGGTGTTGGGCTTCTCAGGACCCAAAGCACAACTCGGAGGGAGCCTCTGTTGTCGCGCTTGCAGCTTGTCGTGGGTCTTTCAAGATGGCTGGCTCCACGTGTCTCGGTGCCTCCAAGGGTTCCTTCTTTGCAGGGACTGTGGATCGGGCGGTGAGAGGTCTGGAGGTCCAGGTCTTGTCGGGCTCCGGCAGGAGGCGGCGGCAAAGCAGACGTCGAGTAGCTGGTTGGTGCTTGCGTTAGCAAGATGGTCACTTCCTGACCATAGGGGAGATTTCCTTCTGTCCTCTGTGCAGCAGAGCGTCGAAGTTCCCGTCTTCTTCTTTGTAGTAAGTTGATTCCAGGATGTCTGAAGTCTTAGGACACAGCTCCTACCTTTAAGCGGATTCTAGGGGCCGGACTACCTGCTAGGTCCCTCCCTAAGGGTGGGACCAGGAAGGGGGGTGGTTACACCCCCAATCCTTTGTCCAGCTCGCCCCAGGTCTGGGGCTGGTGTGCCCCAAGACCGGTTTGAACTGGCATATGCACCGAGGCTCCTTGTGAGCCTCAGGCATGTCTGATTCCATTCAAGCCCTACCTGACCAATACACAAAATCCTGCCTGGGGTGGTGCACGCACCTCCCCTGGCAGGAAACCCTTTGTCCACGTCTCCCAAGCTGGAAGGACTCCCAGCAGCAGGAGGGTAGACTTGTGTCTGTGGTGGCAGCATCCATTTTGTGGAGCTGAGGCTATGTCTGATTTTACCCGGGTTTCAGGTACTGTACATGTCGTGTCCCTCTAGAAGGGTGGAATGCTAACCCTGTCGCCAGAATTGGCGAGGGGTTAGTATTCCAATTCGTATGACACCGTACTCAACATGTTTTGATAAAGCCAAACCAAAGATAGCATTTAACCGCGAGGTTCATAATGCACTTAAGAGTATATGGTATGACGATATCTGGAAACGGTAGAAGGAAGTTGTTCCGACCACTGCAGACAGGCTCAGCTCATGCCAGAGCACCATCTCACATGGAACCAAGCACTCTGCCTTCAGGATTGTCAAGGCCTGCCATAGGAGTGACTTATAGGTTAACATGTGTCCCATTTAAGGTTAGGTATAGGTATACTACACCTGAGTAAGAGGTGGTTACACCAACTTACCCCAGCTGAGTGATCAGCCAGTTGTGTCAAATTGCTAGGCCAGGCCAGGGGTGGCATAATACGTGCTTCAGCCCCTGGATCGCCTTAGATACACCAATGCCCTGGGTACCTAGTGTACACTGGTACAGGGGCTCACAGGGTGATCCAATTCCAATTGGTTATGCACCTATAGTGCATAGTGTTAATTTAGTAGAGAGAACAGCAGGCTGGGGGTCTGATTAGCAGGCCCACAGCCTCAATATGTCAAAAACCAGTGAAGCAAAAAGCAAAAATTTGGGGTGACCATAGGATAGCAGACCCTACTCTCCTACAGTGGCCGACACTGATGCACCAAAACTCAATGGCAGCAGGGTGCCCGCTATCATGTTTGCGGATGACACCCTGCTGCTGTCTAAGTCCCCCATGGGAATCCAACGAATTCTAGATGGATTTTCGACCTTCTGCACTGAGAGGGGTCTAGAGATCAATGCAATGAAGACGAAATATATGATTCTCAATCCCCCAAATTCCACCCGGCCTAACCCCACCATAGGCACTCAGAAGTTGGAGAGGGTATCTACATTTGAGTATTTGGGGGTCACCATTAATCAAACAATGTCCTGGGACACCCACCGCAACAAGGCCAATATGAGACTTGTTCAACTAACTGGAGGTATCTGTAGGTTGAGGAATACTTCGTCCTTCAAACCCTTGACACCAGCCCTACAAATTTATAAAATGCAAGCGCGTGGGGCAGTAGTATACGGCGGGGAACTGTGGGGCCACACCTCTACCCAGAACTTACTAGTCACTGAAAATAATTTTATTAGGCAGCTTGCAGCCCTTCCAACAAGTACACCCCTTTTGCCGTTGAGGTTGGACCTGGGACTGAGACCCATTAGTGAAGAGCTGGCACTTAAACCGCTGACCTTTTGGCGTCGTTTGTGGGCTAGGCCAGAACTTGCAACATATAGGTCTGAACTACAAGAGATTCTAACTCTGCCAAAAGCCGCTATTATCCCATGGCTAACCTATGTGAAAAAAACATGTGAGAATCTGGGACGGCCGGACCTTTGGCTAGATCCAGGGAGTGCGTGCTGTAGGATCCCTAGGAAACTCCTGGTAAAGGAATTTTATGAATTTAAATTATCAAAACTTATAGGGGCTATAAAGGAGGGGTCTCTTACTAACTCATTTGTTAAAACGAAAGATGTGTACCACCAAGAGAGAGTTCTTGACAATATTAGCCCGGTCTTGACCAGAAAATTGTTCCTTCAGTGGAAACATAGCTAACTCCCACTTAGATCATATACAAAGCAGTGGTCCAATCCCCCCTCACCAGAGCAATGCTCTCTATGCACCCAATCCCGGGAGGATGACCTACATATGATCTTTTTCTGTAAAGCATACCGTAGACCCAGAAATTACTGGCTTGTTCCCCTTCTTAAGAACCTGGGTCTTAGGCATTATCTTCATGCATACAGAGTGTTAAAAACAGATCTCTCGCCCCCGGTTGTGTTTGCGGTAGCTACATTTTTAAGTGCAATGTGGCACATTCGAGCAAGTCATATAAAGCAGATTGAGGCTGGGGATAATAGAACTATTGAATGAATTGTATTCTGTACCACGTTGTTATTTATGCTTCTGCTCAAAATGTTGTGTGTTATTTTTTATCTGAATGTTTATTCTTTTTTAAATGCTTTTATTGTTGTATATCTTTTATGATCTAAATGGTCGAAATAAAGATTATAAAGTAAAAAAGTAAAAGTTAAATTATTTTGATTAACTGTGATAAAAAATGAAAATTTATTTAAAATTAAAGTAGATTTTACCATTTCAAGACAGCATGGGAGGACCCCAGTTACTTTCCTCGCCTACTCGTTCTCCCTCCTTTCGACAATCTATCCCTGTCCTTTTGCTGATGCTCACTTTAATCAGACTGATAAAAACATTTTTCAAATTTGTTTCCTGAAGGTTTAATGGTCACAATATTTGTAACCCATAATTAATGAGTTGTTGGGGAGTGGTATGTCGGGAATGCAGTCTGTGAACCTCCAAATAAATTTCAATAATGTAATGGTGAAATGGTGTACGGACAGTTTGAAATATTCCCGCATATTTGCGGTGATATGGTTCGTCATATTCATATTGTTCATTGGAGAAGGTCGTCTATTAGATTGTGCTTGTAAACTGAGGTTTGAATTCACAAAGACCCCGCAGTCTTAGTGGGAGCGCCACAATAAGAAACTGCAGTGCGGAGGGTCTTTGGGAATCCGGCATCAAGATCATTTCTGGAGATTCAGAGATAGGCCCTGTGAGAAGCTGGCCTGGTATATGATGTCTACTTTTGTAAGTGGGCACCCTGCTCCAGTCCAGACAACCCTTATGGTGATTTAAGAGGTCTTGGACAACCTTAGAAAGCTCTCTAAGTGGTAGCTGTGGAGAGCAGCCTTCAGGCTTAGTCTTGAAGGAGTGTAAAACAGCTTGTTTTACCAGAATTAAATGTTATAGAATAGATTAAAAGAAAGAAAACCACACAAGGTATTTATAAAAATATGTATTTATTATATAATACTCTCTAGTACGTTCCAGTATCTCCCATATGGAGATAGACACAAAGCACACAATACTTTATATAGAATCAAAGTAAATAGCACTAATACACAATGGGCCAATTACGCAATGACCATCTCGAAACTGGCTGCAACGAATCCTATCATGTTTGGTATCAAACATGTTGGAATCAAACCTGCACACCATAAACGGTGTGTGTGGGAGGTATGATTCCAAGCACTGGAAGATCCCTCCGTTAGGCTCTCAGTGTTCATGGTACAGCACAAAATGGTTGCTGCCGACCAGACACACATTTCTGCCCTCCTGCTGCTGAGCTAAGTTCGAGCAGGGGAAGGTGGAAAAATAGGCATCCTGTCACAGGGAGGT
The DNA here is from genome assembly GCF_964204655.1 of Triturus cristatus. Classification (NCBI taxonomy): domain Eukaryota; kingdom Metazoa; phylum Chordata; class Amphibia; order Caudata; family Salamandridae; genus Triturus; species Triturus cristatus. Next base: position 35,675,587 of record NC_140595.1, on the reverse strand, counting down.
GTGACCACCTCCCGGGCAGGATTAAGTGTATTAGGGCTGGGTGTGTGCGCTAGCCAGCGCCTAAAAGTCTGCATGAGGGGCACATTTGGTGCCTCCGTGCATAGTCCAGTTCAAACCAGCTCTGGGAACCATTGGCTTCCGCTCTGGTATGAAACTGGACAAAGGGCATGGGAGTAACCTTCCCCCCTGACAAGACCCTCCCCTTGGAGGGTCCCCTGAATCTTCCCAACCCTTTCTCTAGGGTACTCAAGGGCTTACCAGGGTGTAGGTTCCTAGATTCGTCATTGGATAAGATTCAGAACTGAAACCACTGCACTTCTACCGTCTGGGCACTCTGGACTTCGCTGGACTAGATTACTGGAATTCTCTTCTTCTAGATCTGCCTAAAGATACGTAACAAAATTCTAAAACAAATTCAAAATCAAACTGCCAACATAATTACAACTTAAGGGAACTTAATACACTACTTCTGAAAACAGCACTGGCTTCCTACTGTGTACAAGCTAAAATTCAATTGATCAGTCACAGTAAATTTGGGGTGGGGCATGTTTAAACCAGGATTAGACATCACCAATCAACTGCCCACTTGTGATACAAACATAAAACTTTGAGGCCAGTTCAGACAATAAAGAAGTTCAAAAGTTGAGGCCACATGGGCACAGTCCTCTAGAAGGTCTTTGTTGTAATCTTACCAATCTCCTATTGGTACCTTCCGCCCCCCCCCCTTCCTTGGTTTCTTCCCCTGGGAGCTGACAATAGAATGTTGACACCTGAGATCAGTTTGGAGAGTGGATGGTCAAATAAACAGGACTTCTACTTACTCTGGTTCCTATCTTTATTACTTTACAACACTGGCGACGATTAATTGCGAAGGGGGCAGTTTGGCCATCTCCCCTCTGTGTACTCTCTCCAGTTACAAGGAACTATACATAAATAAATTTAAGGGAAGAAAAGGAACTCACCAAGTGTATGGAGTATTTGCCAGGAATTGGAAGATGACGGTGATATTACAGCGTACAGTGGATGAAGGAAAACTTCTGCAGTCGTTATCCGGAGAACGTACTGGAATCTAAAGAGAATTATCCTGAAAGGATCCTTGTGGCATCGTACCGGCTGTGCCCTCGAACTGTTTCATTGTAGAAGGGTCATGAAACTGAGGATTGGGGCATCTTACTCAGCAAGACGCCACCGGTGAGGAGATTCTCGTGTGTGGATGCCTTGAAGTTGTGGAAGTGAAGGAGACCATCCGGAAAGTGTGAGGAGACTCCAGAGCGGAAGCGTGAGTGAAAGGAAGAAGTACTGCATCTTTGCTGAGGAGCAGTGCCAGACGCTGCAGGGTATGGCAGTCAGGAGTCGTGAGATGTCGGCGGGACATCACCAGTAAGGAGAGTCGGGGTGGTCGTGCTGCGCTTGCTGGCGTGTGAAGTGATTTCCCGGCGAGATTGAAGAGGCAGAAGCGCTACGTGAGGATAAGGAGACATTCAGAATGACGGCGTTGAATTGGGTGTGAATTACAGCGGAGTTCAGGAGGACATTTGTAGAACCTTCAGAAGGAAGGAGGGGAAGTGTTCCCTCAGCCGTCTGCAGTTCCTAGGTCAAGTTTTCTTCATCCTGTCAGTGTTCCGGGACGTGAATAGCGGAGACGCTGCTCTCTGGAGCGTGCGCAGTTTTCTGTCAGTAAGGGAGCGCTCCAGCTGACAACCCGGAACGTCACACTGCATTCCAGCGCGCTTTTACCTCAGCTAGTTTTGTCGGTGTGTACGCCCAGAGGAAATCGATGAGGGAGTTATCCCTGCTTGTTGTAACTTGAGTCCGCATTGTACCGTGAGTAAAGGGGAGCCCACATTACCTTGACTGCCACTTTTCTATGAGAATTTTCACTCCTTTTTGCATGCAATGATTCATGGGGAACCGTCTCCGTTTTGTCCTTCTGAGATCATGTTCCTCCTATTGGGTGAACTAGTTTTGGGCACTAAAATCTATTCATTCCTGTAATTCATTTAAAAGCACAGTCTCCTCGGGTGCGGATTACGCATAATGATGGCGGCAGCAAGCATGAGCCAACCCCCATCCTTTCTAAATGAGGTGGGAGAGCCGGAGATAAGCTGGAAGGAATGGGTAAACTATTTGAGTCCTATCTTATTGCCATAAGGGGAGAGCGGTTTACTTCCATGCGTAAGCAGCACATCCTCCTTCATAATTTGAGGGTGTATGGGCGCAAGATGTACAGGACTTTGCCTGAACCAGAGAGCGAGGGAGGCGAAGCTGTTGAAGGGATGGACATTTTTGAAAGCACAATGGCCAAACTAGAGACTCACTTTGGGGACAAAATAAATGTAGTACTGGAGCGTCATAAGTTCTTTGGTAGAGCACAAGGAAAACAGGAATCAGTGACCGACTATATTGCAGCACTTAGAGGACTAACTCAATTGTGCGAATTTGGCAATCTCACCGATTCACTAATAAGAGACCAGTTGGTGCGGTGCACAAACAACGTGCGCATCCAAGAAAAACCCCAATCTAAGAGAAGCTTTGGCTATAGCTAAATCAGTGGAACATACCGCAAAGTGCGTAAAAGAAGTGAGGAGCGCAACTGAAGTAGTAGCCAGTATCCGGGAAGAAGAAGAGAATAGTGAAGTCTTAAAAGTGACGAATAAAGAAAGTGTGTAAAATAAAAGCCCCAGTAGTGAAAGAGGTCAAAGATGTTACAGGTGTGGCAGTAGCAATCACCTGGCTAATAACTTCCATTGCCCGGCTAGGAGTGTTACCTGTAAAAAATTTAATAGAAGGGGACATTTTGCGAGGGTGTGCAGGGAGAATGACCCCCAAGTAAAGGAGTGTGGGGGCGTAGAAGGATCACGGGGCAAAGAGGTAAAATGCGTACTGCCATTGAAAGTAAGTTCGTTTTACAAGTCGAGGATTACTCAGGGAGTGTCAACGTTATTTAGCCAAAGTGTGATGTATCTTTGAATAACAATACTGTGACCATGTATGCGGACTCATGTTCCCCTTTTACGTTGTTAAATAAGAAAGATTTTGAATGTTGTAGAGTAAGTAGCGGGGACACAATACAGAATGCTGACATTTCACCCACAGCCTACAACAGAGAGCCCATTCCCCTACTAGGTATGAAGGAGATGCATATCGGATTCAAGGGCAGAAAACATAGGGGAAAGTAAACATTGTGGAGTCAGGGTCCAACCTGTTGGGGTGCCAGCACCAGAAGGAACTGGGCATCATTCTGGATCCCGACAAGGAAGAACAGGTGCTACTTACGGCAGACAAAGTGGAAGGCAAAAGCATTTGTGAGGAGTTTCCAGGTCTTTTTCGTGAAGAGCTGGGCCTCTTGCACGATTTCCAACATAAAATAAAACTTAAGACCAACGCCAAAGCTGTAGTACATAAACCACGCCCGTGCCACAACAAAAGAGAGAGCCTTTGGAGAAAGAGCTTGACAAACTGTGTAAAATGGGAGTCATACAACCGGTGAGTGTTGTGAATGGGTGGCGCCAGTTGTGATCGCAGCCAAGGCCAATGGTGAAGGCAAACGCCTATGTGTAGATTTAAGGAGCTTCAATGAGAGTATCTGGATTGAGAGACACCCACTGCCAAACATAAACGAGACACTCAGCACCATGTACCAAGCTAAATATTTCAGCGTAATCGACCTATAGATGGCATATCATCAGGTGGACCTACACCCAGAATCCAGGCCACTCACTACATTCATAACCCCCCAGGGTGCGTATATGTTCAGGAGAATTCCGTTTGGCTTAGCGTCAGCGGCTGCAGTTTTCCAGACGGCCATGCAGCAAATATTGGAAGGAGTCAACTGCACTATATGTTTCCAGGATGACATCTTGGTGTACGGTCCCAACATGGAGGACCATGACAATACCCTTAGACTTGTGTTCAAAATGCTCATGGACGCAGGGTTGACATTACAGAAGTCCAAATGCAAGATAGGAGTGACATCTGTCGACTACCTGGGGCATGCTATTTCCAAAGAAGTATTTAGACCGAAAAGCAGCCTTCTCAGTGCGGTGAAAGACGCTCCATATCCAAGAAACAAGGAGGAACTCAAGTCCTTCTTAGGATTGATGGAATATACGGGCAAGTATATTAAAAATGTTCATAAAAGTGTGAACCGGTGCGAGAACTTTTAAAGAAGAACAAGGAGTTCGTATGGGAAGAGCAACACAAATGTGCCTCTTAATAAAACCATCCTCACTACAGGCACGTCAAACAAAGGGTTGGGGGACACCCTGTCTCAAAGAAATGGGAAGGAAGAAAGGATAATCGCCTTTGAATCCCGATGTCTTACAAGCGCTGAAACTAATTACTCCGTAATTGAAAAGGAGGCCCTGGCGTGCTTCTGGGCAGTGAAGCATTTTAAATTCTTCCTATGGGGACTGAACTTCACCATTCGTACGGACCACAAGCCCCTCACTTCTATTTTCACGGTGAAGGGCATGGAAAATTGTACTCCACACATAGGAAGGTGGATTCTGGGTTTAGAGAATTATAACTTCAAAGTGGAATGTGTTCCTGGCGAGGATAACAAGGTTGCAGACTTTTTATCCAGAACACCCTTAGATGTGAACAGCCCGAGGAAATGCTGGACAGCCCCATCCTGGTGGTAGACAACTCCGCCATCACAGAGGAAGAATGGAAGAAATACATGGAGGAAGACAAGGAGATGGACAGACTAAAGGTTGTCCTGAGAGAAGGGTGGCCTAGCAAATGCAGCAGTCTACAATCAGAACTCAGAGACTACTGGGAGGTCAGGAATGAGTTGAGCATCATTAAGGAAAGAGTCTATCGTCAGAACAGAGTAATGCCACCAGAGGGCCTCAGAAGAAGAATAATGGAACTAGCACACAAAGGACATTTAGGACGGAGTCTAACCAAGATTAGAGTACGCGAAAACGTTTGGTTCCCCAGGATGGACACCATGGCGGAACAGCTAGTGAAAGACTGCGTCAGCTGTGCCATGCGCGATAAATCTAAGTCATTACGTAATGCTCCCCTGTTGTTGTGCCTCCTAAACCATGGACTAAACTGGCCATGGACATAATTGGGCCCATGGATAAGTTAGGTGTGCAGAAGAGGTTCATATTGGTCCTAATTGACTACACCTCCCATTGGGTTACCCAGAAATTTGTTAATCGCGTAAATACTAACACTGTACTAGATTTCTCAAAGATGTGTTCTCAAAGGAGGGCATACCCTTAATTTTGGTCACCGACAATGGGGTACAGTTTAAGTCCCAAACAATGAAGGATTTCCTAGAGAACTTGAGGATTAAACATGAATTGACGGCCCTATACTGTGCAAAGGCCTAGTTGAGAGGTCAAACGGGCTGATTAAAGAACACATCCAACTGGCCATTGCCAATGGTCACGAGCTGGAAACATCCCTACGCGACTGTTTGTGGGCATATCACACCACGCCCAACCTGGTAACAGGAATCTCCCTTTTTGTCTCACTTATGGGGAGAGAACCATGCACCAAACTTAACCCTAGTTGGTTGGGTGGAGGTAGGGCTGTGAACACGAACCATGAGGAGGTGGGGAGGAAGGTTGAACTGCACCAAGCTAAGTACAAGGAATGGTACGATGACAAACATGGGGTCACGGCTCCCATGTGGAAAGTAGATGATGAGGTGCGGATCAAGAGATGTGTGAAGGAACCCTACAGCCAAAGTAAATTCTACCCCCTTGTCGCATTGTAAAGGCCTTCAACAATGTAGTGAAACTTGGCAGTGGTGGAATTGTGACAGTTGTAAAGTCCCAAATGTTTAAATGATTGGGTAGCTATATGCATACGTTACGTAGTATAGGGAGGGAGGTGTGTTGCAATCTTACCAATCTCCTATTGGTACCTTCCGCCCCCCCCCCTTCCTTTCCTGTTCCTTGGTTTCTTCCCCAGGGAGCTGACAATAGAATGTTGACACCTGAGTTCAGTTTGGAGAGTGGATGGTCAAATTAACAGGACTGTTACTTACTCTGGTTCCAATTTTTATACTTTACAACAGTCTTACTACAGGAACGGAGGCTGACTTCCAACATCATGACCTTCCAGAGATAAACACGCCCTTCTGGCACGGCTCAAATTGACTATTGCACCTAATGTTCACTTCTGCGTCATAAATGCCATGATACCATGCTGTTGCATCTTGTCTTCTACTTTCAGTTCAGGTTTGAGCTTTCTCCCGCCCCCAACCCTGGCTTCCCTCCATGCCGTCTCTAAAATCCATTATGTGGGTGATGCCGACAGAGTTTAAAAAGTCTCACAAGAGCGAAGAAAGCTATACAACCATATTTTAAATCAGATGTACCCTTTACAAATTAAAAAAAAATCTTATTTAGATTTCTCTCGTTTTCTGCTGGTCGTACTGCATGCCTGTAGTTTCAGAAAGAATGAGTTTAAGTTGTTTACCGCGCAAACCGTTGTGTATTTTAAATTTTTAAAAAGATCAAAATAACTGTTAATTTTTGTTTTGAGCTAAAACTTCAACACTGCAGTGTGGCCTCTGCAATCTTAATCTTCTTAAACCTGAACATTTGATTTCAGTTCTGAAGTTCATTTTACATTGGATCTCATGGGGGGGGTCGGGTCATCTCCTCCTCTTTGTTTTTTTTACCAATGAGGGCTGCAATGTTTATATGCTATATGTTGTAAAAAAAACAATTACAAAACTATATTGAAATAAAATTAAAAAAAATATATAAATGTAAATTAAGCAGCTTAGACAAATTCAGTGAAAGTTTATTTAGGTAAACAAAGGAAAAATAATACACAGAAAAACAGAAAACTTGAACAAAGATGGCGATTCTTCAGTTAGGCGGGGCATGACTCTGAAGGATATCAGCAGTGATAAAAGTGCACCCTGTTCGTGGGAGTAAGCCTGGATCACTAACGAGGCTTGGAACCGAGTGCAGATGATTGCACGAGGAGGCTGGCGGGGCTCGACCATCCTTCTGCGTTGAGCAGAAAATAACTAACTTTTGGGATGGTCGGGAATTTAGGAAGCAATGTGTGTAGGTTACACGTATTGGGTATGACTACTTCCAGGGCACTAAGCCAACAGAACAACTTGAGGGGTGGAAGGTGTGGTGGAAGAAATGGGCCTATTTGGCAAATGTGTGCCAGTTCTACTGGAGGGAGAAGAACTGTAGGCCAGCAGCAGTTTCAACAGAAAGACCTATCACCGAAACCAGAGCACTAGACACACGGAAATTAAAAGACTGATTTTGAGTCTGGCGGACACAGTATTCTGCCCAAATATGGCAGACGACCCTGTCCATCAAACTCATGGTCTCCCAGCTCTATCGTGAGTCAGGCCGATTATCATGGTTCTGAAGGCGGAAGTCCGGAACTCAAACAAATTAACAATTGGACCAAAAACCTGGAAATAAATTGCTGGGGTGTTAAAGATATTCGGGTTTTTTTGTTTCAAAGGCAAACTCCCACTTTGGGAGTTTGTTTTTGCAAAACAAAAAAGTTAGCTTAACGACCACCTGTAAAATGGCAACCCCATAGCAAACTTGGATTGCCTTCAGAAGAGCTGCTGAGGTGGTGATGGTTCTCTAAAGGCACAGAGATCTCCGCCCGGTCAACCGAGATCGCAAAATGATATGTGAAAGTCGGGCCAGAGCAGAGCTTAATTTGTGCCAGTTGTTTCCGGTGCTCGTCACCGGCTGTTAGACTTGGCATCTTTTGGCGTGTTTCTCCTGAGTTTTTGCTTTCTGACCTCCTGGTTTTGACTCTTGTTTTTGCTGGCGTAGCGTTTCTGCGCACTTTTCGCACTGCTGATCAGTGGTAAAGTGCAAGTGCTCCTGTGGTAAAGTTTGTTATGGATTGGTGTTTCCATGATTCGATGTTTGGTTTACTTGTCAGTCCCTAGTAAAGTGCACAGAATGTGCCAGGGCCTATGAATCAAACCCTACTCGTGGGCCTGAGAAAAGGTACCTCAGACCTCCCATTGCATAGTCTGCGCGCAGTTTGTAACTGTCATGTCGACTTGGCCAGTGCACACACTGGCCAGTCCCTAACCTTCCCTTTTCTTACATGTCCGGCACCCCTAAGGTCGGCCCAAGGTACCCCTGTGGACAGGGTGCATTGTAGGTGAAAGGTAGGACATGCCCTGGTGTGTGTAGCATGTCCTAATAGTGAATTACAGCCAATTTCATCTTTCACTTTTGCAAGGTTACCTGTTTCCCACAGGACAGAATGGGAAGTTTGTTTATAATATCTTATAGACAAAACTGGCCCGGGGAATTAGGTAGGAAAAGGAAGTTTAGTATGCCTGAACTCAGAATCTAAAGGTGCATCTTTTAGCAAAGGTGATTTTTCCATTCTGTGTTTGAAAATACCACTTTTAGAAAGTAGGTATTTTCTTGCTCAGTCACCCCGTGTGCCTCTGCTGGAATGTGGATTGCCTGTCTGGGTTTTGGATGACAGAAGGCTGGGGGAGCAGGAGTGGCTCCAGATAGTCTAGGTGGGTCAGGAAAGGGCTGAATAGACCTGGGCTGCAATTGGGGAATGGGGAGGAGATTTCCTTGCACCTCAAAGGGCCTGGTCGCCTCTGACAATGCCATCTCCATCTCCTGCCAGGAAGCCACACCAGAGAGGGCAGAACTGGTTCTGGCTTGGCACAGACGCTCTCTGCCTCGGAGATCAAAGGATTTTGGGATATAAATATTGGGGCCCAGACCCCTGAATTTTGGAACTCTTTTGGATCAAGAAGACTGGCAAGAAGAAAAGCTGGAGAAGCTGTGAGGAGGAACTACCACTTTGCTGTGTGGACCTGCAGTGACTGCTTCTGTCTTGGGCAGTGAAAGGACTGGACTGAACTTTCTTCAATCTGCTTTGAGAACTTCTCCAAGGGCTTGAGTAGAGCTTGCCCCCGTTCAAGAGTCTCAGGAACTACAAAGACTTCAAGCTGTTCTGCCCTCAGCATTGGGGACTGTGTGTTTTGTGCTGCAACAGAAGAAAAGCAACTTGATGTCTACGACACCGCTGCTGACTCTGTGTCTTGAAGGCACAGCAGAGGGCACCGCCGCAACGCGATCCTGGTCTCACTGCTGACACCGCCACCGAGCCGCTGCTTGCACCGCAACCTGTGGGCACCGCACTCCGCACCGACTGCGCTTCACGACAACGCCTTGGCACCACAGAGGGCACCGCTGCAACGCGACCCTGGTCTCACAGACGCCGCCTGCTGATGCCGCCACCGAGCCGCTGCTCGCACCGCGACCTGTGGGCATCACACTCCGCACCGCCCCGCTTCACGACAATGCCTTTGTATCCCCGACGCCGCCGTTCCACGCCGAAATTGACGCCGCTGCTTGCACCTTGGTTCGAGGGCACTGCTCATAAAGTTACACGACGCACCGCCTTCATACCGCACCGCAGCCTTGGCCTACCGACGCCTCCAGATTCGTCAGCCACCGACAGCGCTTCAGCAACAACGACGCCGCCGCTGCTTGCACTGTAACCTGCCAGCACCATGACGAGCACCGTCTTCATCTCGCACCGCGACCCTGGTCTCACTGACGACGCCATCTGATGCCGCCACCGAGCCGCTGCTCGCACCGCGACCTGAGGGCACTGCATGCTGCACTTTGCACCGCAGCACCCGACGCCTGCCAACGCCAGCGCTCCGGACTCCATCAAAGAAGAGATCGACCTGCAACGCGAGTGACTTCGAAGGCCCCGACGACTCCTGCACCGACCTCCGGAACAGACGTCTGCGGATGCCGTGTTTTCTGAAGCTCAACGAGCAGTCATCGACGCCCTGGACTGAACTTTCTGCAATCTGCTTTGAGAACTTCTCCAAGGGCTTGAGTAGAGCTTGCCCCCGTTCAAGAGTCTCAGGAACTACAAAGACTTCAAGCTGTTCTGCCCTCAGCATTGGGGACTGTGTGTTTTGTGCTGCAACAGAAGAAAAGCAACTCGACGCCTACGACGCCGCTGCTGACTCCGTGTCATGAAAGCACCGCAGAGGGCACCGCCGCAACGCGACCCTGGTCTCACTGCTGATGCCGCCACCGAGCCGCTGCTTGCACCGCAACCGGTGGGCACCGCACTCCACACCGACTTCGCTTCACGACAATGCCTTGGCACCATGGAGGGCACCGCCGCAACGCGACCCTGGTCTCACAGACGACGCCTGCTGATGCCGCCACCGAGCCGCGGCTCGCACCGCGACCTGTGTGTATTACACTCTGCACCGCCCCGCTTCACAACAATGCCTTTGTATCCCCGTCGCCGCTGCTTGCACCTTGGTTCGAGGGCACTGCTCATAAAGTTACACGACGCACCGCCTTCATCCCGCACCGCAGCCTTGGCCTACCGACGCCTCCAGATTCGTCAGCCGCCGACAGCGCTTCAGCAACGACGCCGCCGCTGCTTGCACTGTAACCTGCCAGCACCATGACGAGCACCGTCTTCATCTCGCACCGTGACCCTGGTCTCACCGACGACGCCATCTGATGCCGCCACCGAGCCGCTGCTCGCACCGCGACCTGAGGGCACTGCATGCTGCACTTTGCACCGCAGCACCCAACGCCTGCCAACGCCAGCGCTTCGGACTCCATCAAAGAAGAGATCGACCTAAAACGCGTGTGACTTCGAGGGCCCCGACGACTCCTGCACCGACCTCCGGAACAGACGTCTGCGGATGCCGTGTTTTCTGAAGCTCAACGAGCAGTCATCGACGCCCTGCATTTCTAAAAGGTACTGTTTGCAGGTCTTCCCGACACCGTAGCTGGCCCGTGATGCCGCGGACAGCCAGAACTGTTTGTACTTGTTTGCTCACGACGCCATGATAGCCCTGGACGGAGCTATCAACATCAAGGAACTGTTCTTAAAGCTTATTTTGATAATTGAAGATTTTTGTGTACTGTATTGTGGTTTTTTTATCGTTTTTGGTCTTGTCTTAAAGTATAAAAAAATATTGGCTATTTTTTCTAAACTGGTGTGGTGTCCTTTTGTAGTGCTTACACTGTATTACTATTGGTTATGTGCAAATGCTTTACATACTGCCTCTAAGATAAACCTGACTGCTCGTGCCAAGCTACCAAGGGGGTGAGCAGGGGTTATTTTAGGAGTGTAACTCCCTTATCCTGACTAGGAAGAAGGGTCTCTACTTGGACAAAGGTGCAAACCCTTGCCAACTAGAGACCCCCATTCGTAACACCGGCACTTGATTGTCAGCACTGGCTCTAGTGGCAGTCCACCACATGGTGGCGCTGTCTTTTTAATTTAGAGATGAGCTCAACAGCCATCTTTATTAAGTCAATTTACATTGAAAATTAATAATACCAGCCTCTCAAGCCATTATTATAGCTTTGTGTGGCCTGAATAGTCTGTACTGTCACACTTGTATGTGTGCCATGGTTACTGTGTTATTTTGGTACTGCAATTGGCAGCGGTGGCAGGGTATGGGTGGTGCAGGCTGCAGTGGCGTTCCGAGAAAGGTCCTGGCACTTAATTTCTTTTTTTTTTACAAATTAAGCACTGGGCAAGGAGTGGTGGAGGCAATACCCTTCGCCATCCTGACAGACGACAGGCTGGTCACCATACTCAAAATAAGGCCCTAAGCTCCTCAACTTTGACATGGAGACCGACTTCCCATCACCCTATTGAAAACTGTAAATATGAGTAGTGTAAAATTCCAAATTCACTTTGTGGCATCTAATACTGCTCATAACATGTCCAATCCCAACTTCTCACACCCTGGTGTATCTCAACTGGTTCTGCCACGCACCCACACTTGCTATAAAGTTCGATATATAGCGTACCTCATAATTAAGTCTCCCCGTTTTCTGTTTTTACTGATTTTTACAGATAAATACAGACAGAAAACATTCATTTTCTTCTCTGTATTTATTTGTAAGTGTGGATAAAACGGGAATCGGGTTGCTTTTTGAGTAATTCTAAATACTGTCTGCCATGACTGCCAGGCCAATAGATGTGTGGATTGATAGAGAAGCGGGTTAAAAAAGAAAGGAATTTTAGTAACGAGGCTTTAACAGCAGTAGATATGCACAAGGTAGATAGTGAAATTTGGCATTTTTTTCATATAAGTGCACTGATTTTTTTTTTGTGGGTGTTCACAGCACTGAATCCTGGCAGCCCTTCAAGCATGGGTGCATATTTATCGGTAAAATAAATGTGAAAATATGCTAATTTTAGCTTACATTTTTCACAAAACCCAAAATAAATATGGATAAATACAGATAAAACTAGCAAAAAAGAAATATGGATAAATACAGATAGAAACGGCAGAAAAATAAATACCATAAAACCGGTAGCCCTACTCATAATCGAGATGTTTTTGTTACAGTGCAAATGCTCCCTGCAGAGCACTTTCTCTACATCTAATAGGAAATAAAAGGTTACGTTCAAAGTCGGATTTAAAGTTCATCTCAATCACGCATAAATAAAACACCAAGCGGCAAAACATTATTATTCATTTTATTTTTCTTTTTTTTTAATGTACCATACAAAATGTATTTTAGAGTACCAGTTTTAAACCAAATACTGGGTTTACATTAGTAAACGTTTTAACAGAAACAGCATAAAAACTAATTCTGGCAACAGACATATGAAATGCCAAGATAAAGTACTTATTGCATATATCTAAAAAAAATAAAAAAAAACACAGAAATATTTCAATGGGAGCGCACAGCAATGCTCACTCAAGATTAAATGCCTCAGTGTCAAAGAAGCAAAAACATCCATCTGTGGTTTATTAAAACAACCTCCTTAGAAAGAAATGCGAAGATACAAACATTCCGATGTGTAGTGCTCAATGTTAAGAAAAGTCTGAGAGGCGACTTGAGGGAAAGCTCTAGAAAAGTTGCCTTCAGCTTCACAGTTCAGCATGGGTCACCAAAATCAGTTTTTATATTGAACAAGCTTTGAGGAATTCTTGAGAAAGGTTGATCGAATTAATCCCTAGAAGCGAGCAGTCTAGTTTCGCTGATCAGTTTTCTCCTCTCGTTACGATGATTCAGTTGTACGTTGGTTGTGTCACGGCTAATCGCCTGCAAAACCAGGTACACGAATGAGGCAGCGTACAATAGAAGCAGTTCACTTGCAATCACTACCAAAAGCCGATGAAACACTGTCGTGCACCAGGGGGTTAGAATTTGGACAGACAATTTTGAGATTTAATCCTGGACATCAATAGGAAATTTTGAGAATTGAATTGGGCAAAGAATCTGTAACTTTTATACAGTCATCACAAGGATAGCCAAGGCAAGATACCAGTTGAGAGTGTAAAGAAACCAATGAAACTAGGCTCACTCCGCCACAAATGATGAAGACTGAAAATCGTGACGGCAACCCGAAGCACCTTTGTTTGGGTTCAAGAGCGGAGGGACGTATGCTCTCCACATCAATGGGTGGAATGTTTAGATGCAGTTCATGCAACTTTGCATAAACTACAAAGTGCGGTTAATGGGTGAAGATGATATATTGGTGTTTCTGAGTTCTGAATGCTGCAGGATTTGTTTACAACTTGTCGTCTAAAGTTAAACAAATTGTGGAAACAGAAGCCATTGCTTTACGAGTACAGTTTAAACGCTATATATTATAAAACAGCCAAACATGTTGCAGTGTGCCAGTAACTGTCCCGCCTTGCAAGGCTGATTGTTTTCACACGTTGGACATCAGTTTATGACGTTTTTTGAAGGTGACAAAGTGAAACTAACTTCTACCAGTTTTAACAGGTGCACGTTTTCAGTGTTCATCAGCCAATCAGATTCCATTTGACAAATACAATTCACGAATAAACCCCCCCCCTTTTTTTTTAATCTCTCAAAGCCGATAGCCCTGATTAAAAACTGATTTTGATGATCTTACAATATGATCAGAAAATAACAAATCGGACTGTGAAAAACACAGCGGGTACAGTTTTTCATTGTTAATGCATGTCTTTCTCCGTCCGCCTACCCCAGCGAGACGTTGGGATGGTGAAGGAGAAACCGCTGCCTTGAAGCAGATAACTCAACCTATCTGAAGAGGAAATATGTATCTTAAAAGGGTTTATTTCCATGTAACGTTTATAGACCCTATGTATAGTCAACACTTGCAACGGAGACAGGACGTCAACCGGTATTAAAGGCAACCAGAAGGATAGCAAGATCTATTACCCAAGTTCAACCGACGAATGAAAAACAAGCTGCAGTTGTACGCTACACATACATGATGAAAGAAGAACAGAGAGCGGCACATTTGATGTCAAAGACCCCTGTGATTTAATATGTATACATACGTTTTTGTTACAAAACAACTTCACTGCTTTTCGTAATCAGAACTTGGCAAATACCACATCCTATATCCTTACCCATCATGAAAATACTGTTGTTAGCGTCCAAGATGCTGAGAAGTGAAATCTGTCGCCGGGGCCCATTCCATCAGAATAGAAGAAAAAAAAAAAAAAGAGACTTTACGGCCCCATTTTTCTTACCAATGGAATGAGTTTAGCTCTTTTGAATCGGAGGTTTCTGTTTCTTCCACCAGAAGGGAACCTTGCCCAGGAATATATACAGTTTACGAGCAAGTTTAAGCCGACGATGTCAGTGGAAACAAAGAATTCTACCCTACTTCATTTACTGTACAGCAGAGCATGGCTGATAAAATTTCAAATATATATTTTTTCTATTTGGTTAATCAAATCGTGTAAACAGCAATTTTCTAAAGCATTTTAGGAAAAATATCAAACTAGCTTATTCCAAAGGATCTATGTAATTTTAAAAAGATTTGTTTGTCTTTCCTGGCGCGAGCCATTAAAGAAAACGTCAGTTTAAAACAGATCCAGTCAGGCACCATTTAGAGAAAAGCAATATTTCGGTTCAATGGCAGTTCCATGTTACAGGCCACTGCTCTTGCATACTTAGCTTAATCAGAGAGGGGGCTGGGGTTAGGGGATCTGAGAGTACAAGAAGGTGGGAGAGTCCCCTCAGCCAACAACATATCACAGTAACAGAAAAAAAAAAAATTTAGAAAAAAATTCAAAACATTTTCTACGCTAGCTTCTGCAATACTGAACGACGCGCTTACTTTGATAAAACAAAAATGAAGCACACCATGCCAGTCTAAATCAGTCCTATTGGGCTGCATACCGAGGCTGTTCCCCGCTGCATAATAGACCGGTCGCTACCAAGAGAATTGCAGAGAAGTGCTGGTCAGAGAGGGGAGAAAACTGCAGGGTAACGAAAAAACGAGATAGCGGAATCGCAAGTTATCAAACGAAAATGAAGGAAAAGACCCTCCTAAAGGATGCTCACTTATATATAATAAAATACACCTTATTTCGGCCAAACGTTTTCAGGCGTCGGTCGGACACATATTTGTATGTTCACCAAATGTATACAACATTCATTGCAGGTTCAGAAATGTCTGGCACCCTTTAAACAGAGTGCAGGTTTATGTATAGGCATTTATTAGGAAAAAAGGTCACTTTCTGAATGCGCCAAACTATGGGCCAGTTGGTCACTTCAGGATCAAAACTCGACCGAAAACTTAAATCACACACTTCAGACTGGAACTGTTGCGGTCCCGCCGACTCCCCTGGATAAGGAGACGTACTCCTTGTTTCAATTAAAGCAGCCTCAGGACACACAACTTGCTCACCACTTTCTCAAAAGATATTTCTGGTCACCTCAAGTAGTTTTGAAAAGCCATTTCTAGCTCACAAAGCAGTAGATGGTCGCTGTCCTGGACATCGTTTGAATGACATTAGGAGAGCTGGCATTAATGCTATTTTTCGCAGACCGAGGGACAGCAATGCACATAAACTATAAGCTGGTCAGTGTGCGGCCAACCACCCTCCTTTTGAGTTAAAGTGTGCAAGTGTGGATAGCAGAGTTGAACAGGGTTGCGGCTCACACTTTTTTGTGTGGTAGCTTCAGGATAATGTTTGAGCACTCAGGCAGGCATCAATTGGACTAATGCATAAGCAAATAACAGCCAAACCCTGAAATCTAACCATTAAAAACATGATATCCTTCACAAGAGTATTTTACACCTGACCCTCAGAATATCCCCCCCCCCCATGTCTTGAAAAATATACTATATCTTCTCCAAAAATATATTATATCTACCAGCTCATGAAGGGATGAGAAGTTATTTTAATCTTGAAAATTGGGACACTCAGTTCCTCAAAATGGAGCATTTGGGTGCCTCCCTTGTAGGACAGCAATGCAGGAAACTGCCAAGGTGATGGTTAGTATTGTACACAAATCAAACTACAAGTTATGAGAAAATAGCGTACCTGGTGTCCGGCAGCAGTTTACTGTACGTATAAAATATTTTTCAGAATTTCTATTGACTAAAAGCTGTCATTCGGAGGTATAACATCCTGTCATGACACATGGGTCTTGAAACACTGCTTATTTTCCAAAAAACAATAGTCAAATATATATTTAATTGATACATTATGAGCAACGCACAAGAGAATATGTTCCGATCATCCGTTAATCAAAAGGAAAAGTGTCTTGTGAAGGTCACAGAATCCAATCATGGCATTTTAGGTAAAATATTATTGGTTAGGGGCAGTTTATAATAAATAATTGTTTTAATTAACTTTTTAAAAGTGTGTCATAGGTGGAAATATGAATTCACTTTGATGTCCTTCAATGAACTGTCTTTGGACTTCAATACCACGGATAAACATGACACTGGACCATTGCTGTGAAACGCCAACTCCGCAAAGCTTCAGCGACCTCATTGCCCGGAAATACCTAAATGTTTTATTCCATAATTGACTTAATAAAATAGCGGAGTTTGCAAAAAATAATCTTTGGTTATTTGCTCATTTTAGTACGAAAGATGTTGGCATATTCAATCATGGGTTGCCACTGTTCAATAGTTAATGGCTTCAGAAGGAGAATTTGCATGTGCTAAAATGAATACATTTTTGTAGGGTCTTCTGCACTTCAGTTTTAAGGCATTAGACAAAAAGATTTTCAAACCTTTTTACTGGCAGATGTCAGTTTCAATGTCTGCCAAAGCTATTGGAAATGTTTCGTTTCT
Source organism: Triturus cristatus (assembly GCF_964204655.1). NCBI lineage: Eukaryota > Metazoa > Chordata > Amphibia > Caudata > Salamandridae > Triturus > Triturus cristatus. Next base: position 35,658,535 of record NC_140595.1, on the reverse strand, counting down.
ATTAGTACCAAACACCGTACAAGATCTTTTAGTCCAAAGGACGTTTAGGATATAGAGTCAGGTGTTTGTGGGAAATATTGGGCTAAACTTGGAGAGTTTTCTGGATGACATATTTCTGAACATTCAGTTACAAAAGTCTGAAAAGTTTCATTTCAGAAACCAAGTTAAAGGTCCTGAATTTTATTATTTTTTAATTGCGAAATGATGGTAAAATTTTCATTTGACCGATCTTTGCTAACTTTGCCGAGGCCCAAATGATAGTTCTTTGGCTTGAACGGTGCAAAAGAAAACATTTTGTATTCTAGTAATTTCCATCACCAACCTGATACAGAAAAAGGAACCTCAAGCAGTGACAAATATGTTGTCTCTAAAAATCAAACCTAACCTGAAACATGGTGCTTCCGAGTCAAAACATAGTCAAGACTTCTGGAATTTGGACCATTTCTTGGACTCTAATCCCACCTATTATTGTCAGCGGGCATTTTTAAAACAATGATATTAAATCTTCCGATTTGAATAAAATACCATTCTGTCTTTTGTTAAAGCACCATGCATGCACTCCAAAATCCTTCTGCAAAGGTAAACTGTTTCTGAAATGCTCAGGAGAAATAGCATTCACATCCAGGCTTAACTGAAGACAAGGGTAGCGCCAAGAAACCCTGTTGCTTTTGGCAGGCGCTATTTTTAGGAGTCCAGACAGACTTGAAGAATTGAGTAGAAATGCATGTCTAAGAAAACTGCATAGGAGAATCCATTATTATGATGGATAAACTTAGAAAATTCCAGTCTGCAGCTATTTGGGACCACAGCTACATGAAGTAACCTGACCACAACTTCTTGTTCTGACCTAAAAAGAAATATGAGTGACAGGCAATTTGTGAAGAAAATAAACTACTGCAGAAGTTACAAAGGCAAACCTCGGCAAAGGTCTGAATCATACACGTGTTTCAGGATATGCCAACATGGGGTTCTGACGCACTACGTGTAAATACCAGACATTATGGATCGAAGGTGTGGGCTCAAGCAGAAAAGATCGAACAGTCTCATGTGATGGTCGTCTTAGCAATACAAGTAAAAGAATCCATCTATGGTGCCTAACGTCGCTGAATAAAAAATAAATGCCAACCCCTCTCTGTCAACGCTGACTTCATCCGCTGCGAACGCAGTGATCAGCAAATTTGGGAACATCTAACACAGGAAACCAGCAGCTCAGCAAATTACAGATAGCACATTTCTACCATATTTTAAAAAAATATATATGCTGTAAATCCCTCGACCGAAGTGGAGAAATTAAAAAAAATGTTTATAAAAAAAAACTAAGCAAATGCTGCTATTCGAAGATAAGCAAATATCTGTTTAAGAGAAGCCGGAGAAAGCGGGGACCAGTCTGCGGACTACAAACTTATGGTTTTATCCCTAATCAACTTTTCCATAGCTTCCTGACAGATTAAAAATGTTAAGTTAACTAACAATTTGCTAATGATAAAACTCATTGTTTTTTTAAAATTTTTACATAAAGGCCACTTTAACATTAAAACTAGGCATTCTAAGAAATATCTCACCTTTCCTTGTACAAAGCTACCATTGTAACAAATAAAGCTGTCTAGATTTACAGTTATGCCCAAGCACAGGCAGTCTTTACAGTACTGGTGATTACAAGTGCTCTTATAAGTTCATCTTCTGATATATAGCTATATGTTTCTTTTTGTCATGCATATACATTTATATGTGCTAAAGAGTCCTTAGTCTCCGAAGACCAGCCGTGTGCCATTCCACAACAGCCTGAACAAAAAGACTCCTTCGTTTGGCCTGTTCTTTGTAGCTTGCACCTTGCGACCACCCACATATCGCGTTTCACAGTTTGATACCCCTCCTGTTCCGATTTATTCGTTCGAAGTGGAATTGATACTGTGGATTCCACCCTCCAGCTTTCTGCCCCAAACTCCACAAAAAGACAAAAGAAACCAGGATAATATCCCCCAAAACACCACTGAGTCTTCCAAGTGAGAACCTACAAGCAGAAATCTACAACTAATACTTGTGGGTTACCCAAAAAACATATAATTGTAGTGCATTTAGAGTGAAATACTTTGCACGATTACAGGCTTTTTCTTTAATCATCTTTTACAGAACTTTGGAAATCATTTCCTGTAATAGGGGCAAATTTTTCTTGTGCACCACACAAATGAGTTTTGAAATCTTGCGTAGTAAAAGAGAGGCAGGAACACTGCACTGTTGTGTTTGACTCTTGTGCATGTTCAAGAAAATCACTCATTACCCTTTCTGCAGGTGTTTATAAAATGCAAAAGCTAATAAGTCAATGTTCATCACATATGTGTGTATACCTACGTATATACAGTGTGCGCACTCAGCTATATATAGAAATAAAAGGCAACACTGTCCGACCCAAGAATGCAAGATGTGGGCACCCAGAGAGCTAGCTCTTTTGGTCCAAATGTTGCAACAGGGAACTTTATCTTTTGTTCAGTCGTTACTAATTAGAGTTCGTGATTGGCCGCCTGTGGGCAACTTTCCCCACAAAACAAATTTGTTGTGCACCTAGATGGGAAAAATTCAAGTTTAAAACAAGGAGCAACCCAAGGGAAAAAAAGTGATGGGATCACAAGAGACAGGCGAGTCTAAGAACAGAGAAATATGAGTGAGCTACTACTCTCCGAGTAGTGTGGAATGCATGCTTAGCCACTGACTGGGTTCCAGAATGAATTTTCTGCACAAAAATAGCTGACCGCAAACAATGGAATCGTATGTTCGCCAACAGCCGTGCAATTTCCTCTCGTTGCTTGTCGGTTTCCCTAGAAGACCTGTTCCGGAAGGCGCTTCAAGTTCCATGGTGTTCTGTTTGGCTCAAATTCCCAGCAAATGTGCAATGTTACAGCAGTTGGTCTTGACCTATATATTTAAAGTCGCCCAGGCCTCTACGAGAACCGAAAGCACAAGTCATCGCGGGGAGGGTGCAAGGACGGTAAGGGATTCAGACTAATGATTCATGAGGTGAAATTCGCACTCACCTTGTGTCACACTATGGAACCACCAAGTTCCAAATTAGACTCCTCAGAATGTGCCGGCTACTTGTGGTAGATACATAAAAATAACTCACTTAAAATATTGTATGATGGTAACTACTGGACAAACAGAGTCTGTACCATAGTAGCGAGCTCTCTGTTTTCATCGATCAAGCTGAGGCAGGACTAAGTAGGACAGGGTGACAAGTCATTCCAAAAATGCCCAAGTCTAACAGGCCTTTCCATGAGTGTTCTTATCCATGTCCACCAGCGAGCTTGGGCTAGCATGCATTAGTTTTGTTTATAAACGGAACACTGTTTTGTAAAACAAAAAAGAAATACCTAAAAAAAAAAACAGAAAAAATAATTGTCTTTACACAATTGTTCATAGTCAGAACTGTAGGTTAATTATGAAATTATTCTGAAAAAAAGCTTATTTTGCAATAGTGAACAGAAAATCAGCACCTAGAGGAATCAGCAACTTGATGGGATGTTGCTGCTTTTGCCATTCGAGCTCGTTCATTGAAAGGAAATCTAAAAGGAACCAAGGCTTTCTAATGAGGCAGAGTAAATCTGGGACAGGGCGCAAGAGGATCTGGGATTGTGCACTGAAACCACGATATTGCCCTTTCCTCCCCTAAACCACCCCACACTCCTCTTCCACATACCCCCCCATACATGTAATATCCATCCGACCAGCTGAGAAAGCAAAACTGTCTCCTATAAGGCATCTCCCTTTTTTTCTTTCTCGAACAAAAATTGCTTGTGAGTCGGAAACTAGCAGCTGTGCGTGAATATCACTCAAGCATATGAGCAGGTCACTCAAAGCCTTGGAACTTTTATACTGGAACATCTGGGGTTGTAAAAGCACTGGGAAAGATTCCCCCAAAAAATAAAAAGAGTCCCACATCAATTGCAGAAGTGGAACTGGCGATATTTGGGCAAGGTGGAAAGCGCAAAGAGCCAAGAAACGTTTGCCATCATGATGGAAAACAAGCCCATGAGTGTCCGGCCGTTCCTTTTCCGGTGGTGGATACTGCCTAGTCTGTACCATAGTGGTGAGCTCTCTATATTCATCGAGATGGCTGAGGCAGGACTGGGTAGGAGAGGGTCACATTCAGCGAGTCGTTGTGCTGGACAAGGGATGTGTGCTTGTAGTGCAGGACCAGGTCTTTCAGCGAGGCGTACAAGTTGTATGGTTCAGCAAAGCCGTAGCCAGTCGCCGTCTTGTAGATCACGCAGTGCTTCGTGTCACCGTCAACACTAGGAAATAAAACAGGAAATGTTCAGTGGCATAAATAGAGGGGCATACAGAATCCATGTTCCTAGAAACACCTCTTAGAATGAATGTCGGAAACCAAGTCATAGCTCTAGCGTCTGTTGTCTGCCTATGACACTTAGGGAAGTTAGCTTACAACTACCAGGAAAGCAGATGCACTGGCACAAAGAGTGGCACCGTCTTATCCCTGCCTAACCGCTACAACTGGCAATGAATTTCCTGATTATATACACCTGGGCCTGATTCACAGATACTTTTGGGCACCCGCGTTCAAATAACAGATGTGTAGAATTAGTACGCAAGTGAACGTTTACAATCCTGAGTCACAGAATTTGTATTGGTAGAATGTTACCATTATAAACGTAGTTTGCAAATACAAAAATTGAGCCAATGAAAAATGTAGTGTTGGCGTGGGTGTTTGTCGGCATTCCTAGGTGGTCTACCTGCAAAGCTAGATGAACACCAACAAAGAAGTCAGTTTGTAAGTATTCGATTATTCCTTGCCGCTACTTTATCACTCTGGAAACTCATGTAGAGACTCCTGAATTTAGATGCCTTTTCTGCAAGTACGTACGGCTAAGGAATGTAAACATAATGGTGGTGAAGGAGGAAGGGGTTTCTCTACAGTCAAAAATATTGTCTCAACGAGGAAATGTTTTTTCATCCACGTTTACATATTCCACCAGGTGGAGAGTCAACATTCGAACATTTTATGCATTTGAGTTTGGTGTGTAATCAAGCCAGACCTATTCAGACCCCCATTAACAAATAATTTCTTCTTGATTGGGAAATCGCCCTGGTCTTCTAAAGCCTTATAGCCCACCGTAGTGTGCTATACCGGCCATTAAAGGCCCGCTCCAGCAATAAAGGCCCGAGGCGAGAGCCTTTAACAAGGGAGCGGGACTTTAATGTCAGGTTAGCCCAGCTGTGGAGGGCTGAAAGGCTATTAGAACATTATGCCACTAGATGGCAGATTGTTCTAACAACTAAAGGAAAGGTCGCACGGAGCCCAAGGAGATTGAGATACCCTCCGGCTCCGTGAGGCCTTTGTTTACAGCAACAGCTTTGAACAAACATTGGAATGCTGGAGCTCCGGGCTTCAACCAACCATTAGAAGCCCCGAAGCAACGGAGCTTCTAACATTCCAATCTTCTAATACGTGTTAAAATTAACCAAATTCAGATATCAGGATGACAACAAGGCAATGGCTTTTACCACTTCTAAGCAATGATGTCTGACAGATATAAGTGGATTAAATGCACTGATGAGGCACTGTCTGCCCAGCGCTGTCACTCACACAACGGAGCAGGCGTAGCAGCCCTTCAGCCTACTCTTTCGTATCAGGAATGTGCCATCACGCTTGCCAGCGAGCATCTCCTCCGCCTGTTCACGGTTGATCTTCCCCACGTACCAGGTCCGTTCTTCGTGGTGAGGCAAATCATCCTCCTCGTCCATCAGGGAATATTGGCTAGAAAAGGAGCAATCGCTGGATTAAAACTATGAAAAAAAACACAGCACGGCCAATGTCGTAGACCAAAGCTTACGAGAGTCACTGAATAAGTGTTGGGTCCCGGAAACGACACTGTTTGTCATACTCCCTTTCACATATGCTCGCTCCCTACTCCAATGCAAGAAAAATCTGTAATAACAGGGGCTACAAACACTTGCTCAACAACTGTGTTTCACGGGTCAGCATGCAGCAGGAAACAGCCCACACCGATGGCAATGGGGTGAGGGTGCGCACCATGGGCAGGGGGTCTGTAAAATATACGACTGTGGGAGCAGGAACCACCCCAGAAACTGCAGGGGGTTCAGAAACGCCCCACAGGCTGCAAAGCAAAGAGTGGGAACTACTTCTGGGAACTCCAGACGGGGTGGATGACACCCAGGCTCTGGAAATAGGAAGTTGGACCCGTGGACTGGGAGGTGAAATGCCACCCGGGATGGTAAAGTTAGAGTACACTGCCCAAGAGATGGTAAAGGGGAGCTTGAATTAAAAACGGAAACTAGAAGACAGCTTTTTACCATCAGGATCACATTTGGAAGAGTTCTAAAAAGAGATGCAGACAAGATAGTGTTTAGGATTTGGCAGGAACCTACCACATTTTGAACTGGAAATAAATTAATGGAACATATATTCTGATATGAACTTTGTGTCAGAAAAATAAAAAGGTAAAGCAAACTCGAACAAATCACAGATAAAAAACAAAAGAACTTACTCCTCTGTCTCATTCTTGATTCCTAGCCATTCATTGATTTTCTTCTGCCTCGCGCCTTTCTGATTCAGCCAGCTGCGAAAAACAAACAAAATAAAAAGAAAACAATTTAAAAACATAATCGAGCAGCTCATATGAAATAGGAAAACGGTCAACCAACAAATAGAAGTTGTAACACTCTAACTGCAACTCACGCATTGACCACAAGGTGTCAGTATTTCTCCAAGTTTGTAGAGAAGGGCACATTTCTCTATTTTAAAAACTATTTTACGTATTTTTGTCTGGAGTTCTGTCACTTTTGTGAGTGTCTGATGGTATTTTGCAGCCCATGTGCATCAGTAAATATGTCTGACGAGCGAGTAGATGTGATCTGTAGTAATTGTGCACGTAAAATGGTATCTGTATCCAAGACAGGTTTTGTAGGTCTCTGCCTATTTTGAGGCACACAGAAGGCCACAGAAAACATACATTAACTCGAAAAAAGTTCAAAAGGGAGCCTATGCCACGCAACACCCAGGTTTACAGAAAATGTGGCTTACCTGCCAACCCCCAGGTATTACACTACGCATAGAGCTCGGAAAAATACTCCAGCTGGCTCTGGGATGAAACTTCATCCGACATTGGAAAGAAACAGGACAGCTTGGAGTTTTCAATTCAGGCATTTTTGCAAGTGCAGAGTTCTCTAAGCTAATATCTCTTGAAACACAATCACCTGTTGCGTTCTTACGAGAAACAAATTCAATATTCGATGTGAGATGAAAGAGACATGCATACATGTATGGATACAAGCTTGTTCCATGTCGAGTTGTCACCACGTTTCTCGTTCTAGGCTTTCTTTTAGTAAATTTGGTATGCCTCATGCACAGAGCCTTTTGGAGACTGTAAACCCTGGAATTCGCCAAATCAGAGGGTTTGCACCACACAACCTGTGTACAAGTCTGAAAATTCTGCTCAGGCTCAAAGAAGGACTTTAGAAATCCTTCCCGAAGCGCAAATAGGAGGGGGCGTGAGGGGATGCAGCCTACTGTTTCTCAATTCGAATGAAATGAATATATTGTTTACGACTGCAAATGCGATCGCAAATCATTGGTGAGTAACTGATCCCTGAATAGTTTTTTTTTTTTGCAGAGTTTTATATAGCGCGAACTTGACCCGAATCCAATCAGGTATCAGAGCGGTTTACATAGCACCAGTTACGTTACACGAGGACACACATTCATTTTTTGTTAGGCGCTGGGAGATTAAGTGATTTGCCCAGAATCACAGGAAGTTCAGCGTCATTACCGAGACTTGAACCCAGTTCCCCAGGTCCAAGGTCGGGCGCCCTAACCGTTAGGCCAACTCCTCTCCCCTGATTCGCTCCTCTCCCCTGATTCGACTCCTCTTGCACCTGATTCGCTAAGAAAAGGGGTCCCTTTACGACCCCTTGCCCAAAGCAATTTTTTGGGCAGTCTGTACCAAAAAGGAAACCATATATTTTTTAATAAGCACCGCGGTTTCGTTTAGTGGCCATGAACATGGGTGTAATGCACTTATAGGGATGGTGGTCTGTTAATCATCGTAGGCCACCATACCCCTCATGATTGCAGCCAATCAAAGGGTGTTGAAAAATGCAACCTGTCTAATGAATATTAATTGGGCAGGTTCCTCTGCGACCCCTGACGATTCCATATTTTATGCACTGACCTATCAGTACATAAGCCGGTTCATAAAATACTGTTCAAATTGCAACCACTTTTTGCAAAGAGAATCATAATATATTAGGCCCCAAGGGGCTTATGGGGACGTTTGTTGTCTTGCTTCGATACAACCTATCTTACGAATATAGCCCATAATGATCTCTGAATGGAGAGCTCAAGTTCTGATATATGGTTTCCTTCTAACATCATTGCATCTTGTAAAAACATGTGCATTGCTTACTGTAGAACCTGTACCCTGTGGCAGAAAATTAATAGCACTGCACAGATATTCGATGGAGCCCATATGTCGAAGCCATAACCCTGGCTGCAGCATCGTACCGTCAACACACAGAGAGGTTCATGAAGCTAATGGACAAAACATAAACCAATGCGGCAAAAACTAAGATCTTAACCAAAACACTCATGTCAGGTCACAAAGGAAGTGGCTGAACTGGTGAGAGGTGGTAGATTAATCGATGAAAGACGGCTTACACCAGGTACTGGTCGCGGATCTTGCGCAGCTGCATAAGGTCGGGCTTCAAGCTGTTCATCCGCTTGTCGATCTCTCGATTCTCCGTCGCCTGCTGCTTCAAGTCTTGCTCCAGCTTCATCTTGCTGTCGTGTATCTCAATAATGCGCGATTTCAGTTTCTCCGAGTTCATTAGAATTCTGAAGATGCCACAAAAAGGAATTAAAAAATGGTCAACTAAATGTTTTAAATACAAAGCGCCATTCAAACACGAAGCATATCTTTGACGTGCCAACAGGAGGATAAAAGAGGAATAGAAATTAAAAACAAAATAAAGAGTGTGAAGGAAATCATTAAAAAGCGGACAGATCCACAGGTTTAGGAAGGATTTTATGAGAATTGTTTGAAGGAATTGCACAGAAAGGCAACTAATCGAGGCAAAATGTTCTGTTGCAATAGTTTAAAAATGTTAGTTTACACTGTTACAGACATTAGTTTGATCTATTTGATTTGAAACAACGTTTAGTACGATTTTATCTATCACTCTCGACCTAAATGTAATTCTAACCCGACCGCTCCCCATAACCCTGCCTGTAAACCTAAATGTATCCTTATTTATCCCTCCCGTTACCCTTAACACTATTCGTGCCTGTCTGTCCAGCTTGTAGATGCTTAACCTGTTCTTCGGGTAACTGTGACCTTCCCAGAATAGAACCTTGGGTACTACTCGCAGGAATTAGAAATGGCCGCTCCCTGAAACTGGGAATGAAAAATGCGCCAGTAAAATCTACCTTGTGTGCTTTAATCCAACTCTGTAATGAGGGGTGCCAAAGGAAACCTCAAACTTTTTAATCAGGCGCATATTTATTTACGTAGACCTTCTATGGGTATTAACATTATGGAGATGTTAACATTATTGCATGCTCTAATCTTTGGTGGAGAGTATAAGTATGGGCTAGAGTTGACGCCCGGCTCAGCAATCTGCACCATCGAAAGCAGGTCCTTACTTCTGTAGCTCTTGGTCGTTGCCCTCCCGCCTGAATTTCTCGATGTATTCCTTGCTGCACCGCTCCTGCGTCTGGCACTGCTCTTCGAAGATCTTTATGGTTTCGTTGAAGGCGTCGATGGCTGTGCGCTTCATCTGGAGTTCCTGAAAAAGTAATGGATACATGGAATATTACTGGCTACTAAAGAGACATTTTTTGGCCCTAGAAAGTGATAAGGACCAGAGGGTTGGGCAGGGTTCTCTCTCCACTGAAAAATGATCACAAGTTTGAGATCATCTGCAATTGACTCCTCTACAGTTATGATTAAGTTTTACTTTCATGTAAGATAGTCTTTTTTCTTTCTATCCCTAAGACACATTGTATGCATTATTTTTAAAAATTATTTACTTCATTGGAATTTGCTAAGTTCATTTCAACATAATTCCAATTCTATCTTATTTCATGTTTTGCATTTTTCTTTATATTTTCTATTTTTCCATTTAAAAATATAGGTATATAAAAATCCTAAAAATTATTCTGACATTTTTCTTGATTTGCTCTCAAGAGCAAATACAGAAGCAGAAGCATAGTACATTCCCTCCTTCTCTTTTGCATTCACCGCCACCATCAGCCTCTATGTTGATTTTATGCCCCTCACAAACCTTCGCAGTGCATATCACACAAACGAATAGGACTGCGTCTGGGATTTCATGTGCAGATTTTAATGCATAAAATTCAGGGAAACCACTGGATACAACTTCAAAAAATGTGGATTTAAGGAATAACCGGGAAGCCGAGACACAGGTGCAGGCTTAAGTAAGTTAATCCGGCTAATATTAATTTGTGGCTAATCACACAAGCAAAGGTAAATTTACTAGAAAAGTATGTGTGCACTGACGCAGACGCCTCAGTCACCTCTTCTAGAGGTGATCAAGGCGTCAGGATTCAGGCTTGTCTCCACTATAAGACCCCAGCTGAGCAGGCAGCCCCCACCACCAAGATACCTGGCTAACAAGTTACTGTGAACATCACATCTCACTCCTTGCACGAGCGTTCACCATGCAAAGAACAATAAAAGTACCCTTGAGACATGATAGAGTAGTCTGTAGAAAATGACTCATCCAAAGGAGCATTCTCATTGGCCAGTTTTGCATGGTCATCAACATGATGTAAAATATCCAATTACCGCCATGTGTTTGCTGAGCCTGGGTCCTGCAGGGCCACTTGTCCCACAAATGTAAACTGTGTATAGAACACGATGTTAGCCATATCCTCTCCGGCAGGTAGACTGCAGGATGCGGGTACACAATACGAAGTTAACAGAATATGAGTAATACGAGGCATGAAATGAGAAGGCTCCGTACAAGTATCGATGGTATGATCTCACCTTTTTTCTTCCTTTTTTGCATTTTTGGTTTGTCGAATAGTAGTTTTTAAGTGAGTGGCCTCTCAACCTCAAGTCTAATGGCTTCCCTTATCTAATTATTATTTTTTATCCAGGCTCAGTTTTACTTAATTTGGGAATTCTGTCTGTCTTCGGAATAAGAAATCTTCTCCCGCAAGGACTAATTTTTTGTCTTTAGTTTTTCTTTTGAACTCAATTTTTGTACATCTCTGCGTCTGAAAAACTGATCTTCAAATCAAGAGGCTACTGCTCGGGTACCACCGCCCACAAACAAACTGCTTGAAATTAGCATGATACAAGGTATGCACTATAAATGTTATGGGTAATGGTGAGCAATCCCCTGTAGGCCGCAGAGCTCCACTGGTATCTTAGCACTGCACGCCCGCGGACACGCAAGCGAAGGAACGATTGGCCGGTCGTACCTGTGAAGTCCTTGTATATTCGTCATACAAGGTGTCGTACTCTCTGCTCTTGTCCTGGTACTGCTGGTGATAGACTTTCAACTGTTCTCCGACAGCCTCCACGCTGTCCTCTTTCACCACCTGCTCCTGTGGAGAACAAGGACAAATGTACGTGTTAATGACACAAGGTGGAAGAAGGAACCGGTTTATAGCTTAAGCCTCCAATCATCTCATCTCAGATTCTTGCGGAAACATGTTAGGTTTGTGAACTATCTCTCAGGCCGCCCCACCCTTGTTCACAAAGAAACAATCTCTGATCAGTACTGTTCTATAAAGTATTACAAAAACTTAAAAACTAAGGAAACTTGAATGTTTTGGACGGCCGAGTGACCAACTGCTGGAGTATGACTCATTTCGGTCCCTTATATCCAACTATTTGGAAACATTAGAATGAGACTTTCTTAACAAATAGACACAAATCATGGGACCGAACGAGCCAAATGTACTAATTGTAGTTTTTTGTTGCATTAAAACTGACCGAAAAGTTTGTTCATGGATACTGTCCGCATCATGAATTGTGATAGTCAGAATTTTCTGAACATTTTTGAAGTAACAGCCTACAGAGTAAAAACCCATGGGTTGTCCCAGGATTACAGTCAATCCGTCAAGGCATGCATACGGTTTTTTATCCAGAATAGTAAGGACTATTGCTCAATTAGATTAAATACATATACCAAATTAAGGGTATTTTTGCATAATATTTTCTTAATTTCCTTAACTAACAAAATTAAATGTTTGTAACAAATATGGATCAAATTGCATTTCCCAAAAAAGGAAAAAAACAACCATTCTCCTTTTAAAAGCAGAGTTTTGAAAGACTTTGAACAATAACTAAGAGGCTAAATGGACTGCCGGACAATGATGTCACAAAAGATCTCAAAACCCAAGTTGACATCATCAAACAAAGGAATATTCTACAACACCTATTGTCGGTGATTGTTAGCGATGCAGGTCTGGCTGAAGAGAACAGCGTTGATTTACTACACCGAAGTGATGGTCCCAATAAAAGCAGAAATACCGTGGAAAATAAAAGCAGATTTGATTGAGTTGACATTAACCACGCCGCCTCGTCTCACCTGCTGGTGCTTGGAGATGGGGTACAGAAGTTTGGTATCCAGCTTAGCATTGTACTGCGCCAACGACTCATGTCGATAGTGATTAATCAGCTCTACAACAGACGAGAAGGTCAGAGGCTCGGAAAATCCATACTTCCCTTCGCGGTGGAATATCTTGATAAGTTTGTTGTTCCCGCCTTTCCTGTAAAGTGAAAACGGCTTGTAAGAGTTTTCACACTCAGACTATTTTATTACGTTTTCGAGATCTCTCTTTGACTTAATTTCTCAAGACCACACCCTGTTATCCCAAGTCTGTAACAATTTGTTTACTAACTGAAGTTAGAATTTGTAGAAAAAAGCACTAGGCCCCAGACACAGTAAGGCAGCTTCTGGCGGCGTGCATGCAGGATTGTCTTGGGACGTGTGGACAGCAGACTTTGGGATGCTTTACAACATGGAGTCTTTAATACAGTTCTTAAGGCACTTAGCAAGGGTATTGTAGCATTTATATAGCGCTCATACTCCATTGCAAGGCGCCTAAGAAATGCGTTACTTACCTGTAACTGCAGTTATCCAGTATTGGTATCTTTCATAGGTTCACATGCCTCAATCATTCCCCGTCGTCGGGATGGGAGTCCCCGGTACACAAGAAAAGTAATGTCTCACTAGACATATAGAGAGATAGGCCAAAGGCCTCACATTAGTAACATATCCAGGTCCTTTTGTAATGAGGACCAAACTCTAGTGAACAACCAATCAGCTATCACCACCCTCTGGAACCTTCCTGAAAGGAGCTCTAGTCCCTCAGATTTTCTACCGCACGTCGTGCTAAGGGAGTCTCCACTGAGCTCTGCTCAGCTTTTCCTTGTTTCTGGAATTCAAGTGCATTCCCTAGAGATCCCCAATGGGGATGCCAGCTTGCGAAGTTTTGGCATTTTGCGTTGTGCTGGGTGGCAAATAGATCCAAGAGAGCTGTGCCCCATTGAGAGATTATGCAGTTGAGTCTGCTGATTCAACTGACCGGTAGCAAGCTACATCATGGAGGCGTACATGGTTGGAAGAGTGTGGTGTTTGCTGTGACCATGAATGACATGTTTTTGTCTTAGAGTGCAGCACCTGTGTGATGGAGAGGGAGGCATGCGACTACAAAATCACGACTAGAGACAAATACGGAAAAACCTTAAACAATGAACTAGTCCCACTCAGAAAAGAAAAGTACAATGCTATAGTTATGAATTCTGGTAAAAGCAATGCAGATTACAAACTAGTAGTCGCCTGGATGTTTCTCTTCCCTGTCAAAAGCAAAATGACCAGAAACAAGTGTCTGTGCCGCAGAATATCACTGCACTAATTTTGTCCCAGGTTATTCAGGCTCTACTATACAGGCATATTACTTGTTGTCCTGATGATGATCCTTGTATTCCCCCAATGGATCGAAACGCCGTCGACACTTTAAAAACACCTTATACGTCTTAAATAATTCATTTAGAAATTGTAAAGGTGTTCAACGCGATTTGTTTCTTTGAAAATGTTTATTGTTTCTTTACAACAAACCATGAGCTTTGCCTGAGCCCCCTGTTGTTTTGTTTTGTATTTTTCTGGGTTGGTCAAATAGGACACAGGTTTGTGTCCCACTTTATGTATCAATGTTTAAACTATTGTTTATCTGCTTATAAGTATATATTTGACCTCTGTCCAACTGGACAAGTCCGCTTAATATAGTACTGACAGTCTATATTCATTCCGTTGTTTTCCTATCTTGAACTTTCTAGGGACCGTTGTTGTTTAAAATAGCAGAATACCACTGCTACTTGGAACTGCAGACGATCGCTTCTGCTGCAGCCTCGGTACAGAGAGGGTACGGCTTTTGGTTCTGTCTTTGGTCTGGGCTGGCTTCAGCTGCATGTGGTGCACATGTTGCACCAGAGCGGTGTCCAAGAAAGGGCTTGGCCCACCAGGCAGATAATTAATATTATTATTATATCGTCTTACAAAGCGCGCAGCTACTCAAAAAGGGCTTCCCGGCACTGAGCAGATAGAGATGTCGAGATTGTCTGCTTAAACAGCCAGGTCTTCCAACGAAACATTTCTATACTTGCAATTTCGCAAGATCTCAAGTTCAAATTTTCTTTTAACGGCTGATGGCTCGGTGACACCCAATGAGCGTCAGAGGATTTGGGGATGGATTGCATCAATGTGATGTCTGGGTCCAGGTTGAGAAGGTATCCAATCCTTCAGGTCTCTCAGCTGCCTGCAGGTCACAGTTCCAAAAACGAGTACGGCAATTATGTTTTGTACTTTTGTACTTCACTTTAAAAGTACCACAGTATAAACGAGTTACTTACCTGTAATAGTTTTGCGTGTGAACCTGTTGTGCATTGACATTCTGTGGATACGGTCACCATCATCTGGTGGTTGGGGCAGTAAACAATCATACTAGTTTAGCAATAAATATTTTATTTTCAGTCAGCCACACGAGTGTCCGTGTAACTTCCGATGTGCTCGAATGTGAGCCAGTAATTTCTCGATACTTGCCAACAAATTTTCGATTACTACAGCCTGCTGTATTAGAGGCTGCCGACAATATATTCAGAATAAATTCTGAACTAGGGTTACGAGACATATCGTAAGGAATGACAAAGGTTACGCACGGCGAGATTCAACAAAGGGTACGATTGCATATGACAAAATAAAATGCAATGAATGCAGTATGAATAATGTCTGTTTCACAATTGGGATCGTTGCAGGTTCGAAGAAAATGTAGTTTTGCATATTTGGGCACATGCCAAAAGTATTCTATTTTATTTATTTTAGTAGTTTTATATAGCGCTGGCAAGACCCGAGGGGTATCAAAGCGCTGCACAGCAATGATGAGGTAATTATAAGACAAAAAAATGTACAATAAAAATAAAATTTTAAGAGTCTAGACACATTTTCAGTCAATCTCAGAACAATAAAAAGATAACAGTTTCAAAAGCTACGTCATTCTTATTCAGCGATTGTGTATCATGATTGTGGAGTTGAGCGTCAAGTTGTGTAGAGCTTGTGGAAGGGGTAAAATGTCGTTAGGTGGAGTTTCCATGGTGCGACAGAATAGATCATTTCCTGGAGAGATAATCGTGCTGGTTTAGGGGAAATTATTTTAGCTGTCTCTAAGTCCGTGAAGGAGGGGTTGGTTCTAAGGTGTACTGGGAGAGAGCTCCAGATTTTGGGGGCGTTGACCGAGAAAGAGCAGGAGACGGCTCTTTGTCTTTTGGTGGGTGGGGGGGGGGAAGGGGGGTACGAAGAAGTGTGTTTGAACTTCATAGGTTTCTCGACCGGTCTGCTTTTGTGAGTTTAGCTGCGTAATAATCTGGTTTGCCAGTGTGTAGAGCTTTGCAGGTGAGACAGGCAGTTTGGAAACAGCAGTGTGCTTCGATTGGTAGCCACCTTAGATTTTGGAGTGCGGTGGAGATGTTATCCTGTTTCTTTGCCCCTGTGACCATTCTTGCTGTTGTATTTAGGGTGGCTTTCAGGGGGGCAGCGTGTGCTTTAGCAGCTCCTGTGAGTGTGTCATTACCATAGTCTAGTCTGGGCAGAACCAGTGCTTGTTTTGCCGTTTTTAGGTCATTAGGCGGGAGGAAGGGCTTGATTTTGTTGAGGAGTTTTAAGCTATAAAAAGCACCCTTTGCAGTGGGCCCTCCGTATGAGCTCACGTTCAGTGCATCAGGACACACGTGTACATAGATCATCCATTTGTAAACACGTTTTACTGCAGGCGGTCAGGGCATGTGTGTGTGTGGTTAGCGCAGGTGCACAGGAAAACCAAAGTAAAATATATATGTTCACCAAATCCAGGCTGGCGTGCTCCCTTCAAAGGATTGAGCTTCACGGAAAATCAAATAACAAAAAAAACATTAAACTTTCCAGCTGACAAGATGGAAATCTCTACTGAAAGTGGAGTTCATGAAAGCTGTGAACATTTTATGGAATTTTCCTCTCTCAGACATCACAGTATTTTTTTTGTGGGGGGGAGGGGGGGCTTTGGGTTCTAATTTCTCTCAGCTGATGCAGAAACTAATGTGAAGACAGGTGCATTTTTAATATATAAATTCACTAAATTGTGTCTACAACACAACAGGAATATATTTTTTGCACATCTCCTGTAGTTCGTCCCGCCACAAGGCAGGTTGGTGTGCGAGAGATGACGACTCCGCAACCACTCGAGAAGATCGTGGGAAAGGTCTACTGGATAAAATAGTTGACCTTCAATTCAAGGAAACAGTACTTATCCCGGCTTCCTCATCCGACACAGTGAGTGACCCTGGACAAATAAATTCCTTATTCTATAAAACAAGCACCATCCTTACTCATCTTTAAAAGGCTACTCAAAATCCTCAGTCGTAAGTCTCTCAACGCCTGTTCGTTGATGGAAAAAAATGTTGCCGGGCTAAAACATCCTCCCGCTCAAAATTTTACTTCCCGAGCTAGGATGCTTTTGGACAACAGATACAAGTTCAAAGATCTGTACTGATAGACATAATAGCAGTGGAAGGAAGGTCTAATCCAACGCTGCAGGGATCCAGGCAAGGTTCTGAGGGGGGAATATTTTAACTCCCAAATTCTGCAAGTTTGGAGTAAAATGTATTTGTAAGAAATATAAAAAGTAAATTCAATTCTTTCACACGAGCAAAAACATATTAACATTTGAAACAGTGGTGGTTTGGTGTTCTTGGTAGCTACTAACTCGATCAAACAAGAACAAGAAGATATCTTTTGGCCTTACAGGTCCTCTAGGGACCAGGAAGCAGCAGACTTGTGAGGGTATCTCCTGCCATGGGCTGTACTGTACACAACCTGCCGGCACAGCAATTCTACCACTTAGCGCTTTCCTTTCCTCCCTGATCGGATGTGTATCAAAGATTGGCTATTAAGCTTGATCCAACCAGTAATAGTGGCAGAGGGCCATCGTGACATCTTTACAACGGGACCAGAGTAGGTTCAATTTGCAAACCTACACCACGCTTTGGTGCGCGTCCTACCAAAAATGGCGACATGGCAGTCACGAAGCACACCACACAGTAGCTTTAGATGTGGCTGTGTTCTGAAACACAATAAAAGTGAATAGATTTTTGATAAAAAGTTCTAGAAACTCACGCTACAGGTAATTGGGGTCAGATACAAGCGTATGCAGAGGCACTCAACCTACAGGAAGAAAAGGGGGACAGCGGTGCAAGCTTCAGATGGCACACACTGGTTAGCTGGGCAGTGCCAGTGGGAATAGTTCACACTGAACAATGCTCTGTCCCTTGAAAACCACTGGAAGCGACAGGCTAGGCGTTGTAGACAACAAACACACAAAAAGAATGTTTTTGATGCAAGGAGGGCTGCAGCGTGCCACAGTCCCCACAGGAATTTGCAATTCTAGCACGTAATTCTAATTGCATTATATATCGCTTACTACCCCTGACGAGTTGTAGACACGCTTTTTCGACAAGTAGCACACTACTCCAGAACCGAAAAAGGATTAGTGTTGAATTAGTATAGGGAACTATGAAATTAATTTCAGCGGTGGACATGTGAGTTTTGATCACACCGAGCAAGAAATCATTTTTTGGTTAAAATCTGCACAATATGCAGCAGGTGTTGGATTATGTAGCAAATGCAGCAAATCCATAACTATAAGGAAAACGCAGCAGAAGCAAAATCGCATAATTCCAGTAGCCCTGCGTATCTCTGCTCAATCTTACCTAAGTGTGAGAGTGTACTCTCCTTGAATCTTGCTGGAGGCGTCGCGAACAAGGAAAGTTCCATCCGGGGTGTCTCGTAGTTTGTCATTCACTTCCTCCCTGGATATACAAGGTGAAAAAAATACATGCATGAATTTATGAACACCAAAAGCAACAAAGAAACCTCCTGTACCCCTAGAGGCCTTCAATCCCTGCTCCCTCTTCTTCGACAGCTGTGATTTGTCCCTTTAGGTCTATGGGGGCGGGGCCTACCAGAGTCTGGTCCACTGCCCATAGCAGATGAGGAAGGACGATTTTACACGAGGAAGGCAGCTGTTCGACACACGGTAACCAGAGGTTGGCTTTTCTTTTAGGAAAACGATGATAATTTTTTACCTCAACGTAGGACTGGGCTGGTCAAATCCATACCAACTTTTCAGGATATCCAGTTGAGATTATTTTACATCAATTAATCTAAACAACAAGCATTTACACAGCAAGTGGCTATATGGCAAATCTGGCACAGATCCGGCCCTCGTGGACTTACGATGAACACCTGGTAAATTAATGGTAAGGACGACAAATGTGTAAGAATTGTAGGGAGGATAAGATGTAGGGTAAGGTAAAGGGATAGTGTAAGTGGCAGAATTTTGAGAGGCTATACAGGAGGCCTAAAAAAATAAACCTATTCTTAAGCTCATCTTTTCACTCACCATTAACACGTAACTCAGTCTATCCTTACTTTAGTTTAACCCTTGCAATGACTTTTGCCAGTTCATGTACCCAGGTTTTCCTTTACTGGTTATTGTACCCCCAAAGGTTTTGATTCCTGAGGTTTTTTTTCCCAATAAAATAACTTCTCACATTTTAATAAATCAAAGCCCAGAGATGCAAAGAGCGCTCTAGGGACATGCAGCCTTCAGTCACCCAGGACACGTAAAAATGTAATAATTGACTTGCTGCATCTTGAACTGAAATACGACTTCTCCTGGGCCCAGTGACATCTCAAGCATGCGTGCTCCTATCAAGAACCCGCCCTCCTACAATGGACTAATGACCAGCCCCCCGCCCCCCAGAACCCAAAGAAGTATCGTTACCTGGAAATGTCGCCCCAGTACCACTCCGCTTCTTGCAGCGTTGTGCCATTTCCATTTGAGATGCTGCTTGTTGATGCTTTTGGTTTTGATGGCTTGGGAGGCAAAGCTGTAAAAAAAAAAAAAAAAAAAAAAACAATATTTAAAATAATAATAATAAAATTCAAAATATTCACAGCGCACTGATTCACTATTCACCGCACTGATTCACTATTCACCAAACCAACTTGGATAGTTTACTTCTGTAACGTCGTCCTACACATAATAAAACCAATGACATCATTTACACATAATTGTGATACAAGGTAAGTCTCACTGGAGGGACAGTATTATTGTACAGAGGGGTAAATTTGGTGTAAAGCGCAGACTCATGCTGGGAGGCAGAATCCAGGGATGGGCAAGAGGCAGGAAGAAGGTTCAGAAAAAAAATCTGAGGCACAGATATAAACAGAAAGATTCTCTAGATATTAAAAAAAAAAAAAACTTAATCTACCACAAGGGAATTTTTTGGAAAGGGGATAGTGAAAAAGATTTGTACAGCGGCGGGCAATGTCAAAGCAATATTCAAGCTTGCTGAAAGATTTTGGTCGGTCTATTCGCGTGATAGCAACACAGAAATGTAGTTTCTGACACAGGAAATGTAGTTTCTGACACAGGAAATGCAGCAGACGATGCATGCGTCAAGGTATCTTTCTTCTGTTGCGGCATGTGGACATATAGTCACCAGCTCAGGAAGTGAATGGTATTTCCTCCAGGGCTTTCACACACATGACAAACTTTGCTCAGACACATAGTTCACATTTTATTATATCAAACACAATGGTTTCCATAGAGTGCACTGTATTTGTTTTTTAATTTGATCCAGATGCACCAGAAACTGCATCAAGGTTAAATAATTGAAACAAATAATACAATTTTTAGTTTACAGAATAGTTTGCGGTTCAAGCACTTAAATTTGTCAGCAAATATACAAAGTTAGGAATTCCACGCAAAGTTCATGTCATGGACGTGCCACTTGACAACGCAAGTGCCTCTTTCGCAGCGGCTTTGGAATAAAACTGAAAAACTGCACAGGCTGCGCTTTCTGTTGACAAATGTGGTGAGACTAAACCTGATGCTTATTTTTCAAAGACGTCTTTACGAGAGGAATTTAAGGTGATTCTATAATTTAGCTCCTCTGTGGTTACGTTTCGACAAAACCAGCCTGGGCAGCTTCAGCGCATGGTCAAAATCTAGAGAACTTCCCTATTTCTAGTTTAAATGACCCAGAACCCTTAAGACACGAGAGGCTGGTGTACGGCCATCCAAACGAAAAATGTGGTTTGTCAACCTGTTCTCAGAGTTCTCAGGATTATAGGCCTTTAAACACAAAATTCCCCTTCTACAAAGCAAACAAAAACCTAGGCGTTCTCACCAGCCTACAATACAGACTCGGTGCCTCTCAAGGAACCCAGCACCTGATTGCTAAATTCTCTATTTTTTTAAATAGTGTTTTCGATGTTTACACTGGCCTGAAAGCAGAGCCGTGAGACTAGTATTGACGCCTCTGCGCGAATGGCGGCCAAAAATATCCCAAAACTGTTAACATTTGGAGGTGCTGGAGAAAACTGAAGGATGCATTCCAAAACTATTTTTAGCACCATTTTCCTGGTATAAATTCCTCATAGGTAAGGAGGTACCCCAGAAGGTTCCTCTAATGGAATGCTCTGAGCGTGGTGGTCATGAGCGGGACGGGGGGAGGGTCTGGAAGAGCTCGCTAGATCGTTTCCTGGCCACAAGATCCATTTAGAATAGCACACTTAGCCTGTGGTCTGGTGTGCTGTTCTGGAGATATTTCAGGGTGCTGAGAAATGTTTGGGTGCTGTGACCCCCGATCTAGAACTAGACCCAAATCGGGTATCCGAGCGCTTTACATAGCACCCGTTGCATTCCATGAGGACACATTCATTTTTGTTAGGCACGGGGAGATTGAGTGATTTGCCCAGAATCACAGGATTTTCAGCGTCTTAGCCGAGACTCAAACCCAGTTCCCCAGATTCGAGGACGACCGCCCTAGCCGTTAGGTCAACTTCTCTCACCATAGTTGAATGCTATCTTCACTGGTCACTGTATCTCCCTTCGGATTCAGGACCACAACTGTAACTTGGGTTTTATTGAAATTGTTATAGAAATTTATTACAATCAAAATAAGTTATTTACATTAGCGGGGGAGCCGTTTCGTTTAGAACAGACCAAGCACGATCACTATTGCAATTTTTTGTCAATCGCTCATATTTCCTCATTGGGTGGTGGCCTTTTTCAAGCCTGTGCGCCTCAACCCCGTGAAAGCATCGTTTGACCCGTCACCTGAAATCTCTGTTCCCTAATTGGGTAATCCAAGCACTTTTTAAGATTCTCATCTGTTATTGAACAGCAATTTTTTTGGGTGTGCCTCCAATACACGCTCTTCACCCCGTATTTTCTTCCAAACACAAACGCTTTCACATTCTTTACAATGGTTATTAATGTTTTAATTTGAATAAACTGCTATAGAAATATTTCACCAGTTTTTACAAACAGGTACTTTAATTTTTAAGAGAAAAACTCAATTATCTTTGCCTAAAACTAAGTACTGCCTTTCTATGTGGTCTTCCAACCTACTAAAGTGAATAAGCTGTAAGCGACCGCATTTTTAGCCTAAAGGTAGAATTCTCTTTTTGAATCTATAAAGCTTGAGAATGCAAGGTAAACAATGTGTCACAACATGCTAGCAATATTTAATTGCACGGATTCAAATAAATGTATAAACAATTAAAGAGTGCGGGGGTTTGGTGCCCACTAAAGGAATCTGGGAGTATCAGGCGTAGGAAGTTCAAATTCCCACAGAGCTGGCTCACAAATCGGTAAAATGAATGCCAAAGAATTGGTCAAATTAGCACCCAATGATCACAGCTCTTTCTGTTTGTGACAAGCGCTATGAATGTGAACAAAATAATTTTCCCTGCACATTACCTGGGGCAGGATTTCCTTGCTGCGACTGCCTGGTATCAACCAACAGCTCCAGGGCCAACGATGAGAAATCCGGGCCGCCCTCGGAGCTGAAAAACAAAATGAAGTGTGAGGTGCATTCACAAGAAGTGTCTTTTTAACCCCATCCACCACAATGACATGGGTATAAACGTGTATAGACTCCCTAAAGGAAGAGAGATGCGCCAACAACCTTGTAAGGAAACTGGTAAGAAGACTGGTAATCCATAAGGCATATTGGACGCCACAGAAAATATCAAAGATGGGGAGTCGAGAGATTAAGAAATGTCCGAAGAGCGGTGAAGACAACGCAGTTGAGGTCCATCTGTTTTGGCGGTGTCCCTCAATACAGGCCTTCTGGCAGAAAGTGGGTAAGACCAAATCAGGTATTATGGGTCAAGGGATTAAGTTGACTACACCCTCTGTGATCTTTGGGGTGTTTCCAGGGGGGGGGGTAGTTAATCGAACTCTAACAAAAAAATCATAAAGCTCTTTTTTTTGTTTTGATTCTGCTTGCCCGGAGGGAACTGTGTGTTAAGTGGATTTTACCATGTCCCCCAACTGAGGATGAATGGATTCACTCTATTTAAAGAGTCTCTCGACTTGACCGGGAAGTAAACAGACCAAGGAAAATAGGTTCTGGGAAATTTGGGATGGCTGGGTTAAGACATTTGTTTCTAAAGGATCTCATTAAGGGGCACCTTTAGTTGCATAAACCTTGTACTTTGCTCTTTTCTTTACTTGTTTTGGGATTAGAGGTCCTTCTTCTCTTATTCTTTTGAATTACATTTCTTTGGTACTTAGGGTACACTTCTGTTGCTTGTGTTACGGTCCAATGATTAACAATTTGCAATACAGGTTGCTTTAGTGGCTGGGCCACTTTCAACTATAGCACCTGCCTGTAAGAGATTAGGAGACATTTCCCAGCCTAAGAGGTAAAATCTCTGACCCGGGTTAATGTTTAACTTCCTCTCCTCTGTGGAGTGACCGGGAATTATTAATACCTCGTTTTGGTTTGGGTTATGCCCTACTTCTTTGAAACTAAAGCATAATTGGATAAATGAGGACTAAAAATAAAAAAAGAAGACTGGTAATCTTAACAAACAGGTTACCAGAAACCTGAACAGTCTATTGCTATGAGAATTAGAACTCAGACTAGGATCTAATGATGCGTCTTTGTTAAGTGATCAGATAAGCAGCGAACTGAAGAAGACCTTTAAATAATTTTGCTTTGGCCGAAACATGTTGCCACATGCTATCTTTAGGTTCGTTCTGTGCTAAACAAGTACCCCATATTTACAAAGCCAACCAAAACAGTCATAAATGCCTGGACAGAGACAATGTTTAGGGATTTGCTCCAGATCCTTCCCTTGCATGCTGATAACAGTGTCGTTTTCTGTATAACTAGCATACGTATACTATTGAAACAGCGGTTTGTTAACATTTCTTTCGTGATAAATTTTATCTTTGATAAAATAATACAATTCACCTTACACTCCTCATATTCTTTCAGGGGTAATCTATTATAGTAATTTTTTTTTTTAACTCTTGCTTTTAATCAGAGAATAGATACTTTATTCATAAATCTTGCCCAACATCAGAAATTAAATATAGTTGAAGCACACACAGGCCTACTGAAAGGTATCTTATACCCAATGGCAGAGGGAGTCTCTAAGCACTCCTTTGTTGACTATATTATAGTTTACATTAGTTCAAATGTCAAACAGACGTCCCCCATCCCCATACTGATTTCAGGGTATTGTTGAAACAAAGCATGTGTTCCCCAGCACTGAAGCAGCCACATTCTCTGGTCTGAAGAAGGACTCTTGTGCCCATGATAGATGGAAGGGATGAAAAACAGCAAATGACTCCCTGCACAATGTCTACATACCGAGGAAGTCGAAAGATCAAGGCACCGAAGATTTCACCAATGGCGCGAGGAGTTAGTCCATTTTTATCTGCTTCGCCACAGATTTTGCCGAAATGCCGGAGCAGGCACTGAAAAGTCAGAACATTCTGAAGTGGAATGGCTGGCGACTCCAAAACCAGAAAAAGTTGTTTCCTGCAGTGCTCTTGCTGTGGAAATTCTAAAATTATAAACAGAAAAAATACAAGATTTTTGAAATATGCAATGGGTGCAAACATTCAAAAAGAATTTTTTTTTTTTTAAACTATGATCATACGCAGTACAAGCCTTGCCGTAGGCAGTTCTTACGAACGCAAAACAATACCCGTACGCTATTCTGCCGCACAGTGTTTTCAGTCCTAGGCCCGGGCTTTCATTGGACGCATCATACGACAACCTAATGTATTCTGGGAGTTCTAGTCCTGATCTGCTGCCGCTGGACCATTTGGACAAAGGAACTCCATAATTACTTGTAACAGAAAAGCCTAGAACTGGAAACGCTGGGTTTGGGTGCCATAGAGGGGGGTGGCAACTCATAGCAGAAGGAGTTGAGATTACTCCATTTTAGGTGCCAGCAAAGACTTGGATGAGAAATACAACTACATTCATCCAGTCGAGCATACAGATAAACCTCCTGAAACAGAAACAATTTCCTATGAATTGCCAGTAAATCCCATTCGGTTCAAGTTTGTTCTGTTCTTTTGGCTTTCGACCAGGGGTGGGCGCTGTAGGTGGGTAGCATGGCACCAGATTTTGGGCTGAGTAACGAAGAGGCCTGAAGTGCAGAGCCATATGAACATTTAGAATTTCACCCTCCGGGCTCGTGTTCTTTCAGGGGAGCTGTGACATCAGGTTTCTGAAGACGACAACGCAAGCTATTAATTGAAAACATGGGCGGGTTGTAACAAGTATCAGCAAAGCCAATAGGTCTGGGTTAATACAAAGAAACACAGTATTATTAGAACACTAAAGAAAAACATGCAAGAAACAAAAGCTAGACAATAATGAAGGCTCACTTTGCCATCCAACCTTCACTTGACAGAGAAACAAAACAGGGCTGTAGTGAAGGCAACAGAACCTTCATTATAGACTGGCCTTTGTTTCAGGCGAAGGCCAGACGAAGAAGTGGCAGACATTGGAATGAGGGAGGGTGGGTGAGAAGAACAGAAGGGGCTACAGACAGGTGGGTTAAGGAGCAACACACACACAGGAAGATGGAGAAACAAGAGGGAGGTCTGGACAGATGGACTGAGGAGCGATAGAGGGGAAAGATGGAGAAACAAGAGGGAGGTCTGGACAGATGGACTGAGGAGCGATAGAGGGGAAAGATGGAGAAACAAGAGGGAGGTCTGGACAGATGGACTGAGGGGCAATGGAGGAAACAACCACGAGCAGACACCAGAGTGGAAGGAGAAGCGACACATGGGAAAGAGAGAGGGGCGATGTTGGATTTTCTATTTTCCATATCGAGATGGCTTGATCCCAGGATGACGCTGAAGTTGTGGGAGGAGCCAGCTTCAGGTTGGGCAAAAGAAAAGGCAATGACAGGGTGAGCCTCAAAACTTGAGCACTGACAAAAGTGACTAAAAAAACCTGCTGCACTAAAAAAGTAAGAAGCTTATGTTGATTGGGATACAGAATACATGAATGACATAAAGAACTCTATGCGATGTAATAAGTATTTGTTAGAAATGGAAAAAGTCCTTCTGGCTTTGCAACCACTTAACTGAAGGCGGAACAATACACCCAAATGCCCAATACAACTAAGTGAGGGAGACCAAATGGGCTAAGCTAAGATGTGATTGACAACATCTCCCACCAATGAGGAAAGAGGCTGGTAGAAAAAAGACAATAGTTCAAGGGGGTGAACACAAAGGGCACTCTTCATAGATTAGAAAAGAAATATCTGTCTGTCACAACCCAAACCAAAAAGGAGTTAACATAATTTTTCAGGATTAATGGGTAAGGGTGAAATACAGTGAAGAATTCAGAATTCAGTATTGCCACATTGCTTGTCAGTTTTGATAAACTCTGAAACCTCTGCAGACTTGGCCGAGCCCAGGCAGCAGAAACATATGTCAATAGATCTAGAAGTTGGCATGTGCAATGTTACTCGAACAAAGGTATTATTTTTGGAACGCAATAATTTGTTTTCATTTACATTTTGGGCTTAATATGAAAGAAAACCCATAGCTGGTGTACTATTTAACAAAGACCACTACTGCTCCAAGACCAGCCCGCCCCTCAGTGGAATACCATGCAGATCTTTCCACCGTCAGCCCGTTCTGCCCAGAGCGTCATCTCCTAGGCCCTGAACCCTGGAACCCAGCCTTCAATGAACACAAAGTGTATAGGGCATTCTGGAATTGGTACTGCGGGAGAGCTAGGCATGGGTAAAGAGAACTATTTTTCTCTCCATTTTTTAAAGTGCCTGTGATTGGCAGCATGTCCCATGTCTGGAGGGGCGGACCACGCTGACCAGCACTTCGCTGCTATGTATACCCACCGCAGGCCCCCCAAGTAAGATATTTTGACTTGGTCTGTTCTCCAATAATCATTTTCATATCTATTGTTCTGTCTGGTCACGTGATGAGACATTCTTCACCAGGACAAAGTGAGGGCCAGAATTCTAGCGTGTGCTGAAGAAGATGCAGAGATCTTTGAGTCAGTGGCAGCCACTGACTTGCTTTCAGAACCAGCGAGACATGTCCCTAACTGGCTGTGGGAACACAGTACGGTATTTTTAAGACAGAGGAAATTAACTGAGTTAATGTATTCTAAACTTTTGCTGCCTTTCCTTTGTTCCGGTATAAGGAGCCTTTTTGGTAGCTTCGTAAACTACCAACGAGTGCACACTCCATGCACAGAAGTCACATCATGTAATAACTCCATGCACAGAAGTCACACCATTTAATAACTCAAGTCGCACCATGTAATAACTCCATGCACATAAGTCACACCATGTTATAACTTCATGCACAGAAGTCGTGCCATGTTATAACTCGATGCATAAAAGTCGCACCATGTAATAACTCCATGCACAGAAGTCACACCATGTTATAACTCCATGCACAGAAGTCACACCATGTAATAACTCCATGCACAGAAGTCACACCATGTTATAACGTCATGCACAGAAGTCGCACCATGTTATAACTCAATGCATAAAAGTCACACCATGTAATAACTCCATGCACAGAAGTCACACCATGTAATAACTCCATGCAAAGAAGTCAGACCCTCTGAAGTGTGCACCTCATCTCTCCTGGGTGCTTTGGGTTTGCCAGGGTGCCAGAAGACTTCATACACTAGTGATTGTATGTGATCAGCATTCTCATAGCACCTTTCTACCCTCTGTAAGGTGTTGTAGCTTCTTAGGAGTCTGGGCGCCTTCGCCACGTTCATGACATTTTATTATTACCAGAGGTTTGGTGTCACTCACGACAGTACAATTAGGGAACCCTCTGCCCCGCCAAAAGGTGCACATGCACTTACACCAAACTGCCATCTCCAAGCACTTCTATGTTCACAATTATCACAGAGCCAAAGCAACAACACAACAAATACACACCCTGCTGCTCTAGACAAGGGCCCGTCCTTGGGTAGTACATGTATCTTCACTTACAGCACATGCTCTGCGTGTCCATGGCATAGTATGGCAGCCCAGCTATCTTCTCTCCGTGGGACTGGTACTCCAGCCTCCAGGAGCCACGGCGCAAAGCACAGACACACATCATGATTTACCCTCAACTAAGTGTAGGTACAAATAGATGGCGTGCAAGCGTTACAGATCTACCAAAACGGCTGGTGGGAGCTATACAAATACCAGTCACACAACAGATTCCACCCCAAGTGCAGGGACTCCACCACGCCTGCAGGGCCGGAGCCACAAGTGCGGAGGCCCTTTGTGAATCAGACCCCTAGTGTGCAAGACGCACAGAGATATGCCATATCCACTCCAGCACACGTGGATTTTGAGTCGGGGAGCTAACGGAATGAGTGAGGCTGCGTACTGCTTGATTTTAGGTGGACAGACTACGCATAATTGGTGGCATACGGGAAACGGAGAACCGGGTGAATCATACGGCCAGCACCGTGTAAGATACAGGTAGCCCCGCCGAGGGTGCCAGCCCCGGAGCACTGAGGGCGCTTGGATACAGGGATTATTACCTGTTTTGAGATAGAGAGCAGTCTGAATTATGTGTTGCAAGCCTATAGATTTTGCTTTACCCTTGTCCTGAGGAGGCCAGAAGAAATTGATGGTTGAAACGCGTCCGCGTCGACAGCTTGTATATAGAGGAGTCATCATTAATGCAAATATGTTGAATTGTTTAGAAGCATGTTATTTGAAAAGATAGAGAGGTGTTGTACCTCATGTGCTAGAAGGACTACCTCTAAGTGTATTACCCAGATATTATGAGTGAACATAAGTGTTTTAAATACCTTGTTGGGATATTGGAGATACTGAGTTTTGTATATATCGAATAGTTTCTTACCTGTCGGTGTAGTTTTGCAGCTTGAAGATCTTTCTGGATTCACTATGCTGTGCATTATTCCGCGATCTTGTGGTTGGGTCCGGATTCGTAGTCTTTTCTTTGTTTTTTATTTTTTTTTTGTAGCCCAGGTGGACGTCGACGACCACCATTTGGTGCACCTCCCGTGACGTCGTCGTGCTTCCTGCGGAAGTCCCACCTTTGGGGCGCCATCTTCGGGTTTTTTTTTTAACCCTAGGCGATTGATTAATTCTTCTTGTCCATTTTTCTGTAATTTTTCATTCCTTGTGATCTTTTCCATTTCACCCCCTCTTCCTCCAGCCTCATCTTCCTGGCGGAGGTGGGTGGGTTCGCTAGTGAATCCAGAAAGATCTTCAAGCTGCAAAACTACACCGACAGGTAAGAAACTATTCGTTTTGCAGCGTGAATCTTTCTGGATTCACTATGCTGTGCATAGACTTTGTAGCGGTTTTCCTAGTTCTGTGGCGGCTGGGTGGTAGATGAGCGTTGGTCGTTGAAAATGTGCTGAAGCACCTTCTGTCCAACCTGTGCTTCCTTGTTCAACTGAATGACCACGCAGTAGTGTTTCGTGAACGTGTGCACAGATGCCCAAGTTGCCGCGAGGCATATGTCCTGGATGGGCGTGTTTGCCAGGAAGGCAACGGTGGCCCCCTTTCTTCCTTGTGGAGTGAGCCTGCGGCCCCTCCGCTAGCTCCTGTCCAGCCTGTTTGTGGCAGAATTGAATAGTGAGGGCAATCCACCTAGCGATGGTGCCCTTAGTCACTGGCCTACCCATGAAGCTAGTGGCGAAGGACACAAACAGCTGCTTCGACTTCCTGAGATCCTTGGTTCTCTCAATGTAGTGCATCACCGCTCTTCTTGCGTCGAGGGTGTGCAGGGCCTTTTCTGCCTTTGAAGTCGGGTTTTGGAAGAAACTTAGTATCTGAATACTCTGATTCATGTGGAACGCCGACACCACCTTGGGCATGAAGTGTGGGTCTGTTCTCAGGACTATTCTATCCTTGTGAATCTGAATGTAGGGTTCCTGTAGTGTTAGTGCTTGAAGCTCGCTCACCCTGCGTAGTGAGGTTATGGCCACCAGAAAGGCCGTTTTCATCGTCAACATCTGCAGTGTGGCCTTGTGAATGGGTTCAAACGGTGCCTTCATGAGCTCCGTCAGAACCACGTTCAGATTCCATGCCGGCGGCGGCAACCTTTTCGGGGGGGGCCATCCTTTTGGCTCCTTCCATGAATCTCTTCACCACCTGCCAGTTGAAGAAACTTCCACCCTTTTCACCTCTGGTGTAGGCCACGATTGCCGCTAGGTGAACCCTTAGGGAGCTCGAGCAGAGGTTACTCTTTAGAAGGTGTGTGAGGTACCTCAGTACTGTTGAGTCTCTTGTCATTCTGTTTTGCAGGCCCTTTTTCCGGCACCACACAGTGAATCTCTTCCATTTTGCGCTGTAGCATTTTTGTGTAGTTGGTTTCCTCGCCTCCCGTAGCACTCGCATAGTGCTCGGAGGCAACCTTAGGTGTGCGAACTCTAGGTCTTCAGGAGCCATGCCGCCAGGTTGAGGGTCTCTGGCTCTGGGTGCAGGACCTCTCCGTTTTGCATTGAGAGCAGGTCCTTCCTCCTCTCGAACTTGTATGGATTGCCTTGTGCCATTTCTTGAATTTGTGAGAACCATGTCTGCCTCGCCCACTGCGGAGCCACTAGGATCAGAGTCATGTTGCTGGTTCTGCATTTGTCGAGCACTCTGTGCAACAGGGGTATCGGTGGAAAGGCGTAGGCAAATGTCCTCGACCAGCTTATCCATAGGGCATTTCCCTGGGATTGCTGATCTGGTTGCCTGGACGCGAAGCTTTGGCATTTTGCATTGTGGCGTGTTGCAAATAGGTCTATTGTGGGAGTTCCCCATCTCCGGAAGAGTTTCTCTGTTTCCTGGCCATTGAGCTCCCACTCGTGCGATGCCGAGGTCTGCCTGCTTAGCCAGTCTGCCTCCACATTGTCCTTCCCCGGTAGGTGAATTGCCAGTAGATCTATCCTGAGAGGTATGGCCCATCTCCAAATCTCCTGAGCTAGAGAGGAGAGAGGGAACGACTGTGTCCCCCCTTGTTTGTTGATGTAGAGCATTGCCGTGGTGTTGTCTGTTTGGACCAACACCCTCTGGTTGTACAGGTGCCTCTGGAATACCTTCGGGGCTAGCAGGATTGTTTTCAACTCGAGGTAGTTGATATGGCGAACCGCATCTGCTGGAGCCCACAGACCCCTCACTCTGAGGTTGTCCATGTGCGCTCCCCATCCCTTTTGCGATGCGTCCGTGGTAATGGTCACTGTTGGGATTGGTGGTGTCAGGCTTCTCCCTGCTGTCATGTTGTCTCTGTTCCACCAAGTTATCTCCTCCTGCACTGCGTGCGTAACAACCACTAGATCCTCCCAACTTCCGCTTGCTTGTGACCATTGCTGATGAAGCCATTCCTGGAATGGTCTCATGTGCAGGCGTACATTCGGCACCAGCTGGATACACGACGCCATCATCCCCATCATCTTGCTCACAGCCCTCACTGTCAGAGCTCGCCCCTTCTGGTAGAGCCGCGTCTCCTTCAGTAGTGCATTTGTCCTCCTGTCGCTGGGCACTACTGTACTGTTGAGGGAGTTGATTTTCGCCCCCAGGAAAATCTTCACCTGTTCCGGTTCCAGCGATGACTTGCCCCAGTGGATCGAGAAACCCAGATTTGTGAGGGTGTCTGTTACGCGTTTTGCGTGCCTCTCGCACTTCTCGCGTGAGTTTGCCTTGACTAGCCAGTCGTCTAAGTAGAGGTAGACATGGATTCCCTGTCTTCGTAGGTGGGCCGCGACCGCCGACAGGCATTTTGTAAAGACCCTTGGTGCCGATTTTAATCCGAAGGCCAGGGTTGTGAACTGGTAGTGTTCCTGTTCGATGTTGAATCTTAGAAGGCCCTTGTGTCTTCTGTTTATTGGGATGTGAAGGTAGACATCCTTGAGGTCCACGGTGACCATGAAGTCCCCTTCTCTTATTTGTGGTAGTACCTCCTGCAGCGAAGTCATTTTGAACTTCTGCGTTCTGATGAACTTGTTTAGGTAACGCAGGTCCAGGATGGGTCTGAGGTTTCCGTCTACTTTCGGGACCACGAAGTAGTTTGAGTAGACCCCTTTGTTGCGTTCTCTGAACGGCACTGCCTCTATGGCTCTCTTTTCTAGAAGTTTCTGTGTTTCTTCTCTGAGTAGTGCCAGTTCCTGGGCCGATCTCTGTCTTCCCTTTGGTTTCCTGTTTGGAGGTCTTTTCTCCAAATCTACGCAGTATCCGTACTGCATGATGTTCCGTATCCACTTGTCTGTGGTTATACGCCGCCACTCCTGAAGGTAGAACCTCAGTCTTCCGCCTACTGGTGTTGTATGCTCGTAGGCTTTTGAATATTCTCTTCCCCCTGATGTTACTTTTTTGCGCCTCACCCTTGGGGGCATGACGAGGGTAGGCGTCCTCTTGCGTGCTGAGTCACTTTGATGAGGGCTGTTCGCCCCCTCTCCTCCTTTGGCCACGTCCGTTCCCTCTCCCGCGAAAGGACTGGCCCCGAGGTTGGTACTGCCAGTTTTGCTTCTGCTGACCTTGTCCGTGGCTTTCACCCTGCTGCCCTGCTGGAACGTCTGGTGCGACGGCCCCTGCTGGCTTCCTCCCCTACCGTAGGGTCTCCTCGAGGGATTGCCTCGCCTCATTCCCCTCAGCTGTAGGGCCCCCATGGACCTCGCCGTTTCGTTTTCTTTTTTCAGCTGGGTGAGCTTCTCGTCCACTGTTGCTCCGAACAGTGTCTCTCCGTTGAAGGGGGTGCCAAGGATGTTGTTCTGCACCTCCGGTTTGAATCCCGAGATTCTTAGCCATGCATGCCTTCTCTCGGTGACCCCTACGATGTTCTTGCCTTCGTCTATCAGGTGTGAGGCTCTCTGGCGGTATTCTTCGGGGAGGTGCTTTACTAGCTCCCCCATCTCGTCCCAGTGCTGGTACTGGTGTCTATTGAGGAGTGCATTGGAATTCGCCATGCGCCAATGCATTGCGGCGTTCCTCTCTACCTTTCTTCCTGTGAGGTCTATCCTCCTGCTTTCCTTATCAGGTGGTGGGCCCGAAGTTGCTGGTACGTTGGCCCTTCTCCTGGCCGTGGAAGCTATGATGGAGTCTGCAGTCACGCTACCCTTGATGTAAGGGGGGTCCAGGGAAGAGTGCTTATATTTCTTCTCTGTCCTGGGCGTGATCGACCGGCAGGTCGCTGGTTCCTTGAAGGCTTCTCTCCCCTGATTCATCACGCTTTGTAGCATGGGGAGGAACTGGCTCCTTGTCTGGATGGGGAGCAGGGTCTCGAGGAGAAAATCGGCTTTCGGCTTCTCCTCGTCGAGTTTGACGCCGAAGGCTGTTGCTGCGCTCCTGACCACCATATTGTACACCCCGATGTCGTCGGGTGGCGAAGGCCTCGAAGGGTACGTGTCCACGGGCTCCTCCGGGTTTTCGGTGTCGAGATCCTGCCATTCGATGTCGTGGCTGGTAGATGGCGCCGAGTCGTAGAACGACTGTTGGTCTTCTTCCTCGGCTTCTCCATCATAATAGGCCTCTTCTTCCTCTTCGAGGTCCCTTGTTAGTCCTTCGGTGTCGAATTCGTCCTCGACGACGTCCGCCGATGAAACCGTTGGAATCTTGAATTCCTTCATCTTGGCGTCGAACTCCTTCTTCCTTTGAAGGATGTTCTCCATTTCGGCCTCGAGCCGCCTCTTCTTTTTCTCCATCTCGGAGATGCTTTCGGCGTCGACCGCGGGCCTTTTCGTTGAAACTTGCGTCGACGTCGAACGTTCTTTCAGCGTCGATCGGGCCGTTTCCTGGGTTGGCTTCGACGACCCTTGCTTTTCGGCGTCTTTCGGCACCAGGGAGTCCTTTTCTAAGGATCCGCTCGGCCTCTTGTCCATGGTTCCCCCTTTGGTCGTCGAAGTTTTCGGCACCGGGGCTCCCTTCGTGGACTTAGACTCTGATTTTCTCGAGTCACCCTCGTGTTTTCGAGGTACTTTCTGTTTTGCGCTCGACGATTCTCTTACCTCGTCTTCTTTTTTCTTGTCGGTCTCTACGACCGTGAAGTTTTCGGCTGTCTCGGCAACGTTGTCCTCGTCGTCCGTGGAGAGGCCCAGATCGTAGAGCGACGGGGCCTTACCCTTGCCATCCATGCTGGCGTTGGCTCTTCTCTGCCGATCTCTCACCCTGAGCGTCTTCGGCGCGAAGGCTGAGCAGGCGTTGCAGTCCTTACTCTGGTGCTCGACCGGTAGGCAGAGGTTGCAGACCGGATGCTGGTCCTTCTGCGCGAACTTGTGGTGGCAGTTTGGGCAGAACTTGAATGGCGTCTTGTCCATTGCGCTCAGGGCCTCTGAGTGCGCATTCTCCAAGGTCGTCGAAGAAAAAAGGGCGCTGAACCTCCTTTCTTCGCGCTCCTGATGAAATCTCTTCCTTTCCTGTGATATCCTCTAGTATTTATCGACGAAACTCGCTTTTCTTTCTTCTTCCTTCGAGAGTAATTCTGGAGCTTCCCGATGACGATCCAGACCCAACGGCGGAAAAAAGAATCCGAAGATGGCACCCCAAAGGTGGGACTTCCGCAGGAAGCACGACGACGTCACGGGAGGTGCACCAAATGGTGGTCGTCGACGCCCACCTGGGCTACAAAAAAAAAAAAAAAGACAAAGAAAAGACTACGAATCCGGACCCAACCACAAGATCGCGGAATAATGCACAGCATAGTGAATCCAGAAAGATTCACGCTGCAAAGGTACATATATGTATGTTTTGTGTTTGTCATTGTATATACACATTGTTGTTTGTTTTTTCATTTTGAAGTGATATGTGGATCAGAGCCTGGTCCAATGGCATGTATGTGTGTGAAATTAAACTGAACATTGTTTTTTGTAAAATTATACAGTAACGTCAGGGTAATTTATTGTGCCCTTACTGAAAATAAATTGGCTATTCATCCCTTCGTACTCCCTTGTTATTCATCAATTTGATGTCCTATGCCCAGGTATAGGAGGGTGATTTGGGCATAACCCTGTTCTTTTTTCCTACATCCACTCCGGCCAGCAGGTAGCTTGCTGACATTCCCACTAAAGCTGTGGGTTAACTCAAGCATATTTTTTACATTAACAGCGATTTGCATACAGCGCCTCACGTCTAACAAACACAGCTCACTCCTCCCCGGTCCATGTGGCGGTACCACCTTCAAGCCCACCTTGCAGAGTCTGGATGATCTCGCTGTGAAGGAGCGTAGGGACCACCGGGGTGGGCAGGTCGAGCAGGTACCCCCTCACAGCCTCTCCTAGAGCGCGCACATCAATCTGCTCCAAGTCCAGAGAAAGGAAATCTAAAATGGAGGGGAAAAAAACATAATATTAATTTCACTGTTTTGGCGGAGAAATCTGGGGGCAAGGCGCAGAAGCTCGCCAGCGCTCTTCTCGAAGAAGAAATACAAATGATCTATGATTGGCCCAGGAGGGCCTCTGGAATGGAGCGCTGCGATAGGGAACTGTCAAAGTAACGCAAGAAGAGTTATACGGCTTCATAAGATGGGACAG
This sequence comes from Triturus cristatus, assembly GCF_964204655.1. NCBI lineage: Eukaryota > Metazoa > Chordata > Amphibia > Caudata > Salamandridae > Triturus > Triturus cristatus. Next base: position 35,623,139 of record NC_140595.1, on the reverse strand, counting down.
GACAGTGGTAGACCAGATGTACAACAGAAAGGCAGGGCTCTGGGCATCCATATGACAGGGAGGTCGTAGGATGTTGCTTATCGGCGTATATTGATGAGAATTGTGATGCGATGTGAAGTGGCCTGGTGATTTTTATGCTTTTTGCTGAGAACGTACCAGTTAGAAAAGTCAGTGCAAAATGTGTAGCAATGAAGTACAGGCAAGACTCTAGAGATTTTGCAAATCGTTACTAGAGACTACGTAGTTTATGAAACATGAGAAATGATTTTAGTGGAGTAAAAATGTGCATTTACATGAATATTGAAAACATTTGTGGCAGTAGGGTATTTCTAACGTTAGTGTTTTTATGTGATGATATTTTGTGAAATGTATACATTCTTCAATTTGAATTGATTTAATTTCATTATGTTTGAAGTAAAGTCAGAGCTTATTTGTGCAATGCTAATTTAAAGGCCTTCACAAACTGTTCTTCTAATGCAGACCTTTCGCCGGATTTAATACAATGGATGGTTCTTTGAAAGGTAAATGTTGCATATTTTGTCCTGTACACTTCTACACTCCGGCATTCTTCAAGGCTTTTTACAAAGTGCACAGTGAAATATTCCTGTTAGAATAGAAATCCGGCTATGGCTACAAGTTATAACTTTTTAGGTCTTCTCTACCAATCTTTGGCCTGCGAAGAGTCGCAAACTTCATTTCTCATGACTTGCATGGGAAACCAGTATGATGTTTCAAATCATATTAGGTGACTTACTGTGCACTGGGACATATGATAGTCCTTCGATGGTGGTGTGATGCTACGCCACTGGACACCGCTGAAGTTCTATAAAAGAAGAAACCCCAAAGGAGGGCAACGACCGCCATTCTGATTTTTTAGGTCTCGCCTGACCCAGCGCATGCGCTGGTCTGGCGAGACTTATTGAGAGGGCTCCAAAAAGTGCTACCAGGCCAGCCTAGAACTACAGTGCATGTGCGCGGGCGCGCTCGCTTGACCGCGATTACTTTCACTTTCGCTTTGATCGCGATCACTTTCGCGGCCGCACGGCATAGCCAATAGGTCTTGCTTTTGGGACCTTATAAGTATTTAGTTATGCAACTGTTGCATGGCTAAACACTTATAAGGTCCCAAAGGCGAGACCTATTGGCTATGCCAATGCTTGTCCTAATTGGGATCCGGATGCTATACTCTTGTTTTGGACTGTGTGCCGATGCTACGATCGGTAGCTGATGGACTGAGACCACCTTTGCCGAACCACTTCTATTTTTCAAATATCTATCTTACAGTTAACAGACTCGCCCTTAATGGACTTTAAATCTGAACCTTTCCCTCTGCATCGTAAGGCCTGAGTTGTAAGAAATTCGAACCATCCTGTCTTATGTTTGTGGGACTTTTTACTCTGAATTTAATAACCGTCCTCTTAAGATTTGCCTAAATGCTGGTTGCTTTAATGCAAGCTGTGATATTCTTGACTGAAGTCCTTAAGAAACTGCTCATTCTGCTGAATTTTAATTATTGAATACATTAACTAAATGAATCTAAATTAGACTGTTTATTCTTTCCATTTTTGGCTGTGATTAGTGTTGGACTTGGCCCTTCTGGCAGGTTCACCCCTGAACTTTTTGCCTTTTATTGGTGACTTGGTGTGGTGATTTTCTTGGTTTCTGCGCACTTTCCCTGTGTCCCAGGGTAAAGTGCGTGCGTGCTCTGAGTGCATGTGGTGAGATAGGCCTGCCCTCCCATAGGAATGCATGGGGAATGTATGTGTCCCTGGTAGTTCCTGATGCGTGGGGTGTGCAGGCCCGAGTTTGGTATGTGCGGACTCGTGGGAGTGAATGCTGCACGATGATGTGTGCGGCGTGCATGTACCTAGTGTGGAAGTGCCACTTCTAGAAGTGGGCACTTCTGTGTGCAGTGCGTCTGGCGTGTGATTGGCTGGAGCTGGCTGGTGAGCCTGGCTCCAGGAGTCTGGTTGGGTCTGCCCCAGTGGTGAGTGTGAGATTAGCATGCTGATGGCTGGGGAGGAGTGCACCTTGGACCTGAATAGGGCAGGGTTTTCCCCACACACTGCTGGCTCCGCCCCCTGTGGTGCGACTGACGACCCTAGCCCTGCCAATGAATAGAGTGAGGGGCTGAGCACATCAAGGGTGCTCCCCAACCAGCTGCGACTGGTTTTCCCCCTCACCCTGAACCCAGAACAAAGGGATTTGGTGTATAAAAAGGGGCTGTGTCCCCTTACAAAATGTTCTTGCTCTGTCTTGAATCTACCAGGGGCGTGCTGCTGGTGGGGCCCAGGAGGGACCGCCATGGGGGCTACCTCCCTGCTGGAGGGCCCTGTGTGCTGGCCCCTGGGCCCTACCTTGCCCCCTGGATACCTTCTGGACCCTTGTGACTTTCCTTTTACCTGGCCAAGGCTTGATGCTGGCCTAGCGCCCTGGGAGCGCTTTATTTTTCTTGCAGCAAGGTGCTTTTCTGGTCCTGAACATAGCGCCTGGAGAGCGCTTTATTCCCCCAGAGAGAGGAGCTGGAGCTGTGCAGCGTTGCGCTGCCACGAGCGAGAGAGGGAATCCCCAGCGTAGGGATTCCCCCATGATGCGTGCCTTGCGGGTGCCCACCCCGCTTATTTTGCCTCTTTGATTGATTACCCCTGAAGGCGGGTGCCCACCCCGCAATCAATCAATCAATCAATCAAGGAATTTATAACGCGCACTACTCACCCGGAAGGGTCTCAAGGCGCTGGGGGAGGGGGTCTGCTACTGCTCGAACAGCCAGGTCTTAAGCTGTTTCCTGAAGGCGAGGTGGTCCTGGGTCAGCCGCAGGTGGACGGGCAGGGAGTTCCATGTCTTAGCCGCCAGGTAGGAGAAGGATCTTCCTCCGGCGGTGGCTCTCTGGATGCGAGGGACGACGGCGAGGGCGAGGTACGCGGATCGTAGCTGTCGGGTGGGCGTGTAGAAGGTCAGGCGGTCGTTGAGGTACCTTGGGCCCAGGTCGTGGAGGGATTTGTGTGCGTGGGTGAGGAGGCAATGGCCGCCACATCAATGCTGTGTGGCGAGGCCGGAGCCCACCCGGCATCGCCGCATTCGTTACATGCGCGGGTGCCCACCCCGCGATTATTGAAGGAGAAATCACCGCCACGGCCCGAGCTGCATGTGAAAACCGCCGCCGAGTCCGCGGCCCGCCTGGTTGTGGGCGGGGCCGCGGGACGGAAGCGGAAGTGCCGCCATTTGCCCCGGAGCCTCGCAGGCTCCACCAGTGAAGTCCCGGTCCCGAGATGGGGGACCGGGCGAAGGCCGGCGCATCCAGGGACGGGGCTCTCATGAGGTGAGAGAGCCCCGCCAGTACAGAGAAGTCCCGGTCCCACCAGAGGGACCGGGCGAGGAGAGAGCCCAGCAGGTGAGGCGCCGCTCCGGAGTCCCCGGAGACCGATTCCTGCCTCCGCCTCCCCCAGCCGGTGAGTACGAGAGAGTCCGGGTGGGGGGGAGGCAGTGTCAGAGCGGCCCCGTCTGGCAGCGGGCCGCTCCACCGAGGCAGGCATGTTTGTTTGAGCGCCCCTTCGCTCCTACGATTACGGGGGCATGGTTGTTTTTCTGTTGTGGTGCCTGGTGAAGGCACAGGACCGGTGATGCTTAGAGCGGCCCCGGATGGCAGCGGGCCGCTCCAACGATGGGCATGATGGTTTACAGAGCCTACGAGGCTCCAACGCTGGGTGCCAGTTCCTCGTGTGGGGACATGTTCATTTCAGAGCCCTGAGTGGCTCCAGCACGTGTGCCAGTTGTTCTCTGAGCCAGAGGGCTCCAACGTTTGGCCCCCCTCAGTTCCCTAAGAACCAGAGAGGCTCCCACACAGCCTTGTTTGCCCAGAGAGCGAGTGCGCTCCACAGTACTTTGGGGCAAGTTCCTTTTCGATATTGGCGCCCAGTTATTTCAGGAGCCCGTGCGCTCCATGGGGACAGGTTACTTTCTGAGCCAGATGGCTCCCACTTTTTGGCCTATTGTTTCAGGGGCTAGTGAGAGCCCCTGCCTACTAGGTGCCTTCCACAGCTGCGCAGCACTTAGTGCCAGCTGCAGCGTTTAGGCCCTGTGCTTGTCCCCAGCTGCCCAGCAAGTAGTGGGCAGCTGCTACGTTTAGGTTCTGGCGCAACCTGGACTCTGATGTGATTGTGGTGCTAGGAAATGTACTGTGTAGTATGTTTGGCGCACCCTGTGTTCATGCTTTTGGTGCTAGGAAATGTGCTGTGTATAGTATGTTTGGCGCACCCTGTGTCTTATACCTCTAAATGTGGTTATTTCTGCCTAGAAGGTTGTTTTACCTGCTTAGGTTGATGGTAGGGAGAATGTACTTCCCTGTGCGATGTGCGCCCCTAGTATAGTTATACCTAGGTGGTTAGGTCTAATGAGTTAGACCAATGAGAATTGCATAATGTGATTTATGCCCCTGTGATGGATGCAGGATAGGTTTTATACCTGATGCTAGTGTGATGACGCTGAGGTCATTATTGCGCCAGTAGAGACTGGTTGTGCTCTACAGTTACTTTGTGTTATGTTCTACGTTTACTATTGGTGATTTGTGCTATGTTCTAAGTGCTAATTCCTGACAGTGGTCCATGTGGCCCTGTCCCCTGTATATATAATCCCTTGTAAATTCTGCCCGTGCCTGTGGGCACATTGTAGAGTGTGTGTTTTTAACTAATGTGTTGTGTATAATACAAAGGCTATTTTTATAGAATACCTTGTGTGGAGTTTCCTTTGTGGTGGGCCTTGGGTGTTGTTGCTGGGTGCGCACGCAAACGCTTTACACATCGCCTCAGGGATAAGCCTGTCTGCTCGTGCCAAGCTACCAAGGGGGTGAGCAGGGGTTATCTTTGGCGTGTAACTTCCTTGCCCTGACTAGAGTGGTGGTTTCTGCCTGACTTTGGCGCAAGCCTTAGCCAACCAGAAATCCCATTTCTAACAATTAGCATTTAAATGCGTTGTAGAGAGACTCAGCCAGCCTTATCAGAACATCAGGTTTTACTTCGCTTGTTTGATGTTGCAACTCCCGAGCTCATGGTTTGCATAATTCTCACTCGACGTAACTTCTTCAGGAGGTTGGGTCTTCCGCAGTCATTCTTAATTTCTACGGCATGGTCTGGAGAGCGGTCTATCTAAATCGCATTTCAAACCCGTCAGTTGGCTGTCAGCTAATGATCCTCACTGCGCCGCTAACGTGGAGTTTGGCCACCCTAATTTCCAACCCTTCTATCGGTGGAGAAAGATTCATCCGAGAATCTATGCCTCTGTGAGAAATGGAAGTGCTGCAGACTGCCTGATCGTACAGGGCCCAGTACGGTCAGGGTAGTACGGACAGTACGCGTATAGTAATTGAATTTAGCGTACCGCTTCACGCGGCAACAGTGCCCAGCTGGTAATCCCGCAGGGAAACACAGCCTTTCATCTGTCCGAGGTCTGTAAACTAGACCACCACTGGACGGAGTTAAAAAAAAAACAAAAACAAAAAAAACTTTTGCCTAAGGCCTTTTTGTGTGGAATTGATTGGTCATGTGTGCATTGCATGAAGGTGATTTAATTTTGATGGAAGGAATGTTCAAAATTGGGTAAAAACCGACAGAGAGGGCGCAGGCAAACATGGGTTCGGAACTAAATGAGTAACGGAATATTTTTTAGGTCACACTGACGATCAAAGTGTCTGTTGTGCAGTCCTGTAATTGATGTGACAGTCCTCAGCAGACTGACCTCTGAAGAGTGAAAGAAGGCATTGTTTGTCCCCGTTGTAACCCTTGCTCATGACAAGCACATCGCGCATGATGCCAGCAGCGAGCGCATAACTCGCCGGCTTTCACGGTTGGTAGCTTGAAAATGACTGTAAGGTTTGCTTTGCCCCCTTTCTTCCCGCCATAAAACTTGTGACCACGATTTAGTTATGCATTTTTATATAGCGCCAATATCACCCTATGTGGTAGAGCGCTTTACAGTAGACATATGTTGTTACATAGATAATTACAGAGGGTTCAAAATGAACAAATATTACCAAAAATGGTTATATAGGGTCGAAAATGTCAACCATGGTAAATCGTACCAAAAAAACAAATTGTATAAAAAGTAAACGCAGCAGTAGAAAGGTTGTAAACGCCTGATGAGATGGAGGTAGTCTACTTGTCTGCGCCATGGCTAGTCGCAGTGTTTTAGCTGAAAAATCGTTGCAGGAGGGCTTTTTTTTATAGCGCCTACATAGTGCTTTCTAAATCTGAGTGGATTCAAGTGAGGAGCTGGAAAAGTCGACGGTGTCTGTTTTTTTTGTATTAGACATAAAAAGCTTAGAGACAGCTTACGGACTGTTCCGTGTGCAAGTGTCTTGTGTGTTGATGTGAAGGCCACGAGTCTGCCCCCGGGAAGCCCCAGCTCGCCGCAGCCGGCGCCCTCCCACCCGGGCCGGGCCCTGCTCCTTGCCTCGGCCCGGCCTGGATCCCATTACCGAGGCCCGGCTCATCCGTAATAATCTTCCCCATCTGAAGCGCTCACACTTCCTGCACGAGGAACTGGTACTTACCGGATCTCAGCGCCTGTCTCAGCTCAGAGCCAGCCGGGCCTCCAGGCGCCCTGTACAGCGCCTCGCCGTCCAGACCTGCGGAGGTAGGCGCAGTGTGCGTTAGAAACATTCACATCCATCGGTTCTATCGAGACATTATCAATGTTAAGATGCACGAAGGGATGAAACGGCGGCAGCGACTTAAAAGAAACATTTTTTACAGGAATGGCAGTAATACAACCGCACGGCAAAAGTTCCACTTTTAATAAGCTATTCAGCCTGCACAAAGGAGCCATGCTGGGTTCCGGTTTCTGTGAAGTTTGCTCTCACCCCCAAAGGAAAACTTTACAACCAGCAGGCTAACATTAACAACACAACACATGCAACACACCTTGAGACCCTTTCATACACAACCCCACCACAGGACACACCACAAGCCATGGAGACGGCAGAGGTTTGCGCTCCGGTAACAACACATCGGATCAAGTGGGGCCGCCGCCCGCCCTGCTTTAGAGCAGCATGGCCGGTATTTTAATGTCCTGTCGGTACAAAAAGTATTTTTTTAAAACACCTTAAGCCGGGATTTTTACTTTGAACTGTAAATGTTTGAAGAAAACCCTTCAAAATGTGTTCTCAAGCTGCCCTAATGACCTTTACATTGAAAAAGAAACAAAGGCCGTGTTAAAAAGGAAAATAGACATTTATACATAAAGGTCTGCTTAAGAATCCAGTCGGGGCCTTTGCAAGATCTTAAACACGTGCACCATTCCTGTTACTTGGTAGATTTTACTAAAACTCAGGGGTGCAGATTACTACAGAAAGGGCAGACGAAAGACTGCGCCAGTGCTGCACTCATCTTCACTAAGGGCACATGAAAGATTGCGCAGTGCTGCACTCGCCTTCACTAAGGGCACATGAAAGATTGAACATGCAAGACTTTTCTTCACTAAAGGCACATGAAAGAGTGTGCAGTGCTGCACTTGTCTTCCCCAGGGGCACATGAAAGCTTGCTCAGTGCTGCACTCGTCTTCACTAAGGGCACATGAAAGAATGCTCAGTGCTGCACTTGTCTTCACTAAGGGCACATGAAAGATTGCGCAGTGCTGCACTCTTCTTCACTAAGGGCACATGAATGATTGAGCATGCAACACTTTTCTTCACTAAAGGCACATGAAAGAGTGTGCAGTGCTGCACTTGTCTTCCCCAGGGGCACATGAAAGATTGTGCAGTGTTGCACTCGTCTTCACTAAGGGCACATGAAAGTGTGCAATTCTGCACTTTTCTTCACTAAGGGCACATGAAAGATTGAACATGCAACACTTCTTCATTAAAGGCACATGAAAGATTTGCAGTGCTGCACTCGTCTTCACTAAGGGCACATGAAAGAATGCTCAGTGCTGCACTCGTCTTCACTAAGGGCACATGAAAGATTGAGCATGCAAGACTTTTCTTCACTAAATGCATATGAAAGATTGTGCAGTGCTGCACTCGTCTTCACTAAGGACACATGAAAGATTGCACAGTGCTGCACTCATGTTCACTAAGGGCACATGAAAGATTGTGCAGTGCTGCACTCGTGTTCACTAAGGGCACGTGAAAGATTGTGCAGTGTTGCACTCATCTTCACTAATGGCACATGAAAGATTGTGCAGTGTTGCACTCCTCTTCACTAAGGGCACATGAAAGATTGAGCATGCAACACTTCTCATTAAAGGTACATGAAAGATTGTGCAGTGCTGCACTCTTCTTCACTAAGGGCACATGAAAGATTGAGCATGCAACACTTTTCTTCACTAAAGGCACATGAAAGATTGTGCAGTACTGCACTAGCCTTCACTAAGGGCACATGAAAGATTGCACAGTGCTGCACTCGTCTTCAGTAAGGGCACATGAAAGATTGTGCAGTGTTGCACTCTTCTTCACGAAGGGCACATGAAAAATTGCGCAGAGCTGAACTCTCTTATAGCAAGGCCACATGAATGCGCATGGCTGGACTCTCCTACAGCAATGGCACATGCAACAATGTGCAGTGATACACTCTCTTCCACCAAGGGCACATGAAGGAATTTGTGGTGTTGCACTCCGTCACAGCAATGGCACATGACCGAATGTGCAGTGATGCACTCTCTTACAGAAGGGCACATGAAAGTATGTGCGATGCTGCACTCTCCTTAACTAAGGGCACATGAAAGATTGGACAGTGCTATACTCTCCTACACTAATGGCACATGAAAGACTGCGCAGTACTGCACTCTCCTATACTAATGGCACATTAAAGATTGCACAGTGCCACACTCTCCTTAACTAATGGAACATGAAAGATTTGGGAGTGTTGCACTCTCCTTCACTAAAAGCACATGAAAGATTGCCCAGTGTTGCACTTTTCTTCACTAAAGGCACATGAAAAATTGCGCAGTGATGCACTCGTCTTCACTAAGGGCACATGAAAGATTGCACAGTGCTACACATTTCTTCACTAAAGGCACATGAAAGATTGTGCAGTGATGCACTCTTCTTCACTCTTGGCACATGAAAGTTTGCGCAGAGCCGAACTCTCTTATAGCAAGGCCACATGAATGCGCATGGCTGGACTCTCCTACAGCAATGACACATGCAAGAATGTGCAGTGATACACTATCTTCCACCAAGGGCACAAGGAGGAATATGTGGTCTTGCACCCTCCCACAGCAATGGCACACAAATAAATGTACAGTGATGCACTATCTTACAGCAAAGGCACATGATGGAAAGTGCAGTAATGCACTCTTTTACAGAAGGCACATGAAGATATGTGCAGCGAGGCACTCTCTTACAGCAAGGACATAGAAGTAATGTACAGTGCTGCACCCTCCCACAGCAAGGGCACATGAAGGAATGTGCGGTGCTGCACTCTTTTAAAGCAAGGGCACATAAAGGAATGTGTAGTGTTGCACTCTCCTACAGGACGGCCTCATGAATGTGCAGTGATATACTCTCCTGCAGCAAGGTCACACAAATGTGTGATGCTGCGCTCTACTATAGGAAGGGCACATGAATGAATGTGAGGTACTGCACTCTCCTAAAACCAGAGAGCGCATAAGTGAATGTGCAGTGCTGTAATCTTACTGCATGGGCACATAAATGAATGGGTGGTGCTGCGCTCTACGACTGCAAAGGCACATGAACGAATGTGCAATGCTGCAATCCCCTAGAATTCGACCACATGAATACATGTGGAGTGCTCCTACAATCAAGGCACATGAACAAATGGTCGGTGCAGCCTCTCTTTTAGCAAGGACACATGAATTAATGAGGTGTGCTGCACGCTTCTAGCAAGGGCACATGCATGAATGTGCGGCCCTGGACTCCTCTAAAAATCAGAGCACATGAATGAGTGTTCAGCGGTACAAGAACAAGCGTGCAGTGCTGGATCCTCCTACAATCACAGATCATGAATAGGTGTGCAGTGGCATATGAATGAGTGCACAGTACGGGACTCTCCAACAATCAGAGCACATGAATATATATATTTGTGGAAGAGGTGTAGCGCAGCGGGCAAATTGCCTGACTCCAGACCACGGGGTTCATGCTTCGATTCCCGGCGGCAGGTTAGCCCGGCACCATGTGACTCTGGGCAATAGCTCGCTTAATCTTCCCGAGTGTCCCCAGCGCCGGGACACCTCTTCGGAGGTAGTTGTACAAATGCTGGTATATATATCCTACATCAAGGGCAAATGAATGAATGCATTCTACTATAATCCAGGCACATGCATTAATGCTCCGTGCTGCAGTCTTCTGCAATCAGGGCACATGAATGTTGCGCTCTCCTGCACTCTATCCGCAAGCAGTCGCACTCCCTTCTGTGGTTGTGAAAGAGCTGTCCTGGGCAGGGGAGTCTGAGAAGGTGAGCTCTTCTTGGCAGAGGCACTGGACGTCTTTCAGTTTGAAGAAGTTCTCACATTTTTATCTTATGATGTGCTGCAATCTTTTGCATTTGCCAAGACTGAAAGGTTCTCCTGGGACATGTGCCGTGGTTTTGCAAAAGGCTTGTATTCTTGACATAGCTGTGAATCATAGCAGACGAGGAGTGCCAAACACTGGCCTGGGTGACACCTGCCCGGTCCTCTCCTTGGATGTACACATTTTCAACCAAAACATGGGCTGTGTAAACGATTCATTGCACATAAATGTATCTCATTCTGATATTCTCACAGCCTGGCATGGACGGCTCATCACAGACCACAGTGGAGCGCCTTTCATGCCCTGCAAGCTTGGCCCTCACAATAGGATAAAGTGTTAAATGCAGTGCTTAATTTAAGCCAGTGGTTTCCTGTGCTGGACACTGGCACTTAATTGTCATCACCACACTTATGAAACTCTGCCACATGGTGGCGCTGCTTGTCTGATATAGAGATGAGCAGAACAACGGTTGTTTATGAATACAATACACATCAAAAAAATACTAACACCTGCCTCCCCGGCCATTCCTTTAGCTTTGGGGACCTGGAATAATCTCAACTGTCGCACTGCACTGGCTGGCGGGAGAGACGGTTACTAGTTGTTTTGGTAGCGCCATTGGCAGTGATGGCGGAGCAACGGGCGGTGCAAGCTGCGGTGGACTCCTGGTCAGGGCCCTGGCACTTATTATTTTACAAATAAAGCACTGGTTAAATGCCTCCTATGCAAAAAGGCACAGCTGACAGGTCATTTCATCTTTATTCAGCCACTGTATCTTTTAGGGCAACTATGCAAGCCCTGCATAAAGCAGGTCCAGACGCACAGGGCAGCGGTGAGGGACGCGTCGCACCAGCTCCCGCTTCTTAACCCAGCCCCCCTGTTGTTTTTGGACGTGAATGAGCCATGCACTGAATCCTGAGTTGGGCTTATGCCACTTGGCTCTGTATGTTTATTCGGTGCCAGCCCCTGCACCCCACGCCCCATACTGGTCGGCCTGGGTGCCCTCCACCGACTCACTGGTGCCATCCATTGTGCCATGGGTTGATGCGGTCAGTCACATGACCCGGTAAGCCCACTTCTCTGATGTCGGTTATCTCAGTTGGACTCTACCACTACCACTTCTGGGTGCACCCGGCAGTGCTTAATTTGTAAACAAATAAGTGCCAGAGCTCTCGTCAGGAGGCCACTGCAGCCTGCACCACACATTGACCCTCCCAGCGCTGCCGATGACAGTTACAAGACAACTCCTACCCATCGCACTCCTACCAGTGCGACAATTCAGACTATTCCAAGGCCGAAAGCTATAAGAATGGCTTGGGAGACATGTATTCGTCATTGTTGATATATAATAATTTAATAAACAACTGTTCTTGTGCTCACCTCTAAAGTAGAGTAACAGCGCCACCAAGTGGCGGTTTATAAAAAAAAAAAGCTGCTGTTGACAATTAAGTAGTAGTACGAGCACCAGAAACCACCGGCTCAAATTAGGCACTGCCGCAGACACACTACTGTGATGTCTGTCATCTCCGTTAGACTACCCCGCTCCCACATCTGGGGGGGCCCCGCAGACACACTACTGTGATGACGGCCGTCTCCATTGGACCCGTCTCCTGGGTTGCACCTTCACCAATTCTGGTGCGCCAGTCCTGCTCTGAAATCAGCGGACCCAGTCACCGGAAGATACTTTTGATGGGGTAACTACACTCACACATTTCTCTTCTTGGTGTCTGCTTAAGCGTAGCATAGGTTCACCATGACTTTGCAGCACTCCAAACCACGCAACACCGGGGAGAGGAGTTGGCCTAACGGCTAGGGTGCTCGACCTCGGACCTGGGTTCGAGTCTCGGTAATGACGCTGAACATCCTGTGATTCTGGGCAAATCACTTAATCTCCCCATGACTAACAAAGAATGAATGTGTGTCCTAATGTAACGTAACTGGTGCTATGTAAAGCGCACAGATACCCGATTGGATTCAGGTCAAGTTCGCGCTATATAAAACTCTGAAAGAAAAAAAAAAAACACTATACAACCTTCCACTAGCCTGCTCACAAGAACACAACACACCCAAAATGCGCAGGAGAAACAAATTTAACTCTCCATTTATCAACAGAAAGCGCTTTGGGGCTTAAAACGGGGAGTGAAAGAGCTACTACACTCATGCTACAATGCCATTGGCCAGCGTCTTGAGACCCTCACGGGTGAGTAGCCGAGCTTTACAAACTCTTGATTGATTGGCCAACCACTGTACCTTTCTTTTCGATGGCGTCCAATAGCTTCACCAGGATCGGAGGGCCGTTCTCTGGAGGCGAAAACTGCTCGGTGAGGTCAGGGAGGGCGGAGCCTTCAAAAGAGAAAAAAACAGAACAGGGTTACCGGAAACCGTAGCCAAAGCCTGGGCTAAACACACATAATAAACTGAATTATTCAACAACTAAGTTGATGATGTCTTAAAGAACCACATTTTTGACGTCAGAACTTTAGAGAGTTCAGAACCCTGGTCCTCAACTCCAAGAGGGGTGAACCCTCCTGTCAGCTCACCCTCGGGTTCCTTCATCTATACACCCTCCTCGAGCTGTCCATGCACATCCGGGTCATCCTGTCCAAACGGACACAAAAACAATTAGAAACGCAATAGCCTCGCTTATATGCCGTGCTTCCTTCATAGAGTACCTGCATGCCTCATGTACCGGCCGTGCTTCCTTTATAGACTACCAGCATGCCTCATCTACCGGCCGTGCTTCCTTTATAGAGTGCCAGCATGCCTCAGCTACCAGCCGTGCTTCCTTCATAGAGTACCAGCATGCCTCAACTACTGGCCGTGCTTCCTTTATCGAGTACCAGCATGCCTCAGCTACCGGCCCTGCTTCCTTCATAGAGTACCAGCATGCCTCATCTACTGGCCGTGCTTCCTTTATAGAGTGCCAGCATGCCTCAGCTACCAGTCGTACTTCTTTTATTGAGTGCCAGCATGCCTCATCTACCCAGTCATGCTTCCTCTATAGAGTGCCACCATGCCTCATCTACCCGGCAATGGTTATTTTATTGAGTACTAGCAGGCCTCATCTACCGGCCGTGCTTCCTTAATAGGGTACCAGCATGGCTCATCTACTGGCCGTGCATCCTTTATCGAGTTCCAGCCTGCCTCATCTAACGGCTGTGCTTCCTTTACAGAGTACCAGCATGCCTGATATACCGGCCGTGCTTCCTTTATAGAGTACCAGCATGCCTGATATACCGGCCGTGCTTCCTTTATAGAGTACCAGCATGCCTCATCTACTGGCCGTGATTCCTTTATAGAGTGCCAGCATGCCTCATCTACCCAGCAGCACTTCCTTTATAGAGTACCGGCATGCCTCATCTACCCAGTAGCTCTTCCTCTATAGAGTATCGGCATGCCTCATCTACCCAGCCATGCTTCTTTTGTGGAGTACTAGCAGGCCTCATCTACAGGCCGTGCTTCCTTTATAGAGTACCAGCATGCGTCATCTACCGGCTGTGCTTCCTTTATAGAGTACCAGCATGCCTCATCTACCGGCCGTGCTTCCTTTATAGAGTACCAGCATGCGTCATCTACCGGCTGTGCTTCCTTCATAGAGTAACAGCATGCCTCATCTACCAGCCGTGCTTCCTTTATAGAGTACCAGCATGCTTCATCTACTTGTGCTTCCTTTATAGAGTAACAGTATGCGTCATCTACCCGGCCATGCTTCTTTTATTGAGTACTAGCATGCCTCATCTACCCAGCAGCGCTTCCTCTATAGAGTAGCAGCATGCCTCACCTACCGGCTGAGCTTCTTTTAAAAAGTACCAGCACGCCTCATCTACCCGGCCTTGCTTCTTTTATAAAGTACCAGCACGCCTCATCTACCCGGCCTTGCTTCTTTTATAAAGTACCAGCATGCCTCATCTATCGGTCGTGCTTCCTTTATAGACTACCAGCATGCCTCATCTATCGGTCGTGCTTCCTTTATAGAGTACCAGCATGCCTCATCTATCGGTTGTGCTTCCTTTATAGAGTACCAGCATGCCTCATCTATCGGTCGTTCTTCCTTTATAGAGAACCAGCATGCCTCATCTATGGGTCGTGCTTCCTTTATAGAGAACCAGCATGCCTCATCTATCGGTTGTGCTTCCTTTATAGAGTACCAGCATGACTCATCCATTGGCCGTGCTTCCTTTATAGAGTGCCAGAATGCCTCATCTATCGGCCGTGCTTCCTTTATAGAGTGCCAGCATGCCTCATCTATCGGTCGTGCTTCCTTTATAGAGTGCCAGCATGCCTCATCTATCGGCCGTGCTTCCTTTATAGAGTGCCAGCATGCCTCATCTATCGGCCGTGCTTCCTTTATAGAGTGCCAGCATGCCTCATCTATCGGTCGTTCTTCCTTTATAGAGAACCAGCATGCCTCATCTATGGGTCGTGCTTCCTTTATAGAGTACCAGCATGCCTCATCTATCGGTCGTGCTTCCTTTATAGAGTACCAGCATGCCTCATCCATTGGCCGTGCTTCCTTTATAGAGTGCCAGAATGCCTCATCTATCGGCCGTGCTTCCTTTATAGAGTGCCAGCATGCCTCATCTATCGGTCGTGCTTCCTTTATAGAGTGCCAGCATGCCTCATCTATCGGTCGTGCTTCCTTTATAGAGTGCCAGCATGCCTCATCTATCGGCCGTGCTTCCTTTATAGAGTGCCAGCATGCCTCATCTATCGGCCGTGCTTCCTTTATAGAGTGCCAGCATGCCTCATCTATCGGTCGTGCTTCCTTTATAGAGTACCAGCATGCCTCATCTATCGGTCGTGCTTCCTTTATAGAGTACCAGCATGCCTCATCTATCGGTCGTGCTTCCTTTATAGAGTGCCAGCATGCCTCATCTATCTGCCGTGCTTCCTTTATAGAGTGCCAGCATGCCTCATCTACCGGCCGTGCTTCCTTTATAGAGTACCAGCATGCGTCATCTACCGGCTGTGCTTCCTTCATAGAGTAACAGCATGCCTCATCTACCAGCCGTGCTTCCTTTATAGAGTACCAGCATGCTTCATCTACTTGTGCTTCCTTTATAGCGTAACAGTATGCGTCATCTACCCGGCCATGCTTCTTTTATTGAGTACTAGCATGCCTCATCTACCCAGCAGCGCTTCCTCTATAGAGTAGCAGCATGCCTCACCTACCGGCTGAGCTTCTTTTAAAAAGTACCAGCACGCCTCATCTACCCGGCCTTGCTTCTTTTATAAAGTACCAGCACGCCTCATCTACCCGGCCTTGCTTCTTTTATAAAGTACCAGCATGCCTCATCTATCGGTCGTGCTTCCTTTATAGACTACCAGCATGCCTCATCTATCGGTCGTGCTTCCTTTATAGAGTACCAGCATGCCTCATCTATCGGTTGTGCTTCCTTTATAGAGTACCAGCATGCCTCATCTATCGGTCGTTCTTCCTTTATAGAGAACCAGCATGCCTCATCTATGGGTCGTGCTTCCTTTATAGAGAGCCAGCATGCCTCATCTATCGGTTGTGCTTCCTTTATAGAGTACCAGCATGCCTCATCCATTGGCCGTGCTTCCTTTATAGAGTGCCAGAATGCCTCATCTATCGGCCGTGCTTCCTTTATAGAGTGCCAGCATGCCTCATCTATCGGTCGTGCTTCCTTTATAGAGTGCCAGCATGCCTCATCTATCGGCCGTGCTTCCTTTATAGAGTGCCAGCATGCCTCATCTATCGGCCGTGCTTCCTTTATAGAGTGCCAGCATGCCTCATCTATCGGTCGTTCTTCCTTTATAGAGAACCAGCATGCCTCATCTATGGGTCGTGCTTCCTTTATAGAGTACCAGCATGCCTCATCTATCGGTCGTGCTTCCTTTATAGAGTACCAGCATGCCTCATCCATTGGCCGTGCTTCCTTTATAGAGTGCCAGAATGCCTCATCTATCGGCCGTGCTTCCTTTATAGAGTGCCAGCATGCCTCATCTATCGGTCGTGCTTCCTTTATAGAGTGCCAGCATGCCTCATCTATCGGCCGTGCTTCCTTTATAGAGTGCCAGCATGCCTCATCTATCGGCCGTGCTTCCTTTATAGAGTGCCAGCATGCCTCATCTATCGGTCGTGCTTCCTTTATAGAGTACCAGCATGCCTCATCTATCGGTCGTGCTTCCTTTATAGAGTACCAGCATGCCTCATCTATCGGTCGTGCTTCCTTTATAGAGTGCCAGCATGCCTCATCTATCTGCCGTGCTTCCTTTATAGAGTGCCAGCATGCCTCATCTATCTGCCGTGCTTCCTTTATAGAGTGCCAGCATGCCTCATCTATCGTTCGTGCTTCCTTTAGAGTGCCAGCATGCCTCATCTACGAGGATGTGCAGTTCCAGCACGCCCACCGGCACCAGCATGCCTCAGGTACTTTGCCTAAACTCCGCGGGCATTGCCACGCCTCCCCCACATTCACCGCACTGGTTCCGCTCGAGGGCACCAGCGCGCCTCGTCTAGCTGCAATCCAGCGTGGCCTCTACTAGCTCAATTCAAAGAGCCTCCCACCTCAAAATACCTCATTTAAAGGGCTTTCCATGCCACCTTTACCCTGCCATGTTCAATGAAGAGTATCCGCATGCTGTCACTGCCCTGCATGTCTGACCCACCACGAGCAGCTCCCACATAAGAGCACCTGCAGGCTCTATCCACCCTTGCATGCTTCAGTGAAGGAGTACCATCATGCTTTATCCACCCCTGCATGCTTCAGTTGAGTATCTGCACTCTTTATCCACCCTTGCATGCTTTAGTTAAGGAGTACCTGCATGCTTTATCCACCCCTGAATACTTCAGTTAAGGAGTGTCTGTATGCCTTATCCACCCCTGCACACTTCAGTTAAGGAGTATCCGCACGCTTTATCCACCCTTGCATGCTTCAGTTGAGAAGTATCCACATGCTGTATCCACCCTTGCACACTTCAGTTAAGGAGTATCCGCACGCTTTATCCACCCCTGCACACTTCAGTTAAGGAGTATCCGCACGCTTTATCCACCCTTGCATGCTTCAGTTAAGGAGTATCCGCACGCTTCATCCACCCTTGCACGCTTCAGTTAAGGAGTATCCGCACGCTTCATCCACCCTTGCACGCTTCAGTTAAGGAGTATCCGCACGCTTCATCCACCCTTGCACGCTTCAGTTAAGGAGTATCCGCACGCTTTATCCACCCTTGCACGCTTCAGTTAAGGAGTATCCGCACGCTTCTTCCACCCTTGCACGCTTTAGTTAAGGAGTATCCGCACGCTTTATCCACCCTTGCACGCTTCAGTTAAGGAGTATCCGCACGCTTCATCCACCCTTGCACGCTTCAGTTAAGGAGTATCCGCACGCTTTATCCACCCTTGCACGCTTCAGTTAAGGAGTATCCGCACGCTTTATCCACCCTTGCACGCTTCAGTTAAGGAGTATGTGCATGCCTAAAACTGCAGAGGGTACAATACTGAAGCATGCACCATCAAACCCCTCCCCACAGTCCCAAGTCAAACTCTAACTACTGACCGCCCCACAAAGACAGGTGTCTGCCTTCAAAAGGAGGGTGCACTGTTCACTACTGACACAAGGGCCGTGCCCTACTTCACATGGAAGCATAAATTAAAACTGCATTACAGAAAATCTCCAGTAAACAAAAATGTTTCTTATTTAGTTTTGTGCGAAGGGCTTGATTTGCAATTTACAAGGTCTCTGCGGTGTAATCCAGGTAAAATAACTCAGTGGGTTAATGCCGCTGGTGCTGAAACCTTAGTGTAACCTACATATGTCACAACCTGTGATTTTGGTGAGAGATTTGAAGATGAACTGGGTTAGAAGTAAAACATTTTAACTCTACGTGTCCTACGTCTAAGACCTCAGTCTGCAGAGGTAGCTACTGTACAGACAAGAATGATAACTCCCCCCCCAGCAGGCCCCCCGAGACAGAAGGCAGGGCCGGTCAGCTGTTTATCTCACATGGGACACACTGCGGTGCAGTTAGCGGCTCAAAGTGGGGCTGAATATTCAGAAAAAATAACGTTTACTGAGCTCTCTTCCGCAGTTGCATGAACCCAATGACATTCCCGCCAATAAGCCGAAGCAAATCTCGGAATGTGCCCGTCGCAGGAGCCCGGATTGGAATCAGGGGTTCAGCAGTGACCAGGGGTGGGGATATAAATGGGTCAGAGAGGGTTGAAGGGCACAGGCAGGTCGCCCCCATGAGGGTGCCAGGGTACAAACACCCCTAGACCCTAGTGCACCTTGGCAGGGTCGGGCCTCGTCTAAAGGCAGCCCGGCCGCCGTGGCCCCCCTTATCAAGTCCCCGGACACCGCAGGCATGCTGGCCGCAGATTAGAAGCCTCCTTTTACCCGGCATGCACTCGGATCTTATGCAACACGCGGCGCGCTCCTGGCGCTGCCTTTGTGTCACTGTTTACTCTGCGCCTCCCCCATCTTCCCTCCCAGACAATAATCTTGAAGCACCTCCAAGGCCCCGGGGCGAGCTGTGCACGGGTGCTTGCACCTGAAAAAGCACGCGAGCGCCGCCCCCGCACTCCTAAAGGCAGCCCTATATCTCTGCCAAAGCTTCCCCGCGGGGAGAGGCTGCAAGACACTCTGGGGCAGGCATAACCGGGCAGACCCACGCTGTGCCGACCGCTTCTATGCTTCTTTTTAGCATTATCTTAGGTTTTAAATGTTTATTTCTTTTAGGGCAGATTTAATGCGTCTCCAGTCTGTGTTACAAAAATACATTTAAAAAATACACACATACGGTGTCCTCTTTGTCCATTGGTCTGTTGAAATGTCAATCACATTTCTCTTCCAGTCACCACAGAATACCCCAAGTGGCAGTGGGTCAGCCCACCTCATCCATTGGCTCTCTTGCACCTTAAATGATGGTTTTACCCACATCACATGTGCAAAGCCGCCTGCAAAGTAGTGCACTTTGGTGCCAAGGCTGGTTCACATGGTCGGCTAGGCCTTTCCTTTATTTTTATATATTTAAATTTTTTTTTTAAATAAATTGTATATGTAACAAATAAAAAAAAAAAAAACCAGCTTGGGAAGGCCAGACCCGTTTTACATCCTGGTGAGTCTGCGTGCGAGTATGTCCGCAGTGGTGCACAAGGGTCAAACATGGCTTCCTAGTGATAAGGTTTAGGGAGGTAGATTGCTGAGGAGACGTTTAAAAAAATGCATTCAGAAAACCTCATCGCCTCTTGCTACAGCCGAATGACAGAGCCTTCGCTCAGGATTTAAGTGAAACCACATGGATAACTGTAATGCACTTTTCCTGGCACCCTCCCCCTGTGGCGCACGCGATACCCATTTCTTAGCTATGGCACGCGCGACCCAGAGGAGTCGTGCACCCAGACAGCCTAAGCGAAACGTTAGCGGATCCTCACCAAATTTTTCATGGGCGCCCATTATTCGGTGTCTTGTCACTGGCTTTGATATCACGCACGCAGGGCAAGTTACCACAAGTAACCGCAGAGCACGAGGCGCTAGAGTTAAATTCATTGGAATAAAGGGACCTTGGCGACAAGTTCACCCCCTACTCCCATCAATCGGCACAAGGAGACCCTACGGACAAGCCCACCTAACATTCAACACAAGGAGACATTACAGACGAGTGCACACCTGTACACCCAACAATCAACACAAGGAGACCCTGCGCCTGTACTCCCAACAATCGATACAAGAAGACCCTCCAGATGAGCACACGCCTGTACACCCAACAACTGACACAAGGAGACACTCCAGACAAGCCCACACCTGTACACCCAACAATCGACACAAGGAGACCCTCCATACGAGCACACACCTGTACACCCAACAATCGACACAAGGAGACCCTCCAGACGAGCACACACCTTTACACCCAACAATCGACACAAGGAGACACTCCAGACGAGCCCACACCTGTGCACCCAACAATCGACACAAGGAGACCCTCCAGTTGAACCCACGCTTGTACACCCATCAATCGACACAAGGAGATCCTCCAGATGAACCCACGCTTGTACACCCAACAGTTAACACACGGCGACCCTCCAGATGAGTATACGCTTGTACACCCAACAATCGACATAAGGAGACATTACAGATGAGCCCACGCATGAACACCCAACAATCAACACAAGGAGACCCTCCAGATGAACCGACGCTCGTACACCCAACTATTAACACAAGGAGACCCTCCAGATGAGCACACACCTGTACACCCAACAATCTGCACAAGGAGACCCTCCAGATGAGCATATGCCTATGCACCCAACAATCGACACAAGAACAACTTTCAGACGAGCCCACACCTGTACGCCCAACAATCGACACAAATAGACCCTTCAGACGAGCCCACACCTGTACACTCAACAATTGACACAAGAAGACCTTACAGACAAGCTCACAACAGTATACCCAACAACTGATACAACAAGACCTCCCAGAGAAGCTCATGCACCCAACAATCAACCCAAAGACCTTCAACACAAGCTCACTCCCGTTCACCCAACAATCAACACAGACTCTAGAGAACCATCCCTAGTTTAGCCTAGGCGTAGACACACAGAACACAGATCTCTAAGCTCACTCTTAATACGAGACAAGAATATGGAAAGCACCTTCCCCGTTGTTCGTTCTGAATCTGAACGCAGAATCTCAATCTCTAAAACCTGAATCCCACCATCCCACACTCCAAAACCTGAATCCCACCATCCCACACCCCAATCAATCAATCATCTACCCTCAGTTGGAATTACATAGGAGTTATTTTCGAACTAAGAAAACACACGTTTACAGCTTAAAAATCCTTATATTGAACATACAACACAATCCTTATCAAACACAATGGTCCGGGTTCACAAACCGCATTTTGTGGTGCAACTGGCTGTACTATAATAGAACTATTAAAGTCCCACAAAATGATATTCACAATCCTACAAGTGTTAATCTCCACCTCACCCAGCCTTTCAAATGGGAGGGGTTTAGGAAGGCGTAAGTAGGCCCTTAGGGGAGGTACACACACCCATCCACAAAAGAAATGGCCCATTGCTATTCATGTACGGCATTTCTAAAGTTACTACAGCCCAAAAGGAGCAGAACAGGAGTAAATGTACATAAGCTCGGAACTGGGGTAAATTTACCCCCACACGACAACAACTGATAGTGCAGCACCTTCTCATAAATAATAATGGAGGTAGGGACTGAAAATAATTCCCCAAAGAAAATAATGTGAAATTACATTTTGTAAACTAGTTCAAATATAAATACATTGAGATTAGGTTTGAAACAGCAGCTTAAATTAAAATATATTTATTATTTAATTTTAAAATATTGTAGTAACCTTTTATGAATTTAAACATTAATGGAGCATTGACTTTTATCAAAATATAACTAAATGACTTCAAATTAACTGCATACATTGCTTTTAATAATTCTTAATACATAAAAACCTTTTTTTTTACTTTAGGTGGGAAATGTTTTTTTGTAATTGAACTTTAAAACAAAAATTTAGATTTAATGTAATATATTCAAAATATTTACATTTAAAATTTCCAATAATCGAATGCGGCTATAGCATTTAATTTTTCTACATTTAAAATAAATATATACAATTACTTTACACTAATACTTAAGATAAAAATATTTATACTAATTATTTTCAAGTTTTATCAAATATTTTTGTTTTGTTTGTTTGTTGAACTTTTACCTATACTTTCCCATTAGGAAACTTCCACCGCAGGGTTCCTTAACACGGCTTCCCTGTAGTATAACATACGTGTTTCTCCATAGCCGCTTGGGAGAATGATTTAGTGATTAAGCTGGTGACCAGAGAGACCTTGGAACCAGGAAACAGGGTTCTGATCCCAGCTACAGCACCCGACCAAAAATCATGCGATTCTTGGCAAACCGCTTCACCAATCTGTGCAAATTATCAATGCATGCAATGGAATTGTAAGATGTAAAAATGTGGAATGGAAATATATGTAAAACACCTTCTAAACAGGTCTTTAACTTTCTCCAACTTCTCCACACACATATGGGAGAACTGGTGCATCCCAGCTAGGTTTGCGCTACATACTATGACGACATGATGCGAACCACATGCGGTGTTCGCTTATACAAAGCGGGCAGTCAGGTGGATACGCCACAGTGAATGTGAGCGATTTAATGTACTTTCCAGGCGCTTCCACTCAAGCCACGGCCAATTTGTGCATCACTGTAGCCGACCAATTTGTCGAGGCCGGAATTTCAGCGGAAGCCAAGTGTGTGAATAGGAAATTGAGCACCTGTTGGGCCATAAAGGCCTCTATTCATGGCCAAACCCTTGATGCGGCACAAACTGCAATGATTCCCTGCACTGCTCATGGACTGCGCCTCCAGCCCGTGTACGTTCAATAACAGGTCAGGCTAAATTTGGGGAACCGATGGATACCATTCTGAGGTTCATACGAAGGTGTTGCACCTTTTGAAGTGGAGTCTTTAACCAAGTGCTTTTTTTTTTAAAGAGTTCTTCAAGACTGGGGAGTTTGGGTTCTGCTCTGAGGGCGGGAATCAGAGACTTCAAAAGTTTGGGGACTTGGCCTCCCAATGGTCTGACTCCATGTTTTTTAGTTGTCTGAATGTGCGGGGGATGAATACGGTCTAAGTTGACCGATCGCAGGTTTTTCGTTCGAATATAGCAGGTTTGATGGTAAGCAGGACTTTGTTCCAATGTGAGTGGTACGTCACTTTATCCTCGACTCCACCCGGAGCCAATGGAGAGCTCTTAGGGCTGTTGTGGTGAGGGTTCATTTCGGCAAGTGATGTCTTAGTTTGGCTGCTTGGTTTTGTCCTCTTTGGAGATTGTTTGGTGATCCTTCTAAGAAGCAGAGTAAATAATGGTTCAGTACTCTAGGGGTCTCTGCTAAGCTCTACGTTGACTCGACAAGAGTAATGGAACGGATCCCAGAGTAAGGAGAGTTGTAAGTTGCAGTGTCTGGGGAGTGCTGCGGTTACTGACCTTTATCAAAGGGCGGCTTTTCAATTTGCCGGGTTCAGTGCCTCCCAGTGCCAGCATCTGAGACAAGGGAAGTTCTCTTTCTTCCAAAGGGAAATGTGCCTAAGGCCTCTGGTGATATTAGCTTGGCCGCTTTGCAGACCTTTAAATGCATGTACATTTGGGTCTCCCCAGAGTACATTTAGGAATCTCCTAGGTGATTCTTCAAGAAGTATTTTTTGTTGACCAGGAGGGAGAGAGCTGCCCTTTAAGAACGGATTTTACAACAGATTACTTGATCAGAGTTTGTGTGTACAAAAAAACTCTAGTTTTAGGTTTGGCTTGACACGGCTTGTTGCCAACAAGGGCTCGTATCAGCAATACACAGAAAGAGGCCTTTAGGTTAGCCCCTTTAGCTATAGGTCATTTAAATTACTCCTCTCCACCAATGCTCTAAGAGGGTCAGGGCCTGCCAAGGCTGAGCCCTGGCACATCAAAGATAAGACATAGGACCAGGGCCCTACCAGGGCTCTGTTAGTGCCCTTGTGGACTTAAAAACATCTGTACCCGCCTGCCAGTTATAAGCCGCAGCTGTAAGGAACCAATCAATTTCCTTTGTACACTTGACTCTCCTACAGCATCCACAGCGAGCAGTTAAGGCACCGCTTATATACTACAGACTCCAACGCATGTATCAGAGAATTTACTGCAGCTTTAAAGCAAGTAGGAGGACCATTAACATCCAGAAGCCTCTGTTTAAGGGTCCACTTATCACAGCCCGAGGGGTTTGATGCTTGCTGTAGCGGCAGTGGGAGAGAAGGAGTCTTCATAGCACTACTCTACAGTATAATTCAAATAAAAACAAGCACTGGCATAGCCAATAGGTCTCGCCTTTGGGACCTTATAAGTGTTTAGCCATGCAACAGTTGCATAACTAAACCCTCATAAGGTCCCAAAAGCGAGACCTATTGGCTATGCCAATGCTTGTTTTAACTGCTGCAATCTATTGAGGCCTCACGGAGAACATCAAAGCGGCCGTGTGGCTGCGAAAGTGATCGCGATCAAACATCAAAGCAGCCGCGAGAGTGAAAGTAATCGCGGTAAAGCGCGACACGCGCGCCCGCACACATGCACTGTAGCTCTAGGCTGGCCTGGTAGCACTTTTTGGCGCCCTCACAAAATGTCTCGCCAGACCAGCGCATTGGCTGGGTCAGGCGAGACCTAAATACTTAGAACACAAAATGTTGACCTCGGATGGTCCAGTGGTTCTTGACCTTTTGACTTCTGTGGTCCGCCATTTAATTAGTACAGGAATCCGGGGCCACAACTGAGGCACTACTAGAGGCAGGGAACTGCAATTTTGATGATTTGAACCTCAAAACAATATACGACCATACGAAAACAAGCATTCATCAAATAGACAAATGAAATTTTTTGTTTAATCCACAATTATATAAGAGACGTTTTACTTTTAATGGGAAGCTTGGAGATTTTCTAAATTCATTTGAGGCCACCCATCGTCCACACTATATTCTGTCTGACGCCCCTGCGCTGCTCCCACAAATCAGTCTGAGGATACTAACTTAATTTTTAGCCTTCTGTTTCAAATTCCTCCACGTTTACATAATGCTTTAAATGTTCTATTTGGCGTCTTTGATTATGCATACTTTATTAATCGGTTACTATTATTTAAATTTCTAAGTAGTCGCGGACCTCAGGAGTCCCTGGACCACAGGTTATGAACGTTTGGTTGCCTTGCGTAAATATTTCCATCAAAAAAAATTATATTCAAAGCTGGTTCTAAAATACGAGATAAGTGACTTCTGATATATTTCTAGATTCAACACAGGTTAAAATTTGTGAAGAGAAATTTTTGTACTGCTGAGACGTTTTCGCAAAGAATCCATTTACAGCCTTGTATTTCAGGTAAGAGGTAAGTCACTTGACCTGTGTAAGCCCACCACACTAGCAGGCCTGCCACCATTCACAAATAGAGGCCCCCTTTTCTGTACATGTTGTGTTGCCCTGTTAGTCATCTACAACAGTCAATTGTGAAGACTGTGTACATGTGTGTGAGGAGCGGCCATCTTAAGTATGGCTGCCCCGTTACTCATCTACAACAGGTAATTGTGAAGACTGTGTATATGTGTGTGAGGAGCGGCCATCTTAAGTATGGCTGCCCTGTTAGTCATCTACAGCAGGTGTTCGTGAAGATTGTGTACATCTGTGTGTGAGGAGCGGCCATCTTAAGTATGGCTTCCCTGTTAGTCCTCTGTCCCTGCGTAGCAGTTGAAAGCACAGGCAAACACGAGGAGGCCATCAACAGCATAAAATTATAAAAAGCTAAACAGAGAATAACGGGGGTGTATTTTCCCTCATGGTCCTGAGCGACATGATCGATTTGACAGAACTGTGAACCACTCTGTGAAAGACAACCCCGTAATTCACTGTTCACATCGATAATTCTATACATATGAGTCATGAAAACAGATCTATGCACAATCAAGGAAGTTGATGGCGTGGAAATATTTCATTTAAAATAACAATTATTGTTCTTATTCTTAAATAGATTTTGTATAAAGCACAACCTGCCATAAACATGTTTATTTCAAGTATTGCATTTGCTCCTCTATTGGCTTCCCTCAAGGTTGGGCCGCTTTCCTCTGTTCCGTGGTGTTAACACGTTTCTCCTAATAATAAGAATGCCTGGTCTTCTTCTTGTTCTTCACTGAAATAATTGTGGCTGAATGTTTTTTGTTTTTCTTTTTTCAAATAAAACTATTGATCAATTTTAAATTTTATAAAAGGGTTTAGATGCTAATATGATAGTATTTCACAAAGCACAGTTGATGGCCTGGCAAAGGATGCAGAGATATCTTTGTCTTAATACTGAGTTCACTGCATGTTGGACAGCAAGCGACCCAACAGCTGGCCACACACATTAAATTAACACATTATAATGTAAATAGGAGTGTTCATTTGACCATCACTTCACGTTTCCATCACAAAAATGATGAGTACACGTCTGAATATATAAGCACCGGAGTAGTCACATCCCAACCCATAAAAGGTGAAATCTATAATTGTTGTCTGTCGTCATCCGTCAACAGTTGTAGTCCCCACCCAAGTGTTTTCACTAATCAGCTTTTGTGGGACCAAGCATACAATTACAAATCACATGTGTCAGAAGTTACCAGCAAACACCCACCGCAGTGCCATACACCCAACTACCAGAAAACATAATAGTAAACAGAAAACAGGCCTGAAATGATCCGACTTTTATTTACCCTAAACACTGCTGGATGTTTTTGCACAAAAAAAATAAAATGAGGTTCAAAATCAAGATTCAAGTAAGCTGCTCGATTTATCTGAAATGCAATGGGAAAGTGTCTTAACTTAGGTTCAAATTTTGGGCATTGATTTATCATACATTTCAGAAAGGGGCTAAAAAATACGGACTTCAACTTTTGGATTTCACAAAGTATAAACTGTCAAATTGATGAGTGCCCTTCCCCATCATCTGAAAAATCTAGCACAAAAGACTCACTGGTATTGTGTAAATATCAACACTTGTGAGATGTGTGGTGGCCAACAATAGCAGGTCACAAATGCACAACTGCTCATGTTGCGATGGATTCTGGTCCTTGACTCTACTCATGGGGTAAACACGTCTCCAAATCTTGTTCAGTGCAACTGCTGATCACTATTTCAAATCATTCTAAAAAAACTTAGATCCAGGGCAAAGTCCTAACCAAAAATACTCCAGGCTTCTACCCTAAACTATGGATTAAGAAGTACTGTCAAACTTCCACTTAATTTCTCAGTTTTCATAAAATCTCTCAAAAGCATGGTTTCCTCACAGATCTCCTTCTGTGAAATATCATGTCCTAAAAAATGATGGGCCTGATTAAAATCTTGGCAGAGGGGAATACACCGTCACGAACATGACGGCTATCCCCCCATCTGCCATATTACGATCCGATTATATCCTATAGATATACAAATGTGGCGGATATCCTGTCCCCCGTATTACTGTCCGAGTATTCCATCTGCTTAGATCTAAATAAGGCCCTATATCTGGATTCCACACAAACATAGGCCCAGAAGCGGCCTCTTGTCTCAAGTCGGAACTACTCACAGCTTGCGAGCAAGGCATCTTATGTACACCGCTTCTGCAAGCCTTAGCTATTGCACTCGATGTCGCACATTTCTTTTTCACATTTCTCCGCCTTTCACTACCCCAAGTAATGGGCTCAAGCCACCTCAGACATTATTTCCATCCTTCCTCCCCGACCGCACTCCCCAAGTTAAAATGTCATCCTTCATGCTTCCAACCACACCACGAACATACCACATGGAGTTCTCCAGATATCTACCCGTTGACCAGAGGCTACAAAACGACATAGCTGATTACCGCATAGGAGCAGACGACACACACCTCAATCAACCACCAATCGGGCGTGGACACCGTCTTCAGATTCAGGCCTCAAAATACAATAATCGATTTTCCCTACATGCTACTAAGACGAGGGTTCTCCCACTCGAACTTCTGGCATCATTCCGAACCCTCAGCTCTTTGGAGCGAGAGGCGGTTACAAGCTACCATCGAAACAAGCCCCTCCATTGGTTCACGTATTAATTCCATCTCTAAGTCTTGTGTTTTATCACCCGGGAGGTGTCCAACCATTCGTACTCTCCCGTCAAGGACTGACCTGCTACTAGAATTGGTTGTCTGCTGACTGTAGGAAAGGAATCTATGCTGACCTCTTAGTTCAAAGGCCAAAGAAACTTCACAATGTTCTGAATAGTTTCTCGGTTTCTTTTTTGGCTTAAATGACTCGGGCCACATCACTTCAACCCTGAAATCCATATAATAGCCAATGTTGAGAAAATACATCAACTTTAAGGCACCTAGGATGCCAATGGTAAATCTTTATTTATTGAAAGTATTTCAATGTTACCTGCCAATTTCCACCTGCACATCTGTCAGAAATGATGGGGCTACAAAAATGGAGTGAGGAACCAGGGTCGAGTATCAACAACAGCTACTGGAAAAATCTTAAGGTGATTCATATGACCATCACTCGGGCAAAATATCTTTAAGCTCAATATAAGACTGAATTCCACTACAGATCTGATGTCATCTCATCGGATTTCCCAGCAGCCTCGTCAATGGTTTTATGTAAACAAATGGTCTCTGTTGGGTGTTTTGGGGGAGAAATTGTTGGTAGTTTTAAAAGAAATCAGGGCGTGGTCCACTCTTGGTAGGATACAAACTTAGCGGTTGCCAAGGCCCAAGATATTTAGTTGTGCAAACCCCGTCTAAGGTAGGACTGGCTCTGGGGTGGAAGAACCTTCAGTTCTCCGACCAACAGAGAGATTCATATGATATTTGCTTCATCGTACAAATACATTTAAAATCCAAGTAATGTGATCCCTCAGCAAATTTGTGTTGGCTAGTGGGAGGTAATGCTTGGACCACCAAGTCCCAAATTCATTCGAATCAATCACTTCAAAAACCTGGGTTCATATTTAAGAAAAAATATGTCCTATGATACTTTTCTTGTGTGGCCAGGGCAGAAACTCATGGATCAACAATGCTCAAACAAATTTAAATAAATAAACTCTAGCACTGTGTTGAGATACATGCAATATTTAGGTTTAATTGATTCATGAGTTCAACAAAGACAAACCAGCACAGCATATGATAGGCGAGTGCAGAGTTTCAACGATACTTATTCAAGGCGGAAGTCGGTTTATCACATTTTCTCTCACTATAGAAAGAACAGGCCATAAGATGAATGTTCTAGAACATTTGGTGCAGGTGGTGATGAGTTCCAAGATCCCTTCCAGGAAGGCAACGTGGAGCATCGACCACGGGTACACGACTGCGGTGCTGACGGCTGTCTTTGGGTTAGTCACCACCCCTGTGGCCGGGTACTATGAGGCCATGAGGGTGGATGGGTTTGTGTATGTACACGTTACACCGTCAGCATAAATCAGAGTAAAAACCACTCTCTTTGATGACTGTTTTAGCTCTAATACCACAGCTTGAGGCACAAGGTTATCAAAAATAGAAATGGAGTTGTCCGCAAGCCAAGTTTCAGTGCCTCTGAGTGATTGGAAGCGTTCTCGGTCATCGAGGTAGATGGGAAAGTGCTGTCAGGAGAAAGTGTGTTTGTTTGAGCGTGTTGGTATGAGTGTGTAAGTGATAGTATAAGGTGAAGAGTTTGGAGGAACCAGTGTGGGATTGTGTGTTTGAGGTAGGAGTTTCTGTGTTGAGGATACTTGTAGAAAAAGATGTGTGTGTAAGGGATGGTCTGGGGTGTTAAGTGCTACTTACTACCCTCTCATACCAGGCTATGAGTTGACTGGAGGTGGTGTCGGAAGGGCCATTATGCCATTTTCCCTGTGGGGTGTAGTCTAGGGGCAGATTTCAGAGGAGGATGGTCTGCTGTGACTCATCCTGCCCCCATGGCCTCATTCAATTTGCGGCCTCCTGCCGTGCGGAGATGGTAAAAACATTTTTGCCAGTGTGGATTTTATTTTTCCAGTCCAGCTCCGGTTGCCAGTAGAATATTGTTCAAATGTACAGGCCCAAAAACATGCAACCAGGGCGAGGAGGGTGTAGACAAGCGTTTCTCTGTGGAGTTGCGGCCATAGCCCAGCCACTGGGTTTCTTATATTTCCTCATGTACAAGCAAGTCTGGTGTGTGTTTCATATGTGTGGTCTTGAACAAGTCTAATGTTTGGAATACAGCCAGGACTTACAAAAGTTGGTGGCTTCATCCACCGTAGTCGCAGCATCCCATTTAGTTCTAGAAAGTGGAGCAGTCTGAAGGACCGGAAAAATGTCTCTCAATGACCAGGGAAAGCAGCCCCACTCCTCCATTTTGTGTGTTGATTGTGGTTGCCTGGCAACCAAGATACTATGGCAGAGATCTACTGGGATGGCATGCTTAACAGTCACTCTTTATGCTGATGAAGTACTATACAGCATACCCGGTGAGAAGGGCCGAAACATGTCTGTGCATGAGACTTTCTTGAGAGCTTTGCTTTGTGCAGAGCATCATCAGGGAGCCTCCCTCCCCAAAGGGGGAGCTGTGCTACGAAAAGGAGGCGCTCTTCTACATACCCCTGCTCAAGAAACTAAACACACCTACCACAGCTAATCCACAAAGAAACACAAAACAAACTAAACAAGCATTGGCATAGCCAATTGGTCTCGCCTTTGGGACCTTATAGTGTTTAGCCATGCCACAGTTGCATAACTAAATACTTATAAGGTCCCAAAAGCGAGGCCTATTGGCTATGCCAAGCAGCCGTGCGGCCGCGAAAGAGAAAGTGATCGCGATCAAACTTCAAAGCGGCCGTGCGGCCGCGAAAGTAAAAGTGATCGCGGTAAAGCGCGGCGCCCGCGCACATGCACTGTAGCTCTAGGCTGGCCTGGTAGCACTTTTTGGAGCCCTCTCAATAAGTCTCGCCAGACCAGCGCATGCGCTGGGTCAGGCGAGACCTAAAAACACTTTTACTAATCTACTACCTTTTTTTTTACCTCTAACCTTCGATTCAGGAGTAAATAAAACCAAAGCACTTCAATGTCTCGCCATGAGTAGTAAGTGCTACATAAAATACAATTTAAAATTATAATTCTATTGGTAAACCATTTAATTTTTTTTTTTAATTAATTTTACATTTATTTTGTTTTTGTATATATTTTCACTGAAGTCTCCTTTCCATATTGTCAATGGCGTCAAACGATGTGTGACATCACTTCCCTGGATGCCATCAGATATTCTAATTAGCTCTCATAAGAGCTTACCAGGTTACATAGGTGGCTGGACGCTGGCAATTTTAATTCTTGAAATAATGAATAACTTCTGTTGTTTTCAATGCGCTCCAAATTTAATACGGTTTCAAGGGGAGTAGTTTTTTTTCTTTTACAGGAACTCTTCTAAAAGATCACTTTTTTCTTGCCAGTGCACTCTATTTAATTGCAACAAAACCACAATTTTTACTAACGGGAATAATGTTTCTAGTTACGAAAAAAAAACATGTTTCTAATAACGAAAAGCGGCTCCCAGAGACCCGCATACTTTTAAGACCTCCTTCAAAAGTTCGTAGGGCTTGTTCACAGACTTTCCTTAACTTATTTAGGGCATCTGTGCAGAAATGAGAAACGTAAAGGCAGCCCGTGCTGCTGTTAAAAAAGGCGGAAAAAGTTTGGCCCAGAAGCTACAAGAAAGAGCCAGCCACCATGTCAAGTTACTAATCCAGAGATTCGGACAGAGAGCCCTGTCAGCAAATTCCTGGCCTTGATTGCTTGTTAAACATAGAAAGTGGAGTCCAACCCCCTGCCCCCCCTCCCCTCTGGTCCAGCCCCCCCCCCCCCCCCCCATCCAGAAGGATAGGCAGAGTACAAGGTTAAGAGGAGAGGGGGAAGACATCTTTTACACTGAAAACCCCCTTTGGGGGGGGGGGGGGGGGGTTCTTTGAGGGGGCAGGGGTAGGCATGCCACGCAGAAGCCTCTGGTTTTAGTGGGGGGAGCGGTGGGGGCTCCCCCTAAATCAGCAGATGGTATTTTATCGCAAGCCCGTGACATGTGCACGGGGGACTTGAAATGCAACCGGCCCAAACTAGTTCCGAAACTTGGCAAGCAGCGCCCTGCAGATTCTTTCAGCCATTTTCTCAACAGTTCCAACTTTTTTTTTTTTTTTTTAAAGGAGGAATCCATTATAAAACCCCAATGCAGCTCCGGTTAAAACCAAGGCTTTTTTTAACGAGGCTTTTCGAAGTTCTTCGCTGAAGTTTACGAGCTACAAAACTGCCAGAAGAAGGAACGACTGCGCAAAGTGCTGTCACTTATGTAGCTTGAAATGTCTTTTAAAAGGCTACAGGTTCTAATAAGAACAATTTAAATTCCAAACTTTGTAAAATATAAAGATGAAAACACTGGCGTGGCTACTCTTCCACCCGCAGCAGCGTGGGCGAACTCGGAAAACAGCAACACGAAGCAAGTTTACTGTAAATAAAGCGGTTATTCCTTTGAAAAACAAGCTTCAAACAAGTTGTGTGCATTCTAGGAGCTGTAGTCGCGCTTCGAAGCACTTAGTACATTCGACAACATCCGTTTGCAAAAGCAAAACCATGGACTGGAAAAGTTACACCCTGAGACATGGAGTTATCAGACAGGACTGGACAGAAGGTTCATGACAGATACACACTAAATTGTATAAACCATTCAGATAACTATATAATATAAGGTTGCCTCCAAGGCAGTTCACAGACATCAATGAATGCGAGGCCCCGCCCCAATATATTCGGGAGAGACACACACAAATGTGCTCTTCACACACCAAAAACAAAGAAATGTTGGTTACTTAGGGGCTCATTATGATGGCGTGCAGACTGGAGTCCGCCCGCCATCGTTGCGGTGTTTGGGACCGCCTGCCAGACATGTGGCGGTTCCACCACTGCAACTTGGATGCGCCCACCAGGGCATTTAACATTGCAGACGGTGCTGCTGGCTGCTGCACCGTACGCAATGCCAAAATGCTGTGCTGTGCGTTTCCCTGCACTATGTGGCAGGCACCACGCGGTGCCTCCCATGCAGTGCAGGGAAATGCAGGGGGGTACCCTCACAGTGCACAGCTACCTCCCCCCAACAGAAGGGGGGCCCGCTACAGGCCCCCAAATCCGTTTCCGCCTGTCTTTTCGTGGTGGGATGACCGCCGCAAAAAGACAGGCGGAAAGGGATATCGTTGGCCCATAGTTTAGTTCCGCAAAGCAGGCGGTAAACACAGCCTTGCGTAACCGTGGCGGACGGTCTTTGCATCCGCCACGCTTGCCTGTGGATTCCCCCCGCCATCAAAATCTGGCGGGGGGAAAACTGATGTCAGATGGCGGAGGGCCCGCCACCGCACGGCTGGGGGTGGCGGTCCCTCCGCCATCGTAATGAGCCCCATAATGACAAGCTAGTCAGCACCCACTTCGTTATGTAAGCGAGACCACTGAAATTTCTATTTTTGTATCACAATTCTTTAATAAATTTTTCAAAGTTAAACAAATAATGATCATCAATCAAATGCCCCCATATAAACAAAGTGCCAATGATACATTATAAGATGTGAGCAAAAATAATAACAGAAAAAAAAATAAGAAAAAATATTAAAAGTACTATATTTACAGTCATAGGTGATTGGCCGGCACATCAAAATGTATTGTTACAAAAAACTAAATTTTATCTAAAAATTATATAGCAAACAAGGGTAACCCATCAACACTAAGTATATATTTAAACAAGTCATTTTGTTGTTAGAATTACAACATTATCGCTTGTATCTGCTACAAGCATCAGTCCTTGCTTGAGGTAGTTGCTGCATAGAAAAGTTTTTTGTTGAAGGGCCTTCACCACCGTCTACAACTCTACTGAGTCCTCCTCAGGAGGTGTAATGCACATAACAGCTTTCTTTGGACAACTTGAAAAAAATGTTTTCCCATTGTTTTTTTATATCAGTTTTTTTAAATGTGTAAAATGCAGTTGACTCAAAGTTCTAAAAAAATAACAGATAATGAAAGTAAGAAGGGATCATTTTTTTTAATAGGGATTAAATGACCAAAGGATATAGTGCGGATTGAAAAAAAAATGTTGTCCACCTTTTTGTAATGGCCACCAAGGAGCAAATACGAGTTGGCAAAACCAGAGAAGGTTTTTACAGGCAATCGTAGGTGGACCCACGGGGGTCACAAATTCCAAAACACATTATGGCGAAAGCCACACCCTGAAATCAGTTTTTTGTTTTTGTTTTACTCCAAGAGAATTTATTTAATTTTTAGCAGTGCAGGGAAGGTATTGCAAAAAAAGGCAGCGTGAAACTGGGACTTTGAACATCACAAAGAAATTTGAACTTTCTAAAATTCAAGGCACAGCAATGCACTTCCCTCTTTGTTGCGACTCACGTGCGAAGGAAGCCATTTTTGTTTCTTATCTAATAGAGCGATGAAAGGAGAAATCTTGTGATTTTATTAAGAGCCCTGCCTGAAGCTTTTGGTTTCTGCAGGCCAGAGATAAGCAGCAGTAACTTCTGGTCGAATTATGTGCCCGATACTGCGAGTAAGATGGCGGAGTGCGCTGAATGCCTGCGGATGAGCTGTGTGTACCAACTACAGGCCATACAACAAAATCTCAAACTGAGAGAACTGGGCCTTTTAATAACCATAGGCTGATTAAGTTAGTATTATTGAGAAACAATATTTTCAATTGTATTGCCTATAGGCAATGGATATTGTTGTTTGTGCTAGCTGACAAAGATATTACATTTGTGTAGATAAATGTGAATACTGGAAGAGGACAAAGTTTTTTTTAAACTCATTAAAACTTACTTTTGTGGTCTATTTTTCTAATTACACAAACGGCTTGCGGCTCCAAATTGATTGGGTACCGCGGAGCACCTGCAAGGAACAGAATGACCCTTATTACTGGGTCACGGTGCGCTTCAATTACCTCCTGAACCTACCCCATGAACTACCAGTAACGGAACACTGGTCGCTTTCAACTTCCTGGTGTCCAAGCCCCGCCTCCAGCCCATGGTGGTCTCTACCTCAAAGAACTTGAAATGTAATTTAATCTAATTCCTCTTGGGCCAAGTTCAGGTCACCATAAAACAATGGGATAGATTGTAAAGTCACTCAGCATCTTGCTTCTCAAGATCAAATTGTCCTAGAAGATTTGAGAGCGGAGAAGGGGTAATGTCATTTCAGAGCTGGTACTTTAGTAAAACTGGTTGATCTTTTTCAAAATTATCTTTGGACTAAACACTCATTTACTAATCGCAACTGATGTTTGCAAATTTGCCTGAATTCCTTGTGGGAGCTTGCACTTTCAAAGTATCCTGTTATTTTTTCGTCTATCAAGTATTAATAAATTATCATTCAAAAAGATGTTGTTGTCCTTAAAAATTGAGAAGATGTATCTGCTTTTAAAGTCCCACAAGCCTTGTGCATTAAATCTGTTGTAGGCGAGAGCAGAAGTTAGGTTGGGAGGTTTAAGTGTAAAAAAAAAAAAAAGCATGAATGACGAACCAGCAATCCGCTGTGATTCTTTGGTTTTTATCAGAGGTGTGCAAAACTCGTGTAATTTGCAATGGTGTAAAAACCACAAATTACGCAATATTATGAAAAATTACGTGAAATGAATCTAGCACTCAAAAAAATTAGCCATTTGGGTAAAAAAGCAACTCAAAAATGTCATTTTTGAGTTGATTTTAGGTCGCTCATCTTCAAAACACTGCCCCTTGCGTTCGGATTTGTGTGTTAAAAAATTATCTAAATGTTCTGCTCGAGTAAAAAAATGTACCTGAAAAGTTTGTTGACTGCTAGGTTGGAGGAATTGCTGCTCACATTCAAAACACTGCCGTCCTCGCTCAAAAATTATCCGAATGGTACATCTCGCATTGCAATTTCTCCCTGAACGGGAGTCTCATTATGTAAGGCATAATTATTGGTAATTTCGCGTAAAAGAATTCTCAAAATTACGCCGGCATAGTTAAAATTTCGCCCAGACCTAGTTTTTAGACTGAGAGGCAGGGTTAAAGAGTTATACTCGTTGGGCGAAGATGTCTTGATCATTTTGGTTGGTTGGATGTAATCTGTAAATTCTGATTATTGTTCTAATAAAGGTACGGTAGGAGGATTGGGTTTGTTTATCAACGAGGTGGTCCCTTTGGAATGGAGCACTTTCTGGACCACGGTGATGAATTTCGCTGTAACGTGTATTGGAAACCAATGAAGTTGAACGAGTTAACGGAGATTTCGCTGAACTTCCTGTCCGCGTGAGGACTCCTGTTACTGCGTTTTCAGAAGCATTATGGGAGCTGAAGCGGTAACCCTGCCGTGATTGGTTACCACTCTGCACCCTTCCAATGCTATGTTACTATGTTATTAACTATTTGTGGAACAAACCTTGTACCTGAACGGTTTCCATAGCGACGGAAGGAAGCGTCACACAAAGGTGTACATAAAGATTCTAAGCTTACACAAACAGTCGAAGTTTTGGGAAGTTCAGAAGGTCTATCAAAGTTAATACTTTTTTTAAACTAATTTCACATCACATAGTAGGCATTATTGGAAGAACCTAATGACGCACTTCCGGTATAAATCACTACATAAACATTTCTGTTAGAAAATCACTGCCACCACAGTGAATTTACTTCACTTTTAGGAGGGCATGGACAGATGAACCTGCCACAGTTTTTTGGTCTTAAAAAGAAATGCTGGACTGCATTTCACCCACGAGGTCTGAAGAGGTGAAAATGAACAACTTCCAAAATCCTGTAACAGTAATTTGTCACAAGGCCACAACGCCAAACTGAAAATAAAACATAAGCATCAAACTTGGATGGCTGAATCCGCCTTTCATCCCCCAGAGGAGGATAAAATGAGTACCAGAGGAAGGAAAAGGCGATTCCTGATTCTCACTATGATCTGAAGAAGCCAACCTCTCTCGGAAATCCCTTTATTAAAAACTCTTGCAAGTGATTTAAAATGGTTTACTGAACAGCTATCTCGTTTTTTGACAAAGTGACATTTAGCAGAGAGGCGGAAGTTTAACTTAAATATTTAAGGTGAGCTGGTATATATACAATAATGTATACACATTCCTTGGCGAGCAGAGTGGTGTGTAAGGAGAAGCGTGGACCAGAGAAAAAGTGAGACAGGAAAGATGTCCATCAGTCCAAAGCCAGATGTGAAAAGGCCAGTCAATTCCTGATGTCCACTTTGCATTCTGTTACTTCTCCTTCTGCTGCCTTCTTCTCTTGAGTTCAGAACTCCAAGTCCCAGAATGCAAAGGAGAACAAGCACTGGCAAAATCAACAGAGCTGTTGTTGGTCAAAGGCCTTTCGGCTTAGCCTTTGCTTGTTTTGTTTGGTCATGGTGTTTGCAAAATGATATTCTGAGGGAAGCTGCCGAGCTTTCGTCAATCTAAAAACAAAAATGGCTGAATGAAAAAATATAGTTTTGGTCTCAAAAAAGCGCACGTTGCCACAATAGTCCCAGGCACCTAATTGACCCACTTAGTGTGAAATTCACCAATGGCTGAAATGGGCTGATCCACTGTCCAATGCCGTAGGGGGGTGGAAGAAAATGTGAATTGCACAACAGAAGGAGGGCTTGCTGTAAATACTTATACAGAAGTGTAGTATATATCATTTTACCAAAACCAAATGGTCTTGGCTAACAACAGACTTAAAAGCCAAAGAGCCGCTCACACCCGAGCAGTGAAAGCAAAATGAGAAGGGTTAACACGCTTTTTGGGGGGAGGCCACCCCATCTTATCACTGGCACTGTTTCCAATCCTGGATTTTCCACCTGCAAACAACAACTATCCGGTGTTATCCCAATTACTGCAATGGAAGCATGTCAAGACTACAACACCCAGACTGCATTTGGTTGTCACACAAAAGCTCAGTATTGGAAACTCTAAGCTGCCCACCGAATCAATGAGCTTTTTTTATGTTCTTATTTCTATCACTACCCAAGTCGGACACTTATGTTTTTCAACCCAAAAGATTCCGATAGGTCACCCCTGAGTTACTGCTAAAAGCAATTCTCCACCCCTAGGGCATTTTTCAAAAAACTTAGTTTTGTGGTGAGTGCCCCCAGACCCCACCAAACAAATGCAGGCCTGGATCTTTCACAGGCGGCTGATCTCGAGAGAGTTGGGCCCCGACTCTCCTCTCGCTCCCATAAAGCTCTCTGGGCGCCCGGCCAGCCCCAGGGGGCGGGGCGGGGGCGGTCTGAATGCTGGCAAGCATGCATGGCTTTTGTGAAAGTTTAGCAACAGACCCAGGAAGCAAGAGGGCTGAGAAGGAGAAGAATAAGGGGGGAGGGGTGGTAGGCAATCTCCCCTCTAAGAGGAAAGCAGATCTCAAACTATGAATCCCCCCCCCCTTTTAAAAAAAAAAAACTCTCTTGGCAGTAGGTTTAATATGAGAGGCAAGAGCTGCGCGCGGGACTTTTATAGCCCTTGGTCTGAAGCCACATGTCAAGCAGACCCGAAGGCAGGCCTGGATACAGGTCTTGCTCCTGCTCTGCAACAAAGGAGGGGGGAGGGGGGGGGGGGGGTGCACAGCTGGTGCAAATATTTCTGCACCACGAATGCAGGTTGACTGCATAGGGCTCAGTCCAGGAGGACGCTTTAACTGTTAGACCTGCCTCATGTTAATCAAGAACTCTTAAGGATGGATAGAAAGATGGACAGACAGAGTGTGTGTGGGGGGACTTCAGTCAGCACTCTTCACCCATTGGTCTGTTCAAGTGCCATTCAAATTTTGTTTCCGCCGACTACATCTTACACTATGTGGTGATGAGTCGTTCCACTTCAGCCACTGGCTCTTTTTACTGAGACTGGCTGCTTGTTCTTCTCTTGCCCTAGTGCACATCAGTGTGAAAAAGTAGTACTTATCAGTGCCAGGGCCGGCAGGCCAATCTCTGCTCTTAATTTTCGTTTTTTCGATCAACTTTTGCAATTGGTCATTTCTTGCTTTGTTTTCTTTTACACTTTTTTTTGCAAACATAAGCACACCACCTTTACGCACTGACATGTTTACCTCTGATTTCTTTAAAATGTTCAATGTCTATTGTATGTCTGTAAAAAAACAGTCACTGCTGGCTTGCCAAGGCCACGTCAACTGGGTTTGCGCATGCTTGTACCAAACGGTGGACATTCCAGTTTGGTTAGGCCCATCTACCCACATGGTCATCAACGTTACACGAATGTATCCCTACTAATGCCACAAGATGATGTGTGGTCTCTTCAGAGAGCGAGCGCCAATGTTGTGCCACTCGCTCCAGTCAAGACTCGACTCAACACGGAAGGTCTACGGAAGTTTCTTTTATAAGCTCTTCAACACCTTTTATAACTTAGTAGATAAAAAAACATTACTCTGTGCAGAGTTTTGACCTGCCTTAACGAGGTACTGTCCTGGGACCTTCCATATGACCCGCGTCTATTCCTGCTTCATAGCACAGAGGGTATAGGTGGGAATCGCTATAAGCATCACTTACTTTTCCTCGCTCTCACGATCGCTAAACGTGATATTGCACAGTTATGGAAGGGTACCTCACCACCAACGGTGGGAAAGT
The DNA here is from genome assembly GCF_964204655.1 of Triturus cristatus. NCBI lineage: Eukaryota > Metazoa > Chordata > Amphibia > Caudata > Salamandridae > Triturus > Triturus cristatus. Next base: position 35,583,564 of record NC_140595.1, on the reverse strand, counting down.
GGCGACAACAGCTGGACAAATGTATGGGCACCGAGATAGCAGTGTTTCAAGCGAGGGGCTGCCCCCAAAAGCATAGAAAAATATGGGCTAGATTAGAGGAGTACTGGGGTATAGACCCCCCACTCTTCCTTCACAATCCCCGTGAACATTTTCATGGACTGTCTGTGGGCCATAATGTATGAGGCATTGTTTCTTTTCCTTGGGTAATCATGTGGGTGGGATGGGAGGATCCGAGTAAAGTTCTCTGTTTCTTTTTGTTGGTTTCATATAAGAATGTTACTCATGGGTGTCCCCATGTCTAGTAACATGCTCATATATTGTTTTCAATTGGATTATGTTGGGCGATCGCCCAAAGGGTACTATATAAATGCAATAAAATATGTTTTTTAAAATAAAAAAAAACATTAACTCCAATCGCAAAAACAAATTTGCATTTAAATGCTAATTTTACGGACAAGTCGGTCGGCAGAGAATCCTTCTGGAGAAGTTTTTCTCAACAACGCATTGCAGAAATCTCAATTGGACCATCTTTACAGCCTTCTCAAATCTGCAGGCTTGCCAGGGTTTTCCGGCTTGCACAAATCTACATCGCAGATGGCGATTTGCCACAAATCTAACAATTCTGTTTTTGAAATTTCCTGAAATCTGCAACTTTATGGGAACAACTGTGGTGGTGGTAAAATTCTGCAAACTGGAATACTGCTTTCCTGATTATATAGCCCTAAGGAAGTTTAGAAGGGAGAGAAGAGACTTCCCAAAGCACAGACAAGAGTTTCACATGATCCTTCGTAAACGAGACTGCTTTTAATAAATGCTGGAAGGAACAGACCAGCTGTTTTTGGCCTTCTGAACCTCAGTTTGCTCCAATTTAGCTCAAAGCAATGGAGAGCAACCATCAAGCCATTTGTTTCGGGACGATGGCCAAACATCTCATCTCGACACCCTCAAAAAAGCCCTGAGTCGCCAAGATCCCAAAAATGTAACACCAACTAGACAGTCAGGTGACATTTGCTGGAACAGATGCAAAGCTTAAGCGTCATGGTGTTTCATAAGGCGGGAAATGCAATATGGAGCGGCGACCGCTTCTGAACACCAAACAAGAGATGGCGTATTTTTGGCATGAAAAAAAAACCTGGCGGATTTCATCTTGTCATCAGCTATCTCCTGGAATCTTCCGCAGGCGGGTTTAAAAATAGTAGCAAGCACCTACAATTTAAAACGTCTGAAGCACTTATCCGCTGATGGATCTGGCTGGAGGCAGGGATGCTGGTGTGTGGAAAAAACCTTTTTAGAGAACGGTGTACCGATTAGCGCACGCCACACAGGTATGATGTGAAAGTCTTAAGAACCAGTAATTGGATCGGTGAGTCGCAGGTCCAAGTATTGATTTCTTAAACTAGAGGTCAAAGTTAGCTGAGTCCTAGTTAATACCAAATTCCCTTAACAGGAAAATTAATAATTAATTACTTCCATTGTAGGTGTTTTTGATTCCACTAAAATGATGTGTACAATATACTTCCTTATAGAAGCTATCAGCCACCCCTCTTCATCAATTGGCCTGTTATTATGTCATTCACATTCTCTCCCGCCCACTATGGTACACGTCATAGAGCAATGGGTGAACCCCCTTCAGCCATTGGCTAACTTCACTCCGAGTAGTTCTTTTCAGTAGCAGGGACTACTATTACAATGCATGCTTTTTGATGCCAAAAATATTTTTACTTTTAGCGACAGTACATTTTTTTCTCCCAACAAAAAAAAAGTTTTGCAAAAACCATGACAAAATCAAAACAAGCCTTGACAAAGGCAAAAGGACAGAAGCCCACACCATAACTGTAGGCTTTGCAAATGCTTCTTCTGAATATGCCAGCAGTCAAAACATCCCGTACCCCCTCCACCCCCCTGCTGAGTATTTTGCACACTGGTGTGTCACTGTGCAACGGACCTGGGCGAGGTTAGCCACATCCGCTGTGGTTTGAATAACCACTCCCTGCACAACCCACTTGAATCTGTAGAAGATCCATGCAATGAGTCCTAACAAATTATGAAGCATATCTTAGGCAATATTTTAATTGCTTATACTTTTGCCTATTAGCCAGGTAGGTCAGGATTCGTTTTAGAGCGAACGTAGCCACCATCGTATACCAATATTTAACCATTTAACGAACACTGCAAATTTCAGTCAACACGACAAAACCTGAGGCGATGAATACAGGACCGGGGCAAGATCACACAATGTGCTCTAGCGGGGGAGCAAGTATTAGCAATGAGGAGCCCTGATTCAGTATCGCCCTTTTTAGCTAAACGGTCCACTCAATATGGAGCCGCATATCCCAAAGCATAAATATTTACTGCGGACGGTAAACTCTCTGGAAGTTTAATATAACATTTTATGGCAGAACACTCCCAGTTCCGACAGCTAACCAAGCCAGATACACACACATACATGGGCTTTGGGTCAGCCCTCTTTATCCAGTGGTCTGTTGAAGCTAATTCACAATTTGATTCCTCCTATCACAACCCGTAGCATGGGTAATGGGTCCGCCCACTTCAGCCACTGGCTCTCCTGCACTGTGAGCGACAGCATATTACGGGTTCAGGTGTGCGTAGCAGCCTGAAAATGAGTGTACTTCAGTGACAGAGCGGCTGGACTATTTTTTTTACTTTAATAGTTTTTGAAAATATTTTTAGCAAATTATTTTTTACATCTTGCAAATTTTTTGGGAAAAAAAAAGAGAATAGCTTCTCCTCCCCTCACTAAAACCAAAAACACAACAACAACCATAATTGTTGTATTATTGTATTCATGTAGGGCCGTGTAAAGAAACTTATGGTACCTGGCTTAGACTTGCAAATGGCTGCTTTGAATCACAAGCAGGTACTAAAAAAACAGGTCAACAATCTTTATGGTGACAGCTGAGTCACAATCACAGTAACTCATTAAGTTTTTAGTCTCACAACATATATGTTAACCAAGGTGGGGACATTTTTGTCTTCATTTGACGCCACTGGCTTTAAAAATCTCTTCCAGGGCCTCACTAGCTTGCAAAGAAAACCATTTCTGCCTTAAATGTTTTTGCTTTTGTGCCCAGACTTGTTTGCCAATCAAAATGTTGAATGATGAACAATGCTTTTGTTATTTATCGAACCAGAAAAACAATTCTTATGCTATAAAAAGAAAAACAAACACGTTAAAAAAAAAACACTAAACTCACTTCCTGTTTCCTCCCCGCTCACCACAACCCATCCCATCACTTTATTTTTGGATCTGGCTTGATAACGCAACTGTTGCAAGACCTTATGTGAATAATAAAAAGAGCTTTCTGGAGTATTACAGAAAAGAACCGTGGCCCTGCCCAGGGGTTGGTTCATCCGACTACAACTTCCGATTAGTCGAAAGCTGTGTGCTTCCACAGAAAGAGTGCCATATGCCTGAACTCTTTATTACAAAACGGTAGGACAAATGCAGGAAGCGTAGCTTATTTATTATGAAAATAATTTGCTATAGTAAATAGGTCTTTACAGGTGGAATGTTATCACACTGTGTTACAATAGGTTTTTAAAGGTTTAATGTCATCACACGGTAATGCATGCAATACACAGCTATTTTATTATATAAAATCACATATTATCATAGTAGGCAAGGGTTTTGGTGTTCGTCACACCTGCCACAAACCCAGGGGGTGGAAAATTATAATTCTGATTGATAACCCTGGTTAGGCTATTGAATAGGGGTTGTATAATGTTTTGCCAGCTGTCATTTCGTACATATGTGCAACTGAACTCTGTATGCATAATGGTTGCTCGCATATGTACACTTCAGTGAGCCTGTGCTGGTTGTGGTGTCAAGCGGTTTGTCAAGGCTGGAGGCCTTACTGGCTCTTTGGGAAACGTTATTTCATAGGTCTCATCTGTTTATTATGAAACGTTATGAGAAAGCAGTTAGGCCCGTCTTAATTTTTGTTAAAAATGCATATTAAAGGAAATTGGCTTTTCAACAATGGCTTTTAACACGTTGGTCAAAGCCCGTAGGCAGGCATTTTGTTAAATCAAACGTGACGGGTTGCCATGGTAGGCAAGGGTTTTGATGTTGGCGGCCTACCTGAACAAACTGGGGGCACAGAAGATTTAGAATGTGAAAATGCTTATTAGGCCCTCGTAGGAGGGGGTTTATAGCGCTTCACCAGCTGTGATTTCGTAGATATTTGTAATTGTGTTACTGTGTACCCGATTGTTGCCTTATAGGAAAGCTTCTGCTTCCAACAGTACGTCTGAGTTGGCTACGATGACAAGTCAATGATAAAGGCCGTAGGCCTGAATTGAGGATCGGGAAAAGTTATTCTGGGTGCCATGGTTTTGATCGGATTGTGTGAGGGTTATACAGTATATGCAAAAGCCGTGTTTATTTATTTAATACTTAATTTAATTAAAGTCAATAAGCCTTTAAGTCTGGACTGTTATTGTAATGTGTTCAGCCTCCATCCATGTTTGGAGAAGGAAAATAAACAGATCAGAAGAAAGCGGACCGGGTTAATGTGCTGACTTCATAAATCTCTGTGTGTCCTGCTGCTTATGCCATCCAATCACAGAAGTTCTTCCCCAGGTTATAAGAATTTATTGAGTATTGCTTCAAAGTGCTTTTGTGCATTAAAGTAGTCCCTAATGGATTTGAATGCTAGCTCGCCATCGGAGTGGAAGGATACAACAGCCACAAACTCCTGTGGGTGAGCCAATGAGCACTCTGTGTACATTTTACAGAAGACCTGGTAACAAAAGGTCCAGCGGATAGCTGTGCTGCTAAGAGAGACCTAAAAAAAAAACTAAAAAAAAACACTTGGTTGGATAAATTTCGCACAAAAACATATTTGTGTAAAAACTATCTTGCATGACGTTTTTCCGTAGAACACTAAAACTAATCCTTGAAAGCACAGATGGGGAAAGTTATCAAAACTTAGTAAACTTTGAACGCTGAGCAAATTTGAACCTCTCTTTGAGCCTTCAGATCACATGTTTGACTTTTGTTCCCGATTACTTGCACCTTTCTTTTTCTTGTGAGTGATATTTTCTGAATAGGGGGTGTAAAGTACACAAAAGGAGTACTTTTACAGGCAGATATTGTTAAGTAGTCCTGAGGCTGTTGGAGAAGCTACTGTAAAATTGTGAATATCCGAGTAGTTACAGCTTGTGGCCTAAGACCCACCCTAGCATTATAACCTCCTAAGAGAGTGCATTAGATACCGTCTTTCACATCCTCCATCAAGCTCAAATGGCTGATATAGATTCCTTTAAGGCGCAAAGCCTTCTGGGCGGTAACATCCACTGGTATGATCGACCCGGAATGTGTACTTATTGTAAAACCAATCTTAGCTGCCAGATTAAAACCATCGCTCGTTCTCGTTGCCAAAAGAGGCCAAGTGGGGAAGAGAAGGACCCGTTTGCAATTACTACCGCCGTCGCTTATATCGACGCGGATCCCATACCGAGCACTATATCGACTGGGTCGAGAGTTTTGGAAAAAGACCAATAAAAAAAAAATCATACATGATATGGAACAAATATCCCAACCCCTGTTAAATATTATATTGTTAACCTTCTAACTTGTAACTTTCATGCGTTACCCAGACTCCCCCAACAAGCATATTACTGATCTCTACCCAAAATCCCTCTGCACCCAACCGCTCGCAATACTGCGCGGCAACTAGAGGTTTCTTGGTACCGTTAGCAAATGTTATGGATCGTCTGCACCATACTACTGAACATTTGGGATTTTGCAACCTTTTGTAAGAGAAATTGAATTTTACTAGGAGACGAAAGAGAAATTCAGAGGAGCGGGAAGTAACATATTTAACACAATAGTAAAACGTTTGTATAAGGAGTCAGGTCTCAGCTGATAGCCGTCAAACCAACCCCATCCTCAACATTTATGCCGGGGCGTATGAAGAGAACTGTTGATGACAGCGGTGAACATTCAGTGCTAGGACTTATCGCCAGCTGTGGTTTCTCTCAAAACAATGTGTCCGGATCCCACCAGGGGTCAGAAATGATCACTTGATCGTCAATGTTCTGTAGAGGCGTCAGAACATGTCCAGTGTGCGCCAAGACAACGAGAGGTTTGAGAAACCCCGCAAGGAGATTCAGGTATGTAACGGACCTTGCATCACAACCTACAAAGGAAACCAAAAACAATGTGTACGTTTCTCTGAACAGAGACAATATAGTCTTCTGTCACCCACTAATCTGATGGCTGGTCCTCTGCAGACTGCTGAGTAAGTGGTTAGGATCGTCTGAAGAGAAAGCCCTCTGGGAGCTAACCCTCCGAGAGCATCGCCACGTAGGACCTTCCCAACTCGTCTTGGTCATAAGTGAACAGATAGACAACCACCCTGCGGTGCAGTCAGCCTTCCACAAGGAGCAACGGTGGATCAAGGATCGCAAATAATTTTTCCTAACACACTTTCAACAGTAGAATATAGCCCAACAGAGGATTTCTTTCTTAGTCTTAAGGTTGGACAGGGTTCCGCGCTTAGGAGCCTGGCTGTTCTTCATCTGAAATTGGCATCTCGCACTCAACTTACGGCAAAGTCACAACATTTGTAATGCATTGCCCGATTCAAGCAGAGCAAAGCTGTCCAACCACACTACATGCAGAATACAACTCTCCAACTTCACAATTAGAAGCTCCAGTCCCCGCAATAACCCCTTATTTCAGCTCACATCCTCTGTTGCTCAAACTCTGACAAAGCGCTCGGAGGATTAGCACAAAACCAGCGATCCGGCAGGTCAAGGAGAGCCGAAGAGCAGTCACAGCAACCGTAATCACTGCTTATGACGTATTTTGCTGTTTATGTGCACAATATTTTTGATTTTCATTTTTTGTAAATGAAGAAAGAATTTAATTCAATAGAGCTCAAAACTTTGACATATATCTAGGGGTAAACTAGAAGTATCCAAGCGTGTTAGGAGAATGAGACGGGGACCGTCCGAGGGACAATTGTCTTGGGGCTCATTTAGTGGCCAAGAGACTGGATTCAAAAAGATTTTTAGAGTGAGGAGAGTTTTCTGTAGTTTATCTTTCCAAACAGGGAATTTTCTGCCAGAAATAGGGAACTGCTCCAATCTTGGTTTTACTACCATCGACTTAGCTGACGATATCATCCATGTGCAGTGCTTGTCTGTGGTGTACAGACAGCAAAGGGCACAATTACGGAGAACTTTATCTACGGTGTTAGACTGGCCGACAAGCTGCTGATGGTTTAATACTTGCACAACAAGAGCAATTGATGGACAGAATGCTGAACAGTGTCAAACACTCACCCCCAGTCAAGGGATCTGGGAGTAAATCCATTGTTTTTATGCTCACAACGTCAAACCAGGCCGAGCCCAGCCATATGCAAATCAGTCTGGACCCTGTGCCTTATGGGAACAGTCCAGCCGGAACTGCCAAGCCAGGTTCTCCCTGGACCGAAATTAAGCATCCTGGGACCTGTTTCGGGCTTTCAGCCCTCATCAGCCAGAATAGTCTGAATCCAGTGGCATAGTGGCCCGCGTAAATACCAGTGGCAGAGAATAATTCAAGCATTCCAGCCATCGCTTTAGCATGTCGCCCTAAGTGGGATGGGTATGCCCAGACGTGGATCCCGTGCACACTGTCACTGGAAACAAGCTATATTGAGCTGATAAGCCCATAACAAGGTCAAAACCAGTCCTATATTGCTGGTTGTACGGTTCAGAGAGGACCCCGACATGGCAGTTCGGGCTGGACTGTTCCCATTGGAGCAGGCTCAAGACTAATTTGCATATCGGTGGGTCCAAACAGAGGCGGCATGGTGGGTGAAATAACAATGGACTGGGATGCCACCCGAGTAATTACCAGTGGCTGAGATTAAATCAAGCATTCCACCCATCACTTTTGTATACTTAAGGAATGTTAATATTTGACTTGTAGGGCTCTCATCCGGACACATCCTCGCGCACCCCTAGTTTCTATAAATCTTACATGCTGAATTTCTTTTTTTTTTAAAACCTTGGGACCTCACTTTGTTTTAAACCATCCAGGATTTGGAGCGCCTGTGCACTTCTTAAAATACTTCCCAACCAACACAAAGTGTTTCATGGAACCTGCCAATTTAACTTTAGAAGTCACTTAAATTTGTGAATGAAAAGGGAAACGATTTCGGATATTTAGACTTGGAGTTCCTTGGAGAATTGACCAATTTTACCATTAGGAATCTTCTGGTAATTCAATAACTGACATTTGGAGTCACTTGAAAACAGGGATTTGAAAGATGAAAGATTCTTTGAGAAAGGGGTCACGACCTTAGGCCTTAATTGGGAAACGAGGATTAAGGGAAAGCTATAGGGGGGCACAGGGCGGGAGAAGGTACCATTATTGTGGTGATGCGGGCTAGATCAATTTTCTTCTATAAACCCTTCGGGGCTCAGGGCTTTAATAACGGAAATCCACACACACACTTCTGCTTTATGGATTTTAAAAGCAGGAAACGACTGTACACTTTTTAACATTTCTATAATATAATTCAGTATAAAAAAACTGGACGGAAGGGCAGTCAGCGGATGAATGCAGCCTAGGTGGAGATGTATCTGTAACCTGAAAGTTACTCATTCAAATACCAGCAGGGCTAACACATTACTCATCCTTCAAAGGTCGACATGATGAGTTCTGCTCCATACAGATTGGTTAAAGTATACAGTCCATCATTTGAGGAATTGTGAACTAGAGTACTGACAGACTGCAAAATGTTTAATTTACACTACAGACACTCCCCCCCCCCCCCCCCCCATGTTTTAATTTGGACAGTGTAGTGCCTTGAACCCCCACACAGAGCTTTCTCAAGGCAATATATTTTTTTTTATTCAACCTTTACTAAATCCTGATCAAATGGATCGATAGTGCCTGTGGGGCACAGAAATTAAGCTATCATGTGTCCCATTTCCAAGTTTGTGCAAGCATGGAAAATGGCCCCTTTGACAGCTTGTGGGGTAGTAAAATACTGCATTTTCAGGGTTCAATAGGCCCTGGTGCCACTGCTCCTGCTGCACCGGATCGTAGCTACGCCCCTGATCTCTACTATGGTCATCCCATTTTAAATTCAGTTCAGGACTACAGATACCAGCATGCAAAGGGAAACCCTAGCGAGACTGAGCTACCAGTGCTTGTAACTGTAAAACAGTGGTGCAATGAATCCCCAGCTGACCCTGGTAACTTGTGCACCAGGAACGGCAGCAGCATCTCAGCGCGAGGAGGCCCCTGACAGGGCGGTGTAAGCCCGATTTTGGGATTGCCTAACCAATGTCATGTCACGTGTTATTGGTCCAATTTTCAAAGCATTTTGCACGCCTTTGGCGTGGCATCAGGGCGCTTCACTCGATGGAAGGCAAACTATGTGTGTGCAGCTGTGCTATCAGAAGTGTGAGTGGAGGTTTGTTAAGTACATTTGTACAGTGCTTTACCATTTTTATGGTCGTGAAGCACTTTCAGAATCTAAGGGGCACTTTCAGAATCTAAGGGGCACTTTCAGAATCTATGGAGCACTTTCAGAATCTAAGGGGCACTTTCAGAATCTAAGGGGCACTTTCAGAATCTAAGGGGCACTTTCAGAATCTATGGAGCACTTTCAGAATCTATGGAGCACTTTCAGAATCTATGGAGCACTTTCAGAATCTATGGAGCACTTTCAGAATCTAAGGGGCACTTTCAGAATCTATGGAGCACTTTCAGAATCTAAGAGGCACTTTAAGAATCTATGGAGCACGTTCAGCATCAATGGGGCACTTTCAGAATCTATGAAACACTTTCAGAATCTAAGAGGCACTTTCAGAATCTATGGAGCACTTTCGGAATCAATGGGGCACTTTCGGAATCAATGGGGCACTTTTGGCTATGTGTTCAACATGTTCTGCTGATATTAGGCGAGTGTGTGAACTTGAGTGAGTTGGAAAGAGAGTTCGAGGACTTTGCTGAGTAGACCCGGAAGGCTGCACCTTTTGCGGATGTGGGATGTGCGTCACTGCAGATGGTACTGGGCCTGTTCCTGGCTGATGTTATGTGCACTGAAGGCAGCTAACAAGAGCTACAGGCCGCACAACAGCCAGGTGACTGCATATGTGGCCTGTGTTGGATGCCCACCCAGGGTCCACCTCAACTCTGCGACGCTCCTGCTACAATAAAAATGTTCTGTGCAACACACTGCGCACTGCTCCTTGGGTCTAGGTCTGCGCTGTATCAAACCCTTTAAATAAATCTTGAACATGAATAACGACGGCGCCCCAAATAACTAAAGAAGGTTTCGCGGCCGCTGCGGCTTCTCCAGGGCTCAGCATCCTCCTGGCCACGCGGCAGCCATCTTCCCTCCAAGGGTTGGCCGGATGCCGGCGGAAGGTGCAGGGAGCCTGCTGAGCCGGCACATTCCAGGCCCGCCATGTGACCGCCTCCGCTCACAATTTACTTTCTGTTCGAAACCAGGCCTGCTGCAGGAGGTCGGCTTCAACGACAGGCAAAGGCCTGGGGCAGGAAGAATTCATTTTTTGTTCCACTCCAGGAAGAGAGCTGGCGCTTTTTGTTCAGAGAGGAGACGGCTGCAGTCCCCAGGCACTTTAAAAGCCAACCCTGACAGAGCACTTTAATAACTACAGGGCCCCACCTAGCATGCTCGTAAACCTGCGCAAGTCGACATCAGTGTGGTGTTTGCAAAGGATTGCAATGTTGCAATATGTGAAAAACACAGCAATTTTAGCAACTTGTAACACACAAAACCAGGTTCTGCAGCACACTACACAAAACATTCAAAATGTAGCAAAATAACAGCCGTATGGGCCCTAACCAGTTTGTTTCGATTTCTTTTCATTGATTTAATTTGCACCCATTTTTCTACATGTTTTTTAATGCATTTCTCAATCTTATATTTAACCGTTTTTTTTGTTTCAGTTATGACGTTTTACTTCCCCTCGATCATTAGAAAGAGATGGAAATATGAATATATTGGGGGTAGCACCCAGTCGTACTAATAAAGTAGACCCCCTAGACAGGCACACAGCACTGCCAGTGAAGAGCGTGGGGACAGACAGGCACTGCCAGTGAAGAGCGTGGGGACAGACAGACACTGCCAGTGAAGAGCGTGGGGACAGACAGACACTGCCAGTGAAGAGCGTGGGGACGGACAGACACTGCCAGTGAAGAGCGTGGGGACGGACAGACACTGCCAGTGAAGAGCGTGGGGACAGACAGACACTGCCAGTGAAGAGCGTGGGGACAGACAGACACTGCCAGTGAAGAGCGTGGGGACAGACAGACACTGCCAGTGAAGAGCGTGGGGACAGACAGACACTGCCAGTGAAGAGCGTGGGGACAGACAGACACTGCCAGTGAAGAGCGTGGGGACAGACAGACACTGCCAGTGAAGAGCGTGGGGACAGACAGACACTGCCAGTGAAGAGCGTGGGGACAGACAGACACTGCCAGTGAAGAGCGAGCTTGGGGACAGACAGACACTGCCAGTGAAGAGCCTGGGGATAGACAGACACTGCCAGTGAAGAGCGTGGGGACAGACAGACACTGCCAGTGAAGAGCGAGCCTGGGGACAGACAGACACTGCCAGTGAAGAGCCTGGGGACAGACAGACACTGCCAGTGAAGAGCGAGCCTGGGGACAGACAGACACTGCCAGTGAAGAGCGAGCTTGGGGATAGACAGACACTGCCAGTGAAGAGCGTGGGGACAGACAGACACTGCCAGTGAAGAGCGTGGGGACGGACAGACACTGCCAGTGAAGAGCGTGGGGACAGACAGACACTGCCAGTGAAGAGCTTGGGGACAGACAGGCACTGCCCGTGAAGAGCTTGGGGACAGACAGACACTGCCAGTGAAGAGCGAGCTTGGGGACAGACAGACACTGCCAGTGAAGAGCTTGGGGACAGACAGGCACTGCCCGTGAAGAGCTTGGGGACAGACAGACACTGCCAGTGAAGAGCGTGGGGACAGACAGACACTGCCAGTGAAGAGCGAGCGTGGGGACAGACAGACACTGCCAGTGAAGAGCGTGGGGACAGACAGACACTGCCAGTGAAGAGCGTGGGGACAGACAGACACTGCCAGTGAAGAGCGTGGGGACAGACAGACACTGCCAGTGAAGAGCGAGCTTGGGGACAGACAGACACTGCCAGTGAAGAGCGAGCGTGGGGACAGACAGACACTGCCAGTGAAGAGCGTGGGGACAGACAGACACTGCCAGTGAAGAGCGTGGGGACAGACAGACACTGCCAGTGAAGAGCGAGCGTGGGGACAGACAGACACTGCCAGTGAAGAGCGAGCGTGGGGACAGACAGACACTGCCAGTGAAGAGCGTGGGGACAGACAGACACTGCCAGTGAAGAGCGTGGGGACAGACAGACACTGCCAGTGAAGAGCGTGGGGACAGACAGACACTGCCAGTGAAGAGCGAGCGTGGGGACAGACAGACACTGCCAGTGAAGAGCGTGGGGACAGACAGACACTGCCAGTGAAGAGCGTGGGAACAGACAGACACTGCCAGTGAAGAGCGTGGGGACAGACAGACACTGCTTGCTATCACAAATGAACCACCCTCAGGCAACTGGGTTCTAGAGTGGTTTAATTTCAGTGCTCGCCAAGAGTCTCCGAGGATATCACAACGTGGGCCGACAACACAAGCCACTGCAGCCGAGAGATCCCCGTTGCATCTGACGTTGGATCCCACCACGACAGCAAACATCTCACAGTGAGTGCAGGAGCGCCTCGAGGCACCTCTCTCCTGTCAAGGGCGCTTTGCAGAAGTACCATGGATCCTGAAATAGCTTCACACCCTCGAGCACAATGGAGGGTTTTAATAACCTCTGAAGAAGCTTTTCTTAGAAACCAGACCCAGCTGCGCGTCTTGTCCCGACTTGTCCGGCCACCTTGGGTGACCGTGCTTTGTGCTGAACACAAACCTCTTGTATGACGCTCGCCGAGATCCTGTCAGCTGACGGCTAGAGGGCTGGACTTGGGAAAAAAACTCTGGGAAGTGTGCAACGTGGCTAAATGTAACCGACTCATTTCTTTAATAATATAGGCTAATTAATGTCACTTTATAATGTCATTATCTTGTAAACGACAAGTAAAGCCTTAATATTACATCCATACCAACGTGCAAATACATCAATTTCCCAGTGTAGGCGAGTTGCAGATATTTCTAGGAATTTGACCAGGGGGAGAAAAAAACGGGTGTCTTATAGAAACAGGATTATGAGGGTTTGAAAATCAATATCAATCTATGCAAATTTTTTAAAAAAATGAATCTATAACTCTAGATCTACTAACAGATATGTATTCAAATATTAACAAACAAGTAAAGACTGCTAAGGTCAAACTATTGAAGCCTGAAATATTGCAGATTTTGAATCTGTGATCTTGTAGCGAGCGCCTGAAACTTTGTCTTCACTGCTGGAGTCTTGTTTACAGAAAACCTGGCCTAAGAGGCTTCGTTACCCTCATGATTTAAAAATAAAAAGACAAAAAAAAAAAACAAACCCTATCCTACCTACTCAAGGACCGTACAAACAATAAACTGGCAATACCCGTCAAGCGTAAGAGGATAATAGAACATGGAGTGGTCTCAATCACATGAGTACATAAGTAGTGGATTACTGAGTGGTAATCTTGGATTACCGTGTGGTAATTTTGGATTACCGTGTGGTAATCTTGGATTACCGCACGGTAATCTTGGTAATTTCCTAAATCCCCATCTTCCTACGCCAAGCAGTTTTGGAAGCGGCGTACTATCTCTCGCTTGTCGACCTCTTGCCTTGCGAGGCCGATAACGCTGAGTTAGCGTTTATAGGCTGAAGTGATCAATCCATGATCAACAGACGTTCCAAAATCTGTAAATCAATTGTTACTTCCCTTACCCAAATCTTTGTCAATGTTAAATTTTCAGTGGGCCTTGAGAAGAAATACTGGCCTGATAATCTCCTGTTTGCATAGATGTAAACTCCATCAAGACTCACGCAAATGTAAATTTATCTCTGCAGATAAGCGGATAATGGAATGGAGCCAGCCCTCCTGGGCCGGGGTTGGACGTCCCTGTTCTATAAGAATCTAACTGCATCAATCAAAGCCCAACCTTTAAGTACCATGGAGTATATGGCTTTGGCTTTGAATTGTGGAGAATTTCAGCTCGAAATGGTAGTCAAAGCCCTGAAGGCGGTCGCGTGCATACCAGGCATTCTAAGACTCCAGTGCAGCCGGGCTCCAGAGGGCCCTGCTGGTATAATTTAATCAGGGGAGGCCCCGGGAGCCGTCTGGGAAAGAGGAATGCGCCACTTCCACCCCACATCAGAATGATGGAGGAAAATCCCTTCATTTCATCACCGCCCAACCTTGACAGCCGTGCCGGCACCCCGTGCTGCTCCTGGGGCTAGGGTTTAATTCAGAAAACGATTAAAAGGCCTCCACTCTTTCTATTACAAGGGGAGGGGCCCAGGGGGCCCCAAGAAGCTGTAGGGGAAGGTAAATGTATACCCCACCCACCTTAAAGCACCGCCCGATTGCTGCACGGGAACAAAATGCACACACTGCAACCAGTTGATTGTGCCCTTGTCCCCCACCACCCTAAAAAAATACTTACATTCACCAGATTAAGTTTGTACATCTTCTGGCCTCCAAGTCAATCAATTAATTAAGGAATTAAAAAAAAAAAAAAAAAGGATTGAACCCATGCGTTTCTATAACAACGCAGAGCTCCAAGTATTTAAAAAAAATAGCCCCAAAATGTTTTTTTTTTTTTAATGCCCCTGTTGCACTTCGGCAAACCCCAAAACAGAAGGGTAAATGCCTCTTTACTACCACAGAAGTGCGTAAAGCTCAACGCACATCATCTTGTCGGATGTTAAGTCTATAAAAAAATGCATGCCAACGCACAGGTAAAAAAAAAATTAAAGCAAAACAGTTATAAGATACGTACAGGTTTATCGATAGTTCCTTGTTAGCAAAATTCTAAGGAGATTAAACAGCAAATTCATGCATTTAACCTAAAACAAAGCCGGAAGGGCCTACAATGCACTAATTCAGACTCCAGGCGCTCTCTAATTGGACTTCAGTGCTAATACTGCTGCACACGTTGCAAACAAAGGTCTTTTCTGAAGTTTTTGGTGCTAGCCCATAGGAGTCCAACAATGTGTGCACACTAGCCATCAAAGAAACCAGCAGGACGTCAAGAGCATTAGTAGATAGGCTGACCTCGACCTGAAGACCTAATGGAAAAATTGTGGACCGAAACCTATTGATCTCCTTCACTGTGGCTTAGAACTACAAAGTCCCCGACTGCCTGCAGTTACATTTACCCAAGTTCACAAATACGACCACAAGCAGAAGCTGGAGACTTCAAGCCTTGAACAATTAATTACCTAACAAAAGGGCAACTGGCCCAGTCCCTTCATAATGACTAGCGGAACAAGCAAGTGTGGCTGGAGGACCCGGCTTGGAGAAAGAAGAATAGACAGAAAAATGAAACAACATGGCTACCAACTAAGTCAATAAACATTGACCATGCAATATAAAGTGCAAGTCTCTTACCTTGAAGATCGCACGAGTCGGGCCTGGGTGAGCTGCCCCCTGGGGTTGCAGGCAGTGGTCTCTGTCCCCTGGGCCTGGGAGTCAAGAGGGGCCCCTTCACCGGGCCAACATACTCTACATAGGTGCCAGGAAAGTCCCCCCTCTGCTTGGTGCGCTCATTGACGCCTCGGATCCACCCGATCTGCTTGGGGTTCTGTTCGTCGCCCTCCTTGACGCCGAGAGCCAGCAGGGCTCCTCGGCCGACGGTCAGGATATCTCCAGGTAGCAGGTCAATGTCTTCCTCACGCTGCTTGCGGTACTCGAACTGCGCCCTGTAACGAAACCCTTCTGCCGCCATTGTCCCGAAGGTTTCCTTACGGACGGTTGTGACGGAGAAGGTTGGTTGGAGGCAAGAGTTGCGTCTGCTGAGCTAGCTTTAGTGTTCAACTGGTCGGCTACGTACAGTTATTTGTGTCGAGCTGGGAGTTGTGTTGGGAGGAGGGTACATGGATCATGACACAAACCCCTCTGGTCAGGATTTGCTCACGACCTCTCTTAAGTACCCCCTTTCCGTAGCTTGAATCCTCGGTTCAACCAAATTATTGAACAGAGGGATAGTGCGACAACCATAATCCAGCACTTCTGACCACGCATGCGGCAAAGGAAATTAGAGTTTGCTCTTCAATCCTCAGCCTTTAGAGATTACGTCTTCCAAAGTTAGGCTGAAACATAGATAAAATAAGTGCTAAAAATGTGTCTTTCCAACTCAGCCTTGTTGGTGCCCACTTGCAAAAGGTTCTTTCAATCGAGTCACAGACTTGCGTGTCGAGTCACGATCTAATTGAAGACAAAAGAAGTCAGTTATTACAAAGGCCCACAAGTTCCTCTGCTAATGTCTGTCAACAATACACAGTGCTTACCAAGAGAAACAAGCATTGGCAAATGCAAGAGGTATTCGCATTGAAACAAACTGCTTTGGTCCTTCACTGCTTTTACTTACATAGCCTCCATGGAAGACCGGGCATCCTTGGTGGCCTTTTTTAAACAAACTTGTTCAAAGGTTAGAAATTCATTCATGAATGCCACAGATGCACGCTCATCCATGGCGGTATTTTTTTTTTTAAACTCCTTTATAGCATCTAAACATACCAATTCAAACACATGCACACTCATAGAAGGCATTTTGAAATGGTAAAAAAGCTATTAAAATAAACACTCAACAACAGTCCTGGGGGAAAAAAGTGAAAACATGAAAAAATGTTAAAGAAAATTTTGAGGGCAAGGGTGACAAGCGGTGAGTGTGGTAGATATATTTAAAAAATGACACGTATGGAAAGTCGTGGACAAAAATGGGACGAACAGCGTGGGTGGTGGGTTTAGAAGCAACACAGAGATGAACTGGGGAACGCAAAGGGGAAGCGAGGAGCAGGGGGGGGAGCAAAGTAAAAGGGGAGCGGCTAGGTGGGGGGGGGGGAGAGCAAGAAAACACATTTACTCTAATTGAGTGCTTAAAAGGAAAAAAAAGTAGTTCCTGTATGCAAGCTAAGTTAGCAGTAGAAGGATACAAGTCAACCAATCAAAACACAGAATTAAATGCTCCTAGTCAGGCGGGTCAAACACAAGATTAAAGAAAGGCCCTGAGCAAGAGGAGACCACGAAGATAGTCAATAAAGCCAGCCAATCATGAGCAAGGAGCTGAACCAAAGCCCACTCTATGTGAATTGAAAACAATAGGTCTGGCCAATATACTGCTAAAGCCATCTATAACCGAGACCTAAAAATGAGGGTGCTTGTTTTGAAAGTAAAGTTGTCTAAAACAAAGACATGAGGCACTAAATTTGTCCTTTCAGAGTTACAGAAACAGTGTGAGTCACTTCAGCTTAAAGCGGTCACCTCAGAAAGCTACAGACGCAAAGCGCTACCCACAGCCAACTTCAATTATTGGCTGAGACCGTCCAGCGATGAGACCGTCCACAGATGAGACTGCTCTCGATGAGAGGTTGGGATTACGCCTGGAGAGCTCAAACTGCACTTGCATCACTCCAGCCCAACTGTTTAATTGTGGTCAACACCAACAAGCAATATTTCCTGTTGGAAAGAGATGTGTGGGACACGCCCACCCACAGCCCCTGATTTCACAAAAGAAAAAAAAGTCTGTCCCAAGTAAATTTTAAAGGCAGTGGCCTGGTCTGGCTTTAACAAGCACAGGTTTGGGAGTACTCTTGCAGGTAATACAAAAACTTTCTTTATAAAGAGATAAAGATTACCATAACTCTTCCTAGGAGACAAATTCAAGCTAAAATCTGGATTCATTTATTCCCTGTTTTTCATTTAAAAAAATCAAAATACAACATTTAACTGAAAAATAAAACGGGCCATCATTTGTGAGGTATCTGAAAATGGATAAATTGAAAACACATTTGTCTCACTCAGACGAGCCCTTCCTTAGAACCGTCCTCTGAATCCAACAAAGCGAGAAATACAGGGGTGGGGAGGGTGGGGGGGGGGGCTGCCAGCCACTCAGGATACTTCAAAAACCCTTTCACAGTAAAAAAGACTTTTATTAATACTAACATAATAACGTTGACATTAGGCTAAGCACACACTGCTAACAAAATTGTGCGTTGGCGCACAAATAACTGGTATTAGTTACTGCCTCCCAGTACTCATATTGGCAACTCCGTTAGGATGAAAGCTGCAGTCAGTCCTGCTACCAATCCGCCCAGCGAGCACTAAAGCGCGGAACCCACTGAGCTACCCCTTAAACACGAATTACAATGACAACCTTTCTGGATCATTCTAGCCAAACATTTTGTAAACTCTTTCCAAAATGTATTTAGAGGGACATCTGTGGTGTTGGGGAGAGGGGGAGAGAGAGAGAGAGTGTGAGTGTGTGTGTTTTCATATTCACTGAAAAAACCAAAGGTTAAAGTAACGTTGTAGTTAGGTGGAAACGTACTTTTTTCATTTATGTTGAAATATTTAAGTTATTTTCTTTTCCTATTCTTTAATGTACAATAAACTCTTCACGTAAATAAACCCAAAAACCTCTGCAGAGAGCACACCTACTCACAGCATACTCTGGCTTTGGCAGCCTCTAACACGCAGTCAAGGACTGAACCTAGTATTTCGATTCTCCGTTCTTTACACCTCAGGAAAGGCCCCAACAGTTGCTAAATCTTGGATTGCCAACACACGAGCTATGCACAGTTTGTGAGTGCCCAGCACAACGGCTGCCATGGCACAAACCTCGCTACACTGGTCAATAATCCAAGCCATATTTTATCAGCAAGGGTATAATATATATGAAAAAACAAAGGAGCCTCTAAAAACTCATTTAAAAAAATACCCTATATACCAAACAACTGGGAGAAGAAAAAGGCCACATTAACAAAGGTATACATTTAAAAAAAAAAATACAGTCTCAAAAAATACATTTTCAGAAAAGATGCCAAACCTGAAACAATCGAGAGGTGAAAAAGGCCATATTAGTACAGGTATACATTTAAAAAAAAAAAAAAAAGATAAAGTCATCGAAAAAGTAATTTTCAGAAAATATCCGAAACCAGAAACAACTGGAGGAGAAAAGGGCCACACCTCACGAGGATGAAAATTCAAATGAAATATATGATATGGCCCAGCGCCCCACTCCAGTCATGAATCTTTAGTTTGGCAAGTGGCTCCAGACATCAGGCGGTGGCTTGTCCGAGCTGGTAACCGCATTACTGGGCCTTAAAGTCGAAATATTACACCACCGCATTGCCAACGGCAACTATTGAGAATTGTGCAAATACATGGAAAACTGATGTAAATCATTTGCAAAAGGGCTGCAGCGCCAAGTACAGATGTGGTTTTATTCGAAGTATCAGACGAACCCGCCGGCGTCCAAACCAAACATATCTTGCCCGCTCTTTGACGTTAGCTCACTTCTTATTTGCGGCTGTCGGCGGAGTTGCACAATTTTACCCTTGTGGTAACTCCAGCACATGGCCGTTTGCCCCAAGAAATGTCCAAGTGCTCGTGAGAGGCGGCAATAGCACCACACCGCACAGAGGTCTTTACGTGCATATAGGGAGCTGTATGGGAGGCCTACGCTATTACTTGTCCATTCGGACACTCTTTAGCTCCTAGTGAGAAACCACGTCTATGGCGTTTGAGTTACATAACACCAATACTACCGCCCCCACGTCCCTCAACTACAAGTGCCACGTCCCTCTAAACAAGGTATTGCATGTTGCACACCTCTGGGGAAATTAATGCGATTATCCCAGCTTCCCTGGCTCTTGCCTCCACTCCACTGCCACACCCTTGGTTTCGGGGACCGGCGCCTTTAATTTTGGTCAACAGATGCCCACCATTAGATCTCCCAAGAGCAGGTTCTCTCTCAGTTGACAGCGCATCATTCCCGCTCAAGAGCAGGTTCTCTCTCAGTTGACAGCGCATCATTCCCGCTCACTTGGTTCCATCTCTCAGCTCCATCTACCAAGTGAAAAAATGTCCCTGCACTGGAATTTGCTTTGACGTGTGTAGTTTTTCTTCACTTTCTACTCTGCGTCTAAGTCTGTCTCCAGGCTTATCAGCCTTCTTGTTTTTCTTTGCCGATTTAATTTAGGCAGTTGGAGGTCTCAATTATTTTGCCTGCACCTCGGCACTATCTTCACTTTCACCAACTGGAGCGAAGATACCCCTGGTAAGGCCGCTCCCCTAGGCCAATATGAGAATCCTCTTCGGCGACCGAGCACCTCTCCCCCGAAGTTCACCTATTTATATTCAGAAACAGTTCTTTCTCCAGTGCAAGAGTTCCTATTCCACAAGTGACTGCTAATTTAGACCTCAACTGTATTCGGGGTGCACAATCACGACAACTACCCAATGCCGCCCCAATTTCACGCCCTTCATTCTGCCGCATTAAATATATCTGAACTCACTCGATTATAAGTGTTTAATCTAAAGTTATTATTTTATAAGTTGACTACAATGCAACCAAAAATTGGCTTATTTTTCCCCAGCTCAGCAGAATCCCAAAAGTATTATATCGGCAGGAATATTTGTAGAAGCCACAGATTCATTTTTAGAAGTCAGGTTGCGAAATTGTAAATGATCCTTCTGAACCTTACGATCACTCTTTGCTCACAGGACCTAAAATATTTCCACTCAACAATCCTCTGTAACCTGAACAACAAAATCCTCATGACTTCCCTCCACCAGGGCCAAGTCCTCGTCAACAGGAACTAAAATCACGCAAAGCAAACCAGGTATTAAAAACCTGCAGAATAATTTCACAAACATAAATCTGTCTGTGGAACAATGATAAGTGAAACACATACCAATTAAAGATATAAAACTGCTTAACACCCCACAGGTTTATAACAATGGCTACAAACATACAGTCAAACACTGCAGGTTATATGTTTGCACTAGTACGCAAGGATATGTGTATCCAAACCGCTTTCACAAAACTGCTTTTTTGTTACTTTTATAAACTGATTTTAAAAAGGTTGTACAATTTATTATAGAATCTTTCTTACAGGAGTATACAAAAACCCGTGTGACAATGAGCCACAATGTAGGGCTTACATCTGAAAGACAAGTCACTGTAAAGTATTGTACCACACACACATACACCCATATATTTATTTAATCGTATAATAGGATGTTAATAGTTTTTATCTGAAAGCGTGCTCCTCAATTTATCGTTATAGCAACAAGGATACAATATCAACAGGCAAAGATCTGAAAAGCCCCCTTGTCTGTACACTTTTTCCTATCCATCAGTCAAAGATATTGTGGGTGATGCAATAATGTTCTTGTGCTGCAAAAAAAGTCACAGCCCAAGTTCCCTACTTCATTTCTGATGTCCTCTTGGGTCAGGAGAGGCTTCAAATTTTGATATTTCCAGGAATCGCATATTGATAATGTCTTGTTATAGTGTATAATTGACTCCTACAAAAGCTTACGAAAGAGCCAAAGGGAGAGAAACAACGAATTCATGTATCAGAAACCATCATTAACATTGTAACTCTATAAACGGCATCAAAAAACTAAAAAAAACTCACAAGCATATTACAAATAGAATCTAAATAAAAAGTTTCAGATGTAGCTTGAAACCAGCTAGTCCTCGCAAAAGAGAGCATTTACACCAAAACGACATTCTTGCTAGAAAGAAAATCTAAACAAATTTGCAACGAAATATTTATTTATTAGGACAAAAGCTCTCCCTCTCCCCCCCGAAGTGGCATGCTTCATTATAATAAAAAAAGTTTACTCAAATTTTGATGGAAATTTGGGAAGCTAAAATTTAACACACTTTTATGTATTTTAAATAACAATTTACCACAAATGAAGCATGTTTCACCACTACCAGGGATACCAGCATCGTACGAAAGCACCTTGAAGCATTACGGACATACTTATGTGTCATGTTGTTGACTGTGCAAAAAAAAACAGACAGACTTGTCCTACTAGGGACCAGTTATTTGGTCAAAGAGAAGATGGAGGGGATCATTTCCTCGGTTCAGGTTCAGACACATAGGAATAATTTACATGAAAGATCTCACGTACCCCTCCTAATCCAGAATTACTTTGAGGATAATCAGACATTAATGATTCCTGACAA
The DNA here is from genome assembly GCF_964204655.1 of Triturus cristatus. NCBI lineage: Eukaryota > Metazoa > Chordata > Amphibia > Caudata > Salamandridae > Triturus > Triturus cristatus. The sequence goes on along the minus strand of NC_140595.1, from coordinate 35,561,384 downwards.
GCCTCCAGTTGAAAAGCCAGTTGGCGGCCCAGAGGCAGAAAACGCCAGTATATACTTCTGGAAAATGTTATACCATGTTAATAAAGCGGTTTGCCAAGAAAGAGGTGGACCTGGAGATGTCTAAAGTGACAACCACTTTGTCGGCCAGCATGTTGGCTAGGGATCGTTCTTGCCGATTACAGGAAAAATGGTGTCACCGGCAGACTCATCTTCTCAGCCCGACCAGAGACTGCCAGTCAGAACGATTGAGGCTGGTGGCAGAAACAGACCAGAAAGTAAAGTAATCCTGGATTCTCATCAAAAGGGTAGTCGGTCAGTGACGGAAAGGACAACCCTTATTCAGTTCAGAGCCTTCTCAAGCTAAATGCTTTTTACAATGAGAATACGGGATATGAAAATCCATGAGCAAATGTGTTCTCGATCTATGTTTATGGACTTGAGGTCTTCGCTTAAAAGCAAATACATTTAGAGAGAATACATCCTTTACTTAATCCTAGAGCACATCATGTTTAGTCTGGATTATTTTACAAAAACCCCTCTATTACATATACATATATATATGTGTATATATTAGATAACAAGCGTAATGTGTTCTATATGATCATTGCTGAGTGTCAGGAGGGGCCATTACTCTCAAGAGACAAAGCCTCCAGCCATGATGCCCGTCTACTCACTTAACATAGTCATCAACAGAATATTACACTTTGCACATCTGCATATATGGTTTATAACATGGCATCTCTTCACGTGTACTTGTTTTACCACAAGGTTTAAAAAAAAAACTAAAATCAGGATTCCAGGGGTTGAATTCGGATTATGGTCAAATGAAACTGAAGAGACCACACCACTATAAGGAGGGGTGTTTCCACGAGTGAACATGCAATCTGTGAGACAGTAAAGTTTTTTTATCAGGTCAATGCTGCTAAGGTGTGAGAGTAAACGCCAATCTGACATTTGCACCGTTGTAATAAATGTGTTGATGAATGTTTATTAATACAGTTGCTCTAAAGAACTTGTTATTGTTAGGTCGCATTTATTTTCACTGCGTTGCATAAATATATAGCTACAAAAACTCTGATTTTCATAAAATTTCACATAATTTTGCCTAATGGACTAGAAAATTACTGAATACATAATCTCGGTCTTTCATTCACCTTTGTGCCGTAACACTGATTTTGTATTCAGTAGAAGTTACTTTCATACCTTGTGCTAGGACAGCCATCTTGATGGTATGTCTTACATCCATGACTAGGAGTTGAGCCATATGAAACAAGCTAACTGTAGAGGTAGTACCGGTCAAACGCACAGCACACAACCGTCCACCTCCCACAGCCTTACGTCTGTGACATTTTATGACACACCCCATCATCTCATAGCCATTACTTTTACACCTTCCTTCTAAATATACCATCTGCACAGGGGCCAAATTCATTCAAAATCTCTGACTAAAACCAAACCAAGTTCTAACCCTTACAAATTTACATGGCACGGATGACCCGGAATCCTCGAGACAGGACGTGAAGGTACATGAAATAAAAAATAAAGAGATATAAGTATATATACATACGTATGAGAAGTTAGGACATTTTTAAAGCACACAAATACCAAAGGTGTCTTGGCGCTGTCAGAAGAGGCCAGTGAGTTGAGACTTAGATGTTAAATAGCCAGGTTTTTATCCCCTTCCTAAACGTTGTTAATGAAGGAATAGCTCTGAAGTGGGGTGGGAGGCTGTTCCAGAGTTTGATAGTGTTGAGGCCTGAGTTATGCAGTCCTTTGTGGGCCAAGTAGAGGACTTTAAACTTGGGGAAGCCCGTGCAGCTCGCGACGTCCCTGCTTGATTGAATGGGATTTAAGAAAATTAAAAATCTGTCTTGCTGCAGCATTTTGGACTAATTGTACGTACACACACACACATATACATGTATGTATCTATCTCTACACATACCAACACAATACCCTAAAATTAAAACTCTTGTTGGAGTAATATTGCTGTGCTGGTAGACCATGTACAACAAGATACGGAGACTAGCGTTTACCAAGTTTTACGTTGCGTATCACGTACGGACCCATTTCGTCCCTTCAATAAGGCCATCTACAAGCCAATACTATCTTGCCTAGAGGTGGCACTGTAAATCAACTTCATAATCGCAGGAGGCTATTACCTGTCTACCTCCTACTGCTTGCGCTCCTTCACGGCGGGCGGGCGGGGGAGCATGGCAAAGTATGAGCGATTTGAGAATATCTAGATTTGGTTTTTGTAAAACACGTCAGATTTGACGAAGCCACGCACATGAATACATACAGACAAGAGCTTGTTCGTATAGAAGGAAGCGACATCCAACATTAAACAGGGGAAACAGAACCTGATTATTTTCCCTGCCAATTTCTTGCCAGCAAAAGTCAACGCATGCCTGGCATACACTCACAAGTAGGGATTTAGTAGGGCAACATTCCAAAACATTTTCATTACATTTGGTTTCCCTATAGAGAATTTTTTTGGAACGAATTCCACTGGCAGGGGAAGGACCTAGGTCGATAAACAAGGGTAAGCCAACCTACACAAAATGTAAGATTGCTAGTCAAACGCACACGTTCTCAAACCTGAAATATCCAATTACTATCACAGACAATCGTTCAACCAAAAGTGGAATTTGGGACGTTGTAGTTAATCCAGCTTCTTGTGGTGTACACCCTAGATACTGACTGTGCATAGTAAATTTTCTCTTGTAGGTTAGGAACAAGAAAGCTTTCAAAATCCTTCAATGGGTCTTATGTTTTAACGTCGTGACTTTGGTCTTCCATCAAAGCCAACTTAGCCAGGGTAGTTTTCTCACCCAAGTAGGAAAGTTTGTGCGAAGAATCCCTTGTAGCTCTGTGGCTGTTCAACATTTGTAAAACTCCTCCAAATGCCCTGGAGATCGGTGTGTCTAATCCATGACCGGCAAGTCGTACAGTAGCAGCAAAACTGAGGGAGTTGTCATGCTGGTGTCTAAGGCATTCACCATCACTACTTCTTCTACTCTTCACCCAGAGCCACCCAACATGTTATGTACAGATGAGCTATTACACATTTTTGTACAGTGACAGAAAATGAACAAATACCTACACACGAAATGTAGCAAACATTTAAAATGGTTTATGAAAAAGATAATCACAGTAAAGGGACTCAAAGATCAACAAGAGGTGATTCAGTTGGCTCTCATATTCCAGGGTCTACTCTGTGGCCAATGTACACGAGGGTCATTGCAACAATACACCACACTTCCTGAGGTATCTTCTCCTAACATCAAGACATTGTGCCCAAAACCATCCAAGCCACTATCGCAATCTTTGGAGGAGTGGGACTCCACCCAACTCAGCAAAGTCGGTCTAAGAAAAAGTCGATTTTGTCTCAGGAACAGCGGTGTCCGTTTCTTAAAGCAACAATCAACGAACCACTGTTTAAGAGACTGGTCCAGTGCAGACCTAAATTTACTGACGAGATAGTCTTCAGTTACTACATTCAAAATACAGACTTTGAGGTGAATCAGAAGTGTTGAATACCATAACCCAATGGTTTTTTCACCCTTGGCTGCTAATTCACAAGAAGCCATTAGTGAAAGACTATAAGACACTTGCAATAAAATTAAGGTTAACATATTGTTTGAACACAATATTTTACTGTAAGCCAGAATCCCCAAATAAAATAAAACATTTTTTATTTTATTTATTAACTGTTGTGTAGTTGTGGACACATGTCAAAATATGGCTCACCATTTGAGAGCCTTTAAAGATAACTGGCTAACAGATATACTGACCTATTTGTTAATATCTTACTTTAGTAGTTTGTATCAAAGGGTTGTTCGTTTCTAGTTAGGTAAACATTTAGAGCGGGTGACAGACAAAAATGTCTTCAGGGCATAGCTGGTTTATGACTGCTTCTGGCGCAGAAATGGGGATTTAAATATTAATGGAAAAATTCTTACAGTGGGGGTGATGGAGACATTGCATCAAAAGTGATTCTCGATAATCCATACATCAACATTTAAAGTCAGCCTCCCTTTTGGGACTTTCTGAAGAGATCACCTCTAAGACTCTAATCTCTACCCTCAGCGCCTCACTACCAACCACAAAGTTATGGTAAAAAAACCCTTGTAGGAAGCAAGTTCTTTGTAGCCAAGGAACTAATTGAACACGGTTCAGACAGGTCTTAAGTTTTGCTTGCAATAGACCTAAATCTCTGCATAAACATGTAAAAAGGCGTGCTTGACGCAACTTTAAAATGAGAGGTCTCCTGGCCTTTCCTAAATTTGGGACATTGATGTTGACTTTCGTAAGCGGTCCGTTTGCAGGTTCAGAACTTTGAGGGATTTTACATCATGTTTCAATTATCTGGGCTTGCTTGGCAAAAGCGGGAGGACCTCATATAGGAAAGCATTTAAATCAAGAGGCACATGTTTAGTTTACACCTTGTGCCTAGAGTAAGAGCAGTTGGTTATCTAGCGGCCAGACCTCAAGGCACGGAATCCTTGAAACGGTTCGGTCCTGACACACTCCGCAGAGGCAGAGCCCTAAACTTCTGCTGCACTCTGAAGACTTTGAGCTACAACCCATCTTAACCCCACTGAGCCGTCTACGGATCCCTCAACAACCACCTTTCACTGTTCCATCTTCCATTACGACCAGAAGAACCCAATCTTCAAACTTAATCTCCAAATAACTCCTTCAAGCCGGGCATAGCCTAGAGGACTCCAAGCCTCTTATCTCGATTCAAGACTTCAAAACGCTGAATTTTTACAAAGTAATCATAAATAGGGCTACTGTTTTATGGTATTTATGTTTTTGACATTTCCGTCTGTATTTATCTATATTTATTTTCTGCTAAATGTCTCTGTATTTATCCATATTTATTTTGGGTTTTTTGAAAAAAATTAAGTTGAAACTGGAAAATTTCCCACATTTATTTAACTGATACATATGCAGCCATGCTTGAATGCCTGTCGGGTTTCAGTGCTGTGAATACACACAGAATATACATCAATGCACATATATGAAAATATTCCAATTTCAGTATCAACCATGTGCATATCTACTTCTGTTTAAACCTTTTTACTAAAATTCCTTCCCTTTTTTAACCCCATTACCTATCGATTCAAACAGCTATTGGGCTGGCAGTCACAGCAGAGAGTATTTAGAATTGCTCAAAAAGCTAACCCAATTTACATTTGTATCCACATAAAAAAAATACAGACAATAAATACATTTTTTTCTGTCTGTATTTATCTGCACAAATCTGTAAAAATGGAAAACAAGGCTCCTTAATCATAAACAGTCATGTACTAATAACAAATTCACTTGTTATTATATGCAGGGAAAAATGCTGGATTAGTCAGAAGGCTGAATCTCCTTCTGTCAACATGTGGTTTGGTTTATTAAGGTATTTTATTTAAGATAGCTTAATAAATGTTTTTTTTTTAGATATCAGGTTTCATGCAGAGTACTCTCGACCGCTTGATGACCACTCTTCGCTAAAAGAAAGAGAGAATGAGGCAAAACGAGAGACAGAAAGAAGGAAGGAATTCAGCAAGGATGACATACTTTCCAAGCGTCACAATAGCTCTTGCGTTGGATTTAAAGACCCATAAGGAATTTGCCAAGATCACATGTTCGTCTGCAGTTCATCGCAACTCTGCTCGGACGCACAGTCCAGGGGTTTGACTCGGGTAGTGAAAGGTGAACATCAGAGGAGCATTGAGACAGAGGTCCTTCGAGAGGGGCTGAAGTAGGATGTGTTACCAGAGTTGTGTTTTGCAATAAATCTTTGTCAGTGGTAGCCGTGATCCTGTGTCTTCTTGCCTCAGCACTCTTGGTATGATCTACCCTACACCGTAAGAACTTCCACCAGTTGCAATGAGCGCTTCATGTGATGCAGGAGAGGCAAGAATGATTCGTTTAGAGGGGGCAGGGACTGGTAGTAACCACACCGGCTTCTCAGATTAAGAAGCAGATGCATGGTCTCCAGAGCTGCAAACCTGGAGCTAGAGAGAGAATCAAACATACACCACGAAGCCAATGGGACCTTGACACTGACAACACTTGATGTAGATATTCCTACCACGCAGAAACGAGTGCCGCACTCAGACGTTATTGTACTGGACGAAGCGGGAGCTAGACGTAAACATGCAATGTCAACAATCCTCATGGTATACATGGTGGACCCAGGTGGTGCCTATGCTCTTGAATGAGTTTGTGATCAGGAAGCAAAAAAGATGCCTGTTCAAGCTCTTGACCCATGCATACAAGGCCCTACACAACCGAGTACCCGCCTACTTGAACCACTGCCTGAACTTCCATCAGCCCAACAGACACCTCCGATACACGTCACTTTCTCTAGCCCTCACCCTCCCCGCATACGGCAGATGCAGAAGTCGCTCCTTCTCCTACCCAGCAGCCAAGACATGGAACGAGCTACCCCTTCACCTATGGATCTCCCTACCAGAGTTCCGAAAGACCCTGAAGACCTGGCCATTTGGCTAATCAATTTATCCTGAGAGCACCTGGATACCCTTACGGGTGACAAGAAGCGCTCTACAAATCTACTAACGGATTGATTGAACCACAGCTGTCGTTGAGATATGGAGCTTCAGACCTAGAGATAACCTTCCTCTCAAATTCAAACATCTCGAAAGAGCACCTTGCTCCGTGTAGGCAACATTCAATTTCTTTTAATTGATTTATTTTAATCAACGATAGTGTACGGGACCAGCAAGGCTGGGTGTCCTTTCTGAATGCTCCCAAAACAAACCAAGCTTCCTCTCCAAAAAATAAAATCACTTTAGCAATTAGGGTTGAAATGATTCAGGACGGTAACCAAATCTAAACCGAACGACGGGAGCTGGACACACACCGTCTGTTTTGATGCTATAGACTGGAGGCCGAAACACCCGACAGAGTTAGCTCAACCAGAGGGAAAGGAGCCTCAAAACAACTACAGTCAATACCACACTTACTGGATTCCTCTCTGACCCAACCAATAAAAAAATACTTAAGATATGTTTCTCCACCGCTTACAGGATAGTTGAAAATGTGGAGGACATGAGGGTGTAAATGTGGATTGGAAGCAATAACTTGGTACCAGTTGTGCAGTGGGCCCTGGCTCAAACTTTTTAAACCAGATTAAGATTAACTCAGGGAACGAGCTAATATTAGGAAATTGGGCGAACAATGCATTAACATTTGCAAGCCTGTTAGCCAGTCACGTAAGAGGTGATGGTTCTATTATTTCTGTAATTGCTCAACAAAAGGTCAACATAAACAAAACAATCAGACAATCAAATCCCTCAAAAAGTCCTCAAATCTAACTTTACCACTAGAGCACCCATTGACCCCTTCCATATATTGAGAGAACCGTCTCTCCTTCGTAATAGGTTAAGAGCTGAACCATGAAATAAATGCATGTATTGAGTTCAGAAGGTTCAGGACAATGAGATATGCTATTTTGTGGAACGCTGCGTAAAATACAAAAAAAACAAAAATAATACATGGTTGTTCCATCTTTCACCACAAATTTAGGCTTTAAACTTCCCAAGCTAAATGGTGTATGACTGTAACCACAGGCAGGGAAACAAAACTCGAGTTCAGAATTGGAAGCAGATGAAAATATCTCACAAAATATCAATTTTCTCCCCTCCCCCTTCATTAAAACTCATGTAATCAGATACTTGGACAAGCCCAGTGTCCGCTCAAGAACGTGCCAGCCAAAAAAAGGAGGAATAAAAGACCCAACATTAAATATGACCAGTGCTGGCCAAGTCAATACCCTTGTGAGTGGCTCCCAAGCACGGCCGCCCTTTTCTGGTCAGTTTTAAGGACTAGATGGGTTCATGAAAACTGTTCTGGACACCCCTGGAAAGGCAGGACATTCTGTCCTTGTCGGTCCATGCCAAGGCTCTGTGCTGAAAAGAGCGCCAAGTAACTTGGAAAATTCAATTTTAATTAGGGGGTGTTATTTAATGTCTTGTTCTGTTCAAAGGTGACGGCCCTCCTGATTGGGAAGGGTAAGCTCAGCTACTGGAAGAAGCAGATGAACCCCTCATGGTTTAACCTCCTTCCACCACCTCCCTCCAAACACACAAACACTGAACCCCATCCAAAGATGACAACCCAACAATAACAATACAAATGAGGTACTTTATTGGAACGACACGTCTGGCCAAACTAAACAAGTAAAATAAACTTAATATCACACTGTTTCCAACAGGGATGGCTTCATTTTCTGTCTTCATTTGTTTTCACATCAAACTGATCTGGGGAATTTAGGAGGGGGGGATAAAGTAGGCAGAGGCAGGGAGAAGCCTACCTTCCATCAAAACAAAAGACGCAAAAGCAGGAGAAAAACCCAGCGCTGTAGTGTTGACCGCCCTGCTTGTTTTTTCAATGCTCAGGACAGAATCCGCCAAGTCAGGGAAACCTTCCGCACCACGGGCATGGAGTCAACCAAAGCCAGCTTCAGTTCCATCCATTCTGTGCACGTCTTACATCTTCTACGCACTGTCCCGTTTTTTGGTCTGGGTCACACCTGTTCCTAACAATAAACATAGGATGGGCTCTGGGTACGTCTCCTCCAACCACTGTCTCTCGTTGAACAGCCTCTTTCAGCCACTGGCCTGAGGCTTTGCTTAGCTCTGCCCAGCAGAGTATTTACCTCTCACCCAATGCTACTGGTTGCACGGTTGCCTCCTTCCCTCTCCACCGACTGCTTGCACTGAATGAGAGACTACGTTACAATTACATCCTTTTCTGTCAACTCCTCCTGGGTCCTTGCAGTGTGTCCTGCTCAAAAGTGCTAACATTGCTTGCGTTAGCACATTAAAACCAGACATATTGACTTTGCCAATGCTTGTTGACTAATGTCAAGCACAGCCATCGTTGCATCAGCGCATAAAAAGAACGTCAATAGGGCGTAAATTGAAGAACAGAAATGCCTGCGATCCCAGGACAAGTCAACTTACCCAAGGATGTTGTGTTTTTGTTTAAAGGGCACATACCCAAATCCGCACCAGAGTGGTGCCATGTTGGGCGGCCGTGTTCACACTGAACAGAAGGCTGCCAAAGCTACTCGCAGGCATGTTTCCATTCCCAGACATCCAACCTGTTCCTTTGTGAGATTGAAGGGGATGGATGAAAGTAACTGGTGAAGGTAAGTCTTGCTGCACCTCACCCAGACTGCTTTTTGAGACAGAGCTACACCCATACCTCTGTTGGTTAACTTACCTGCTGCAGAGGTCAGTGTAACATTGAAAGTACATAGTTTGGAATCCTGGCATGACTGACTACGTTTTTCCTTTTTTCATGGTAGGAGTACCAATTTGGGCAAAATGAGAAATCAGTGCTGCAAGACATGTCAGTCTGTAGCGCACGTATTACCAAGAGTGAACAAGCATTGGGCAAAGCCAGTAAGGCTGATGTTTGCACTGGTGTGCTGACAAAAGAAATAAACAAGCATTGGTAAAGCCAATCTGGCTTGACTTTTTGTTTTGCCAATGCAAATATATTGCTATGCCAATAGGGCTTTTTCCACTCCTGCTCAGCATTGACAAAAAATGGTTTAAAAAAGGGTGTGATGATGTATATGCATCATGTGTCATTTGCCAAGGACCTGCATGTGAAGATGTATACGCGTTACTATGCCTACAGAAGGTGTAGCAAAAAATACGACTGTGGGTTGATCCAAGATGTGATTGACAATTTCTCATGCTGAATGTTCCAAAGTCACAGACCCCAAGACTGAAGGAGGCAGAACCAAAAGCCATTTAGTTCAGACTATGTACAATTTGTTCACCGTGAATGGCGCAAAAGCGATTACAAGTGAGACCTATAGATGATTAAAAGAGATTAGAATAGGCATTATTGCAAGATAACCCTTCAAGGCCCTGTACCCAGCAGTGAAAAAAAAAAAGGATTCCCACATGACATTACTGGATTCAAAATGGTACCCAGGTCAACACCATTAACCACATTCAAAGCTGCAGATTACAAAGATTAAAAAAAGCTGAACAAAGGGAGTTTTATCCAACATGCCTACCCAGTGTCTCTACAGGAACCAAGACTATTACTGCATCAAAAAAAAATGAAAAAACCAAGGAAGAACAAGCACAAAGAGTTTTTACATTTCTTACTCAATACAGAATCTCTGACAAAGGCTTACGTAAATTGGCCAGTCTGGAAGAGCGAGTACGGAAAAGGTCCCCGGGCGAGCGAGGAGGAGGAGAAACGTATGCACAAGTGGAGTTTTGTTCAGCGAGCAAATTTTCCTGGAACTAAAGTTCAGAGAAGTGAATCCCTCGAGTTTAAAATAAGCACCGATCAAGTGTCGCCAAACACAGTTGGTGGAGGATTTCAGTAGACAACAAGAGCATCACAAGTTCACATCTCTAACAAAAGACCACAAGTGGAAAACCCTACGTGAACTCTGGCTGAAGTGCCCACATGGATATATGTAATAAATGACCACGCGTCCCTAGTCAGCTTGTGAATTTACTTCAAAGACACAATAAATCCTGACTACTTCCAAGCAGCACCTACTCCTTTTCTTGGCTCCATCTCCTCCCCATACCTTTAATTACAATATCCTTTCACCCCCTCTGCGTTCCACCCTTAACATTTCAAGGTATGTTTGCGGTTACTACTATGGCTTTACCGCTCTTTTCTCTTGTACATCACACAATGTGTAATGTTTCACCAATTCAAATCTACTCATTGAGCAAAACTCAATTTTTAGTTCACATAGTGCTGCCAGTTGGCCAGGGAGCTATAAAACCCTTGTTAGGTGATCAGTAAGAAGTGCCGGGTGATTAAGACTCTTAAAAATTTGTTTTTTGTCCTTTTACTGTTCTACGTTATTGTACACCAGTGAACTGTATAAATATTAGTAAATGTTTTTCATACATTTGCAATGATATATATAACAGGCTCCTCCAACGTGTAGCAACAATACATACAACAGGTTTCTCCAACGAGTAGCAACGATCCATATAACAGGACTCTCCGAGAAGCAACAATTCATACAACAGGCTTTTCAAACGAGTAGCAACAATTCATATAACAGGCTTCTCCAACGAGTAGCAACAATACATATAACAGGCTTCTCCATGGAGTAGCAGCAATTCATATAACAGGCTTCTACAACGAGTAGCAACAATACATATAACAGGCTTCTCCATTGAGTAGCAACAATACATATAACAGGCTTCTCCAATGAGTAGCAACAATCCATATAACAGGACTTTCCGAGAAGCAACAATTCATACAACAGGCTTTTCAAACGAGTAGCAACAATACATATAACAGGCTTCTCCATTGAGTAGCAGCAATTCATATAACAGGCTTCTCCATTGAGTAGCAGCAATTCATATAAGAGGCTTCTCCATTGAGTAGCAACAATACATATAAGAAGCTTCTCCAACGAGTAGCAACAATACATATAAGAGGCTTCTCCAAAGAGTAGCAACAATACATATAAGAGGCTTCTCCATTGAGTAGCAACAATACATATAACAGGCTTCTCCATTGAGTAGCAGCAATTCATATAAGAGGCTTCTCCATTGAGTAGCAACAATACATATAACAGGCTTCTCCAACGAGTAGCAACAATACATATAAGAGGCTTCTCCAACGAGTAGCAACAATACATATAACGGGCTTCTCCAACGAGTAACAACAATTCATATAACAGACTTCTCCAACGAGTAGTTTGTAAGCTACTGGTAGCTCTCTTGCCATCTGTAAGTAGCTCTCCTGTGTGCAATCCAGACTAGTAAATTAGAACCTTTTGCCTGGTTGAATAGATACATGTATACCCAAACTGAAAGGTGTTTAATTCAGATGTAAAGTGTATTTTTAGAACTCATAAGCTGATGTTCTGAAAAAGATGGTTGAATTTCCAAAATGTATTTGAAGTGATAAAACATGTGGCAATGGGGAGACCTATTACCAATAGTATATCCTTGGTCCCTATGGCATTGCGGTTATGGCTTTTGTGTATGAGGCATACAGAGGCATTCAGAATTGACAGCGCCTTGTTTAAGTTACTGCTGGCAGCCCTCCTGATGCACGGGGGCGATCACTGCTGGTAATCTTGCACAGGGTGGTCACCAAGGTAATCTTGTCTGATGGTGTTGCTATAACAACACTAATACTGGCAGCTAGGGATGATTCTCATTGAATTCAAGCTCTTATTACAGGAAAGATTGAGATGCCAGGCAAATAAAAACCCTTCCACAAAAAATCAAAATTAAATCAAATGGCCCTAAAGAAAGGAGTGAGACCAATCTTTCTTTATCGACATATTATCACAATGTGGGAAAAGCTGTAGTTTCCCCTCTCTGACTGGAAGACTGCCACAGACCTGGACCAACCCAAAAAATTGACCAATGCTCTTTTTGTAAAAAAACGTTGACCTAGTTCCTATTGTGGAAGCCCAGGAGAGAGATTTACAGCAAATGTTCACGATAACTACTATTTACATAACATCCATTTAAATTACTTGCATGTAAATGTATCTTAATTAGTTAGGGGTGAAGACTGGACATTAATACTGCCCCTTTGGGTCAACACTAGACATCATAGACCGTTTTTGTTTTAGGCTGAGGTTCATCTGTGCAGGGAACATCCCTTTTTATGCTTCTAAAAGACAATATTACAGGCCCAGACAGGCGATACTTAATTAGAACAAGAGGCTGGTCAGATCTAAAATCTTTTAATACAACAGTCGCCAGTGACCACCTAGGAGATGCTTCAGTTTCTTGCAACTGCCCAAGAAACTTTTTCCTTTCGACCTAAAAAATGTAAACAAGCCTTTGCCGCAGCAAACCAACTTGTCAGTGGATTAGTAACAAGACATGTCCAACTGCTGTATATAAGCCACTCTGAAAAGATCCAGGCCCATTAGTGTTGCAGACTTCTCAAATTGTCCCAGTAAATGCACAAGTAGCTCATCTAGTCCAGGTTTTTTCCAGTGGATTCTGGGGCTTGTAGTCCTCTTTCTTCAATTAAAAAGAAACAGGACTACAACTCTCTGAATGTAGAGAAAGGCGTGGACTGGGGCAGCAGGTCACATGGACTTTGGGAACTTGAGAACTCTAGCATTATGCCCTTCCCCCATACAACATACAAAAACCCACCAAAAGGGCCCACAAGAGGAACTTCCAGCAAAAGAACCAGGCATGAGCTCTGCCACAGCTCATGGTGTGTCTCTCATGATGAGTTGTAAGAGGGCAGTCAGAGACAGCTCGGAGTATCTATCACATGGAAGTGCAATACAGCCACCAGGTGACTTGTACATTACTTGAAGCCCTCTCTGTTTCTTTCCCTCTCTGTTCAATATGTCTATTATTTACTCATCACTTACTCTCTTAATCATGTCCCCGCATCTTGATACGACCTGACAGCCATAAGAAATCAGTAATCGCTCACTTCTAAAGGCCAACAGTTTCAGCAATTACACAAAGGCTCCAGGCTGCCACTTGACTGGGAGCAAGGGCTCCTAAAATAGCCTGGTTGCTTTAGTCTAAGAACAAACTGAGTGCCACCTCTGAATGCTTTGCACTCCAACAAGCATTTTTTTGTTTTTTTTTTAAATACTCAAGTTCATGTGGAAAACCCAAATAGCACTCTACATTTAGGCTTAGGAGATACATTTTTCCGTTTATAATGATTTTTACAGATAAATACAGACGGAAAACAATGTGTTTGCTCTATGCATTTATTTATACTAGCTGAAAAATACATAAAATTGGACTTATTTCTTCCCTTGGCATTTCGTGAATTCCAGGCCTCCAGCTGAACAGAGAGACCTCACGAGTCGTGACATTTCCTCAAATAACAACATATGGCAACATACATTGGTAGTATAACGTTAATATTTACCTGTGGATGCAGTTATTTTATATCTGGCTGCTTAATTTTGCAAACACACAACAGGCATCCAAGTATGAGTGGGCGTTAAATAAATGTGGAAATATACAATTTTACAACTTCATTTATTCACAAACCTCAAAATAAACATGGATAAATACCAACAAGATGACAAAATAAATAGGGGAAAATACAGATGTAAATATTTTTTAAAAATTCACAAAACCAGGACCCTATTATGGGCTTTTTGCCAGCAGTCCTATATATAGTGGCAGCCAGAGAAAACAGGATGAAGCGACCAGATAACTACTGAAATGTTTGGTACTTGATGCACTATATAAATTTATAATGTTCAAGTGGTTTACATTCCAAATAATTATGGGATGAGGATTTAGACGTGAGATTTCCTCAGCTTTGAGTAAACAAGTCGGTATTAAGGATTTTATTTACTAAGTACTTTTTACACACGATAGCCATTTTCAGAAACGAGAAAATGATGGTAATTCAGTCTATATTTTGCTGATGTGCTGGGAGTTAATTCTTAAATTGCAGAAGGAAATGTCAGCTGGCCCTCCACCCCCACCACCCCAAAAATATAGCAATGCATTACATGTGAAAACATTGTAAAATATCTATATTCCCCTATAAGCCCTACCATTTCTGTAATCTTATATTTACATTTTACTACACTTTTGGGAATGGGAGCAGTGATAACAGTATACTGTTGATGGTCACTTGCCGACTATAGAATAGTCCTTCGTTTATTTCAAATCAGGGTGAAGGATAAACTCTAAAATCCAATAAAGAAAGAAGGAGCAAAGTTTTGTAGGATTTTTTAATTTTATTTGCGTTAACGAAGACCATCAGATTTTGTAGAATCCTACTAAAATGAATGCAAGCTCTGTCAGCAGATATGACGAAAGAGAATTTATTATAATACACGTAGCACGGGGACAGTCAGCCAGCCGCCAAGTGTCTTAAAAGCATAAGCCTCACACAATCTTTTATTGTCTAAAACCACCAAAAGGGGGTTGCACTGCCTTTCCAAGAAATTCACAAGAATAAAACAGTTTCCTAGAAATGATGGACCGAGGTATCACATGTCCATCGCCTGACTCTGCAGGTTACACCATTATTGAATACGAGGCCAATCAGGGGAGGCCGACACGGCGCGACACCTGCATGGCGGGATTCTTGCTACCCGTATGTCCTTTGACGGTGATAGCTGGGACGTTCCAATTTAATGCAATACACTAGAAAGGGTAAATGCAGTCTGTAATATTTGTCCAATCAGGGACTCACAAAGTTTGCCGCTTCTAAATAAGGTGTAGCCAAGTGCCAGTTGCAAAGCCAGCATCATGTGCCGTGTGGACGGTGTCCTTGAGCAAGCCTTGCATTGTGATACCAGCTTACTTACAGTAAACGTAGATAAGTTCACCCAGGGTCTATTCTCTTGCACACGCCCTACAGGCCATCTGCAGCTATTGAGTATCGCAGAGCTGGTCAGGCTGTTGGCATTAGGGAACACTAAAAGATGGCGTCCACATTCTCCCTAAAATATACATATACTTACTCACAGAGGCCTTCGAACAGCCCTGCTCATCTATTGGTCTGTTGTGTCATTCACCCACTGTAGCATACAATGAGCACTGGTTACCCCACTTCAGCCATTGGCTAGCTTTACTGTGAGTGACGGCATTCTGCTCCTGCACCGGAAACACATCTTCATACAAAGTAGCTCCCTACGGTGACAAAATAGTGTTTTTGACATCCACATTTTTTTTTTGCTTTTATCCTTTTTTTATATATATATTGGAAAAGGATCAGCAGCTCTCTCAACTACAAAATTTATAACAAATTATACATTAACAAAGTCAAGTGGCTAACCACCAACCCCAGACCTACGGGCTTTGCCAATGCTTGTTTTGCAAGCATATGCAATAGAAATATACTAGCAAAAGTAACACAAATGTATCCATTTAAAGGTGCCGTTATACGCTTTTGAAGGAAAGAAAATGTAGAGAATGGCCCATCATGCTTGGCCCACCAGTCTTGGCACTTAACAGCACTATTTTTTAGGTGGAAGTGCCCACATGATCAAGAAAAAAAAACATCAATGAAAGTGCAACACAGCCAATGGATGAAGTGGGCTAACCCGCTGGCCCACGACATACACCGCCGTGAAGGGAATCAAATTGTGAATAATGTCTTGAGCAGTCAAACAGATGAAGAGGGCCGTCCTCTCGAAATATGCATTTGTAAGTGTTCTTCCATACACAATATTTAAACTACAAGAAGCCTGTGAGACAGCTAAAACTGTCTGTAAGTCAACATAATAAATGTTGAGACTGAAATTCTCCTGTGGGATGATCCAAGATGCGATTGACAATATTTCAATCCATTTGCTGAAGGTTTCTTGAGCAGCGGGGGCTTCAACGGGTAGCTCGGAAGCTGCTCGTAGCTCGCCAGTACCTGGAAGTAGCGCCCTTTAGTGCAACCCAGCCGAAAAGATTTTACACGAACTGACATACTGTTTAAGGTTCAACACTTGTAGAAAGTTGTTCATCAGCGACAAGAAGCCACGATGAGTCTAACTAAGGCAATTCATAGCACTTTGTCAATATGCTGACAGCAGCCCAAGGGTCTCAAGGCATCGTTCATCCACCGACAGCCACAAACTTTGTCTGCATATCCACCAACCCTAGAGATTTGCTTATTACCTCAGATTAAATCCAAAGACAAATGTTCTGTCCACCCTTCCTCTACATGCAACACATCTCTAAGCTTCAACATCAACATTGACCTTATCCACCGAGGACCACGTACAGAAAGGAGCAGGATGCCGGCTTAACTTGCTGTAGGCCGGAGCGAGAAAAATCCCGATGCCAAATTGGGGTGCCAGACAAATGCCAGTAATACAAGACAATTAAAAACAGCGTTTGCTAATACACAGCAAGACCGTGAAAATCCAACCCAACAGTTGACGGGAACACTTCTTATAAAAGGAATGGTTCAAGTCTGATCCAGCAATGAAATGACCCCCAGTGCGGATTGGTTTGGCCAAAATTTGCTCAGTGGCACAAACCCAAAAACAGCTCAATGTCTACAAAAACGTCAAAGTTCCTGGGAGGCATCTGGCAATGTCGATAGCTAAATATTAACACTTATAATAGCAACAAGAGAGAGGAGGTTTTTTTCTTACTATGCGACTAATAATTTTGGTATTTCAATTTTTGCTCAAATCTGGCTATTTTCCAAATAGCTACAAATTAGAAAGCCATTGTATGAAGCTGTGTCTTTTGCAGCATCTACGGACGGAATGATCGGCAGCACCAGTGGGCATTGCAGACAACCTAAGAGACATTTCAGTTGTCAATGTTGTCACATGGAACCCGAAGGAAAACTGCAAGCCACCAATCTATACATTTTATACTACTTATGGCTCAACTATCTGTCCATTAACATAAAACATTTTTTTACAAAATGTTAAAAAAGGAGTAGTAGAATTTTTGGAAGATAACTTGCTTTTTTAAAATTCAGCCCTTCAGTTGTGAACCTTTCACTATTTTGCAATTACATTTTTTAAAAATTATTTTTCATTTGTTTTACGCATAAAAAACTTTTTTAAAAATACGAGAGCTGGGTTTTTTAGCACCTTATTTCTGACCTTTTACACAAAATAATATATTTTCCATAAAGATTATCTGCTATTTTGTCTTAGGCGTGTTGAGTCTTTTAAGGTGAGGAGTTTAGTTAGAATTGTTTACTTTGCTTATTTCAAGAGTATCACAATACTCCCATTTTTATTTTACCACAATGAGGTCAGAGCAACAAATGATCTATTTTTAGAAGGGGGATTATGATCACCTGTTATAGCACAAAAAAACAACAATAATATATTTTGCCTTTTTAGAATTAAAATACTAAAAAAGTGCACAACAAGCATCGATTGAATAGAAGAAAATATGTAGCCCTAAATCTATACTAAGTACTTACAATTGGTGCGATGACATTTACCCAATCTCAAGAAATGATGCTAAGAAATTGTGTTCATTCTGCAAGAGGTGCTGCCTATAGCATAAGACACTAGTGTGAAGTGGCTAGAAGCGAGCTACGTCACTAAGAGCCAAGAACATCTTGTCTGTGGTGCCAAAACCGCAGACAAGAGTCAACAGTCAGCCGTCTGGTGCCAGCGGGACTCCACTAGTGCCCTTGACATGAGAAGGTTCAAGGGATTGACGGGCATTCTGGCATTCGAGCCACAGCATCACTCTAAAACAGCACGCCCCAACTCATTATGGAATTCCTTCTAGTCTTATATTGTATGTGCAAACTTTACTAAGTTTGATTTTATTTTATGTGTAATTTTAAATCGGTGTATCACACAGTCAATAGATGTACTCCGATAAAGGAAGTCAAACATCTTTCAAAACATATTTAAAAACACACAGATCATACAGAAGTTATTAACTAATAGACCTAAAAAAACAGTCCATCTAACAACTGCAACTTAACATTCGTGGTCCACCATAAATTTTTGTTTCAACTTTTTCTAAAAATAAACAAACACTATTTAAATATTGATAAATTCAATCTAACATTAGCTTACACACAACACCACGGGTTCTCAGTGTAGATCCGGGCTCACTAGATCCATCAAGATTTTTGGGATAATACTTGTAACTGAGTTCGATATAGATTTGCAGTAGAACATTTACTTTGCATGGATATCCTTAAAATTTGCTCCCCCGGACATCCATGTAAATAGAATTACATTAACAACCAATATTAAAATCAATCACACAGCTCAATGAAGATGCCAAACCCTGTAGAAATAAAGGCAGTATTGTTTCATTACTTCTTCTACAGAAGGGGGCTGGAACATTTTAATAGTTAAATTAAATTTTTCCTATTAAAGAATCAAGCAAACAAATTCTCATCAAAATCAGGGAGAGATTCATCCCAAAGCCGTGCACACCCCTAACCAGACTCTGCACCAGTAAAGCAACGACGTTTACCAAAATGGCAATAAACGGAAGGAGAACGCTCAACATGTCGTACCGCTGACAAATGTCTTCTTCAACATCTGCTTCATGTGAATGATGTAAAAAGAGTTTAGTTTTCCCCAGCATCATAAAGACACAAACTGACAATGGAAATTGTGATTATTGATCATAACAAAAAGGGCATATGGTTCCTCTAATAAAGGGGGTTTGAAATACCAAAATAAAGTCAGCATTATAAGAAACGCAATGGCTCGAGGCTACGGTTGTCTGAGGATGCAGGGTTTGCACCTGGAGACTGTCTTGGTTGACAAAGCTGACATTTTCTTTCCTAAATAGAAAAAGTAAAATGGAGACACGTCAACACTCCAACATGTACCTCCAAGAACTAGTTCCTTTCTAAAACAACACGTTATTCACTTTCCTGTTTGACTGAGTTTAGGGATCGTTAGAAGAGCCAGATCAGATAACGGAGTCTTCCTTATTTCAGCCGTCGCATAAATACATGAAGTCTCAGTGCACAGACATGCGCTAAACAGCAAATACATGGCAACGCCAAAGAGCTATCCTCAGTTCTAGCCACACATTCATGCCAATGAACCTTAGACACCCAATCAAGATGACTTTGACAAGTGAGAATTCCTCTTGTCCCAACACTCGCACAGACCTGCATCTAATACGTCCAATAGAAATGTCCAACTCATGCGGAGTCAGAAGTGGAGGAGGAGCTTGAGGGTGACGACGACGGTTGGACACGCACCCACTTGGAGCTAGTCTACCCTAATCAAACCCAGGTCATTGGACAGCCATCACTGACAACGGCACGACTATCACTAGCAGTGACACTTGGGAACCAATTGTCCGGAATCAAGGTTCTACAACACATGTGCGACCTGTGCCCCGCCCAGGCAGGTTCCATGGCATTTTCTCTCCAAGACAATCTCTTGAACACTTTTCTTATCTAATCTTCAACAGGGAATTATGGAGGCCCATTTTTTGCATGTTCTTCTTAATAGGCACACCTTAAAAAGGGAGTCAGCATACTGCATCAGAACAAAGTTTCCTGGATCATTAAATATTGTCCTAGATACAACACATGGGTGGTCCTCAGACACCTTACGGCAAAGCTTTATTTGTCCTACAGCGGGAAGCTTTAATTAGTGCAGAACACAGCCGCCTTATTGCTGACATGCTTCTTCCATTCGGGGCAGCACTAGTAACCCCCCCGTCTCACCTGACTGAAGATTATTAATCAAACCATATTCAAAGCGCTCTAATAATTCAGGTTACTATACCCGTGGGCCTCAATTACAGGGTCTCACAACTAATAGAGTTTCTGTCCCTGAAGAACAGAACAAGTTACGCAGGCCTTGCAGGCGGCTCTCCCACAGGAATTATATTTATCATCTACCCAATCTATGTACGCGGAGAGACATTTTTCTGTGTAAAGGGCGGGAGGGCTATGACATTTTGCATGGGGAGTTATAGGTTAAAAATAGTGACAATCATTTCCGCCAAAGACTTATGATGTGTCTCAATCAATCAATCAGCATCTGTATAGCGCAGCACTGTCACCCCTAGGAGTATCTGGGCGCTGTGGCTGCAACGTCTCCGGGCACTGTGGATGCGATGTCTCAATTGAAGAACCGGGTCAGAAACGAGCAGAAAGAGGAAAAATAATGGGCAGAACGAGCAGAGAGGCAAAAATAGAGGGCAGTTGTGGGCAGAAAAAAAGAGCAGAAAAGGCGGCAGAAAACGAGCAGAGGTATACATTAACAGAAGGGGGCAGGTCCTGCACTGTCGCCCACAATCTGCGAGTGTTCGGACATGAATATCCTTAAGTCACGCCGGTCACTTGTAGGAATTTTTGGATATTTATCCAACAGCATTCTGGGGATTGTTACAAATATGACCTATATGTACCAGCACGTAGAGGCCCGCTGTAGCGTCCCTTCAAAAGAATTCACCAGAGGTGGCCATTAGATTTTTGGCTGAAGCGCCGTAACATAACGGGACGGGAGCGTAGCGATTGAAGCTAGCGATGGCTTATTCACAAGCTAGAATATACTTAAATAATAGGTGGGCACCCTGAAGAAAAAACATAAGTCATGCTAATTCATTCACTGAGATATCTTGCTGTTCGATTTATTAGAAAATTCTAGAATGTTTTGATTAAAAAAAGGACATTAAAAGAAAATAAAAAACAATCACAAGCCAGGACATGGTTATCTATGCAAACCACAGCCAAGAGGTGAACCGAAAAGGTTAATTAACCGACCACCTCCATAACCTAATTCTGGATTTGCTGATGGCCTTAGAATGAGCCTCAGAGCAGTCACAAGACGTGAACAGTAGTTAAATGAAAGCATTTATCAGGATGGGCACCATACTTGAACAAGCTTGAACCAAAGTTCAGCGTGGTAGCCCTACATTTGTTTAAGTTCAGAAACATGAATGGCTTTTTAATAAAGAACACAGTTGGAAAAACTTTTTGTGTGTATAAAAAAGCTCTCATCCCCTATGAAGCTTTTGAACTTGGCAACCTGCCCATGTGCCAAGTTTGCCCTGGATTGGTAAACTTTGGCCACCCCTAGGTATAACTTATTGGCGCCCTGGCCACTTTCCCGTCTCAAGATGCGATGTGATGTGTGGGAAGTGAAAGTCAAAAGCTGGGAAGCGGGTTTGAAAGCCTGTTGCATATAAGGAACTTTATTCTTGCAAAACCCAAGAGGATGGCGACTACCAGAGACTGGGAACTTGTTGAGTAACCTACCTTATGATCAGAAGAATTAACAGACCATGGTCCCTTTGCTCATGTAAACTGAATCACAAACCACATTCCTATAAGAGTGGTCAATTTTCTGTCTTCACTCACTCTCCCACCCCAACAGCCACACGATGGGATGTTCCTCGTCACAGTAATCGCTGCCAGCAGCAAGTGGTAGGGACGGCACACCCATCTAGGACCTCTCGATTAAGAGATATAGGAAGGACGCGGGGAACAAAATGTTCTCCTGCAAGACCATGGACGGCACTCAACGAGGCCACGCGAGACCACTGGATGTCCCAGTGCACGAGTCACAATGCCAAGTGCCTGCGTTAAGCGTGACCGGCAAAACAGCCTGTGGTCACATTGCCACCAAGAATGGAAGAGTGTCCTCGCCAACAAAAACTGGCTGAGGGCATGGTGGTATCTCAGATGGCATTTGTGGTGCTTACACTATTATTACTGCTTGTGTTTGGAGAAACCTTTGGGAACCTCAGTACTGAGAAAATAAAAATATACATATTATTTTATAAACAACCCAAAAATATGCCACTGTCCAAGCGCGAAGAAAGTGACCTACTGGCCTTGGCGTGCACGGCTGCGAGAAGGTGTCTGTGGCACATCCTCAAACAGCTGAGCCGACAAATCGCACGGGCATTTCTTAGAAAGTCTAATATTTATGTACAGAAAGACTGACTCACCTATAAGCCACACAGAGGAGTTTTATGCGCACTGCGTTGAGTGTTTTCTATGGCACTGAAGGCGCCTCCGTAACACCAGCCACGGGCATGCCTAAACTTTAGCTCACCCCGAAAAGCAACATATCCAGCGGTGCTAATAAACGCACAAAATGTGTGTTCATACTTGTGGTTTCTACGTTTGTCTACAATTGGTCAATTGAGTGCCAGAATAAAAAAATATATATCCAATTTCCCATGTGGCCAGAAAGCGGGAATGTACCACAAACTAACATATAAGACCAACGAGGCTCAAAAATGGGGTGGAAAAACCCTGGTAACCAACTAAAGAATATAATCAGTAACTCCATACCGAGCATTGTCAAAAGAGTTTATTCTCAACCACATGAGGAATAACCATAGCTGTGTGGGCATTAAAAGCAGAATATAAGACTACCGCATTATGGAGACCAAAAAGGTGTGTTTATTTAGAATTTAATCTAAAGTTGGGTGGGCTTGTTCAAGAGTAGAAATAGGATCTCTTTAGGGTTCCTATACTGGTCTAGGGAGGGACCAGCAGAATTCTACATCGGCGAGAGCACCTTGGAACTTGGTTCCATGGGTTCATTGCTCTAGATTGGATTCCTCTGTTTTGGTTCACAAGCCCATGCAGAAAAAAACACATTTATTGAAGAAAAAAAAGCTCTTTTCTTTGTTTCATTGTTATCAATTATATGGTCTTTCATCTTAATTCTTTGAGCAGCAGATTTAGGAGTTTGATATTTCCTGGTAGTGTCCAAGTACAGCAGTGGACTGTTTACATTTGATGCCAAGTCGCCGCCTTTATCAATCAATCAAGAGAAAAATGCAAAGTTGTTCTAGTTGATCCTTAATTGCATATGAAACCTTCACAAAAAAGTTTGGTCTGAAACAGGAGATGTCCAACTCAGGTTCTGGAGGGCAGGATCCAAGAACATTTGTACAGGATATCCATCCAGGATAAATTTCCAAATCGTGACAAGCATGGGTCAGGAACAATGTTGTGCACCACAAATCCCATAGCTCTTCTAAGCGTAATAATTTATACAAACAAGCGAGATAGCCTACCTTAAAATGCCCAATATGACACCAAACGCTACACCATAACTTTATCTGCATTGACGTTCAGTCAAAGAGGTTCTCTGCCCGTTTCATCTATCTAAGGTTTTTTTGCTTCCTTCAGAAGTAAACAAGCCTTGTACAAGAAAGGGACCGTTGAACGAATTCCTTTTATTGGAACTGGGTAAAAGAAAACTGTGGCTTCATTAAGCAGGCATTGTTTTGCTGTGTCCCTCTCAGCCTTTGCTGATGTGGTCACAGCTGGCTTTTTATTTAGTGAAACAAGATACCTGCTACATTTTTTGCTGTATCCAGGTGCTGAGCCCTGCTCCTCATGACACTTTTCTTGTGTTAAGAACAAGTGATGGTAAGAGACTTGTGGAATTTTTCTGGATTCTGCAGTATCTTGCACCTGGAAATCATGCCTCGCGTCCACATCCTGCTCGTTAGGAGACTTCTACACAGCTGGATTACAGAAATCATGAAATTATGTCAGCTGGGGACTTCAAGGGCAGAAAACATAGTGGAATCTACTCTTTGCACCCAGGTTGTCCAAACTTATGGTCTGACCTAAAAAAAGTGGACATTTGCTCTCAAAACTTGAAAAAAAAGCCATACTCACCCGATAACTTTGGCTGAATACGACTGACTCGTGGATTAGAAGAAAATCAAGAATTTCTTTATAAAATGGATTAAACAATTCTTGTAGCACTGAAGTTCTTGGTTCCAGACTTGTATCCATTTAAGCACTTAGACCACAATTCCTAGGCCCAGGAGATGAACTACTGTTCCGTGAAAGCATAAGAACATTCCTACAACGTACAAAGGATCCACCGGTCGAAAGCACTGCCGTTCACAAGTCTCTGGTCCCACCGAGGGATTTTATAGACCCAGATACCTAGAGCGGGAAGGGGAGCCTCGGCTACCCTGGTGCACCGTGGTGCAAGAGACATCGCAGTGCTGACACATTCTTTACTTATGGGTCTTTAGTTTTTTACTGCAGTTCTTCCCCCCACCTCTTCCCACTGAAGATTGCTCCACTGACTAAAATTGATTTTGAGTTCAGAGATACTGCCTAAGGATTTTTTTAAACCATTACCTCTGAAACTATTAGGGAACTCCAATAAGTCATTTTCTCCTTCCTAATTACTTCCTCATAAATATTTACGTAGTACGATTTACCGCATAAACCACATGCATTACTGGAGATAGCCTGAAATACTACCAGGTTCTTGTTTCCCGCGATCATGAGCTCTTGGGACTCTCTGTTTTACTTCTTCTTCTTCTAAATATATGCTTGGGAGAACTTACATATCCAAAAGAGAACTGATTTAGTTCTTGAACAGCGTTTAATTTAGCAACAACTTCCCCCTGCTGTGGCGGGACTTCCTGTGAAAATGTCAGCCACTCATGCGAAGTTCCAGCATACTGTACGACATGTAAAATATATGATGGGGGGGGGGCCACACGAGCACATGAGGTTACAGGGCATTAAATGCGCAGGCTCATACTTTTTTTTAATTAAAATGTAAATATCTATTCTCTAGAAACTCGAAACTTTTTCAGAAAGAGCCAATGGCTCCTGAACCAAATAATTTTAGGAGTACAAGAAGGGATGGTGGGAATAGCTCTTTTCAACTTGCCTTGCTAAAAAAAAAAAAAAAAAAGTTTCTATACGCATGAAATGCAATTTTTTAATTGACAACCTGATTGACCTTAAGATTGTGCTACAGGTACAAACTATGTAATGAGTGTAATTTAAGAAACTAATTAACTGCACCGCTGACAGGTAAAAAAAAACAAAAACCCTGAGCAGTAAGAGATCAATAAATCCACCCAGCGAGCTCACATCTAAGTGAACTAACATGTGTGGGCATGTTAATATAGGCCACGGGTGAAGTCTAGTTCTGCAAAGTCTTTGGGAAAGAGTTCCTAATGTCATCTGGATCCACACAAGATGGTTACGCTAACCAGAAACTGAGTAAACGAGATGCATTTACACAGTGGATCTAAATGTAACTTTAGTGGAAACTCAGAAAATATGGACTGGATCGGGCACTCCTGGGCCTAGGCTGAGCAGCATTGTTTGCAGAACAGTAATCGATTCACAGAGACATTCTCATGCTAAACTCAACACTGCAGCTCCACTAAGGCAAAATGTGTCTTTGTGTAATTGTAATATGTAAGTAAGCAGCATAGTAATGTGATGAGCAACACAGGCTGTTGCAAGGACAAATTCTCCTGCTGCCAACTTGCTAGAAAACACGTTCTTTTATATCAATCCAATCCATTTGGAAACAAGCACTGGCAAATTATTGGTTCTGGCTATGGCTGCTAGCCTTTTGAAGTTGCCGGACCATTGTCAATCTTTAAAAATAAAAAACAAATTGGCTAAAACGCTAAAATATTTTTAGGGTCTCAAATAGCACAGATTGCCAAAGT
Organism: Triturus cristatus; assembly: GCF_964204655.1. Classification (NCBI taxonomy): domain Eukaryota; kingdom Metazoa; phylum Chordata; class Amphibia; order Caudata; family Salamandridae; genus Triturus; species Triturus cristatus. Next base: position 35,535,504 of record NC_140595.1, on the reverse strand, counting down.
ACCCCGTGGTATTTAAGAGAACTACTTTGTGTGTGGATTCGCTCCTTGATATGGCAGAATTCTGTCACTCAAAAATAAGCCAACCAATGACAAGTGGGCCGACCCACCACCCCATGCGGTATGCTGTAGTGCAAAGATAGAAAAATGTGAATGACACAGTAACAGACCTTTGAGTCAAGAGCTTCTATATGTATGTATATTATACCTATAATATTAGCAAAATCAAAATAGACAAAATTGGAAGATGTGGGTTCACCTGGGGTGACGGCGAGACATTCAACTGAAAATTAAAAGACCAAATGAAATGTCTGATAATATGATGGCTGCAACCTCATGGCCAAAAACATTTTTGCCAATACACTCTAAACTCTCTTATTTTGGAATCTAAAATTTAGTGCTCATTCAAAAAGATATTTTTTTAAATAAGCATTGGCCAGCAGAAGGAACAGCGAATTGCCCTTTTTAGCCAACAATTATACAAAGTACAGAATGATTCAGCCTAGGAATGTTGCAAATGTTCTTTCAATGACTCCAGCAACTCATACTGTCCGCAATAAACTGGACTTCTGGGCGCTCCGACTGTTTGTCCCAAAAGGGAATTAAAGTACAAGAATCAAGTGATTTGCCCAGGCTCACACCAATGGTCAGGTGTATTATCTGGGATTAGAACCAGAGTCTCCTGGTTGCAAAGGCTGCAACCGAGTCACTCTAACACAAGCCCCCTTTGATAGTAAGGCGAATGGCCCAAGGCTGATGGTCCAATTCAGAAGGCAGGTCTTTCTTGAGCAGGAGGCCTCTAAGAAATTCAGGGCTGAGTCAATCAAGTCTGGAATAAAAGCAAAATGTTTACAAGACATCTTATTTTGAATTAAGACCAGGTATTAAGGAAAGATCTGTTAGGGTGGTCTTTGGGAGGAAACAAAGAAAATGAATCACTGGTGAACAGAAATTACAAGACCCCTGGTACAAGAGGTTCGAGCGTGAAATGTAAAACAAAGATATCAAAGAAGAAATTAAAATCTTTACGGACATAAGGACAGCAACAATGGTAAGCCCAAAGTCAAGCAATTGACCTGTGATAATTTAATACATTTTAGGTTCTAACCTTATGGATTTAAAAAATCACCGAGCATCCCCAGTGATCACATTCCCACGCCAAGCAAAAGGGATGAACTCTGTTCTTCACGTCATAAAAGTGGTAAAAAATGGGCATGGAATAGGTCGGGTTCCTGCTTCCATTTCTAACCGACCCCAGGCATTTCCACAAGTTATGTAGATATAACAACCATTGGGAAAACCAATGTTTCAGGCCTTTGGGAGCTATTGTATTTGCCAATGTTTTTAGCCATGATGTATAGCATCCCTCATGTGGGGAAATAAACACAGGTGGGAAAGCAATGGGATAGAGATGCACGCGAGTGCATCACAGGGGTGTAGGGAAAAGCACACACGTAGAAAAAGTGCAACACGAGCATTGTGTTTGGGAGGAAGTACACAGGGGAGACAGATGGAACACAAGCACTCTCGCTGTGTGCTCAAACAAAAAGATAAAGTGAAGCGAGGAGTGGAAAGACACAAGTGTATCTTCCAGGGGAGGGACAAATGCACAAAAGTAAATAATAAGGAAGTAAAGCCCACATGAGCTAACGATCGAATAAGCTAGCTAGCAAATGAGTGACAAGGAAGCCAACCAATTGTAAGCAATGGTTCGGCTCTAAGCCTGCTATAGGCTGAAGATACGCCTCAAAACAGACAGCGCATGCGCGGTCTAGTAAAAGCACCTCATAACCAGTTAAACTACCTTGGAGCTCTTTAAGACAGCATTTCAAGAACATGTCAATGCGCAGTTCCACGCTCATAAAAATCTTGTTGGCAGCAACACGCATCCTCAAGTTGGTAGTCACAGTCCAGATACCCGCTATATCTCTGACAACCACAGCGCACATTTGCTACGCATCATCGTTTTCCCACTTTTTTCCTTTGGTTCCGCCAAGTTATACATTTGTTTTCGCTCATTTCCCAGATAATTCTTCTGTAATTGCTCCAATGGCAGGCTCTCTCTGCTGTTCTCTAACAGCAAACATGCGGATCAAATCATGCTAAGGAATGTGACCCGACCCAGCTTATCCGGCATTGCCAATCCCAAAATAACTGTATTTTAACAATAAGGGACGCAGGGTGTACATTTATATAGCACTCAAAACACCACTTTGCCCATCTTTCTGTGCAATGCAAAGCTCTGATTATACTTAATAACAGTGCTAAATTACAACATATTGTAGTACTTGCAAAACCAAAATGTGCAGTTTCATCCTTGATCATAAAGATTCGTGGAGTATTTCAATTTTAACAAATGTTTTTGGGGAATGTTCAGGATCCGTGGGCAATTTTTTGTAAAGAGATGCGAGGATGCTGTGGGACCGGCATTTATGTTTACATTGACCATTTGCAGATTTATCAAGAGATAGAATTTGACGACAATTACCAAATATGTATAAACGATTCCCTATACTTTTAAAATATAGACTGTGCCTCTGGAAATTCTCAAAAATTGATTGCTAATCCGACTGATAGTTTATAGGGGATTTATTGTCAATTTCCTTACTGGCCCTCAACATCTAATTTTGGAAAGAAAACATTACTTGTGAAAACCACTGCCCATGCCAGGGACCAGAACCCCTGCACATGAGCTCTGCACAAATGTATTTGTCGCAGTATTTTTAGATGCAACAAAACTTTGAATGTCTCCCACAATATTACACCAGATATGCAATTTTTTTAAGTCATCTTAAATGTTCAACTATATATGTGGAATGCTAAAATCTAAAATTCTTTGTGGACCTATAAAACCTAGATGGTTTACAAAAAACACACTCCAGTTAATACCTATATGAAGATCACGGTGGTTGTTTTCTGGAAGTCATAGTTAGGATTGGAGTTCCAAGACTCTCTCCCTATGGACTGGCACTTCAGGAGCCAACGCAATGCAAAATACAGATTAATGCCGCATTTATTCAAGCAAATGTATAGAGTTTTTCTAAAGGTAAAATGTTTTTTAAACATTTTTTGGAAGGTTTTTTTAAACACTGACTGCAGCCTTTCAGCAACTTGCCACTGAGTAAAAAACACCTCGTAAAGTGCAAGTTGAGGGCCTCGGGCAGACGGGAGGCATCCTTCTATCAGAAAAATGGAACACAGGCATATGTTTTAAGGACTTCACTACAGGATACATGAAGTATTTTAATTTAGTAACAGATTCGTGTTCTAGAACTGTTCATTTGGGAACTAGGATCCTAATGACAAAGAACATTTCACAACTGTTACATGAACAGGAGGGGGCAAAAAATGCTTCTTTGTACTAAAGCATTTGCTGTGTAATAATTTATTTTTTTCAGCCTTAACAATTATGCTTCACTGGCCTGAAAGATTTCTACAAAACCCTCCCAAATGGCTATCACCCTTAGATACAGAACTTTAAAAAAAAAAAAATGGAATACGTTTTAGTTTACTTATAATCAGACTATTGCAAAGATAGTATTCATGCAGCAACACCTAGAATCCCACAATTGCATGGATTAGAAGGGCCACTGAAATATCCACCTATTTGTTTAAATGTTCCATTCCTTCAAAAACTCAGAAGGAAGATCTCGCCAAAACATCTTATATGGATCTCTTGATAAGACCTCATGGGTTAAACATGCATCACATGGTGTTAATGGCCCATGAGTGACAGATAAAGCATTTTAAGAAATTCTGAAACTGGAGAATCCTGCTTTGTGAACAACAACTCGGAGAACAAAGTGGCCAATGACCTTTCCTCGAGCTGCTAAAAACAGGTCAGTGGAGTGCTGTAAATCAATCAAGGCCCAGGAGAAAGCCGCTTTATTAGAGAGACACAGCCAGTCCTGGGAAGAGGGGCTTAGATTACAGGGGGAGGAGGGGTGGGGGTGAGGGAAGAGCCATCAATTCACCTGTCAATCCAGCAGAATTTCTCGCCGACGCCCCCAGATTGGGGATTCCAGAGGCCAACAACTCAATCATTGTTGAGATAAAGCCAGCTCCATTTCTTTGGGCTATTCTGAGCTCAGCTGCCATGTTCATGAATCAAATTCAAGGGGTGGGGTGTGCTGTGTTCAAGAGCCTAGCATACGGATGACAAGAGAGATGTAGGCGCTATTTTATGGCAGGTGGATTGAAGCTAACAAGCCCAACCTTAACGCCCACCCTCCAGCGAGAGGACAGAGGGCACAATGATTAATTAAACCATATATAAATACATTTATTTCACATGTCCCAGGCTGTGGGGAAGGAGGCCTTCTTGGTATAATTGCAGCATTCTTTTATCAACAAACATGGCAAAAGTGCACAATGCAGTAGTGAGTTCATACATTTGGGACTAAAGTTGTGAGCCTGAGTACACTAACGTTTGAGTACTTGGTACACTTAGGCCTTAAGTTACAGTTTAGCGGACGTGTACTCCGTCACAAGCATAACGGACATCTAATCCGCCTAATTACTGGCGCATTAGTTCCTAATGCACTTATAAGGCAGACGGAGTGTTCAATGGGACACTATGCATCCGCCAAGCGCTATATCAGGACTCAAGTCCAAAGGTCAGAAAAAAAGTGTGTTCAAACACAGAGATTATCAATTAGAAGATCTCAAGATTAAGAAATCGTTAAAAAAAACAATCTGAGATTAATTTAAAAGAGTTGTGGGCAACACTTTGAGGCTTTAACAAACACCCAAACCACGCACAAGTCCAAAACCACATACAACTGCCAATGCTATCAAAATTGCTTGGAAGTTGAGCATAATCCTTCTTTTTCAAAGACAAGGAGTTGCATTTTTTTTATATTTTATTGAGACATTAAACAACAACTGAAGAAGCAAAAAATTCTCGAGTCAACAATAATCTTGCAGGCACAGCCGGACAGTAACAAAATAATCACATTTATAACAACTAAGGAATCGGATGAGAAACTACTCGCTAAAGAGTTCAAAAGTAACTATGATAATGAACAGTGGAGTGGAAGCAAAGAAAAGGGGCAGCGAGGAAGGCAAAAAACTCAGACCCCAGGGCCTTATAGACTAAACACAAGGATACTTGTGCTTGTTGATAACTTCTACAGGGCATGTGATAACACGTTGTACTGTATGGCCAGATAATAAAAGGGGCAGGTGGAAAGTCTGTAAACAGGAGCTTAAATAATGAAGATTAATGTCAGGCAGCTCCCATATGAAAAAATCTAAATTCGGTGTGCTGAAATTCTAGATATCTAAACACTTGATTCCTCTTACTAGGAAACAATCACCCATATTTCAGTGTTTTTCCTGCAAGTGGTCGTAGATTAACGCGCTACTCATAGAAGTACAAGAAATTTATGAAAATCTTGCTGTGAGATCAGTGTGGACTACAATGCTGAAGTTTATCCGACAAGTCTTTTCTTTCAAGGTTTCCAGGCTACATAATTCCTCTATCGTACCAGCGCGGAGCCTCGAGGGCCGCTGACCCGTGCCAAAACTTGTGTGCAAGGATTACAGAAATGCAAAACGAACAAAAGCTCTGAAACACTCAGGCTGGAGTGAGTGTGAAATCAGGGAGTCAGAATGAGCTGCAACTGGAAAAAAGTGCAAACACGCCTTAGAAGAACTAAATCAGACGTAGACAGAGGTCAAGTCATCACTTAAAATCCTTCACACAATATCTGCTGGAGCAAGGGCCTAAATTATTCAGAAAATAAATCTATACTGCAATTGAAAACCTTCCATTGGTTAACACAGAATATCAAGGGCCAATCAAAGTTCAGGAAGAGAAAAAAAAAAAACACACAGATTTAGGTCTCTTGGACTTTGGGTTCAATATTCGGAGCTGTAACTTGACAGCAAAAACAACCCACCCACAAAAACTTGCATTTTCTAGCTAGAGTTTGGCGGAGGATTGGAAATTGAACGTACAGTGACCAAGAAAACCCTGGCCATGGCATCCCCAGTCAGAACCCAGTGTTAGCCTACAACAAATAATTAAGGTTCAATTTCACTACCAAGGTGTTCCCTACTCAGCCGTGAGCCCTCATCAGTCTGAACCTGAGTGAAAACCTTTCACAAGAGCACCTTGATTAATAGCCAAAGAAAGGTAACCTCTCTAAATCTACCTGGGTCAGTTGTCCTACACTACCAACTCACTAAATATAAAAATAAACAAGAACATCTGCAGAAAAGTTCCCCACATTTTTTTTTTAAAAGCTATGTAAAACTCAAGTGATGGAAAGCTGTCCAATGAGAAGATGGTGCAAGAACTGTGCAAGCGTAGAAGAATCTGTCCCGCCACGTTCACACACACACACTACGCAGCACACGTCACAAACCAGACTTCCACTTGACTTGTTTCCAACAATAAGGATGCTCTTAATTCATTGAAATAAAAAGTATAAAACTAATAAAAATTAGAAAGGAAAAAACTTTTTAGACTGAAAGGCGGTCCGGTTCAGAAATGGTTTACTGCTTTTTCTGAGTATAACATTGCACACTGGGAATTACATGTACCATGGAAGACAAGTTCAGAAAGAAAATGTATAAACTGCGAAGGAAAAGAATAAACAACAGGGCAGTACAGAGGCATGCAAATTCATGAACAGAGGAAACTCACTCAGCTGAAAAACACCCCCCAAAAGAATAACCATGACCCGACACTGGGGGAGGGGCTTAGGATAACTGGATAAAATATTTTTTGTTGTACAATTGTTATATATATATATACACATTACCTACTGGCGGTCGCCAGTAGGTAGATATAGTTAGGATAGATATATATATATATATATATTCACTTAAAAAACCATAGGTTTCACACATGTTATAGTTAGCTGGGCATTTCCCTCGTAAAAAACCAATGAAATTCCCCGTTATAGTTAGTGCAGGCAACTATAACTCACGCGACCGCAATCCGCTGCTGATGACGTCAGATATTACATCACTGTATTTAGACACTTATTTACCCATGTCTTCTTCCATTCATCTTTAGCTATACATATATTTCATTTTTTTTTTTCAGAAAGACACATATGTCATCAGTGATGTAATATCTGACGTCATCAGCAGCGGATTGCGGTCGCGTGAGTTATAGTTGCCTGCACTAACTATAACGGGGAATTTCATTGGTTTTTTACGAGGGAAATGCCCAGCTAACTATAACATGTGTGAAACCTATGGTTTTTTCAGTGAATTTGTACGTTTTTTTAAATGATAAGTTATGTATTTATTAATATATTTTTTTAAACAAAAAACTTTTTCTCGGCGCGCGCACGGTGCTCTTCGCGCAACGTGCGGTGGGCACACGGTTACGCAGTTCGTGCCGTGCGCGCACGGTGCGCACACAGTGGCCTCACAGTGCGCTTCGCGCACCTCGCGCCCACTTTTCGCAATTAATGCCGTGCACGCGCGGTGGGCACGGAGCGCTTCGCCCCCAAGGGCCAAATACATTTTTTTGGGGGGGAAAAATCATGGAGTGCGCGCACGCTGCGCGAACTTCGCAGAATTTTTTCCGTTTGGGTGGTGCGCGCACTCGGCGATTTTTCGAAAAAAAAAATTTAAAAAAATTGCGCCCTTGGGGGTCCTTCTGGGACCCCCTGACCACGGCTAGGGGGTCAGGAACTGTCCACCCTGCCCCCTTTTCACGTTCTCCACATTTGTTTTTCACCCCCTCAGAGTGCGAGAGACAAAATGGCGGCCGACACTTCCTGGTTTCGACTGATTCGAATGTTTACTAAGATCTAACAACCAATCAGAATTGCGCTCGCGCACGACAAGGTGCGCGCACCCAGCGCGCACGCTGCGCGCGTACAGATATATATATTGATTTAAATGATATTTTCTCTGGAAATACTGAGCAGATTTACACCAAACCTGCAAAAGGCACTTCATGGACCTTATGGCTACCTCTCTGCCAAATTTCACGTAATTCTGTTCAGCCGTTCGGGCTGTAGCTGCGACTAAAGTCCCTATGGAAAAATCCATGGGGAAAACGCGTTTTGGGACCCCCCCTTTTTCTCGGCCCCCGCTTGACGAATCACCCCGAGACTTTCAGGGTAGGAGCGGAGCGGAGCGCCCCATTAGTTTTGAAAATTTTGCGAGGATTCGTCAATCGGCGCCAAAGTTATTCAAAATAGAATTTTGAGATTTCCTATGGAAACTCGGTCCTAACTATAACTATCTACTGGCGACCGCCAGTAGATTATATATATATATATATATATATATATATATATATATATATATATATATTTACAGAAAACAGTAAGACATTTACTAGCATCAATTTCATTGTGATAAACCTTAAAGAAACAATAACATCTATCATAGAGAATTAAAAAACACACTCAGGAATAACCAAAAAGTGGCCCATTCGAACAAGGCCCTTGTGGAACTAGCTTTAGCGAGTGATGGGCGCAAGCAAAGGAGTGCGTGGTTTTTATTGCGCGAGCCAACTCTTGAGCAATTCCAGATTTCTGGCCGGTCCCTGGTTTGCAAAGTTTCTTGCCTTTCCTATGTTTATGCCATGTTCGTACCTTTTCCAGAAAACTGGCCACGTTTCTTCCCAAGTACTAGTTGGTGAAAAAAACGTGCATATCTTGTTTTCAGCATAAATTCAAATTATAACCGTTTTTCTAGTGACTTTGTAACTATATGGGTATTGGGGATCCTGTTTTCCCATTAAAATGTTTACAGCTTGAAGTGAAAGTTCTGAAATTAACCAAACAGACTTGCTGAAACTTTGCGAAATACAGGTAGCAATGAGAAATACATGAAGTTTGTGACAGACGAACTTCATACCCTGCACAAACCTATTGGTAAACAGAAAACAGAATTTACCACAAAGAAATTGGAGTGAATATATGGAATTGTTTCCTAGAAAGCTCAAAAGTTGGCCAACAACTCTGGGGTTCGAAGTAGCATACTACCCGTCAAAAAGCACTTCAACGCCTCGTAAGGGTTAGTAGGCGCTATATAAATGCAATTAAAATACAACAAAATGGAGGTAGAAGGCGTAAAACATCCTTGCAGCAGGAAGTTAAGGAGAGTCAAAAAAAGACAACGAAATAAAGGAAGGATCAAGACATAAAGGAGTAACAAGTGAAGAACAAATTAATCTGAGCTGAAGCTGGCCAGAGTAACTCATGGGCCACCGAGGATGGGCATGGAACTGGCCTCGGCGAGACCAAGCTTACTTACCAGAGGCCAAACCTATATTTGTGTGATCTCCAAAAACTCATTTTGGCCCAGAAACCTGCCCACGACTTACATAGACAGTGTACTTTAAATTGGCATTAAAGTTTACATTCTGTCGGAGAATGATAAGGTGGGCATGAGACTGGCCCGGCACCAATCCTTCCAGTCTCTAAAACACTTTTAGGTTAATCCACTTTGGTTTCAACTAATCTCAGAGTTTGCTCCAACCTCAACAGCTGCATGCTTGAACACCCCACCCTCGTGGCATCTGCACGGGTGAATCCAAATATAATACCCCAAAGTTGCACCAGTGTCCAATGTGCAAGCCAGGAGAGGCTGCAGTCCTTGCAAGCGTTGCGCAGCTGCATCGCTCATTCCCACCGCAGCACTGGTGAACCACATTCCTACTCACAGCTGCACCGGTGAACCCCAATATACCCCGTGCCCTCGCGTGCAGCCCACCGCAGCACCAGGACTCAACCTATCACCTCACAGCTGCAGCGGTGAACCCCAATATACCCCGTGCCCTCGCGTGCAGCCCACCGCAGCACCAGGACTCAACCTATCACCTCACAGCTGCACCGGTGAACCCCAATATACCCCGTGCCCTCGCGTGCAGCCCACCGCAGCACCAGGACTCGACCTATCACCTCACAGCTGCACCGGTGAACCACAATACACCCCGTGCCCTCACATGCAGCCCACAGCAGCACCAGGGCTCGACCTATCACCTCACAGCTGCACTGGTGACACCCGATACACCCCGTACCCTCACATGCAGCCCACAGCAGCAGGGCTCGACCTCACAGCTGCGCCGGTGAACCTCAATACACCCCGTGCCCTCCCTCACATGCAGCCCACAGCAGCACCAGGGCTCGACCTATCACCTCACAGCTGCACCGGTGAACCCCAGTATACCGCGTGCCAACGCGTGCAGCCCACAGCAGCAACAGGGCTCGACCTATCACCTCACAGCTGCACCTGTGAACCCCACTATACCCCATGCCCTCACATGCAGCCCACAGCAGCACCAGCACTCGACCTATCACCTCACAGCTGCACCGGTGAACCCCAGTATACCCCGTGCCCTCGCGTGCAGCCCACCGCAGCACCAGGGCTCGACCTCACAGCTGCACCGGTGAACCCCAGTATACCCCGTGCCCTCACATGCAGCCCACAGCAGCACCAGGGCTCGACCTATCACCTCACAGCTGCACCGGTGACCCCCGATACACCCCGTACCCTCACATGCAGCCCACAGCAGCACCAGGGCTCGACCTATCACCTCACAGCTGCACCGGCGAACCCCAGTATACCCAATGCCCTCACATGCAACCCACAGCAGCACCAGGGCTCGACCTATCCCCTCACAGCTGCACCGGTGAACCCCAGTATACCGCGTGCCCTTACATGCAGCCCACAGCAGCACCAGGGTTCGACCTATCACCTCACAGCTGCACCGGTGAACCCCAGTATACCCCGTGCCCTCACATGCAGCCCACAGCAGCACCAGGGCTCGACCTATCACCTCACATCTGCACCGGTGAACCTCAGTATACCCCGTGCCCTCACATGCAGCCCACAGCAGCACCAGGGCTCGACCTATCACCTCACAGCTGCACCGGTGAACCCCAGTATACCCCGTGCCCTCACATGCAGCCCACAGCAGCACCAGGGCTCAACCTATCACCTCACAGCTGCACCGGTGAACCCCAATACACCCCGTGCCCTCCCTCACATGCAGCCCACAGCAGCACCAGGGCTCGACCTCTCACCTCACAGCTGCGCCGGTGACCCCCGATACACCCCGTACCCTCACATGCAGCCCACAGCAGCACCAGGGTTTGGCATCTCACCTCACAGCTGCGCCAGTGCATCCCCAACCCGAGCAACAACTGCACTAGCGAAGCCTTAACCCGCACCAGTGCACACCCCGCACTCCTCGAAGATGAATAAGTGAACACCTGACTCCCCTCTGCACTAGTGCATCGCAGCAGCTCTAGTAAACTATGAATCCGCTGAAAAACGGAATGCCCAGTTCGCTCACAACTTGTTACGTCAACCTCGGCTTCCCTGCAACAGCACGAGTGAAGGACGATCCCTTTTCCTTGCACACCAGTGATCCACCACAAACTCACGGATGCACTCGTGATCAGCAGACCCAAAGCAGATACACAACTATCTGTGCCAGCCCCACCGACGCCCGCCCCACATCAGCTGTACTAGTCAACACCGAGTCTGCCCCCGTTGCACCAGTGTCCACCCACCCTAGTCACCACCGAGCCTCTGACAGCTGAAGCAGTGACCATCCAACCTTCTCACAACTGCACTAATCAACCAACACCCCCCTCCTCCCCAGGCACAAAGGGGCTTGCACAACTGCACTACTGCTTATCCGCCGCGCACAGCTGCACCATCGGTCCTGCAGCGTCCGTGTAAACTTGTACATATGCTGTGTGCGCCCCATTTACTCCCCTCTACAACAGCTGCACCAGGGACCCACTGCTGCTCCCCAAATTACCCTCAACCGACACAGTCACATTAGCACTGCACAAATATTCACAATTACCCAAGCTTCCATGCTACTGCATCCATGAAGTGCCCGTGCACCTAGATTGTTACACCAGGGTCCCTGAAAGTCGATAACCGCACTCTGCAGCACTGGTGCCCGTCACGGCTTCTCCCGCACCAGTCCGTTCTTGCACCAGCGCCCATGCTCTCTCCACCAACAACCGTGCCTCTCTGTCAATGACAGCAGCACCGTGCCCACTCAACCAGTGACAACTGCAGTGGCCCAGCCTGCCGCCTCCATAACTGACCCTAACGTACACGTGCCAGCGCCCTAGCTGCATCAGACTCCACTACACATCAATCCAGCACTACAACACATGTGCAGCTGTGTCACCATTAAAGAGCTACAAAGCACCAAAGACAACTGCACTAGCCATCGCACCCTGAAGGAGCCCCAGTCAGCACCCCCACAGCTGCACCAGTGTTCTTCAAATGCACGATACCCCGTCTGTGCACGACTGTTCACGCGGAGTGCATCCGTTCTCCACATCTGCAACAGTATTAATAACCAACCCCATGGCTGCACCTCTGTCCTCGTGCCGCCGATGGCTGTCTCTCCCGAGCTGCACCAGCTCACTCACTGCTGCTCTGGTGCATGAAGCGTTGCACTAGTGCACCAGTGACCCCACAGCACTAGACCAATACATCTTCAAATGTTTATTTTCCACTATTTGCATTAGCACCCCCATTACCTGCACCATTGTCCTCCAAGGGCTGCACAAGCGATTACTTAAAAGGCACCTGCCTCTCACAGGATGCACACGCTCAAACATTGCTGCTCTACTGCGCCCCGGGTTGCACCAGCTCATCTTAACTGCAATAGGGTTTCCTCAAGTGCACGAGCTAATCCGCAGCCGCACCAATGCACTCGGTGTTACGTCAGTTCACCATTGCTGCACCAGCTTGCATCACCAGTGTCCCCCAAGAACTACAGTGATGCGTTCAACGAAGTGTCATTGCTCGCCGAACTGTGGCACCTCACACTTACCTGCACCAGTGCAGTTCAAGTGGTTGCAAAGCCTAACACAAACTGCACCAAAGCTTCCCCAAAATGCACCAACATCTGGGCTGCACAAGCTCACCCTCAGCTGCACCAGTGTATCCTAGTTGCATCAGTGCACACAGCTGCACTAGTACCTCCAACAAACTGCACCAGTGTGTCCACGAATGCGTCAGTGTCGATCCGCGCTAGGCAAGTGCAGATCGACACTAGTGCACCATAGCAGCTCCAGTGCTTCAATGCACCAGCTCACCGACAGCTGCACTAGTGCACCCCGCGGTGCACGGAAACTCCAAGAGACGAGAAAGGGCCGCTCAAGAACTGCACAGATCCCCTCATGACTGGGTGACTGCTCCAGGCACGGACTACAAAGCTGCAGCAGTCCGTCCACGGTGCATCGATTAAATGCCCGCAGGGCTGCAGCCCCCACCCCCGTGCATCGGTCTAATGCATGCCCCATAGGTGCACCAGTGTCCACGTGATGCACACTATACATCGACATCTCAGTAATGCACCAGGGCCCCCCAACCACCAGTTGCCACTGCTCCCCCTGATGCTCCGATGAGCCGTCCGCCCTCTCTCACCTCTCTCCGGGGGGCTCGGGGTGAAGGTGGACGTGTCCCCGCCAGACTCCCCCTCCAGGCTTCGCTCAGGGTGCCGCCACGGCCGCCGTGAGCACGGAGCAGCCTCTGCGAGCAGCCATGATCCAGCACAGCCGAGGGAGAGCGGGACGGAGAGGAGGGCTGCGGGCAGAAGGAAGGGGGAGGCGAGCGGAGCCGAGCAGCTCCGGAGAGAGCCGAGCAACTCCGGAGAGAGCCGAAGTACGGAGGAGCGAGCAGAGCAACTCCGGAGAGAGCCGAAGTGCGAAGGAGAGAGCCGGGTACCTCCGGAGAGAGCCGAAGTGCGAAGGAGAGAGCCGGGTACCTCCGGAGAGAGCCGAAGTACGAAGGAGAGAGCCGGGCACCTCCGCAAATAACCGGAGATAGCCGAGTGTCCACTGAAAGAAGGAGTCGAGCTCGCGCCGGAGGCAGGCGAGAAGTTCCGGTAACAGCCGAACGTGAACTAGAAAGACAGACGTGAGCGCCCCGCACCCGGAAGTAAAAAGTTCGTAATTTCCGGTATTCTCACTTTTTTTGTTTAATTAGCTTACAGCTGCTGGACCCTCAGGACTGTGCATAGAAGTCAAATATACAATTTTTTATTACAATATTTGGCATTTTTAACTTCCTAAGAATGTTCCAGGCCAAACAGAGTTTAGTAAATGCTACTGTTGTCAAATATTCCATGGCTGATGCTCTGGTAATTTAGCTTTCCGAGCATACGCAAAACTGCCTGTTAAGCAGGGCCATTGAAATTATGCGACAGAGTAGGCATAAATTATGTGGCAAGAAAAGCCAAACTATGTTATTTTAATGTGGCACATTTTGTGATAGTATTCATAATTTTATATAGCGCAAACTCGAGCCAAAGGTATTGGAGCGCTTTACATGAGCACCAGTTACGTTACCATTTTCAAAGTGCTCACTGTAGTGTCGCGGTCTAGTGGACGCGCGCACTACGTGGTGACGCAAAGGCGCGTAGCGGACGTTGGACGCTACAGCGCATGCGCGAAGGACAACGGCGCGAACGAGAGACGCGATCGGAGCGTGTTGCCCGGCGCTCTCTCCACAGGTGCATACAAAGTGTAATAAAGGCGCAATTACCAATTAGAACGTCTCCAGAGTGTCTGTGGGGAAAAGTACATATTGCCTGGCACCCTACGACATTACAGTGGCGACGAGACTGGGACAAGAAGAACCCCAGGTGCAACAGGCGGAAGGTGCCCCCCTAACCTGCAGCACAGAGAAGCCAGCCAGGAGAGACACCACCATACACGGTGAGAGACCGGAGAGACGAAACAGCAGACGCCTACGCACCGGGAGAGCGCGGCAGAGGCAGAAAGAAGCCGGAGAGTGGCACGTAGGCAACGAAGAGCCAGCCACGTGGTAGGGGATATCGCGGACGGACGGCGGAGCCGCAGAAGAGATCCTGGCGGAGTCAGGGGACGACGGAGCAGCCGGCTCGAACGCAGTCCCAGGTACCCGAAGTAGGGGTGTGGGGACGGACGCACCAGGTAGCCCAAGGAAGCCAGTGGACGCCAAAATGAGTGCACAGTCAGCGACTCTGACGACGCCGATACCGTTCCTACCACGCCCGGGAGAACCCATAATGAAGTGGGAAGACTGGAGGGAGTACTTCAGGAACTACCTGGAAGCGCTAGAAGATGAGAACGAGGAGGCGTTCTCTAGCGCCAGGAGGAAGAGGATACTCCTACACAACCTAGGACCAGAAGGAATACGGGTGTTCCAAAATCTCACACCGATCACCAGACCAGCAGGAGACACAGACGTGTTCACCCACGCCATAGAAGATTTGAACAACCACTACCGACCGGCAGTGTGCACCTCAATCGACCGCTATAACTTCCAGCAGAGGAAGCAAGAAGCGGGAGAATCCGTGGATGACTATGTGGCGGCACTGCGGAAGCTGGCGATGACGTGCAGGTATGGCGGACTGCAGGACGAACTCATCAAGGACCAGATCGTCATGCACACGACAAGCAAGTCAGTACAGGACAAACTATGGGCGAATGGAGATGCAACGCTAAATGAAGTGATCGCCATAGTGAAGAGAGCGGAGCTAACGAAACGCTGTGCGGATGCAGCCAAAGGAGAACAGGCCCCCAGACTCACAGTCAACAAAGTAGACGACGCGGACCACCAGACGCGGGGGAAACAAACGACGGGGGAGTACAGAGGAGCGGCCACAGGGAAACCAAGACCCGGACCGACATGGAAACAGGGCAAAGGCGAGGCCATGAAATGCTACAGGTGCGGCAGCTCGAATCATGCAGCGCACGACAAACGGTGTCCCGCGTTCAGAGCCAAGTGCGCGTTCTGCGGCCTAGTCGGCCATTACGAAAAGGTTTGCCGCAGGAAAGGAAGACAGCAGGCGGTGAAATTCGTGGCACAGGACGAGGGGGAAGAAGCAGAAGGCCGTGAAGACGACGAGGAAGTCCTGTGTATTGAAGACCAGGTACTGGGCATAGAGGAGAGAAGATCGCGCAAGCCCCAATGCGACATGATAGTGGGAGGCATACCCATCACCATCGTGGCGGACTCTGGATCTCCTTACACGATAATCCAACGTTCAGTATGGAGCGAGAAGTTCAGACCCACGTGGGGCACACACCTGGAACCCCCCGACATCCGACCTGTCACCTACACAGGGGACCCGATCCCGATGGTAGGGTTCAAGACAATGAAGTTCCAATTCAAGGAGAGGAGC
This sequence comes from Triturus cristatus, assembly GCF_964204655.1. Lineage (NCBI taxonomy): Eukaryota > Metazoa > Chordata > Amphibia > Caudata > Salamandridae > Triturus > Triturus cristatus. Next base: position 35,519,378 of record NC_140595.1, on the reverse strand, counting down.
GCGACCTGCAAGCTGTACGTCGCAGAGAAAGGACCGTCAGTCCTGGGCTGGATGGACCAAGGAGTGTTGGGTATACAGTTGAACGCAGGAGGGGACACCCAAGTGCTGGCGACACTGGACGGAGAGGAGTCGACGGCAGGAAAATGGCGGAGCGGGCACCCGAAGGTCTTCGGCGGGAAGATAGGGAGGCTGGAGAAGTTCTCCCACAAAATCGTCCTCAAAGACAACGCCCGGCCAGTCGCACACAAGGTACGGAACATCCCGATTGCCGTTAGGGAAGCGGTGCAACAGGAGCTCCTCCGACTGGAAGAAGGAGGAATCATTGAGCCCATTGACAGCGCGGAGTGGTTGGCCCCCTTGGTGGTGGCCATGAAACCGTCGGGCAAAGTGCGCCTCTGTGTGGACCTCAGGGAGTTGAACAAGTGCATAGTGGTGGAGAGGTTCCCCTTGCCACGCATTGAGGAGATGTTGGCCCGCACGAAAGGAGTGAAATGGTTCTCCACCATAGACTTGCAATCGGCGTACCATCAAGTAGCACTACATCCGACGAGCAAAAAGTTGACATCGTTCATCACGCCGTTCGGCTGCTACCAATTCTGCCGCATGCCCTTCGGTCTCGCCTCGGCAGCGGCGGTGTTCCAGAAGCTGATGGCCCGCCTATTCAAGGACATTGAGGGAGTGCAATACTTCCAGGACGACATCTTAGTGATGGGGACGGAGCAGGAGGACCACGACAAGAAACTGTCGGCAGTATTGAAGATCCTGGAGGAGAAGGGCCTCACAGCAGAGTGGGAGAAGTGCCATTTTGGGATGACATCTGTCACCTACCTGGGACACGAGATAGGGGCACAAGGAATAACGCCGAAGAGAGGGAACGTAAAGGCCATCTGCGAAGCACCGCCACCCACATCCAAGGAGGAAGTGCGGTCGTTTCTAGGGATGGCAGAGTACTACAGTAAATTCGTCCACCACTTTGCCACGAAAACCCACCACATGAGGCAGCTCACGAGGGACAAGACGGCGTTCAGATGGACGGAGGAGACGCAAGAAGAGTTCGACACCGTGAAACGGGAGATTGGCGGAGCAGTCCCGCTGCAAGGATTCGACCCCCAGGGGCGGTCGATATTGATGACGGACGCGAGTGAAAAGGGACTGGGAGCCGTGCTCATGCAAGAAAGACCAGAAGGTGGCACGGAAACGATCAGCTTCGCGTCCCGGACGCTGACAGCATCGGAACAAAAGTTCAGCGTGATAGAGAAAGAGATGCTAGCGGTAGTATGGGCCATGGCGAAGTACCGGCAGTTCCTGTGGGGGACCCGATTCCAGGTGAAGACAGACCACAAGCCTCTCGTGAAAGTACTGACATCCGATGGCCATGCCAGCGCCACACCCCGGATAGCGAAAATGACACTGAAACTCCTGGAGTACAGATACGACGTGGAATACATCCCGGGCTCCAGGAACAAAATAGCGGACTACCTCAGCAGGGCATCTGCGATGGACAACGCGTCCAACGACAGGGAAGACGACGACGAGATGGTGGCTCTGACGGACGATCCGGAAAAGGCCATCAGCAGGCAGGACTGGAAGGATGCATATGAAGTGGATGCCGACATGGAGGAGATCAAGGCGTGCATTGTGCGGGGATGGCCGGACAGGAGGCGACAAGGTCCAAAAATCAGGCAGTTTTACGAAGTCAGAGAAGAGCTGTCGGTGGGCAACGATGGAGTATTCGTCTACAGGGGTGACAGGGTGGTGCCGCCGGAGAACATCGTACCTACCCTGCTAGCCATACTTCACGAAGGCCACCTGGGAATAGTGAAGACAAAGGCCAGAACAAAACAAACTTACTGGTGGCCAGGAATGGACACGCACGTTGAGAGGCACGTGAAGGACTGTGCGCAATGCCAAGGGGCAGACAAGACTCTCAAACCGATGAGACCACCCCTAGGGAAATTCACTAACCCCAGCAACCCTTGGGAAGAGGTAGCAGTGGACATCCTGGGACCAATACTGGACGACCAAGGCATCCCCAAATATCTATGTGTACTGGTGGATAGATACTCGAAATGGCCAGAAGTGCACATCAACGAGGTCATGGACACGGACGAGATCCTACGCTTCCTCAAGGCGATGTTTCTTCGGGAAGGCATACCCAGGAGCATCATCAGTGACAATGGCCCCCAGTTCATCTCCGACAAGTGGGTCACGTTCGCGAACAGAAATGGCATAGTACTCAAACATACTTCGATTTACCACCCATCCAGCAATGGACAAGTAGAGAGGTTCAATAGGGTGCTGATGGGCTCCATACAGGCGGCCATCACAAGAGGTAAAGACTGGGAAAAGGAGGTGCTCAGCACGATATGGGCATACCGCATCACCCCCACGGGAACGGGGTACAGTCCCTTCCAGATCTTACGGGGACGGCAACCTTTTACCAAAGACAATGTGGCATGGCAGGAGAAGTCCATCACTAGCAAATGGTCTCCGGCAGTGGTGCAGCACAACCTGCAGAAGGCACAACGCATCTACACGGAGCACTACAACCGCCACAAGAAGACAAAAGATGCTGCGTTGGAAAAAGGGGAGTGGGTCAGAGTGAAGCTGGCGATCCTTAAGCGGAAAGGAGAAAGCAAATACTCCCCACCCCTCAGAGTAGAAGAGGTGTATGACAGGGCAGCACTGCTCAGTGACGGTAACGTGTGGTCACACGAGCGCATGGCAAAATGCAATAAGATCTTACAGTGGCCCCGAGAGTGCACGGAAGGAGAAAACCCGGCAGAGGGGGTGATAAAGGACACAGACTCATCCGAAGGAGGCCCCAGGGAGGACATGGGCGGTGAGCAAGAGAGAGAGAGAGACAACCCAGGGAGAAGACCTGGGGGAGAGACCACGAGAGAAGATGGCGAGGTAAAAGAGAAAGAGAGTCAGGGCTCTCCGAAAGGTACAGATGGAGGCCTGGTCACAGAGGGAAGCCGAGAAGGACATTCCACTCCGGTAAGGCACACACGGGGGGGAAGAGCAGTGGTGAGACCATCCAAGTTCAGAGACTTTGAAATGGACTGACCTCCGGGTCGGGGACTCTGTGTGAGTGGTGTGAAAAGGGGGAGATATGTAGTGTCGCGGTCTAGTGGACGCGCGCACTACGTGGTGACGCAAAGGCGCGTAGCGGACGTTGGACGCTACAGCGCATGCGCGAAGGACAACGGCGCGAACGAGAGACGCGATCGGAGCGTGTTGCCCGGCGCTCTCTCCACAGGTGCATACAAAGTGTAATAAAGGCGCAATTACCAATTAGAACGTCTCCAGAGTGTCTGTGGGGAAAAGTACATATTGCCTGGCACCCTACGACATTACACTCACCCCTGTGCAGCAAAACGTGTTGCCATGTTTTCAGTAACTTTTGATCTATTAAAACAAGAAACAAATTGAATCGGGGGTTGACCCACCGCAGTAACCCAGCGACACCTCAGAAGCAAGTTCAGGCCAATTTACCCTATATAAAGGGAAAGAGTTTCATCATTACAGGAAGGAAATCACAGCCGGACTGACACTTGGTGGTTTAGCATCTCCTTTATTTATGAAGCTGAGAGAGATTTTTGGTCCTGGTGAGAGCCCTTACATCTCTTCACAGGTTACAGAAACATGTTGACCTGTGGAAATGGTCGAATTAACTCCCTATCGTGGATTACAATAAAGTTTGCCTACCTCCAACAGACAAGGCTATTTTAAAAGCACTTCTTTCCCCTCTGACCAATGAAACCCACACCATTATTGGCTCTTACATTCTATTGGGCACCCCACCTTTTTCCCTGGCGAACACAAACACCTCCAGAACTGCTTAGTATACGTAACAGCTCGCACCTAGATCTATTGGACTGGTAGCAGGAGGGGCCCGATGATGAAGCATGCCATAGTCATGGTTGGTGTGGGTTTTCAGTCCTGTCGATAGGAAATCCAAGTGATACTCCAAATACTGGAGATAGTAGAATTCAGCTCAGGTGAAGTTGATTTGTATTTTTTATTACACTATAGGTGGCTGTTTATTACACCTTTAACACCATCCCCTCCTTTGTATATCAAGATGCTTCCCATGCAGCACATGGTTACGAAAAAATAATCAAACTCATGGTAAACTTTTTTAGGCTGGAGGATGATCTTATAATAATGAATTTGAAGTTGGCCAGACCATCTCTAAATACTGGGTTGTATTTTTGCTCTGGGTTTTTCCTGGATCATGAGAGTAGTTTTGACAGTGAATGCCAGCAGTGAATTCTTAACTGTGAAAGAAGAGGTGAAAATACTGAAAGGCTCTGCTGAGAAGTAGGCATTTTTTACGTCTGTCAGACTCCCGGCGACATAGGCAATAGTGTCTCTATGAGCATACTTTCTGCCTAAAGTTAGCAGCAACTATTCTGTGTCCAATATACTTCTAGCAATTTAAAACAGAGAGTGCAGAGCTCAAAGTAAGTATGGAATAGCAAAAATATGCATACTGCTTGTTTGAATCTTATACCTTTACTTGTCCAAGAAAAAAGACAACCATATGATTTTTTTGATGGTCTTGATGTTTCCACAGTCCCTTACCAATTGGAATTCCTTGTTATATAAAAAAAGATAGGACATGTGCCTTACAAGGTTTACTATATACCCATAAGGAAGTTGAGGACTTTTTACAACAGTTTTTGTATATTTTGATTTTATTTAAGAAATACGTGCTTATATTGTAAATACTTACACTTTCACTATTGCACTGAGTCACTTTATTCACTTTGTCACTGCGTTGTTTTTCTAAAATACTGTATATACAGCCTTTTCATTCTTCGTGTAGGATTTTTGTTTATTTGCATATATTCGAATGAGTTGTTACCTAACTGAATAGACCAGGAATAAATTGTTGTCTCCCAAATTGTAATTCATTGTTTAATACTGATTATTTGATTATTTGATTGGTTTATTAATGCTGTGTTTTTTGATGTTTTTTGATTTGTGTTGTTGGATTGATTACGATTGAAATTAACAGTTTCCCTAGGGAACCATTGTTTACATTATATTGATGATGCCCAGGTTCCTTGGGTTATAGGGTTACCCCTGTTTGTTTAATCCTTGATGGCTTAGCAAACATGCCATCATCGGCTTTGTTAGATTATATGTTTTTTGATAAAATGCAAATGTGTTCTTTTTTGTATTTTATTTAATTAGTTATAGAATTTAAGCAGAATGTTTAACCAATGTGGGAAGAACTAACTACTCAACCCACATTATGTACAGTCAAGTGAATTTGACTGGGAGCGATGAGCGAGTATTTTGTTTACTACTTTCTGCATGCTCCGTGCTATTTTTGCTCCTGACAGATGCCTTCTCACCTTGAGAGGAAAGGTGTCACGCAGGACCTGGTATGAAAGTGTGCTGTCTGCCATCAGTGAATCATCACTTGCAGACTCTTTAAAAATAATTGTATCAACCATGAAGTGTGATGTGTTTGCCTACAGGAGGGTATTCCCCTTCCAGAGGGAACCTCCTACTGATCCATGTGGAGTCTGCAATCCTTGATCGGTAAATAAAACATGACAGCAAATGGCACTCATGTCATTCTGCTGGCAGGCGCATAAATCACCGCACATTCATACGTCAGTGGAATTACCTACCCACAGGAGTGATTGCACAATCTTCCCTTTCTAAATATGTTTGGGGACGATGCTGGGCAGCATCACCAAAATGCACTGGCAAAGCCAGTAGGCCCCACAGTCGAGAGCTCCTGTCTTCAGGGCCGGCTTTAGGGCAGTGCGACTGGTGCAACCGCACTGGGCGATGACCTGTGGAGGGGGCGTCGTACTCCGTGGGGGCGCGGTGTTTAGCAATAGCTTAATATTGGAAGGATGAGGGGCACTTTTGCCTGGTGGTAGTGAGAGAATCCGAGGAGGTGGTCATGGGGTGTGGGGGCACGAAAAGTGAATTTCGCACCGGGCGCCACCAGCGCTAAAGCCGGCCCTGCCTGTCTTTGCCAATGTTTGTTTATTATGAAAGTAACTATATATGTAGAGACACATGCCTGCCTTTACCTATGTTTCTACTTACTGCTTGTTACCACAGTAGTGCAGTATAGTAGCAATATAAAAGGCGATACCACTTCTCAGCCCAGTGCTGCTTAAGTTATTCACCCTAGAAGAATGAAATTCTTGAGTTTGCATCATCAGGATTTGACCCTGTCCTCTCGGTTGCCCTCAGTGTCTTCTCCCTATATCTGCTGGGCAAGTGCATCTACTGGTAAGTTGACTTATAAGGGGTTGAGGCACCTGCTGCAGGGACGATTTGTGGACATGCAGCACTGCTTCATGATAGACTTTAAATATATTGTGTGGGTTGTTAATAAACTTGTTAAAGAGATCTGTGTGGCACACACCTTGGAGGATTCATGTACTTGCTGCATAGCAGCTCTGCGTGTAACTAGTTGATCACATTTTCAACTCCAGAATAAGTGTTGTGTGTTTCCTGTGTGGCCCATTGTAGTTTTCCCTCTGTTAGCCAAACTGTGCACATTATAGGCCTCATTTTCCTTTGCACACTTTACTATACAAGCACGCTTGCTTTTGTGCCATATTGTACCTTCACATGGAACCTGCATATGTTTTCGCGTTCTGTTCTTTTCCTGAGATTTAGTCTGAACCACAGACAAGGTCAAAGATCAATGTCCCTTGTTATTTTTTCTGGCCAGGAACCAGCACCTAGACATAACACAAGAATGCAGCTGTTGTTTATGTGCACACGTCGTATCATATAGATGTACGCCAAAAACACACACATGGAACGAGAGTTCTGAGACAAAAGCACTGCGTCTGCTGAGATGTAGAGCGTTCATCTTTGTATGCTAAGGTACGGGGTCCCCCAGTAATACCCGAGATCTTTGATATATAATCATTTAGCTTCATTAGCAAGGGAGGGGGGTTTAGGTTTCCATATCCTATAAAATGACAGGGCTTTTTATGGTCTATGGACTAGTAGCCATGCTAACAGTGTTTTTACTATGCCTTTGTTTTCTAATTGTGGCACATATACTGCATTTCAGAGCACAATAGTTAAAATAAATATTGTAATCTTTCTTTGTGTTTCCTGGTCAACCTATTGTGGACGAGTACAAGTGAGAGAGTGTGGCATGTTACCACTATCCCGAGAGGGTCATGAGTGTTGTGTTCTGGGGTGCCAATTCGCTTGTTTCTCTGGTAAGGTTAGGAGGGCAAGTGAGGCAATAAAGCTAGTAGGACTCGGACTCATAGATACTGAGGTGGTATGGTGACTCCATACTGAGGTTCTGTGGTTCCAAGAATAGTTCTGTTCTAAGAGCAGGATCCCCGAAACATAAGATGACAGATTTGCCTAAAGCACTGAGGGGGCACAGTAAAGGTAAAGAAGTGGGACCAAGGAAGAACGGGAACAAGATTGCTGGATAGAGTAAAATCCGTTGTGAATGCCATTATTACAGAGGGCAGTGTTCTCAGACCAATAGCACTTTGAAGGAAATAGAGCTGGGATGTGTTGATATATATATGGAAAAATGCATGGGAAAAACGCGTTTTGGGACCCCCCTTTTATCTCAGCCCCCGCTTGACGGATCCCCCCGAGACTTTCAGGGTAGGAGCGGAGCGGAGCGCCCCACCTATTTTGAGAAATTCGCGAGGATTCGTCGACCGGCGCCAAAGTTATTCAAAATAGAATGTTGCGGATTTCCTATGGAAAAGGGGTCCTAACTATAACTACCTACTGGCGACCGCCAGTAGGTAATATATACATATATATATATACATATATATATATATATATTTTTTATATGTACGGAACCTATTGAAATTCATTGCTTATTTACCTAATATTATTACAAAAGTTGAATTCAGCAAGCACAAATGTATGTGACTCCCTGTTCCTCATAATCCACTCAGACAGCCGATCTTAAAAAAATTCAGAGCTGTTCAGATTCGCAAATGAGGACCACTTATTTTGGTGCCATAGCCTACTTTTGTCCCAGTCCGTGTTGCGCAACATTAATAGAATGCATTACAATATCCTAAAGCACATGCAGCAGATTGGTATTGCATTGTTGTTTATAACTCGCAATGTAGGTCTTGGTTGCCAGGCAGCAAAAGCTGTCTGTTGGCAGAGACCTATTGTCAGCTTACTGTGGGGTTAGAGCTGGTCTTTTGTTTAGCCATGGTCGGCTTTACTGTCACTCTCATTTGCTTGCATTTCATTTATTAGCTTGTGTGGTCTTTAGGTCCGTTTTTTGTGGTTGTCCCTCCACTGGAGCATGAAGGTGTTACTTGTTGTCTTCCATTGCTTACTTTTAAACTACTACTTTTTTTCTTTTGGATTAAGCCCTTCATGAGAGTGCATGAGTTTTCCAGCTGTCTCCGTTGTGTGCTTCTCTTTCCTAGCCACACTCTATTTTGCTGTCGACTGTGTGCTCCTCCCCCGAATCCTCTGTTGCACCTTCTCTTCTGTAGTTTTTCCCATTGTGTTGATTTCTCGACTGTGCGCTTCTTCCCCACTGCCCACTTTGCCTCTACTGCTCCACATTGCTATCTCTCCTCCATTACTTTTCCCCACACTACTCCCGCCCTTTGTTTTGCTTCCATCCCACTCTGTTTTCCATGTTGCTTCTGCACCACCTTTCCACTGTGTTACTTCCATCCACCTGCACTGTGTGTTTTTTTTGTTTATTCTTCCAATATCCTTTGTGACGCTTCCCACCACTTGTGCTTTTTTAATGTATGTAGATCGGTAAATAAAAGGAATGTAAAATAACACTTGCGTCAGTTTGTAGGTGCGTGCATGCATGATGTGCATGTCTACAAAATTACGCAGGTACACTATAGCATCTTTGTTTTCTTTAGCCATGCTGCACGGCCAGACCTATTGCCTTTGCCAGTGCTTGTTTATATAGCACCTACATATTGCACCGCCTGTCTTTTCACGCTCTGTAATACGACCAGAGTAACTATGGCCTGATTCAATGCTACTCAGTTTACAAAATACATAGCCTACTTGTTCACGGTGGAGAGGGTGGAGCAGGTCTGTGGGCTGGCATTAAATGGAGGGGGAAAAAAAGGATTCTCCTGCCAACAAATAGATCTGTTAGGAGTTGCTGGCTGAGTGAAAATATGACAACTGCTCGGTTTGATTTCCATTGACCTCCTGACAACCGCCTCTTGCTCCGTGCGCAGCGCAAACAGAGGCCTATTGTCTGGCGAGGTCTGTCTCCACTGGGCCCGCCCTCCCTTCCCAGAATAGAAGCCAACAGACGGGTTTATTACACACTTGCAAGAGGCCTATTGACTTCTGGCTGCAGCCATGCAATTACTGCTGAGTAAAAGCCATGCAGCTGACGCAGCGCCAACCCGCCCATCCTTAAGGCTCTCGTAGAGCTTTTCAGGAGATATAGGGGTGGGAGAGAGGAGAAGGAGGGGACATCTGTGGGGATGGAGGAAGGATATATGTGGGGAGGGTGGGAAAATATCTCTGTAGAACAGGAGAAGCGATAGCTGCGGGGATGAAGGGCTACGAGATCCCTGGGAATAAAATGAGTAGTAGTTGTGGGGAAGGGATATCTGTTGGGTTGGAAGGATAAGAGATCCCTGGGGATAAAGGGAGTATCTTTCAGGATAGCGGGAGAATAGATCAGAGGGACAGAGGGAGAATTTGTTCCACACCGGAGAGCGAGAGACAATCCGTTGCACTCTCCCAGCTACTATAGTTATACACGATAGCAACTGATAATTTGTTTTTAAAAAGGACCCACTATATTTTAAGGATATTAGTTTGTCAACTCGGCGATATCCAAAGATATTGGATTAGACGCCTCACTCACTTATTGAGACATGCTTCATCATCGGCGCCTATCCACGCCCTGGTAAGATGACACCACCAGGGCGGAGAGGTGTATATAGTGGGACCTTTCTGTCCTTTAAAAAAAAAAAATATCAGTGGCTAAACAACAGAGGGAGGACCATCGGCTGGGATGGAGAGAGAAGGAATATCTGTGAGGATGGATGGAGAACAGATATTCGCGGGGGTAGAGGACGAAGAGATCCCTGTGGATAGAGGAAGAACGGATATCTGTTAGGATGGAAAAACCATATCTGCAGGAATAGAGAAGGGATATAGTTTGGAGGCACGCAGACGATACCTAGTGTTCGAGAGGAAAACGGGCTATCTGTAGGGGTACAGCAAGTAGGGATCTGTGGGCACAGTTGGAGCAGCAATATCTGTGGGGACAGCGAGAGAAGGATATCTGTGGGGTGAGTAGGGGCATCTGTGGGGAAAGTGGGAGAAGGGATACCTGGAGGTCAGCAGATATCTGTGGGGACAGAAAAGGGGATATGTGTGGGGATAGAGGCAAAGGGGATTTCCGTGAGGATAGAGGAAGAAGAGATCTCTGTGGAGATTGAGGCAGAAGGGATATCTGCAGAGAAAGAGGCAGAGAATATTTGGGGTAATGCCGTTGGGGTCATGCTGGGGTGTGGAGCCCCTTGACTGGTGTCGGGCTGAGGGGTCCAGTATCCCCAGTTTGTGTCAATCATGTACAGTCCATTGCTTTCCTGCTAAATTGTTGGAAAGCTGAACTCGTGGAGTTGCACATCTTTCTTTCAACTACAAAAATGTGGCAATTATTAGCAAAGTGCACCAAAATTATTATGTGCAAAACAACCACTCTTTGAGGTACGGCAGGAAGACCCGGCAACCTTGTCACCCTCCCAGGGTAACATCTATTCCAGTTCTATATGTCGAGATGAAGGATATATACTAAAAGTATTGAGTTGGAACATTGCAGGCTTACAATCTAAATTGCTCATCCCTGATTGGCAAACCCTTATTCGTGCCTTTGATATCATTATGCTGCAAGAAACCTGGGCCTCTGACGCCATTATGCTCGAAGGGTACTCATGTTTTAATACACCTGCTAATCCATCACGCTCAGGGCGGTTAACCACATGGATAAACCTCTCCTTAGGAGGTAATGCTGTAGTGGTAGATAATGTAGGAATTAACTTTCAGGCTGTGCTTTATAAGGGGAACCCTACATTGTATTTAGTTAATTTTTATAACCATGACTTTTCAAACAATCCTAACCGCAGGTTTCCTGAACTGCTCAGCTTATGGGGTCAGTAATGGGTAAGAGGCACTCAGTTTACTTGTGCTTAGCAGGGGACATAGATGCTAAATTGGAATGCCCTGTGTGATGTAATCATATGTTGTTCTCTGGTGGGTGGGGGGGCTCGACCAGGGGGGAAAAGAACTGGAGAGCTTCTTAGCATCACTGGATCTGCATAATGCTCTTGAGGTGGCGGGAGTGGGCGAAGCTGCTTGCTAGCGTTTAGGGGCAAGAACGGTTTCTCTGTCATTGATTACATGTTTGTTTTTAATAATGCATCTCATTGGTTAGCATCGGGGGCAATTGTCTAAACACAATATGGGGATCATAACCTCATTGTAATTGACTTGCTGATGGCACCGAGAGAGTACCCGAAAAGTCAACCAGAACTCTGTAACCTGCAGGTATTGACCGACAACTTAAAAGTGTGCTGGAAACCTCTGAACTCTACACAAACGTTAGTTGAAATTATACAGAGGACTTAAGCTTTAATCTTGGGCTGTCTAACCGACAATGATTGCAGTGGGAATGTGAACAGAGTAAGCTCATTTGTTGCTCTTTGCATAAATATTAAAATTCATCCTTCAAAGTCGGAAAAATCCCCAATTGACGATCATCATTCCTCTAGATGGTCCAATCGGGGGTGCTCGGTTGCCAACAGAGTCCTCCGGAAAGCCCTAAGCGCTTGACCCAGGAATCCAACGGAAGTAATAAGGATGCACAAAAGATATAAAGCAGCAACAAACAAGAGGAAGCTGGAGGTGGTTACTCAGCAGTAGGACAGCCTTGCGCACTTAGCTAGGACTAGAAATAGTAATTCTTTTTGGGAATCGGTCTCAACCCCGAGGTCTTCATTGTCTCATGGTTATCTGGAGACACCGCCTCCCTATACTACTAGGAGAACACGAGCTTTTGGAACTGTTATTTCTTGAACCTTGATTGTTTTAACCTATCTATTAATTTATGTGTTTTGATTATGTGTTTGTTTAATATATGAGTATGTTGTGGGAATGAATGTAAGTACGACTGTATTGTTTGGTGTGGGACCTACTTATTTCTATTTTGTGAAATTACTGATTTCTATTGATCACTATCCTGAGTTGTCAAACTAAAATAAACTGATATTGTGTATTTCACTCCCTTCTGAGTGTTTCCTCATTGTTAGTCTTGGTGTGTGGTTGCATATTCAACCCTGACCCATCTTTGGGCTTATCTATATCCCTATGTTGTAGGCAGCTGGTATCTTCTGTTTATATTGTGGCTTAATTATCCCCTGCACCACCTGCCTACCCAGCCGTCTTTCAGGGGTCCCCCTTTATATTGGATATCAACCCTGAGGTCAGCCAACAGAGCGGGGGCGCCTATTGTCTGCCACGTCAGTAGCAAAGCATGGGAGGAACACTTTTCTACAATTTAAGTGGGGAATTCAACCATGTGTGTAAGTGAGCGGGTCGAGTCAAATTCTATCATAGGCGAGTCCCTGCATGAAGTGACTATTGCAATACAGCAAAGAGTGGGGTGGAAAGCACCCGGTCCGGATAACATACCTGATAAAATGCAATAATAGTCTATGGGCGCCTCTGCTGACCAATATTTACAATAATGTAAATTGTATATCTTTACCTGATTCATGGGCATCATCCACAATGTACCAATTTTTTAAAAGGGCGACCGATCTTCACCTAGCTGTTATTGTCCAATCTCTCTCACAGACATTCCAGGTAAAATCTTTGGGAAGGTCTTATATAACAACATCATTGAGTGGGGGGGTTGTAACAACATTTTGAACCCACGTCAGTATGGCTTTCGTAAACATATCGCAACAAAGGAGCAGTGCCTGAACCTTTGTTTAATATCGGGTAAACACACTGTAGAGAAGCACACCCTTATGTATTTTGCATTTTTGGACCTAACCATGGCATTTAAATCAGTCAATGCTCTGGCAAATAATATTAGAAATGGGGATGGAGGAACCACTGGTTCACCTGTTGGCATCATTGCACATGAACACAGAGGCCTGTGTGAGGTTTGGTCCAAGTGGAGAGCTTACAAGAGCGATCCAATGGGGTGTGGGGTATGACAGGGATGCGTGCTTCCTCCTTTGCTGACCATCTTGTATTTCAACAAACTTGGCACTCACTTAACATAATGCACACCAGATGTTCCAATGGGTTTTGGCACTCCAGGCCCTGTTTTGTTATATGCAGATGTTGCAGTCTTACTGGCATGCACTCCAAAAGCCCTGAGATTATTATTGGTCCAATCATTTGTGGAATTTATGGCAACTCTGGATCTACGGACCAACTTCTCTAAATCTTTTGTCATAGCTTGTGGTTCGAGGAGTAAACCACTCTCAAGTATTTTGATTGGACCAAATCGCCTAGTTTGCATCAAAACACTTTCTTATCTGTGGGCGGTTTTCAGCTCCAATGGCTCGTGGATCGCTAATATAATTGAGCGGAGAACCAACCTTTCTAGGGCGATTGGTTCACTTCCGAGTTTATCGTCCCCTCCAGGGGGTCGAGCGTTCACCCCCATGTTACAAATCTATTCTATGCTGTGTGTACCAGTTGCCACTTACAGGGTAGTAGTTTAGGATATCAGGGATTCATTGGTTATTCAATGGAAGAAAACCGCTTCTGTCGAAATCTCTTATCTGTTCCTCTTTCCTCATCTCACCTCATTTGCCATAGCGAGTTGGGACTAAGCTAAATATGCGACCTAGTCCAAATTTGCCCTCCCTTGCTATGACTTTCGATTTGAAAAAATGACGAGGAGTCTCTACCGAGATCCATAAGAGTGTTTAGCCTGTGCTAAAGGTCTTGATATTCCGTGGCTCGCATTTGTACAAAAATCTTTTGTTGCCGTTCATTTTCACAAGCATTTACCAACGTTGATACTTGTGCTACTCTGGGGTGGAGGCAAGTTCAATCATTTTTGCTAACTCTCACCAGGGAGAAAAGGTCAAACGCAGAAATATAAAAAAACTCTTTTTCAACTTATCTCTCAGTGAACCATGACAATGGCCTTAGCAGTCATTTGCATACTGGGAGAGGAAGATTGGAATACTCTTTACTGTTCCGCTTTCAGGAAGACGCAATAAAATACCTTCCTCGCTTTCCTGTAGGCTTGTAGCACAATTTAGAATCGTCCCCTTGCCCATGTGATTTTTAAACAGTCAATGCTTCATTTTACTTTCTACTGTGTTTTTCTTAAAAATTTCCCAAAAGATTTTTAATTCTCAAAGTTAAGTCAGGTTCCCCTAACGATTGTTGCCCCCCGCAGATTTTGAGAGAGGCCTTTCTTGCTTGTCCGGGCCCCCCCCTTGCTTTATTAAACAACTCTCTTGCAAAGGGGGAGGTCCCTCTCTCTTTCAAGCAAGCCGCCATCCTACCCATCTTGAAGAAGTCTAACGCTGACCCCACTATACTTAGCAATTATAGACCGATCTCCCTCCTCCCTTACTTAGGAAAAATTCTGGAGACCTATGTTACCCGCTGTTTGAGCTCTTTTATAGAGAATTCCTCTTATTTGGATCCTCAACAAGCGGGATTCAGACCCCTCCATTCCACCGAGGCGGTCACAGTAGCAGTCCTGGACACCCTCAGGAAGGGCGCTGACAATAATATATCTCAGGCCCTTGTCCTACTAGATCTCTCAGCGGCGTTCGACACGGTCGATCATACCATCCTGATCGACCGTGTCCACAATGCCGGCATCCAGGGAGTGGTCCTCGACTGGCTCAGATCTTTTCTCCATCAGCGATCACAGTCCGTCCATCTCTCCACTTTGTCTGCGCCTTTTGTTTCCCTCCCTTGCGGAGTCCCACAGGGCTCGGCACTATCCCCGCTTCTTTTTAATTTGTATCTCCAACCCTTATTAGCCTCCCTTCGAAACTCCCCAGCCACAATCTTTAATTATGCGGACGACCTCCAGTTAATTTTTCCTATTGACCCTCTTCCCTCCTCCCGTGTTAATTTTCAGACTACTATGCTGACTATTGCAGAGTTGATGTATCACAGCCACTTAAAACTGAACCCTACCAAGACCGAGCTTGTCTTGGTAGGTGGCCCTAACCACCCATGGAATTCCACCTACTGGCCAACATCCCTGGGGGCCGCACCGACTCCCGTGCGCTCAGTTAAAAGCCTCGGGGTGATCATTTCAGAAGATCTTTCAATGAAACCGCAAATCAACTCGGTCACCTCAGCCTGTTTTTTCCATCTCAGGCGGATCCGTAAGATCAGCAGGTTTCTTACCAAAGATGCTTTGACCCAAGTTGTTATTGCACTTATCACCTCAAGGCTTGACTATGCCAATACGCTGTATGCGGGTATCCCAGCCGGTCTCCTTCATCGACTTCAGCTGGTCCAGAATCAAGCTGCCCGCCTGATCTTCCACCAGCCCAAATATCAGCATGTTACTCCCCTCCTCTTTAGTCTGCATTGGCTCCCCATCTTTAAGCGCTGCATCTACAAACTGGCATGTTCCACCTTCAAGGCCCTCTCGAATGCAGCCCCTGCGTTCATCTCCTCGTGCCTGACTCGCTATACTCCCTCTAGGGCCCTTCGCTCAGCTTCTCTCAATCTCCTTGAGGTCCCCAAATTTAAAAGGAAGAAGCACGGTGGCTTGAGTTTCTCAGTCCAGGCTTCCTCTACCTGGAACTCCCTGCCACTTTCACTCCGCCTCTGTCCTCAGTATGATTCCTTTCGCAGACTTTTAAAAACTCTGCTTTTTCGTTCTGCATATGATTAACCCTCTCTCCTGAATCACGCTACTGGTCATTTGAGCGCCAAGAAACCTATGGTGATAGTGCGCGTTACAAATTTCTTTTAACATAACATAACATAACATAATGCCTTTTTATTCAGTTCAGAAATTTGACGCAGTGTACTCAAGTCATTCCTTTTTCTGAAACAACCGCGTGACGATGAAACATGTTTTAATGTTAGCCAATTTTTAAAGGCAGCTGTACGCTCGAAACACTCAATGCACTTTGATTAAGCTGCCGTTACTTTTAATTTGTACGGCGGGCTTTTTAATCCATAAGGGTGAAAATCAGATTAAGGTACAGTTTTAGTGTCTTAAAGCACACAGCACTTTAAGTATGCCTTTTTACTGTTGTCAAAGTAGGCCGTTTTGAGTCATTATAACTGCATATGTATGAGTAGTTTTATGTTTGGTCTCTGGTTTAATATTGTTTCATTGTTTTTATTTTGCACTTTTATGGCTGTATGCCAGCCGAATAAAGCTGATTTGAATTGAGTTGCACATCTTTCTTTCAACTTCAAAAATGTGGCAATTATTAGCAAAATGCTCCTAGATAATGGTGTGCATAGTTTCTACTTACACGTGGGTGTAATTTATGACTGCTTGGCTAATACCCAGACATTTCCAACTCCTACATTGCAAAATAATTGTATAATTGCATACAAATAATAATTTAATATCTCCTGTTTGTCGAACTCTTTAAGGATGCACACTGTGCATGCAAAGCTAGTAACATTTTATAAATATTCTATCTTTAAAGCCAAAGTTTTTTTCCTGTGAATGCCTCTGCTATACCCCTGGTGCACAAGTTATTACTTGTGTAACGATATATCTGTAAGAGACATTAGTTAGTGATAGGTTCCTTACCTTAGAATATACCCAGGTATAAGACTGGATCCGGAAAGATTTTTGTAGCAGTACCCCTGCGCGTCAGTAGGTGACGTTGTGCGGCTCTGTGTCCGTCACTGGCGTCGCAAGCGCCGAGATGACATCACAGAGACTACTTAGGCGCCACCCACGCACGCTGACGTCAGTTCTGTACACGACTTTCCACGCCAGGAATGCAGAGCCATGCAAGAAACTGACTACTGGTGTCATGAAACTAGGGCCTTGAAAGGGGGATGACCTTAACCCTAGAATCAGTTCGCAGAATGGGGAGGATGGGTGGGGCGGTAAGGAATCTATCACTAACTAATGTCTCTTACAGATATATCGTTACACAAGTAGTAACTTGTGCATCTGAAAGAGACACGTTAGTGATAGATTCCTTACCTTAGAATAGATACCCCAGCAATACCAACCCCGGTGGTGGGTCTGCGAATAGATTACACCAGAAAGTCACGGAGAACAGAACGGCCAAAGAAGCCGTCTCTCCGGACCTGACTGTCAAGGCAGTAATGCTTGGTAAACGTGTGCAGCTAGGCCCACATAGCTGCCTGACAAATGTCCTGCAAGGGGACGCCACGTCCCAAAGCAGTAGTGGCTACAGTTGCCCTGGTAGAATGGGTACGCAGCCCCACAGGAGGCTCATTCTTAGCCAAGGAGTAACATGCTTTGATGCACAGAATGACCCACCGAGAGATGGTCCGTTTGTGCACAGACCGGCCTTTTTTGGTGCCCACGTAGCCAACAAAGAGCTGGTCATCCACCCGGAACTGCTGGGTACGCTTTAGATAGAATGCGAGCGCACGTTTTGGGTCCAGACGGTGGAGCCTCTCTTCCTCCCTCAAAAGATGCGGAGGCGGAAAGAAGGTAGGCAAAGTGATGGTCTGCCCGATGTGGAAGGGCGTGACTACCTTTGTCAAAAAAGAAGGACGGGTCCTTAACATCACCTTGTCCGGATGAACAGAAAGGAAAGGAGGTTTGGAAGAAAGAGCCTGGAGCCCACTCACTCTTCTGGCAGAGGTGATAGTGACCAGGAAAGCAGTCTTAAGAGTAAGAAGGCGCAAAGGACAGGTATGAAGGGGCTCGAAAGGAGCGCACATCAGATAGGACAAAACGAGATTGAAGTCCCATTGAGGCATGATGAACGGCACGGGAGGAAACGTGTGCGTAATGCCTTTAAGGAAACGGTTAACAACCGGGGACTTAAAGAGAGAAGGCTGATATGCAAGCCTCAAATAGGCGGAGATGGCCGAAAGATAACCTTTGATAGTGCCCAGAGCAGAGCCCTGCTGGGCCAAAGAAAGAAGGAACAGAAGAACTTCAGAACGAGGGGCAGAAAGAGGACTGTCCCCTGCTGCTGCGACAGAAGGTCCTCCTGAAGAGACAGTCGAATCGGGGGATCGATTGATAGACTGAGTAGCTCGGGATACCAGTATCTTCGTGCCCAATCCGGAGCCACAAGGATGACTTGGGCCCAGTCGCGCCTGATCTTCTTCAGCACTCTGGGCAGAAGTGGTATAGGCGGAAAGGCGTACAACAGACCCCAACACCACTTGCGATGAAAAGCGTCTCCGAGCGAGTGCCGCCTTGGAAATTCCAACGCGCAGAACTGATGACATTGCGCGTTCTCTTCGGTGGCGAATAGATCTAACCAAGGCTCTCCCCACTGCAGAAAGAGGCCTTGCGCCACGTCCGAGTTCAGACGCCATTCGTGATCCATCATCCACCGGCGGCTGAGTTCGTCCGCCCTGGCATTCAGAGAGCCCGCCAGATGTTGAACCACCAGAGTGATGCCCTGATGTTCCAGCCATGTCCAGAGGCGCCGAGCCTCCTGACAAAGGGTCCACGACACCACCCCGCCCTGTTTGTTGCAATACCACATGGCAGTGGTGTTGTCCGTGAACACCTGCACCACACTTCCCCGGATAGAGGGAAGGAATGCTTTCAGTGCAAGCCGGATCGCCCGAAGCTCCAAGAGATTGTTATGGAGTCGGGTCTCCGCCGGAGACCAGAGTCCTCTGATCTTCGCCTCTCGCAAGTGGCCTCCCCATCCCAGGAGGGATGCATCCGTCACCACTGTGTGCTCCGGTTGGGGAAGGGAGAGGGATCTGCCACTAACCCAATCGCAATTCGTGATCCACCACTGCAATTGTCGTGCAGTGCCCTCTGAGATCTGGACATGATCGGACAGGTTGCCCTGATGCTGCTCCCACTGGAACTTCAGGTCCCACTGCAGAGCCCGCATATGCCATCTGGCATGTTGCACTAGCAGGATGCAGGAGGCCATCAGGCCCAGGAGCCGGAGGGTCATCCTGACTGAAACCCGGGACAGAGGCTGAAAGATTGGAATCATAGCCTGAATATCCCGGACTCGCTGCTCGGGAGGATAAACCCGAAACAGCGTCGAATCCAGAACTGCTCCGATGAAGGGGAGCTTCTGAGAGGGACTCAGGTGCGACTTCGGTACGTTGACGGAGAACCCCAGCAAATGCAGGAGGTCAGCCGTAGTCGGGAGGTGGTTGACGACTGCCTGGGGCGAGCCCGCCTTCAACAACCGGTCGTCGAGGTAGGGGAAGACTGACACCCCCAACCTGCGCAGGTGAGCTGCGACCACCGCCATCACCTTCGTGAACACCCGAGAGGCACTGGTAAGACGGAAGGAGAGCACGGCAAACTGAAAATGCTCCTGGCCTACCGTGAACCGCAGGTAACGCCGGTGGGCCGGCAGGACGGGGACGTGAAAATATGAGTCCTTCAAGTCCAATGCTACCATCCAGTCTCCAGGGTCTAGGGCAGCCAGGACCTGAGCCAGAGTCAGCATTTTGAACTTCTCCTTCCGGAGGAAGCCATTGACGTTCCGGAGGTCCAAGATGGGGCGCAGGCCCCCTTTGTCCTTCTTGGGGACCATAAAGTAGTGGGAATAACAACCACGTTCTACTTTTGGCCCAGGAACGCGCTCGATGGCCCCCTTGGCCAAGAGGGCCGTAACTTCCTGCTGGAGAAGCACCAAGTGATACTCCGACATACGGTGGCACAGAGGTGGCATGGCTGGAGGGGAAGACTGAAAGGGAGGAGAATAACCCTTGCGGATGATCTGCAACACTCACTCATCCGATGTGATCTCGTGCCAGTGGTGGAGGTGGTGGCGATCCCTGCCATCCACCGGCGTGGGGTGCTCCACAACGCTCAGATTAGGAAGGTTTGGAGGTACAAGCAGCGGGGGCGGAGGTGGACTGCCCCCCATGCTGATTCCCAGAGCCGCCCCTGCGGAAGCCGCGGCCGCGCTGAGGCTGGTTCTGCACAGGTTTTTTGAAGAAACGTGCCTGGGCGCCCCTGCCTTGGCCACGAAAGGAACAAAACCCAGGAGTGGCTGGGCCCTTTGTGGAAAGACCCAAGGACTTGGCCGTGGCCTGCGAGTCCTTAAAGCGCTCCAGCGCACTGTCAGCCTTATCGCCAAACAGGCGAGTGCCATCAAAGGGCATTTCCATGAGCGAGCTCTGGACGTCAGGCGAGAACCCAGAGGATCGCAATCAAGCGTGGCGACCCAGCGCCACAGTCGTAGAAATCACCCTGCCCAACGAGTCAGCGGTGTCCAAACCACACCGAATGGCGAACTTAGCCGCATCCTTACCTCAGCAACTGCCTGGGAAAGCACATCATGGACCTCCTCAGGACACTGAGGTAACACTTGAGCAACTGTGTCCCATACCGCGTGGGAATAGCGGCCCAACAAACAGGCGGTGTTCACCGACCGCAGTCCCAAGCTGGCCGTCGAGAACAACCGCTTACCAAACTGCTCCAGCTTCTTAGAGTCCTTATCCGGTGGAGCCGTGGGAAAGGCACTCTGCGATGTCGAGGCTTGGATGACCAGACTCTCAGGCATGGGATGAGTGGTCAGAAATGCGGGGTCACCAGGCGCCGGGCGGTGACGCCTGGCGAAATTTTTATCCACAGGGGCCCTGTGGCCGGCCGCGACCAAGTACCCAACAGGACGTCGGTGAGAGCATCGTTGAAGGGAAGCAGTGGCTCCAACGAAGTCGAAGCCGTCTGGAGTACTTCAGTAAGGAGTTTAGTTTTGAGGGCTACCATAGGAAGATCAAGATTGAGGACCTCAGCAGCCCGACAGAGCACCATCGTGTAGGAAACGCCCTCCTCCATCGTAGGCGGGGGAGAGGCAAACCCCGGGTCAGAAGAGACATCGAGGTCACCGGCGTCCTCCAGATCGTCCACCCAGTCCTGCTCGGAGTCACATTGACGGGCAAGAGGGTCCTTGGACCCCTCCCAGTCATCCTCCATCTCCGTTGCAGGAGGAACCGGTCGCGGCGGCAGAGCTGGAGCCGGAGAGGGGACAAACTGCGTCGGAAAAGGCATCGTGAACGGCGCCGGCCGGGCCAGCACCGTCTCCCAATGCGGATCCCAGGCAGGAACAAAATGGTCCTGGAATCGGGGCAAGGGGGGGAACAAACAGCACCCACTGCGGTGCCTGAGGCGGAGCGGAGGGCGGTGCTGGGGCCGGAGCCGGCAACGCTGGACCTCGTAGCGCCGGGGCCGGAGCCAAAGGTGTAGGATCCTGTGGGGCTGAGGCTGGATCCGCCGGCAGTGCCGGCAGGCCAACAGGATCTGGACACGAGACCGTGTGGCCTGAGGCCTAAAAAGGCGGTCCATGGTGGCAAAAAACTCTTGCACCTGTTCGGGAGTCGCCGACGGACCCGGGTAAGGCGGGTAGGCCGCGGGACTCATAGGCTCCAGAGGAGCCGCAGGGGCAATGCCCCTGTCCCCCTCGCCCGCATCCGAGGACCGACGGGGGTACGTCGGAGAGCAAACACGCTTCTTCGACTTCTTTTTATGTCGTCGCTTGCTGGAATCCGAGGGCGAAGACTTGGAGCCCGAGGAGCGTTGACTGCGGCCCCGTGAGCGGTCCCTGGGGTGGCGTTGTGACGAGTGCCGGACCTCCAGCAGCTTCCGGCGCCACTCCCTCAAGGCCTTCGGGGCCATGGCTCGACAGTCCCGGCAAGACCGGGAGTCATGTTCGGTCTCCAGGCAGTAGAGGCAAACATCATGGGGGTCCGCCACCGACATGTTGCGACGGCAGGCCCCACAAGACTTAAAGCCAGGCATCCCTACGTGCACCAGGAGAAAAAAGGGGAGACAAAAAGTCTCAAAAGAGTAGTCAAGAAGTGACTGAGGTACGTGCTCTATTCGGATCTGCGCTCGCTGGTGTGGAAAAAGAAAGAACTGATGTCAGCGTGCATTGGTGGCGCCTAAGTAGTCTCTGTGACGTCATCTCGGCGCTTGCGACGCCAGTGACGAACGCAGAGCCGCACGACGCCACCTATTGACGCACAGGGGTACTGCTACAAAAAACTTTCCGGATCCAGTCTGACGCCTGGGGATATTCTGAGGTAAGGAATCTATCACTAACGTGTCTCTTTCAGATAATCTCGTTATAAAGGGGGTGAGCTGCTGGGATTCACACACAACCAGACAGGACCCAATTATTTATGGGGCTTTTATCCCAGGAACTCACAAAAATATATATTAGGTACAACCTGTCTTGCGCACAATAAACCCCGGCGATCTGTGCCATTTTAACGCTTCCTGCAATACTTATGTCTCAATATTTCAGGTGAATAAAAATATTTGTTTCTTAAAGCCAAAAAATAGATGTTTTTCTAATGTTATACTTTTGTAAAAATGTTTGCCAAAAATTATACTTATGTTCTATTTAAAAGCAAGGTATAGTCCATTTGAAATTTTATGAAGTACTGTAAACTGCACAATTAAAAGACTTACAATTTAAATGTACAGGTAAGGTGCCTTACAAGTGAGATTGGGGCCAGTTTAGGGGAACACTGAATCAAACCCCATGCTCACATCTTACTATTTGCCCCCAAACATGTTGATGTCAATGCTTTATGCAAAGGTTGGCTCCAATATCTCTCACCAGAAGGTCCATGCAAAAGGAGGAGAGAAAATATTAAGCTGCAACAAATAAAAAAAAAATGATAATCAAACTTGTTCAATGCAAATTATTGAAGCTTCTTTGGCGACAAAAATTAGCCTGCGTATAAAACAGATAAAACAGCTCTGGAATTTAAAGTCTTTTATTTAATGTTTTTCATGACAGGGCCTGCATTCAGTACAAGACAGGAACACAAAGCCTCGCAGCCTGTTTTTCTCCAAAACATGTGCCATACAAATCTTCTGTACATAAAATATGAAACGATACAAAGAATGTTATTTTATTTTGACGCATTAAAAACTCCAGTCACTTGTTCGGAGAGACGACAAATTGCACATGGATCACCCGGATGCAGCTTTTTAAGAAACTCCAGCCATGCTGACTTCCTGAGCAAGTAACACACATGCAGGGGGCACCAAACATGCATATGAGACATTTTACAAAAATATTGTACACCAGTTTAAAAAAAAATATTTCCATTGATGTCCTTTCTGGCCAAATGAATTGTTTTCCTACTGTGCCCCTTTCTGTGCTGAACAAGGGACTGGATATTCACCCACAGATAGCAAGAGCAATGCCATAAAAAAAAACCCAAAAAAAACGTGGCAGCCAACTGGTCCTGTCCTGTCCCTGGCTGCCACCAATCATGGAGTGCTCAGGGAACAGCAGGATTTATGCAATTACCCAGGATGCACCAACACAGGCACAGAATGCATGTTAAAGGTGAGGCTCAATTATTGTGCTTTGGACATAAAAAAGTTCAATTTTATTTCATGCATCTTCTGCGGCACTCTTGGTATCCTCACTTTGTTTTGTACTACGACAGGTGGAAGGGGTTCAATTTCACCAGGGGCGTAATAAAATGTTTGTTTCTTTTGTCCCCTCATCAAGTTTAGGCTAAGATGCCTAGAAAAGCTTCAAGTACAAAGGACTAAAAGTTTTTGCAAAAAAAAAAAAAAAAAAAATTCTCTTTCACACCGGAAACATGCACATTTTAATCCAAACATTTAAAAAGAGTTTAAAAACGATTCTTTGGAATTTTGGTACCCTAATCTGCCCTTTTTTCCTCCTCTAATGGGTGAGAATATTCCAGAAACTTCCCTTAAACCAAGGGCGGGAAAAAAATCTAAATTGGACGTCATTGTAGTTCATAATTACTTGACCTATGGCTGATTTAGAAAGAAAAGGTTTACTTTAAATATACTTCTGGACTCAACCATTGATTGGCGGAATAATGCCGAGCATGTGAATCTAGAAGTAGATCATGCTACAAAGACAGACTTCATATTGGCTGGACTGCTCCTGTTAAGGGTTTAATTTTCTACAATATTCAGTATGATGTAAGGGGGGGGGGGTATTTTAAATCCTAGATGAGGCTAAAAGTGAAATCCAAACTATAAGAGCTTCAGTATTTTCAGTTTCAAAGCTCCTCTCACTGAATCTATTTGGAAGCTATAGATATCCGCCCTATCGTGGTCAGCCACGCGGGGGTTTTGAGCCAGTGGTTGCAGGTGCGGTCCACCGCCACTCATTTTTGGGGACCGGCACTTATACCTCCTTATCAGACTTAGCCCCAGAGCAAGAGAGGAAAATTCACACATGAAGGAAAGAGAAGAGAAAAAAGACAGAAAAGAGCGACAAAGGTAGAAAGCAGAAACCTGCAAGAGTGAAATAAATGGTCAGGGATTATCTGGTGGGGGATTAAATAGGCATAAGGTGGAATCAAGACTACACAGCTTTGCTATTCAGTCCACTGACCTTCTGTAGACCTTGCCATGAGTTTCTAAGAAAAGTTTGGGCCCGGAACTTATTCTTTTATAAATTAAGCACTGGAGCTACCCCTATGATCACTATTTTGTTCTCGGTCATCTTAGTGAACTCTCATGGCATGAAACACTACGCAGAAAGGCTCCGAGCCTGGAGAAAACATAATGTTCTATACCCCAGGGCATGCAATATTTTTAGAGGAAATGTCTTTGTTTCAATATCGGTGTGATGGTTGATATAGCTACTAGGAGCAAGGAAAAGGTTACAAAATTTAAATGTGCTGACAGATGGCTCATTTGTAGGTTTTATTTATATTGAGGCTGGATAATGCTCAACGCGGTCTTTCTTTCATGTCTACTAATATTTTTAAATGCTCCTCCAAAGTTGGGGCTATATATAACCCATTTATGAATGTTTGCCAAGAATAAAATGTACGTCAACTAAAAAGATTTATTTAGTAAATAAGTATTACATGTACCAGTAAACAGTCAAATACTTACTGGAGTACCTCACCTCTCACAGGGGAAGTAGGCACAATTGTCCTGTCTCCCTTAAGCCTAATAGTAAATCCTGCCAGTCAAGCCCACAAAAAAATAGTTTGAGTACTATATACAAGATTAATATTTCATAAATCATCTTAAGAAATGCTCATATAACCAGTCTTGTGTGCAGGCGTGTGTATATCTGTGTATGTTTACACATACCCGTCTATGAAATCTGTAGTTATAGTCATTAATAATGAAGTGGCAAGTTACACTGGCACATAGGCGCGACTTGGGCTCAGCAATATTTTGTTAAAACCTTAACAGATGTGGTATCGGTTCACGCGTTTGCCACCTTAGATGGGGGAGGGTGTGCTGGTGATGCAATTTTTTCATTGGGCCATAATGCACTTTGCATGGTATATTTTTATGACACATTTATTTTGGTGCCATTACTAAGAGTTATTTTACAATCAGGATTTTTTCATTTTTAAACAGTAAACGAAATTTTGTTAACCATTAGTTAGGACATGCTTAAGCTGCCGCAAAATGCACCTTCCGTCTTCAAAAGAGAACGGGGTTTGAAGCTGCTGTCTGCAAGTTACAACGAACAATGGATCCTGACTGCACTTGCAGTTTCCTGGGTTTCTTTGCTTAAGAGGAGGCAGATTAAACAAAAGGCAGTGGTAGATCAGCAGTGTCCTTTGGGACCAGGGGCGCAGCTTCAGCTGGGGTGTTACACCCCCATAATCAATGTATTTTCTGGGAAACAGTTGGGTACAGGTGCTTTCAGTCGGGTTTCACCAGGACTTATATATATATATATATATATATAGCCCCAACTCGTCTTCAACTTTCTCCTCCTCAAGAACAAACGAGCATGGACCCAAATATCTTGTGCATTATTTTATTCTGCCAAATCCTCCTTTACGCGTTTCGGGTGATCCCGCATATATATACACACACACACTCACTCTCTCTCCCCGTCTTTCAGTAGTGAAAGTCTTAAAAAATGTTGGTTATTTTACAAAATATTGTGATTTCTCTCACTTAGTGCACCTACCAATCTGCATTCCTCTCTCTTTTTAAGATCCTTTCATGCACCCTGCTTGTGGCATAATGTATTTTAACATTATATTGTTTGGAAATCTGAAGCCCCCCCCCCGCCCAAGCTACGCCCCTGTTTGAGACTGTCATTTAAATATGTTAGTCCCTCAGACACTAAAGGTGGTGGCAGGAAAACCACACTGGGCCAGCCACTGGGTAACACAGAGCACAAACATCTTCAATTCATCTTATAACGTCAAGAGGTTGGTTACTATCACCGGCACGCCGCCATCTTCGATCTCATACATTGTTATTGGTATCGTGTCTTTGCCTCTGTGGATAATGTTTTATTCACTGGTTCACTATATATCACACATTTAATATAAAGAGAGTTTCAATGTAAACATACAGTATAATATAATACGACTGAATAAATATATATTTTTTCTTCTTGGCTCTTCAATAAAAAGAAAGGACACCATTTTTAAGTTATTGAATTTCGGTACCCCCCTTCGCCGCCCCCACTGCAGCATGACACACAATGACAGAGATACAAATTTAACAGTCTAATGCAATTGTGCAGCATAGCTATACTCTCCGACCTGATTACTTGCAATAAATACACCGAACGCTGATGTATCCCAAAAGCGCACAGCCCATGTAATCGCCCCAGTTTGCGCTTTTTGTGCTATTTTTGCCCCTCTATTCAGGATGAGCGTGTGGGGATGTTCATCTTTCCACTTTCACAGGAAGACCAGACTATGGTAGGGATTAGTCCTTTGATATTTTCAAAGCGCGGGATTAATTTGTGCGTGTGTCCCGGATCAGCTGCACAATAAGTTTTGAAGACGGGCAGGTCATTCATTTAAACTGCCGTGCACAAAACTCACAAAAGCCAGCTTGGGAAATTGGCATTGGTCGATGAAATGCCCAGAGAATGGATGGCCTGCGTTAACGCGTACTCAAAAAAGCTATTTTGTAAATAGTGCATTCGTGTGCGGTGTGATCCACAAAACATAAAATGGCTTCCATTAACAATAAAAAAAAAACTGAAAAAAGGAGTCAGCCCCCCTCCCTCTATCCAAACCGCTCATTACACATGACATATCATTGCATTCATAACTATGCATAAAGTATAAATAAGTATAAAACATCCCGACAAGGAAGCTGAAAATTTCTGCCATTTTCTGCCATTAAGAAACACAAAAAACATGCAATATCAAATGTAAACATTTATCGTAGCAAACATTAGAAACATTGAGGGAATGCAGCAACTGAGCTATTTCTTACTATATATGAAATTCATTAGGAAAGGAATAGCGCATATGGTTTGCAGAAGGACTTTGCACAGGAATTGCTGTCTGTGTTTATCTATATATATGATATATATGATATATCTCAGATATATATATATATGTCAAAAAACTGCAATTTGCAAAACTTTGTTTAGTCTTTTGGGAATCTGGAGAATCCAATGTTCAATAATGGGGTAAATATCTGCATATGTAGCAGGCAGTCAGTTTCATAACTCACAATTTCAGAGATGTTTTAGCACACAACTGGGTCAAATTGGTAGGGAATAAAGCTTTTAGAATTTGCATCCCCAGATTCAAAATCACAAATTAAATGTCAGACACTGTGATTCCTAAATGTTATCTTATTAGGCTGCTTGTGCCTTCAACCAAATTTTGTTCTGTTTCCCGCCAATAAGCTTTAGGAGACATATCAAGAATTTGAATTCGGCCCTGTGATGCTTTCGTAGTGGCCAGAGAATACATTTTCACTACAACACACAAGGTGCAGAAAGAATTCATTGATGTTAAATGTCAATTCAACAAAAGTTAATTTTCTCCTGCACAGTCGTATGAGACCGCCACTATAAGTGACAAAAAATTATCCAGTTGTAAAAATGCCATGAGCATGCAAAGATATTTAAATGTGTTGCGATTTAAGACACAGCCCTTGCATTATCGCTGTAGTTAACATTTTCTAGAATTGTGCTACAATTTGGTCCAAGTTTTTCCAGACAAAGAGTCAGATTTGGGGTAAAGTAGCCATGTTTTTCATGCAAAATATATGTGGTTCGTACCTAGGCTGTGCTTTTCTTAAGTGCAATTTAGTTTGGTGTACTCCACGTCAGGGGAGACATGGTTGTAAGTTTGTGCTTTTTACTACAAATAATAGTTTTTGCTTGGAATTTGCAGGATTGCCATTTGGGGCTGAAGCTTTGCAATATCTCTGCAAGGAATCAAAGATGGGAAGCGCTACTTTGGAATGTGTACCTGCCTACGTCCACCTGGATCTGGAACATGGCGCTATTAACGTCTTTTCTATCTGCATATTTTTAAATTAGATTGATTTCTTTACAACAGTGGTCTACTTCATATCATGCTTACTTGCTTACTTGTTGAAAGTAGGTTGGACAATCCACGAGACGGGCGAAAAATATGTATATATGTTAGACAAGCTCTATTCTTAATTAAACATTAATTTCAAAAGCCGATTCTAAATCTACAGGTTAAAACAACCCTATATTTTGTATCCTGTCATTACAAAAACTTAAAAAATATCTTTGGAGGTTGAATGATAGACCTGTTTTTGACACTTCTAACGAAAATGTAAACTATAAGGTATTATTCCATGAAAAACAGTCCTCTTTCGCCAAACTGCTACAATGAACAGCCCGACATCTTTTGATGAAGATGAGGTAACCCCCAATTTACTATGAAACTCTAAGGTATGTTTATCCCTTAAGAGTGATTATCTTCAAAATTCATTTAAATAACAAAATTCTAAACTTTTCTACCCAAAGAAATCCTTGATAAAAGTTGTGAATAAAAAAAAACTAAAAGAATTCTGTTTAACGGTTTAAATGGACATTATGAAAATATTTCAGATGGCCTACATATGACAGTTCAGATCAAAGAAAAGAATGTTATTGGAAAATTTAACTTAACATAATTTAGACCAATTCATCATTGCCCTGAAAAAGGAATCATTTATTGCTCATATGGAGAGATTTTCCAAATTCTGCATAGTCTGGTCTAAAAGCCACTCACTACGCTTTTTCATATTTTTGTGTATGTCAACGTAAAAGTATGCTTCCCCAGCCTGAGCTAAGGGTTATGAGAAAATGAAATGAGATCCTGAAAGGATTTCTGCAGTTTCATCAGTTCTGTTCTGACATAATCTTTCTTCTAACGGAGGATGGGTTTTTTGAGACCACTGACTGAAGAAGATATGCTGTTGAAAATGCTCGTCATTTGGTTTTATTTTGTGTAGTTGTGTAATACAACACAGACAGGTTGGTTGAAAAAGTGGGTGTTTACTGTGACAAATTACGAAAGTCCAAGTGAACAACTTAGCCCTCAAATGGCATCGAAAAGCACTCGCATACGGTTGGTACCACTTGGGTGAGATTTCAAGTAAAGTGTTGACTTTAAAAGATACCTTGAATTGTCTACCTCAAATATAGTGTAGTTGTTGCTGAAAATAGACTACCTCGGTCTTGGTTCTCAATTTGAAATCTTAAAATGAAAATGTAGATCCATGATCTAATGAAAAAGGTCAAGTGTTACACAAATCTGCACTTGAACTTGACTAAACTGAACTGCTACTGCTTTTGCAAGCACATTTCTTTGTTTACAACATTGAGGATTGGAAGAAATAGATGAGAAGGCCCGAAATGTGAGCTGAGGGCTGTCGATGATTAAGACTACGGTCGGTCAAACATGAGAAAACTTTGGGTTTTAGCAAATTTTCTCAAGTTCTGTCGGAAAAGTCTTGTTCAGGTGGAAGGTTTCAGCAGATGAGGAGAAGTATAAGCACCTCATCTGGTGGGTGATAGCCACCTGTTGTTAAATGAGGGAAATAAACAATAAATCATTGAGGAGTGACATTTCCTCCTCTTTCTCCAACCTAAAAAAAAAATAATAATCAATGTTTTCACCACATTTTATTCCAGTTTGAGTCGGGGCACTTTAAATTTCAAAATGATAATTTGAGGCATGTTTTTATTACATCCACGACTCAAACTGGATGAGTGTTTTGAAAACATTTTCTTTATGTGCAGTACTAGTGTCAGGAGCTGCAAAATCTTTGAGGCTCAGAAGTGAGCATGGCACCCTCCAAGCAGATCCGGTGAGTGGATGGAATACACAAAATGCCCTCACACACCGCAACGGCCTACCTTTGGGAAGAAAATGCCTTTAGCGGGATTGTCGGAATGTGGGGATAGATGACTGAACCCAGCTCTCATTTCTTTCCATGGTCCTTCTGAAATTTGTGTTTTTTAGCAGCCCAATGATACCGTTACACCCGTCAGTGCATAGCCTTTTTCGGAGCCAATCTCAGGGTATGTGATGCGGTACTGCTTTCAATGTCTGAAGCGAGCAATCACGGACTGTGAGACAGTACGCTTCGGTTTGGATCTGAGAGAACATTGGATGCACGGGAATAGTTTCAAGATGAAAATACAACTTGACCATAACAAGAGATTTGAGCACACAGTGCAATTCTTCATGGAAATATAAAATATTTCACCTTGAAAAGAACCTTACAACCTACGTTATGGGAATTCAAAAGACCAGATCATACATTTTTACGCATAGGTAGAAAAAAAACAGCTACGGAAAATTGCAAAACGGACATTCCAGTTTAACTCTAATTTATGAGGGATTAAAACCTGTTGGACCTCATCCAAATATATATTTTTCTTTTTTTTTTTAAAGAACAGTGCATTGCGGCAGTGGTTATTAAAACTAGAAAAGAGGTTACTTTTTCTATTTACTATAAAACACTGTTAGTAAAACCCCCCAATCTGATTCTTCGCATGACAGGCGAGATGTCTTCAAAGTAGTCTTGCCTGGATTCCTTCTTTTTTTTTTTTAGCTTATAAAAAGTAATAAATAAATAACATACTCCAGTCAGTTCCTTCTATTTACACACTTCGGTTGTCACAACCTATTTTCCCAAAGCCCACCCTGTGCACTACAAACACTTGAGGCCTTTTCTCAGTTCATTATTAACAAAACAAAAATATATAAACAAAAAAAGAATTCCCCCCCTCCCCCCTCAAACACTCTTGGTCACAAGTGTAATATTAAAAGGTGTGTTTCTTAGTCATTAGTATTTTCCAAACAGCAGACATACAAAAAAATCTTGAAATGCTGAGTCCGCCATTTAACTCAAGTTCCCAATGTTTTATTGGGAACCAACTGCTAAGCCCCTTGCGCACCTTTCTTGCTTGGAGTGGATGCCATATTGACGTTGTTGGGGGAATCTTCAAAGGATTACTTGCCTCCTTTTGCAGCCCTCACCTGTGTGCCCGAATCTTTGGCTTTTACAATGTCTGTGTCGGCACGATCTTGATCCTTCGCCTCCAGCGTGCGGGGCTGCAACCTCTCTGCAGCCGATGCCAAAGGAGAAAATGCCCGCTGCCCTGCCCGGCATTGTTCTATCGGTGTGATTTCACCCGATACAGTTGGATCTCTCCCTGGGGCAACTCCCTTTGTTTCTGCCCCTTCGCGCCAGTCCAGTGACAGGCTTTTGTGATCCAGCACCCTCACTCCACCTGCCTGCCCAGCATACGACCTCCCCAAAAGTTGGATGGGGTAGGAACCCTGACACTCCCACTCTGCCACAGTCTTCTTTTCATCACTCTCAGAGCCTTGAACTGCAATTTGGGGCACAACTGGACCTTTGTGTTCTTGGAGGGGCTTTCCAGCTGCAAGCACCGTCGCAGCATTGATTTTAGTGTCGACACTGGAAGCCTTATGTGGCAAGCCTTTCCAGTGAGCAAGCTTGGCTTCGTCTTTTGACTCCGCTTTGGCACACTCCGATGAGGCTGCTGCCTCTGGTTCATCAAAGCTGACCTCCTGAACAGCTTCCTGCTTTTTGAATGAATCCCGCCGCTCGGATAAGTTCAACCTCCTCATTACCACCACCTCCTGGTCCCGGTCATGCCGTTCTCCCGACCAGTCGCGGACAATTCTACAGTTTCCTTGGCAGGTGCCCCCAGCACCAGGCAGTCCCTGTACATGCAGCTCGTTGTCTTCCCCAGCATCACTCATCCCATCACACAGAGGCACCTCCAGGGACAGCCTGTGGCTGGCCAGGGTCTTTTTTTCTGCTAAATACGTGGCTATCTTTTCTGCTGACTGGACCCGCTTGAGGAGTGGAGATCGTGGGGCTTCTGTACTCCGTGGCCGCGACACCTGACGGATTATGGTGGGTGGGGAGAGCGTCTTACCTTGGAAGGCATGAAGATTCTTGGTGAAGTTGGGCAGAGGCGATGGGGACCTCTGTGGGGAAGGGGGCTGCGGCATCGGAGGGGTGCAGGCCAGCGGAGAAGGTGGTATACTGCTGGTGGACTTTCTGCGACCCACCTTGTAGCGCTGACCACTTAGCTTTGGTGCCAGCCCGTGCAGAGAGTTGGGTCGGATGTGTCCTGCGGGGGAACTGGGTGTACTGGAAGACGGGGATGTGCTCTGTGGAGACACATTATCTGTAACAAAGCATAAACAAGCTGAGTAACTACAGTCCTCTCGAAAATGGCATAATCCGTCCCAACAATCTCATAACATGCTCTCAATGACTTGCAGTTCATTCTCATATTATACACACACACATCTCTCTCTCTCTCTATATATATATATATATATATATCCATATCCATCTATCGATCTATCCATATATATTCAAGTTCCAGTCCTTTCGTACAGCACACTTCAAAAGTGAAGCAGGCACAGACTCCTTCAAGGTGCGAAAATTTGTTTATTTACTTGTTCCCTTCAACATGTAAAGGCTAATGCCTCGTACATGACGCCTTTCAACCGTCAACACACGTTCTTGATCACAAGAACGCGCTGCGCAATATCTCAACCTTTTAAAGAGGAAAATAGCGGCCCTCTTTACTTACCGGGTAGTGTTTCTGGAGCAGGACTGCGGCAGGGGGTGGCAGGCCCAGGAGAAACACTATGCGTAGGAGACCCTGGAAGGCTCTCCGTTGAGGAAAGCGAATGGTGGAGGCCGGAGGAAAAGCTGCGGCTGGTGTGTAGGACTGTAGTCTGCTTGGAGATCTTCTTGAAAAGTGAGCGCCTTCTGAATCAGCCCCAAAAAAAACCCCAGAAAACAAATCAATCTAATTATTTTTTACTTGAGACAAGGTACACAGCACTACTATGTGTAACACCAGCTTGAAAATGCTAACTAGAAATGGCATTCAAGTGCATGTCATCCATGTTAAAACCACTCAAGGTCAAGTACATACATCTGAAATCACAACTGAACGCAGGCAAGAATATCATTTCAATAACAGACACCCAAGAATGCTCCACTGCATGGATTTCTTTAGGAATAGTAAACATCTGCGGACTGATTTTAAAAAATGACACTTATTACAAAACCACTTTAAAGGGATTACTCAGTGGTATTGTGGAAAAAGAACATTCTTTTTTGGATTTCTGCAAAATTGCTCTGCGTTAAAGAAGGACGCAATTTCTATCACAAAGTCATCCCAATAACACAGTCTTAGAACTTCAGATAAAGTGAGGACTGAGAAAGCCTTGTCGGTGAGATGACTGGGCTTCGCCTTTAGAGAAACTCATGACTTAATCAACACACAATGCACAACAGGTCTGACTGTGACGAGGTTTTCACGAGGAGGTGAACGGATGAAGCATTTTCTTTCATATACTCCAGTACAGACAAGACTTAGGGCTTCAATGTCAGCCTTTAGCCAAGAGAACAAAAGTCAGAGGCCACAGACAAAAAAAGGTTCTGATAATACGCACAGACATCATGCTTACATTGGCTGCACAGTGGCATGTGCATGAAGCACAGGTCAAGGGTACATTATGCTGCATGAACGATCAATACCACCGCATAATGTATGAAAAAGGATGTCCAATAGCTGGAAACAGAGCGATGGCTAGACGGGAGAAGCGGAGAGGTCGACCAGCCAAATCTGTTTTACCCCACAACCATGTACCCCAAGTACCTATTTAGGCTCAAGGAGGGGTAACAGCATTGACAGGCTGGCAGGATTGAAGACAGACACAAACACCGGAAAGCCACTTTAACAGGGTGTGTAGCCAGCCTATGGTACACAACCTCTCCGGATGATGCCCTTGTGGCTGCAACCCAAAAAAACTCCTACATCATGACAACTGTACCTCAAATAACTGTATGTTGAGGGACCCATGAGGCTGTCATTATCAGTGCATAACTTTGTAAGATGCACAGATTAGTACACACCTGTCCTGGCCTTCCCTTTTACGGCTTTTCTTGCTTCTGCGTGCCATTCGACCTTTAGAGCTATTCTTCCTGGCTGGGCCGATTTTGATGGACGTATCCTCCAGCGGTGTTGTTCTCAATGCCACCTTGTTGCCACTCTATGGGGAGAAAAGGAAAAGTGAGCACTACTTTTGTGGCACAATTTTATCGAAGCGCAACAGAATCAAGTTAAGATATTTTAGTAACTTCTTTCTGCACAGCATCATCTGACACTCGGGAACAAAGTGAGCGGCTGCAGGTTGTACAACCTGCTGGCAACAGGCTTCATCCTCATTTAGAGACAATAACCAGATGTCTACAATCAAGGCCACAACACAAGGGCTGTCTGTTGCTTTCGAGATGATGATCAAAGCACTTCATCTGCAAACAAAAGTCAAACACCACACAAGGCCCAACTTCAATTAAGTCCAAAAGCTACGGAAGAGTAAGCGGTGTCACAACATAGGGCTGAGATCTACCATTTTCCTATGCTTGAAAAATGACCAACTATCGTTCTTAAAATTACTCTTATATTGGCCAATATTCATCAATACTTTCATTGAACTGTCTACTGATTGTTGACATGGGTTTTTAAATTTTAATTGGCCACTTTGTCAGTTTTGCGTCACAACAAAATGGTTCCTTGTCTGTAGGAGTAGTTTTTGCAGCTTGAATAAGTTTTGGGATTTATTTATTTATTTGTCGGACTTGTATAGCGCATAGCTGCCCCAGCGATGGGGCGTCCCAGCGCGACCAAAGACAATGAGGGTGGCTGGCGAGAGGGCAGTTATGCAACAGTGGGGAAAAGCCAGGTCTTGATAGCTTTTCGGAAAACCAAATGACTCTGGATCTCTCTGATTGAAACAGGAAGCAGATTCCAGAGTTGCGCCGCAAGACAACGGAACGAGCGCCCCCCAGCTCTCGCTCTAACAACACGAGGGACACTTACTAAGGCCTGATTGGCCAATCTAAGAGGTCGTCGAGGCACATAAAGCTGAAGCAACTTGGACAGACCCAGGGGAGCCTGTTGAGTAAGGATCTTATGTGAAACACAAAGAGTTTGAAATTGGATTCGTTTCCCAACAGGCAACCAATGTAACTTGGGCAGGACATGGGAGACAGAAGCAGATCTCGGCAGTGTCACCAGAATGCGAGCCACAGCATTCTGGATCCTCAGCAGACGCTGAACGCAAGACTTATTGGCCTCAAGATACAATGAATTGCCATAATCCAGTCTGGACAGATTTGTCGCCTGGATAATGGTCTGGCGTACCCTAGGGAGAAAAAAGCCAAGTATAGGCTTCAGGCCGCGCAGTAGGCCAAAACATGTCCCTGCCACGGCTTTAGCTTGTGTATCAAACGTGAGTCCGCTATCGATCCAGACCCCCAGGTTCTTAACCGCCTCTTTAGGCACTGGGGCCGGTTTAAGGCTGTCTGGCCAACACTGCTCAGACCACAGGTCTCGGTCTTTCCCAAATAACAGCACCTCGGATTTACTGGCATTCAGTTGAAGGCAGTTATTAGCCATCCAGTCTGCAACCTCTACCAGGTCCTCCTTAAACCTTCCTAAGCTGGTGTTGTTCTTTTCAGAAAAGGTGATCACCAATTGGGTGTCATCGGCGTATGACACCAATGACAACCCTCTCCCCTTGGCCACCTGTGCAAGAGGATGCATATAGATATTAAACAGAAGGGGGCTCAGGATAGAACCCTGGGGCACCCCCGGTTGTAGAGCGCACCTCTGAGATTGAAATGGAGGCACCCAAATCTGGAAAGATCTTCCCGTCAGAAAAGCTCGACACCAATCCAGAGCCCGATCCCTCACTCTGATGTCATACAAGCGCTTCAACAGAATTTCATGGGAGACAGTGTCAAAAGCGGCACTTAGATCAAGAAGAACCAAGGCCGCAGAGTCACCATCATCCAGAATCCCTCGGATTTCCTCCGTCACAGCCAGCAGAGCAGACTCTGTGCCGTGGCGGGCTCTAAAACCATTCTGTGAAGGGTCAAGAATTGCATTCTGCTCAATAAACTCAGTAAGAGTCATATGCACATGCAATTCCACCAATTTTGACAGAAGAGGAAGTTGTGAAATAGGGCGATAATTTCCAGGCTCGACTGGGTCCAAAGATGGTTTCTTCAGCAAAGTAGTAACTTTCGCATGTTTCCATGATGCTGGTACTGTAGCTGAGGCCACAAGAAAGATTAACCAGTTCCAAGCATACTGGCAAGATCATCGGAAGGACTTGACAGAAAAGGTTCGGTGTCAATGGGTCAATTGGTGAGCCTGATTTGATTTTCCTGCAAAGCATCTCCAGACCTGCGAGAGATAACAGCGGAAACGATAGCAAGCTGTTTGGTCTTTGGGAGACCGGGACAATAAGCCCGATCTTCCTGCCAGAACTAACCACCGGAGGGAGACTTTGATATACTTTTTCAACCTTGTTGACAAAGTATTTGGCCAGGTCATTGCACTGACTATTGGATGAAATATGGGAGATCCCGGACACACCACCATTCTTCATATCCTTGAGCAGGGAGAATACTGTCTTCGATGAATTAGAGCTCGCTAAGATTTTATTACCAACATACTCAGCCCTAGCTCTCCGAATTAGCTTATGGTAATGTTTAATGGCCATCCGATAGTTGGTTTTCTCAGCTGCATCATACGTGCGTCTCCACACTCGCTCAAACTGTTTGCAGTGTTTTTTAGCTTTAGATAGAGACTCGTTAAACCAGGGTTTAGATTGGCCCCGATTTATCCTGGTCTGCTTAGCCGGGATTCAGCTATCCAGGCCTGATATTACCCAATCGCGGACTCCCGTGTCAGCCGCCTCAATGTCCTGTGGTAGTTGTGGCCTATGGTTAGACCAATATGCAGACAAGCCACTACTGTCTAGCTTATGCCACGGTCATTTTAGAGCAGAGGTCGAACAATACTCTCTCGGCTGGCCCCGCCACCGTAGTGTAAAGATCACTAGAAAATGATCTGTCCAACATTGTGGGACTGGAGGATAGACCTTCAGCAGGGCAAGATTTGAGAATAGAGGATCTAGTAAGTGCCCAGCGGCATGTGTGTGCTCACGTACCCACTTGATCAATTGAAGAGCCTCTAGATCGGCCAGGAAGCTTGCAATTTCGGTCTTCCCGATGTTATCACAATGGAGTTCAAATCTCCTATAATGCTGAAGTTCGCAGCTTGACTAGCGAACAGCAAGGCTTTGTTCACTAAGTCTTCCCTGAAAGCTCCAGATGGCCCAGGCGGGCGATAGATAAGAATGCCATAGGGCGCTTTCGCAGTCCGTCACATTTTCCCTAATAAGACTGCAAGAATAGACGTTTTTTGTAATGATTGCAATGCCACTGCCCCGTTTCCCCAGTCTATTTAAATTCTTCATAACAAATCCAGAAGGGAGAGCCAGTCAGGATTCTGCAATGGAATCTTGGGTAAGCCATGTTTCTGTTAAAAAGAGGACATCAGGGGATTCATCCTCCAAAAGGTCGAAAACCTCAGCGTGGTGTTTGGCCAGGGATCGACAGTTTAGGCTCATGAACTTAAGGTCCGTGTGGTCAGGAGGGCAGGGCTCTGACGCCTCCCCTGAGAGTTGAAACGAGCATGTTTTACATTTAGCGGGGCCCGCTGGTGGATGCCATGGTAGAGAAGGGCATTTGGATTGCATCCCCAGCAACTCAGCACGCGAGTAGCTCCGAGATGCAATAGGAGAAAGGGCAAGGGTTCTGGCACCTGGCGACGGTACGGCGCGGACGGGCGCAGACAGGGTTGCCTTTGTGCACCTTCGGCGTGCCACCGGCGCGCCCCCTGCGCGGTCGTGTCAGTGCCCCCAGAAGTACCATTCAGCCTTGAGCCACTAGAGCGCTAGCCGCGATGCCCCCCCAGGATGGCGGTCGCACCTCCCTGCTTCCCCGGACCAGCTTCCCCTTCACTCCCAGGGCCCCCACACAAGCGAGACACCCTTGCAAAGCCCCCTCGGTACACAGCAGGAGTAAAATCAGGTGAGGAGAGTGGTTAAAATGATTTTTTAAATCGCGGTAAAAACATTTAAAAAGTAATAAATGAAAGTATAACTGCCTTACATGCGCTCAGCAGAAAGTATTCGCTGCCCTGACTCACGCCTCAAGAGTCTCTAGATCTGCGCGGTCGCGTCAGTGCCCCCAGAAGTACCATTCAGCCTTGAACCACTAGAGCGCTAGCCGCGATTCCCCCAAGATGGTGGTCGCACCTCCCTGCTTCCCCGGACCAGCTTCCCCTTCACTCCCAGCGCCCCCACACAAGCGTGACACCCTTGCAAAGCCCCCTCGGTAGACAGCAGGAGTAAAATCAGGTGAGGAGAGTGGTTAAAATGATTTTTTAAATCGCGGTAAAAACATTTAAAAAGTAATAAATGAAAGTATAACTGCCTTACATGCGCTCAGCAGAAAGTATTCGCTGCCCTGACTCCCGGCTCACGCCTCAAGAGTCTTTAGCATGATTCACATGTGGGGCATTATTACGCCACCTGCTGGTTGGGTCCAGTACTGTCCCTTTTGGTTTTTTGGCTTTTTAGGTCTAGCCTAGCGGCAGCACGCATGCACTGTCACTCTGCGAGGCATGCTGTATTAGGTTATGCACTAGAAGCCCTGCCCACTCTCCGCCCATATTTGTCATTGGCGTTGTGTCATTGTTCTTCTTAAATGCTGGCTTCTGATTGATAAATAGGCTTGTTAGTCCCTCCTTGGTACCACCTTGTCTCCATCTGTTACCGCCCATAAGGACTGGACCTTTTACTGGTGGTGTTACACGGTCTGCTTTATCTTGGCTCTCGGTGATGGATCAAACCCAGATCTGTTGACTGGGTGTGAGTGTTTGATTGGTTCTGATGCTCCGTTCATCACCACCCCCTTTTGTACCACTTTGTTTGCCATAAGTTGGCAGGGTATGCTCAGACGTGAGTCCCTTGCTCACTTTGCCACTGGATTCAAGCAAGCCTGGCTGAAGACGGCTGAAATGCCAGAATCCGGTCCTAGGAAGCTTGTTTCCGGTCCAGGGAAGGCATGGTTTGGCAGTTCGGGCTGGACTGTTCCCATGAGGCACAGGGTCAGACTGATTTGCATATGGCCATGTCTGAACTGGGGTGGCAGAGTGGGCTAAAAAACGGTGATGGATCAAACCCAGATCTGTTGACTGGGTGTGAGTGTTTGATTGGTTCTGATGCTCCGTTCATCACCACCCCCTTTTGTACCACTTTATCTTGGCTCTCAGCATGATTTTGTTTAATGTTTATTTTTTTTTTTGCAGCGCGGGCCGCTTTCACTTTAGCGGCCGCACTTCTTTATGTAATTAATTTGCAGCCTCCCACGTGTGCGCTTGTGCCTCCCTCTGCCCTTGAATTGTTGAGTAGTAAATAGTTAAACACTGCGTTCTCGTCTCGAATGACATGGTGACATATGGGTTTCTTTTTGAGGCATTGTTTCAAATTGATGTATTAGTTACAATAAATGGAAAGTCAGCGATGGCAAGAGCCTGACACAATCTCATGAACGAAGCTCAACACGGCCATTTCGACTACTCATTTCTATTACAGTGAAATCCCGTGTATTCTGACCCCGGTACTACTATGGAGGTCTCATATAAAGCATTGTAACCAACTGATGAGCGTTTAAGTCATGTGCAGTCGCTGACAGCGGTGCAACCTGGCACGGACCAACAGGGGCAAGGACATGAAAGAAATACTTCATTGCCAACTCATCATGGTAATACTTGGGACCCTCTTTCTAGGGCCTTTATGAAAGTATCTTATATAGGCAGGTAACCCTTTTGTTTATTGGTTGCAACTCATCAGTAGAACCTGGGCGCCAGTGTTAACAAGCATTTGCAATGCAATAGGTCTTGCATTACGCGAGTTTAAGCTATTGGCATTGTAAATGACAATGCCTTTTATTTATGTTTTAAAAACGAAAACAAAAATAAAAGGCATTGTCATTTACAATGTCAATAGCTCAATCACGTGTACATGCGACTTATTGCATTGCAAATGCTTGCTTTTGTTGCTGTCGTTGTCATCAATGGACGATTTTGTCTTGTCTCTCCTTGAATGACAGCTGAGGTATGCCCCAGAAACCCCTTGACGTAGTCTCAATCTTCAGGGTTTCCCCTTTTTGTGACTTCCTTGTATAGTCTCCTTTTCTTATACCTTGCTTACCTTCTTTCTTTGCATATTGGTATGATGTTGTGTGTATTTGTAAATGACATGATTACCCACAAGGGTAGCCTGGTGCAGAGCAGGTGTGTGCACCTACCCCTGGCCAGGGGTAGGCCTGATAATTGAAAAGCTTGGTCTTCGGCCTCTTGAAGAATTCAAGAAGAGAAGACGCAGCTCTGATGTGGAGTTGGAGGTCATGCCACGCTTAAGTAATGATGTAATAGAACGCCCATCCTCCTGATCTGAAGACCCAACATCCTGAAATTCACCTCATCTGAGGAGTTGGAGGGTAGCATGTGAACCCAGAATTTTTTTCCAGTTGAAAAATAAGAGGTAAGTAACCATTTTGCTTCGCAGCGTGATCGTTTTCTGGATTCAGATGCTGTACACTGATTTCATAACGATAGCCTTTTCCATTGGAAGGTTAAAATTAACAGAGCATGTATTTGCAAACATGTATTTTAACACCCTTTGCCCCACTTGACACCCGACTTGATTGTGCACACAGTTAGGTTTGGTGAAGATATGCACAGAAGACCATGTGCCTGCTGCGTAAATGTCATTTAAGGATACACTAGTGAGGAAGGCGAGTGTATTACTGCTTTCTTCCTGGTTGTGTGTGCACATGATTTTTAGGTGTACCTGAGACAGCACATGCACTGTCACTTTCAAGATATTTTGTTTACTTACCAGGGGCTTAGAGCCCACCCCTTGGTTACCATTGGTTGGCTTCATCATCCATTACCTTGCTTCTCTTTGTTTGTGTCCCTCCCCTAGAGCATGACCCAAGTACTGATTCCTTGTCCAGTGAGCTACTGCTCGTGCTTTTGTTGCTTGCCCTCTCCTGCCCCGCATTGCTGCTTCCCCCTCCCACCAACCAAATACTGTTTTGCTTGCCCCATTGTTGCATGCCCCCTTCCATGTTGCTTCCCCTTTCACACTGGGTTGTTTTGCTCACACTTGCACCCCTTCCCCCATCTGACACAGTCCAAAGCAGAGTTATCTGTATTAGGAGCCCTGCGTCCTTTATCCAAATCATCTGGCATTGCCTACTTCAGAAAGGAGACACATTTGGAGGCTAAAAAAGCTGAACCGCTGCGTCTGGTGGTGAACAGCAGCGCACTTATGCCCAAGATAACCGTCTGCTGAGACAGGAGCACCGTGCCTAGCCTTGCTGTCCTCTGGGTTCTCCTCACATTGGATTTTGTCTTGGGCTTGTTGCACAGCAGAGCACCGCTTCAATCCATCAGCTTCCATTTAGGGCATTAAAGTTCACCAAAGTTTCTTGTCTAATCCAACTTTAGGCGCAATGCTTCATCACTTATTATTGCTTAAGGTGTGCATGTAAGCGTTCAGTTGATTTAATTAAAGCAAAGCAACACTACAACTCCCAGAATGCACTGATTATTGAATAAAAGCCCTGTGACGCAGCTTAAATTTGTCAATGCCGCCGCCATGGTGTTGGAGATTCTAGGAGTCTGAGCCACGGATTTAGTGTTTGGAAGTCTGAAGCATTGCCTCGGTTGCTGAGAAACCCAGGTATACTGTGGAAAGTGTCCTCTTGTGAGGGGCGCTCAGACGCGCCAACAGCACAGTGTCCACTGCACACCCTGCAGCCTCCCTCCGTGGGACCAGTGCGCAATCACCGCACATTCATTTTTGTGATGATGAGCTTGTTCTTAACACTTCAGACAAAAGTCCTTCTGAATGGTGGGTGGCGCGTGTGTGTGTAACATGTCGGTAAGATATAATAGTGCCGTGGACCTTGGACTATCGTCTCCACTTCAGCGCACTTTGTGTCTGCCATGGCCTGTGGCGGTCCTGGTTTTCAGAGGGTGCACTCACTGGCATTGGGTGGCATCAAACCTGGTTCTGGATTGAGTGCCACTGGGCCCCACCCACAGTGCAAGACGACCAATGCTACAAGCCGCACATTGCTGGGAGGTGGAAATTAGTGCCACCGGCTCATCAGAAAAAACAAGCATTGGCAAAGTCAATAGGCCTCGTCTACTATTGGCTTTGTCAATGATTTTAGCCATGTTGACCAGCAGTGTTGCTGCTGCTGTGCAGCATAGCTAAAAGTTTAGCACCCCACTCCCCAAATGCTATGATGCGTCCAGCGCTGGCCACGTCATGGTTTTTGTATATCTGGTGGGAGGGCAGGGCCGAAGGCACTTACACCCTCAAGAATGTGTAACCATGGGGGCAAATTTCTTACGCTGATCCGTGAACCCCTCAAGTACAAAAAGTTATATGCTTAGTAATGCTCTAAGAGCCAGAAATGCACACCACACA
Source organism: Triturus cristatus (assembly GCF_964204655.1). Classification (NCBI taxonomy): domain Eukaryota; kingdom Metazoa; phylum Chordata; class Amphibia; order Caudata; family Salamandridae; genus Triturus; species Triturus cristatus. The sequence goes on along the minus strand of NC_140595.1, from coordinate 35,476,550 downwards.
AAAGAAAAAGTTATGTGTCTGTATCATTGTTTTCCAGTGTGCACCAATTATGGAAACAGATGCTGTGCATTTTACAGAATCTTGTGACTGAGCTCAGAATGTCATCTTATTTTACTCCAAATTTCAAAGGTAGGCATCAACGACATCCATAACTCGAAATTATTCACAAGCACATCCACTGTAAGCCCCAGTGCCCCACTATACGCACACCAGCATCTGTCTGGACACTCATACCATCAGTTTATGGATATTCAAGCAGCACCCTTCTTGCAGAGTCTGCACTCAAGCAAGATAAAGAGACCGCCTCTCGTGACCGCTGAATACCTTCAGAAGGAGCTCCACCACATCCATGTGCACCAGTCCCAGCACGGACTCTCCGTTGACATGCGTGATGAGATCGCCGGCCCTCAGCCCGGCTTTGTGAGCTGGGCTCCCGTCCTCAACACTCTGCAAGCAGAAAGAACGACATGCTGTCAGGTCATGAAAAAACTGGGCGGAAGGGATAGTGGGAAAATCAAAGCACAGAGGGAGAAATCGGAAACAATAATTAGAAACAGCAAACAGAAATAAAGATGATAATCAGAAGGGGGAAGTAACGGATGTCTAGGATGTGCACATTCATCTATCACTTTTTTTTTGCTCTGCACAATGTTCACCCCAATATGGAATGATCAAAAAAAAATCTAGCTTAATCATTAGATTAAAGTAGTAATGAATATATAGAACAAAAGCAAATACCCTTCTTGAGTCTAATCCAAAGCATTATTAAGCGAGACCTTAGCACTTCTTGAATCCGGGCCAGGTAACCGTTCGGTAGAGAGGTGTTAAAAATGCAAATAACATGAAAATCTTTGTCTTTTTGGATTAAAACCCAATTAGTGAACCTTCCACTGTCTGTAAATGTATTACTCCAAAGCTAGGATGCAATTATAAATCCTTTATTACCTCCAAGTAGAGCAGCCTTGGCTATAATGTGGCCGCACAGGTGTTAGTATCTTACGTATGGTAAAGGGAACACTCATCCCTCTGATGGCTCGGAGACCATGAAACAAAGAAAGAGAATTCAAGCAAGACGGGAGTGCTTAGGGAGTCAAATAGTCGTTCATTCAAAAATTCAGAATTTGAATCAGTGCAAAGTCTTTCCAAATTATTTCCACACATAAGTGGTCTTTTCATAAATCCAATATGAAGCAGGAGCCATGATATGATTTTCAAACAGTTTTCTTTATCCTTCATAACATCCAACAGCAGCCCAGCCCACGCGTTTCATCTCAACATTAAATGTCTCTAATAATGATTGCTGGATAGTATACACCAGAAAGGAGAAGAATGTTTTTAAATAATTTTTGAATGACCGATTATCGGTCTCCCTAAGCGCTGCCCTCTTGTATGAGTTCTCTATAAATCCTTTATTACTGACGTTCAGCTCTCATGTTTTCCTCTTGCTTTCTTAATGTGTGTCACTGAATGTACTGGTTTTGAATATTAAAAATGTTAATATAAATTAAAGAACAGAAAATCTTCACATTTCTGAAATAAGAGTTAGGAACAAATTTGGATTGCAAGAATTGTGCTTCACGAAAAGGTAAGAATCTCTTCACTTTTTTAACACAACTTTACATAGGATTTTAAAGCTTTTTCATTGCTAACTTAGATTAGGATGGTAGTTAATAGCATTCTTTGGATAAGAATTGAAATTTTCCCAAAGAGCCCAAATGACTCAATGCATTTTTTATTTCTGCATTATGTTTTGTGTTACGTGAGAATACATGAAAATTAAAAGGTAGGAGAAACTAGGGCGTGTTCTGTGTAGTGGAAGCCAGAGTGAGACACAATCTGCCAGGTTCTTGGTGTGGGTGGGGTCAAAGTCCTTTCATTTTGGGACACCTGAGATTTGAAGCTTGAGTGCATATGATTTTCCCCAAGGCTGGACGTATAAGGTGAACCCAGCTGTAGGCCGGAGCACGATGCCTTTCTGGTATTGGTTCAGTACTGAATTGGAAGCCACAGGCTTGGAAAAGGTTTATTCCATTGGCATATTACAACAAGTGAGAGTCCACCCCTCTCTTGGAAGGCTTGAGATGATCATTTTCTGCAATACAATGTTTTAAAATATTTTGTTTTAAGCAAAATTGTCAACATATTGGTTAAAGAGCCTTAGTTGTTAGTGAAGCTCCAAAGCGACCTCTGCGTCTGGCCAGTGGGAAGGATCTTTCTGCAAGAACTGTGGCTGCTCCCTACGGGATCCCTCCATCTCTTGCCCACCAGGGTTTGCTTTGGGTATTTATGGCCCGAATGACAATGGCGAGACGCCAAGAACTGGAGCGAGGTGGTGCCTGTCTTAGCTCTCAGGGAAGGACGATCATGGATGGACTGCACACTGGCCATAAAATAACCATTCGGTCACCCAGGGGCAGGATGGCCCAACCCTACACGGTGGTATTAAACTGAAACTTTGCAGCAAATCAGACTGAAATTCAAGTTTGCAAATTGTCAAACAGGCTATACTAAAGAAATAGAACAGAAGTCGGCATCTCAGTGGAAATAAATTTAAAGTGCAACGGACATCTAAAAGCAGATATAATATAACATAAAGAGATTTACTAAGAAGTGCACGCTCCCCCCGTGAAGTATTTTGGTGCTGAATAATATAAGATGCGGAAAAAATGTGACTACAAAAAAAAGCTGCAGGATTGCAGTGCTGGTTTCTGACATTTTTAATTTTGCAGTGTTGGTCATTAAGACAACATTATTGAGTATAACAGATGTTCTAGTATTTAATTGCCTATTCCCCAATACGGATGTATAAATTGGGAGGACGGCCATATCAAATTGTGCAACCTTCAATGTATGTTAACAAATTTTTTGTGAACTGGCAAACACTGTGCAGAAAAAAAAAATGATTTGCACAAATTCCAGCTCAACCACCTGGTCCCCATGATTCAAAGGGCCAGTGGTTCCTCCTGCTATACTCACCCACACCATGTGGTGCACGGTGTACACATCGCTGTCCCCCATGTAGACTCTTATTGCCCGCAAGGTGAATCCGTACTTCTTTCCAGAGCTCTGAATAATGATGGGAGGCCGAAGGCTGGTTATGGTGACAGAAGCATCTCGGCTTGGTGAGGAATCCCTGGACGACGGATTGGACGAGAAAGAGCGTTGCGAGATCGGGCTAACCAGCGGTGCGCTGCCATACTCATCTACCAAGAGAAAAACAAAATTTTAATTTGATAAACGTGTGGCATTTCCCTCCTCAATATTGTCTGCAGGGTTAAGCCTCTCCGTATCCATCAGTGTGACATTATCTGTTTCTAGAAGGACCCTCAGTTTATTCCAAATGAGCAAAAGCAGCAATTTCAGGAGAAATTTGAACATTCCAAAACCAATAACTTGAGAATATTCGTAACATTACAGCCAAAAAATATTAATAAAGACCTTTGAGTATTTAAACACATACATATACTTAGGGGCCTCCTTTGCCGCTTTGAAAGGGCGGGTAAAAATGATCCACTTGTGGTTGGTAATTAATCAGTGTCACCTGTCATTCCCATACTCAAAATCACATCTCGGGGTGCCGTGTTATGAATAATGGAAGAGCTGCAGCTAGAGTAAAATATCTCAACAGAAAAGGCCTTTAGGTATAGTGCCTCGTCTCCACGGTAGCATGAAGGAGGAACAGACCAATTATCCCAACTACCAAACTTGCAAGGCCATCCAAACAAAACTTATGTCCACATGATGTGATTGCTTACAATAAATGCTGGAAACGTATTTGAAGATCTGAATAAACAAGCATTGGCATAGCCAATAGGTCTCGCTTTTGGGTCCTTATAAGTGTTTAGTTATGCAGCACAATATCCTTGGTGCAACAACATCAAGTGTTGCATGGCTAAACACCTATAAGGTCCCAAAGGCGAGACCTATTGGCAATGCCAATGCTTGTTTGAGTTTAGTACCGGCAGCTCATGCACTATCTCTGAGAGTGTGTGCTTTAGATAGTAAAACGTTTTGAAAAAAGGTTCACATCTCAGTTCCAGCGCGCCCTTTTATGATATTGCTCCACACCCTAAAAATACCAAATGAAACAATTAAACGCCAATAAAATATGTAATGCTTCCTTTTTTTGGCACTACTAAGTACCTTGAAGTCCCCATGAAGTGCCTCAAGGCAACATGTTTGAACGAATGGAAAAGTTCATTCTCTTCATAGAGCAGTAATGAATGTGTGGATTTTGACAGTCCCCTTCTCGGTTCAACCTATCCTGGACTACTCTTAAAGAGAAGAAAGATGCTACCTAAATAAGGTAATCCACATTAAAAGTACATGCAAAGGCATACTTGTACGCTTGGGAATAGTAACTAAAAAACAAGGTCGAAATGAAAAGATGCGTGCTCTCTTAAGCAGGAGATTGAGATTAATATCGGCACGGCAGCATAGCAGCCAGTTGGGCGAATATAGCCGAATCCCATAAAAGTAACGCAGCGGGCACTGTTGTAAACGAGATGCTCCAAAGTCTGTGAAAGGGAAAGCAAAGAAAGAGTGAACGTCTAACTTGGGAGGATCGTGGTGAGCGGTCACGCAAAGCGGTCCAAAATTCTGCTCACTTGATAAAGGGAATATGTGTCAGAGATCGGCAGGATAGCCGTTAGCGAAACTGTGGCTCCACACGTTAAGAGAGCGAAATAAAAGAGGGGCTTTAAATAGATAGCAGGTGACGGCATCGGCAAATAGCATCAAGGATCAGGTAGACGAAAAAAATACTATAAATAAATGTCATGTGATCGCATTGGTGAATGGTGTCGAGGCTCAGGTACAAGTCTCCTCCTGCAACGCGAGCGGAGGATAGAAGTCACAAGTGTAACGGGATGAGAATAAATGGGGCATAGTGCTCAGCCAGTTCTAATTAGCTAAAATGCAGTCTCATGGCTTGCTTAAAATGAAAGACAAGACGGCAAAAGTGAAAGCGGGGGTGCGCGCACCGGCAAACACGCGAGTGGTGCGCACGCAGCAGCGCCAAAAGTGAAAGTAATCATGTTCCAGATGGCGCCTCGGGCGCTGAAAGCTGGCAGCTGTGCACGTTCACGCACGCGTGAACGCAAGCTTTAGGCCAGCAAAAGCCGATGGGTAGTATTTTGAAAACCCACTTACTAAATGTCTCGCCTGAGACAGCGAATGCGCTGGCTCTGGCGAGACCTAAAAAGCATTACCCCCAGAGGTGGTTTTAGAATCCTGTCCCAACAACATGTTTACATGATTGATACCAGTCATAAGAAAAGGTGACAACTACAAGTATGTGTGCTTGAAAGAGCTCTGATTGGAAGACGCTTTGGTAGTAAGTAGCCACTACAGTATTTTAAACGCTGAGTACAGTCACACACCTTCTGCTGGTTTGAGGCAGAGATGAACAGTTATGTTATTGAGAGAGAACCCATTTTAGAATGGTAGATTCTGGGCTCTCGCGCCTCAGGGGAGATGTAGGTTCATCAATGGCTGCTCCAATCAAAACAAGCCTTTCGGAGGCCACAAGCATAAATAGTCTTCAAATTTAAAAGCACAAATATTTATCTATTTGTGAATCTTCTACCAGTCATCCCATCACTGCTAGCACTTCCACTTCTAGGAACATCCATTTGCAAACTGTTCAATACGCATTCCAATATTTATTGCATACGTATTCCTAAATAGATTAAATAGCTCAGTGACACTTATTTTTTCTTCGAAGGAGCACAGGACAACATCCCTTTTACCTGCTACGCTTCCACTGAGACTCATAAACTGAGCGATCTTAAAGCTTACAGTGCAAACTACATTTCACTTGTCGGTCTCCAACAGCCGCCTAGTTTCCCCCATAGTGGGTTGTGTAACGGACAATATTATCTATCCCTTACGGCCTTTTCTCAGCACTTTCAAAAGTTCTGTGCTCTCTGCATGAGGCTTTCTGCTATGTCTATGATGGCTCGATGCTGTTTCGCTGCCCTTACCTGATGTGATGATCAGAGACAGTGCTGAGACCGATGCCGACTTGGGAACTCTGTTGGGGGTGGACATCTTCTGCTTCTCAGGAGTCTCCTTTGGTCCTCCCAGTCGGAGACTCACCCCGGGGTCCAAGGCTCGAGGGGTGGAGTTTTTGGTGCCGGTGCTGTTGCTGCGAAACCGAATTTGGCTCAAGCTTACAAGATCGGCTGCAAATCGAAAAGAAGAACAGGGGAGGTCAAGACATTTTATCCAAAGCACGGCTCAATATGTATAAAAAGGCATCTTTGATGCTGAGGTGCAGATGTGGGTGACTACACTCACAGAAAATTGTTACTACCTTTGCTTTTTACGCATGTGTCTAGTTTTGCGCTCTTGCGGATAATTAGAGTAAGAGCTAGGAGGCCTTTGGGACTCAATGAGAAGTTCCTCATTACTTCAAGTTTCAAATTTCCAGGAGTGAAACCATTCTCAAAAGGATGCAAAGCCAATGAGCACCCAAAAATCTTACTCTTTGCCCCTGCGATACGAAGCCAACTCTCTTCAGTGCCACGGCACAAAGCTTTTCCCCTTCAAAGATCATCTAGAGATGTGAGGATTAGTTACTTGCCTGTAGCAATGCTCTTGTAAAACTCATCTCGTTTACAGAAGGTCTATTAGGAAGGTATACAAAAATATCACTCTGCTAATGCCCACGATTTTATCACAACCTCCTGGACAATTCGATATCTAACAACTCGATGGTAAAATTGTATAGAGTGTATGAACCCATAACAGATTCATGCCGCATGAATAACCGGCATACAGCAATCTTGATATTCTGTTCGAGAGCCACTGGTTGCCAAATATCTCACATTTATTTTTATTGTCTTGAGACACTTTTGAAGCAAGTTGTCAGTCACATGATAGATAGACAATTGTCACAGCAGACTATAATGGACATCCACCCATGATTTTGTGGTTACCCACCGGCCCCGGCTTCTGCAAACGAAGACAAGAGTCGGATTAATCTTAAATTTAGATTGCTACTTTCGAAACCCAAAAACGTGACAAAGTCAAGCACGAAGGCCTCACTTTAGAAGATCTGCCAGACCCATCTTCTCCTGCAGAACCTCTACATGCCTTTATCTTCCTTTGACCTACACTGCACTCTACGGCTTAAGACTTTGTATGCGGAGCGAGCCTAAACCATAATCTCAGCCGTCCAACCTGATAATGATGAGGACTTCGTGGCCCTGGCTTTGCTGCTGGTCTTCAAGTCTCCCAAAACAAAGAGTGGTTTCTCTGGTTTCGAGGATCCTGTGTCGTAGCTCTCATCCTCTGATGAAAAGGCAAACTTTGGCATGGTTTCGAGGCTGTAAGCGCTGCTCATTGTCGATGGACTTCCACTTCTGCCGTGTTGTGAGGAATGCTGAGAGGAGTCCGAGGACGTCCACGACCTCATCCTATCGGGAGAAGAGAGAAGTGAATGAAGCAAGAGGGACAATTTTCCCCAACAAACAAAAAAAATCTTGTCACTCCTTTTAACTTCGGATCAGGCAGAGGCTTAACTTGGCATTCACAGTTCTTAGAAATAGACTGTGTGGCAGAGCAGCACCTGGACATAGCTCTATACATAGGAGATGCTCAGGGTTAGCGGACAGGTAACCAACCCTAACACATCATCAGAACAGCACGCGTCACTCCTGCAAATTAAAACTCACCCATAGGCCAAACTGATGCCTTGTAAGAACATGAGTTGGTGTCGCTTACCGTGGTCCCAATGATGAGTCAACAAGACGACAACAATTTCATTGTGAAACAATGAATGCCCCACACACCTTTTCAGGCTCATAAGTTACACATCACACCTGAAAACCCAAGAGACCATCACCACAAACATTTGGGTTAGATGTATTTTAACAAAACCTAGAAGACTCGTTGATGAGTGTGATCAACTGGAAGCAGCTGGGCTGACCGAGAGACCCCAAACCGTCCCCCACCTCTAAACGTTTCTGGCCCCAATTTGCCTTCCTAGAGCCCTTCATTATTGTGTTTGATTCAATGAACTTGTACCGGTCATTGCTAATGTTCAGCTCTCAGTCAGCGGAAAAAATGTGTCTTCAGGGGACCAAGTACTCAGCAGTTTGCTAATCTCCAATGGAAACGATTCAATGTCGCGTGCAGGTCACATCAACGCAATATCTAGAACCAGCGTGCCTTCTCCGTGTGCACTTTACCACTCACCTGGCTTCAGTACCCAAGAAACGGCTCTTGTCCTCCTCCCCGGAGGCTGCCCGCTCCCACCTCTCCCTCCGCTCCTCTGTCTCTTCACTGTGGCTTCTCTCGGATGACGAGAAGCTGAGGTTCAACTGAGTGGCAAGATGTTCGGTGCTGCTGTAAACCTAGAGGAAGAGAAAAAACCTTCAGCAAGCATGTCTTGACTGTATTTTGAAATCACAAGAGAAGCTGCCTTACAAAGTAGATTGGTATAGCTGAGGCGCTTCCAAAGTCATCACCATTTCCTGCCAAACAACCAAACCTCCAAGTGATCCTAGAATACTTTTAGCCAGGCAACATTTTAAGCTTTTCTCAAGCTACATCTTTTGGATACTGTGCCACTTAGTTAGAGACAACACGGACCTAACGGTGGCTGCAGGTAATCGTGGACAGCTTTGGGTGTAAGAGATTCACGGACAGCTTTGTGTTTACGAGAATCGTGGACAGCTTTGTGTTTAAGAGAATCGTGGACAGCTTTGTGTTTAAGAGAATTGTGGACAGCTTTGTGTTTAAGAGAATCGCAGACAGCTTTGTGTTTAAGAGAATCGCGGACAGCATTTTGTTTAAGAGAACCGTGGACAGCTTTGTGTTTAAGAGAATCGCAGACAGCTTTGTGTTTAAGAGAATCGCGGACAGCATTTTGTTTAAGAGAACCGTGGACAGCTTTGTGTTTATGAGAATCGTGGACAGCTTTGTGTTTACGAGAATCGTGGACAGCTTTGTGTTTAAGAGAATCGCGGACAGCATTTTGTTTAAGAGAACCGTGGACAGCTTTGTGTTTAAGAGAATCGTGGACAGCTTTGTGTTTACGAGAATCGCGGACAGCTTTGTGTTTACGAGAATCGTGGACAGCTTTGTGTTTACGAGAACCGTGGACAGCTTTGTGTTTAAGAGAATTGCGGACAGCATTTTGTTTAAGAGAACCGTGGACAGCTTTGTGTTTAAGAGAACCGTGGACAGCTTTGGATTTAAGAGAATAATACACCGTGAACATCAAGAGGATCACAGACCCTTCTCCATCGACCTGCGTCTGATACTGCAGACAACAGACTGAAGTAAATGCTTCTTTGAGAGATTCTGCTACAAGCAGGATCTCATTCCAAGAGCTCAACACCAAGGCTGCATTCGTCAACAGTCAGCCCTTGTTAGTCCTTTAAGAGACGCGGCTACCTGGGTACCACACACAGGAGGACCACCTGTCACTTTGGTCGCTTCCAACAGGCTCCTGTGCCATTAAGGCTGTAAACTGGATGATGCCCCAACTAATGCGATCCGGCTGCTTGGAGTTTCACGTCAGGCAAACGACTACCTTGAAGCACTTTTTTTAGAGGACGCATCAGTCTGGAGCCCCCCCTCCCCCACCCCCAAGCCCTTCACAAGGACCTGCAACAAATACCTTCACCTTTAACTGCACGAAACATCACAGGTAACCATGCTGCATTAACGGTTGAAATGAATTTCCCCAATTCATGGTGACTTGGACAAGACTCGCTAAAGACTGTGCAACGTCCCTAGATGACTGTTGGCTCCAGAGGGGAACTTTGGATCTCTTGTTCTAAAATACACAACCCACGCAACGGGTTCCATAAATTACGCACCTTGCTAAACCGGTGAGAACAAGAAGAAAACTGGCGGATCTCAACCGACGACTCTTCATCGTTCGTCTCATCGTCTTCCTCAGAACCTAAGTGGTGATACCTCTCAGAGCGTGCTGAAAGAAGAACAGAAAGGATTAGTACATTATTGTGATGCAAACAAGTGTGAGGCTTTATGTTGGCTCTTTACCCTCTCTTTGGGCATCAGATGATCATTAAAGACTGAATATCCACAAAACGTTATCACAAGTCTCAGTGTAGTAAGAACTAAGTAGAAATTAAGCTGGCAGGCCTATTCGTGCCCTTCTAAGGTTCCACCTCAACCAAGATGGTGACCAAAGGCTGGGGAGAGCCTAGTGAACCAATGATAAAAAAGAAAATGTGTTGGTGGGCGCGTGCATGAAAACCTTAAGGAACGTGTTGCTCTGTGGGGTGCATGTCAAAAACTCAGATGTGAGGACACGCGTGTCTGTACCAAACCTTCAAACCGATCATGGGTGAACACTATGCAATCGAAAGTCTCTCCAACAAACTAATCCATTACTTGGGAAGAATTGACTAACTTTTAGTAGCAATTGTACATCACATGACGGCACAGTGATGCAGACTGCTGGAGGAGGAAATGGAATGTGGGCGGCCTGACACTTCGAGCGCTTCAAAGCTTTACGATTGTGTGGGTAAGCGCTATCAAACAAAATTCTCTTACTAGGCCATCAATAGCTTTTATTTTCATTAATCTAAACATTTTAAATACCTGTCTTAGTGAGTTTAAACGTTGTCCTAACCTTTAGAATCTATAACTATTGTTAAGTTAATCCAACCACTATGTCATTGGCTTGAATTGTGGATGAGTGGGCTTTTAGGGACCCTGCGGTTTGTTCACCGAGTGTTTTATTAATGGAAATCACCTTATATGGTTATAACATGCCCCCTGAAACTTTCTACTATCCCAGGCCTAACCACTGATTAAAGGAATTACCATTAAAAAAGCAACTTATGTGATCTCCCAAAAATAAGACTATGTCACATTCTAAAGGGTTTAAAGCTTTCCAAGTGCACAAAGAAAACATATTTCAATAAGTAAAGAATTCCTCTGAAGATCCGGTCATGTGAAGGGAGCCACTTAGAAAAAGGTGTAACGTGACCCCGACTTCAGTGGCTGCTGTGACAGCCAGCTGTGTGTTCAGACTAACCCCAGCAGGGCTGTGTTCCTCCCACCCTCCCATATGTCAGCACTTCAGGGTCTATTGTGTGAGGGGCCCTGGTGTAGAGGAAACATCAACCGCAGAGCCAGGAGCCCAGGGCTGTAATCAGGGCCCCTCACAGGTGACTGACTCCCACACCGTATCTGCCCGACCAGCCTGTCCTTAGAAGTGGTCCACTGTGGAAAAGATTCTCAGCGCCTCTGAATAAGAACCCCCACCCCCCGGTGAGGGGGCAGCGGACTTACTGTCGAAGTAGCTGGTGTCGTCGTCTGCTTCCAGCTGGGGGACAAACTCGGCCTTCTGTCGCAGCAGCCCGTTCCAGTCCAAGGTGCAGAAGAAAGAATGCTGCTTCACCTCGTGGGCCCCTCCTGAAACAAAGCAAAAACAAGCCCCCGTCAGCCTGGACGGCCAGAGATGCGGTGCTCAGGGCGCGCTGCACTAATGCTGCTTAACACAAGGCAGCACATTTCAATGCACCGTTCTGACCACTGGGTGTCACTGTTGCTACGGATTCAGACGTACAGAACGAAATCCAATTCCAATTCCAAAAATTCTTTATTTCGGTCATATAGACCATAAAAGATGCAATAAAAAGAATACAGACAATAAAACATTAATAAAATACATTTGAATAAAAACAACTGTCCCAGCAAGGAATAAGTTAAAATCGCGTTTAGAAGGTTCTTTAAAAAGTTCAAGGGGCTTCAGACAATTTTTTCCTTCTGATCAACCATATAGCCATAAGAAATTTGGAAACAGCAAACACAATGTGGTCCAGGGTGCAAGTTTTCAAGATCCTATATGCTTGTGCATACTCTCTGAACCCCAGGTTCTTACAGAGTGGCGCTATCCAATATTTCCTAGGCCTTTGGTATGCAGGACACACAAACAAGATATGGGGGTCATCTTCCACGTAGTTGTTACAACAGGGGCATATTTTGTCGCCCCCATTAGTCCACTTCGAGGTATATGAATTAATAGGTAGTGTGCTATACCTCCATTGAACATACAATTTCCTTGCCAGGATAGGAAAGATAAAATCCATAAAAGGTTCAAAAGCATATGAATTTTTGGATTCTAAAAATTTCAGGGTTAGGGTACCACTATTTTGAGCAGCCGTCAAGTGTGCGAGGGACCTGTCCTTATAAATTAGAGCCAAAGCCTTGCGCGAGATTGCGCGGCAACCTCGTGCAGGGTCCTCCCACAGATGACGAAGATTAAGGGCAGACAGTTCGTTTTCCACAAAGGTGAGCCAGGGTATTTTGCCACTTGAATTTAAGCTCATGACATGGGTAAGGTCCTCCCTATAGTGATAAAGTTCGTCCGTAGACCAGAGCCTGTGCCAGAATTTCACTGGCTTTGACACAAGCTCCTCTGCAATAGGGGGGAGGCCCATGTCCATTCTCAGAGGCTGGAGTGGCGTGGCACTTGGAAGGGCTAAAAGGCGCCTCAAAAAACTGTTTTCCACTATTGATAAGCCCTTCACCGTTTTATGTCCCCATAGCTCACTGCCATACATGGCCGCAGCCTTGGCCTGGGTCTTATAGGTTTCAAGGGCCGGGCTTATGGGCTTGAAAGAAGAAGTATTGGCCACTTTCAGGATTGCACCCGAGAGTTGGGATAATTTGGCCTTGGAACGTACTATCTGCCGATCCCATGCCAGGTTTTCCTGCAGTGTGACCCCCAGATATATGAAGGTAGACACCCTCTCAAGGCTCTCGGTCCCCAGGGTAGGATTGGGCCTAGTTTTAGTTGGTGGGTTAAAGATCATAAACTTGGTCTTTTCTGTATTCACCTCCAATCCATGCTCACTGCAGAATAGACCAAACCCATCCAGGATCCTCTGAATCCCCATTGGAGATTTTGAGAGGAGGAGGGTGTCATCGGCAAACATGATTGCCGGAACCCTCCTACCTGCCAAATAGGGGGCGTCATTATCCTTAACATTTTCCAGGTGTGATATGACATTGTTAATGAATAGACAAAACAGGGTCGGTGCCAGGACACAACCCTGCCTCACACCTCGGCGCACAGGGAACCTGGATGAAAGTCTGCCATCCCTCCCACACCTGACTTGCGCATAGTTGTTCTCGTGCAGGCGGGCCAGGATGTTAAGTAGCTGGGAGGGAATTCCTAGCTTTTCCAATACCTCCCAGAGTTTCCTGCGCGGGACTAGGTCAAAGGCTGACCTCAGATCCACAAAGACCATGTACAGTCTCCCGCCCTCAATCCTCACCGTCTTCCAGTAGAGGAGAACTAGGCGGAAGATCTGGTCCATGGTCGATGTGTTTCTCCTGAAGCCAGCCTGAAGGGGACTCAAGATGTCATTTTCCTCCACCCAGTCTAATAGATGATTCAAGATAAGGCGCGCAAAAAGCTTTTGGGGAACATCTATCAGGCTGATAGGCCTATAGTTTGCAGGGCTCAAAGGGGACCCTTTCTTGTAGATCGGAACTATTTCAGCCCCTAACCAGGAGGAAGGGATCGCCATACCTCCCAAAATGGCATTAAAAAGGACAAGAAAGTACGGGGCCCAAATATCCGGGTGATATCTAAACAAATCACCTGGTAGCTTGTCCAGCCCCGGTGCCTTCCCCAGAGCTAAGCCCTCCAGTGCCAGCTTCACCTCCCCCAGAGAAAATTCCAGGGCAATCTCTTGCAGGCAGGGGGACTCTAACACCATCCCCTCCGGCCAGAGAGTGGAATCTTGGTATAATAACCCAAAATGAGCCTCCCAAACAGAGGGGGCAATGTTGGGTTCTACTGCAGACAGCAGATCCCCTGTTCCATTGTTTACCAGAGCCCAAAATTTTCTATAATCTTTGGATTTCAGGGCTCCGGTCAGGTCATGCCAGTGGTTCCAATCCCACTCAGCCCTTGCATTGGCCAGTGCAACCTTATACCCCCTCCTAAGTGCAGCTATCTTCACCTTATCACTACCCTCTTTGATTGCAGAAAGAAGCTCAGACTTAGTTTTCCTGCAAGTGGAAGTATACCAAGTCGGAGCACGAGTCTTTTTCCTTCTAGTAGGCACGGCCGGATTGAAAACATCTGCAAGGTCCTTTACTAAGGCCAGATGAATACCAGAGAGTCTCTCATTGTAATCTGAGGGTCTAGATTGGCTGATAAGGGCATCCACCTCCTGGAACCTGGGGAGTGCTATGTCATAGAGGTTTTTTAATGCTTCTTCTTTCTCAAGTAGTTTCCCCCATTTCACTCGGCGCCTGCTTGTAGTGAGTAATATATCTCCCTGGTCGGCTAGAAAACCGGTAGTTGGCGTCCCTAAGACAGGGGCTGGGTGCTGGATCATCAGGGAAAGGGCATTGTGGTCACTATCTAACCTCGAGATCACTCTAAAATCAATAACTTTGGGCCAGAGGGAAATATCTATAAAAATGTAGTCCAGCCTTGACTCATGGTCCTTTTTATTAAAAGTACAGACCGAAGGGGTGTCAGAAGGAGTGCGCCCATTGCACGCCCTCAAGGCGAAATTCAAGCTGAGAGAGGTAAGTTGTACTGCCAACGGGGACCAAGCTTTAGGGTGAGGTGATGAAGAGGGAGGAACTCCCCAATGGTCATCTTCGGCACTAGAAACACCCTCCATTAGGCCCTCCAGGGGTTCAAAGTGGCAGTTAAAATCTCCTCCCATCACTATTTTCAAGTCCCCCGTCAATTGCCCTAAAAAGGATGAGAGGTCAGCTAGGGTGGGGGATTCTTTACCCACAGCGACTGGTCGAGAGTATACATTGACAATAGCCCACGTACTTTTGTCAGGCCATCTGAGGAGCACACACTGAATGTCCGGTGAAAGTGTGTCCATACCAACTGCCTGACACCCAATATGGCTTGCTACCCAGATTGCCAAACCTCCCGAAGGTCTCCCTCTCCCATTCGATTTTGCTGAGATTTCGAAGATGTCGTATCCCCTCCTGGCCAGTGGTGCCCTGGCCCAAGTCTCTTGAAAAAGGAGTAGATCACACTTACTAACCAAAGTTTCCCACTCCGGGGTATCCACCTTGTTAGAGATGCCAGCTACATTCCAGGACAGGATAGTCATACCAAGACCTTGGGGTTTGGGACCACCCTCACTTGGTGCAGACGGGATGTCATATACAGGGTCGCCCAAATCACCCAGGCCAGAGGTGATGGGCGACCGAGTGGGTAATTCAGCAAGCTCCACCAACTGCATTGCGGGAACAGTTAATGCATCTGGTGGATCCTCGTTAAAGACTTGAGTGCATCCCAGTATGGGCCCTTCGGCTTTTACAGGGGTCAGGGACCTTTTTTTGTAAGTGGGAACAAATGTACCTCCCCCCCTAAGTATAAAGCCATAGGCAGATTTTATCTGACCATGCGGAATGGCCCCTCTTATTGGTCAATCTACCAGTTCCAGACAGGAAAATCTGTTCTGATGGACAAAATTACCATGGGCAGGCAATGGATTGTACTTGGGTCTGTACCGAGAACCATCTACTGCAAAGCCCACTCTAGTCCAACTCTGTTCCCTCCCCACTCCTAAGTTGGAAGCTTTTGGATAGAATTGCGAGAGGGACACTACATCTATGTTGGATTTGTCCGGCCTTACCAGCCAGTTGCAAATATAAGGGGCAACCAGTGGGTTTTTAAAACTGATTATGATACAGTCCCCTACCCTATTTTTGGGAGTGATTCCAATCCATGGGATCCTTCTAACCATCAACACATCACCTTTTATATTAGGAGGGAGGGGCCTATTGGTATTAAGCCAACTAATTACTTTATTACGAAGTGAGTCCTGTGGCTCTCTGAAATCACTAGTGAGCTCAGGGACTCCTACCATAATCGCTGTGTAGGGCACAGCCTCCGGGGGCAAATTAACCACCCTACGCCTACTGTTAGGACTCATGGGGCGATTAGTGAATTCATCGTTGGCTCGCCCCCCGCTCATTAGAAGTGGTGATGTTGGTTGTTTAGATCTTCTAGGTACCGGGACAGGGGGCCTAAGTATTTGTGAGGGGGGCAATGGGGGAGAATGGCTACCTATACCACTATCTTGAACCCCTGCCGGGACCTGTATACTTGTTCCCGCAGAAGGCGCTCTGAGCCCAGCAGGATCCTGGGGAGTCGTCAGTGCACCTGGACCCAACCCCCCACTAGAACTATTCCTACTCTGTGCCTCTTCCATAGCCTTAAGTCTAGCAGCTATAGAATCCAATTTGACGGTCAGAGGCTCCAACAGGCTCCTAAGGATATCCCTAAAAGAGCCAATCAGAGCTTCGGCTGTATTTAGAGAATTTCCACCAAATACAAACGGGCCAGAAGACCCAGGTACCACTGTTGCTAACGGCGAATCTAAATGATCAAAACCGATTCCCGGGGAACTATCTACGGGAGAAGCTAGGACGCCAGAACTAGCAACTAGTGATGGGTTGATTTTATCCACTTTGGCCCTTTTTGCCCCTCTTAATTTCCTTATCCTTTTCCTTTTCGAAGGGTGGTAGACTTTCCTGCCTACAGGATCTGTTCGCGCTACAACCTGCCCTTCAACCTGTACTTTGGATGTTTCTGCACAAATAATATGCGGAGTGGACTCCACCACCCCCGAGGGGCACAGGGACTCGCTATCCCTCAAAAGGTTTGACGGGGTCCTAAGTTGTTGGAGGACAGTCTCTATTGTCTGGTCGATGCTATCCATGAGAGATAAGTGAGTGGCGTCAAATGGTGTTGGAGTGCTAATATCAATGGATGAAGAGTCCGAGGGGACCATTGAGACGGACACATTTTCAACATTTACCTCTGGGATAGTGTCTGATGCTATGCGACCTTTAGTAGCCGCAGCACTAGACTTACAAAAGAATTTATCCAGCGTGCTGGAGCACTGTTGGGCAGCCTTACTTCTAGATACTCTAGTGGCCATAGCGGGCGGGATAGTTAAAACCACTAATTGTATAGAAAAAGGAGGGGTTTGGGACAAAGACAACGATAGAGAGGGGGCCCGGTCCGGTCTCTGCCGGCCTCTAACGGCCTAAAACGGCCCGCTCTTTGCCCGGTCTTAGCCCGGGCTGCGTCCCGCGCTGCGGGAGTAGGATGTTGTGTTAAAGCCTCAGGAGGGCGGGGGGCGGGGCAGCAGGGAGAGCGGACCGGAAGCTCGTCGACGGTCTAGCAGGGACTTCTGGGAAATGAAGTCCCCGCACGCTCGCAGCCCCGCTACAGCCACACGCTTGATGCCGGTTTCCCTCCTCTGGGCTCTTCCCGGCGTGGATTGTGGTCCGCTCCTCGATATGGGCGAAGGGGCACCCGCGAAGCGGGTGCGCCGAGTGGAGTTTGGGCGCCAAGTAGGAACAGGTAAGCTCCTCCGTGAAGATCCCCTGTAAAAATCAGCAAGATGTCCCGCTAAATCCACGAAAAACAGGTGTTTTTAAGCCTCAGGAGGGCGGGGGGCGGGGCAGCAGGGAGAGCGGACCGGAAGCTCGTCGACGGTCTAGCAGGGACTTCTGGGAAATGAAGTCCCCGCGCGCTCGCAGCCCCGCTACAGCCACACGCTTGATGCCGGTTTCCCTCCTCTGGACTCTTCCCGGCGTGGATTGTGGTCCGCTCCTCGATATGGGCGAAGGGGCACCCGCGAAGCGGGTGCGCCGAGTGGAGTTTGGGCGCCAAGTAGGAACAGGTAAGCTCCTCCGTGAAGATCCCCTGTAAAAATCAGCAAGATGTCCCGCTAAATCCACGAAAAACAGGTGTTTTTAAGCCTCAGGAGGGCGGGGGGCGGGGCAGCAGGGAGAGCGGACCGGAAGCTCGTCGACGGTCTAGCAGGGACTTCTGGGAAATGAAGTCCCCGCACGCTCGCAGCCCCGCTACAGCCACACGCTTGATGCCGGTTTCCCTCCTCTGGGCTCTTCCCGGCGTGGATTGTGGTCCGCTCCTCGATATGGGCGAAGGGGCACCCGCGAAGCGGGTGCGCCGAGTGGAGTTTGGGCGCCAAGTAGGAACAGGTAAGCTCCTCCGTGAAGATCCCCTGTAAAAATCAGCAAGAAATCCAACACAGCCCTGAATTTTTGGAGGCAGGAGGGCGAAATGTCCTTAAGACAAGTTGTAACAATAACACAGACTTCCATCATGCGGTTAAGAATCCTGACCTCTGGTTAAGAAGGCGGAAACCCGCTAATGGGTGTTAAAACCGCAAAAAAGAAAAAGGGCGTGGGTTTGTACAAGCATACAGACTTTTAATCAACCATTCGTGATAATGTTTAAAAGCCGTCAATATATATTTTTACTCTACATCAACTCCGAGGTCTGCGTCTGCCCCAAGCTATAAACTCACCCAGGTTTGTTGCCGCCCTAATTCATGGTGCACAAGCCACATTATCAAGCGTAAATCCACTGCTCTTTCAGAGAACTCGACATGTCACCGGGCATGCCCTAAATTGCGGGTAGTAAACAAAATGCAGCGCTGGGAGTCGGTGCATCTTATGTGGCACTTTATTGTTCGGTGTAAATCTTGTCCTGTGTTTTGTGAAACCGCCGTCTGAACATTTTTACTGCAGGGACTTCTGGCTAAAGATCTGACACTGTACACGTTTCTTCCAAGTTTCTGTGCCCGCAGGCATGTCCTTGCTTCCAAGAATCTTTCCACGCACGATGGCTCTGGGAAAAACATTACCAAAGCCGCCGTCCAGCCTAGGGCGGTCCAGCACCAGGGGACTCCAACGCAGAACGCGACCACAGGCAGAAGCGGTGGCAAACAAACCGAGCCACGCCCACTGCTGCAGCCTGAGATGCCAAGAACGCTCAGAACAATGGGACAATCACAGCCCGGCCCGGCTGCAGGATCCGGGCCCGGGAGGAGGCCTAGAAGAGCAGACGGGATGCAAACTCTTTTTAGGCCGAGCCTACCAGACACAGCACACGCCAAAAATCTCTCATCCCCATTGGACCATGGAATGTACACTTCCCACTTAAAGTGACACACCGTGTCACAGTTCGTGGTCTATGTGAACACCACCGTGGCACCCCAATAGGCGCAGCCTCAGAGCTTCGGCAGAGACTGGCACCACCCACAAACCTCCCCCGGATGACACCCCACTCCTTCAGCAGCTTTAGCACCCTGCAACCTTACTCCCTGCCCGCTAAGGCGCTTTTACAAGGAGCTAGACCAGCCGTCTAGGGTACTTATTTGTCTTACCGCCCTTTGACCCCTCCAAGTAAGAGCAACCGTGTCGCAGCAAATGTCTGGCGCCTTCCTCCCACTTCCCTCCTCTTCCTCTCCTGTCTACTCATCACGATTCCCAGCGCTCTGCAGGTCGTTATATCACCGGTTCCCAGGTCTTCTGAAACGACCATCTCTTCAGTCTTGTAACCTTGTGGCTTGTTTCCATCACCGCAAATCAAAACATCTAAGAAATGAATTGTCAAATCTACACCTATTTTATATCCAGGTTTTTCCCAGTGAGGAAAAAGATTGTCACCTACTTCTACAATCTGTATAAAAATGTGTAATTTCCTCTGGCATAAATTCCAGGCTCTAGAAGAAACGAAACATAGAAATGAAGTGTGGGTTGCACCTGACATCACTGCCTTCAGGACTTCAGCTGGAAAAAAAAGAGCCTTTTCTATAAAGGCCGATTTGCCCGTTTACAATCCTTCAGGCAACGGTACATGGGGTTGCTAAACAACTAAACTGTTTTTGTACCACCTTTAATGGTCTTACAATGCACTCATGCTTATGAAAAGAATTCTTTTGCTTTCTTCACGCCAGACTTGTGCTATAAAAACTAGAGTATAGGTTGCTGTATGGGTGGAAAGTTCTGGACTTGCGACGCTGCAGTTGTTAGGGCCCAATTTTATATGTGGCACAGTCCTTGTAAATGGTTACACCCAAGAGCCATTGAAAAGTTTAGGTTAAGAAAACGATGGAGGGTAGTGCCTTCTTAATTGGTCCACGTCAGTGGATAATCAATATCAAAGACATTGCTCGAATGAAGATCATTTGTGTTGTTTTTATTTATCTTTTTATCAAAGGAGTGCAAACATTTCAAATTGTGAGGAGAAAAACAAAAGCCGACACGTGTTTCGCCCTAGTGGCCCAGGGCTTTTTCAAGGCGGTGAGGATTAATCAACAAAGTCTTCCTGTGAGAGTAGAAAAAACGTCTTTGCGGTCCTCGGGAAAGTCGACTAGTGAAAGGAGCTGTCAGATGTACATCTGACAGCTCCTTTCACTAGTCGACTTTCCCGAGGACCGCAGAGACGTTTTTTCTACTCTCACAGGAAGACTTTGTTGATTAATCCTCACCGCCTTGAAAAAGCTATAAAAACTAGGCCTGGGCGGAGTTTGCGGAGTTCCGCGAAGTGACAAAAAATCTCAGCTATGTTCCACAAATGGCAGAGTGCGACGCAAACTGCTGTTCGTGCTTCTCTTCCTACCGCTCGAGTGGAAATTCTATAGAAATTCTACCTGAGCGGCAGCTCGCGCTCGCTAACTTAGAGTAGAGTGCAGAAAATTCTGCGAACGGAGTGGAGTTCACCGCCCAGGCCTAAAAAAAAAAAACACAAATAAAAAAAAAAGTGAAAATATTTTGTGACTAAATACACAGTTGCCACCTTGTTGGTTCCAATTTGTTTTTCAGACCTCAACTAAAAGTTTCAGAGGCATCTTTTAATGAAAGTGGTAGTGAAAAAAGCATTTACTCACTTAAATTACTCTAACGGATCAACCGTAGTTGATATGGGTGCACTTTAGTGGGGAGAGATGTGAAGGATCTAAATAGAGTAAATACCTACGTCTTCACCAACAGGTGAGCAAGGAAAAGTCTTCCTTTTTGTTTATTTACCCTCACACACCCTAGTGGTGTCATGCTTCATCATCGGGTCACCCCGACGCCTAAAAGTCGGGGTGGGCTCAACCACAGTATTGGGAGCTCTTGATAGAAGTTGGTGACCTGGGGGGCTGAATAAATTAAAATACCTCAAACAGATCCCCGGTTTCCCTTTATTCTTGGGTCTGTTTGGGTAACTAAAAAAACAAATGTTGGGTCTTATAAGGAATCTTATGGTCCTAAGACCCTAGTGCCAACATGTTTCAGTCCTGTAATGGCCTTATGGGTCCTGGACTTTCATCAGGGCTAGGTTTTGGCCTCCCTAGGAACCAGGATAAAAGGGGTTTCCCTATCCTGTATGCGATGCAAGGGCAGAGTAGCTGCTCCTTGTAATGATGATTGATAATTTACCAATCATGAATTGTACTCCATCTGTAAAGAAAAGACAGACAACAAAGAAAAACAAAGACAAAAACAACATACATTTTATAGTAATGTCATTGTTTCTCTTCAAAACTTTGTCCCACATTGCGTGCTCTGGAACTGATTAATAAACCACTTGTGCCAATTTGTGTCTATGACATAGTGGTAATCAATTGCTTCCAAACTTGTGCCACTCACGTGCTTATCATCACATAATGCTGTTACGTGACAGATGATTGGTGGGGTGGCAGTGGTACTCAATAAACTGATCTTGATTTATGTCAGTATGTCTATGCTTATACTAGTAACACACTCCATGCCTCACATTCATTCCACATTCGTACCGTGTTTGTGAGAAGAATAGCGGTAATCGTAATCTTGTTGTATTTATCATTATCCCTCCTGACTCTGTGCATTAAAAACAATAAACAATAAAAAGATCACAGTCCCTTACCCAATTCTTGAATGGTTTCTGTGTCTCAGGGGACCGTAAAGCATCTAGGGGTAGCTTTATAGTCAAACCCTAAAATCGTGACCCCAGAAGGTTAAGGGAAATGTAAACAAATATGGTGAGTAGATTTTCTCTAACCTCAAAAGGTCGAATCCCTCGTATTCCCCATATAGAGAAACGACGGATAAAAGTTTTGGCGATCGGATTGGAAGTTGCCAGTCTATAACTTACTTCATCAAAAGTCCTGCCCCGCGTGCACACCTACTTGGCTCCGGTCCCCGGCTTTCGCGTTTGTAAAGCGGAGGGACCGTGTTTTAATACCCGTGAGTTGTCATAGGAACAAATCGGTAGGCCGTCCTGGGCGCGTATCCTCGTACGTAATGACATTAATTACGTACCCGGAACCATGGGGCTTGTAGTTCCGTATTAGATTTGTTGACACACACGGAGATTTAAGTCTTTTACCACGACCTAAAAGTCTTTAATTGCCATTATGATTTGAAAAAAATGCAATATATGAGCAATATATGCAGACTGTTGTTATTTACATATTGTTTTGTTGTCGGCGTTTGACGTTGTGAGAATTACGTCATTACGTCTACAAACGTACCGGGAAACAAGGGAGATGTAGTTCCTTGTAACCTCAACACTGCGGACGAGTATAAATCACCTGGACCATTCTCTCTGACACAAGGCATAAAAATAAATAAAATAAATTAAAGGTGAGATAAAATAACGTGTTTTTACAAAGGTGCTATGACACCACAGTTGAAGCCCACATAGTGTGCCTGCTTCTTCGATCGATACTTGAACGCTTATTATTGGGGAATTTTCACACCGCAATGACAGCGAACTTATTGGTAGAATACCAATAGTGATGCATGTGATTTATTCGTATTCAGCTCGTAGTGAGGAAAAATAGGGGAGTTTTTATCTTGGTATATTCCGCGTGTTATTATCGAAGGAACTTCCTTTTTGTAGGAGATGATAAACCGGAGTCAAAAATATTCTTTATATATATAAAGGGTGTTATGTATATATATATGTGTATGCCCTTCAACGAAGGGAGGATAAGCTGGGCATAGCATAACGTGTACAAATGCTATTATTAGGAATTTGGACCAATTTTCATGTGGCCGCCATATAAGAGTCCCCAAGTTGGATAGACAGTTTTTGGGCGCGTATTTAATAAACAAGGAACAGAAAGGTGGCCTAGTTGTAAAAAACCTTTTTCCTTCATTTATTTAGTTGGTTCCAGGGTATACAATCATTAAGGCCCCTTTCATGGGTTTTTAATCGATGGACCCAACGTTGTTCGCGCTCTAGGAGTTTGTGTTGGAGGTTGTTTACATGTTTGATCTTTTCTTTGATGGTCCACTTTATCTCTGTGTCTTTATGTTTTTTCTCATTGTAGTGCGCAGTCAATTTTGTTGCTGTTATTGCACGTCTTATTGTGCTCCTGTGTTCACTAATGCGTAATTTTACTTTTCGGCTTGTCATACCAATATACATTAGATCGCACGGGCACTTGATCATATAGATCACTGCTTCAGAATTACAGTTGGTGTGAGTTCTCTGTTCCCATGGAGAGTGTAATCCCAGATTTATTACTTTGGTGTGTTCTGTGAATGGACATGCTACACATGTGCCACATGGGTAGTGTCCCGTAACCTGAGGTGTACTCCAGAGGGTTGATTGACTGGTGATTTTCGGTGTATATGTGTCAGTATGTACCAGTAAATCTCGTAGACTTGTGTTCCTTTTGAATGAGAACATGGGTTTCTCAAACGTTATTGTATTCGATGTCAGGATGGACCATTTTTTGTTTATTATCTTCTTTAGGTCATTAGAAGATGTGTTATATGTTGTAACACATATCAATTGGTCACAGTGTTTCTTTTCATGGGTCTCTAGCAATGCCTCTCTTGGTGTATTGCGGGCTCTCTTATTTGCTTTATCTATGATCTTTCTCGGGTACAATTTTTGTTTAAGTTTGTTAGTGAGGATGGTCGCTTCCTTTTTGTATGTTTCCAGATCAGTACAATTTCTACGAACCCTTAAAAATTGGCCTACCGGTAGATTCTCTCTTAAAGAGCGTGGATGTGCGCTATCGAACCTGAGTAGGCTGTTTTTATCCGTAGCTTTGGTAAACAGAGAGTTCTTGAGGGTACCTTCACTAGCTGTGAAGACTACGTCTAGAAAGGATATTCTTTCTTTATTCATAGTCATAGTGAAATGTAGATGGGGATTCAAACTATTGATCCATTTCTTGAATGTTTCCAGACCAGTGGTATCTCCTTCCCAAATCAGAAAGACGTCGTCAATATATCTATACCAACAACGTATGTTGGCAGAGAACGGGTTATGTGTCCATATATGTTGGTCTTCAAAGTGTCCCACATATAGACAGGCCAGGCTCGGGGCGAATGTACTGCCCATCGAAGTGCCGTGAGTTTGTAGATATATCTGATTTTCAAACTTAAAAAAGTTTTCAGTGAGTGCTAAATGGATAAGGGTGGTGATCCATTCAATTGGCGCTGCCCATGGCCATTCTTCCTTTCTTAGGATCTCTTCAACTACCCTGATGCTCTCAGTCTGAGGGATGTTTGTATATAGCGCCTCAACGTCAAGGCTGACCAGGATGTTCTTATCTGGATTGTATTGTATCCCCTCCAGTCGGTTGAAAAGGTGCTTGGTGTCCTGTACATAAGACTTGATCTTCGTTACAAGGGGTCGTAGGAACCAATCTGTGTACTTTGATAAAGGTTCGAGAATGGACCCTATCCCAGAGACAATCGGTCTTCCTGGCGGTGGTATTTTCCCTTTGTGTATTTTCGGGATTGTGTAAAAAAGAGGTGTTCTTGGATCCTCCTGATTCAAGAAGTCATGTTCCTTCTTTGTGATCCAATCATTATCTAGTGCATCCGCGGTCAACGTGGAGATCGTTGTTTTGATCCGTTGTGTAGGGTCTCGATTAATCTTTTTGTAGTACTTAGTATCTGCCAGCAGGTTCATACATGCAGTTCTGTAGGCACTAGTACTTTGAATAACCGTGGCCCCTCCTTTATCCGCCGGTTTTATTATTAGATCAGTTCTGGACTGAAGGGAGGTTAAGGCTTCTCGTTCCTTCTTGCTCAGATTGTTGAATGTGTTTCTCCTGATTTGTAACAATTCTACCTCTTTCGTTACAGCTTCTTCAAAGGCGAGTACCTCTGGGGGCATCATGTTGGTAGGGGGATAAAAGGTTGATTTGCACCGTAGATCCGTGTGTGTTTCGTCCAGATGTGGGTCCTCTTTGTCCCTGAAGAATGTTTTCAAGCGAATCTTCCGGAAGAAGTCTCCCAACTCACATCGTAATCGGAATTTGTCCAAATGTGACGTGGGTACAAACCCTAGTCCTTTTTCCAGCACAGTTTCTTCATCTGTAGTAAGAATGACGTCCGTCAAATTTACCACTAGTCTCTCATGCTGCTCGTTCCTGGTTGTTGGTCCCTGGTGTTGCTCCGTGTGTTCATGGTGCTCCGATCTTCTTCCCATTGCACTCTTTTGTTCCCTCTTCTTCCACGTCTGCCTCTCCTGCCGCCCTGTCCTAAAAAACGTTGGTTGTAGTCGGGCTGGTAGTAGGGACCCATAGGGAACTGGGTCGGGCCTTGGAATGGGATTGGTCCAAATGGGGCGGGCCATGGGTACATCTGCTGGTGTCCATATCTCTGGTTGTAGTTGCCTCTCCGTGGTCTTCTGCCCCTGCCTCGCCTGCTCTTATTTGATCCGTCACTAGACCAGTTGTCATAGTCAGAATCCAATGATCCCGTCTGTTCACTATATACAGATCCTGAGTCCGAATTTTCTTGACCTTTATAGTCGTCTCGGATGTAAGGATAGACCTTTTCATGACTGAACTTTTTTAGGTCTTTCTGTAGTTTGTTGATTTTACTTTGCATGAGATAATCTTTATGTTCACTTATCTCCTTATTCACTTCCTCAAGTTTTTTCTTATATAGGGATAGTTTTATCTCTGTCGCAAGTGAATCCTCACTTATTTTAATTTTGATCAAAAGAGCATCTGCTAAACGTTTAGCTGTATTGATGATTAAAATGAGCCAATCGCGCGAGCATCTCCACGCAATTAAAGACCATTCTTTTTTAAATTGGGGGTCTTCGAGAAAGATCCTAGGTGCATTGGTGACAAGTAATCCTGTTGGTGCTGTATTGCCTCTTAGGTACTCTGTCATGATGGCTCCATGTAACAAGATTTTCATTTTCATATAGTGAAAAAAGCATAACACAGCATCAATAATCCTTGTAAATCAACATTACTTTAGTGTCTCTGTGTTTGGGCGTCCTCACATTTTCCAAAGGAAATTTACGGGAAGTTGGCTAGCGACCACATTTTTGTGGCTGCATCCTTCCAGAACGGTGGGTAAGGAGTGCGTGCCCGGACACAGGAGCAAAACATCGGCTGGAGTTTGAAGTTTAAAGACTTTCCAGGGAATGAATTTCACTTTTAAGACATACTAGCCAACTTCTTTGGACTTTAATAAACTACTGGAATATCTAAGTAGCTGGACACAGTTAAAAACTGAAAGATGTGTTCCTGTGTAACCATGTGTTTAACAGTTCAACTGTAAAAGAGTTTAGAAGCATTCCCGCTACCATATCCCCCAAGCCTAAAGGCTTCTAAGGAGGTCAGTCTGAATAAAGGTTTCCCCCTGTCCACCCCTACCCCAGGTTCTGGTCTCAGGCGCACACATTAATGGGGTAGAGGTTAGAGTATTTCGTCTCAGACTTTGGCCTTGATGAGATGACTTAGACCTTTCTGAGGCTGTCTTAATACGGTGGAGCAGTCAGGAAGATTTCTATCGGGGTTTGGACATTACAGACAACACAATTGGTGAGCGTAGAGAGTAGCTGGGAAAATGTACAACAAGATACAGATTTAAATGCCCAAGTTATGATAACACGAGGATTTGTGTTTGATCCCACAGTCTACGAAGGAAGCAGCCAACCATATCGGCGTATTAGCAACGCTAGATCAAAAATATTGGGTCTAATGACTTGCTAAAGCCATCAGTTCTGGGACAGTTCTTCGGGTAAAGGCCAATACCCAAACGTTAAATCTGAACGATGCGCATATGTGCCACACGCTGCAGTACAACAAAACACAGCACGGCATGCTGCAGTACCTGTGCCGATGCGCTCCAGAGGGTTCTGCCTCAGCAGCCTGGTGATCAGATCCTGGGAATCCACAGGAAGAGCTTCATCTCCCCCGGGCCACATTATTTCATCTGAAAAAATAAGGAAGAGACAGTTTAAGCCAACTGCGAAAAACAGAATATGAAACTGCAAAAAACAAAAAATAAACAAACAGCAAGACAAGATGTTCGGAAAAAGGTCCTCTGCAGACATCATGTCCTACACCCGCTAAAATGAGGTTCTGAGATCATTCAGATGTCACTGGCTAAAAATGTCAGAGGACTTAACTTATGCATCAAGAGGTGCAATGTACCCTGGATTATAAAATGAGACAAACAGGCGGCTGAACACAACAAAAAGATGAAGAAGAGTCAGCCACCAGGGAAAAGACAACAGAGCATACGTAGAGTAAAGAAGCTTGGACATTCGATAAGTAATCATCAGAATTTACCCTCAAGACCGTCCTAGAATCTCGGAAAAATCTGTCAACGTCATTCTGGACGCATTATATAGTGATACGGCTCCATGGACTTTATTCCACAGAGGCTACGAAGGTACTCCGTGATGACCACCCAACGTGGGTCAAACGAGAGAAGGAGTGGAGTGCAAGAGAGACTCACCACTAACCACCTGGCCAAAGAGCTCCTCTGGAGTGTCTCCAAAGAAAGGCACACAGCCGACCAGGAACTCGTAGAGAATGATCCCCATCGCCCACCAGTCCACTGGCTTCCCATAGCCCTGCCTGAATATCACCTCCGGGGCTATATATTCTGGCGTCCCACACACCTGGATAAAAAACACAAAAGTGGAAGTAATCAAACAAAAAAAACTTCTGACTCCGGAAAGGCATCTGATGAATATTCAACGTTTAAAATCAGAACACCCAAGAAGTTAAAACTAACAATGTTACATAACAAATTCATCAATGATAACATTGGAAAAAAATTAAGGCATAAATTATAAATTTGGAGTAAATTAACCAGAAATGTAACAAGTCTATCAATTATGTTTAACCCTTTTCGCCACATCTAAAAACAGCAGCATCCTGTTATCCAGAGTCAAACACGCTTTGGCAATGGTAACAGGTGGAGTCTTGGCAAGCTGGTGTATTGTTAATTGTAAGCACATGCACATAAGATTAAAAAAAGAATGCTTGCAATTAAATTTAAAAAATAACCATCGCATATAAATGTATATGCGTGTCTTGGGAGACAGGTGAACCTAGACCGGCCATGAAGTGCTTACTTTAAATGCTTATCACAGAAATATATGATTGTTTCTGGAGAAAAAAACACTTTGGCTTTGAAACTGAAGACATAGTGTAAACACACAAGGGTGACTAAAACCCCCCAAAAAGATAAATAAAGGCATGAAATCAGTACCACCAAATGTAAGTATTGGTCCATTTGCTCCGGCACTGATGTGTACTACTTTTTAGGCAAATGTACACGTCATCAATTTAGATGTCATCTCACACACACTGCGAGAAAGCCAAAAGCTGAAGAGGGCTGATCCCCTGCCCCCATGCAACACGCTGTGGTAGGTGGAACCAAAGTGCAAATGGCAGCTGAACACACCAATGGATGAGGCAGAGGGATGGAAAACACATAAGGCTGGCGAGACGGCTTAAGCTGTCTCTATGCCAGACCTAAAAATAGGAAGAATACCGCAGATAAAGAAGGATGATTTCATGTGATTCTTACAGAAGAGCTTATTAAAAGACAAGATTTATTGGTAGCATTGTAGAATGTACTCAAAGTACTCACGATCAAGTAAATTGACCATCTGAAGCAGGCGATGGTCATTGGGTGTTCCCTGGTGTAAAAACTAATATCTGGACCCAGGTTTAATTTATATTTGAAGTAACCATCCTACAAGACCCATTTACCTTCATTTAACTTTTAAATCATTCCTCTTTACTTGCAGTGCACAAGCCATTTGTTGTTTTCTTTTAGCTTTGTAACAACACGGTACCCTACACGTGGACATCGTTCCATTCCTGATGAAGACCCACTACCTTAGTCTCACGGTTGAAACATTGAATGGACTCACATAGACTAAATAGATGCACCAAGTGACCTGCTTCTGACTGAGCATTTAATTCATGAAGTTACAGGGTTCACCAGTTTCTCAGTCCCATGTGCAACTCGCACATTACAGGGTTTTCTTTGAATTCTGGGATTTGTAATCTTGTTTACCTCATTGTCACATCAGGGCTGCAAGTCCCAAAATGCAAAGAAAAATACTGACCTGAATTAGCTACTCATGCATGGACTTAGAAAACAAAAGCAGTCTGGAGCTAACCATAGATAGCCACCGAAAAAGTGGACATTGAGTACTGTCCACCCAGTCACAATAACATTATGTTACCTGTGTACATGCATTCTTTTGTTCCATAAAGGATGGAAATACAATAACTTGTCCAATAAACGTAACCCAGATCATCCAAACATAATGTAGTTCAAATGGAGTTTCAGATACATGTTTTGATGTTCAAGGAACTGTACAGAGCTTCAATCTGCACACCCATAAGGTAACAAAAAATATATATATATGACATTATGCTACAAGTTTGCTCATTCAGTTTCCATTCAGTCTGAATGAATCCACAGTGTCAAAGTATGGGTACCTGTTTGTCCAAAAACTCCCGAGTGTCCTTCTCGATATGCCCCTCGTACAGGTTTGTGGTCATGTTCATCAGGCCAATTTTAGAGAGTCCAAAGTCTGTCAGTTTAATGTGACCCATTGAGGTGATGAGCAAGCTGTGGAAGAATAAGGACAAAGCAATTTTGAGATGTCAATGAGATGGAGCGCGTGAGTAAAAAGTACATACGACTCCCTGATCAAAAGAAGTCCACACCCTTCATCAGAAAAGTAATGCAGGTGTACGCAAAAAGCCATAGTACGGAAAGGTGGGGGTGCTTCGACACACGACTCCAAGATTTGGGACTAGAGTCGCTGCCAGTTACAGGCTGTTGTGCAGTTCATTACTGTTTTACTGGTTTTATATACTAAACTGAGATGCCACAATAATAGTTTGATTATGTATCGCTTAGATTTAAATCTATTAAAGTCACTGAATTGAATAAACCTGCCTTTCCCCAAGTTTGTCTTAAAGTTTTTTAAAAATCATGTTACAATTGAAATGATTTAAGTGCAAACATAAAAACATAATTCCTTTAAATCAGCTGAATCGAAGTGGAACGAATACAAGATTTTAAGAATACATATATGCTATTTGCTGAAATGTTTCGGTGAAATGAACTTGTTTAGTGAGATCCAAAATGGGTATTTTATTACACATTAAGGGCAGTTGTAGGATATGTAAACACTCTACACTGGCAATCTGCATGAAGATGGGTTTGGTTTCTGTCTGGGATGACAAGAACAGGCATTTCTGTAGGCAAGTCTACACCAATTCTAAAATGGTTTAAAAGTATAAAAGGTAAAAAGTTACATGACTAACAAAAATTGTGCAGTTTGAGGCCATTTTAGAGTGACATGCTATGTTTTTTTGGACCATCTAGCTGCTAGAGGTGGAAAGGCTTCTTATGAAAATAAACATAATGTTTAAGTTTCCTCAAAATATTTTAGGACTGGATGTAGGATAGTAAATACGCCTCCTAGATTATTTTGAGTTAAGTTGTACTTTTCCCCCAAAAAACCCTTTGCTGTCCTGTGTGCGCAACCCATGGAAATAAACTCAAACACGCCAACCATTGGGTACTACTCAATAGCAGGACATCAGGAGGGTGCCCCTTTCCATAATTATGAATAGTTTTATTAATTCCTTTGTATTTATAATTGACAATTTGAATGTAAAAAGGCAAAATACAAGGGGGCCTAATGTGTCAAAATATCTGTGTATTGCCGCATTCAGATTGCCTGGTTTCTACCATAATTTGTCAGTTTCATTGCAATCACTTCCTTGTTCTAGGACGATATGGGAAGGGTTTCAGTTCGCCTGTCAGCATTTTGTCCTCACAGATTCTCTTAGAGTAACTTATTATCCGTAGGTCATCTTTTGCCTAACTTCTTGCAGATTTTTACTCTGTTGTCCCAGACAAGCCATCACTAAACCGCGTGTCAACGTAATCAAACAAAGAGCTCAAGAAAAAGGCAACCATGTTACTGTATGGGCAACAACTTTTTTTTTATCATAAAAATAAATAATTACTAAATCCAAATATACCATCTTCAGAGATGAAATCCACAATTCATTGGCTACCCAAAATTCATGGTGGGATTCTCTTTCTCTGTGATTTTTCCCCCCCATCCGTACTCACTTATCAGGCTTCAGGTCCCTGTGAACGATTCCGTAGTTATGTAGGTATTCGAGGGCAAGAACCGTTTCAGCAAAGTACATCCGGGTCATGTCAACGGGAAGGGGGCCCATATTCTTCAAGAGTGTTGCGCAATCGCCACCTATCGAAGCAATAGAAGGTGTGTAATCCAAGATTGCGAAGCTTTACACACACTCGCAAGGATCTTCGGTCAAAGCACAGCCTGGGCTAATAATTTATCAGCATTGTATTTGCCAATGGTATTTTAGAATCTGTACGTTCGCTCTAGACAGACGTGCACAGAAGCCACACACAGATGGATCACTCAAGAAATGCAGTATTATCCGGAGGGAGAAGTAGGGGGGAAGCAGTAGATGTTGGGTTGGCATGACCTACGTGTTTCTAAAACCCACACAATTTATACATATGGATCCTAATCTTGTCTTAGTGGCAGACAATCTTTTTCACAGAATAGGGCATCAGAGCGCTTTACATAGCACCAGTTGCGTTACATGAGGACACATTCATTTTTGTAAGGCACGGGGAGATTAAGTGATTTGCCCAGAATCACAGGATGTTCAGCGTCATTGCAGAGACTCGTACCCAGTTCCACAGATTCGAGGTCGACCGCCCTAGCCGTTTGGCCAACTCCTCTCCCCATACTGAAGTGCTGCCAGATGGAGCCAAAGGCTTTGTTCTGATGGGGTTTGAGCCTTCTTGCCCAGTGGACAACAAGAAAACATGTTCTCCTTGACCCAAACAATATGTTCTGGGTGTCCGGTTACTGGGATTCTATGTCAGGACCCGGAGGCTCAGATTATGCTTAACTCTTCCATTTATTTTGTTCAGCAACCTTATGAAAAAAAAATTTCATCAAAAGACTACGAGTCTTTGCAGGTGAGCAGAAAGCCCTGTGGCTTTGCCACCCAGATTTGTACTGGTTACCTTCCACGTACTCCATGACCATGCACAGGTGCCGCCGGGTCTCGAAGGAGCAGAACATGCTGACAACAAATGGGTTCTCCGCAAAGGTCAAGATGTCTCTCTCCACAAACACCTGCTGGATCTGGTTCCGGAGCACCAGGTTCTGCTTGTTTATTTTCTTCATGGCGAAGCGCTGGCGCGTCTCCTTGTGCCGCACCAGGTAAACAGCGCTGCAGTCGGGGAGAAAAAAAGGGTCACAATTTGACTCATCTTAACACAAAGCTCTTCGACTTAGCCACAGCTTATAAGAGGGTTTGCAAGGAGGAAGAGTAATGGGAGAGAGAAAGCGGCCAACAAAGAAAAGAGAAATCAGAAAAAAAGGAATTTTGGGAGGGACAATGCTAGGAGTGGAGGAAGATATTGTGGACTGGAGGTGTTGCATGCAAAAAGGAATGAATGAAGGGTGAGAGGGCAAAAAAGGTGGGGTAGGATGTTAAAGAGTGACAGAGAGAGATGTGGGAAGATAATGAAATTAAAAGTTGGGACAGGATAGCAGAAAGGAAGAGGTTATTGGTAGGGAGAGATTGCTTTTGTGAGCTGCATTTTCTTTGTCAAAATCATCAAACGAGATCTAGAATACTTTTGAATGTTTGATATGTAATGGTCTCCTTTCCAATACACCTTGTAACTTCCACCATGTGAATTATGGTTTCAATAATGGTTCTCATAACTTCACAGTCCAGTAACCATCCAGGCAGGCATAAATGACCTGAAATGCTGTTGTGTAGTACATATGCCTATACATAAGAGAGCTTCTATGTTGGAGGAAGCAGCACCAGAAAGACTATTTTCACTTGCCTTTTCCAAGGAATGCCAATCTCGCTGCAATGCCCATAGTGAGGTGTGGAATACCTTTTAGCCATGGCTGACTCCATGCACAAAAGAAAACAGAAATTCTACGGCACAAAAACCTTCTACCCAAAGTCCCCACATTGTCACCTTTAGAAACCTTGCTAAAATCTGAATTTGAAATCCTTAAAAGTTACAGCCTTTTTCAATTACATAAAAGCATACACTAAATAGGGATTAAAACCTAACCAGACTCTCATAATTTCATTCGAAAAACAGAGTGGTGGACGATCCAATCACGCATCTCTGTGTGTACAACACTCTCTGATGATGACGCTTCACATCCTCCCGTTTATGGGACGTAGGACGTTGTCTGCGCAAACCATTCAAAATAATGTCCTGCTGTCCTAAAAGCTGTACTATAATAAATAAATATTTGCCACATCTTACCCGTATGCCCCATTGCTGATCAGCTTAATGGTTTCAAAATCCGCTTCGCAGGGCTTCCGTCGGGAGACCGTAGATAACGCGCGACACTGGAAATTGAAAGCAAATTAAATGATCTGATAGCAAACACAGCAGCAGCAATATTTGTTCAAGTCCATGGAAGCTACTGGGTGTAATCTACAGACACCTGACATTAGATGCCGATTACAATCCTGCGTTAAGAAAAATGATAGTTCTTTATGGGGACCTAATATACAGAAATTTAAGTCAACCGTCCAATGTGTTATTTGGTCACCTGTCGACTAAGCAAATTCTTCATAACCAGGTGTCATTAGAGAGATCTCAAGAATGAGCAGAACGCGGCAGCTCACTTCACAACCGAAACGGGTCCCTGCAATCATACGCCGTGCATACAACACTCTGAGGAGGGCCACACTATGTGTCAAACACCTTCATGTCTGAAATATGTTACAATGTAGGGATCTCTCTCCAACTTCATGTATAAATGATTCAAATCTTCCTTCTGGAGCAACATATGTGTAAGGAATCAGGAGTTTCCAATTCCTTTAACTCTTTCATCTACCATGTTATCATATGTAAAGCAGCTGCAACCCGGAGAAAACATCTGCAGAAGAAAACTATTTAAAATTCAGAAAGACATTACATTATTTATTTTCAATGCTACAAGCAAGACCATCCTTTTTCTTGGAAAGGTCTGGAAAAAGATATTAAACATAGCCTGCGTCAGCTACCATGGAACTTTGTGCATGGGGTACAGATGCTAGATCATGGCTGCTTGTATAGCGCTTACATGGCCTTTAGGCTACTACAAAGCACTGTTGAAGCAAAGAAATGGTGCACGAGAGGTTATTATGGGATAGGAGAGGACTTCACTAGAGAATCAACATTTTTCTATCCTGGGCACACTGTCCCCCAGTCATGTACCTCATGAGCTAGGAATCAGCATGTGTAGCAAGATCCTACTTTCACTCCCCCCGTCCCAGTGTTCGGCCCTACAAACAACGTACAAACACTCACATTTACATCTTGTGTGTTTGATGCCGCAATACTGGCTAATGAGTCAGCCTTAGTTTTTGCCAGTCTGCAAGTTATCCTAAAGGATCTATTTGCACTGATGTATGCAAACAGCAAGTCACAGGTTCAGATAAAGCCCGGTTTACCTCATTCTTTCATCCTGCAGAATGTTAAAAGGAGGAGCAGCATTCAGCGGGCCGATACTGGTTTTCAGGACTGTGGGCCCTGGCGCGATAGGGTCATTTGAAATACAGATTATCAATATTCCAATTTCCAATGTACTGCTATCAGGAGCACGTTTGTTCGCGGTAAGCCTTATTCACAATAGAACCAGACTGAACGCAACACTGAGACAATATGAAGTTGCAGACAAATAGGCTCACCTCAGGAGGGTCATCCAGCTCAGGGGGAAATGAGTTTCCATTGTCATAAATGTCATCAAACTGAACCATTTCTGTAATAAAGAAATAAACGTAAAGAAAGGCAGCACTCAGCCCGTAGCAAATCAACGTATTCAATCACTTCTCCCTGCCCCTGTGAATTGGTTCAGTAAAAAACAGAATTACTAAAAACATAAAACACCCCAAGTATTCTAAGACGCCTAAAAAAGGACTGGGACACGTAAGTGGCCTTTGGTAATGCTGGTTGTGCATAACTCAGCAAAGTAACGCAACTGGTTGTGAAGCGTCAGACTCTCTAGCAGCTCCTAGAATTCTTCTTAGCAAATTTCTCTACACTGCATGGTCCCTTTAAGCCTTTGATGCACCCAGACCACCCCCTCTGGTAATTTATAGGGAGCAAAAAATCTGCCAGCATCAACAGACTACTGAGAAAAGTACCAAAATCCATCACCGCTGACCACATACCCCTCCCCAAGGGGGTCTCACCTTCCAGAGGGTCTTTGTTGAGTCCCAGCTGACTGATGATGTACCGTGGGAGACTATCCGTTTTGATCCCTTCGCCGACCTTGGCCTGACCTTCTGCTGCTTCCAGTAGGTGGTAGAACTCTTCTGGGTCAAACTCCTAAAAAGACAAAGAACTACCGGGTTAAACCAAAGAATAGCTGCGGAAATGCTGATGTAGAACACGTTCCTTTATGATTAACCTCAGATCAGAAGAGAAACCATCAGATCCCATTGTTTCTTGAGCCTATAACAGGATGCAGCGGTCACTTTGAGAAAACCCAATCCTCTAAATAAGGGGGAAAAATGTTTGCATCCTTGAACGCTTCTGAATACGTCAAACCAGCTCACTTGTAGTGGCTAGAAATATCTTTTTGGCACAGAAGGGACCAGAAAGACTAGTCTAGGATTATAATGTGGCTAAGAGAGGAAAATGGAAACAGGGCTTGCCGGATCTGCTGATAAATTTACCAAACAGAGCCTATCGGGGCCAGTAGATAGCACGCGTAGCACTGCTCAGCAGGCACCAGCTATCCAGTCGCAACATGCTACCAGGATATTCGATTATATATATATAGATATATTTAATGTCAAACTACAAAAGCAGACTCTGGAAAAGAGGATGCCAAGCGCCTAGGACAGTTGAGGAAATGCAGGAACGAAACCAGGAAATCCCATGACCCCTGGAGCTTTAAGCAAATAGGACCACGCCCAAAGCAAAACAATCGAAAAGTCAGATTTTATTAATCTTGTTTTTATGTGAGGTGGCACAAGGGGGGGGGGGGGTGCTTCTAACAGGTGGGGCAGGAGGCTATCAATGCTGGGGTGGGAGATTCAATTATGGCAAAAAGAGAGCTGCACAATAGTGGAGAGTCACGAAGCAAGGAGGGATGCTAGGTTGGTAGAGCGTCCAAATGAAACACAGAGGGGGGGAAGAAGGGAGAGCAGATTCTACTGCATAACAAGGTCAGACCGAAATACTGGATGAGCGACCACATCACTGTTACAAAAGTAGTAATTATAACAACAATATTCATGAAGTACAATATGGGAGAAGATAGTGGCACGGGTACACAGAGGTGCCCAGGAGCCCCCTATTGAAAACCTTAAATGCCCAGACAGGGCGGATGCAAGGACTTCTGGGAGAAGGGTGGGCAATGAGCTTCAGCAAACATGGTTCAGTCTTCAGGGCCACTACATCAAGGAAAAGTAGAGAGTGCGCTCTCTGGAGCAGGTGACGTGAAGCAGAGACATTCGTAGGAGTGTCCAAGTTGTTAAATGACAAAACCATGAAATCCGTACACCGATAACACCCTCCCACATTCCGAAGCTATGCAAACCTGGGTAAACTATTTTTCCTCTGGAGCCTCAGTTTGATTATCTGAAAAGTGGCTGCTGCGATCAGTGCGTGAAAGGCTCATTGCAATTGCTAAATAAATGTAAAAGAGTTTCCTTTACAAACTCTCCTACACATGGTACTTTATTACATTACTTGGTCAACATGAATCAATTCTAAGGCTGCAAACAACACTGTGCAGGAATGGTTCTCCTTTTACTAGTGGTGCAAATGTCTATGTTCTCGTTTTAGGCCCCACCCACCCATTCGACCCTATGGCACATAAACAGGTCAGTTGTTGGCTCACCAGGCATTCGAGCAGACGCGCAGGGCGTGCAATTACGATTAGCACTTTCCTCACGAGCTGCACGATGTAGCTGACTTCTTCACTCTCCGACCGCTCACAAGCCTGTAAGAAGGCGAGAAACAGTAGCCTGGCATCAGATTCCGCCCCTGATGTATACGGCACCTAGTGTCCCCTGGAATTCCGTTTGGTGAGAAGTGGTTCCCAATGCTGAGGGATGTGTAAGTTCTGCTCTTATTGGGACATTTGCCGTTAAGGGATTCTGCACATGGACCAACACAGGTTGATTGAAAAAGGTATGCCTAGTGGACAACTTTGAACTCCTTCAGTTAAGAAGGTTATGTTGAGTTGTTTTGACATCACATTCTCTCCGATTTGCTATTCCTTGCTCTGCTGGTGTATGCACACGGTGCAAACAAAGCTGTGAATCAACGGAGAGCTGTATCCCTTACAAAGCTTCTCTAAGTTGGGTGCCAAGCTTTGACTGTTGGATTTATTATGATCTAAAATAAACTTTCCTGACCTTGAATCTGATATGCTTGCAGGCGCCCGTCAAACATTAAGCACAAATGGAGCTTGGTAACTAAATACCGAATATTGAAATGTATTACAAACACAATAGATCTATCTTTTACAAGAAATCCAGTTAAGTCTTTCACATATGTTAAATGGTTAATCCCGGGCGTTAACCCAGTAGAAGGTCTTAAGAAACCTTTTATTGACAGAAACATGTAGTTTCTGACTAAGCAGCACGATTAACAAATCTGATTGCTGGAAAGATGATGGAGGCGGTAGCACCTTTCCTTTTTAAGAATTAATTCATAGCAACATGCAGACCATCAAGTACAATGTGTTTCCTGAGACTGCTATTCGGGTAACCACTTGCTGTTCTGAGGTCATTTAACACAAAAAATCTACATTTTGAGATCAGTGAAGCATTTGTATAATCAAGAAAACAATCAATGCCGGTTAAGCTGAATTTCCTGGACAAAGCTTTACTCTTCAGCATTAATTATTTTAAAAGTCTGGCCAATGATTTAGAAGTTCAGTAAAAAGTTCCATTTTAAAGTGCATGACAAGATTAAATGCTGCAGACAGTGAATGGTTAAAGGATTGTCCCAACAGCCACCTGAAAGCCAGGATGCATACATTTATTTTGAATTAATTCTCCTCATACAAGGGCTTGCAAAGCCTTGCGCAAGGCAGTACCGCGCATCATATATCCTGGATAGCTAGTCACAAGTGCATGCCTTTATTACCTTGTCCTGTGAACTGTTCCTAACCTTCTAGCCTTAAAAAAAAGAACAATATAGTTTAAAAAAGCAATTACCATAAGGCTAACACTTTCACAACCACCAACCTAACCAAGCTTTTGGACTGAGCTCCTTTCCAAATGTAACTTCTTTTCAAGCTCCACCATAACTGTCTCGGTTGTGAGCTCAGATCCATTTACCTTCTCTGTTTCCCTCATCCATCGAGTTCTCCTAAGTGGCCTTGGCAATGGGATGGGATGTTACAAAGCCAATTAAAATATATAAAAATAAAATGCAAGGTAATTCTAAAGATTTGAGTCCATAATGTTCATGAACCTATTGGCAATGTACATGCCGGTTTCTAAATTACTCGCATTGCGGTAGTAATTAGAAGCCGTAACATGCATGAACCCTCCACAATGTCCGCTGGTATGATCTCAGCCATGCTCGGTAAGACCGGCCAATCATAATGCTCCGTACTGACCCTTCAGGCACCTCACCTGCTCTAAAGCAAGGTTACCACACCAATTACGCCCCAAAATGTGGACCAATGATTATTGCCCAAGCACAAATTTAATGAGATTTCACACAAACATCACATGCCAACCCCTAAAAAAACAAAAAAATTATCTTCAAAGCATAGGAGCTCTGTAACTATTTGTGCAGGAGTGCTGCAGCTGGTTTGTAAGCAACAGAACTTAGAAAACATCATGCTATAACGACAACATAGGGGGAAGCAGCATCTTATATAGTTATGTATTCACTCATTCAATCTTTTGCAGCACCTCGTTAGTATAATGATCAGTATCCCCGCCTGTCACTCATTCAATCTTTGTCATTAGAGGAAGAGCAGAGCCTCATATTATTGACATCTTACTTGAATTACCATTACTGGCAAACAGATAAGAATCATTAAAATTATGAAATTAAGAATCTTCCCTCCAAACGGGCACCATATTTCTCGAATTTCTTTTTCTCTCATTTAGTTCTATTACAAGTATTTCCAGACTGCGTTCTCTTCCAGATTTCAGCATGACACGTAAAAAGAGAGCCTCACATGGTCTTGGACATGAAAAGGTAAGGGACACATGCATCCCCACGGTAGGAAGGGCCCACAATGGGCGACTCTTGCAGTGCAGCCTCAACGTTCCCACAGAGCCAAAGCATGTTCACTTGCACATACATACACACTTTGAGGCTCTAAAACCAAAGGTTGAGATTGTGTTACTAGACAGCCAAGGTTCAGCACTGCAAGTATGGATAAGACAATTTCGAGCACACTCAAGAAGCAGACTTGAGGATCACAGGTT
Source organism: Triturus cristatus (assembly GCF_964204655.1). NCBI lineage: Eukaryota > Metazoa > Chordata > Amphibia > Caudata > Salamandridae > Triturus > Triturus cristatus. The sequence continues at coordinate 35,437,017 of NC_140595.1, read as the reverse complement.
TAACAGCTTTCCAGGAGAGTCAAGCAATGCACGCACTGCTAACACACAGACTTCAAAAGGCGCAGTTTCAACAGCGGTCCTGGGGAGTCACGTGAGAGCACGCACCTGCACACACACAGACTCTAAGAAGCGCAGTTTCAACAGCGTTCCTGGAGAGTCACGCGAGAGCACGCACCTGCTCACACACAGACTCTAAGAAGCGCACTTTCAACAGCGTTCTCGGAGAGTCACGCGAGTGCACACACCCACTCACATACAGACTCTAAGAGTTGGTAGTTTCAATAGCGTTCCTGGAGAGGAAAGCAACTGCACGCACCCGCTCACACACAGACTTCAAGAGGCGCAGTTACAATTTTGTTCCTGGATATCCATGGTTCAACCAACGGAGTCTTCAAAGCCCACACACTGCACTGAACTCACATCTTGGAGCATCTTTTCCAGTTTTTGCTGCAGCTCCACAAAGTAGCAAGAGGTGACGAGGGCTTCCTGCGATTTCTCCAGACAGTCCCGAGCCAGCTCGATGATCTGGTGGTGGATGAACCCAAGCACTCCGTCTGCCAGCGGGAGGGTACTGCTGGGTGAGAAGGTGGTGATGATCTCCAGGAGGCGCTCTTCCATCTGCGCCGTGGCCTGAGAGAAAGAAGAAAAAATGAATCATCCCCAGGTGCTCCTGAGAGGAAATGGGAACAAACTATGTACGGAAATACCAGAACTAATTATGTAACTGACAAGTGTTACTTGCAACATGTTAGCTGAAAGCACGAATGTCCTTATCTCACTCCAAGTGTTCAGAATAAACCTTTGGATAAAGGCCGGGAAGAAACGATCAGCTCACTCTGCTGTCGACTTCCCATGGTGAACCAATGGGATCAGGTCTTGGGAAGGGTCACGTGAAAGGGGCCTTTCGCTCATGGTTCAATTTTCTTAAATGGCTGCCCAGCCACTTACTGCCAGCAGGTCACAACAAAACCTCAGAAGAGAGTTTATTCCACCAGATAGCAGGCCAGTGAGCCCTATTTGGCCAGATAGTGATGACAAAGACCAAAATGTCTAGGTCTGGGAAGATGGCAGCAAACAAGACATTCATGGAGTCCATTAAAATGAACTGAGCAACCACCAGCGTGAAGTAATTTTGTTGACGTCTTTTCTTTATTTATTTTGAACTTTTGCTGCAAACAGTAGCAAATGGGCAATAAAGTCTTGAGTCGCTAATCTCATTTCTTTTTCCAAACAAAACACTCACAAAAAGTAACTACTACTTCTATAAAACAACGTTTTTAATGTTTGGAACTTCTCCTTAGTGGCAATTTCTCACCGCTACAAGTCACGCAACGCTATTCTTTGCTGCCTTTTGTCTACGGTCATTACTCTCCGATCTGCTCCTAAGTAAACCAGAAGATGCTGAACCAAGAAAGTTTATAGACACTCCAAAACCTACCTTGGGGAACCGCTCTTTGTACACATGGTTCATCATCACGATCTCCTTATCAACAGTCCCCGATGTACGCCCAGGACTACAAGAAAACAACAAAGACCATTTTGTGTCACAGGATTAAAGTGGTTGAGCTCCAGAGTTCAGGCGATGAACAAGCTGCACAATAGCAGATGCCACGACACGTATCCTCTCGGAGCCCACAGTATTCTCCAACCTTACAGAGAACTCTAAATAGATTTGTGCATACAATTTGATACGCTGAAAAGGAGACAAAGTAGTACCACCCAATCACAAGATGCCAAGATATTACACAGCATATGAATATCACACAGCATGTAATAAACAGAAATGACTGTACCATCTAACATGACCAAGACGCTTGTATAGGGAATGAATAGCCTTGTGGAGCAGCTTTTTAGTTTTAACGTCAATCTTAAAGGGTTTTAGAGGGCAGCATATTAGTGCATGCAGATCTACTGAAGAGCCCATTATGACCAACTTTATGTCTCTATTGGGGAATTCAGAAAAATAAGGTTTTGCTTTTAAACAATTGACAACCGCGTAGACCATTAACTAACAAATAGTTAATTTTCTGAGCGGAGCTGTGCAAATGCCTATCAGCAAGCCCTCCGATACATATTACTCCTACCCGGGCAATTTGAAGTATAAGTGAGTGGTTTGAAGTGATCGGATGGGGCAGGAGGCTGGAGGCTGTAGGTAGAATGCCCCAGGCTTCTTAAAAAATGGAGGAAAGGTCACTGGTTACGAAAGTGATAGAGTAGGGGTAGGCGTAAATAAGTTTGTAGAACAGAACATGGAATGTCATTTCACAGCAGGGGAACAGGAAATAATTTTTCCTGGGTAGCAACAGACATCGCCTCTCGGTAAGAGTGGCGGCAAAAGAAATCCCTGATAGCAGCGTGAGGCTGGGGAAGGCAATTTAAGTGTCTGAGCAAGGGGAGGCATAGGAAACAGTCTGTTCAGGGCAGAGGAAATCCTGGCTCTTCAAAGAAGGGATTTGTGTTAACATTGAGGCATCAGAAAGACCAGGGGCGACGAAAAACAGAACAACTGTTGGGGAAGTCTGGGAATCAGTGGTTAATCTGAGCCGGTGGTTTTCGGTGCCTGGCACCTGATGGTTAACACCAGCACTTATGGCAGTCTGACACATGATGCCCAATTTACAGATGAGCACAATAACAGTTTTTTATTACCTGTATATACAATAACATATAGTAATGCCTGCCGCCCAAGCTATACCTACGGCTCTGGGGGGCTGGAATAGTCCAAATTGTCACACTTGTAGCAGTGTGACGGTTAGTAGCTGTGTTTGTACTGTCATTGGCTGTTCTGGCGGGGCCAGTGGGTGGTGAAGGCTGCAGTGGCCCCCTGAGAAGGGCCCTGGCACTTATTGTTTAACAAATTAAGCACTGTTGGGAATCTCCTCATTGACACAAGAGAACTTCAGCTATGGCTGCAGAGGGCATATGGAGGGTTAGGGTGCAATCCTCTTTTGAAATCACAGCAACCGCGCAATACAACAGAGTTCTAACATGCAACGAGGTGCATGTTACATGCAACGAGGTGCATGTTACATGCACTACATCCGGTCTGATAACTTGACTTGGGTCTAAAACACACAGTAAGCGAGAGATCTCTCCTCAACAACCTCATTCCTGATAATAGGAGACAGCCGTCCGTCGACTCTCCCTCTATCAGATACTATTGTGGAAGATGCTGAAGACACACTGGCACCAGCGAGTACCTGAGGCTTCGGGACCGTGGTCGCATGCACGGAGATCTCCGTCCCTCTTCGTCCGTGATGCTCTCTGAGCTGCGAAAGTGCTTGGAGAGGAAGTGGAGCTCGTCCAGCGTTGGCTGATACGGCAGCTGGTGCAACCGTTCCTGGGAGGAAGACGAAGACTGCGGGGAAGCAGAAGAAGTCAGCACAGTTAGAAGGAGCGTTAAAAAAATGAGAGCCTCACAGCACGGATACCGAAACCCTAGCGTGCTAGTTTAATTCAGCTGCAGTTAAAGTGAGAACCAGACTTACCAACATTTACTGGGGTCTGCACCCAACCAGGACCTGCAGGCTTGGTCAAGAAAGAGTGAATTGACATCAAGCCGGTAAGACCCTCGTAGTCTATGGCTGAGATGAAGCAAGCGCACCAGCAGCTCAGGGAAGCTATCATGGGCATATGGGACTTACGTTTACTGAGCTCTCAAAAGGAATGGCTTGTACGATTCCGAGAGTACTGGTCAAAGGGTGGACATGCTTGACATAGAACGAACTGCGGACACCTTGAAGTATGGCCTTGTGACATGTCAATATCTTGCCCAGAAAATAGTACTCTAGTATTCGATGGCGTTAGTTTGGAACCATGACTATAGTGGAAATGATCTTTTACCGAGAGTGTGGAGCTTGGCGTGTTGGTTCCATAGCCGGACGAGGGCAGGGAAGCAAGCGACCACCTTCGGCCATCAGCCCTGCAAAGGGAAACCAGAAAAAAAAACATCAATGAAAGGCAAAAAATGATCAGTGTTTACCAAAAACGTCACTTTCTACGACACATCTATTAATCATGCAACACGGGAACTTGAATTTAATAAGAAACCTAAGACTGTAGAACAGTAGAAAGGGTACCTAAATATCCCACTTGTACATTTCCGTGTTTTATGATATGTGCAAAACTCCATTCTGGGTGATGCGTAGGAAACGTTAGTACACAGACTCACACCAGGAGCTCTCATTAACTTAAATTTGTACAACCCAACATGACACCACATTTATTTATTTTTTAAAGGTAAAATTGACATAATTTTAAAGAACTGAAACAAACTGGTATCATAGGACAGGGGATGTGTTTTTTTACTTTTTTTGCTTTCTACGTGTACATCTCCATCTGACTATTAATTAGAAGCCTCATTAATGACTAATATATGGAAAAACAACAAAGGACTTGATTTTAAGGGAACATGAGTTTCCACCTAAGGAGCCATTACCCCAGCTCAGAAGAATGAAATCCAAGGAGTTCTCTGAAGTCCAAACACAACGTTTATCCAAGCGTGGGTCGAGTATAGAAAAGTAAAACGGGTTGGAAACCCGTAGGAGAACCTAGAAAGCTGTACATTTCGGAAACATAGAAAAAATTCAGAATCCAGCAAGAATTCTTTAGTGTAGAGCGCTCATGGTTTTCCCAAAGAAACTAATTGTTGAAATAAAAAACAATTAAAATGAAGTAGGAAAAATTAGAAATGGGTTACTATGTTTTTGTCTGTAACTTTTTTGTCAGCCAACCCCCAGGGCAACTGACAGGAAATCTGGCATAGTTAGGACACAGTTTCCCCATGTGGGCTGGCAGGGCGAGGGTAAACCCCATCCATCCTGCTTCGCCTTGGGAGAGAAATGCTGTCTGGTACCTCCTACTGCTCGGCACCGGGTAGACATTTGGACTTCTGAAGAAGGCCAGGTTTGCCTCCTCTCTGCTGGAGAATACGGGATGACTATGCCTAAAGGAGTCCCATTTCCTCTCACTTCCTGTGGGGCCAGCTGCTGTGTTGAGGCTCAGGGCCTCCCTGGTGGAGGAAAATACTGTGGTCCAAAGGAAGATGATTGTGTTTCACTGGTGGCAGGTTGGACCGGTCCATTTCCCATGATATTATATATCTAAAAAAAAAAGTTGGTTTAGTATTGCCCAAAGCAAGGATGAGCCGGCCCCCACCAAGTTCTATTGTTTTTGTTTTAAAACTCGATTGTCTAGTTGACTTGCTGCCCCCAGGTGTGCAGAAGGGGTAAATGCCAAAATTGCAGTGTCATGGTGGGCGGAGGGGGGGGGTTTATAAGGCCTGTCGTGGCCACAGGGAGCAGGTGAAGGAGGATGACGAGGAGCATTTGGCCATGATTGGTGGATCGCCCTCCTGCGGTGATCGGAGCAAGGAGCCATTAGGAAGAGGGGGCAAAGAGGTACCACTGAAAGGGGGCAAAGAGGTACCACTGAAAGGGGGCAAAGAGGTACCACTGAAAGGGGGCAAAGCGGTACCACTGAAAGGGGGCAAAGAGGTACCACTTGAAGGGAGCAAAGAGGTACCACTGAAAGGGGGCAAAGAGGTACCACTGAAAGGAGGCAAAGAGGTACCACTGAAAGGAGGCAAAGAGGTACCACTGAAAGGGGGCAAAGAGGTACCACTGTAAGGAGGTAAAGAGGTACCACTGAAAGGGGGCAAAGAGGTACCACTGTAAGGAGGTAAAGAGGTACCACTGAAAGGGGGCATTCTCCCATTTCCAATGGAACCTCTCCTGTCCGATAACAAAAAAAGGCTCGAGGTAATTTCACGATCTATCACTATGTGTCACGTAAGCACACACGGTGAGCTCTAGGCAAAAGACATCCCAAAAAATACGTCTCTGGTTGAGAGAGGCTCTCGTCTGCTAGATTGAGTTTTTACCAAACACAGAAAATCCACCTGGAACGAACCTTTAATGTGAGGACGAACATTCCCGTACTCTGCACTGGTAAGATAATGCAGAGGACGTGAAAGTTTCATCGTCTGCACTAGAGTCATCCCAAGTCTTCCATTGTGAGGTGTTGGACTCCGGAAACCGAGCTAACCTGAAAACACATTATAGAAGTAACGCAAAGAAGAGGTGGCAGGATTTGAGAAAGAACACTAGTGAACAGTGAGTGAGCTTTCGGGGATCTATTCGAATGGCAGATAAGTTTTTTAAGTGGCGGCGGCTTCCAAGAAGGGCAATCGGAAGTGTCGCCTGTAATGGCCAATGCTACAAATGGGACCCTTTAAGATGCTGGTGGTAAATAACTTGAATATTGCATCGATCTTTTATTTATTGTCTGAGATTGAAAGACACGTTTGGGAAGAGACACAATCTAGTTATTAATCTGCAACTACAGAACTAGGAGATCCCGGTAGTAAACCAACTCGAACAAACTGTGTGATCCTGTACAAACCCACTGCATATCCCTGTGCCTCACTCTTCGATGACGCCAGAGTACCCAAAGACTGGAGTACGTTTCCAGTAAACTATACAAAACGTTGACATTTACGCGGTGCTATAAGCAGTCTAAACACCTCAATATGCAGTTTAACCGATGCAGAAAGAGCACTTCCCGAGAAGTGATTCCCAGGCCCCAAGCCTCAGCTCTTCCTAGAGAGGAAAGGTTTTATGGCCGGACACAACATCTGTTTTGCACATTATAGCAGACGAGTTGCACATTAAAAAAAAAGACATCTTTTCAAAAGCACTTTTCATGAGATTCAAGCATGTAACAAGCATTAAAAAGCATTAAAAAATGAATTTCCTTTTTTTTAAAAAAAAAAAGTCTCACAATAAACTAGATGCTTTCCACCCCCCAGAGAACAGTCAGGTCAAGCCAGGGTTGGAATATTCTCAGCAGAAAGATCAACGGGCGACAAAATGCCACTAATCGCAATCTGCTGTGCACTTCTAAACTAAACAAAATATTTAGGACAAAGAAAAAATACTGCGTCCAGAGTGTCATAAAAAACACAAGAAAATTAAGTTCTGTTGTGTAGATTTCGTTTTTTTATTGCCACTGCATTTTCTCAATGATATGATCCATGGAGGATTAGTTCACAGTCTATTTCCAAAACTGTTGGTTATGTATATGCCACAAGTATTTTTATTGAAAAACGAGAGATTGTTTAAGTTGAAAAACAAAGGTACTGATCAGTCGATATATAATATCTAGTCAGATGGTTCTTAAGTGCAGGGCCCGAATGGCCGGCTGAATAAGGCGGCCCTATAATGTAATCAAGTACACACCGGGTTCTGGCAGCATAACCCAGGGCAATGTAGTACAAACGTTGTTTATATGTTACTTTAAGAAAATATTAGGCTGCACATTGATTAAAATATATCATTCAATGGATTAGGACACGTCTAAAATGTCAGAAAAAATCTGGGGTACAACTATTCTTGTGCACTACAGATTTAAAATGGTTAACAACAATATAACAATTGTGTTATTGTACATTACAAATTCACACACAGACATAACTAAATTAGATTCCAAACAAATGTTCCCTTTAAGACTCTGGTTGAAAAAAAATGCGAAATAATATAGGGAGTAAGTACAAGGTGCAAAATCCAGAGTTTGAAAACTACCCTGAAAACGAATAAATTTAATTATAAAGCGCAATGGGATAAGACTTTAAGAATGGCTGTTTTAACTGCTAAAAAAGTCTCACTTAATTTTTAAAAAACAAATGTGGCTTTTAATTGATATCATTTCTATTTAGGGTTTTTCACCAATTTCTTCACTTTATGCATTTAAACTTTATTTTTGTAACTCACAACTTGGATTAATATGCACTATGTGCTATAATTTATGGTTTTCACTATTAAATAACGTGTCTAACATGAGCATTAAAAATAGTATGATCACCAAGTGTATCCTGAAGTCTGTTTCTTTTTACATTCCATTCAGACATTTCTATAAAATGACTCTAAAGATTGTCCCAGTTTTAAGGCATCTCCAACAATGAGTGACAGAACCAACACATTAAAAAAACCGCACCTGGCTACCTTAAATAAGAAATACTGAAATGGGTTCAGCTCTGAGTGGTGTGTAAGAATTCAACTTTGCAGTTTGTTTTTTGGTCCATATTGAAGGAGACCGGGCTCTAAATGCGAAACATTGATAACGAAACAGACTTGTTTATGCTAAAAGGAGGGTATATTTCAGACACTTCAATCCCCAGCCCAAGACGCTCCATCAATGGTCACCAATTACCTGTCAGTCCGAGGGCCATGGCTGCAGAAGGAAAGATTTCAGAAGCGAAAAACAGGTTGACACAAATGGAGCAGCAAGGAGGGAGAGAAAAAAAAGAAATGTAGTTTTAGAACTCAGCAGGAGTGATAACCTTGTGGTCCGAATAGAGCTGTATTGAAATAGGCGTGACTGCTCTTTATAAGAAATGAAACGATTACAAAAACATTCTTGACTTGAATAACTATATTGTTTTTATCAAACTGATTGACAAAGAGACTCTACCAATTAGTAATCCTTGTTGATTGTCAGTGATCTTAATCCATGTCATGCAAGTGCAGATCACAAATAGAAAACTATGCACTTAAATAAAATAAACACTATTAATAATTCATTAAAGCACCAAACTACACTTTGCCCAACAAGTTACTATTACTCTGATGCAGAAACAGAAAAATGTATTGTTATAAATTCTCAATTTATGTATAATACGGTTGTGGGGAAAATCATTAACAATTCTAATCCACTGATCACAAAGCAACAGCATACATTAAAATCCCAGTTAGTTTACAGATGAATACATTAAACATGTGCAGGTACCTGAAAGATGCAACCTTGTGTTTCCATAATGTCCAATACCCACCCGCTGCTCTGACTCGCTCTTAAAAATCAGTCCATTCTCAAAACTCGTACTGACTGCGTGAGCCGTAAAAAAAATTCTAAAATTGAAATAAATGGATGTCTGAGCTGCATCTTTGCGCATCTCACTCACACCACGATGAAGTCCCACCTTTTCGTAAGATGTCCTCCGACATGACGTCCTGCCTTACTAAACTTGATGGACATAAGGTTTGAACTGTTTCTTTTTTTTAAATTACATTTATTTATTTTGGGGCTCTGAAACAGAAAAAATTAAACAGCAAAAAGGCAGGATGTGTATATCTCAAGAACTATTTTTGCTTTGAAAGGAAAACTATCTCTTTCTTAAAACATTTTTAAAGTTTTACTTTTTATTTGTGTAGGCGTGTCTAATGAGTTTCAAACAAAACACATAGTTTACTTTCATCACATCAGAAAGCAAAAGGCAAATAACATACCACTGACCATGGCAGAATAACCCACACTATTATTATAACCATTAACAAAAAAGCTGTTCGTCATGCTACACCAAGAACATGCCAAGAAATTAAATGAACATTCAGAAAGTTACAATAAGTAACACATGCACACAAATTACTGTGAAGGCGAGTCACACTTATTATCTACTCAGAGTCAACTGCTCCTTTAAATTGCATTTCTAATATTAGTAGAGCTTACATCGATTCAGAACTCCGCGTCAAAAGGAATCATTCTAGCTTATTTTTGGAAGGATCTAAAACACCCACCCATGAAGGGAAGGTGGCCTATTAATCTGGATGGGATACCCTCAAATGATAAATTTTGACACAGTAAGGGATGTTAGTGCTTCGGAAAGGACCCTGCAGCATAATCAGATTCCTCGTCTCGAGAACAGGTACCAGACTGTTAAGCACATTGAAGTTATATTTTCCAGCATTTTCACTTGCTATGACCTTTTCTCATCTCTGGAAGGATGCAGAGAAGGAAAAGGATGATTGAAAGATTATGCCAAATGCAATGATCTAACAACCTTGGGGGAAAACCATCTGCTTGTGCATATCACTAGCTTCTTTGTTTACAAAACACACTTGTTCAGTGAAGAGACCGACAGCGCCTGACTAGCCAACTCTTAGAGCTGTGATAGAGGGAGACCGACAAAGTCAACAGCCTCATGCAACATGTCTTTATTGGCTGAAAAAGTGATTTCCTTTAAGAAGATCAACACAAAATTGAAATCCTCTTAATGCATCACAAGAGAGGAGGCGGAAAATGTAAGTTGGATCCTTTGAAAAGTAGAGCTAGGAAAGCTAGAGAGGAGCCTCCATTCTCATCCTTGGCATCGGAGGCCAAACAAAGTATTCAAAATGTTTAGTGCTCAGGACCCTCCTGGACCAATCCAGTGGGACGAGGATCAGTTGTGCTTGGTCTCTCTTCACTTTCTAAACTGCCCCGGTATACCCGAGGTATACAAGGATACACTTAGTGGAGTGGACAATCAGATCTGACCCCAAAAAACATAATCCTAAATCCATCAGAATAATCGGGAAGGCTCAAAAGTATGGACACTTGAAGGCAAGTAGCCGGAAGGAAATCCCCTGCTCCCACCATCCCCA